>NC_080753.1:19640298-20890298 GCF_020826845.1 Diceros bicornis minor | reverse complement strand
GGGGCTATCCTTTAAATAAACATCTATTAAAGTAAAAACATTTATTAATAGAAAGTGCAGAATAAAACAGAAAAAAAAACAGAGGCGTTTCCGAAACAAGAAAACAAATTTTTAAAAATATACCCTGAATATTACTGTAGTCACTACGTGGTCTCAAGAAACAACAAAATTCTACTTCAGTAGTTTCTAACATCAGGTGACGGATATGTGCCGTCTTACTCTATGTTGAGCCCCTATTTGACATCTTTGGTTAGTACTCTATGCCGACATGCTTCCAAAGTATAGTGATAACTTTTTATTTATTTATTTTTTTTGTGAGGAAGATCAGCCCTGAGCTAACATCTGTGCTAATCCTCCTCTTTTCGCTGAGGAAGACCGGCTCTGAGCTAACATCTATTGCCAATCCTCCTTCTTTTTGTTTTTCCCCCCCAAAGCCCCAGTAGATAGCTGTATGTCATAGCTGCACATCCTTCTAGTTGCTGTATGTGGGACGTGGCCTCAGCATGGCGGGAGAAGCGGTGCGTCGGTGCGCGCTCGGGATCCGAACCCGGGCCGCCAGTAGCAGAGCGCGCGGACTTAACCGCTAAGCCACGGGGCCAGCCCCAGTGACAACTTTTAATGTCTCTGTAAATTCTAAAGCATATTCATGTACCAAAATCTTTTGCTAACCTCCAGATCCTATGTAAATATATATATATATATGATGATGCTTCCATAGACCCATGCTCCTTACATCCACTTATCCCCAGCTGTGAAAGGCAATCAACTCCAAATTCTTTTAATGTCTTTAACTGTTAAGAAAAACACATTTTTTGAGCAAGCACATATAATATGTATATATTTATCTCTTTTTAAGTTATACAAATATATATCATACTAGTACAAAAGCATAGTATAAAACAAACACAAAAGAGATTTCAATGGAGGTAAAAATGAAACAAATGGTATTTTTCAAATAAGTATTATTTTATTTATTGACATCAGAAAACTATTTTGCTCTGATTAAAATATATATTTCTTTATTAGCATTACCAACACTTCCAGTTTCCTTGGGGCTAAGGGATTTTTCGAATAAATGAAAAATAAATCAGCTTAATTAATACTAATGGGTCATGACATACTTTTTTCAAAAAAAAGACAATGGAATAAATGAATAATGAATAAAACTTGTATATTTACTTTCAAACAATCACCTCATTATTTGAGTTCTAAGGTCCCAAAATAGAGAAACAAATAGCACATAGAGAATTTATCCCTCCATTTGGAGATACTGCTTTTCCATGCTGTGAAGTTGAGGATGAAGTTCATGAAGTCAGTGGATGAGGAGTAGCTACCCAGCTGAGTTTCAGTGTAGTCACTGCCTCCACTCAAGAGAAGACACAGCCCCCAGCTGAATGAGGGGCCAGAGATGTGAGCCCAGAAAAACAGATACAGTTTATATGGTCAGCATCCAACTATAAGACTACAATAATGCAGCCAAAAGGCCCACTATATCCTGGCCATCAGCTACAAAGAAGGGGAAGTCAGTTGTGATGAAAAGAAATTAGACCGGAAGCTAGAGGACCAGGTTCTAGTTCCCACTCTGCCACGGAGTAGTACTCTAACCCTGGGCAAGCAACTTTTCTGGGTACTTCAGTTCCTCAATAATGAAGGAGGGGATGGATTAGATGATTTTAAAGATCCGTTTTCAGATATTTGATTTTTGCCTATGAAAGCAGCTATAATCCTTAAATTCTAAAAACTTCTGTCTTCAAGAATTATAAGAAAATTATATTTTAAGAAAGTCACTTTTATAAGAAAACTCCTGTAAGAAAAGTAAATCTTACTAATTGAGTAAATTTGGTAACAATCATGAAATTAAGAAAAAAGAAATTTTTAAATTGGGTAACACAGAATGAAAAACAATTAGAGGAAGAGCAATAATGCTACAACTTACTCCTGGTCCTATATGTGGAAAAGTTTCCAAGAAACATTCTACTGCCCCTTAAAGAAATGAACAACAACAACAAAAAGGCTAAAGTGTTTTTTACTTGGAGATATTATCACAGGATTTTATATTATTTTTTTAAAGTATATTTAACAGGGTTGACTTTTGAATCTAAAATACTTGTTTTCAAATTTTCAAACCCTGTTTAACAACAGAGTCCAAGGACTGAATAAGTTTTAATTAAAGTGATTCTTTAATTAAAGAGATCCTTTCACAATGTATATGTATATCAAGTCATTACACTGTACACTTTAAATATCTAACAATTTTATTTGTCCATTATACCTCAATACAGCTGGAGAAAAGAAAGAGATTCTGAAAAAGAAGACAAGAGGGTAAGTTTGGTAAGAATCTGTGAGAGAGAGCCTGCTAGGCCAGTCCTGAAGAACAGGGCTGACAAGCAGATCTGCTCATGAAGCATCCAGGAACCAAACATAAAAGGAAGGACAAAGAGATGCTTCTTTACCGCCGTGTGTGTGTCTTCTTGGATGCTGCGTTGCCTTCAGTACTTACCACTGGCTACAAACTCTCATGTGGTTAAATTATTCTGGATGCTGTGGTTAAGTAATTGCTGTGGTCTTGGGAGCTAGTTACTTTTTTTTTGTTTATTACTTCTGGTTTTTTGGACCTTTTTCTACCTCAGGTAATTGACATTACTTTGGAATGGACACTGTGTGACTACTGCTTGGTGTAAGAAGGCCCTGGGTGACTTTCTGTCCCCAAAAGAAAGTTTCCTTTTTCTCTTCAAACCACTTATTTGATTATACTTTTATAGGCTAGGTATTACTATAATACCCAGGAATTTCTCCTAACTGGAATTAGAGTGAATAGCAGGCTAGAGCCCTAACACTCTCGTCAGCTAACCTGGCACTAGACAGCACATGCAAACACAGACATCATACTGTTTATGTCATTCTTACTCAATATTTGTTGAGACTGATTTACCCACTGCCCAAAGAGGAAAAAAAAAAGTGCAGAAGTTTGACCATGAGCAGTCATTTAAGGCAATCAGACAGTCATAAACACATGCAAATTATCCTTACTCTTCAATTTTTAATACCTCTAACCATCGTAACTTATGATTTTATCTACCTGTTTTTCAAAGGAACAAATAAATTCAATTAACAATGGCTCTGAGAAAGCAAAAGTGATAAGTAAATTAAAATATCAAATAAATACCATGACGATAGTTTTTCTAGCAGTGATCATTTTTATTGCTTGCTTGATTTTTCAATATCCATTTCCCCACCCCCTTTACTACAGTATACATTCATATATAATTTAAAAGAACTTTGAGAATATTTTTAGAATTTTATGATACTCCATGAAATAAGTATCTGAAGATATATAGAAAAACAAGATTGTAAAATTATCATTCATGATGTAAAATTAATAATATCTATGTGAAAAAATACAGATATATTAATAAATATATTTGTTTAAAGTAAAATAAAAGTTAAGAGACAGTAGAACTTTGAAAAAGTAAATACTTAAATCACCTATAGGTATAATTAATCAACAAATATTTACTGAGTGCCTAGTATGTGTCAGGCACTGTTCTAGTTGCTTCGGATACATCAACGGAACAAAACAGATAACAAATGAGTGGAGTTTGTGTTCCAGTGAGGAAAGGAACTAACAAATAATATACGTATAAATTACTAAATAAATGATTTGTATGTGTAAAAGATGACTTGGGGAAAGAAAACAGAACAGAATCAGAAAACGGGAAGTGTGAGATAGGGGATGGGAGGCAATATGAAATATTAAAATGAGTATTTATTAATTTTTGATGTGTGAAAGAAACGGGTTTTAAGAGAAAGAGAAAAAATAAATCAGAAAACTTTGTAAAAACCAAAGACTCATCTAGGAAAGCTCATCTAGAATTATCAGAGCACAAGGCATGAAAATATGCATCTGAGGAAGTTACAAAAATAGCATAATATCTATATGAATTTCTTCCAATAAGTTATTGGGCAATTTTTCTCATATATCCTAAATTCCTAAGAAGCAAATATCCCCATATTCAAACTCTAGTGAATAGCAGCATAAAGCAAATGATTATAAGCACTCTTTATTTGAGGAACAGGAAAGATAATGAATGAGAAGTATACCAATCACTGAATATAGGTTAGAGAAGGACGATAAAGATTATTTAGTCCATTCATCTTTTTTTTTTTTGTGAGGAAGATCAGCCCTGAGCTAACATCCATGCCAATCCTCCTCTTTTTGCTGAGGAAGACCGGCCCTGAGCTAATATCTATTGCCAATCCTCCTCTTTTTTTTCCCTTCTCTCCCCAAGGCCCCAGTAGATAATTGTACGTCATAGTTGCACATCCTTCTAGTTGCTGTATGTGGGACGCCGCCTCAGCATGGCGGGACAAGCAGTGCATCGGTGCGTGCCCGGGATCCGAACAGGGCCGCCAGCAGCGGAGCGCACGCACTTAACTGCTAAGCCATGGGGCCAGCCCCCATTCATCTTGTTTTAAAAACAAGGAAGATAAAGGTCAGAGAGGTGAAATAACCATCTCAGGGTCACAAATCCAGTTAGAGGCAAAACCTGGGCCTTTTATTTAGTCCAGAACTCTTCTGCTGCAATACCATATTAAGTGTGCAAAAACTGTAATAAATTAGACAAATTAACCTTAAATGCCCATTTATCAAAGTTTAAGATTAACAAAATAATACAGAGGAAGCCTGGTTTAATTACTTTGTATAAATAATTTTTAAGGCTTTTAGAGAGATATGTAATAACTTCAAAAAGTTATTTTAGTCCCTTAGGCCCTCAAAACATTTAATAACACAAGGACTTAACTATCTGATTATTGTTGAAATTTAACAGTCAAAAATTAACTTTCTAAAACATTGGATATAGACACACAATAATCACAAATTTCACCCAAATTTTCAAGCATATTTCATGGACTGGGAATCAGAGATTTAAGAAAGTTAAGAGATTTGCCCATGGCATTAGCAATAGTAAGCTTCAGAATTACATGCTGTAAGACAGTCACTCAGAGATAGGAGAATTTTACACTATGCACATATTTAGAAAATTAGCAAAACAGATAAACTTTGCATACTTTACCAGCACACTTTCCAAACTGACGTCCAGTAAAAAAAAGTATTCTGTAGATAAATGAGTTTAGTAAACAACATATTTTACTCTTCTCTAGATTTGCAACGCATGTTACCATATTAGACACTCTGAGAAGTTCCGCAGTAAAGAAACTTGGGTTTCAATGTATTTGCTGTGCATGTAATCATTTTTTAAGCCCATTTAGTTATATAGCATTGAAAATCAAGTTAGGAAACGCTGACATAAGCAAAAAGAACTCCAATATGAGCTAAGAACTTCCGTGACAGGATTCCGAATAAGCTGCAGCCTAAAGTGTGAGAACTTCAAGGTTCTTCAGTTTTAAACAATGAGATGGTGGTGGCGGTGATAACAGCAAACAATTGTTCTTCTTTCCTTTATTCCCTACTCATTCAACAAATATTTATTGTGGGTCTATATCATGTCAGGCACTGAATTTTACACTAGTTGCAAATGTTTCAAGTTTCCACAAATTAAGGATTTTTCTGCAGCCATGCTAAGCAGTCACCAGAACCAGTATTAAAGCTTGTCTGTGGATCTCCTAACAACAGCAGCCCCTCACTTCTCAGTCAATCAGGAACAGCCTCACTCCAATAAATGTGCCTCTGAGTGCCAACCAATCCACAACAGCCTCACCTCAGTAACCTCTTCTGTAGATGATGTCAACTTCCAGAACAACACCAATCCCTGAACTCCATGCTTCCTGAAAACTCGAGGCAAGGTCAGCAATCTTCCCGCTGAGAGACTGTGCGGGACCAGCATATACCTTTCCTTTACGATAAGAAATAATAAATCCGGTTTTCTCTATTTCAGATATTGAATAATGGTCTCATTATGCTTTCACACAGTGTTTGAGAAAGTCTGCTCTCACAACCCTGTCAGCCTAACCACTCCCTCTATTTTCCCTCCTAACTTTTTATTTGGAAAGATTTCAAATCAATAGAAAAATTGAAATAACAGTACAATAAACACCTATACATCCTTCACGTAGAATCACCAATTGTTAACATTTTGGCACATTTAACTTTTTCTCAAAATTATACACACACATTTATACACATATAAAACATCTATTACACATGTACATACATATATACTTGTATCTTTATATTTTTCTTTGAACAGCAAACATTTATTGAGTGCTTTACATGTGCCTAGGATACTTAGATGAATTATGCAATTTAAACCTCTTAAAGACCCCATAACCCAGTATCACTATGCCTGTCTCTCCCCCTCTTGGAGAGATATTCCTTATAGTAAGTGAAATTCTATTTGTTAACTTCCACATAATGGGCTTAGTTTTGCACCCTAAAACTAGATGAAATATCAAATCTATCTTTTACATGACAGGTCTTCAAAAATATGAAGAAAGCTTGCCTAAAAATTTTTTTCCGGGTAAACAGTATCTTTTTTAAACAGTTTTATTTAGATATCATTTAAGATAAAATTCACATGTTTAAAATGTACAATTCAGTGATTTTTAGTAAACTAACAGAGTTGTACCACCATCACCACAATCCAGTTTTAGAACATTTCTATCATTCCAAAAAGATGCCTCATGCTCATTTACAGTTAATCTCCATCCCCATCCCAGCCCAAGGCAACCACTAATCTATTTGAAGAAACCATGCACCCCTCTCTAGTCTTCTTCAAGTTAAAGATTCCTCACTTCTTATCATCTAGGTCTCTACTTAAATGGCACATCGTTGGAAAGATTTTTCCAACTATCACCACTTCCAATCCTCACTTGAATCAGAGAAATTCAGCATTTATCTATTTGGTTTATATAGTAAGGTCTTGCCCAAGATTTCATTTGAAGAAAAAGGTTCCAAAACTTTTAAATAAACTAAAGGAAAGACAACCTGTAAGCTAAGTGTTGGACAAGTCATAAGCCAAATATAAAAGCCCTGTAGCTAAGAGACATCCTTGAGACAACAGACCCACTAATCAACCTGTGGACTGGGAAGAGCTGAACCAACTATCAAGCTACCTTTGTCTCGTCGACTACAGGACGATAATTCTCCATCTCATCCAGAAGAACATCTTGCTGAAATTTTGTACTCTACTGTCATGGCATTACCCGATCAGAAAAGAAAATGATTTTACTCTGATATGAATTGTGAACTCACGTAGTTGGCTACCAACTACAGATTCCAGAGTTTTTGTGGAGATTGATGTCAGGTTCACCAGCACATAATGACCAGAATTTCCCTTTCCCCATCAATTTTTAAAGGAAGCAAACTCATGCCAAAATTACAACAATTACATTTTCTTAAATAGTATTCTAGAAAAACCACCTGGTAATAATTAATACCACTGTTGTAAATAATTTCTCTCCTAAGGTACTTATATTTCCAGGATTTAATTTGTCACCCAAAACAACAGTTTTAGTCTCATATACTATAATACTGACTAAATAAACCTGCAAATTAAAAAATATGGAAAATAGTACAAAGTTGTTATATTTCCAATTAAGCAACTCAGAAATTAATTGTGCAAATATTCGTGACTGCCAACAGGAAAATACCTAATATATTCCAGTTGCAGTACATAATGCATTCCATTTGGTCCTTCACAAAGTGTTTCAGTTTCAATCAGGAAGCATATAAGACAACTGTCTTTCTAGAATATGTAAACTGAACAATAATCAGTCACTTCTATTCTGAGAAAATTGAGAAAAAGTTTACCTCTAGTCTCCACAATTTTCCTCAAATCGAAATGGAATTTAGTATGCTCAGAAGAAATGCTTTTTTTTTGTTTGTTTGTTTTTGAGGAAGATTAGCCCTGAGCTAAAATCTGCTGCCAATCCTCCTCTTTTTTGCTGAGGAAGATTGGCCTTGGGCTAACATCCATGCTCATGTTACTCTACTTTATATGGGATGCTGCCACAACATAGCTTGATGAGTGATGTGTTGGTCCATGCCCAGGATCCAAACCTTCGAACCCTGAGCCGACGAAGTGGAGCACACAAATTTAACTGCTACGCCATCAGGCTGGCCCAGAAACGCTTTTTAAGTCTGTTCTCAAGAACACCGATAAAAAAGTGATAACATGAGAACAATGTTAAGAATTAATTCTATATAACAATTCTACTGGGCCGGCCCCGTGGCTTAGCGGTTAAGCGTGTGCGCTCCACTAACGGCGCCCCGGTTTCGGATCCCGGGCACGCACCGACGCACCGCTTCTCCGGCCATGCTGAGGCCGCGTCCCACATACACCCACATACCGCAACTAGAAGGATGTGCAACTATGACATACAACTATCTACTGGGGCTTTGGGGGAAAAAAAAAAGGAGGAGGATTGGCAATAGATGTTAGCTCAGAGCCGGTCCTCCTCAGCAAAAAAGAGGAGGATTAGCATGGATGTGAGCTCAGGGCTGATCTTTCTCACAAAAAAAAAAAAAAAAAAAAAAAAACAATTCTATTGAGAATAAACACATAGATATAATGAATGATCTTTTGGTTTTACTTCAGATTATACTCCACAACTGTAAAATTTTGGCACGTATAAATAAGAATCTTTTATAGATGTTTACACACACCGTCACTGAAATTCATGTTAATCTCTAAGTTATACTATGAAAAGCTTAGTCTGTAGTTCTAGTAGCTTGCAATGAATAACAAGTGCAGTCTTCTAAATGTACTACAAATATTAAAAAAACATACATCTATGTACCTACCAACCACCAGCCTTTATATTATTAAGTATCTTCATAAAGACTAGCTCTGTGGTAGCAAATAAAAACACTAATAATAATTAATATCAATAAAATAGTAGTTAACACCTAGGCTTAGAACTATCAAAGAATCCTACAACTTTCGAATTCCTTTGTTTATCATATAAAAGTCTTTGAAGTCTGGCTTCTGCCTTTGGTTCTGGCCTTATTTCCAGCCATGCATCCTTTCTTCCTGCCTGACATAGCAAACTACCATAGATAGCTGACCACACAATGAGTTTCACTTCTTCTGGCCTTTGTATGTGATGAACCCTCTGACAAATACGTCTTTGTGTCTTCTTTCATTCAACTAATTCCTTCAAAATTTAGTTCAACAGGTACCACCCTCTAACCACACACCACACACCCACACACTATATCCAGTCCGTAGTCAAGTGACTTTAAGTGCCCTCACACTATAACTCAGAGCTCAATCAAGTTATATGCTTTGGCCCATAGGATGTTAGCAAGTAGAGGCTAAGGTGCACTTAAGCACTTCAACTTGTGCTCTTGCAGTCTGCCACTGCCATGAAAATGTGCCCAGGCTAATCTGCTGGAAGACTAAAGACACAGGGAACAGAGCTGAGTCACTCCAGTTCCAGTTGAGGCATCCTACATCAGCTGAATCAGCTGACAGTCAGCTGACAGTCAGCTGACACTCAGACAGATGACAAGACCCAGTCAAGACTGGTGAAGCTGTCTAATCTACTATTCTAGACACATAAACACAAATGCTGAGGTTGCACCACTGAGGTTTTATGGCTTTTTGTTACGCAGCACTATTGTGGCAATAAATAACAGATCCATCCTCCTAAATGCTCCCATAGCACTTATCATAGTATATATTACATCATACCTTTATAGTGACTGACTTATCTCTTCTTCCCTAGATTTTAGAAGAGACAGCATGTATTATTTAAATTTGTATTCTCAGCACCTGACAAAATGCCAGCTGCACGTGGAAACGAAATATATGTTTGTGGAAAGAAGGAAGGAGAGAGGGAGAGCAGGAGGGAAGGAAGGAAAGAAAGAGGAAAGAAGGAGGGAGAGAGGGTGAGAGGGAGGCAGGCAAGAATCAAAAGGAGAGTTGTTTGAAGAAGAAAACATTCTTACGGAAAAACATACAGGTGAAGAAGGAGGACAGCTATTGAGATGGGATTCACCTTCCATCTGATTTCACTGGGATCTCAGATTCCAAGGCGTCCTCCCCATGGTGTGCAATTTCAGTGGGCACACACTAAATACTAGTAGAGCAGATGAATACCTTAAGGCATATAGGTAGCTGCCTGTTAGGTGACAAAAAACACTCACAATTCATGTGACTTGTGAATATAGTTGTTACTAGGAACGAGTCAATAATTGTAGTACTTTGGCTGACAACATAGGGTGGCATTAGGTTATGCAGCAGAAGATACCAAGGCAGAGAATCAGAGGGTGAATTCTTAGAAATCTTAACATTGTCATATGCCGAGGTCATAGGCAGAACTTCAAAGATGCAAAAAGGCCCTCATTTCTCCTTTAATCTCAAACATATTTCCCATACTTCATTGCTTCTGCACTTTTGGCTTTGCTGTACTCCCTCGATCTGCCACCACCTTTCATCACCTGTCCAATAGCATTATGTCTTTTAAGGTCTTGATCAAATGTTTCCCCTTCCATGAAATCATCTCTAACATCTATCCTAAGAGGAACTAATTATACTCTTGGAAATCTGTACATGCATAATTATAGCATAAGAATACTGCATTAGCGGTAATTGGGTGATGGTAGAGACTTACTTTTTTCATCTTTATGAAATAAAACAGGGCCAGGCCGGTGGCTCAGCAGTTAAGTGCACACACTCCGCTACTGGCGGCCTGGGTTCGGATTCCGGGCGCGCACCGATGCACCGCTTCTCTAGCCATGCTGAGGCCACGTCCCACATACAGCAACTAGAAGGATGTGCAACTATGACATACAACTATCTACTGGGGCTTTGGGGAAGAAAAAAAAAAGGAGGAGGATTGGCAATAGATGTTAGCTCAGAGCCGGTCTTCCTCAGCAAAAAAAAAGAGGAGGATTAGCATGGATGTTAGCTCAGGGCTGACCTCCCTCACACACACACAAAAAAAATTGTGAAATAAAACAGCACATAGTGGGAGCTCAATAAATGTTTACAGAATGAAACAACAACATAAGGAAAATAATGTTCCAACTTTTACTACAGTTTACGGTATGCTTTTGGAGACAGGTAAAAATTATTCAAAAAGGTACCAGATTAATGATATATTTTTCTAACAGCAGCAGATATAAAAAAGATCAATGAATCTGAAAGGACATAAGATTTAGAATCAGTACAGTGATGAGAAAAATGATTATATGTATAATATATACTGAGGATTTACTATTTGCTAGATACTACTGGACTGATTTAAATGGCAAAACAACCCTGTGAGGTAGGTACTATTATTATTTCCATTTCTAGGCTTGAAGAGGTCTACTAGATTACCCAAGGTCACATATTTAATGAGTGGCAGAAATGGGATTCCATCTCTCACCAGTCTAACTGCAAACTCCAAAAATCAAACCCCTCACTACTCTATAATACTGTCTTTCATAGAAACTGAAGGGACCTCATATAATTTATTCAACTTCCACCACAATAAAAAATAAAATAAAAAATTTAAGACCATATAAGCATATATCCAACTAGGGTGGTTGCAGTAGGTTACTGGATGACACTTGGATAAATTACAAATGACTTTTTGACAATTAAGTGTGGAACATGCAGAAAAGTAAACCAACGTATAAAGGCTACAATAGTTGAGTTTACAAGATTGAGGAGGAAAAATCCGGAGAACTGGAACGTCAAATGCTCTTTATACCAATAGCCAGAAAAAGAAATCTACTAGAAGGGTGAATAAAATCTTCCAAGTCAAATGCAAATAAATGGCTTCCTCTCTATTCACTCAAATAGCTGAGTTTACACATGAAATTCATCTTTTAAGTCTCAAAAATTAATTGCAAATATCAAAACAGCATTAACTGGGAAAATTCATGGCATCTTTAAGCATAAATCACATATGCATGTGCATAAATTAATCACTGAGGCTCTGGAACAAAGTTCAGAAAGCACTCTACTAATTAATGTAAAAATTTTCCAAGGCTAAAACTTGGTAAAAATTATGCTTTAGTACAGAAATAGTAAAACAATAAGTATAGGGTTAATTTCATGATACTAGATGTGTTATAATACAGATATCACACAGAGATGAAAATTGATACTTGTTAACAGGATGACTAACTAGGTACATAATTATTATTACATTCAAAGTGAAGTTTTCTTTGCAGCTTAAAGACACCAGTACCATTCATACAACATACACAGAGAGTTCGATAAACAGAAAAGACCCAGAAAAATCTAAGCCCAGAAAAATATGGCTTCCCAAATCACTCCAAAAAAACCAAGATCTCTAATTTCCATAACCTCAGGTTCCTACAGAAGTAAGAATTAAAGCTTCTTTTATTGTGAACAAATTTCATATCTCAATCTCCTAGGCGAATTTCTGCTTAGCTTTCACAGACAGAAACCTTAGGCAACTCTGAGGGAAAAAAGGCAAAGCATGATGCTCTATGCCCTGGGGCCCAGAGGTTTCCAAGATTCAAACAACTGTAAACAATTTGTTTCCCTTAGTACTGATAAGGTAGTAGAATATTAGATACACAATCCGAGTTCTCTCAGCTTCAGGGAGCTCCCCCTCTCCTTGCCCCTCATTCCAAACATTGAAAAAACTATAAAACTATGTTTAGGTGATTGTCAAAATATCTTTCACAGCTGGATGACTCAAATATTTAACATTTCAAATTAAATTGCTCATATTGTACTACTGAATTCTTCATTAAATTGAGAGAGCTCGTTTCTATTTATAGATGTGTTCTTAAACCCTAAGAGAAGAAAGTTAAGTGAAAGGGAGATTTCATTTTTAAGAAATGAAAGAGGAAAATAAAGAGCGCCAGACTGAGGAAATACTATTTTCTATATACATAAGCTTTAACTGTAAAAAAGAAAATGCCAAATTAATCTGTTTACCCTTACTATATTTTCACATAGGTGTCATCTTTATTATGCTGTTAAAATGCAACAGCCTACAAAAATCTATTCCAGACCTGGGGTGGGGGTGGGGCAAAGGACTGGTGAGGAAGTAGAAAACTAAAATTGTCTGCAGCACTTTTAGTAGATTAGAAGAATATACATAACAGAAAAACCTCTGTTTAATTCAGTATAACTACCTCAATTTTCTTAAAATCACATACACTTTCAAGCCCTTACACATCTTCTGTCTAAAAAGCTTTTTTTTTTTTTTGTGAGGAAGATCAGCCCTGAGCTAACATCCATGCCAATCCTCCTCTTTTTGCTGAGGAAGATCGGCTCTGAGCCAACATCTATTGCCAATCCTCCTCCTTTTTTTCCCCTACAGCCCCAGTAGATAGTTGTCTGTCATAGTTGCACATCCTTCTGGTTGCTGTACGTGGGACGTGGCCTCAGCATGGCCGGAGAAGCGGTGCGTCGGTGCGCGGCCGGGATCTGAACCCCGGGCCACAAGCCCGGGGCCTGCCTGCTACAACACTTAATTTAAGAACAATTTGACAGCACTTTTGGAATTAGAAAAATATTTATATTTATAAAAATATTTTTTTAATTTATAAAATATTGATATTTAAAATGCCTCCTTTTGGGCCAGCCCCGTGGCTTAGCGGTTAAGTGCACGCGCTCCGTTGCTGGCGGCCTGGGTTCAGATCCCGGGCGTGCACCGACGCACCGCTTCTCCCGCCATGCTGAGGCCGCGTCCCACGTACAGCAACTAGAAGGATGTGCAGCTATGACAGACAACTATCTACTGGGACTTTGGGGGGAAAAAAACAAATAAATAAAATAAAATGCCTCTTTTTGATCTATTTTAAAGAAAACAAAATAACAGACTTTGACAGAGTACTAAATCCACCATCATTAATTTTATTTTGGTAACTAGCCTTACCCTAACGTCTTGATAACAAAGTTAAGCTTTAAGGCTAGATCACCACATGGACAATTAAAACAGCAAAGACAGAAGAGAGGGTAGCTCTTAGCCTCATAAAACAGCTTTGTTTTTAATTTTTGTGAAAAAGAAACAAATTGGGAGTACTGTTGAAAAGGAGTCACCCCAGAAGGAGATATCTTCAAATTAAACAAGGAGGGGCACTTCACATGTATTTTCTAAGTTTAAATCACATTGAATACTAAACTCTCAGACCCAATTAACAAGAAAAATCATCATATGCAACTTGCTAAATTCTTTCATTTTGGATTGTACACTGAAGATGAAAGGCTGAAATTTAGAGTCTATATATGTTCTATTTTCAGCTTTATCATTCATATGTTGGAGGACCTGGGGTAAATTTCTTTATATCAGCTAAATATCGTGGGTATGTTATTAGCAAATAGGGGTTATTAATGTCTACTACACACACACATACATCTTAATTTACATATAAATTCAATTGAACAATATTCGCTCAACATCAATTGAGATGAAAGCCCTCTCCTAAAGGCTGAGGAACACAAACATGAACACCACCAAGTCTAAACACGACATACAGCACATCGGTAAATGAGCATACAAATAAATGAGCACAATTGTCCCTTTTAGTCAAATATGAAATTATACTGATTATCTACTTTTTTCTTATAATATATGAGGTAGCCTTATAGGTTGGGAATAAACTATTGGTATAATCCAGGGTCAGCAAACGTCTTCTATAAAAGGTCAGACAGTAAATATTTTCAGCTTTTTGGGCCACAAAATCTCTGTTGCAATTACACAACTGCCACTGTAGTGCCAAAGCAGCCACTGACAATCCATGAATAAATGAATAAGCATGGCTATGTTCCAGCAAAACTTTATTAATGGTCATTAAAATTTGAATTTCACATAAAAATTGAATTTACATGTCACAAAATATTATTATTCTTTTGATTTTTTTTCCCCACCATTTAAAAACGTAAACACCATTCTTAGTTACATGTGATGTACAAAAACAGGCGGCTATCAGGATTTGGCCCTCAAGCCATAGTCTGCCAACCCCTGGTACAATCAAACATCACCACCAAATAATACACAAATTTAGAGTGACTCTAGTAGGTACTGATCATAATTGCTACTGGTGTTCAGAGAGGAGAGAGGAAAACATGTTAGAATAATCAAGAAGGACTTTGAGTAAGAAGCACCTGAGCCAGGGCTTGAGCTGATCTAAGGATGATGAGAATTCATTTATTGCAGCTACTATCTAGTTAGTATATGCAAGAAAGCTGTTCCACTCTGAAAAAAAACCCAGTATTTTGTCAAAACATAGTAAACATGCAATTAAGCATTAGGCTGTTGTTTAAGCTATACTGTACAGCTTAAATACAAATGTTTGAAATATTATATATTCACATTTAAAATAACAAAAAACAAACTGCCATTGGTTATCAAAAAAGATATGTGGAAAGCCTAACCTCAGAATATGACCTTATTTGGAAATAGGCTCTTTATAGAGGTAAAGAAGTTAAAATAAGGTGATTAGGATGGGCCCTAATTCAATGATTGGTATCCTTATAAAAAGAAATTTGGACACAGGGACAGACACACAGAGGGAAGACGACGTGAAGACACACAGGGAGAAGACAGCAGTGTGACTGGAGTGACGCACCTAAAAACCAAGGAATGTCAAGGATTGCCTGCAAACACAGAAGCTAGCAGAGATGAGGAAGGCTTCTCCCCTAGAGCTTCAGAGAGAACATGGCTCTGCTGACACCGTGATTTTGGACTTTTAGCCTCCAGAACTGTGGAACAATAAGTTTCTGTGTTCTGTGGAACAAATAAAATATAAAGTTTGAAATAAAACGAACCGTGCATTAAAACTGTCACGTTAAAATTAAATTGACTTTCTTTCCATGATCTGGCTACTGAACAAGTCATTCCTTGTCTTTTTTCCTCAATACTTCAAACCAGATGCTCTTTGGTTAAGGCAGACAGCTAACAGGCAGAAGGAAAGACAGAATCATACTTGTCTTGTTGCATCTTGGTGTCAGGTGAAAGTTTCCTAAATGAAGCAGATGAGTCATTAATTAAGTTGCTGCAAGTAGGGGCCCTGGTGCCCTCAACGTCCATATGGTATATCTCTGCACATTAAGCCTGGTTTGCTTTGAGTAATCCAAAAAATGACCACTAAGACCACCTTCTTTCCAAATGGAGGTAATATAAGCAACCAGGAAATTCATTTGGATCCATGTCAATTTTTTTCTTTTTCAAGATGGAGCTTCACATTAAAAAGTAAAAGAAACCATATTTTTCCTAGAGCAAATAAAAGCATACGTACTTACCCAAGAGCTCTTTCTTACAGTAGTTACGCCTTAACATTTTCATTAAATAGTCTGTTAATGGTTTAAATGTGAGCACAGCCTCACTTCTTTAGGAAAAAAAAGAATAATTGGGGCATTATTTTGGATTGAGGCCACTCAATAAAAATAAAGTAACTCAGTAACATCAAGTTTACCACAGAGTTGTTAGATTGCCTTTTTTGTTATTTTTAAGACTATACATCAATCATTTCTTTAACTTTGATTTATACAACGTAGGATATTTTAAGAGTATTAAGAAGGACTCAAATTATAAGATCATTTGTTATCCTCATTCTATGTTGTGATAGAACATCTCTGAAAATGTGAGTTTCCTAGGAAGGTTCAATAATTTACTCTTAATTTGAGTTTCTTTACATTCATCCAGAGGAAGCTGATTGATCTAGGCCGTATTTAGCTGTTACAACTCCTCATTTTGTTCTTCCTTCTCAGGCTTCCAATTTATACACACACTTCATCTGGAATCTTTTCTAATCTTTTTTCCCAATGTACTATTTTCTATAATGTATAGAATTAAAACAAGGTGGTAGGTTCTAACCCAAGCCATTAACCATAGTCCCAAGATTATAATAACCTATAATGTACTAAGATAAGAAAAACTTCTTTGGACAAAAATTACTTAGAGTTGGGGAAATGTATTAAAAGACCTCTTTGGTAGTAAATTAGTAGAGGCATACTAGGTACAAATTTGGAGACACAGATTCCATTTATATTTAAAGTACAAGTTGAGATTTCTACAATCAATCAATTACACTTGTACTTAGGTTTAACAATATTACCTTAAGATGTGGTAAGAGAGAAGTCTACCCTGAGCCTGAATGTTACAAACACAACAACATCAATACTCATCAGTGGCACATAACCCAAATCATCCATTCTCAGGACTGACACCATTCAGGCCCTAAGGAAAAACTTCACATTTCTCAAAACAAAAGGCTACTGCATCAGAATGCCATGAAGGTTTGTGGGGCATGTTACTACTGACATGGGAAATGCACATGGCTCTGGGGAGCTGGGAGGATTAAGCGCTAGACATGCTGAGTTCTCAAATATTCCTCTCAGACAGCATGAATGCAAAAGATTCTTGCACTACAAAGTACCATTTTCAAATAGTGCCAAGGATCCGTTTTCTTGCTTCTCCTCCTATTCTCATTTGTGATTCAGGGATATTTATGACGACATATGGTACATGGGCCTTCATTTAAATTCTTGCTCTTTGCTCTGCAAATTTTAGGGGTGGGCTAGAGCAAAACCTGAGTCAGACACATTATGGTTCAAATAAAATACCATTTCTAGCACAGATTTATTTTTTGGCAATTGAAGGAACAATGTGTTTTTTGCAAATTTTGGATTAAAAATATTAAGAACTATTCACCCTAACCTATTCCAAAAAAGTGGACATCTTTCCTGTTTTTAAAGATTTCCAGTAAAAGAATGTACAAAGCTGAATTACTGTTTATGGTAAAGTTTCCATTTTCAGTTTATTTGTATTTCATCCATTTAAAAAAATGTTTTGAAAAGGAGATTCGCATAGAACGCTGGCCAAATTTTCAGAGATCCAAATATGATCTCTCAAAAAATGAACTTATAAGTTTCTTAATATCTCTGAACTCAGATTTGTGCATTTCAACATCACCTAGGTGCCCAAATTTAAATTTCAAGGCTGCTTATCAAGCACAGTAACTGAAAACTTGAACTAACCTCACAAGTGTGCAAAGAAGTAAATATCCATTGGAAAAAAAACCCTGATTTACAGGGTGGCCCATTTAAAACAGTTCCCATTTAATAATGTGGCTGTGTACAGGGCCTCTTTTAAATGGGCCACCCTGTATGAAGCTTAAGTCCAAGATAAAAAATGTCCTCCCTTGAGAATTTTTAAAAACCAAAAACACTGTAGGTTTAGTGGTTATTTTTAAGGTTTTAGATGGTTTCTTTGGACTCCTTTAGAACTGAAAAAAGATGGATACACATTTTAAAAATGAAATGTTACAACCACACATCTGTAATGAGAACCAGTGCCAGTGGATATTTTTAAAGCAAATTAAAACGGTCAACTTTTTTTTAACTTAGGCAAACAGCTGCTACACACACAGTGCACAGTAACTACTTTTCAGCAAAAGTTCAGAAGGAATTTCCTAATGAAGATTTATAGGATGTTCTGGGACTGATAATTAAAGGTTCCCCAAAAAAGATATGAATGACAGCATCAGAGATGTGAGGGTTAAGGGCACTGAGCATGCCTGTCCTCTAAGGGAGGGGCCTGGAATTCAGAATAAAAAATACACAGTAGTTACCACAAAGGGAAATTAGGATGAAACAGACAGGGAGCAAAGCTTCACTGTATATTTTTTCTCGACTCACTTCAAGCGTTTTTGTAAGATTCCAAAGTGATTTCTAATGTTTAAATACCTCTGTAATTTAGTTCCTTCTTTAAAAAAGAGGAGTAGGGGAGGAAAAAAAGGGAAAAGGCTTGCCTAAAAAAATTTACATTGATAAAAGAGATTATGGGCTCTTAAGATTCTGACTTCCATTCTGTATCTGACATGAATAATGATGTTTCCCCTCCAAAATCAATAATAATAATAAAAATAATAATAGTAATAATAATAACAACTAAGAACCCTCCCATCATATAGGTATACCTCGGAGATACTGGGGGTTTGGTTCCAGACCACCGCAATGAAGCGAATATCGCAATAAGGCAAGTCACATGAATTTTTTGGTTTCCCAGTGCATATAAAAGTTATGTTTACACTATACTATAGTCTATGAAGTGTGCAATAGCATGATGACTAAAAAAACAATGTACATACCTTAATTAAAAAATAATTCATTGCTAAAAAATGCTAACCATCATTTGAGCCTTCAGCAAGTTGTAATCATTTTGCTGGTAGAGGGTCCTGCCTCGATATCGATGGCTGCTGACTGATCAGGGTGGTGAAGGTTGGGGTGGCTGTGGCAATTTCTTAAAATAAGACAACAATGAAGTTTGCCGCATAGATTGACTCTTCATTTCATGAACGATTTCTCTCTAGCACGTGATGCTGTTTGATAGCATTTTATCCAGAGTAGAACTTCTTTCAAAATTGAAGGCAATCCTCTCAAACCCTGCTGCTGCTTTATCAACTAAGTTGAGGTAATATTCTAAATCCTTTGTTGTCATTTCAACAATCCTCACAGCATCTTCACCAGGAGTAGTCTCCATTTCAAGAAACCACTTTGCTCTCCATAAGAAGCAACTCCTCATCCATTAAAGTTTTATCATGAGATTGCAGCAATTCAGTCACATCTTCAGGCTCCACTTCTAGACAGATAAATTAGTTATTTCTAGTTCTCTTGCTATTTCCACCATATCTGCAGTTATTTCCTCTATTGACATCTTGAACCCCTCTAAGTCATCCACGAGGGTTGGAACCAGCTTATTCCAAACTCCTGTTAATGTCGATATTTTGACCTCTTCCCATGAATCACAAATGTTCCTAATGGCATTTAGAATGGTGAATCCTTTCCAGAGGTTTTCAATTGACTTTACTCAGATCTATGAGAGGAATCACTATCTATGGGAGCTATGGCCTTTGAAATGTACTTCTTAAATAATAAGACTTGAAAGTCAAAATTATTCCTTGATCCATGGGCTGCAGAATGGATGTTGTGTTAGCAGAGATGAAAACAACACTCATCTTGTACGTCTCCATCAGAGATTGGATGACCAGGTGCTCTGTCAATGAACAGTAATATTTTGAAAGAAATCTTTTTTTCTGAGCAGTAGGTCTCAGTGGGCTTAAAACATTCAGTAAACCATGATGTAAACAGATGTGCTGTCATCCAGGCTTCATTGTTCCATTAATAGAGCAAAGGCAGAGTAGATTTAGCATGAGTCTTAACGGCGCTAGGATTTTCAGAATGGTAAATGAGCACTGGCTCCAAATGAAAGTCACCAGCTGCATTAGCCCCCAACAAGAGAGTCAGCCTGTCCTTTGAAGCTTTGAAGCCAGGCATGGACTTTTCCTCTCTAGCTATGCAAGTCCTAGATGGCATCTTCTTCCAGTATAAGGCTGTTTTGTCTATATTGAAAATCTGTTGCCTAGCATAGCCACCTTCATTAGTTACCCTAGCTAGATCTTCTGGAGAACTTGCTGCTTCACCTTGCAGTTTTATGTTATGGACATGGCTTCTTTCCTTAAATCTCATGAAACAACATCTGCTAGCTTCAAATTTTTCTTCTGCAGCTTCTCTCAGCCTTCATAGAACTGAGGAGAGTTAGGGCCTTGTTCTGGATTAGGTTTTGGCTTAAGGGAATGCTGTGGCTGGTCTGATTTTCTATCCAGACCACTAAAACTTTCTCCATATCAGCAATAGGACTGTTTCACTTTCTTAATCATTCGTGTGTTCACTGAAGTAGCACTTTTAATTTCCTTCAAGAATTTTTCCTTGGCATTCACAACTTGGCTAATTGTTTGGCACAAGAGGCCTGGCTTATGGCCTACCTCGGCTTTGACATGCCTTCTTCACTAAGTGTAATCATTTCTAGCTTTTGACTTAAAGTGAAAGATGTAAGACTCTTCCTCTCACTTGAACACATAAAGGCCATTGTAGGATTATTAATTGGCCTAATTTTAATATTGTTGCATCTCAGGGAATAAGGATGCCCGAGGAGAGGGAGAGAGATGGGAGAATGGACAGTTGGTGGAGCAGTCAGAACATACACAACATTTGTCAATTAAGTTTGCCATCTTATACAGGTGCCCCAAAACAATTATAGTAGTGACATCAAAGATCACTTATCACAGATCACCATAATAAATATAATAATAATGAAAAAGACAGAACTATTGTGAGAATTACCAAAATGCGACACAGGGAAATGAAGTGAGCAAATGCTGTTGGAAAAGTGGCACTGTTAGACTTGCTCGAAGCAGGGCTGCCACAAACCTTCAATTTGTAAAAACCACAATATCTGTGAAGCGCAATAAACCAATGTGCAATAAAACGAGGTACACCTGTACTGTGTGCCAAGTACTCTTCCTGGGCACTTTACATCATTCAACTATTTAATCCCCACAACAATACTATGAGGTTGATACTGTTATCTCACTTACAGGTAAGGATAGTAAAACATTAAGAGATTAAGTAATTTGTTCAAGGTCACAAACATAGTAAAATTGCCTGTTCTGATTTAGGCTGATTCAAGTTCCAGGGTTGGTGCTCTTAAGTACTAGGCTATTTCAGATCTTCAAAAAGAATAAGAAATCGCATAGTTCCCTGAAAGTATCATTTTGTAAGAATCATATACTGAACATGACATATCATGCCCCTTTACAGGTGAAGCAGCCACATTCAACTTCATCTTCAGAGGAAGTTCACTCATTCAACAAATATTTACTGAACACTTTATTGTGACAAGTATCGGTCTAGGCACTGGGCATAAAGTAATGAATGAAATAGGCACTTTACCTTACTCTGATAATCTAAATACTCAAGTCCTACCCAATTGGGATGAATGCTTAACCTAAAAGCATATATTTATTGACAAGCCAGCAGACAATAAGTTAGACCAACATAACAGCTTTGCTCTACAATAGAGTATTCCCTGATTATATTTATTCTCTTGGAAAACTGACCAAGTCAACAGGAGGTAGGATAGGCAGAAGTAAGGAAACACAAGAAGGAAAGCAGTAAGCTCAAGCAGTGGAGCAACAGAAGCTCAAGTAACCAAAAACCGCAAGACAGAAAAAAGGACAGTGGAAGAGAGGGAATACAGCAAAAGAGAAGAAAGCCATAGGTGCAGGCAGCACCCAAGACACAAATCTCAAGAACAGTAAGCTGCTGTTGGATGTGTGCAATAGCATCACATTATAGTTTTAATTTATATTTTCCTGAAGACTAATGATGTTTAGTAGTTTTCATGTGTTAACTGGCATTTCATATACCTTCCTTTGTAAAATGTCAAGTCTTTTGCCAATTTTTTATTGGTTTGCTTAATTTTTTATTATTGAGGTGTAAAAGTTACACACATATTCTGGATACAATTTCTTTGTCAGACATAGGTATACAAATACTTTCTACCAGGCTTTGGCCTATCTATTCATTTTCTTCAATATAAATTTTCAGTAAATCCAGCACAATTTGTCAAAAGGGTATCCCTCTTGTCATTAAATTACCCTAGCATTTTTGTAGAAAATCACTTAGCCATTTATGCGCATCTACTTCTAGACTCTCTATTCTGTCCCATTGATGTATATGTCTATCCTTCTGCCACTACCACACTGCCTTGATTATTATACGTTTTACTTTTTTTTTTTTTTTTGGTGAGGAGATGAGCCCTGTGCTAACATCTGCCAATCCTCCTCTTTTTTTTTTTTTTTTTACTGAGGAAGACTGGCCCTGGGCTAACGTCCGTGCCCGTCTTCCTCCACTTTATATGGGACGCCGCCACAGCATGGCTTGCCACGCAGTGTGTCAGTGCGCGCCCGGGACCAGAACTGGCGAACCCCGGGCCTCCGCGGCGGAGCGCGCGCACTTAACCACTTGAGCCACCAGGGCAGCCCCCTACCATTTTACTTTTTTTAAAGTTTTGAAATCAGATAGTGTAAAGCCTCCAATTTTATCCTTTTAAAAAACTGTTCTGGCTATTTTCTGTCCTCATATAAATTTTAGAATAGGCATGTCAATTACTATTTTTTTAAAAGCCTCCTGTAATTTTGATTGGGATTGCATTAAACTACAAAGCAATTTGGAGAGAACTGACAATAAATTAAAGAGGTATATGACTACTTTTATTTTTTTCAATCAGAAATATTTTGTAATTTTCAGTGTAGAAAGTTATCATATTTTAAATTTATTCCTATTGTATGCTTTTTAATGCTACTATAAATGATTTTAAATTTCATTTTCTTTGTTTTTAAAACCACTTTATTGAGGTATGACTGATAATACAAAAAGCTATACATATTTAATGCATAAAACTTGATGAATCTGGAGATAAGTATATATCCATATCCGTGAAACCATCACCACACTCTATGCCATAAACATAACCATCACCTCCAAAAGTTTCCTCCTTCCCTCTTTATTTTTTGTGTGTTTGATAAGAACACTTAACGTAAGATCTATCCTCTTAGCAAAATTTTAAGTACACAATGCAGTCTTATTAACTATACATACTATGCTGTACAATAGTTCTATTGGAATTATTTATCTTGCATGACCGAAATTTTGTACCCTTTGACTAATACCTCCCTGTTTTTTCCTCCCCCAAGCCCCTTGCAACCACCATTCTGCTCTCTGCTTCTATGAGTTTGACTATTTTAAATTCCTGATACAAGTGGTATCATGTAGCATTTGTCTTTCTGTGTCTGGTTTATTTCACTTAGCATAATGTTCTCCAGGTTCATCCATGTTGTCACAAATGGCCGGATTTCCTTCATTTTTAAGGCTGAATAATATATCATTGTATGTATATACCACATTTTCTTTATCCATTCATCCATCGATTGACATTTAGGTTGCTTCAACGTCTTGGCTACTACGAATAATAAATTTCATTTGCTAATTCTTCACTGCTTAGTTATAGAAATACATTAATTTTTGTTTACTAACTTTGTATCCTGTGACCTTGATAAATTTTTTATTAGGTCCAGTAGTTTTAAAATTATTATTATAATCCTTCTTTAGTATTTTCCATATACAAGATTGCATAATTTCTGAATAAAGACAATTTTACTTCTTCTTTTTCAACTGGAATGTTTCTTATCTCTTCAGCTTGCCTTGCTGCACTTTCTATGACTTTCACTCTATATCAAATAGAAGTGGTAAAAGTAAACACCGTGCCTGGTTCTTGATCTTATAGGGAAAATGTTCAGTGTTTCCATTAATTATGATATTATATGTAGGCTTTCATACGTAGTCAATCAGTTTAAGAATATTTCCCTTTATAGTATTCTGAGAGTTTTTGATATGAATAAATATTGAATTTTATCAAATGCTTCTTCTATAGCTATTAAGATGATTATGGTTTTTACCCTTTATTCTGTTATTGTGGAGAAATATGATGGATTTTTTTTTAATGTTGAAACAAATATGCATTTCTGCATAAAATCTTCTTAGTCTTCATGTATTATTCTTTATATATACTGTTAAATTAGATTTTCTGATATTTACCTAAGAATTTTTGCATCTTATGTACATAAGAGATAGTGATTTGTAGTTTTCTTGCAATATTTTGGTTTGGGTATCAAGATAATGCTGGTTTCACAAAACTAAGCTATCTGGGCTGGAGTTTACTCGGTGCAAGGATTTTTAATTAGTAACTCAACGTCTTTACTTGATATAGGATTACTGAGATTTTTCTATTTCTTCTTGTATCAAGTTTGGTAATTTGTATTTTTAGAGAATTTGTCCATTTATTTAACTTACCAACATTCCTTTATTTTCTTGTAATGACCGTGGGATCTACAGTGATGTTCTCTCTTTCATTCTGAATACTGGTAATTTGTGTTTTCTCTTTTTCTTGACCTAGCTAGGGGTGTATCAGTTTTTTTGATGTTTTCAAAGAACCATCTTTTATATTCATTGATTTTTCTCTATTGTCTATTTTCTATTTCACTGATTTCTACTCTTATATTATTTCCTTTTTCTACTTACTTTGGATTCAATTTACACCTCTTTTTCCATCTTCTTAACGTGGAGGTTTAGAATACTTATTTTCATCTTTTTTCTTCTTTTTTCTAATGTAAGCATTTAGAGGTATAAGTTTCCCTGGAGGCACTGCTTTAGAGTCTACTTATAAATCCAGATATATCATCATGTGAATTTTTTATTTCTTCCTTCTGTTTTGTCAGTTGTGCTTTGTATACTTTGAAGCGCTCTTATTAGGTACATAAATATTTAAGATTATTGTCTTTCTTGATGAACTGATCCTTTTATCATTATACTCTCTTTATCTCTGGACATGTTTCCTATCCTGAAGTCTACTTTGATATTAATATAGCTTTACTAGCTCGCCCAATCGTTGCGACTGGGCTTTGCAAGTTTCAAGAAAATCAAATGAGCTTCCTCAAGGAAGAAGTCACAAAAATCTCTCATGAACCATGAGAAACTTAGAAAATATAATCATTCACACGAGTCCAGTCTCTAGAATTAAAAGATTGTTGTTTTCTATTAAAAGATTCTTTGCCACATTTCACTATGTATTTAAAACAAATTTTTCAATTCATCATTTCATTGACTTCTCTAGTAAGCAAAGGATTAAAAAAAGATGAACATTTCCTATACATGCATGTTAAGTTGCATTATCAATTTTTACAGAGCAAAAAACATTAACAAGAGCAACTTAAACTATCCTCTGCTTGAAATAAATCAAATACAGAAAAGAAAAACAATAAGAGAGATTTAAAAAACTAAGAGTTGGTTCTTTGAAAAGATGAAGTTGACAGACTTTTAGCTAGATTAACCAAGGAAAAAAGAGAAGGGACCCAAATCAACAAAATTATAAATGGAAAAAGAGGCATTACAACTGATACCACTGAAATACAAAGGATCCTAAGAAGCTACTATGAGCAACTACACAAAAACAAACTGGACAACCTAGAAGAAATAGAAAACTTCTTAGAAACATAGAACCTACTAAGACTGAATCAGGAAGAAACAGAAAATCTGAACAAACTACTAGCAAGGAGATTGAAATCGTAATCAAAAGTCTCCCAGTAAAGAAAAGCCCAGGAGCAGATGGTCCACTGGTAAATTTTACCAAACACTTACAAGAGAATTAATGTGAATTCTTCTCAAACTCTTCTAAAGAATCAAAGAGGAGGGAACATGCTCAAACTCATTTTACAAGGCCAGTATTACCCTGATACCAAAGCCAGAAAAGAACACTACAAGAAAGGAAAACTACAAGCCAGTATCCCTAATGAATATAGATGCAAAAATTCTCAATGAAATAGTAGCAAACTGAATTCAGCAGCACATTAAATGGATCATATACCATGATCAAGTAGGATTTATCCCTGGAATGTAAGGATGGTTCAACATACACATTTCAATCAATGTGCTACCTCACATTAATAGAATGAAAGAAAAAAAATCATATTATCATCTCAATAGATGCAGAAAAAGCATTTGACAAAATTAAACATCCATTCATGATAAAAACTCCTAATAAATTACGTATAGAAAGAACATACTTCAATATAATAAAGGCCATAAATGACAAGCCCACAACTAACATCATACTCAATGATAAAAGGCTGAAAGATTTTCCTCTAAGATCAGGAACAAGACAAGGGTGCCCACTCTCACTACTCCCATTGAACAGAGTACTTGAAGTGCTAGCCAGAGTAATCAGGCAAAAAAGAAATAAAAAGCATCAGAATCAAAAAAAAAGTAAAATTGTCTCTATTTGCAGATGACATAGTTTTATATATAGAATATCCTGAAGACTCCACCAAAAAACTGTTATATGAAATTCAGTAAAGTTGCAAGATACTAAATTCACATATAAAAACAAGTAGCATTTCCACGCTATAACAATGAATTATCTGAAAAAGAAATAAAGAAAACCATCCCATTTACAATAGCATCAAAAACAATAAAATACTTTGGAATAAATTTAACCAAGGCAGTGACAGTTCTCTACACAGAAAACTACAAGACATTGATGAAAGAAACTGAAGAAGACATAATAAATGGAAAGGTATCCTGTGTTCTCAGATTGAAAGAAGTAATATTGTTAAAATGTCCATACTACTGAAAGCCATTTAAAGATTTAATGCAATCTCTATCAAGATTCCAGTGGCATTTTCTGAGAAGTAGAAAAAACAATCCTAAAATTTATATGGAACCACAAAAGACCTCGAACGGCCAAAGCAATCCTGAGAAAGAACAACAAAAGTGAGAGGCATCACACTTCTCAATTTCAAACCATATCACAAAGCCATAGTAAACAAAACAGTATGGTACTGGCATAAAAACAGACACGTAAACCAATGGAACAAAATTAAGAGCTCAGAAATAAACCCACGCGTATACAGTCAACCAATATTTGACAAAGGAGCCAAGAAAACTTGGTGGAGAAAAAGACAGTCTCTCAATAAATGGTACTGGAAAAATCGGATATTCACATGTAAAAGAATGAAACTTGCCTCCTATCTTACACCACTCACAAAAATTAACTCGAAATGAATTAAAGACTAAAATGAAGACTGGAAACCATAAAACTCCTAGAAGAAAACACAGGGAAAAAAAAGCTCCTTGACACAGGTCTTGATAATGATTTTTTGGATACGATACTTAAAACACAAGCAATGAAATCAAAAATAAACAAGTGGGACTACATCAAATTAAAAAGTTTCTGCACAGCAAAAGAAATGATCAACAAAACAAAAAGACAACCTACGAAACAGGAAATAATATTTGGAAACCATAATTTGGATAAGCGGTTAATATCTAAAATATATAAAGAACTCATACAATTCAATAGCAAAAAAACAAATAACCCAATTAAGAATTGGGCAAAAGACCTGAATAGACATTTTACCAAAGAAGATATATGAATGGCCAAGAGGTACATGAAAAGGTGCTTGACATCACTAATCATTAGGGAAATGCAAATCAAAACCACAATGTGATACCACCTCATGTTTGTCAGAATGGCTACCACCAAAAAGGCAAGATCTAGATAATAAATGCTCGTGAGGATGTAGAGAAAAGTCAACCCTTGTGCACTATTGGTGGGATTGTAAATTGGTACAGCCAGTACGGAAAACAGTATGAAGGCTCCTCAAAAAATTAAAAATAGGGGCCGGCCCAGTGGCGCAAGTGGTTAAGTGCGTGCGCTCCGCTGCGGCGGCCCGGAGTTCGCTGGTTCGGATCCCGGGCGCGCACCAACGCACCGCCTGTGGAGCCATGAGGTGGCAGCATCCCATATAATGTAGAGGAAGATGGGCATGGATGTTAGCCCAGGGCCAGTCTTCCTCAGCAAAAAGAGGAGGATTGGCAGATGTTAGCTCAGGGCCAATCTTCCTCACAAAAACAAAAAAAAATTAAAAATAGAACCACCATATGATCCAGTAATTCCACTTCTTGGAATATATTCAAAGGAAACAAAAACACTATGCCAAAGAGATATCTGCACCCCCATCTTCATAGCAGCACTATTTACAGTAGCCAAGACAGAGAAACAACCTAAGTGTCCATCGATGAACGAATGGGTAAAGAATTTATGGTGTGTGGTGTGTGTGTGAGTTCCCTATATACATATATAAACACACACATACACATATACACACACATACACAATGGAATACTACTTTCATAAAAAAGATTGAAATCCTGCCATTTGCTACAACATAGATAGACTTTGAGGACATGATGCGAAGTGAAATAAGTCAGATAGAGAAAGACACTGTATAAATGCACTTACACATTGACTCTAAAATCAAAAACCAAACTCAATGAAAAAGAGATCAGATTTGCGGTTACCAGAGGAGGAGGGTGGGGGGAAGGGGAATTGGAGGAAGGTGATCAAAAGGTACAAACTTCCTGTTAGATAAATAAGCATTAGGGATGTAATGTACACCATGATGACTATAGTTAACAAATCCTAAGAGTTCTCATCACAAGGATAATAACATTCTTTTTCTTTTTTTGTGTGTTTATCTATATGAGATGTTGGATGTTAACTCAACTTATTGTGGTAATCATTTCTCAATATATGTACGTCAACTCATTGTGCTGTACACCTTAAACTTATACAGTGCTATATCAAGGATATCTCCATAAACTGGGGGGAAAACTCCTCTGCTCAAAGACTCTGTCTGACCTAGTATTCCACTAGACAAAGCCCTTCAAATCATTCTCTCTGCATTGCTATGAAAACTGCGATGTAAAAGACAACACACTTACTTGCTACTGATGATGTATGTTTTAAACAGGCTTTTTGGTGGATAAAGAAGCTTTAGTTTGACAATCTGGTCACTGGTGCTCAATAACAAAAAAGGCATAGTATGGGATAATGAAGTTCTGGAATCCAGTCCTAGTCAGTAACTTCCTAGTTATGTGACCTTGCATTTCAAATTTGTGGTTTCTTTGTGTAGATATTCAAGCAATAATTTCATCTTTAAAATACGGAGAATTGTAATACCAAGAACCACTTATTGAAAGTTTACCATGTCCTAGAGCAGTGTGGACCAAATGGCAGCCAGTTGACTACCAGCTTCACAAGTTGGGTTGGTATTTCTGTTCTAACTAGGCTGTTATTTATTACTTTCTCTAAGCCAATATATATTTGTACTTTAATAAACTTATTTAAAAAGAAATTTTCTATCATGAAAAATCAATATCATATGTCAGAAAGAAAAGATGTCTACTACTGAGGGCAATTAACAAATCATTCAATTAGATCATCTCTTTTGGAAGAATTCTGAACAGATAAATCAGGAAAGGATGGAGAGGAATTAAGAGAAAAATGAGGAGAAACAAGCAGAAAGGAGTCGAGTCACAAAGGAGTAATGAGCAACATACGTGCCACATGACAACTAGGTCATCATAGTATTCCGAAGATCATTTTTAACAGCTTTATTCAGATATAAATAACATTACCATAAAATTCACCCATTTAAAGTGTAAAGTTAAGTGGTTTTTAGTATATTCACAGAGTTGTGAAACCATCACCACAATCTAATTTTAAAACATTTTCATCATCCCAAAAAGAAACCCCTTACCTATTAGGAGTCATTCTCCACTTCTGTCCTCTCTCCTAACCTTTACCCTACCCGAGGCTACCACTAACCACTTCCTGTTTCTACAGATTTACCTATTCTGGACACTTCATAATGGAATTATACAATATGTAGTCTTTTGTGTCTGATTTTTTCCAGTTAGCATAACGTTTTCAAGTTATTCATAACATGGATCAGTTATCCATGTTATCAGTAAGTCATTTGTTTTTATGGCAAAATAACATTCCTTTGCATGAATATACCAGATTTTATTTATAATAAAATTCAGCTGATGGACATTTGGGTTTTTCCTCACATTTTGGCTATTATAAATAATGCCATTATGAATACTTGTGTACAAGTTTATTCTTGTCCTTTTTAAGGCCTAGCTCTAGAGCTGCTGGGATGGTGGGTTTATGTGTCTGTACTTCCTACTGCATTTTTACTATAAACCCACATCATCTGAGGTCATCTGTGGGTATCTTTTATCCTTTCAACTTTAAAGAGCCTCACTAGTGGGAAGATACATTACATTAGAAAAAGAAAGTTAAAAAAAAAAAAAAGTTCTAAGTACCAAGAGAGAGAAGTGGACTAAGAATGAAGAACCTGAGTTCTCTTCTCAATGCCATTGTTATCAGCTCCATGATCCTTACTAGGTCACTCTCCCCGTGAGGATCTCAGTTTCCTCATCTGTAAATGAGGGATGTTGGGTTAACAATAATAAAAGTTGCATTATGTTCTAAAGTATTATGATTTAAAATTAAATGTCTCATCCTTCCAGATATAATGAACTCAAGCACAAAAAAGAAAAATTTTATGTTTTTTTCCCCTCAATGTTCTGCCTGATTCATGGTACAAAGTCTACAATAAAATAGGAAACTATTCTTTTTCTAGTAACATATTTTATCCAGAAATCAGAATAACAAAGTATTTTCAAGCTTATATGTAACTATGGCACCTCAGGTATATATGGTTTCTAATAACATGGTCAATATAAAAACACACATATTAATATCCCACACATCAGTTCTGATAAAAGAAGCCATTAAAGTCAAATTGTTACATACAAGCCAAAACCAAAAATAGTTCTATTAAATTTCAGTCTTTTTGTTTTTTCAAAAAGTTATCCTTGAAAGTAAGAAACAATCTACACATTCGAGTCATAAAACAAAACTAGAACAAATGAATAGGGTACTAAAATCACCACCACCCACTGGTCACAAAAATTAGTTTAACACAAAAATTTCTGAAGATAAAACAGTTTTTAAATGATTATACTAAATTTCAATTGCACTAAAATGTAAAATGTTATTTCATAAGCACATAGTGTGATGGCATTTCTGCTAATTATGATCCTACTTGAGGTAATCAACAGATATTATTTCCACGGTTTCTTAAATATTTTATTGGCTTTGTCTTTCTATTGATTCTAGATTTTATTTGTCAGTAATATATTTCATTTGTTGGAAAGTATTAACATGGGTCCGGCCCAGTGGCTTAGTGGTTAGGTGCGTGCGCTCCACTACTGGCGGCCCGGGTTCGGATCCCGGGCACGCACTGACACACCACTGGTCCGGGCATGGTGAGGTGGCGTCCCACATACAGCAACTAGAAGGATGTGCAACTATGACATACAACTATCTACTGGGGCTTTGGGGAGAAAAAGGGAAAAAAGGAGGAGGATTGGCAATAGATGTTTGCTCAGGGCCAGTCTTCCTCAGCAAAAAGAGGAGGATCGGCATGGATGTTAGCTCAGGGCTGATCTTCCTCACAAAAAAAAAAAAAGAAAGAAAGAATATTAACACTTATAAAACACTTTTAGTCACTTCAGGTAATTTCTCCAATAATTTTTATGAGAGGAAGAGGTTATATACTGTTTTTATTTTTCAGATGAAGTCATTAAAGCTCAGAAAAGAAAAAGTGATATGAAGAGCTTAACTAAGCTACTCCATGGTATTGCTGCCTAGGCACCCATGTTGTTTCGCCAAGTGGCCTGTAGGGACCTCAGATTGACACTAGCCCCCTCATGCAAATGCATGCCTAGACGGCAGCCTGCAGAGTCACAAGCAAATGTAAGTTCTTTAGATCACTTCCCCAACAGCCCTTGTGATCAACAGTCTCCCCTACCTCCCAACACCTATATGCCTTACGTGCCCCTTAGGTAAGACCCCCATGGAGCTTGCCAAAACCCCAGTATTTTGGTTTGAAGTGACCGATCTGACCATAGCCTAGGAACCTCAAAGCACTCTATCCATGGACCCTAAGGAAGACATGTGCGCCAGGTCCTGTCTCTCTCTCTCTGTCTGTACTCGGCCTTTACCTTCCCAAGTGGGCTCTTGAGGTGTGCCATGTACTTCCTCCAAGACCTGTGAGTGATAAACTTCTCTATTTCAATTTCTCTTGTGGTCTTTTGTAGAACCACAGCTCACCTTCTGGAAACCTGTGCTTCACTTAACAAATGTCAATTTCACAAAGCCATAAAAAGTGACTTGACAAGATAATTTGCCTAATGAGAGCCAAAACAAAAATACCGATCTTTGAATTACTATTTCCAGGTGCATTCTATTAATAAATGAATAAAAATATTTATTTGAGCCCTAATTTCTCATTAAAAAAATAAACCAATCACCTGTCCTGCCTACCTTATAGGACTCATATAAAGTTCAAACTGCTATGTAACCTGCAGAGGGCTCCACAAAGGTAAACTTCTATCATTATAATAAGGCATCCATTGTTTGAGTAGAAACAATTCTGAATAAGAAATAATATTTTTACCAAAAAAATCTTATTTCCCCAAATATTGTTTTTTAGAAGATTTAAAATCAATTTACTTCCTACCTAAAATACTTGGCATAGCTAACACATATGTTGACTTATTTTTTTAAACATTCCTCTGAAAATACATTTTTGTACTTAAGAAAGAAAATTTGAGCCAATATTTAAGTCTCTGTATAGCCTATACTACACAGATTACAAAATGACTAAATAGTTCATCTCCAGATGGCTGTAAAGACACAAAGAAAATATTACAGAATTCAATGGCTTCCGAACAATAGAGTAGACTTTTATGACAGAGATGGAAAAAAAAGAGTGCTTGTAGCAAAGTCCCTTAACATCAGAAAGAAAATAAATGATGGTCATAGCAAAACCAACAGGAATACAAGTCAGGGAATTAATGCTAGAAGCTGTTACAAACAATCCCAGAATCTAACTTAGTCTGCTTCACATCACGGTTGGAGACAGGAGTGGGAAAGGACAGGATATCTGCTTGATGCAGCAATTCAGGCAGAGACTCACCAACATTAAAAGGTGGTTCCTGAGAATACCCTGAGTGTTGACATCCAGCCTAGAAATGGGGGGACAAGAAAGAGCATGGAAGATGGCAAAGGATGTTGTAGGGGTCAGGCCTGAATGACTTCTACCCATTCTTCTAGAAATGTGACCCAAAAGAATTGAAGTGAGGGTCTCAAAGAGATATTTGTACAACCATGTTCATAGCATTATTTACAATAGCTAAAATGTGGAAGCAACCCAAGCGTCCATCTATGAACGAATGGATAAACAAAGTGTAGTATGTACATACAAAAGAATATTATTCAGCTTTAAAAAGGCAGAAAATTCTACAATATGCTACAACGTGGATGAACCTTAAGGATATTATGCTAATGAAATAAGCCAGTCATAAAAAGATAACTGTATGATTCCACTTATACGAGGAACTTAGTCAAAATCATAAAGACAGAAAGTATAATGGCAGTTTCCAGGGACCAGAAGGAGGAGAGAATAGAGACTTATTGTTTAATGGATACAGAGTTTTAGTTTTACAAGATGAAAAGAGTTATGTGGGTAGATGGTGGTGATGGTTGCACAACAATATGAATGTATTTAATACTACTCAACTATACACTTAAAAATAGTTACGATGGTAAATTTTATATGTACTTTATCACAATAAAAAAATAATAAGTATACATAAAAATACAAGAAATGAAAACATATTGTACTTTTGGATGAAAAGACTCGTTATTATAAAGATGTTGATTATCACAAAGTTAATCCATAAATTCAATATAATTTCAACAGGAACTAATATAAATTTTAAAACTAATCTGGAAAAGGAAATACACAAAACTAGCTAAGAAACTAGGAACAAGAACAATGAGGAGAGTATTATATCAAAATACATTATACTTAAAACAGTGTAACATTCACGAATAGATAAATGTTTTGTAGTAAGCTATCATAGCATTAAGCACCTCTGCTTTGTGACACTTAGTAGCAATTTTACGTGATGTGTAAAGCATTTATTTAATGGCTGTCTCAACTACTAAGGTACTCTCACTTTGTAACATATCGCCTGATACAGAGTAGTAATTCAAGATCTATTTGCTCAGTGAATGAATAAATAAATGAAACAAAATAGAATACAGCAATATCACCATTTATATATAAGAACAATACATGTATTTTCAAATCAATGAGGAAAGAATGGATTATTCAATTAGTGGTACTAATAAACTGACTAGCAATTTGAGGGGGAAAAGTTAACCCCCAACATTACATCATATATAAAAAATATCTTCAGATTGCTGTAAGACCTAAATGTCAGGATAAAACTATGGGCAAAGAACAAAATTGAATGCTGTTCTTTACTCTTTTACTTTTACTGTAATCTAGCTAAGTATACGGAATAAATATTATTCCCAAGAAGCAATGTGAAATAAAGAACAGGTAAATTACAGCTTTAGTTAAGTATTTTTTCATTGCAATTATAATGACCAAACGTTTCACGCTGGTTGGAACAATGCTGGATTTATTTTCTTGTCCCAAGTACTGGCAATTCCAAATCTCCTCTAAAATTGGATCTCTGTATTCCACGGAAGCAGTCCAAACTAAGAGGTAGGAAGTTTTGCCTCTTCAGACTGTTTGCCTCTTCAGACCTCTCATTAACTTTGATACACAAACAGGCTGACAGATAATAGTAAGGCTTTTACAATCCTGTTTTCCCATTCAAAATTGCTGCAAAAGATGACTTCAAATGTGTCTATGTCTGAATCTATTGCACCACTAACAAGAGCAGAAAAGGTCATGGATTTCACCTACTTTAAATGTTTTCCCTAATACCTGATAGCCTAGTGCATAGCAAAACAAGGGAAATGAAAGACAGAATAGAAAAAGAAATCTCTTTTTTGCTTTCTTACATTTCTCTTTGACTACTGGACCTTTCCTGAGACCAATGCATTTTACATATTAAATTATCTGTAATAGAGTGTGCCAAATTTTAATTGAAACTTTTAGTAAAAATTATAAAAAAAACTTAGCAGATTGGCATTTCATTATTTCTTTTTGGTGATTGTTCATGGAGAAAAACAAATCCAAATATACAAGTGCACTATGTTTTAGAACAACCCAATGGAAAATGACCCATCTGAATTTATAAAAATAAATTTTCAGATGGAATGTAAAACAATCCATCTAAATTCATAAAAGTAAATTTAGCAAGTGATGTTTTTCTTAGAGAAATTTTCTTTACTCTGCAAAATGATTCAACACTGGTTGCCTAGGGAAGTGCTGGTCTAGAAATTAACAGAACTATAACAATAGTAGAAACGACGTAATCCAATTTTCACAGAAAATATGAAAATGATATTATTATCATCCCCTTACAAAAAAAGAAAACAGACTTGCAGAGGTCACGTGATTTATACAAGGACACAAAGGTGTTAAGTGTTTGAATCCAGGTCCGTCTGACTCCACATCCCGAGGAGCTCTTAACCAATACCAATATTGTAACCCATGGATAATGATGGGGTGAGGGAGGAGAGTAATGTCTTAAGAGCAAAAACAAACACACACACAATTAACAGTTATAATCTTCACCTGCTTACTTTCAGCCCCGTTCTACTTAATCACTCAGACTGGTCAGGACACGCTCAGAACGAACAGGCAGTGTCAAAGTTCTAACCTTGAGGAATGAGTGATTTGATACCAAGTTCTTTTCTTCTTCTAATACTCCATACCATTGTTCAGATCTTCAACCCAGCTATTTAGTCTCCTGCAGTCCTAACCACAAAAAAGTTTGAAATGTGAATTAACGGAATCCTTTTCTTCCCCAGTGGAATTTTTCTTTCAAGTATAGAATATTCAGAGAGGGGGTGAGGATAACCATGCCAGCCTGAATTTCTGATTATCTGTGATATTTGAATCATTTTAGGTCTGAAAACAAACTGCACCACATACTCAGTTACAATAACTAATGCAGATTCACTCCAGCATGATGGGAGGGCAACAAGTCCTCTGCCATTCCCAAAAACTATAAAGCTTAACAAAACTGTCAAAAACAACCACTTCAGCACTCAGAAAATCAACCATAGGCTTACAACAAACTGAGAAACGGTTATTCATAAAAACCACTGAACTTTGAGTAAGAACAGCATGAGTCTGTGGTGATTTTTCCTGGGGCTTCTGACAAGCTCCCAGCTCTGTATATGTAGTAGTTCTTTAGGGCAAGACAGGAAGTGATAGCCGGAAGTTTTGCTCCTGCTGTTGAAGAGGGGCTCACTTGATTTAAAGTTTTGTCAGTTAAAATGGTGATCTTAGTGGCACATGAAAAGGGAGGGCCACTGCCTCCACTAGTTTGAAGTATTGGGTCTTTTTCAGGCAAGGAATAGACTGGCAGGCAAGCAGGTAACTAAAAGGTAATTCTGGGAGGTGAGACAGCCACATGGGGCTAGATGAGATCGCCAAATATCCTGCATTGACTGAGGTTAATATACGCACAGCAAAGGCTGGACTGATTGCAAGCCACTCACACATCCTTAGAAAACAGAACCAGAGATAACAGACAGAGGAGATGCAAGAGAGCTCAGTGGAAAATAAGAGCCAGGAAAAGCTTAAAAAACAGCCTAAACACTGAATGCGCACCCCAAACCACACACAGATCCATAACCAAAAAGAGGAAGCCTTACTGGCTCAAACTATTTGAGCACAATCTCTGACAGATAACTGATTGAAGATGAAGCTAAGCAGAAACAAAGGGAAAACACCTAGGAAACCAGGCTTACAAATAAAAACAGTTTTAAAAAAAACATTAAACAGAGACATCAGTGGCCAGACAGTTTGGGTAACAGATTTAGTCTAGATAATTACCAAACACACAAACAAACAGAATAACAACAACAACAATCCTCAGGGAAGGAAAAAAATCAGAATCTAGAATTACCATAAAATATTACCATAAACATCTAGTATTCAACTTAAAGAAATTATGAGACATACAAAGAAACAAGAAAGTATAACTTACTGACTCAGGAAAACAGGAGTCATTTGAAACTACCTCTAAAATGTCCTCTTATGCTGGATTTAACAGATAAAGACTTCAAAGTACCTATTATAAATACATTCAAAGAACCAAACATGTTTCACCATGTTTAAAGAACTAAAAAAAGTATGACAATGATTTACAGAATAGAATATCATACGGAAATATTATTAAAAAACAATGAAAATTCTTGAATTGCAAAGTACAATAACTGAAATGAACAATTCACTAGAGAGGTTCAACAGCAGATCTGAGCTATCAAAAGAAAAAAAATCAGTGAATTTGAACTTAAATCTGTAGAAACTATACTGAAAAACAAAGGAAAAAAATGACTGAAAAAGAAATTAACAGAGCCTCAGAGAACAGCAAATACACCAATATAAGTGTAAACAGAGTCCCAGAAGAAGTAAGGGAAAAAGAAGACAAAAATATTTAAAGAAATAATGGCTGAAAACCAAATTGGATGAAAAGTATTAATTAACACATCCAATCTCAACAAACTCCAAAGAGAATACACTCAAAGAGATTCACAGCTAGTCATGTTATATGCCAAAGACACAGAGAAAACCTTAAAGCACCAGAAGAAAAATTACTCATCCCATCAGAGGGATTCACATTAAGATTAACAGCTGACTCTCCATAAAAAAACAATGACGGCAAGAAGCAATGGAATGTCCTGTTCAAAGTGCTTAAAGAAAAAAAAAATTAACCAAAAATTCTATATCAGGCAAAATCATTTTTCATAAAGACATCCCCAGATACAAACAAAGACTGAGAGAACATGTTGCTAGCAGATCTGCCTTATAAGAAATACTAAGATAAGTCTTTCAATTTGAAAGGGAAGTGACATGATCAACAAGTGAGACCACATCCAACTAAAAAGCTTCTGCACAACAAAAGAAACAATCAGCAAAATGAAAAGGCAACCTATGGATGGGAGAAAATATTTGCAAACTATATATCAGACAAGGGTTAATATCCAAAATATAATGAGAACTCATATACATCAATAACAAAAAAACAAGCAATCTGACTAAAACATGGGCAGAAGACCTGAATAGACATTTTTCCAAAGAGATCCAAACAACCAACAGGTACATGAAAAGATGCTCAACATCAGTAATCATCAGGGAGATGCAAATCAAAACCACAAGAGATATCATCTCATACCTGTTAGAATGGCTATCATCAAGAAGACAAGAGATTACAAGTGTTGGTGAGGGTGTGAAGAAAAGGGAACCTACCTAGTACACTGTTGATGGAAATGTAAATGGATGCAGCCACTATAGAAAACAGTATGGGGGTCCCTCCAAAAATTAAAAATAGACCTACCATAAGAAACAGCAATCCCACTTCTGGGCATATATCCAAAGGAAATGAAAATGGGATATCAAAGAGATACTTGCACTCCCATATTTATTGCAGCATTATTCACGATAGTCAAGATATGGAAACAACCTAAGTGTCTATCAATGGATTAATGAATAAAGAAGATGTGGTACATATATACAATAGCTATGAGAAAGAAGGAAATCCTGCTATTTGAGACAACATGGATGGACCTAGAGAGCATTATGCTAAGTGAGCTAAGTCAGAGATAGAAAGACAAATACTGTATGATATCATCGATATGTGGAATCCAAAAGAGTTGAACTCGTAAAACAGAGTAGAATGGTGGTTACCAGGGGCCAGGGAGTAGGGAAATTGGGGAGATATTGTTTAAGGGTACCAAATTGCAACTAGCAGATAGGTCCTAAAGATCAAATGCACAGTACAGTGATTATAGGCAACCATACTGTATTACAGACTTCAAAATTGCTAAGAAACTAGACCTTAATTGTTCTCACCACAAAAAAGAAATAATATTGGGGCCAGTCCGGTGGTGTACTGATTAGTTCGAGGGCTCCATTTCGGCGGCCCAGAGTTCACAGGTTCAGATCGAGGGCGCAGACCTATGCACCGCTTATTGAGCCATGCTGTGGCAGGCATCCCACATATAACATAGAGGGAGATGGGCACCGCTGTTAGCTCAGGGCCAATCTTCCTCAGGAAAAAGAGGATTGGCAACAGATGTTAGCTCAGGGCTAATCTTCCTCACCAAAAAAAAAAAAGACAGAGAAATAATATTACGTGAGGTGATAGAGGTGATAGCTAATGTTAAAATGGTAATCATATTCCAATAGATAAATGTATCAAATCAACACCCTGTACACCTTAAAATTACAGTTATACAATTATATCTCAATAAAATATATTTTTATTTAATTGTAATCAATATATTTCTATGTTATAGAAAATAAAATTATATTAATATTATATATTAGTATTAGTTATAATAAATATTTTAGTTAATACAAAATAAAGAATGGGAAGTGACACGTGACAATAACTCAAATCTAGCAAAAGAAAAGAAGAGTGCTAAAAATAGTAAATATATGAGTAAATATAAAAGATTCTATAAAGATACTTTTTCTCATTTCTCCTCTTAACTTCTTTAAAAGACATAAGATTGTGGGGGTGGGCCTGGTGGCATAGCAGTTAAGTGCACGTGTTCCGCTTCAGCGGCCTGGTGTTCACAGGTTCGGATCCCAGGCATGCACCAATGCACCACTTATCCAGCCATGCTGTGGGGGCATCCCATATAAAACAGAGGAAGATGGGCACAGATGTTAGCCCAGGGCCAATCTTCCTCAGCAAAAAGAGGAGGATTGGTTTCGGATGTTAGCTCAGTGCAAATCTTCCTCACAAAAAAAAAAAAAAAAAGACATAAGATTGTAAAAAAGCAACAATTATAAGACTGTGTACTAAATTTACAACATATATCAACGTCATCTATATGAAAAGAGAACAAAGGAAGGGAGGAAAAAAGGATACATATTAAATAAACAAAGTTTCTGTGTTTTATCAGAATTAAGATAGTATTATTCTGAAGTAAACTGTAATAAGATGCATATTGCAATTCCTAGAACCACCACAAAAAATATTTTTTAAAATAGTCAAAAAGTAACACAGAAATTAAAATGGTAAACTGAAAAATATTTATTTAATGGAAAGGAAGATAGCAAAGGAAACATGGAGCAACAAAAAAAGACATGAGACAGAAAACAAACAGCAAAATATCAGGGGTAAAGCTCACCATAACTATATTTACATTAAATGTGAATGTATTAAACACCCAACTCACAAGGCACCAGCAATAAAAGATAAAATTGATAAACTGGACTTGATTAAATTAGAAAACTTCCGCATTTCAAAAGACAACATTAAGGAAATGAAAAGACAAGCAACAGCTAAAAAATGTTTGCAAATCACGTATCTGATGGACTTGTATTCAGAATATATAAAGAACTGTTAAAACTGAATAACAAGGGGCAGGCCCCATGGCCTAGTGGTTAAGTTCAGCATGCTCTGCTTCAGCGGCCCAGGCTCGGCTCCCAGGCGCGGACCTACAGCATTCTTGGGCAGCCACGCTGTGGTGGCAACCCACATACAAAATAGAGGAAGATTGGCACAGATGTTAGCTTATGGCAAATCTTCCTCAACCAAAAAAAAAAGAGGAAGATTGGCAAAAGATGTTAGCTCAGGGCCAGTCTTCCTCACCAAAAGAAAAAAAAAATTGTTCACAAAAATAAATGTGTGGATGCTACTTGAGAAGCAAGAACCATTGTAAAAGGGAAGCAAAAAGAACACAGGTAGCCAGCTGCAATGATTCAATAGTGATCTACTGAAGAAGGATCCCTTCTGTAGAAGGGAATGTGTTCAGCAGCTGTTGAAAAAAGTCATCAGAGAGGAGAACTTGGTTGTAAATCAATTGCGTTCCTCTTTACAGAGGGAAAAAAGTCAGGAAAAGGACTTTATAGAGCCTGTGAATCAAGACCTGCAGTGTCTTTGTTCCTATTTTTGAAGGGTAGGAAGCAAGACGCTCTAGAGTAAAAGAAGGGAAAAAGTCCTTGACACTTAGCAGGTAGTTATACCATCAGGAACACTTGGCTGAGATAATTGCTGATGGAAAATCTGCCAGCTTGCCTTGAAGCTTGCCTTGAATCTTCGAGGCTTGCCTTGAAGCCTTGGAAAAGCCAAAAAATATCCTATCTTGAGGAACCTAGTACCTAAGAGAAAAGGGGAAGGGGCATGTGTTCTTAAGACAATTCATAATAATTGAGAATAAGAATGGCTAACCTTTATCGAGTTATTTATCATGTGCCGGCTACAATTCCAAACACTTTACAATTAACGGTTCATTTAATCATCACAGTAAGCCTATGAGGTAAATGCCATTATTATTCTCATTTTACAGATCAAGAAACTACGGCACCAAAAAGTTTGGTAAATTGCCTAAGGTCACCAAGCAAGTAAGTGGCTGAGCCAGGGACCTAACCAAGGCCATCTGGCTCCAGAGACTGTGTTCCCAACCACGACATTACACTGTCGAGATATTTAAAATACTTTGTCCTGGTTGTAGAAACAAAGAAATCTAAGTTAAACACTGAATTATAAAAGCTGAAGTGAATAACTCATTAACACTGAACCCAGGTGTTCAATTTTTAAAAACTCTTGATCTACATTTGGCTCAATGTTCTTTCCTTCATTTATTTCCGTAATATTTATAGAACATCTAGTATGTGCTAGACCCAAGGGATAACAAGAAATACAAAAATCTCTGAACACAAAGGGTTTAGATTTCAATGAGGCCATAAATTGGAAAAGAATTATTATACAGTGTAATTGTTGTTGTAGGAGGGATATACATAAAGGGTGGATGGTACTGAAACAGACAGATAGGCTTCCGACACATCCAGCAAGACAGGCAAGAATTAGATCATCCAGGATGGCTGAAGTGTGCGATGTCATAGGAGGAGATGGCTGGGAGGTGAGGTGGATGAATTGGGGCAGTGAAGGAAGAAGGCACATCTTAGTACCAGGGACAGGGAAAGAGGCAGAAAACAGAGGAATTCAATTCCATTATGATAATACTAAAGATGAAAGATTAAGGCCTCAACCAAAACAATGGAAGGAAGGGAAAGAGAAAAGATGAAAGAAACAATGTCAACTAGCTAGCAGTTAAATGATTATACTATTTTAATAAAGAAATTTATCATTATAGAGAAAATTAGGCAATAATCCCATGCTAACTTTCTACCATGTAGTCCCATAACAAAATAAGGCATTATTGCTAGTGGCAACTGAATTACAGGCATAGACTTAAATCATCTATAAAAAGCTAAATTTATACATCTATGCCTAACTAGAGAAATAAAAATCACAAAAACATATATTTTTACCTTTTTAATTTCTCCAGATGGAGCAATTTCTAAATGAAGGTTATAGGAGTGTTGCATTTTTAACAAATATATACCATATTCTATTCTAAACTTGCGAGTATATATTCACTTAACCCTCCCCCAAACCCTGTAAGGTCAATACTATTACCCCTATTTTACATATGAGGAAATCAAGGCTCCAAGAGATTAAGTAACGTGCCAAAGGTCACTAGATGGTATAGTCAGTTCTGCTCCAACACTTATTTTGAAAATGTAAATTTATTCCAATACAACTGATATATTAGGGAACAATGTGAGTATAACTCAGATTTTGTATTTGATTATGAGTGATTTCACCCACAAGAAACAGAAGGGGAATGCAGAAAACTGCACCCAGCTGAACAGAGCCATGTAGGAACACACACACCTCAAATACCTACCAGCTACTTCAGTTCATGTCGGTGCACCACATGAAGTGTGACTCACATTCATTTACATCTGGTGTTACAACTTTCCTTCAGATTTCAGTAAGCCTCGTTCCATCATTCCACAAAAACTCAATCTTTCAACCCGTTCCACACCCACTTCCACAAGGGAATAATACATTTTGCAATATAAAATGCCAAATGTACTGCAGTATTTATTTGTCAACCATGTAACATTTACAATCTTTTTTTGATATGCCACCGACAAGTTTTCGAGTATTGTGCCATAATCTCATTTTCCCATAAGTCCTGTGGTTTTCACTGTGCGATTTTTGCATAGCATGGTAATTTTTTAGCAACAAACCCATTGGCTTATAGCAGAACTAACTCTAAGTAGTGAAGTGATATCCAAGTTTGCTCATCTCAGAGCCAATGCTCTTAAGTTATAGGGTCTCCCACCTTTCTTTATGTACTCATTCCAAACTGTTAGCACACAATGCGTTTTGGGACATCTTAAACTTCCAGTTCTCTTTTACATGAACTACTGTGTCTATATATATTCATTCACCCAATTCTTCAGCCCAAAGGCCTTAGAATAAACTCTGACTTCTTTTTCTTATGTTCCACATCTGATCTATTAGTAAATCTTGTCAGCTACCTTCAAAATATTTCTAGAATTCAACCACTTTTCACATCTCCAACTGCTACTGCCCTAGACCAAGCTACTATCATCTCTAGCCTGAGCTATTACAATAGCCTCCTGCCTGGTTTCTCCGCTTACCCCTTTATCCCACCTAGCATCTTTCCTCCACACAGCAGCTACAGTAAGCCTTTTGAAACTAATCATGTCCCCTCCCCTGATCAAAGTCCTCCAATTAAAAATATATATATTTAAATAAATCACAACTCCTGACATGGCCTGCAAGGTCTGGCTTCTTTGCCCTCATTCCTTCTACCCTTACAAAACAGCCTTCACATTGTTCCTTGAACACACCAAATATGTTCCTACTTAAAGGCTTTGACATTCGCTATCCCCTCAGATGGAAATTGCTCTTTCCCCAGATATTGGCATAACTGCATCCAGATCTCTGCTCAAATATCACCTTTCAGATTGGCCTTCCTTGGCCACCATATTGAAAGTGTCAGTTGCTATCATATTCTATCCCCTTACCCTGCTTAATTTTTTTCCCTAGGACTTACTTATCACTAACAGACATACATGTGTCTATTTATTTGTTGTTTACTTTTGCCATTAGAATGTAAGCCTCATGAAGACAGAAACTTCATCTTGGTCACTACCACAACCCCAGCGGCTAGAACAATGCCTCAGGCAGGGTAGGCATACAATAAAATTTGTTGAATGAATTAGCTCTTCATAGGGACATTAATAGGGACAATAGGAATTAGTCATTTAATAGGGACAATAGGTAGACATTAAACTATATTTCTGATGTTCATTAAACAACTTTCAATAATAAAGTAAAATGAATAAAGGAAAAATGAAAAGAAGCTGATGACTAAACCTGCATAGGAACTATAATACATTATTAAATACTATATGGAAAATCACTGTGCATACGTGTGTTACCAAAGACAGGTCAAAAGCCATTGCTGAACATTCACAAAGTACTATATTGTTTAAGTTGCCAAGTCCATAGTTACAGAATTAAAATAGGTTTTAAAAGTTCACTCACTCCATTAAGTTTAGTTTTTTCTTACTAATATGAGATGGGGATTTTTCTATATCCCCACCCTGTCTAACCACGTATTTCCATGAATCATGCTCTACCACACAAAAGGTACTCATACGATTACTTGTAAACATAAAAATCCTTTATATAATTCACCTATTTGTTCTTTGTTGACATAATATGGATGTCATGTAATTTAAATTTCTAGAAAAATTCAATTTTATTTTATCTCATATTTAAAATCATCTCAGAATAACAGACTCTTTATCTTGAGGAAATAGTGAAGAAGGGGGGAAAAGAAGAGACTTTAAAGATTATCTAGCCCAGTGATTTAAAACTATTTTTCTTTCTATTTTTTTTGTGAGGAAGATTAGCCCTGAGCTAACATCCAATGCCAATCCTCCTCCTTTTGCTGAGGAAGATTGGCCCTGGGCTAACATCTGTGCCCATCTTCCTCTACTTTATATGGGACGCTGCCACAGCATGGCTTGACAAACGGTACATCGGTCTGCACCCGGGATCCGAACCTGCAAACGCCAGGCTGCCAAAGAAGCGGAACACATGAACTTAACCACTATGCCCTCTTTTTTTTAAGCAGCTAGAATCTTGTTGGGTTTTTTTGAGGAAGACTGGCCCTGAGCTAACATCTGTTGCCAATTTTCCTCTTTTTTTCCTTTTGTTCTCCTCACAGCCCCAGCAGATAGTTGTATATCCTAGTTGTACGTCCTTCTAGTTCTTCTATGTGGGATGCCACCTCAGCATGGTTTGACAAGTGGTGTTCTGCGCCCAGGATCTGAACTGGTGAACCATGGGCTGCCAAAGCGGAGCACATGAACTTAACTGCTACGCCACCGGGCCAGCCCCTAGAATCTTGTCCTTAAATGAAATCTTACATGAAAGCCCAACGTGTCAAACTTAAATGGATCTATTTTAGGCACGGGGGACAAGGGAAAACGTGGTGCTAGAAAGAAGAGGGACTCTAAAATCTTGACTGTCTATTTCTCCAGGATTCAATATCCATCCCATTTACAGTGAGTATCTCTAGGACACTCCAAAGGGGAGAATGTCCTTCCAGTCAAAGTGCTGGTTTACAGTAAGACACAGAAATGGAGGTTCAAAGATGACTTCAGGAGCTAACTGTCTTTAAGTCAGTTAATAGTGAAGATGAAATTTAATACAGTCAATTGCATAAAAGGAATTGTGTGCAGTTTACAGAACAAATCCTATTTCTTGAACAAAACTATTTTCTGGGCTGAGAAGTAATTTTTGCTTCCTTATTTATAGAAAAATTAAATGTGAGTTTTTATTTCACATTGCTAGAGCCAAATTCACCGTGATAATACATTCTGGTGACAATATATCCCGCTTTCTTCAAGTACATTTGTACTTGTCAGATACTTCCTGATATTTGGTTTGAAAAATTGATCGCTTTATCTTTAATATGTTTGAAAATGATACCTAATGTGTTATCCTCTTCAGTTTCTAAGAAATTAGTTGTAAATACAGTAGTCCCCCCTTGTCCAAAGTTTCACTTTCTGTGGTGTCTGTTACCTGCAGTCAACCACACAGTCCAAAAATATTAAATGGAAAACTCCAGAAAGAAACAATTTCTAAGTTTTAAATTGCGTGCCTGTTCTGAGCAGCGTGATGAGATCACGTGCCGTCCTGCTCCCTCCTGCCCAGAATGTGAATCATCCTTTCGTCCAGCATATCCATTGTCTGGGTTATCGGATCGACTGTCATGGTATCACAGTGCTTGTGTTCAAGTAACCCTTATTCTACTTAATAATGGCCCCAAAGCACAGGAGTGGTGATACTGGCAATTCAGATACGCCAAAGAGAAGCCATCAAACGCTTCCTTTAAGTGAAAAGGTGAAAGCTCTCAAGAAAGAAAAAAAAGAAAAAAGAAAGGAAAAAAATCATATGCTGAGATTGCTAAGATCTATTATAAATTTTATTATAGTATGTTGTTATAATTGTCCTTTTTTATTATTATTTATTGTTGTTAATCTCTTACTGTGCCTAATTTATAAATAAAACTTTAGCATAGGTATGTATGTATAGGAAAATACATAGTATACATAGGGTTCAGTACTATCTTTGGTTTCAGGCATCCACTGGGGGTCTTGGAACATATTCCCCATGGATAATGAGGGGATTATTGTAAACATAATGGTACTAAATCAATTAACTTTACAGCCAATTTTTCTGGTCATATTTTATTATATGTGAGATCTCTATATAATATGCCTCTGTGCCCAGACACAAAGCAAAGTGAAATGCAAATGTATACTGAAAAATCACATTAAGGTAAGTACTATGTATATACATATGGGTAACTGAAAGAGAAATGCAAAGGATTACAGATTACATTTAATATCTTTATCAAGAATTCATTCAAATTTAATTGAACTAAAAGGCATTTAAAAAGGAAAAAGTTGTCTCAAATAATCACAAATGTGATCATTGTTAAAAGCAAATCATTTTGCTCTAGCCAAGATCTATTTTTAGACATATCTAATATTTTCATTTAAATCTTTTCATTTAACTTTTTTTGGGCACATGTAGCTTTAGAAACTTTATCTGAATTTTTTTTTTAATCTGAATTTTTTTTTTTCTTTTGCTCAGGAAGATTCACCCTGAGCTAACATCTGTTGCCAATCTGCCTCTTTTTTTCTTTCTGCTTGAGGAAGATTCGCCCTGAGCGAACACCTCTGCCAATCTTCCTGTATCTTGTCGCTGCCACAGCATGGCAGCCAACGAGTGGTGTAGGTCCACACCCAGGGAGTGAACCTGGGCCGCCACAGTAGAGCGTGCCAAACTTAACCACTAGGGTGTGGGGCTGGCCCCTCAATTTATTTTTAACATAAAGGCTTTGCCTGAAGTTTACTATTAAATGGCTTAAAAGTTGAGGGATGTGCTGTGTTTTTCAGTGTAATTAGGCTCAAAGTGTGTAAAAGGAGGCCTATTTAGTAACTCAATATTATATGTAGAAGCAAAAGACTCAAAGCACTTTTAAAATTATTAATCATCAATGCTTACAATGACTGGAATAATATTGTTGACAATCGCTGTCTTTTCTATGATGCAAGCCATGTAAAGACACCTAGAAAAACAGAAATAGTCAGTCTATTCAAAATCATGAGAGATATGGAGTCTAACCTGAGAAAGCAGTTCCTTTTCTAACTGAAAATTAACTTCATATAAAGAAAAATCCTAAAGGTTAATACCTTTTGTTTTGCCTACTTGGTTCAATCACAGGTAGCTTGATATCTGTATCATTCATTCATTCAAAGATTATTTACTTCACACCTACTATATAGAGCAAAGATTCTGGAAGTGTTATAAATACTGTGAACAACATGTTCTTTGCCTTCACAGGGATCATAATGGGCTCACAATAAAAATGATTCTTAAGTTCTTTTTTTCTACATTTGGCACATTCCACCTAGCCATTTGCAAATAGACAATTGAGGTCCAAAGTTATGAGGTCTGTAAAGACAACCAAAAAGCAAAATTTCATCTTAAGTATGCGACTACTTAGATAAATTGTGGAAATTCATTTTACAGTATGTGTGAAGCTATTATTAAAAAATATTGCAGGATGATGCTTAGCGAATGTCTGTTCAATGAAGGAATGAAAAAATAAAGAAGAAAGCTTACAAGACTGTCAACAGGTTTAAGAAATATAACTAATGCCAAAGTGCCTGATATACGGACATTGAGTAAACGACTTCTGTGGAGAAGGTAGTTTTTGATCTGCAATTTGGAAAGTGTGACTCTGACTGTCTTAGAAAGAAGGAAGGTAGGTCTGAAAAGGATAGCACACTAAAATTAGTGGAAACAAATAGAAACTAAAAAAAGAAACTTAGTGGACTAATTAGAATCTTGATTAAGCTGGTTTCTTCTAACTTCCTATTAATATGTATAGGTTGAACCATAAATTTTCTCATAAAGAGTAAGTAGATTCTGCATTACATACAAGTGACTGAGAATGTTGTTCTTTAATGAATAAAAGCAAAGTAAGAAAAAAAATTAGAGAGACTAAAGGGCAAGACTGAGATTCCAAGGTCACTGTGTTGAGGAAAAAACCCCATGGTTTAAGGCAATGGAGCTAATTAGAGTCTAGTATGAGGCATTCTACAGAACATCAGTAAAAGTTCCCTTATATATACACATCACAGGCCACTCCACCCACAAAAAGGCAGTTTTCATTTTCAGAATATACATCACAGCAAATAATTCATCTGATATTCAAACACAATAAGAATAAAGCCAAACCCCGTACTTCTATTTTACAGTAAACAATATATTTGTAATTCCTCAGCATGACCCATCTACACTCTACGTAAAGAAACAAAACAGAAAAAAGCTTGTCACAAAATGGCCAATAGAACAGATTCCATGGCCAATAATTACACTACCAAGCTACAGGGAGCTTAAAAGACAGCTCATTTTGCATACATAACTTGTTTCCCTCAGTGTCTGAGACTAGCAGAACCCAAGAAACCCACATCCTAAGCCACAAAATAGAGCCACCTGGTCTTGGTCTTATCACAGGACGACAAAATGATTTCAATCCCCTAATGTCATGCAGACATCCTCAACATTTGTATAGTGCTTTTTAACTAACAAACTGTTGCATCCTTCCTGAGTTCTAGAACAGTCAAAGGTTCAATGCAAACACTTCTTCGGATAACCTTTCCTAACACATTTAAAGGCACAGGCTCAATAACTGGCATAAATTTCAAAATGCTCTCTCCCTTTTCTTTTTCTTTTCTGTTCTGCTACTCACATGATTAAATATGATTTCAAAAAGTTTCTGGGCTCTTTGCTTCTAAAAATGTTTAAATCAATGCCAGCTTTGCAGTATTCCTCTATCAATCCAAAGAAAATATTAACAATTTTATGAGCATGACAAGAAACAAGTATTTTTTAATGCTCCAATTCCATGACAGTAATTACAAACGAGTGTGAGGAAAAAATATGCACCCTAAAAATGTACCTAGGGCTTCTCTTAAACCATACATATTTTGGAATAATGAAGTATTTTTTTCACCTATGACCAGAAAGATTTTTGGATTAACTAACTTGAAAGGATAATTTGTAACATTTTTTGGTTAAAAAAATTTAAGTAATTCTATAACTTTTTAATTCCATAATTTCTAAGGTACTAGTGAAAAGGAATGTGGGATTCTGATAATCTAGTTAAAGCCAAGATACACGTGTAAAGAATTTAACAGATATCATCACTTATAACTTCATCTCTGCTGATGTGATCACAGAACATTAATAACTAAAAGGAATGCCACTTCCAATAATTTTCAATGAAAATGCAATTATCTGGAAAACATGATTTTTTTCTATTATAAACAACCGTAAAACCATTTTTCTTTCTTTCAACTTCATAGGATTATTGTTCAATTCTATTTATATATAACATTGTTTTTAGAAAGGAGTATCAGTAATGCCTCAATAATTAAAGAGGCTTAACAATCAATATAAGACTAGGAAAAAGGAATATCAATTTTTGTATTTTAAAATGTCATATTATTTTTAAAGGTAGCAATTAAAAATCAGCTTCCAAAAATAAATATATGACGTAACATTTCACTTATAATATATCAATCCCAGATTAAAGATCATTCATTAATATAATACTCATTCCAGATCAGTCATTCTCAAGTCTGGCGGCACAACAGAATCACATATAGATTTGAAAAACATACCAATGCCAAAACTCCACCCCCAGTAGATTCTGATTCAATTGGTCTGGGTAGGGATCCAGGCATAAATATTTTTTTAAAAGCTTTTAAGGTAATTCTAATATTTAGTCAAGGATAAGAATCACTGTCCTAGATCACGATTAGCATTCTAAAAATTATATATCTAAAATTATAACTTTTGAAGACTATCTAATACAATTATTTTACAATTTCAAACCCTAACACAGTCACTTTGTCCCTGATCTACAATCTTCATTTTTTAACCTCTACGTTCTTCTTTCTTTATCAAATAAAATAAAGTGATTACTGAATAAGGAATCCTTCAAATAACCTTTTTCAATTACTTTATACAGTGTATACACATTTATGTATCTAAGGTGGTTTCCATAACTTTTATCTAAAATTCTTTCAAAAACCATTTAAGTCATAATACCACTAAAACTATCCTCACTAATAATTCTAATCCTAGCCTATATGGAACACTTTGAAAAGGGTTTTATGTAGAAATCAGCTCCTCCATAACTACATATCAATAGTTCAAGTTAAAGCCTCAATAAAATGAAAGGTGCTTAATGTTTCAATGGAAAAAACCAAAACAAAAGCAAGTAGTAGCATTTTTTAAAGTATCTGACTTGATTCTCTAAGGCACACTGTAAGTTAGACAAGGCAGAGTTATCTAGTCTTTATTGCAAGAGGTTTAATAGTTCACTTAATGTAATGTGGCTTCTGTGGCCAAATTCAAAATTGTTTTCTTTAATCTATCTACTGACAAAATTTCAAAGAAGAAAATGAGATTTGCCCAAAAATAATAATCTGCCTAGGTTTATGCTATGGGTTGAACTATGTTGCCCTCAAAAAAGAAATGCTGAAGCCCTAAACCCCAGTACCTCAGAATGTGACCTTATTTGGAAATACGGTCATTGTAGATGTAATTAGTTAGGAAAAGGTCATACTGCAGTAGGGTGGGCCCTAATCCAATATGACTAGTGTCCCAATAAAAAGATGACCACGTGAAGACAGATCTAGGGAGAACACCATGTGAAGTGGAGGCCGAGATGGTGTGATCCATCTAAAACTCACCAATCCCAATGACTGCCAGCAATCACCAGAAACTGGGAGAGCAGCATGGAACAGATTCTCCCTCAGACACTTCAGAAGGAACCAAGCCTGCTGACACCCTGACTTAGGACTTCTAGACTCCAGAACTGTGAGACAATAAATTCATCTTGTTTTAAGTCACCCAGTTCGTGGTGCTTTGTTGCCAGCAGCCCTAGGAAACTAATACAGTATAATTACACTTTATGAAACATAGTACCGTAAAAAGCATTTCATTATTTACAAAAGAGGGAAAAGATTTTTTTAAAAACTTAAGGATAAAAAGATAAAGAGGCAAATGACATGGATTCTAGTCCTAGCTCCAAGATTTACTTGCTGATTCTGTTTCTGCAGCTATGAAACAACCTCTTCTCTCAGGGTAGCTCCGAGAATTGTTGGAAGGACAGCATGATTCTCACACACACAGTTATTAGATGTAATTATCATAAGGCTGTAAATTACTCTTAAATTATTCCATGTAAGTATATTATCGCAATAAGACTTATAAACTCCCTAAAGATAAGAATTATATTTATAACCCCTATAGAACCCAACATAAGGCTGAGTGCAAGATTAGACATAAACACAATCACACAATTTAAACTACAAATCAATTCAAAGCTTTTATACATAGCTTATTCAGCAAACTATATATATTTATATACATATAAATAGCAGAAAGCACCTCTTAACTATTTCATAATACAATATTAATAAACTCATATTGTTTTGTCTATTTGCATTGTTTTCTTGATCCTGTAATAATTTTCAAGTTTATCTTACACACACACTTAACACACACACACACACAAGTGGATTTACCATGAAAGTTTAATGAAGTTAAGCTTCAGGTCTCATTTGTATCGACCCTTTCCATGGCCCTGAAGGGGTCTAAGATATATGGGCATATGGTTTTCTAAAAAATAAAATAAATAATTAAAGCATTTTCATTACTGTCAGTTAAGAAAGCTATCTCTTCCACACTGACTTCCCTCCATCACAGTTCCCTCTTGTGGGGTGACTTTAGAGTGACTGAAGGCAGTTTTAGAATCCTGCTAAGGGAAAGATGAACTGGGGATACCTTTAGTTTGGGGTTAGTGTGATATATTTAGTGGTTAACAGTAACTTCTTTGTATAGTTATTGCTAGTAGTTATGGTACAGGAATGGCTTCCAGAAATATTCCTATTTCTCACTGTACTGACTCACCTGTTTTATGCTATGAAGATGCAGAGCCAGAGGTCATATCCTGATATAAACACATCATATAGCTCCTGGCATCAAGAATATGTAGATAATGGGAAAATAACAACAACAGACACCCCACCACTACCAGTCACCTGAGGCAGATGGTCCCTGCCAGTCAGTGGGGCGCTCTCACTGGGAAAAGTAGCTGCAGAATCAAAGAAATAAGACAGAGCAAAGGGGCTCCAATCCAAGTGGTAAGGAATAAGCCTCTCAATTCGACTGAGCGTCCATCTCTATTGCTGCATTCCATAATCCATAACAGAGTATGTCAAAAAAATCTACAAATTGTGTGTGAGTTCTGCCTCTACATCCCTACCCTCCTACCCCCACTGAAGAGTATGACCAAGCTGTCCAGTTCTCCAGTTATCTCTGCAGGTGGTCAAGCCTCTACCATTCAAGGACAGTATGCCATCAAATATGACAGTATGCCAGATTTGATCAAGCTCCACTTGACGGCAATGCAACAGGCCCATTTTCCTATGATGCACAGCAATATCAGATTCAGTGACACTGAATCCACCTTTCCAAAGGTGAAAAGATTACTAGGCATGTTTGAATGCACCTGTTCAGACTACTGCTCATGAAGCCGCATTCCAAATTCATCAGCTGCCTAACTAGGCATCTAAGGCTCCAAAATCAATGAGATCCATCAGATATCTGAGGTACAGATCAGAATTGTCATCCCCAGGAGAGGATCTCCTGACAGACAGGTTACCATCGTTGATCTGCTGCCATCATTAGCCTCACTCAATATCTAAACATAAAACTTTCTTCAGAGACAGGTGTCATGGAGACCGTTAGAACCTGCAGATTCACACATAACCTACAATTCGTCTATACAGTTTCTGAACAGTAAGTGATTTCATGTTTCAAATAGACTATAAATTTGTAATTTCTACTCTACAACTCTATCATAAATTTGTAATTTTTAAAGTATTTTAATTCTTTTCTTTGTTTAGCTATTAACATTGAGATCTGTATTTAGTTAGCTTCTCCCTATTATGTTTTTTGTTGGTTGGTTGGTTTGTCTCGCTCTTGAATTATTTTATTTTTCTGTTTCTGAAATGTGAAATATTAATACATTTCAGTTCAGTTCAGTAATGTCAGGAATTTGTCAAAAAACAATTAATCTGAGCTTTATTCTTGAAAGTAGAAACAAGAAGCCACAGTTTAAACACACACACACACACACACACACAAATAACAAGATGGTCCAACATCCTAAAAATTTGTTCTAGGTTATAAAACAACCTAAGAAATGGGTCCAAATGATTAATTTATGTTGCAGTCATCAGAGAAATAAAATAGAACTTTAAAATATCATTTGAGGGGCCAGCCCGGTGGCGCAAGCGGTTAAGTGCGCGGGCTCTGCTGTGGCGGCCCGGGGTTCGCATTGACGCACCGCTTGGCAGGCCGTGCTGTGGCAGCGTCCCATATAAAGTGGAGGAAGATGGGCACGGATGTTAGCCCAGGACCAGTCTTCCTCAGCAAAGAGGAGGATTGGGAGATGTTAGCTCAGGGCTGATCTTCCTCACACACACAAAAAATATATATATCATTTGAAATATAGGTACAATAAGGCCTGTTATAAAGCACGGCATGTACTTCTCAAATGATTAAAACCAAGATCATTAACAACAATACCAAGGTGTTTCTCTTACACAGCCCTTTGTCAGGCTGAGATGTGACTCATTTATGTTCTTATCAATTAAGATATAAACTCACTATATTGTTTATTTTGAAAATTATTAGTATGAGGTAGGTCTCCAAACAAGGCAGTTAAAAGTTTCTGGAATGTTAAAAGGGACTTTAAAAAAAGACAGATCTATGGCAAGTATTCAGAGGAGTAGCACAACAGTACAGCTTCGGAGTAGAAGAGAAAACATTTTAAATGCATGACCAAATGTTTTCTTGAAAATTAGTCTAAAATTAGATGACTGAAAATATAAGTACTATGTCTACAGTCTAGAGATGTAAAGATTTTCCATAAAAATGAATGAGCACAACACACACAGATTCTGCAAGCATAGCAAAATCTGAAACTAAAAATATTGTTTTAGCTGGTAAAAACATTTTTTATATGTAAGTGAATTATGGTGAGTTTCCTAACTGCCTGAAATGAATACTGAATTGAAACACAAAAAAAATCTGCAAAATTTGTATGTTTAAATGAGAAGAGTAGAATAAGAAATTAAAGTAAGCACAAAAGAAAAAAATTCATGAACACAGTAAAACTACTCATAGAAGCAAAGGAAGTATAATTTGTAGGAGATATAATGCTTTTGTTATACAAGGAAAAATCTAGATACTCAAAGGTTCTATTCTAGGTCTTGATAAGAAGCTCCTTCTATAAAACCTTTACCCAGTCCACAAATTTTCCTGTGTCTGAAATAGGGTAATGTTTAACTGATAAGTTATGGTGTCTAGAAGGAAGTATTTCCTGGTCCTGGCTCTATAAGTGACTCTTGGCCCACAGAAGAAGGAACACTAGCTCAAAGCCACATTATAAGTTTCGGGTTGACTCCACCAAACTCAGGAGACCTGACTTCAATGCAGGGCAATAATCTTCTAGAACACAAGTCTCTAAGAGCACAGACACCAGAGAAATCTCTCCATTGTCTGAACTCTTACTGCATTCTCCCTTCTCTAAAACAAACTGTGAGTGAGATCCTCACTAACCGCATTTTCAAAAGCACATTTGGAAGCACATACCAGCTAAGAGCCACTATACTTGATGGACAGAGCTCCATGAAGGCAGAAATTGGGTCTGGCTTGACTTTAACCCTCCCTCTCTACCCCTAAGCTGCTAACTTTCAACACACACAAAACCCGTCTTGGTGCCTTGATCACAGCTGGCAATCAATAAACAGTTAATTAATGAAGACCTACTATACTATCACACTCGCAGGTTTTTTTCAGCATCATACAAGTAGATGCTTTATTTTATACTACTGAATTTAAGCACTATATTTCCATACTATTAAATTCAAATATCTTTATCTCTCAACAAGATTGTAAGACCAGGAAGGTTAAGGATTATGCATTTTGTTTCTTTTGAGTCTCCAACAGTCCCTTAAACATAACAAGTACTGAATAAAGATTTAATAACCACCACAGTATCCATGAAAATATACAGGAATGCGTGTAACTCTTCAGAACACGTTTCAAAAACGCAAACATGGAACTGACAAAGGTAATGCCATTCTTTGCTTTCAAAGGGCATGGACATTTTTCATTTTTCCCAATCCTACAGAAAATAGGCAGGATCTCTATTCCACGGATTTACAAATGATCATACAATTTGCCAAAATAACTCTGTATTATGTGACTTGACTATAAATTAATGAGACTCATTTTTTAAAAAACTAAAACATTATATCCAAATTAGAGATAATTCAACTCCCAAATGGGTATGAAACTACCTATTGTACGGTCCTGTGCTAGAGGGTGAGGATATAAAGATGAGTAAGATATGGTTCCTGACCTTAAGGTGTTCACAATCTATCTGAGGACTTGCCCAGGTGGTTCAAAGAACAAATCCAGCAACAGACCCCAAGTCCCTTGATGCTCATTCTCTGAGAATCAGGAGACTTGTTCATAGTGATAAGTAATATGATTTTTATATGACAAGAATAATGAAAATAATGAACTGCCTATAATGAATGAAGATCAAATAAGGGGAAACTGACTACGGGTAGAAGAAACGATTTCACTCAAACAAAAGATGACTTGACGACCTAGAGAGGACAAGACTAGTGTGTATTCCAAAGACTGTCTCCATCCTTGGAGATCTTTAGACTGTGAGCTGACAGTTACTTTCTTATTTTGCTACCTACCTGACAGTAGGGTACAAAAACTGATGTTTCAAGGTCTTTTTCTGACCTATGAAATTACAGACCAATATCTATACTAGGAGAGAAGTGGGGGAGATTACGTATCTAAAACAGTGATCAATATAGAACTCTTGGGCACTAGTCCCTATATTTCTGACCTTTCTAGATGAACTACAGACACATGTGGAAACAATAAGCTTTGCACTGCATTACTAATGATTCAAAGTAATAATGTCACCAAAGCCAAATTCAAGTTGGTACAATTCATTTCACTGCTAACTGCTTTGTTGTTTGTGATTATCAAAAGACATGCACCAGCATACTGTACCTAACTTTGCATTAGTTACCTAAACCTGGCCGTGAATAAAGCCAGTTAAAAGAAGCTTTTCTCTGCAACTAGAAGGATGTGCAACTATGACATACAACTATCTACTGGGGCTTTGGGGAAAAAAAAATGGAGGAGGATTGGCAATAGATGTTAGCTCAGAGCCGGTCTTCCTCAGCAAAAAGAGGAGGGTTAGCATGGATGTTAGCTCAGGGCTGATCTTCCTCACAAAAAAAAAAAAAAAAAGTTTTTCTCTAATACAGTACATAAATATCACATACATTAAGTGGTGAGCATAATCAACCAGCACTAAGTATGTTAAGCTTCCATGTTTCAAAAAAATAAAACCTACATAAAAACTGAATTACTGCCTATGTCAATTAAGAATGCATTCTGTTCCAAGTAATAGTTAGCTTAACCAATAGTGGCTTTAATATGGAGGGGATTATTTTTCTCACTTAAAGTGACTGCAGGTAGATGATTGTTAAGATGAGTTTAGCTGCTCATCAGGCACAACCAAGGAACATGATCTTTCCACCTTGCAGTTTTGCTTTCATCCTCAACTAGCATCATCTAGTCGCCAGAGGACTACTGCCACACATTCCAACTCACAGCAACATTCAAATCAGAAAGCAAAGGGTGATGCAGCACCAGTCACTTCGTCACTTTTATCAAAAAAAGCAAAAGCCCTACAGTAGACTTTTACTTACCTCTCATTAGCTAGAACTCAGTTACCTACCCACCACTAACTACTAGGGAGATTAGAAAAGTAAATACAGTTGATCCTCATAATTCACGAATTCCATATTTGCAAATTCATCTCCTCACTAAAATTTATCTGCAATCCCAAAATCAATACTTGCCGTGTTTTCACGGACATGCAGAGCTGCAAAAAGTTTTAGTTGCCAATTCACAAATTCCCAGGTGACGTCTAACAAGGTGACCCTCTGCCTTCTCGTTTCAGCTCTCATACAGAGGTTATCAGAGGATGGAGACTGTAATGCAGAGTAATGTGGTGCAAGAAGCTCCTACTCAAGGGCCAGTTGAATGGAGTCTGAATCTCAACTCTGGAACCTTTTGGTGGGGCAGCCTCAGGCAAGTGAACCTTGTTTTCTCTTTTGTAAAATAAAGAAAATAGAATCTACTAAGATGAGTTGTTTTTAGGATTTAAAATTATAGTCTGTGTGAGGTGGGTATGTGTGCGAGTGTGTGTGTGTGTTTGTGTGTACATATTTCCCCTAGGAACAATGGTTCAGTGTTCTGGAAACTTTATAGAACCTAACTTCTGTCAATAACAAGAATCAAGTGTACTTACCTTTTCCAGCCACCTCTTTACAGAGGTAGACACGGAAGGGGTTTGGAATGAGTGGCCAACCTACAACTGTCTATCTTACTGATGACTCCAATGTTTTAAGGTGGGTTTTTCTGCCTTTGTTTTTTGCTTGGCCTAAGATTGAGTACTTCTTGAATTTTCCATAAAAGGTCCCCCAATGTCAGAGGAGGGGAACACATATGCCAGACAGTTTGAGGAGTGTGCAACAAAGCAGTCTGCCATAAACAGATTATTCCTTTGCAGATTCATATTTTATCATAAAAATTCATCCCAATATATAAAAACTCTTGGGGAGTTCTGCTTCTGCTTTAGAAAGTAGAGAGCCACAAGAGAATGTTGCTCCAACCTTAGCAATGAGAAAACTTCAGATAATCTATAAAATCATAACTTTTCTTGAGCCCATCAGAGAGCTGAGGTTACAAGGCACCAAGTAAACAAATTCCAGAGAGTAATGAAAGCCTATCAGGAGAGACTAGATGCACAAACTGTTTCACCGTTGATGGAACATTGAAGAAAGAGATGGCCACCATAAAAATGGGTCAGAAGAAAACAGGTAAAATTTTAATGAATTTTAAAGGGTGAGCATGGGCCTCAGTAGCACGTATATAAAACCTCATCCACCTCCCCAGAACATTATCTCATACTAAACAAAAGCTTAAGCTACTAGGAGAAAAGCAGGAAACCCTCTTGGGCCCAGACTTTAGCAGAAGTCTGCAAAGTTTGACTGTGTAGGAAAGTGAGCCAGTACACAGAGAAGGCCACACCCCCAAGGCCCATATTCACGAGGTTTACCTAAGATAAAAGTAGAACGAGAAGCACTGAGAAACTTCCATCCTGCCCAGACCACAAATCCCACACCCAGTAACAAGAAACAGCAGTCTACTGCTGGGGGAAAAGCAAGAGCATGGAGAGAGACATGCCCACTCTGTGGTGCAGGCATACAAGAACTGCAGAAAGCTGTCCTGAAAGAGCAGGAACACTAAGAAAAACCCACTAGCACTAAGATTCTACACTAAGCACAAGGTAACATCAGCCCCACTGGAGGAAATGAAGGCCTGGTGCACTAAAGGTGACTGCAGCAACAACAAAATCCAAACCCAGCTCAACTACTGATTGACTCAACCACCCATGCTTAACAGAAGAGGAGGTGTGCCCATTACCAGGAGTAAGTACTATTTAGCAAAATATATACTGTTCCTCTATAAGCAATATACAGCATTCAATGACAATTAAGAAACACACAATAAAAGCAACTAAAATACAACCGTCAAAAGATAAAGTGGTCAACAAATCCAGGATCAGAGATGATCTAGAAGTGGGAAATATTATATATGAACTTTAAAATAACTATTATTAGTATGTTAAAGGTTCTAGTGGAAACGGGCACAACATGCATGAACAGACGGGAGATTGCAGCAGAGAGATGAAACCTACAAAAAAAGTCAAATGGAAAAGCTAGAAATAAAAAATAGAATATCAGAGATTAATTCCTTAGTTGGGCTTATCAGCAGTAAGGACACAGCTAAGGAAAGAATAAGTAAGCCTGAAGACAGGTGAACAGAAATTATCCAAATGAAATACAAAGGGAAAAAAAGTGAAAGAAAGAGAACAGAGGATCCAAGGGCAGTGGGATAATATTAAATGATCTAATATACATAAAATTGGAACACCAGAAGGAAAAGAAACAAGTCACATACTGAGGGAAAACATTTGTAAAACACTACCTGATGAAGATCTGTATCTGGAATATATAAAGAAATCTCACAACTCAATAATAAAGACCAAAAAAACAAACAAAAAACAACAATAAAAACTGAGCAAAGGATTTGAATTTGAACAGATACTTCACCAAAGAAGATATTCAAATGGCTAATAAGCACATGAGCATTAGCCATTAGGGAAATGCAAATTAAAATCACACTGACGTACCATTATATACCCACTAGAATGGCTAAAATTGAAAAGACACAGTACCAAGCACTGACAAAGATGTGAAGTAACTAGAACTCTCATGCACTGCTGATGTGGAAGTAAGTTGTACAACCACTTTAGAAAATACATTGGCAGTTTTTTTATACAATTAAACACACACTAAATGACCAAGCAATTCCACACCTAGGTATTTATCCAATAGGGTAACGAAATGGTTAAAAAATAGTCTTAAATTTGAATTGCCAGGAGTATATTAGGATCTCTGAAAAGATACAACCATGTAGTTTACATGGGCAGGATTCTCTAAATGGGTTAAATGCTTTGAATGGATAGGATTTGTAGGCACTGTAAAGCCTAGCCAGTCATTAGTTTTCTCTACCCTAACCTAATGCTTTGGCAAGAATGAAGAAGAAAAGAAGTGATAGAAAAAAAAAAAATCTATATTTCAGGTATACCAAAGTCTGATGCTCTCTTGGAATTTCTCTTGGAACTTTACATCTGGCTCCACTGCTCTCAAAGAGCTTACTAAATGATAACTAAGCATCTGTCTTTCCTATGAAGCTGCTAGAATCCATAACTCTGTTGGGGTGACTGGGATGCAGTTACATTAAGAAATTTTTTAGGGAAAGTTCTGGTAGTGTGGCTAATAAAGGTGGCGGGGGGGACTTGGTGGGTTTTTTTTTTCCTGATGTTTTCTGTCTTTGCTCATGTGCTAAACTAGCTTCTTTGTATTTTTAGTCTTGATCATTTGCATCTTTTGGTTAGACTCAACATTTATTACTTTAGGGATTTTGGCATTCAATTAAGTCTTAGGAAGGAAAAGACTGGTGATTTTGGCTGATTTTTTTCCTTTATGGCTGGAACAAGGACAATTTAGAAGACGATAAAAACACTGAGATAAATATTTACTGAACTTTTGATGAAACATGGCAATGGCTTGACTCAGGTTTTGATTGTGACACTGGCAGTTAAAGTTCACTTCTCACATCATATGAAACTATATCCCTGATCATAATAATAACAATATCTTTTGCTTTTATTTTGTAATTAGAACATTGTTTACTTGTGTTCCTCAAGAAACTATTGCTTACTAGGACTTCCACAATTTATGAAATGCTAAGCAGCACTTCTTTACAGCTGAAATTGTTCATTAATTAGCATAATTAGCATAATTAACTATTTGTGATAATTTTCTTAGCTCCATGCTTCTCAAACTGGAACAGAGATACTCTATCCTCAAAGATAGAAAGGGCATATCTTCAGTGGGCATCAGGTTTATTTCATATTATGTCATTTACAAAGAATTTTTTTAAGCCAGATTTAGTGAGGTGTAATTTCCATACAGTAAAATTCACCCTTTTTGAATGTATAGTTTGAATTTTGATAAATGAATAAAGATGTGTGAATACCACAGTATAAGATAGAGAACATTTCCACCACTCCCAAAAGTTTTTTTGTGCGCTTTATAGACAATCCTCCCCTCCATCTCTGTCAACCACTGATCTGTTCTTTGTTCCTATAGTTTTGCCTTTTCTAGAATGTCATAATGGAATCATACAGTGTGTATTCTTTTATGGCTGAATTTTTTCACGTAGCATAATATTTTTGAGATGTATCCACGTTGTTGTATCAATAATTTGTCGCTATTTATTGCTGGTTAGTATTCCATTGTATACATGCACCGTAAGTTGTTTATCCATTTACTAGCTGATGAACATCTGGATTATTTCCAGTTTTGACTTATTATGAATGAAGCTGTTATAAACATACACTTCCCTCTGCCCTTAAGGTATCCATATTTCTCACTCCCTTACTTTCTTCAGGACTCTGTTCTAATGCCATCTATTCAGAAACGCCATCTCTCACTACTCTATCTGAAATGGCACTTCTGATCACTCTCTAGTCTCCTATCTCCTGTTTTATTTCTTAAAAGTGCTTAGCATTACCACCATTTATATTAAACATTTTATGAAAAAGAAATATAGAGAGACTGTATTAGTCAGGGTTCTCCAGAGAAACAGAGACAACAAGATATATCTTTATATGTATATAAAGAAACAGAGCTAATAGGATATATTCACATAATTTTCGAGCAGCAATCTAGCCTACTTCATTCAATTACAGATAGAGGAAAATTAAACCCAAGATAGTGATGCAATTTGGTCTAACATTAAGTCTATTACTCTTTTTACTACTCAAATGTGATCATACTTTCAGAAGCAACAACTAAGCTACTGTTAAACACAAAGCAAAACAAAACAATTATTCTGGTAAAATAAAAATTATTCTAAATTATAAAAATTATTCTAAATTATGCAGAAATTATGAGGAAAATGGAATTTATATCTAAAATTGTAAAAAGATTACCTAAAGACTGACTTTTATTCAATAAATATTGTTGAACACTGGCCATGAACCAAGTGTGTGTGGCACTAGATGCTACATTACTCCAAATCAGAATTACTTACTCATTTAATAAGCACTTACTGAGTGCTTACATTAAAAAAACTATGTAACACATTTCCCAGAGGTTAAAACAAATTACTACGTTGAGTCCCTATCTTGAAGTTACTTACGATATCGGAAGTCGAGTCTCTAAGCATTTCACGTGACCACAATCTCACAAGTGAGAAAAAAAAAAGAGGGTTTTCCAGTATTAGTGTAAATATCCAAATTAGGAGGTGATTTTGGTAAAGCAGGAAAAAGCCATGGGACTTGAGGTAGGAGATGAGAGGAGTGAGGCTCAAAGTTCACATCTTTGAGCCTCACTTGAAACAGTTGAATGATGAGCTTAAGTAGTTCTTCACCATGAATAATGATCAAAATCATCTCCTCAGAAGCTTTATAAAAATGTACCATGCACAGGAGCCACCTCAAAACTATCCAATCAAATGATCTGAGGAAATTTGTGGAAAGTTCTTCAGATTATTCTGCTATGGCTCCCTTATCAGAGATCTCAGTGATCTAAGGTTCTTTCTAACTCTAACAGACTCTTCTGTGAAATGTACTTTTAATATTTTCTAGCCAGAACAATAATATATTTAAAATCTCTTTACTTTTATAGTAAATAAGACTCATCCTAGTATTTCGAGAACTGCAAAGTATATGAAAAGTGACAAAAATCAGTTAAGAAAGATAAACTGCTTGCAATGTAATTTATTTTTAATTTACAAAGTTAAGCTTTAAGCCAGTATATAAAGAAGATGCTAAATAAAATTATTTACTTTGAGTCTGGCAACTCAAAACAGATCCACAGGGCACAACCCCAGGAGATGGGAATGGGAACCCCGAGCCGCAGCTTGCTTTGATAGTTCCCACTCCTCTGTACCCACACACAAGTCAACAGTTGCCTCACTTTGATTTAGGAAAGGCTATGATTTGGAAAACAACTCTTGGTAGACTTCCAGGTAGGAAATTTACCTTTTTAAAGGGCATACTGGCAATACGTGTATTAGCTACAGAGACATAATTACTGTTCCAGGGCTTGATGGCAGCAGAAAAAAATCCTTTTTGATCAATTCTGTAGAAGCAGGCCTGCATTGGGGGCAAATATGAGTCCTGTTTAATTAATGGCAATGGAGGCCGTTAGCAAATACTTTGTATTTCCTTAAATTTTTTCTGATTAGAACAAAATCATAGCATACGAACTTTCCTCAGTCTCCATATATAGAGCATTTGCCCTGTCTTTTACGCAGAAAAACCTTTCTGGCCTCTCCAGCCAAATGAAATGTTTATGTTCGTTGATGTTGACTAAGTCCACAAATCCCTTGTAATTGAAATGAGTTCAGGGAAATTCTGTTTAACGGAACTAAAGTACAACTCCGCAGTTTATCATAACCTTTAAAAGGTGTATTAATACATCATCACTACCTTTAAAAGGTGCATTAGTACAACATCACTACAAGTAAAACTGGTGATTTAGTTAGTTTTCTTTTTGTTTTTATTTTATTTTCCTTTAAAATTCTGAATCTGGAGTTCTCACTTGGTTCTGTGTTCAGAATGTGAATATAATTTTCTTGTACTTAACTTGGATCCTACAATTACCTTCATTTCCATAGGGCCTAACATTTCCCCAGCACCTCTGTAGTTGTCATTTCTGACTAGTAACATAGGAATGCTGCCTTAACATCTCTCTGTTAATTTTTTTTCCAAAATGCAATGGAAGATCAGATAAAATAATTTTAAGATATCATGAGTCCAATATTCATTAAGATTAATGTTAAAGACATTTCCTTGGGGAATATAGAAAAGAACATGGAATCTAGAGTCTAACATCTTGGTGGTGTCACTTACTAGGTGTTATGATCACAGGCAGGTCAATTAAGCTCTGTAAGATAGTAACACTCCTTCATCCGATTGGTGATAGAATCAAGAGGACATCCTGTACATACAAGGCTCTATAAATAATAAAGTATTGCATACCCATTAGCTGCTGGTGTTTTTAAATTTATATTTCAAATCAAATCTATAAAAGCCTCTGTCTCTGGCCAATGAAGACTATCAACAAATTGGCTCTTACAGATTTGCTTCAAATCTCAAAGATACCCAAATAAGCCCAGTCCTGTCACATCTGAATGGAGTGGTTATGAATCTTGAGTAGTGAGATCTCCAGCAGAACAGTTCATGTGTATAATAACTGTTTAAATTCTAAAAAGTATTCATTTTTGTAGCTGTGTTAGTTTTAAGAATCAGCTTTAATATGAATGAAAAGTGCAACAAGTTTTAATTAATCTCAGGGCTCTAATTTGTCAAGAAAAAAGTACAGAAAGAGGCAGAGAAAAAAATGCAACTTCTCTGATGTTATTTGCTAAAACGAATGCCTTATTTAACATGATAAAATGTGTATGAATTTACACCTTTAGTTTTGCTTTTTCTGTTTTATAACACAAACAAGACAAAAATACACTTAAGAAATATTTGCTAGAAATAAAAGCAATACTAACATTGAATAACTGTAAACAAATATGGTAAGCATGCCTACACAGAAATCAGCACACTCTATTTTTAATCAAAACCCCAAACCACGATGGCATTTTTATGGCTTATAACTGAAGAGGACCTTTCAAACCAGTGCCCCCAACTTGAACAGTGAGTCACTTCAAGACTGATAAAAGTAAGATCACAATCTAATGTAAGATCATCACTCAGCTGCTATAAAATGTAGACAACTATCTGAAATCATCCCTCCTGGTAAGGCATTCACAAAATTTCACTGGATTCTTTAATAGCGATGGGATGGGATTCCAATAGCATATGGTCACATTTATTTATTTTCTTATTTTTATTATGTGTAAAATATTATCCTTAAGTTACCATGTATATATTTGCATCAATCTTCTTCATCTCAGATTTTAAACTCTCTGAAACCAGGGATCACAACTTTCAAATGATTAACCATGGACCCAATATGTTCCAAAAAGGAAAAAAGTTCGAAGACATAAAAAAATTTAGTAGTTGAGCAATTGTACTGGCAATCCTTCAACACTGATAAAAGAAGCAATCTAAAATTAATGAAACAAGAAATTTCTTTACCAAAAGCTTCTTGGTCCTAAGATGTGATGAACTAAAGATGTACACAAAGCATACAGATTCCCAAGTATTGGAGAGGGTCCACATAAACAATCAAATGCTAAACATCCTGATGCCACACATGGAAGAACTCTATGGTTAAATTCTTTGTGGTCTTCTTTAAAAAAAACTGTTTATTATCTATTTACCAAAATAGGACTGCTCTTAATTCTCATTTCTTCACACGTGTTTAAATTTATGGTTACTACTGGAAATATTATTATAACTCTACATAAACTTAAATAAAACATTTTCCCAACTATTTTAAGCATAAATTTAGCACCAAGTAACATGTACTAACATTATATTTTTACAGTTATAAACACAGTTAAGGTAAGGCTCATTTATTAATAAAAGCAGCTAACACAGTACTCAGTATACGCCAGGCACTGTGCTAAGAGCTTTATAAGCATAATCTCATTTAATCCACAAAAACGGTAGTGTCCTTATTTTACAGCAGTTATCTCCTTTATCCGTGGTCACATAACTGTAGAATCCAGATTCAATCAAATCAGTTCTACCTAATTCCAAGGCTGAGCTCTTACCAGCACAAAACAAGCTATTTTTCATTAAATGTCACTATCACAAACATCTCTCACTTATAGTAGATATAGAAGTTTGATTCTTTTTAATGGTTTTAAAGCAACAACTATAACTGTACTTTCCCAGTTGGGGCTTGAAATCTTAGTAGGTTGGGGAGGACTGTTGTCAGCCTAGACTCAGAAAGGGCCACAAATATATTTCAAAAGACCTAAAGATAGATGCTTCAGAGATATTAAGACCCCTTTAATTATGCCAATAGCAAAATTCAGTTTAGCTGTCTCTTTTTGGGGGGAAGACATCTCTGATACCCCACCTTGTATACCCAAAAGTACTTCTATCACAGCATTAATCACATTGCACTGTCACTATCTACTTTATTGTTCTACTTACCCCACTGCCTTCTTTTTATGTTTGTGTCTCCCATACCCACCACATCCACACACTTTACTAGCATCATATTATGACACAATGGTTAGGTTGGGGATCTGATCGGATAATTCTTATACTCAGGGATAAACTGCGTCCACTGGATTCTGATCCTTCATTCTAGATCACTTCAGCAACTGGGCTTCAACATCAAAGAGGGAAGAAGTCTGAAGAAGAGCTTCAATGTGTAGCCTTTCCTGGCTGAAATACTGGACAGTGGTTGAGAGTCCACAGTTTTAATCTGAGTTCTGCCATGAAGTTCCTGAGAGATCATGGGCAAGAATACCCATTTCTCTAGGCCTCAGGTTTGTCAATATATAAAATGTATGAAGACATATTACAGTCACAAAGTAAGAGTCTAATATTTGTTAAGTTTTGCTTTTCTCTAAACAAATAAGAAATTATCCTTTTATATCTCTGGAGTTTAGTTCCTCTTGTATCACATAAGGGTATTTAAGTACATTATCAAGAGTCTGGCCCCTTTCTTGCTAATCTATAATATATGCTCCAAACCTAAGACAATATAGACCATGAGGCATTCTAAGAATCACTGGGCATAAAAAGTGAGGTGAATAGTGGAAAACTGAGAAGACATGAACATCAATTGCCATAACAGAGCATGATGTTAACTGTTTAGATTGGCTTCCACTTTTATGAGCTATAAATCAAAATAGCACCTCTGCAATATACTTTAAAAGAACATATGAATAGTTTGTAGTAACAGGCTCTATTTAAAATGAACATTTATGAAAACAGTTTTTGCATTAAATTTCACCTACCTAATGTTCTGAAACTGAATTATATTCTCCAAATGTTTCGATTAACTTCAAAAGAAAGGGATATTTTATGATATTAAATTAGGCACAGTAAAAAGATAAGTGGTTGCTAGGAGTTTGGGGGGAGGGAAGGAGGAAGGATGAATAGGTCGAACACAGGGGATTTTTAGGAGAGTGAAACTATTCTGTATGACACTGTAATGATGGACATATGTTATTATACATTTGTCAAAACCCATAGAATGTATGTGGCTCATCAATTGTAACAAATGTACCACACTAATGCAAGATGCTAATAACAGGGTAAAGGAGGGAAGGAATAGGGCACATGGGAACTTTCTGTACTTTGCATTTATTTTTCTGTAAACCTAAAACAGCTCAAAAAAAAATCTATTAATTAACGAAAAAGTTTTGGAAATAGGTAATGATAATGGTTGCACAACACTGTGAATATAATTAACGCCACCAAATCGTACACTTAAAAATAGTTAAAATTGAAAATTTTATGTTATTTATATTTTACCACAGTAAAAAAACGTGAGACATTCCTCATTTCATAAGAAAATAAGTCTGTAATTCTAGAAAACAAAATGCTAATAATGAATCACAATCCAATGTAGACATCAATGAAAATCTTCACGGAAAAAATTTTTACTAAATACTACTCCACTATAATAAGAATATTTAAGTTTATTTTTAAGTGCTTCCATACTAACAAAAACAAGATCTTGAGGGACGTTAGGTTCTATTAAGATGGAAAGCCCCGTAACTCCCAGGTCCTCCCTCTCACAACTAAAAAATCCTCGATATAACACAAAAAGAAGCACAGGAAGTTTCTGAAAGGGAGGAAAGGAGGCTGGCTGCCTAGAGACCTCAACACTTGAGGAATAACATGGCAGTGAGGGCCCTGGGTTTCCTTATTGCCTCCCATATATCCCAGGCAGGGTACCACAGAAGACTTCACGTGGAACCACCAAGAGGTAGAGAAGGAAAAAAGCTCCAAGAAAAGTCTGTTCCTTCCTAGCCATGGACCAGGAAAAGGGTGGACCAACAACAGAAAACATTTTTGACAATACTCACCCCACTCCAGCCAATCACCAATGGAAAAACCGCACTCTCCCCTTTCAGCAGGCCAAATGAGAAGTAAAATTTCCACCCCAAAATCCCCACCCTACCCCATCCCTGCACACACAGAAGCAGACAGCCTAATTCACCCACTGGTAGTGAATCAGGCAGTTTGATCTTCCATCCTCTGCCAGGGAGAATCAGGGGGTGCTCCAAATCCCCTGCTAGGATATTGTCAGTGGGCAAAGTGGGGAGCTGATCTTACATTCCTCTCTGTTGCTCATTCTTCTCAGTTGCTAGAATTCCCCCAATGAAGTAGCATGTGCGGGGTGGAGCAAAAAGCAGAGCCTCCACCCCTACAGCAGCAATGAGACTTACTAAGAAGGCAATCCTGCTGTTAGTGGGGCCCAGGAAGAAGCTGAGCCTCAACCCCCACACAGAATCAATGAGACTGACCAAGGCCGCACTAGCGGGGCTAGTCCCCGCTCCACTTTCCTCCTTCCCTTAGCGTCACTGACGCCCAGTGGGGAGCTCGATTTCCGTACCTACCCAACAGTGCCCAGGAGGGCTAGTCAACGTTCCTATTCTCCACTCCCCTGGTGTCAGCAGGGCCCAAGGGGAAGCAGAGTCCTAACCTTACTCTGCGTTAATGAAGCCAAAGGAGGCGGCTGGATGCAGAGCTAGTTGGCACTCCACTCCCCCATCCCTCCCCTGGGGCCAGCAGGCTCAGCAGAGAACTGATACTACAACCTAAATCCCCAAGAGGGTTAGGTGAACGTCCAGCCTACTCAACTGCCACAAGGCATGGGGAGTCAGTGTGCTGCTTTTTTCCTGTAGTGGTCCTGACATATTGCGGGAGGCAGGGGAACCTAGCGGGAATCTGAACAAACACATTCGCCCAGCCCTCATGTTACGCTTCAAACAGAGTCCTACCTGATTTAAAAAAAAAAAAAAAAGATTAAATAGGATTCAGAGTCTCACAATATAATATCCAGGATATAATGAAACATCACTGTCATACCAAGAAGCAGGAAAGCACAACATGAATAAGAAAAAACAACCAACAAATGTCAAAACCAAGATGAATTAGATGTTAGAATTGTCTGACAAGGATTTTAAAGCAGCCATCACACATGCTTCAACAAGCCATTAAAATTCTCTTAAAACAAATTAATAAGTTTTTAAAAGTAAAAAAAAAGAAATTATAGGACTGAAAAATATAATAACCAAAATAAAGTCACTTGTATAGACACAACGCTAGAGTAGAAATGACAAAGGAAATCTTCAGGCCCAGATGGTTTCACAGGAGAATTCTAGCAAATATTTAAAGCAAAATTAACGTCAACTTTACACAAACTGTTACAGAAAATTAAAGAGGAGGAAAAACTTGCCAACTGATTTTAAGACCGGTATTACTCTGATACCAAATCAAAGTATAGCACAAAGACACCAAAGCACAACAAAACCACAACACAGTACAAAAAAAAAAAAAAGAAAACTACAGGCCAATATCTCTCATCAATTTAGATGCAAAAACTCTCAACAAAATATTAGCAAATCAAATCCTGCAATATATAAAAAGAATTATACACAATGACCACTGGAATTTATTCCAGGTACACAAGGCTAATTCAATATTTGTACATCAGTCAATGCAATACCCCATATCAACAGACTAAGGAAATTATATGATCATGTAAATTGATGTAGACAAAGCATTTGACATAATCCAATATCATTTCATGATAAAAATTCTCAGCAAAAACTTTCCTCCTAAGACCAAGAACAAGGCAAGGATGTCTGCTCTCACCACTCTTATTCACCATAGTACTAAAAGTTCTGCCCACTGCACTGACAATAAAAAGAAATAAAAGGAACACAAATAGGAAAGGAAGAAATAAAAGCATCCCTATGTGCAGATGACATGCTTCTCTACGTAGAAAATTCCAACAAATCTACAGAAATCCTAGAACCGTTCAGTCAGTTCAGCAAGGTCACAAGATACAAGACTAACACACAACAATTAAATTCTATATGCCCACAAGGAACATGTGGAAACTAAAATTAAAATATTTACAATTACACAAAGAAAATAAACTAAGTATAAAGTTAACAAAACATGTACAGGATCTATATACTGAAAATTAAAAAAATGTTTATGAAAGAAATTAAAGAATATTTAAATGAAATGGAGAAACACACCATTTTCATGGATTACAAGACTCAACATAGCAAAGATGTCAATTCTCCCCAAATTGATCTATGGGCTATGCAATTTCTATCAAAATCCCAGCAATGTTATTTGTAGGCATAGAAGCCAATTCCCAAGTTTATATAGAAGGGCACAGGCCCTAGAATAAACAGTCTTAAAAAATAATAAAGTGGAAAAAAATTAACCTATCTGATCTTAAGGCCTACCACACTAATAAAACAGTATGGTATTGGCAGAGAAATACACACATAGATCAATGGAACAGACTATAAACCCAGAAGCATACACACAAAAATATGCCCAACTGATTCTTGACAAAGTTGCCAATACAATCCAAAGGAGGAAGGACAGCCTTTTTAACAAATGGTGCTGAAGCACTGAGGATCTATTGGCCAAAAAAAAAATTAATTTCAAATTAAACCTCATACCCTACATAAAAATTAACTCAAAGTGGGTCATGGAGCTTTATGTAAAACCTAAAACTATAAAACTTTTAGAAAAATAAATACAGGAGAAAATCTTCAGAATCTAGGGCTAGTCAAAGAGTTCTTAAACTTCACACCAAAAACACAATCCATAAAAGGGAAAATTGATAAACTGGACCTCATTCAAAATCAAAAACTTTTCTCTGTAAAAGACCCTATTAAGATGAGGAAAAGACAAGCTACAGAACTGTGAGAAAAATATTTGTGAAACACATATCTAACAAAAGAGAAGTATCTATAAAAAATTCCTAAAAACTCAACAGTAAAACAAAAGAATCTAATTATAAAATGGGCAAAAGACGTGAACAAGCATTTCAGCAAAGAGGAAATACATGGAAATAAGCACATGAAAAAATATTCTAGAGGCCAGCCCAGTGGCGTAGTGATTGATTTTGGCATGCTCCACTTCAGCAGCCCAGGTTCGTGGGTTTGGATCCCAGGCTCAGACCTATACCACTCATCAAGCCATGCTGTGGCAGCAACTCACATATAAAGTAGAGGAATACTGGCACAGTTGTTAGCTCAGGGACAAACTTCCTCACCAGAAAAAAAAAAAAATTCTACATAATTAGTCATTAGTGAAATGCAAATGAAAGTCACAAAGAGATATCATTACACACCTATCAGAATGCCTAAAACAAAAATACAATGACAGCACCAAATGCAGGCAACAATGGGGAGAAACTGGATCACTCATCAATGTATGGATCGCTCATACATTGCTGATTGGAGTGTAGAATGGTGCAGCCACTCTGGAAAACAGCTTGGCAGCATCTTATAAAACTAATCATGCAATGATCATATTACCCAGCAACTACATGCTTAGGTATTTATCTCAGAGAAATGAAAGTTTACATTCAATACACAAAAATCTATATGCAGATGTTCATAGCAGCTTTATATATAATAGCCAAAAACTGAAAACAACCCAGATGTTTTCAATAGATGAATGACTAAATTAACTGCGGTAGTAGAATAAAATGCTGTTACACAATAAAAAGGAACAAACTACTGACACACGCAAAAACTCCAGGAAATTGCGGTGAGTGAAAAAAACCTATCCCAAAAGGTCACATATTGTATACTTCTATTTACATAAAATCCTTGAGTTGACAAAATGTAGAAATGGAAGAGAGACTAGTGGGGAGGGGCAGCACAGTGGGTGTGCCTATAAAAGGGCAAATGGAGAGGTCTTTGTGGTAAACGAATTGTTGGGGACCTTGACTGTATTAATGTCAATATGCTGATTGTGATATGGAACTGCAGTTTTGCAAGATGTTAAATTGGGGCAAAATAGGTAAAGGGTACCAAGGATCTGTTTTTTTCCTTAAAATTGCCTGTGAATCTATCATATCTCAAAATTAAAAGTTTAATTTTAAAATCCAACATATCAGCTTTAAAACTGTAACAAGACCTTAACATATAATGTTTCACTATTTTTTCATTAGCTCCCTTAAAAGATATTCATGAAAAAGGAAACTCAATTTTATTCCAGGTAGGGCGTATTCTTACTCTTTTTTCTTTTTTCACTAAGAAAAGAAAAAACACAGAAAACTTAAAGCGTTTTTTTAAGAAAAAAAAAGTTACAAACAGAGCAAAAATCACGCATTTTAAAGGTTTTCAAAACACATGATATTTGAAGAGCTTTATAACAACATTTGGGTCTTAGAATTAAAGGGGAGATAATTTAATTGTCATCAAAAAAATTAAAAGAAAAGTTAAGCTACTTGGCCAACATAACAAAACAAGTTGGTGGCAAAGCCAAAATTAGATTCAAAGTTTACTAACAAGTCTATTTCCAGTATTTTTTCTGCCACCTAAATTTCTTAGTCATAATTCTGGGGTAATATGGTTCCATGAAATACATGTTTCAAGTTTATAGTTTAATAGTTAATATTTTTAAAAAAGAGGAGTGTCTGATTTGTATTATCATTGTGTTCTCTGTTTTGTTTTTAAATAACATTGATATACATTACAGAAAATATTTAAGTGTATGCAAAATGTGAAACTCTCCAACTAAATCTTAATCTGAGATTATTAAATGTTACCTTTAAACATACACCCCTAAAATAGATAACTGCCATTTCTCCTTAAATCTGAGCCACTACTGATTACAAAAGCCATTGATTAATAAAAACTACTTATGAAAATCGAGAAAGACTATCACTTTAAATATACTTATCAATTTAAGAGGCATCCTACCTTCAGAAAGTTAAATCACACATCTTATAATCAAGGACATTTGGTATTTCACAAAATCCTATTTGTGGGGCTGAAAAAAACTCTGGTGTTTTCCATTTGACCCAAATATGAAACCTGAATCTCAAACAGGTTAAGCCATCTGCCCAGTTACAATCACAAATAAATTAGAAATTAGAATCCAAGTCTCTTGACTCCCAGAGTCCAATGGAAAAATTTTTGTATGAAACAAATACAGTACTTTTAAAGGTACATCTTTAAAATGGTAGAATCTACTCTCTTAAAGGACTTTGTAGAACACATTCTTAGTGACTAAGTTCTATTAAATTCTGTACAATGTTTCCTCTTCTGAGTCTTTGTAACAGACTGCTTTAGTCCATACTTGAAGCTTTCTTTTGTTTTTACTGTCCTCAAATGGAATAATTTTCCCCCAGCTTTATTGACATATAATTGGCATATAACATTTTGTAACTTTAAGGTGTACAATGTGCTGATTTGATACTTATATATGACAAAAGGATTACCACCAAAGCATCAACTAAAACCTCCATTTCACATAATTACAATTTTTTGTGTGTGGTGAGAACACTTCAGATCTTCTCTCTTAGCAACTTCCAAATATATAATACAGTATTACAACTATAATCACCATGCTACACATTAGATAGCCAGAACTTATTCATCTTATAACTGGAAGTTTACACTCTTTCACAAACATCTCCCTATTTTCTCCCACCCCTAACCCCTGGTAACCATCATTCTAGTCTCTATTTCAATTAGGTCAGCCTTTTTAGATTCTATACATATGGAATATGTACGTATATAATACTAAACAGTATTTGTCTTTCTCTGCCTTACCTATTTCACGTAGCATAATACCCTCAAGGTCAATCCATATTGTCACAAACAGCAGGATTAACTTCTTTCTTGTGGCTGAATAATACTCTATTGCATGCATGCGTGTGTGTATGTGTGTCTTTATATATATACACACATACACACACACACACATATATATATACACACACACTACATCTTCTTTATCAATTCATCCATTGACAGACACTTAGGTATTTTCCATAGGTTGGCTATTGTAAATAACGTCACAATGAACATGGGAGTGCAGATATCACACCAAGATCCTGAGTTCATTTCCTGTGGGTATATGCTCAGAAGCGAAATTGCCGGATGATACGATGGTTCTATTTTTAATTTTTTGAGAATCCTCCATATAGTTTTCCTTGTGTGGCTGCACCAAATAACATTCCCACCAAAAGAGTACTAGGGTTCCCCTTTCTCTACATCCTCGCCAACACTTATTATCTCTTGTCTTTTTGATGATAACCATTCTAACAGTTTTGAGGTGATATCTCATGGTGGTTTCGACTTGCATTTCCCTGATGATTAGTGATGCTGACCACCTTTTCATGTACATAGTAGCCATATATATGTCTTCTTCGAAAAGACGTCTACTCAGCTTTGCTGCCCATTTTTTAATGAAATTTTTTAAAGCTACTGAATAAGTTCCTCACATATTTTGGATATTAACCCATTATCCTTCATATATAATTTACAGATATTTTCTCGCATTCCACAAGTCATCTTTTCATTTTGGTTATTGTTTCTTTTGCTGTGCAGAAGCCTTTTGTGGTTCCATACAAATTTTAGGATTTTTTTTTCTATTTCTGAGACAAATGCCATTGGAATTTTGATAGAGATTGCATTGAATCTGTAGGTGGCTTTGGGTAGCAGAAACAGTTTAACAAAATTAATTCTTCGAAATCAATGAGAATGGAGTATCTTCCCATTTATCTACATGAGCTACAACTTCTTCACCAATATCTTATAATTTTTAGTGTACACATCTTTCACCACCTTGTTAATTTAATTCCTAAGTATTTTATTCTTTGTGATGCTATTCTAAATAGGATTGTTTTCTTAATTTCTCCTGCTGACAGTTTGTTGTTAGTGTACAGAAAGCAACAAATTTTTGCATATTAATTTTGTATCCTGCAACTTTAGCGAATTCATTGATTAGTTCTAACAGTGTTTTGGTGGACTCTTTAGGGTTTTCCTTATTAGAATATCATGTCATATGCAAATAGAAACAATTCCACTTCTTCCTTTCTGATTGGGATGCCATTTATTCCTTTTTCTTGCCTAACTGCTCTGGCTAGGACTTGCAGTACTATGTTGAATAAAAGCGGCAAGATCGGGCATCCTTATCTTCTTCCCAATCTTAGAGGAAAAGCTTTCAGCTTTTCATCATTGAGTATGATGTTAGTTCTGGGCATGTCATATACGGAAATTAGTATATTAAGGTATGTGTCCTCTCTATCCAGTTTGTTGAGAGGTTTTATCACGAAATGATGATGAATTTTGTCAAATGATTTTTCTGCATGTCTTGAGATGATCTATGAATTTATGCTTCATTTAGATAACATGGTGTATCACATTGATTGATTTGCAGATGTTGAACTATGCTTGCACTCCTGTACTAAATCCCACTTGATCATGGTGTGTGATTCTTGTTTTTTTTTTCCTTCTAAGATCAGCTCTGAGCTAACATCCAATGCCAATCCTCCTCTTTTTGCTGAGGAAGATTGGCCCTGGGCTAACATCTGTACCCATCTTCCTCCACTTTATATGGGACACTGCCACAGCACGGCTTGACAAGCGGTGCATCGGTGCGTACCCAGGATCCGAACCTGCGAAGCCCAGGCCATTAAAGCGGAGCACACGCACTTAACCACTATACCACCTGGCCAGCCCGATGGTGTGTGATTCTTGTAATGTACTGTTGAATTTGGTTTGCTATTTTTTGGTTGAGGATTTTTATATCTATTTTCATCAGGGATATTGGTCTGCAATTTTCTTTTCTTACAATGTCCTTTTATGGTTCTGGTATGAGAGCAATGCCGGACTCCTAAAATGAGTTTGGAAGTGACCACTTCTCTAGTATTTTTTGGAAGAGTGTGAGATGTAGTGGTATAAATTCTTCTTTAAATGTTTGGTAGAATTCACCAGTGAAGCCATTTGATACTGGACTTTTCTTCAGTGGGAAGTTTTTGATTACTGACTCAATCTCCTTATTTGTTACTGGTTTGTTTAGGCATTCTGTTTCTCCTTAATTCAGTCTGGGGACATTGCTAGGAATTTATCCATTTGAATCTTACCTCTTTTTTTCCTTGGTTAGTCAATCTAGAGGTTTGTCTCTTTCTCTTTTCAAGAACCAGCTCTTAGTTTCATTGATCTTTTCTATTGTCTTTTTAGTCTCTATTTCATTTCTTTCTGCTCTTTGTTATTTCCTTCCTTCTACTAACTTTGTGCTTAGTTTATTCTTCTTTTTCTAGTTCCTTGAGGTGTAGACTTAGGTTGTTTGAGATCTTTCTTGTTTCTTAATGTAGGGATTTATCACTATAAACTCCCCTATTAAAACTGCTTTTGCAGCATCCCATAAGTTTTGGTAGTTGGGTTTCCATTTTCATTTGTCTCAAAATATTTTCTTATTTCTTTTTTGATTTCTTCCTTAACTCATTGGTTGTTCAGGAGAATGTTTGTCTCCACATATTTGTAAAATCTCCAGTTTTCTTCTTCTACTGATTTCTAGTTTCATACTGTTGTCGTCAGAAAAGGTACTTGACATGATTTCAATCTTCTTAAATTTATTAAGACATGTTTTATGCCAAATAGATGCTCTATCCTGGAGAATGCTCCATGTGTGCTTTAGAAGAATATATATTCCAATGCTGTTGAGTGGAATATGCTATAAACGTTTGTTAATTCCAACTGGTCTAATGTATAGATTACATCCATTGTTTCCATATTGATTTTCTGTCTGGATGATCTATCGTTGAAACTGGGGTACTGAAGTCCCCTACAATAATGCACTGCTGCTCAGAACTGTTATATTTCTCTGTTCAGAACTGTTAATATTTGCTTTATATATGTAGGTTCTCCTGTGTTGGTTACATAAATATTTACAAATGTTATACCCTCTTGATGAATTGATCTCTTTATCATTATATAATAACCTTCTTTGTCCCTTGTTACAGACTTTGGTTTAACATCTATTTTATCTGATTTAACTATCTGTGCTTTCTTCTGGTTTCTATTTGCATGGAACATCTTTTTGCATCACTTCACTATTAGTCTATTTGTGTCTTTACAACTGAAGCAAGTCTCTTGTACGCAACATAATTAGTTGGGTCCTGTTTCTTTTTTTTTTTTTTAATCATTCAACCATTCTATGTCTTATGACTGGAGAATTTAGCCCATTTACATTTAAAGTAATTACTAGTAGACATAGACCTACTATTAGTATTTTGTTAATTGTTTTATGGTTGTTTTGTAATCCTTTTGTTCCTTTCTCCCTCTCTTGCTCTCTTCCTTTGTGATTTGATGATTTCATATAGTTGTATGGTTAGATTCCTTTCTCTTTACCTTTTCTGTATCTACTATAGGTTTTTGCTTATAGTTACATGAGGCTTACACAAAATATCTTACTGTTAAAAGAGAATTATTTTAAGCAGACAACTTAGTTTCAAACACATACAAAAGCTCTACATTTTTACACTCTCCCCCACATACACATTTTATGTTCTTAATGTCACAATTTACATCTTTTTACCTCGCGTATCTATTAACAAATTACTGTAGTTATAGTTATTTTTAATACTGTCTTTTAACCTTCATACTAGAGTTATAAGTGCTATATCCACCACTATTACAACATTAGAATATTCTGAATTTAACTATAGGCTTACCTTTACCTGTGACTTTTATACTTTCATATGTTTTGCTGTTGCTAACTAACGTTCTTGCATTTCAAATTGAAGACCTCTCTTTAATGTTTCTTGTAAGTTCAGCCTAGTGGTGATGAACTCCTTCAGCTTTTGATAGTCTGGAAAACTCTTTCTCTCTCCTTCAATTCTGAAGGACAATTTTGCTGGGTCGAGTGTTTTTGGTTGGCACACTTTTTCTTTCAGCACTTTGAATATATTTTACCACTCCCTTCTGGCCTGCAAAGTTTCTGCTGAAAAATATGCTGATGGTCTTACGTGGGGTTCCTTTGTACATAACAAGTTGTTTCTCTCTTCCTGCTCTTAAGACTTTCTCCTTGTCTTTAACTTTTGACAATTTAATTATGTTGTGTCTTCGAGTGGGTCTCTTTAGTTTTATGTTTTCTAGTATTCTTTATGCTTCCAGGATCTCAATATCTGCTTCTTTCACCAGGGTAGGGAGGGTTTCAGCCATTAATTCCAAGAAGACATTTTCTACCCCTTTCTCTCACTCTTCTCCTTCTGGGACCCCTATAATACTTATATTGGTCTGCTTCATGGAGTTCCATAAGTCATTTAAGCTATCTTCCCTCTTTTTTATTCTTTTTTTCTTTTTCTTCCTCTGAATAGATGAATTCCACTGCCCTGTCTCCAAGTTCACTGATCCTTTCTTCTGCAGGATCTATTTGGCTACTGAATTCTTCAGTTCAGTTCTTAAATTCTTCAGCTCTATAATTTCTGTTTGGCATTTTTTAGTATTTTCTATTTCTTTGTCGAAATTATCACTTTGTTCACGTATCATTCTCCTAACCTCGGTGAGCATTTCTCTGACCATTATCTTGAATTCTCTATCAGGTAAATCACTTATCTCCATTTCCTTAAGAATTATTTCTGGAGTCTTTTCTTGTTCTTTTGTTTCAGACATATTCCCGTTTCTTCATTTTCCTTGACTCTCTCGTGTTGATCTCTGTGCGTGAGAGAAAACAGTCACCTCTCTGTCTTGACAGAGTGGTCTCATGTAGTAAATGTACCCTGTCAATCAGCCAAGGCCCTAGTTCTTGGTGGACTCTCAAACCTTTGTGATTGTTCAAGCTGATTTCTTTGTTCTTATTGTATACCAGTACCCAAAGATGTGCCAAGACCTATTAGCATCCCAAAGGGGAGTATCATAGTCAGCACCTAAATGCAGGATGGCTGGAAGGTGGACCCTCAGACAGCAGCTGGGAAAGTATGTAGTTAGGTCCCCTCCAGGGAGAAAGTGAGAGGGGGTAATTTTTGCCTGCTCCCCCTGCATGGAGCCTGGGTATATAGCCTCAAGGTGGCAGGGGGAAGGGGGTGATGTTCCTGAGCCTGTTAAGAACTTCTTTGTTTGCTAGTTTGCAGACTCGTGAACACATGCCTCACTGCCTATCATATCTAGGTGATCCGGATACCTGTTCCTCTGGCAGCAGCTGCAAAAGCTGGGGTGCCAGAAATGTCTATAAGCTCCTTTTAGAAAGATACTGATGATGTGGAGTGGGCTAGAAGGAGAGAGCAGGGAAGGTGTCCACCAGCTTCCCTGTTCTGTGGGGATGACTGCAGTCAGCCTTTAGATGACTGCGTATATTTCAACATGGGTATTTCCTCATTTGCCCCACGTGCAGGAGTCGCTCAGCTAGTTTCTGGATTTCTTTCAGAGGGAATTGCTGTGTGTGTAGCTGTACATTCAGTGTGTCCATGGGAAGGAGGGATTTTGGTAGCCTCCTATGTCACCACTTTTGCAGCCACTCTCCTGACTTCTTCTCTCAAAAGGAAGATTTAAATCTGCAGTAAATAGCAGTCTCAGAAATAGGGAATTACAAAACAGTATGAGACTAAAATGCTAGACCATTTAAAGAGAATCAAAATTCACACATAGATCCAGGCAGACATGTAAAGGTTATTTGCTCATTGCAAACACTCTTCTCAACCTCCTCAAACACAACTGAGAAGCCTTGGTGTAAGAAAGGACCCAGTAGGAAAATGGGCGACGTGACATTAGAGTAGCCAGGCATTCATCTTGCAACTGTCTGAGCATCTGAGATCTTTAGAAAATCTCCTCCTGAGGCTTCCAATGCCAACATCACCACTTCTCAGGTTGAGTTTTTAATTTAAAACTATAACATTCAGCTTTTATTCATAAACAAACAGCAATTCACATGGGAGCAATGAAAAAGAACTCTGTAAAACTATACTATTGCTGTCAATTAAATACATTTCAAAAGAAAATAACAAGAAGAATAATTAACATACTTTTCTATGGAAGTTGTATTTACTGATTTCCTTTGGCAAGCTTTCTACATACAGTAAATGAAAAGGTAACTTGATATGAAACATAAAACTAAAGGGAGCAGGACAGGATCCAAAAATGTTAGAAATTATGTACTTCTACCCTATTATTTTACAAGTAATAAAATTAAAATCCAGCAGTTATAACTTTCAAAGTTACCAACCAATTATGACAGAGCTAGAAAAAAACACCCAGATCTCCTATATAAGACTTCTGTGATTTCAGCCACATCAAGCTTTATCCCCCTGGATAAGTAGAAAAATGTAACATTTATATAAAACTCACTCCCCACTACCATAATTTTCAGATCCATATAATACTTACAGAAATATTTTGTAAAAAGCAATATAACTGAACTTATCTATATTTTAGATAATTTGCATTGCGTAATACGAAAGCTACATAGTCGACAGATTTCCTACCATGAAGGCAAGTGGGGGGAAATAACTTCTAGATTGAAAAAAGCATATAAATGTTATTCAAACACAAAAAAAGAGAAGGAAGGGCATCAACATCTTTTGAGAACCTAATATGTGCAATCATGAGAACTCAATACTTGACAAATATTATCTTCTCTACGTTAATATAAGAAGCCTGTAATGGAAATGTTAAATCATCTTGGTTCCAATCTGGTTCATTCATTTACTAGCTCTGAGACCCTGCACAAGGTACTTAACCTCTTAATATGTCAATTTCTTCCTCTGTAAAATGGTAAAATGTAATGCCCCCATACCTCATAGGATTATCATGAGAATTAAATGGATTAACATAAACTACTTAGAATATTATCTGTACACATGGAAATATTTAATAACTGTCAATACAATGATGATGAGGAAGGTACTTCTCCAACTTATAGATGAGGAAACTAAAGGTCAAGAAAAGAAAGCAACTTATCCATATTCATATAACTAATGAGAAACAACATTTGAATCCTTGCTCTACTCATTAAACAATCAACAGTGTTCAGAAAACACTTTTGAAGTTCTATACCAAAGACTCTGAAGGAAAGCAGGCCTTCTAAGTGTTTTCTTAAGAAAAAAAACCTGTGTGTGTATATGTGTGTGTGTGTGTGTGTGTGTTTAAAGATGAACATTAAATGTACCTTATTGTACTGTAATTTCTTGAATATTAGATATTCAATGTATGAGAAGTCTTTGTTAACCAGAATATTTAATTCTTAATCTTGCCACATAATATGATCCAAAAGATACAAAACATGTACACAATATGCAAGGTTGCATACTGGATGCCAAAGAGAATAACAAGATGACTAAAATACACTAGAGTAGCTTACAATGTGTTGGAGCAAAAGACACGCAAATATAACCACAATAAAATAAAACATTGTTTAGTGCCTTAAAAATAACATATTCAATAAGTGAACGCAGGAGAACAAAAGACTTCAGACATGAAATGGAAGGAAACAGAGGAACTTGATCACATATTTTTTAGAGATATGAGAGTTATATTTCAGAATTATATGGGTGGAAAAAATTGTTCACTGTATAATAAATCCTCTTTAAAGTGGCTAATAGCATTGGCACTTTCTTAGAAAGAAGTTTTTAAAAAAATAAATGTCAGAGATCGCTTAATTTTAATTTTCCCAAATAAATGAAATTTTATCAAGCAAAAGCAAATTATGTATGTTAAAAATACTGAGAAGGAAAAATAAAATCCTTTAGATAATTACTGTATCACTCAGAGCTCTTACATAGCAATTCTAGTACCCACTCTCTGTTATAAAAGAGTTAGGTTGAAACAAACACAATTTTCTCCATTTCCTACTTGCTTTAATTTTAAGAAATAACAATTTTAAAAAGCCAATCAATTACAAACCATCCTTAACTGTCTCTTATAAATTAAAATAATTAAGTACATATTGTAAATACTGAAAACTTTATCTATGCAGCAAAAAATATATATATATTCAAAGAAAGAGAATAAGCATATGAGGAAATGCAAAGAACACTGAGTAGAAATTTAAACTGTAAATTTCAAAAGCACAAAACACCTTAAGAAATAATTGAAAGCCAAAAGGAAGATATTCTTTTTTTTTCTCCTTGCCATGTTCATAAATCAAAACTTGGCACTAAAGGCTCAAAGACTTAATCAGAAACAAAACCTTTGAAATATCAGTCTCTAAAATGAAAACTATAATTTCTAATGCGAATATACTTCAGGTTCATTTCAGTTCAACTAACGAAAAATGGGGGGGGAGGGACGGTTAAGGTTCTCATCAATCCAAGATTTCAGGGAAATATGGTTCCCTTTTAAAAAACCAAGCCTCAGCAAAGCTCATGTGCCGATCCTATTCCTTTGGCCACACCTATAGAGGAAACCATATGACGGGGTCCGAGTAACAGAACTGCAGTGGCTATTTATCAGAAAAGGTAAACTAAGATTTTTCTATCAATCCCCCAGGCTAAAAGACCACCCAAAGACATGTTCACCAGTCAAATCTTATAAAATCAAAGAGGAAGTCCTCACCACCAAAGAAAACAACACTCTCTCCAAAAGAATTTGTGAGACAAATCAAAACCCTTAAGTTTGAGACCCTTTTTTACACAAAAATAGGGCAACAGTTTTATTTTGATTGGAAAGCCATTAAGTAGTAACCCTATGTTCCTTGATGTCACAAGCTATGTGTAACACAATTGGCCACTTTTAGTAAGTACAGAATTGAAAATATTTTTTGTAAAATTATCACAGGAAAATTCCTTTATGCTCATAGCAAAAATTAAACATTGAACATTTTATCTTCCCTTTGGCACTAGGCCAAGAGAATTTCCCAGAGCATGCAGCTTCAGGGCATCATTTTCCTCACTGATGCTCTGCACAATAGCATTGTGCAAGGTGTCATAAATGTTCCAAAAGAAAAGGTTCCATCATCAAACATTTCTGGAACTACTCCATTAAATAAATAAAACAGGTTTCTTTACTACAAAAACTTGTTTTTTAAGCTTTAATGTGCATTGCAAATCTCCAAATGATGAGATAAAATATGAAATTGTTCCCAAAATATGTGACTAAAGAATAAAAATTGAATACATAAAAAAATCTATATATATTTTGAAAAATATTCAAGTTTCATGGAATATAGACTGAGAAATGCTATTAGAAGTGCAAACTAAGATGGATGAGGAATTAGAATTGGCCATAGAAATCAGTGGGTTCAATGCAAAATTTCTGAAAGCAGGACATGACAAATGCCCTGTGCTTTCAAACCTGATATTAAACTTTCATGAATGTTTTTACATATCTTAACTCTGTAAACAGACCAATTCTTTGTGCTGAAACTTCGTGAAAAAAATACTTCACTCTTTAATTAAGTAGTAGAAGACTTTCTTGAGTCATTCTCAATAAATGAAAAGTAGATCCTTTAGGTCAGAATAAAAATAGAGATTGGAAAGATTTGGATAGCCTATGAGGGAAGGTTTCCAAAATAAATGTTTTAAGACAATGAAGAGACAAGCCACAGACTGGGAGACAATCTTTGCAAAACATATATCTGATAAAGGACTGGTAAATAAAATATAACTGGTAAACAGAATATACAAAGAATTCTTAAAATCAATAATAAGAAAACAAAGAACTCTACTAAAAAACAGGCAAAAAGATCTGAACAGACACTTCACCAAAGAAGACATTCAGATGGATGGCAAATAAGCATATGAAAAGATGTTCCACATCATACGTCATCAGAAAACTGCAAATTAAAACAACAATAAAATACACCTGTTAGAATGGTCAAAATCTGGAACACTGACAACACCAAATGCTGGTGCAGACATGGAGCAATGAGAACTCTCACTTATTGCCGGTGGGAACGCAAAATGATACAGCCACTTTGGAAAAGAGTTTGACAGTTTCTCACAAAACTAAAAAATCATATCCCTTGGTATTTACCAAAAGAGTTGAACATTTATATCCACACAAAAACCTGTACGTGAATGTTTATAGAAGCTTTATTCATAATTGTCAAAACTTAAAAGCAATCAAGGTGTTCTTCAATAAGTGATTGGATAACCAAATTGCGGTACATCCAGCAATGGAATATTATTCAACAATAAAAAGAAGTATGCTATCAAGCAACAAAAAGACATGGAAGAACCTTAAATGTATATTGTTAAGTAAAAGATGCCAATCTGAAAAGGCTACATACCGTGTAATTCCAACTATATGACATTTTGGAAAAGGTAAAACTATGGAAACAGTAAAAAGATCAGTGGTTACCAGAGGGTCAAGGGGAGAGAAGGGATGAATAGGTGGAGCCTAGAAAAATTTTAGGGCAGTGTAACTACTCTGTATGATACTATAATGGTAGATACATTTGTCCAAACCCACAGAATGTACAACAACAAGAGTGAACCCTCAATGTAAATTAAGGACTTTAGTTAATAATAATGTATCAATATTGGCTCATCAATGGTAATTGAAATGGGAGGGTGGCGATGGTGGTAGAAGAGGTATCTGTACTTTCAGCTCAATTTTTCTGTAAACCTAAAACTGCTCTTAAAAAATAAAGACTAGGGGCCGGCCCTGTGGCGAAGTGGTTAAGTGCGCACGCTCTGCTGCTGGCGACCCGGGTTCGGATCCCGGGCGTGCACCGACGCACCGCTTCTCCGGCCATGCTGTGGCGGTGTCCCATATAAAGTGGAGGAAGATGGGCACGGATGTTAGCCCAGGGCCAGTCTTCCTCAGCAGAAAAAGAGGAGGACTGGCATGGATGTTAGCTCAGGGCTGACCTTACTCACACAAAAAAAATAAAGACTATAAATTTTAAAATAACACAATAAAAGTGGGCATTTCAAGAGAGAAAGACATTATCTACGTTCAAATTTTATGAAAATACTGTTTTTATTGAATCACAACTCCACAATAAGACCAATTTTAAAATATTTATGCCATCTACTCTAGCAGAAGAAGAGAGGATATTTTCGCAGACTCCCAGTGTCCACAGCTTAAAACAATTCAGGTCATGAGACCAAAAAATATTAATATATCTAGTGTCTTAATTCATGTCATCGAATTTTACACCTGCTACATATCTTTGACATATTTTATTGAAGTCATCTCATATTCACTTATTTTACTGAATAAATTTTCATCAGAGAGACTGCCAAGTCTAAGAGCACAACATTAGTTCATGGGAAAGCTATCACAAAAATAAGTTTTCCTATCTCTTAATCCAGTACTCCCATTCTCTAAATCTCTTCGATTTAGATTTCTTAGAGATTGCTATTTCCAGTGTATTTCTAACATCTTTTGCAGGCAGTCATTGGAACTCGTAGTCAGTTTAAATTCCCTTAGTCTTTTTTTTTTTTTTTTTAATAATTTTATTTATTTATTTTTTCCCCCAAAGCCCCAGTGGATAGTTGTATGTCACAGTTGCATATCCTTCTAGTTGCCGTATGTGGGACGTGGCCTCAGAATGGCCAGACAAGCAGTGCGTCGGTGCGCGCCCGGGATCCGAACCCGGGCCACCAGCAGCAGAGCGCGCGCACTTAACCACTAAGCCACGGGGCCGGCCCTCCCTTAGTCTTCTGATGAAAGGAGAACTCAAGGTTTTGATCCCGGCATTATAGTTCCTGGTTGTGATACTGACTTTGTGAATAAAATATCAGGGTTTAGGGCAAAAAAAAAAAAAAAAAAAAAAAAAAAACCAAACAATAAAAAACCACCTCCCATTTATATAACATTTTATTAAAACAAAATTGTTTGGGCCGGCTCCGTGGCTTAGCGGTTAAGTGCGCGCACTCTGATGCTGGCGGCCCGGGTTCGGATCCCGGGCACGCCCCAAGGCACCACTTCTCCGTCCAACCCGAGGCTGAGTCCCACGTACAGCAACTAGAAGGATGTGAACCTATGACATACAACTATCTACTGGGGCTTTGGGGGGAAAAAATGAATAAATAAAATCTTTAAAAAAAAAAAAAAAAAAAAAATTGTTTGAAAAGCAAAAATCTGAATAAATGTAAGAATTATGAGCTTTGAAATGAGAATGGAGAGTTGAGATCACGTGAACTTTGGTTACTACAAAAGATAAGTTTAAATTTATTTGGGCTTTAATTTTATTTTTTTAAAGAGGGTATATTGGACTATATCTCAAATAAGTTATCCTAACAAGGGTGAATAATTAGGTAATGTTTTTGTGTTTCTCATTTAGTTTATTAATAAATTATTTAAATAAGTGTTATTCATCTTAGGTGTAAGGACAGAAATATTTTGCACATTTTATAAGATTTAATCAGACAAGAAAGCAAAATTCATTTAGTATTTTTCTGACTTCATATTTCTAATCAGAGCAAAGTGGTTAGCCCTGAGAATAAAGGCTACAACGAACTTCACAACTTGTTGATTATGATTCATCACATCACACTGAGTTAGATGTCTACTGCAGAAATTTTAGCTACAACATACATGGTAAGTCAGAAATATAAGATTCCACAAGGTTTAAGACCAAAAAAAAAAAAAACTTCTGACTTCTAGTATTCTACGATATAAGCAGATACGAGCAACGTAGAATTTTAAGAAAATGTATCCCACTCTTTCACTCTTTAAACCATATAAAGAGGTGTTGTGACCAGGCCAGATTTTCTAGATTATGAGGGTACTTACTGTAGAAACCAGGACAAAAAAAAAAACAGAAACAATATTGATAGGGTTCCAAAGAACATTCTTTGACAGTGTTTTGCAAACTCTGAAGGTTACGATTCATTAGTGGACTTATGACCATCAGTTTTTAAAAAATGAAATATCAAAATATATGTATGTGTAGTCAGGAATAAGCGTTGCTCTTCGAAACTTCTGATTTCAATTCATACACACACACACACACACACACACACACACACACACCAAAAACGCCTACATATGTACATTGGTCCCTAATATAAAATGTATTGTTTGTGAACAGCCCAGGATCAGAAAAGTTGGACATCCTAAATAAAATACGTTTTAAAATGCAGTTCCAAATTTCAAAAAGGATTGTTTCCATTAAGAATCAAAAATATTTTAATATTTCAAGATTGTATCATGAAACATAAGATCTATAATATCAAATTAAATATTAAGACACTGTATCAAATTCATTTTTATATTCCCAGGGCCTAGCAAAGAGCAGGAGTTCATTAAATACTTGTTTGTTCAACAAAATTAAATAAGATAATGTATTTCTACTAGCTTCCATAGAAAAGTTCTATCAGGAGGTCACAGGAGGTCATAACCTATATTAGGAATTCAATTCAAAGATTATTATATAGAATTCTTAGAGAAAGTGAGCCCTTGTGCAGACTAAAAGACCTTGAGAAACATCAAAGAAAATTAACTTTAGTCCTATAAGCTAACATACGGCTTTTGAAATTTTAATTATTTTATCTATATATGTAAAATGTGTCTTTGTTTAAACAGACATTGAACAGATCTTATATCTGTTCCAGATTAGAAATTCAAAATATCAGGTTATGCAGCAGGGTCTTTACCTTCCTTTTCCAAGTCTTTCACGCATTAGAAATTACAGATAAATTCTTGTTTATTTCTAGGTTTTTACATTGCCTGTGTTAGTGTTTCACAACTGACATGCCTTGACAACCAAAAAGATTCTGTCAAACTTTACATTTTGTAGTTTGTATTACAAACATAATATATACATTTTTCCATCTTCCAAATAAACAAATCACCTTCTAATATAAACTATATTTTGCATACTATACATGTACCCCTTCTCCCCAGGAGAATCATGCTTTATAGCCTTGCTGACAAAAAAAAATATCCATAATCTAAATAGTATTTAAAAGTCTTGTCAGTGGTGCAGGCAGAAAAAATACCTCTATTATTTATTCATCCATATATATAAATGTACTTGCTTTACTAAACCAATTGTTTATTTAAAATAAAGTCCCAAAATCATACATTTAAAGAAAATCATCCAAGTGTATTGATGATAACTGTTTTCCAAAAAAAGAGGAGAGTAATATTGTCATTCAATCCTCTATAACTAAATTTAAAATGAAATTGGTTTATTTTCTAATGCCTTTATAAGTACATGCAGCAAAACATTTTAGTTAAATATGCACATATATACACAATCAAAATCAGTTCTCCAAATTGGCATCAAAGCACTTACGCATACATATTTGGTTCTAGAGAAAATATACGATGGTTTATGCAAGAAGAATACAGTTACAATAGAAGGAAAGTTAAACTGAATCTGCTGTGATGATTTTATTACAGTGACTTAAATCAACCTAATTTATACCAAATCTCATCCTGAGTAGTATTCACCTAATGTCACACTGTGCAACAATTTTTACTCCAAAAGAGGTTGACTACTCACTTAGCAAATTTACGTTTCCAGCACACCAAGTCATAAAATATGTACATTAAAAAGTTTAAACTACTGTGAAGAGACCTGTACATAGCAGAGTACTGTCTCTTAATTGAAGACCGTGGACCTAATTCTTGGGAATTTACATGTTTTCAGTAATATTCCTTGCATGATTAAATTTTTGTGTCAATAAAAAACAATGAATTAGCAGCCAAGGACTCTTGAACTAGTGGCAGAATAATGGGGAGTCAGGGAAGAGGCAACATGGAATGATGCTAACTTAATAAATATATAAATAATGGCCGAATAAATATATAAATAATGGCCAAATAATGCCAGGATGCACTATACATAGATTTCATAATAACTAGAATAAAGAAAAGCCACAGAAAATTGAGTTTTCACAAGGAAAAAGACAGCAGTGATCACAGTTTTTCAACCCATGTCCCTTGAAACAAAAGCCACCAACTGGGTACAGGTGCATAGATTTCAATTCTCTCAGCCTTTGGAGTGGCTGGCTGGGGCCAGGGGCATTCAGGATCCCCCTGGACTACTGTCTCCTGTCAGGAGCAACCTCGTGCTTTTACATTTCTCGGCCCTGTGAATACTATCATTTTTACTTGTGCCGTGATGTGAAAAAGGATTGCAAACCACTGGAAATATGTACCAAACTCTTATACCACAGAGTCATGCTGAAGAAGGGGATTTATTTTCAGGAGTGAAAAGTCTGTCACATTAAATTAAGATCATTAATTTGATTGTTATTGGTATTATGGATTTGTTTCTTATTTCTAAATTTGTTTTGATTTTATAGTTTCACTAGATTTAAATGCAATAAGAAGTTGCTATCTAGATTTTTATGTTTGTACATATTTCAGTACTGTTAGCATAAAAATGCTTTCAAACTGAGGTTTACAAGAATTTCTTTTCCCCTTTCAATGGGATCTGCACAAAACACAAGGTTGAAAACACTTGGATTAGTGTGCCTAGAGTTAGAGAGAACTTACTTGAAGCTCAGGTCTACTCTTTACACACTTTGTGATCCTGAGCAAGTTACTTACCCTCTCTTTAAGGCTCAGTTTCCTGTTTTGTAAGATAGGGATAATGATAGTTCTTATCCATGGAAGGGTTTTTGTGAGGGTTCAATATCTATAAAGTGATTGAGCCCAGTACCTAGTATACATTAACAAACAATTGCAGGTTAGCAAAAAAGAGTTGATTCTAGGATGCCGAAAGCATGTTTCACAATGATCAAAAGTATACTTTTAGTTTCATTTATTTAATCCATAAAAGACAATGGAAACCTGACTTCATATCCGTGACTATATTCCATCTTTAAAGGGGGTGGGGGACAATTATATTGCTTTAGAAGGACTCCTACCATTCTAAAAATACTGTCCTGCAGCTGTTTAAAATTTATTTTTTTAGACCATAGCACCGCTGTTTGGTTGTTTCCAATTTCTAAAACCACAAATAGTAAAAGTGTACTCAGTCTACTGCAAACATAAATAGCAAATGCACGCTTCAGCACTTTTTAAAGGATATGGAAATTGGCAACAAAAATGCAGTTCATGTTGAAAATTTATGACAGCCCTGCCATATTTCTTCAGAAATACAATCAGGTAAAAATTAGGAAGATCTCTACCAGCTGGGTGGTATTTTTATGTTTTTTTACTTATATTTTCACGAACTGAAAGACTTTCATTATGCAACTTCTGGCACTTGATAAAATAGAGCAATAGTACCTTTGCTAAAACCACAGTTTCTTTGGTTATGTTTAGCATTACACAAACATCTTTCACCTTAGATATCCTTTTGCATTAGAGTGTTTAATTTTAAATTGACTAAAGGAAATTTCTTTTTTCAGAATATTATGTTTTCTGAATACCATTAAGCAAAAGAATTGTATTTTCATAACTTCTCAAAAGATTATGTGTGTTACAATTATGACGCATTTGTTTCCTTAAAAATATTGTGAAAACTACCACTAAAAGATGAGAATATGAAAGTGATTCAGGGAAACACAGAGAAGACTGATTTACTGTGATGCTATAAATCAAAAGAGAAAAAATCCTGTTTTATAAAATATGTAAAAAGAAACAACATGGATTTAGTGTCTCTTCCCTGCCATGGTTTATCTAAAATAACACATCATCAGCTTCTGAGGAGGAGAAAGAAAACACCGTGGTACAAAACATTGAAATAAATATTTACTGTTAAACTCAACAATGGAGAAAAAAGTTTTGTCATGAGAATAATTCTTCAATACTCTATTTCTCATTACAGTATTAAAATTCATACTGCTACAGATTTAAACTGATTTTTAAGTACCACTGCTAAGAATATTGAAAGATTATTTGTTAATCTTTTGATGTAATCAATAAAAAAGTTGTTGAATTGGCACTGAGTTAACAAATGATTAAATAAATGGAGAAAATGGCATTTGGTCATTTCAGATAATTGTTGCTTTTAATGAGATTTTTTAAATGAAGGATTCAAAAGTTGATGAACAATTAGTCCATACTATCTTCTAATTAACTAATTTGAAAGGAAAATAAAACTACCAAGGAATTTTTAAATAGCTCCCGCTTTTTGTGGCAGTTCCTCTTTACACGCATTTTTATCAAGTATGCTTAACTAAAACAAATTTTCAAAAACTCACTAAATATACGCTTACTGGATTCGATGAAAATTTTATATGTCCCTTATAATATATGCTTTTATAAACTAACAAAAATAATATAAGGAAGAATTCAGATTTAAAAATGCAATGTAACAAAATTAAGGTAAACTGAATGAGAAAGAAAAATAAAAGTTCTGGGGTACTTGGAGAAAAATAAACTGGCTATGTTACATTTTTTAGTTTACTGAAAAGAATAAGAAAGTCAAGACTGTAAAACTATTTTGCTTTGTTTCTTTAAGCCCCTATATATGTTATGTAAACAGTGCTCTGTCCCCATGTCTTGTAACAGCCATCTGATTTCTGCTAGACAATTGCTTTTCTTTGAATTTACAAACTGGAAAGCGAACCTAACTGCTAAACAAAATCTCAAAAAACATGCAAATTACATCATAAATTAAGAAACATAAAGATATATTTTTCTCATCTACAGTTAGCATCTATTAGACTGAGAACTTATAAAAGCATTCAGACAATTTCTTCGTACTTTGAATGCTGTTTAAATAATACAAATTTGATTTTACTGCACCAATACAATTCTATAAATTATCTAAAATTCTCTCAAAGCTCTCAATTTATCTTTTATCTTGTCTGCTAAATAAGATATCATCTGAAAGGTTAGCTGCTTTGAATTGCCCATTATTACTTCAAAATAATACTTCATCATACTTTCCTAAAAAAGAGATGGTCTAATCGATATGAAAGCTAGAAGAATATTTTTAAAACAGCTTTTCAAAATAGGAGTATATATTAGTAATGCAGTTTTCTGACTTGAAATAGGATCACTTTTATAAAAACTGAATGTCATTTTGTATTCAGCAACAGTATAAAAAAAGAGGATAAAAGTATAAATGTCTACCTCATTTACTATAATCATAAAGTTCTCAGATGCAAAGAAGTTAAGAATTAAACACTACCAGCTTTTGGAACATACAAATCTTGCAATTTAAAACTAAAAAGCTTCCTCCTAATACTTTATAATAGCTTTTGGTTAAAATATGTTTTCTTCTTTTTTTTTTTTTAATTAACGATAAGAAAACAGAGAGAGAAAAAAGATCAGTCTCTAATATATTGTAATAATTTGCTAAAAATTTCACTTGTGAAAACAAATCAAGTTTCAGAACTTGGGAATAGCTACACACAATGAATCACCGTGTCCTCTATAAAACACTGACATACTTATAAGAACTTCTATTTTTAGGTTGTGAAATAAATTTTGAAGAAAGCTACTTCGATCCTAAGTTAATTACAATAGTTGACATGAATGCTTTTGACTATGTAAAGAGCTATAACTTTTTAATTCTATATACATAGTCCTTGAGTTACTCTAGGTCACACTACATGAAATTATAACATTTGGAACACTAATGTCTTAGCTATTGAAATAGTTACCTATTCTTTTTGAGTAGACACATTAACTTCTAATCATATCCGTTATTTTAAGCTCTGAATAACATGGAACTAAATCATGTGATTAAGGGTATAGAAAAATGTAAGAGAATAGCTACAAACAGACCGATTATAACACTTTATTTCCTGTACTGTTACTTCCTTTACAAATATTTGTGTCATTTTATAACATTTTAAAGTCTTAAGAAATAATTACACCTTTCACTAGTGCTTTATAAAGACTGTTGTCATCCTTAGGAATAGAGTCTCCTTAAAATTAGAAATGCATACAATTTTATATTTCACAATTTATTAACCCAAAGATAATAAGATGCATCTATTTTAAAAAACCATTTTTTATGTTGTTGTTATATTGCATTCAGTTATGTACACAGCTAATGAATACCTCTAATATAGAGATGTCTGTTTTTCCTTGCCAGGAAAAAAAATCAGCTGAATTTAAACTATTTTATCACACCATTACGAACTTAAATTACATACAAATACTGTAACCTGAGACCCACTCTGGTCATCTGAGGAATTACCAAAGCAAGAACCTTCACAGTTCAGCAGCACCTTAAATAATTTTATGAAAAAATTATTTTTTGCACATTTATTCCTTAACCACATGAAAATCATTTCCTGGGCTGCATATAGTGAAAAAAGTCACTTGTTTTGGAGTAAAGTATATAGCAAAAATACTTGGTAATCCAATCGACTATTTTTCCTGCATTATGGTAAAGCAACTAACTCTACCAAATATTGAAGATTGACATTTGTAGGTAATTCAATAGTTAGATAATGACTCTTCAGTAGTTTCACAGTAGCATAATTTTTCATATTACTTGAAACCACTGTTAAACCTATAACACATTTTCTGTTTTGCTATGGGTGTTTTTTCTATCTTTAACCCTAAAAGGAATATCTTTTATCTGTCTGCAGTATAAAAAGCATTCATAATTCAGAAATGTTTTCCTTTTTTGCAATGCATGACTTTGAACTCAAGATTTTTCAAACATCAGTTAAACATTATGTTTCTTTAAGACCAGAGCCTGATTTACATGAGCCTGTGGCTTAACTGACAAGAATTTTTCTGTTCCAGGGAAAGTCAGTCAGTTTCTATCTTAAATACCATAACCTAGCTTCAATCCATGTAGACATCTGCACCGGGAGGCACTCAAATGTTATATCCTCCATCACCAACTCATAGACTGTAAGAACCATTTCTCTATGCAACCGATAAGAGAAAAATGAAAAGCAAAATGAGAGGAAATAAAACATTCACAGTTTTAAAAATTAACAATGTATCCATACATTTATGTAACCTTTATGTACTAATACATTTATGTAACATTTTCTACTCAATTCAGAAAATATTTAATAAAACCTTAATTTGTGAACATAGTGAGTGCCATGTTTGATCAGATGCCATGAGCCTCCATATAATAAGCATCTAGAAATTTGTTTTCTAATTGTATTATTGTATGAAATATTGTCCATGTAATTGTCACGTATATTTTACGTGACTTCTAACTTTCTAAAAAGTTATCAATATTAAATGACAGTTAAATTGCCGAATGTTAAATGAAAACACGTATGAATTAATGCATTAATAAAAAATGAACTCAGTCAAAATGTCCAGTTAAATAGTTAAAGCACATCCCATTTTTGACATATTTTTTTAAAAATTAACAAACTTGTAAGATTCTAAAATCACATATTTGTTTAAGTGTGGCTATTATCTCACATATATTATACGCTAATAGAACTTATTACATGCATGGTACTGTTGGTAATCACTTTGTATTTTTGAACCTAATGGTCAAAACACTCTTCACTTTTTGTTTTTAATGTTTTGTTTATTGCAGTAACATTGGTTAATAACATTACATAAATTTCAGGTGTACATCATTATACTTCTATTTCTGCATGGATTACACCATGTTCTCATGTTCACCACCCAAATACTAATTACAGTCCGTCACCACACACATGTGCCTAATTATCCCTTTTGCCTCCCTCCCTCCCCCCTTCCCCTCTGGTAACCACCAATCCAATCTCTGTCTCTATGTGTTTGTTTGGTTGTTGTTATTACCTAGTACTTAATGAGTGAGATCATATGGTATTTGACCTTCTCCCTCTGACTTATTTCACTTTGCATAATATCCTCAATGTCCATCCATGTTGTCACAAATGGCTGGATTCCATGGTTTCTTATGGCTGAGTAGTATTCCATTGTGTGTATATACCACATCTTCTTCATCCATTTGTCCCTTGATGGGCACTCAGGTTGCTTCCAAGTCTTGGCTATTGTAAAACACCCTTCACTTTACTGATTAGGAAAATGATGCTCAGAGTGGTTAAGCAACTTACCAGAAGTCACACAGTTATTACGTGGCAGATAGTTTGGTTCCAAAATCCACGCTCTTGAGGTCTACCCTTATAAGTTTCATGGTAAAATATGACTTTTTAAAATTTGAAAAAACTGTGACATTCACTGATATAATGCCTGGATCAAATATGTAAAAGATTATTATATGAGCGTACATAAATGTCTGAAGCCTTATATAAAATTACTGTACTTGTAACGAATGGTCATTCTATATCTTATTTATCTTCTACATTCAAAGAACAAAATCAAGTTAATGTTTACCTATTCAAAAGTTTGAATACTCTTGATTTGAATTAAACAGTCATATGCGCACATATACACATAAGCACATGCATACTACTTCCTTATGGGAACAAGAGGATTTCAATATAACTGAACTTATTAAAATCAAGCATAAAAATATTTTCTGACTAGTCACCTATATAATAATTAAATATATGTTAAATGGCATTTTATTTACTTAAATTTTAATATTTAAGTTTAAATAAATATGTCACTCATTTTACTTTTAATGTGAACTAAACGTTATTCTTTTTAACTGGTTCAATTATCCTGCATTTTTAAAAAATTGAAGCCCATTCTAGAGCTTAATATAAGAATTGGTAAATGCAAATAATATTGTTCAGCAACTTCCCAACTTAAAATGCAAGAATTCATTTCTAATTGCTTGGGCTTTTGTTCACTCAGGTAAGTTTCTTACTTCTTTTCAGTGAATAATGTTTCATGTTTGGTTAAATATAGGAAGTTACACCACCAATGGAATGTGATTATCTATAACAAGAGTAAGCTATTCCGTATTCCCATTTTGAAAAATAAATTAATATATCAACACAGTCTATAACATTTATATAAACTTTAAAATACTAGCTAGCTGCAAGTGAAAAGAACATATAATCAGGATAATTTCATACCGTGCATAATCATTCTTCACAGAATTTTTATTACGCAGTATGGAATGGATTATAGTAAATGTATTTCACACATGCTATTTCTTATTCAAAAGGAAATACAGAATAGGATATAGAAAAGTTCTAGCCAAATCTTCATTCAAATCCAACATTCATGGACGCCACTGTAATTGAAAGACATTTCCAAACAGATAGCTGTGGACCTCATTTTCCTTTAAAATAATATGTCTTTCACATCTGGTCCAACTAAAACATTCATGTTCTGAAACTTTACCAAACTGCCTTATGCTTAGTTTTTAAAATATTGTAGTTTTATTTTGTTTTACTTTAATTTACAACTAGTTAATCTCATAAAACATAGTTCAAATTTTCAAATTACGTTAACGTGTTAAAAAACAGTACAGTAATGCATACCTAATCAACATTTTACATCAGTTACTTCCAAAGTTTCTGAAATTTCACCTGATTTTAATTGACCTTCATGCAACTTCCTAAAATGGGATAAATTATATATTTTGTCATTTTAAGATTAATGTGAATTCATTTTTAATTTCACTTTGAATATATCTTCCAAAATAAAGAGTCAAAGTTTTCAAAATCAGACATCAAAATGAATACTATTAATTTTCAATATTTCAACTTTTCTTTTCACTTATTAATTATAAATTAAAAATAAACATACAACATTAAAATATATCAATAAGAATCTCTGAATTAATGATGATATTCTCCTTGGAACTTCTACAAAACTATAACATTTCAGATAATTATGAAATGAGTTAAAAAGTTTCAGATTCAGGGTATATTAAAAACAAAATAATTATAACAGAAAGGATAAAGAAAGAAAAAAGAGAAGACAGGAAAACAGTAAAGGCCTTATGTGCTTCTTGATTAAACATACTTAAAAAGCAAAATCTACAATAAGAAAAATTTAAGGCTACTCTTTATCTAATAGTAAATTCAAAATCATTTACAAAGTTAATGAAAACTTAATCAGATTTATTTTAACCAATGACCTCTTTCATAAAACAGCCAAATGTCCAATTTAGGAAGACTGCCTAAATAATTTTATCCATAAGCATTTCTTAATAGCTAACTTCAAAAAATCTTGTACACTATCACCACTCCTCCCATCAAATTCCCTATTTTAAAATACCTTAGCTATTCAATTTAGAGTATTTACCCAGAACAGGCAATTAGTGGTTCTCAACAATATAAATGCAACATTTATAAATAATATAAAATTCTATTTAATGACCTAAAGAATAAATTATGACGACAGAGGAGGTACTAATACTCTGATTTTCAGGTGCAAACATTCATAACATAGAAGGAAATTTCAATGTAAAGTGGGGACATCCTATATATGTATGTACACGCATAGAAAAATAGCTAGAGAACAATTACAAAGCAACATCAAATATAATACAGTAAGATACAGACTATACACACTACTGATAAACTACAAAGTAAAGATAACATAATCAAGGATGAGATTATTGATGGTAGACTCTAAGAAGGAAGTTTTGCACCATGGTTTGGAGGGAGGTTTCAATTTGAATTAAAACACAGGAAGAAGCAGTCATTTTAAGTATGTAGAGAGGACATGAAGGCATGGAGGAGATGGTGATGAAGAGAGGCTTTGAGGGGACAGAAGGAATAGAAAATGGCATGTGAAGGCAACATGAAAAACAACTAAAAAAAAAGGAGGTACAGGCCATGAAGATAATAAATGGTAATAACATTTATCCAACTATTCAGATCAAAATCTGAGGTGTCATCAATGTTACTTTCTCTCCCTTACATTCTGTAGCTAAACAATGACCAATTCCTGTTAACTCTGCCTCCTAAACATACTTGATTCAGTTTTCATCTCGGTTCCCCAGTAATACCAAGCATTGTTCAGACTAACCATTTCTCACCTGAACCACTTCTGTAGTCTCCTAGGTAGGCTCCCTGTTTGCCCTTGCCCCCATCTCCACCTCATCCTCACTTGAAACCAACTCTCTACGGGGTTGGTCTGTTTGAAATGTAAATCAGGTCATGTTACCCACTCACTAAAAAACCTTTCAGTGGATCACCAATGCTCTCAGAATAAAGCCTAGAATCTTTAACATGACAAGTATTGATTTGGTCCTTATCTATACGTCCAGTTTTACCTTGCATCCCCTACAGTCTCACGTGGAGGCTTCTGCCCTGGCCAGGAAGGACTGTTCTCAGTTCCTCAGATACCACCCGCTCTGTCTCTCTCTTTTCATCCCCAGGCAAGCTCAGCTGTAACTTCCCCAAGGAAGTCGTCCTTGACCATCCCTCTCCTCGACTGCCTCAGACTAGGCCAGGTCTTCTTACAAACTCAGATCAACTGATATTTCTCTATCACAGAAGTTTATGGACTATACTTACAATTATTTGATGATTTTTTTTACTGTCTTTTAAATGGTGGCTTTCTATAATGAACTGTTAAGTTCCACTGGAAAGAGACTATTCTTTTTTGTATTCTACCATTCCCTGGAGCCTAGACAAGAGTCTGAAACGGTAAATGTTTGCTAACTGCTAAGCCAAGAAGATACAGGAAGATGTTGCCACCTGGAAGATTCACTGGATATAAAAGACTCTCAGGTCACCAAATATTCAATCTAGGAGAGTACTTACAGATGATCTACTTCAGTGGTTTCTGACTATACTCATCAGAGCCCTCAGATTCAATAAGGTGCCTCCGAGAATAGGAGGAAGACCAGCCAGCAAGATGTTGGTCCCATCTACCACACAGCTGTGCCTTGCTCCAACGAAATCAGCTTCACTTTTATGGGTTTTTACATATTGAATCTTCACATAACATTTCATTTGAAGGAAAAAAAAAAGTTTGAAAACCTCTATGCTGAATAATTCCCAAATCCTGACCTGCAGTCCATCCATTCATATAAGAAGATCCCTTCCTCCTGCTATCACTCCTAATATATTGATAAAAACCACCTTAATAATTCTGGCTAAAACCCAAAATCATCTTAATTTTCTAATTACTTGATTCCTCCACATCTAACCAATCTCACTTCCATCCGCTTGTCCCTATTTCCACTGCTGCCAGGCTAAAACAGAGTCAGATCCTTTTCGTTCCTGGAATTACTACAGCAGCTTCATACGTGGCTTACTTAATTCCAATCTCCCTTTCCTTAAAAACATCCATGCTGGACTCATCTTTCTCATACAGTACTTTCATTTTATCCATAACAAAAATCTTTGGTGGATTCCAGTTTCATATCATAACAAAACAAAATGCCCCACCTGTGCCTTTTAAAATCCTCCTTCTACAACCTGCCCAAATCACTTATTCCACATATTAGAACCCCTTCTTTTTTGATCAGGTTTCTCAACAGTATACCATAATCACTCAGGCAGGATGCTCTACACCTCTTCTCTCTGCGTACCCAACCAGAGACCCAGAGCTGCATGGCCTAAGTGGCCAAGGCACATCAGACATATAGAACCCCATGTTCTCAGTTTGACAAGTTTAAACTATAGGAATGATCTTTATATCTCCTCCATTCTCTATACTTCTTACGTCCATTGGTCTTGCATAAAATTCCACAATTACACAATATAAAACTACTGAGGTTATGAAAGACCTTAGATAACATGTAGCCTACAATCTACCTGTTTAGATGAGAAAGTGAAACTCAAAAGAGTAAGGAACTTGTTCAAGGTTATACAACAAAGTTAATGGTTGGCCAGGAACTAGACTATTAGTCCAGCTCAGTTCACCCCTTTTTCTTATAGTCCAGCTGTATACCAACTATCTTCACAGGAGGCCTTATAGTGTAACAATTAGGAGACAGGACTCTAGACTTGGACTGCTAGAGTTTGAATACAGCTCACAAGGCTCAATGAAAAAAATTTTGGTTCTCCACTATATTAATTTTTAGCTATTTGTCTCTCTACTCATGCACAATGTTAAGACTCGTTCATTTAACAAATATTTATTGAGCACCTACCACATGCCAGGGATACAGCAGTGCACAAAACTGACTAAAATATCCACTTTCATGACGAATACATTTTAGTAGGGGAAACATAATATATGAATGAATAAATGAATGAATGAATAAACTTACAGTGTCAGACAGTGGTAAGGTCTTTGGAGAAAAATAAGGTAGAGACCCAGGAGATGAGAAGCAACCAATATCCAAGAGATGAGTAGAGGTAACTAATAAGGTAACAGAAAAACCAGAGGAGTGAGGTTCTGGAAGGCAAGTGAATAAAGTCTTTTAAGAAGGAAGGTGATCAACTGTGTCAAATGCTATTGATAGGTCAAGGAAGACGAACACCGAAAAATGACCACTCGATTTAGAAATATAGAGGTTACTGGTGACCCTGAGAAGAGCAGTTTTGTGGAGCAATGGAAGCAAAAATCTGAATGAAGTGAATTCAAGAGAGAATGGGAAGATAAGTGGAGACAGAACAAATAACTCTTTTAAGGAGTTCTGCTAAAAAGGGAGCAGAGTAAATGGCATGGTAAAGGGAGAATGAAGTAGGATCAAGATTATGGTTGTTGCTGATGTTTGTTCAAGATGGGAGCAATTTATGCAACTCTGTATGCTGTTGATCCAACAGAAATAGAAAACACAAAGAAATTCTGGTGTAACGTCCTTGAGGAGGTAAGCGGAAACAGAATTAAGTGTTTACGTGGAAGGGTTGGCCTTAGATAGGAGTACAGATAGTAATAGTCAGGAAGCTGGCATAGATACAGATGGGTATGTATATTCGGTGATGGGAACTTGTGTAAATTTTCTAATGAATAGTTATATCCTCTCAATGAAATAAGGAGCAAAGTCAGCAACTGAGAGTTAGAATAAGGAAGAAGATGCTGAACGTTTAAGGAGAATGTATGAAATGGTTTGTCTAAAATAATGGAAGAGTGAATGGACTAGGAGAATGAAAGTTTGCAAAGAAGTACAAGTTGAGGCTAGTGGTTATGACTTAAATTAGAAAAGTCAGTATCATGTGTTTTCTTCAAACACATTGACTTGTGCCTATGCAAGAAGCAGAGAGTAGGCAGAAAGTTGAATTTAATCTAAGGAAGGAGGGAGAGAGGAGGAAAACAACTGAGGAGAGAGAAAGAAGAGAAAGAAAAAGAAGCTCAAGAGTTGAGGATATTTGCATTGTGATGATTATAGTGACAAACTATAGACTACAGGTGGGCAAAAGAGGGAGGAAGGAATTCAAGAATGGTAAAATAATAAAAAAGAGGCCAAAACTATAGTAATCAAAACATCACGATACTGGCACAAAAACAGACACACAGATCAATGGAACAGAAGTGAAAGCCCAGAAATAAAACCACACATCTATAGACAGTTAATCTTCAACAAAAGAGCCAAGAAGATACAATGGAGAAAGGAAAGTCTCTTCAATAAATGGTGCTGGGAAAACCGGACAGCCACATGCAAAAGAACGAAAAGTAGACCCTTATACCATACACAAAAATTAACTCAAAATAGATTAAAGACTTGAATATAAGCCCTGAAACCATAAAACTCCTAGAAGAAAATATAGGTAGTACACTCTTTGACATCAAGGGTCTTAGCAGCATCTTTTCGAATACTATGTCTACTCAGGCAAGGGAAACAAAAGAAAAAATAAACAAATGTGAATACGTCAGACTAAAAATTTTCTGCAAGGCAAAAGAAACCATGAAAAAAACAAAAAAGACAACCCACCAACTGGCAGAAAATATTTGCAAATCATATATCCGACAAGGGGTCAATCTCCAAAATACATAAAGAACTCATACAACTCAACAACAAAAAAACAACCCAATCAAAAAGTGGGCAGAGGATCTGAACAGACATTTTTCCAAAGAAGATACACAAGATGGTCAATAGGCACATGAAAAGATGTTCAACATCACGAATTATTAGCGGAATGCAAATCAAAACTACAATGAGATATCACCTCACACCTGTCAGAATGGCTATACCTAACAAGACAAAAAATATCAAATGTTAGAGAGGATGTGGAGAAAAGAGAACCCTCATACACTGCTGGTGGGAATGCAAACTGGTACAGCCACTATGGAAAACAGTATGGAGATTTCTCAAAAAATTAAAAATAGAAATACCATACGATCCAATTATCCCACTACTGAGTATTTATCCAAAGAACTTGAAATCAACAATTATTCAAAGAGATTTATGCACCTCTACGTTCGCTGCAGCATTATTCACAATAGCCAAGACACGGAAGCAACCCAAGCGCCCTTCAACTGATGAATGGATAAAGAAGATGTGGTATATATACGCAATGGAATACTACTCAGCCATAAAAAAGACAAAATCATCCCATTTGCAACAACATGGATGGACCTCAAGGGTACGATGTTAAGCGAAATAAGCCAGATAGAGAAAGACAAAAACTGCATGATTTCACTTATATATGGAAGATAAACAAACACGTGGAGAAAGAGAACAAATTAGTGGTTACCAGAGGGGAAGGGGGTTAGGGGGTGGGCAAAAGGGGTAACGGGACACATATGGATGGTGACAGATAAAAATTAGACTATTGGTTGTGAGCACGAAGCAGTCTATACAGAAACTGATAATAATAATGTGCACCTGAAATTACACAATGTTATAAACTATTATGACCTCAATAAAATAAATGAAAAAAAATGGCCAAATCAATGAATTTGTTGGAGTTGGGATAGTAGAGAGGTGTGCTGTAAAGAGAAACAGTGGTGATCGAAAAGACTGGTAGTCTTGAAACTAAGATAATAAAATGGTTGCTGGTATCAATAATAACCAGATTAAAAGTAGAACCAGGGAAAATAGTAGCTAAGGTAAGGTGAATGACAAGATGTTTAGATCCAGAAAGTATCCATTTGCTATCTCAAATTTCTGACCAATTCTTCACATCTCTAATACCACCCTTTAAACCGAGGCAACCAGGGAACCTGCCCTGGACCATGTGTTTTAAAGAGTCCCACTCTGGCTCTCTTCTGGCCACGCCCATCCTACTCTGGGAGGAGTCCACGGGAACCAAGAGGACTTGCTTGACCCAAGCCTGCATTATCCTTTCTAGACTATATTCCAGGTCCCAGGACCCTCAAATTCCCTGGTCAAATGCCCCAAGTCCAGGTTCAGAACCCATGCAAACTTCTTACCCAGGTCCATCTTCCTGAATACTGACTACACTGCCAGTTTACATACCTTTAAGTCTCAGGGATAGCCAAAAGGACATACAGGGATGGGTGGCGTTTTAACAGGTGAGCTGGAGTATCCATATCCATGCAAGCAAGGTCCCTCATGACTGGGAGTGAGAACAGAGGGGAGTGGGCTACAAATTGAACTCTTGCCCCAGAACTCACAGATACTTCTGTTAGACTGACATACCTTAGTCTACTCTGGCTTATACTACTATCACTCCACTTAAATTATTTTCTTCAAAGCCACAAATAACCTCCTTTTCCCCAAACACAAGGGTACTTATCGCCTTTTAGTATCATCTTGTTTGATACTCTTGACAACTTCCACCTTGAAAATCCTTCTTTCTGAGGTTTTAGAAACCTGTCTTCTGGTATTATGTCCTACTCTCTGGTAATTCCATTTGCTGTTTTGTTGACTTCTCTTTCTCCAAATGATCCTTAAATATTGGTAACTTTGGAGTCTCTATTCAGCTTTCTTTTCTCCCTCTACACATTCTCCCTGAGAAAACCATCCATGGCCAATGGTTTCAACTGCTACCCATAAATTGATGATTCTAAAACATTTATCTTCAGTCCCTAAATCTTCTTGAACCATATTATGACTGATTACTGGATTATCAATTTTGGAAGTCCCAAGATATATCAAATTTCACTTGCCTCAAAAAGAAGACACCAATTCACCCCCTAAACCTGCAACTACTTTTATATTCCTCTCTTGACTAATAGCATCCCCCCTCACAAGCCCAAAACTCATTCTAAACCTCTGAGCTCACATCCACTCACCAAGTCCCATGAATTCTACTTCTTCAGTATGTTTCAAATTTTTGTACTTTTCTTCATTCCAACTGACACCAACTTAGTACAAACCCTTGGCATGTCTCACCTGGACTTCTGGGGACAGAACCGTAATTGGTCTCCCTGCCTCAAAACCCATATGAGGCTGCCAAAGCAATCATTCTGGAAACTCAGATCTTGAGCATTTCATTCCTTGAAGTAAAAATCCTTCAATATTCCATATCCCCTAGAGCAGTACTTCCCCACCTTTACGGCCTCCCTATTTATTTCATTAACAGCTGAAGTGATCAGTACCTTGGCACCACTGTTACTGATTTACATGCTACAGGGTGGCAGGACATATTGATTGGGAAGCTCTGACCTACAAATGAAGTCCAAATTCTATGAAGGCCACATTTGGCCTGTTTACTGTACTTGTCTTATTTCTCCCTGCACCTTATAATCTAGCCTCTATCAAACAACTAGTCATTCTCTCTCGTACCTTGATGCCTATATATATGCATTTCCCTCTTTCTAGAAAACCCTCCCTTACACCACCTGCAGAGCAAATGCCATAAAATTCTTCCGTCATCTCACATCACCATTTTTAGCACATTTTCCCTACTTAATGAAGAGCTTCTTATTAAAGGAAGGACCATGTTTCATTCCTCAGAATGAATTCCTCTGAGTTCTGTGAGGCGCTCTAGCAAAGTAATCAAACCCAACGTGGGGATCATTAGAACCATCTATAGCTGGTCAATCAGAAGCATGAGTAACAACCTGCACTTGTGACTGGCAGAAGTAAGGGAGGCGGTCAGTACTGTAGGACTGAGCCCTTAACCTGTGGGATCTGGCTTGGTGATGTAGAAAAAAAATACATATCAGAATTGGTGCCAGAATCATACTAAAACATGTAGGATACAGCTAAAGCTATAGGGGAAAAAAGCATACTTTAGAAGACAAAATATAATGTGCTTGGTGTTCAACTCAAAATGTTGCAGACGTAGAGCGTAAGTTCTAAGAAAAGCAAAAAAAAAAAAAATAGTTATAAAGGCAAAAAACAATGGAATAGAAAACAATGAAAAACATAGTATCAAAAAACTAAAAGCTATTTCTTTTAAAACAGTTTACATAAGATTGATCAATGAAAAGGAAGTCACAATATTTGGAATGAAAAGGGCAACATAACCACACAAAGAGAAAATACTATAAATACTTTACTGAGATAAATTTGAAAACAATATGAACTGGGTAGTTTCCTAGAAAACTGTAACTTAATAAAACGAATCAAAAAGAAATAGTAAACCTAAATAGACCCATGGCTATCAAAGAAATTCAATCTGTAGTTTAAAAAAAAACTCTCACTCTACACACACACACACACACACACACACACACACACACACACACACACATCCCCGACAGGCCCAGACAATTTTAGAGCTGAGTTAAATAAAACTGTCTAAAAACAGATAATCTTGACATAATATCAATGCCTCTAGAGAGGAATAAAGACGGAAATTCCTCTTATCTGCTAGGAATTGTAAATGGCTGTTTATAACAGAGACCCAGCAAGACAGATTTAAATACATAAGGTTTTGGTTGGTTTGTTTTCACCAAATGAAAAGTCCAGAGGTAGGTGATTGCTGATATTGGTTTAATGACTGTATTAGTTTCCGACTGCTGCTAAAACAAATTACCAAAAACTGAGAGGTTTAAAACAACACAAATGTATTATCTTATAGCTCTACAGGTCAGAAGTTTGAAATGGGTCTCATTGGGCTAAAATCAAGGTATCAACTGGCCTGCATTCCTTTTAGAGGCTTAAGTTGTATTTTACAGACGCTAAAGCTGTCTATGGTACAGTGCTATGGAAACCAGTATGGTGGTTCCTCAAAAAATTAAAAATAAGATTATATGATCCAGCAATTCCACTTCTGGTTATATACCAAAAGGACTGAAAGCAGGGTCTCGAAAAAATATCTGTACATGCATGTTCATTATTCATAATAGATAAAACTGCATTATTCATAATAGGTAAAACATAGAAGCAACTCAAGTGTCCATCTAAGGCTGAATGGATAAACAAAATGTGAAATATATATACAATGAAATATTATTAAGCCTTAAAAAGGAAGGAAATTCTGACACATGCTACGATGTGAATAAACTCTGAGGCCCTTACATTAAGTGGAATAAGGCAGTCACAAACAGACAAATACTGTATGACTCCACCTATACGAAGGACTTAGAGAAGTCAAAATCATACAGACACAAAATAGAATGGTGGTTGCCATGTGTTGGGAGGAAGGGGGAATTGGGAATTATTGTTTAATGAGTACAGAGTTTCAGTTTTACAAGATGAAAAGAGTTATGAAAATGGATGGTGGTGATACCTGCACAACATTATGAATGTATTTACAGTCATGCCCCGCATAATGACGTTTCAGTCAACAACAGACTTCATATACAACAGTGGTCTCATGAGATTACAGCGGAGCTGAAACTCCTATCGCCTAGTGATGACATAGTCGTCATAACGTTGTAGCGCAATCCATTACTCACATGTTTGTGGTAATGCTGATGTAAACAAACCTTCAAGTCCTTCAGGAGGTATTCCAGAAGAAGATATTGTTATCATAGGAGATGACAGTTCCATGCATGTTGTTGCCCCTGAAGACCTTCCAGTGGGACATGATGTGGAGGTGGAAAACAGTGATATTGATGATTCTGACCCTGTGTAGAACTAGGTTAATGTGTGTGTGTCTTAGTTTTTAACAAAAAAGTTCTAAAAGTTAAAAAATACTAAAAATTTTAAAAATAGAAAAAGCTTATAGAATAAGGATATAAAGAAAGAAAATATCTTAGAACAACCATACAATGTGTTTGTGTTTTCAGCTAAGTGTTATTACAAAAGACTAAAAAGGTAAAATAATTAAAAAGTTTATGAAAGTTACAGTAAGCTAAGGTTAATTTATTATTGAAGAAAAAAATATTTTTTCATGAATTTAGTGTAGCCTAAGTGTACAGTGTTTATAAAGTCTACAGTAGTGTAAGGTAATGTCTTAGGCCTTCACATTCACTCACCACTCACTCACTGACTCACCCAGAGCAACATTCAGTCCTACCATTCATGATAAGCGGCCTATACAAGTGTACCACTTTTTATCTTTTATACTATATTTTAACTGTACCTTTTCTGTGTTTAGATACACAAATACTTACCATTGTGCTACAACTGTCTACAGTATTCATTACAGTAAATGCTACATAGGTTTGTAGCCTAGGAGCAACAGGCTATACCATATAGCATGTAGTAGGCTTTACCCTCTAGGTTTGTGTAAGTAGAGTCTACAATGTTCGCACAATGACAAAATTGCTAACGATACATTTCTCAGAACATATCCCCATTGTTAAGCAACCCATGACTATAATACCACTGAACTGTATATTTAAAAATGTAAGTGTATTCAGATAAATTTTATGCTGTACGTATTTTATCAGAATAAAAAAATTAAGCAAAAAAAGAATTAAAAAATATATATATAGGGCCGGCCCGGTGGCGCAAGCGGTTAGGTGCGCGCGCTCCGCTGCGGCGGCCCGGGGTTCGCTGGTTCGGATCCCGGGCGCGCACCGACGCACTGCTTGGTAAGCCATGCTGTGGCGGCGTCCCATATAAAGTGGAGGAAGATGGGCACGGATGTTAGCCCAGGGCCGTCTTCCTCAGCAAAAAAAGAGGAGGATTGGCGGATGTTAGCTCAGGGCTGATCTCCTCACAAAAAAATAAATAAATAAATAAAAAATATATATATACTAGTTTAGCCATACAAGGGCCATTCACCCCAATACTGCAAAATAAGAAAGTCAGAAAGAGAAAACAATTCTGCTTGCCACACAACTCAAACAGTATACGCCCTGAAGAGAGAAATGAATCTACTATTGCTGCAGTCTGAATCAGTTCCCTCATGCTTCATTTAGCTTGAGCATCTCACCACACTTAATGTGTCTAGAGAGTTTGAGTACCATTTTTCTAACAAGAGGGCCCCTAAACACACGCATTCTGGTGCTCAACTAAATCTAAAGGAAACTGATGGATGAAGAATACAACAAACAGGGGCTGGCCCAGTGGTGAAAGCGGTTAAGTGCGCGCGTTCCGCTGCGGTGGCCCGGGGTTCGCCAGTTTGGATCCCGAGCGCGCACCGATGCACCACTTGGCAAGCCATGCTGTGGCGGTGTCCCATAAAAAGTGGAGGAGGATGGGCATGGATGTTAGCCCAGGGTCAGCCTTCCTCAGCAAAAAGAGGAGGATTGGCAGATGTTAGCTCAGGGCCGATCTTCCTCACCAAAAAAAAAAAAAAAAAAGAACACAACAAACATATAACACAAAATGGGTTAATACCTGTAACATATAAAAAGCCATTTAAGTTTTTGGTCTTGTTTTGTTTTGTTTTTTTGTGAGGAAGATCAGCCCTGAGCTAACATCCATGCTAATCCTCCTCTTTTTGCTCAGGAAGACCGGCTCTGAGCTAAAATCTATTGCCAACCCGCCTCCTTTTTGTTCCCCCAAAGCCCCAGTAGGTAGTTGTATGTCATAGTTGCACATCCTTCTAGTTGCTGTATGTGGGACGCCATCTCAGCATGGCCGGAGAAGCGGTGCGTCGGTGTGCACCTGGGATACCAACCCGGGCCACCAGTAGCGGAGCGCGCGCACTTAACCGCTGAGCCACGGGGCCAGCCCCAGCCATTTAAGTTTTATATGCAAAAGATCAATACCTGAAAGAGAAATGAACTGTTTGTAATTCATAAAAAAAGACAACATAAACGGCCAAAACCTTTGAAAAACGGTTCAAGTTCACTAAGAGAAATGTAAGTTAAATAAGCTATCATTCTACATTGATAATGATAAAATAGATAAATATTAGTGTTGGTAAAACTGTTAAAGAAACCAATATTCATAGTCATTGTTTTAAAAGAGTACATTCATAAAACAATATTTATCATAACTTTAAATGACCAATCCTGTTGAAACAGTCATTTCACTTCTAGGTATATACCCCATGATAATAAATTGAACAAATTATTAGGAACAAAGAAGTCCATTAAGTGTTGGCTAAATATTTAAAAGCTGGAAACAATCCAAATATCTACCACTAGAGACTGCCTAGAATAAATAATAAAACTACGCAGATATAAAATAACAAAAGAGACCTGTATGTACTGACATAGAAAGATGTCCACAACATATTAAAGGTTTAGGTTTAAAAAAAGTTTTGTCTTTATTTTCAAAATAAAAAGTTTTATTCATCTTTCTGATTATAAAGATAATTCTGAACTCATATTAAATATGCATGTAACACAGAAAAGTTTAAAAGAAAAAAGAAATCATCCTGAACCTCTTTAGCAAACAGTCTTCCTAGATCACTAGAAAGACTTTTAGTCTAATAAATCACACAAAAATTTCTCCAAATTCAGAAATAAGACAATACTCTTTGGTACAAAATCCCTATCATTTTAACCTAAAGATCTCTTAAATTCTCATGTGGAAATCAAAATACTATAGAGAACTCTGAAAGTTGGTACTACCGAGGATTTATTTCAAACTTTCTCAAATCCATTTAAATCTACATGATTTACCACTCAAGTAAACAACCAAGTCACTAATGTAAACAACCACGCCAATACAATAGCATTCAAAAGACTTCTGATTGTGAAACAGAAAAAAAGAAAGAAAATCAACAGACTGAAAGCAATTAACTCCAGGAAGAGATTTTAAACAATAAAGCAATGTATAAATGAGCAAGCATAGCTCACAGCTACAGTATCAAACGATTCAGTGACCACCCAAGTACATACATAACAGCTCAGAAGGAAGAAATGAGTTTTCTACAACACCTTATGAAAAAAATTTAAATATCTGACCACACACATTCCCAATCCATGTAGTTATAGAGGAGTGAAAATGACAGGAAAAATGATATAAAAATTAAGAAAAAGTATAAATTATGTGAAATGGGAAAGTGATTTGATTGACAGCATTAAAAACTGACAATAGTGAAAGCATTATCTGAAAGAAATAAGAAACTTTTGTCTAATGATTAATTTACTCATTTAAAACACTAAAAGTATATAAGCATTTCAATCTGGATCATTAAGTATAGAATATTTTAAAATAAAGACTAAATATTATCCATTGCAGACATTTGTGAATATGCAGAGAAAACACATTTCAGAGAACATTAAGGGTAGTCAATAGCATCTGCTTACCAAACTCAACAGAACTCAAATGCTTTCAAAGAAAAGGTGAATATCAACAATTTATATATTCCTAACTTACTTCAAGATACCAAAATTCATGTGTAACTATTTACAAAGTAAACGCCTTCACCTTATATAGGTATACTGTCAAAGTAACAGAGCTCCCCAGTTAATCTAAGAAACTCCAAAACAAGAAAGACCGTTTTTAAAAATTACACTATTTTTTGACATCTCAATTCGAAAATATTACTCTCTTTCACTTGTAATATGAATTGGTGGGGAATGTTAAAGTATAAAATGTCTGTATTATCATTAAGATACTATTATTAGTATAGAAATCAGTATAAATAAATATACTAATATGCAGATTAATTACAACACATTGACCTTCCCTTAAGGTTTAAAAAAAAGTATGGCAAACAGCTTATTTACTCTTATTGTCATTATTTCAAAGCTAGGACAGTATAATCAGACATGTTCTTACAACATTTTATTACAGTCCAAAAATATTTTTGTTCTTTCTCACAAAGTACAAAATATCTCATCTGTATAAGAAAATATTTTAATGTTCCTCATACCAATAAAACATATAATGTCTTTAGCATATAATACATTTACATTTACTTTAAAAATTTAATCTCATGTTTAAAAGCAATAAATGAAGGCATTTGTCCTAGAAGACTGGCTAAAGAAAGATCATCAAAAATAAATGAAAAAAAGGAATCTTAAAGCACAAGTAAAGAAGAAACAGAAAAAGCAGAAATATGGGTACATAAATAGACTATCACTCCCCTAAGTTTTATAAATCATGCTTGATAATCAGAACAAAACCTCTAACACCATCTGATACTACAGATAATGATATTTAAAAGGGAGGAAGTAAAGGGACAAATAGAAATAAGGCTTCTACACATCATTTGAAGTGCAAAATGTTGATACCAGTGGATTAAGATAGCTCACATATGTATATTGTTAATATTCAGAGCAACCACTATGAAAATTATACAAAATATGCTCAAAAACATTATTAAAAAATCAGGATAGAATCCTAAAAAATGCTGAAGTACCCATAGGAAAGCAGAAAAAGAGAAACAGAGAAATGAGAAAGTGGAAAATAACAGAAAACAAAAATAAAATGGGTGATAAGCTATAGCACATTAATAATTAACTTAAATGTAAATGGTTAAAATTCACCAATTAAAATGTTTGGCAGAGTGAATAAAAACACATGAAAGTAATTCTTTGAAAGCAAAAGCTTAAAAAAGACATACCATGTAAACATTAATCAATAAACGGCAAAAGTGGCTATATTAATATCAGATAAAGTAGATTTCAGAGAAAAGAAAATTACTTGAGACAAAGATATTACATAATGATAAAAGGATCAATCCAATAGGAAGACATAACAATGCTACAAATGTTCACACATCAAAAAAAAAGGTCTCAAAATACATAAAGCAAAAACAGACATGGCTAGAAAGAGAAACAGACAAATTCACAATTGTAATTGGGATTCAACAATCCCTTCCCAGCAAATGATAAAAATATTCCTAAGAAAATTATCAAGGACATAAAAAATCTGAACAATACAACCAACAGGGTCTAATTGAAACATACAGAATACTCCACCCAACAACAGTGCCCATGAAACATCACCAAGACAGACCATATCCTAGGCCATAAAACAAATCTCAACATATTTAAAAGAAATGAAATCCTACAGATCATGTCATCTAACCATAATGGAATCACACTAACATTCAATAACAGAAAGAAAAATGAAAAAATCTCTAAACACTTGGAAATTAAACAGCACACTTCTAAATAATCCATGGTTCAAAGACGAAGTCACAAAGAAAAATTTAAAATACATAAAACTGAAACAAAATAAAAATACAACACATCAAAATATGTTTCATGCAGATAAAGCACTATAGAGAACGAAACTGACAGTACTATGTGCTTGTATTATTAGAAAAAAAGAATGGTCTCAAATGAATGACCTAAGTTCTTACCTCAAAAAAAAATGAAGAGGAAATAAACCCAAAGCAGGCAAAAGGAAGGAAATAATAAAGATAAGACATAAAACTGAAAATAAGAAAATAGAGAAAAATCAATAGAAAAAACAACTAGTTCCCAGGGAAAAAAATGCATAAAATCGATAAACCTCTAGGAAGACTGACAAAATACATAAAAGACAAATCACAAACATCTGGAATGAAAATAAGGACATCACTGCAGACCATGCATCCATTAAAAGTATAATGAGAGAATACTACAATCAACTTTATGCTTATAAATTTGACAATTTAATTAAAAAAAGGACCAATTCCTTAAAAACCAAAGGCTACCAAAACACAACCAAGATGAAATAGATAAAACGAATTTTCTTATAACAATTAAAAAAATTGAGTTCATAATTTAAAAGCTGCCTACCTCCGCCCCAAAAAAGGCCTAAGTGGTTTCAGTAAAGAATTCAAGAAAACGTGAAAAAGAAGTAAAATCAATTTTCAATCTATTCAAGAAAAAAGAAGAGGAGGGAATGATTCTCATTTTATAAGACTAATATTATCCTGCTACTAAAACCAAAAATAATACAAAAAAAGATAACTATAGTCATGTGCCTCATAAGGACGTTTTGGTCAATGATGGACCACATATATGAAGGTGGTCCCATAAGATTATAATGGAGCTGAAATATTCCTATTGCCTAGTGACATCACAGCCGTTGTAATGCCACAGCAAGAGAAAAGGCAAGAAAAAAGAAAACTGCAGAAGAAAAAGAAGAACCCCCAAGAAAATTCACAGTGAAGCATTTAGCAGAAGGTTTTGCAGACCTCAACAAGCTCCTTAAAAAGTTTGAAAACATGGACCTCCAACACCAAAAGGTTTTCGTTAACAAAGAGAAATGTTTATGGTATATTATCTGCTTAATACAAATCTACGACAAGAAAAAGAAACAAATGAAGAAAACCACCATGGACATATTTCTGAAGAGTGACACCTCCTCAAGAAGAGCCTCAGGCAGGTCCTTCAGGAGGTATTCCAGAGAAAGACATTGTTATCATAGGAGATGACAGCTTCATACGCGTTGGTGCCCCTGAAGACCTTCCAGTGGGACAAGATGTGGAGGTGGAAGACAGTGATATTGATGATCCTGACCCTGTGTAGGCCTAGACTAATGTGTGTGTCGGTGTCTTGGCTTATAACAAAAAAGTTAAAAAAGTAAAAAAAAAAAATTAAAAATCTTAAAAATAGAAAAAAGCTTATTCCATAAGAATATAAAGAAAGAAAATATTTTTGTACAGCTGTACAACCTGTTTGTGTTTTAAACTAAGTGTTATTACAAAAGACTCAAAAAGTTAAAAAAAATTTAAAAATTTATAAAATAAAAAAGTTACAGTAAGCTAAGGTTAATTTATTATTGAAAACAGAAATATATTTTTTCATAAAGTTAGTGTAGCCAAAGTGTATAGTGTTTATAAAGTCTATAGTAGTGTACAGTAATGTCCTAGGCCTTCACATTCACTTACCACTCACTCACTCACCCAAAGCAACTCCCAGTCCTGTAAGCTCCATTCATGGTAAGTGCCCTATACAGGTGTACCACTTTTTATTTTTTTTTGTGAGGAAGATCAGCCGTGAGCTAACATCCGATGACAATCCTCCTCTTTTTCTGCTGAGGAAGACTGGCCCTGGGCTAACACCCATGCCCATCTTCCTCCACTATATATGGGACCCCGCCACAGCATGGCTTAGACAAGCGGTGCGTCGGTGCGTGCCCAGGATCTGAACCCGGGCCGCCAGCAGCAGCAGAGTGCGCACACTTAACCGCTACGCCATGGGGCCGGCCCCAGGTGTACCACTTTTTATCTTTTATGCTATTTTTTAACAGTCCCTTTTCTACTGTTTAGATTCACAAATACTTACTATTGTGTTAAAATTGCCTACAGTATTCAGTACAGTAACATGCTGTACAGGTTTGTAGCCTAGAAGCAATAGGCTACACCATATAGCCTAGGTGTGTAGTAGGCTATACCACATAGATTTGTATAAGTACGCTCTGTGATGTTCAACAATGACAAAATCGTCTAACGATGCATTTCTCAGAACGTAACCCTTAAGCAACACATGACTGTACAGATCATTTCCTCTCATGAATTTAGACGCAAAAAAAACCCAAAACAACAAAATATTAGTAAATCCAAATCCAACTAGGTATGTAAACAATTATACATCATGTTCAAGTGGGATTTATACCAGGTATACATGGCTGGTTCAATGTTCAAAAAAAATCAATGTAATCCATCATATTAAAAGGCTAAAGAAGAAAAATAATAGGATCTTATCAATTGAGGCAGAAAAAATATCAGATGAAATTCAACATCATTTCATGATTAAAAACTCTCAGCAAGTTAGCAATAGAGGGAAATTTCCTCAACATGATAGAGTGTCTACAAAATACTCAGAGCTAACACTGTACCTAATAGTAGAAGACTAAATTCTTTATCCCTAAGATTGGGTACAAGGCAGAGATGTCCACTCTCGTCACTCTTATTCAACATAATACTGGAAGCTCTAGCTACTGCAATAAGGCAAGAAAAAGAAACAAAAGGCATACAGTTCGGAAAGGAAGAAATAAGTGTCCCTATTAGCAGATATTATTATTTTCTACGTAGAAAATCCTAAGGTATCTACCGAAAAACCACCTAGAACTAATAAATGAGTTCACAAGGATTAGAGGATACAATATCAACACACAAAAACAAGTCATTTCTAACTGCTAAAAAAGAACATGTGAACACATAAATTAAAATACTTCAAACAAATCATAATCACTACATATAAAACTAAATATTTAGATATAAACTTAACAAACCATGAACAGGAGCTATACATTGAAAAGTATAAAATGTTAGTGAATGAAACAAAGGAAGACCTAAATAAATGGAGAGATGTATTGTCTTCATGCGCTGAAAGACTCAACATAATAAAGATGTCAATTATCTCAAAATTGATCTATAGCTTTAACGCAATACCTATCAAAATCAAAGCAGGGTTGTTTGTAGACATAGGGAATCTTATTCTTTATTGCAGCCCTAGAATAAATAAAACAATCTTAAGAATGAATAAACTTATGGGAAGACTCATTCTACATGATATTAAGGACTATATATAGCTAAAGTAATCAAGAGAGTGTGATACTGCTAAACAGATAGACACATGGAATGGAATAGAAAACCCAGGTACAGGCACAAACAAATACAGCCTACTGATTTTTGACATAGTTACAAATGCAATTCAATACAATGGAGAAAGTATATAGCCTTTTCAACAAATGATAATGGAGCATTTGACATGATAGGCAAAAAAATATACCTCAATCTAAACCTCACACCTTATACAAAAATTAAATGGATCACAGGACTAAACGTAAAACATAAAAATTTTAGGGAAAAAATAGGAGAAAATTTTGGGGATCTAGGGCTAGGCCTGATACCAAATGCACATTCCACAAAAGAAAATATTGATAAATTGAACCTCATGAAAATTAAATCATTTGCTCTATAAAAGACTCTGTTAAGAGGATGAATAGATAAGCCACAAAAATTTAAGAGAAAAATATTTGTGAATCACATATCTGACAAAGTACTAGTACGTACATCTATAAAGAACTCTCAAAGCTTAACAGTAAAACAACAAATAATCCAATTAGAAAATAGCAAAAGGCATGAATGGACATTTCAAAGAAGAAGATATATGGACGGCAAATCAGCACATAAAAAGATGTTCAACATATTAGCCAGTAGAGAAACACAAATGAAAACCCCAAGATTATCACTACACACCTGTCAGAATGGCAAAAATAGAAAAGGGCCAATATCAAAGGCTGGCAAGGATATAGAAAAAATAGGTCACTCATACATTGTAAAACAGTACAGATACTCTAGAAAACGGTTTAGCAGTTTTTTAAAAAACTAAATATGCAATTACCACATGACCTAGCAATTATGGGCATCTATTCCAGAGAAATTAAAACTAATGTTCGTACAAAATCCTGTATACAAACGTTCACAGAAGCTTTATTTGTAACAGGCAAAAACTGTAAAAAACCCAGATATCCTTCAATGCAAGAATGTTAAACAAACTGTGATACACCACACCATGAAACAGTACTCAGCAATAAGGAGCTATGAATTACTGACACATGCAACAACAACTTGCATGAAACTCTGCTGCATGAAAAAGTCAATACCAAAAGATTATATACTGTAGAAATCCACTTAACTTTCTTAAAATGGCAAAATCACAGAAATAAAGAACAGATTTGTAGTTGCCAGGAGATATAAGGATGAGGGTGACAGACTTGCGAGGAGGCTATAAAAAGGCAACACGAGGAATCATGTGGTAATGAAACTGTTTTGATCTTGATTGTAGTAATAAATACGTGGAACTACACGTAATGAAAATGCACACACAAATGAACTGTATGCAATAAAAATACAAACACATGAGGCCGGTCCCATGGCGTACTGATTAAGTTCAGCACGCTCCATTTCGGCAGCCCAGGTTTGCAGGTTCAGATCCCGGGTGCGGACATACACCACTCATCAAGCCATGCTGTGGCGTCAACCCATATACAAAACAGAGGAAGACTGGCACAGATGTTAGCTCGGGGCCAATGTTCCTCACAAAAAAAAAAAAAAAAAAACACACACACACACATGCACACAAGTGAGTACAAGTAAAACTGAATAAGATGAATGGATTTTATCAAGTCAATAATCTGATGGTGATAATGTACTACATGTTTTAGTGTATAGCAGTCCCCCCTTATCTGAGATGGATAAGTTCCAAGACACCCAGTGGATGCCTGAAACCACAGACAGTATGGAACCCTATATGTAATATGTTTTCTCCTATACATATATACCTATGATAAAGTTTAATTTATAAATTAGGCACAGTAAGAGATTAACAACAATAATTAATAATAAAATAGAACAATTATAATAATATACTGTAATAAAAGTTACCATAGATCTTAGCAACTTCAGTATATGGTATTTTTCTTTCCTTATTAAGTCGAGAACTTTCACCTTTTCACTTAAAGGAAGCACTTGAAGACTTTTCTTTGGCATATCCAAATCGCCAGCATCACTACTCTTGCATTTTGGGGCCATTATTAAGTAAAATAAGGGTTACCTGAACACAAGCACTGTGATACCACAGCAGATCTGTTAACCTATATGGCTACCAAGGGACCAGTACGTAGCGTATACACTGTGGATACGCGGGACAAAGGGATGATTCACATCCTGAGGAGAGAGAGGGACAATGAAATATTTCATCACGCTACTCAGAACAGTGCATAATTTAAAACCTATCAACAGCTTATTTCTGGAATTTTCCATTTAATATTTTTGACTCATGGTTGACTGCAGGTAACTAAAACGATGGAAAGTAAAACCATGGCTAAGGGGGACTACTGTACTACAATGTTGCAAAATGTAGCCACTGGAGGAAACTGGGTAAAGTGTAAACAGCATCTCTCTGTGTAATTTTTTTTACAACTGCATTTGAATCTGTAATTATCTCAAAATAAAAAGTTTAATTAAAAAAACAGAAATGATACAATATACTATTATAAAAGCCTAACAGGGTATGAGTCACTAAATTCATATATGACTAGCAATTCCAATCAGAATACCAAAATCAGGGCACATGTGTATGGTGACGGATGGTCATTACTCTTTGAATGGTGACTATGATGTAGTCTACACAGAAATCAAAATATAACGATGTACATTTGAAATTTATATAATGTTATAAACCAATGTTACTTTGATAAAAAAAAGAATATCAGTCATAGAATTAGAACATCAATTATTTATAGTACTTAAATTTTTTCTTAGATAAACCATACCCTATAAAGCGCCTATAATTTACACTAAATAAATTACTAATAAAAAACTTTCTCTTTATTTAATATCATATCTTCTAGTTACCTCACACTCTTAAAATAGATTAAATTGTACGCTACATCAAATTTCAGCAAATTTTGAATAAGGGGAGTCTAAAATCAACAAATATTTTACGTTTAACTTTAAGGATGCATTTACTCTATCACACAAATATCTTAATAAAATCAAATTTAGAATTCTATTTACTTACTCTGAAGCTCAAAATTCCAAGTTTATTTTGAATTTCTTAATCAAAAACATTACTGTAATATTTTTAATTTGATGATATTAAATGAAAAGTTACAATCCTACAAACAGAATTACTTATCAAGATTAAATTATATGAATAAGTCAAAATAAAATATGCCTAAATATCTGAGTTGAAATATATATTATATATACATATTAAATTTAAAATATATTATTGATAATCTATCAAAAACAAATTTTTTGAACCAAGTTCCACAAAGAATCAAAGGTAGTATCTTTTCAGTTAGAATTCATTTATTGGATTCAAAGTCAAACATAATATATAGTCATATAAAATGTAAATATGTCATCTTAAATTAATCAACACCAGTCTTACCATCCACTATTTCTGAAGCTTTCCTGCTTCCATTGTATAGTCTACTTAAAGATGTTATCGTTACCCATATGTAAGTACTACCCCTAAGTAGCAAGAAATTCTCTCAGTGGGATTATTAAAGGATCTACAGTACTTCATGGTTTGAGCAGAACAAACTATGACATGCCGAAAGAATGTTTCTCCCTGTGTGGTTCTGCCACCACCCACGTTCAGTTTACTATTAAAAAAAAAACAGTAGTGACGCTTCCCATTATATAGCACCTTAGCACCAAATAATCTTAAAAAAAATTAAATCTCTATATGTTATCATCATTTGACAAAAGAACAAATAGGGAAACAACAGTTAATTTAAAACTATATCAAACAGATTTTATAAAGTGTTAGTAAAGGCAACAAAATTTCTTATTTATTATAATGTCTATCATTAACATTACAATAAATTTTGAATGAGGAAACAGCAAAAAATTACTTATACTTATGTACCTTTTTGAAAATATACAACTTCCCACGTATTCAGTTTATTATTAAACATTTTTTAATAATCTACACTTTGAGAAGGGATTTTTATGTTCTTTACTAACATGGCCATAAGAACATTTAGGTGAAATGTTTTTTTGTTTTTTTTTTTTACAGCTACCCCATTTAATCTACGTTTTACGGAATTTCTTATATGCCTTAATTTTCAAGGTTCAGGTCCAATTCCAAAGCCAACACATAGCTATTCTATCATACTGTTAATATTGACCCCAGTTGTGATCTCTACTAAATTTCTTACCATTTATTAAAATTCAAACTTAGAAATGCTTTTATCCATTTCACACATGGAGAAAGATTAGCTGGCAGGAATTTACCGTTCTCTTTCTTCCTCTATCTTCTTCTTCCTCATCACTGAATAGGTGATTAGCTAGTACATTTTTTTTCCAACCCTGAAAATATCTCGACAGTTTGCCTCAGATCTTTCATTAAGAATGCATAATAAAAATCTACTTTTCCACAGAAATTGCTTTAGAATTAAAGCTACAATTTTAGTATATTTCATCCTCACCATACTTTTAAATATATATGAAAACTTCACTATACCCATATGTCAGATACACTCCCAAAAGACACACGGACATATAGCCTTTTACATAGTCATGGTTTATCAGTGAAACTAAAATATACACAGCTAAAACATTCCCTAGTCTATATAAAAACTGACTAGCACAATTGGGAAGAGAGCATAAATTCATTAAGGAGAAAAAATTAACCCAAACACTGTCATCTTCACAAGACTTTAATATACCAATGTGATCTTCAGATACGTAAGAATAAGCACTAGATTTATTCAGCACTTACAATGTACCAAGCACTGTGCCCCTTACATATATTAACTAATTTTATCCTTTCAATAATCCTACATATATTTCTACAATTTCACAACAGCTATATCAAATCCAGGAAACTATAAACTTTGTTTCAGAAAAATAATCCTATTTTAAGGCAGCTAAATTGTTTTAGTTTTCTGCCACCACTGGGTATACACTATGACTCTATTTTATATCTATATATATATATGTGTGTGTATATATATATATATATATATATATAAAATAAAACTCGTTTACTCAAATACAGATAACAATAACAAAGTTTTAAATCTGCATAACGACTGAATGTGCCACTAAAATAGGCTTATTAAATTTTCAAATTTTTAATCTTTTTAATGATCTTTAGTTTATAAAATTAAAGAATACTGAAAATCCTCTCCACTTACACTACCATCAGCCTATTTAATTAACTGAAAAGGAAATAGTGAAAGAAAATTCCCATTAAAAATAGAGGAACCCAGGGACCAAGGACAGTGCAACACTCTCTATCCATATAGTTATTCCTAGAGGCGAAAGTTCTTGCATCATAAAAATAGGTTCATACTGTAATTAAATTTAAAAGGCAATTCAATGATTGAAGGAGCCTATAATGATGTTTTTACAACAGAAGAATTTCTAGAATTAAAATAGTTATTAAAATTATTTGTATTAGATATTCCAATGAAAACAATTCTCTCCTCTCAGGAATTCAGTATTTGTAATATGTTAATTAATTTGATGAATTCCTTAATGCCATGAAGTTTGTGTGCTTATTCCTTCACAAGTGTGTTTAACTTATTTAACTCAATTCTAGATCTCAGCCTTAAAAATACATAAATAGTTATTATAAAACAAGATACTGCTCATAAAAAAATAAAATTCATGCAATTTCAATTATTACTGCTGTTCCAAGAAACAACAGCAGAAATTATTTTTCTGCTGTTTCAGACTGGTTCCAAGCTTCTCAAGAAAAGGAATATTTATACTTAGGTTTCATTTTCCATTTTATGTTTCAGATTTGAAAATTATACATTAGGTAAGGGAAAGATGGACCAAACATCTGTTGCATTCCCAGATCACAACCAGTTTTCCAGAGAGACAGGATACTCAGAGCCACCTGTCAGCTTTATGCTATGAACAATGAGAGACAAAGGTAGGAAATAAAAGATGGACAAACACATGGTACTGACTACTTCACCAAGCAACTTAACAGTAAGTACTCCTTAATTTAATATTTTGTCTGCCCAGACAAATTAAAAAACACATTGACATTATAAAGCACTTTACGGTAATAGAGTTAATGTTTTCAGATGGGATGGTGGGGAGCTGGTGGGAGCAAGGAATATATTCCAAAAAGTAAAAACAAAAAATCTTTTATATCTTACTTTTTTCTCAAAATAAGAAGAATGAGGAAGAAAAACTAAAGCCAAAACAAAATATCTACATTCAAAGTACATAAGCATTTGACAATTTCAAAACACACACTAACAGCAATGTCATGGCAATAGCACATATGAAGCAGTAACCTCTACAACTAAGTCATCTTCCAGCTGATCCTCAAGAGAAATAAGTAAGTCAAGTCAAAAGAGTTTGCTTTTATTATTTTCTGCTTCCCTTTTATGATGGTTAATTTTATGTGTACCTTGACTGTGCCATGGGGTGCCCAGATATTTAAACATTATTCTGGGTGTTTCTGTGAGGGTGTTGTTGGATGAGATTAACATTTAAATCAGTAGAGTGAAAAAAGCAGATGGCCCTTCATAATGTGGGTAGGCTACATGCAATCAGGTGAAGGCCTGAATGGAACAAAAGGCTGACTCGCCCGCAAGTAACAAAGCACTCGCCCACCTGATGGCCTTCACCTGGAACACAGGCTCTTCATGACAGCCTTCAAACTGACATATGAGCTGCTCCTGGTTCTAGAGCAGCTTCCAGTCTTACTTGCTAGCCTCCACAATCATATGAGCCAATTCCATACAGTAAATCTCTTCATATATATATACACACACACACACATACACATACACACACACACACAAATCTCTTCATATATGTGTGTGTTTTTATATATATATATATATACAAAAATAAATTTTTTATGATCAATTTAATTTACCAACAGGAAAATTGAACCTATGACACTATAAGGAGAAGAAATAATCCCACACAAAAGCATTTTATTTGAATCAATGAATTAACAAACACTCTAAAATGTGCTAGGATGAATACTAACATTTTAAAAAATCATACGTAAAATCAAAACTATGGTCTCTTGTTATATAAAAGAGGTGAATTTTAAAAATATAAGTTATTTTAAATATTATTGGTTTCAGTTTTTTTATTTTTATTTACTTTTTATTTATTATTAGCACAATGATCATTTTCACTAAAGTAACTATTTTTTTAATGAACTTCTTGGGACTCTATATCACAGCAGAGGTTAAAAGCCTTTGAACTCATTTCTCCTAGGAGAACCATAAATTAGCTTATAATGAAACAGCAGTTTTCTGATTTAGCTGGGTTTTTCACTCTGAGAGGGAATAGTGCCTCCTTAGCATGTAATACACAGAATGAGATATAAATATGAGCCATGCATTCTTCTACACCAAAATACCACAACAAAAAAAATAACAATATTTTACATGTACTGAGTAGTGACTATGTTCTAGACACAGATGGTGTTCTAAATACTTTTTATATATTATGTCATTTAATCTTCCTAAACAGCCTCCATTGTTGATAAAATTATCAGCCACATTTTGAATATGAGAAAACTGAGGCCCAAACACCTCAACTATTCCAAGAACACACAACTGGTAAGTGGCTAAACTCCCATCCAAATCCTAGATGGACTCTAAGCCCACATTCTTCACCACTACACTATGCCAACAGCTACCCTAAAGGACAATGTTTTACCTTCCAGTAAATCTTCTAAAACAGTATTGCTGACACCATAAATTACATTCAAAATAGCTGTCCTTTATTGTGATACTCAGACACATTACTAAAACAGAAAATTAAATGGACACAATCTTAAATTCTTCTTATTGTTCAAAAAAATGGTTAAGCAGGGGCCGGGCCCATGGCGTACCAGTTAAGTGCACGTGCTCTGCTGCTGGCGGCCCAGGTTCGGATTCCGGCGGCCCAGGTTCGGATCCCGGGCATGCACTGACGCACTGCTTGTCAGGCCACGCTGTGGCGGCGTCCCATGTAAAGTGGAGGAAGATGGGCACGGATGTTACCTCAGGGCCAGTCTTCCTCAGCAAAAAGAGGAGGATTGGCATGTACGTTAGCTCACAAAAAAAAAAAAAAAATGGTTGAGCAGTCCTTGAAAGATATTCACTACATATGCATCAAATTCTAAATCAGCTATATGATGTTATAACAAGTGCTCTTTTTAACGCTATAAAAACCCCAAACATTTTCTTTTAAAATGTTACCCATGTATATTCAACTCTTGGATAAAATAGATTACTGAGTAAATACTGATGTTTTGTTCAATTATTTAAAATTCTTTAATCCTTTGATAAGTAAGCCATATCAACATTGTTGAATAAAAGCAGGTATAAGACTTCAAGTTTCTTATTTTTTACTGGGCTGAATAAATACTTATTTTCAAGTTAAACAATTATTGAGTTTTTTTTTAATGTTTGGTGGAAATACTATACATCTTTTGTTTACCTAATTTCATCACTACTCCTACAGCATAACAACTTAAAATTATTATACTTGAAGACTTTGAAAGTGTAAACAAATTACAGCTGGATATCAAGTTACTACCTTTATACCCAATTCATAATTTTCTTCATTGAAATAACAAATTTTCCAAGGAGTTCTCTGTTGATTGGAGGCTCCTCTAGGGTACAACAGATTTGTATAAAACTGAATAGTCTCATGTTCTTAAAACCCCTAGCAATAGTTCAATATTATACAAAGCCCTTCTTAAAATATAACAGCCAAATAAACCAGACATCTTGCAAAATTCTGCCCTAACCACCCCAACATGAAAATATCTCCCTTGGAAATTTTTTTCCGATTTTAGAAAAATGATACAGAAATTACCTTATATTAGAAAGAGAGAAGGGGAATTAAGAAATTAAAATTAACCCTAGGAAGAAAGCCTACAACAGAGATCATCAAAGGTTTTATATAAAATTATGAATAAAATGTTTTAAATTACTGTTTACAGGGAAAAAATGATATATATATAGTTCCAACAGATTTTCCTGAGTCAATACAGAAATTTTAGTGAGGCTACATTTAAACAGCTAAAAACTCCTCTTCATAATTACTTATGAAAAGTTACAATATTTGAAAAGTTTAAATTATTGGTAAAGGACAAACTGCATCACATCACCCATATAAACAGTCTTTCTTTTCACCAAAAGTACCAAACTCCAGAATAAATTCTCCTCTGAAACCTGGAAGGCTCAAGTAGCATGCCTGAGAAACAAGTTTGAAGATACTAATCCAAATATTATTAGGGGAAAGGAGTAACGCCTTAGAAACAGTAATTTATTTTTAATATTTGAGGAACCACCACACCATTTTCCACAGCAACTGCACCATTTTACATTCCTACCAGCAACGTACAAGCATTCCAATTTCTCCACATCCTCCCCAAGGCTTGTTATTTTCTGTTTTTTTGATAACAGCCATCCTAATGGGTGTGAAGTGGTATCTCATGGTGGTTTTGATTTGCGTTTCTCTGATGATTAGTGATGTTGAGCATCTTTTCATATTCTTATTGGCCATCTGTATATCTTCTTGGGAGAACTGTCTATTCAAGCCCTTTGCCCATTTTTTAACCCGGCAAAAGTTAAAAGAGTTCCTACAACTCTTTGTTGTTGAGTTGTAGGAATTCTTGATATATTCTGGATGTTAATTAACTCCTGATCATATATATGCCTTGCAAATATTTTCTTCCATTCTGTGGACTGCCTTTTCACTCTGTAGATAGTGTTCTTTGGTGCACAAAAGTTTTTAATTTGATGAAGTCCAATTTATCTACTTTTTCTTTTGTTGCCTATGCTTTTGGTGTTATAGCCAAGAAATCATTGCCAAATTCAATGTCATGAAGGTTTTCCCGTTTTCTTCTAAGAGTTTTACAATTTTAGCTCTTACATTTAGGTCTTTGATTGATACAAGTGAACTTTTGAAACATAAGCATCCACAAGTAGGAAACTATCCTTAACTTTCAAACTAACAATAGTTTTTATATTAATCTAAACTATAATGTGATTTATACTGGAACCTCATTATAATGGACTTTGCTATAACATCAAGTATTTCATTGTGAGGTCAAGGGTGGAAAAAAGAGATATTAATCTTTCAGAAAACACTAAGGATAGGTTCAGGCAAGAATACAGGTCATGACAAAATCTACGTTTCTCATCAACTGTCCATCTGTGTAGCACAATGGCTTCAAATCATCTTTCTATATGGGAGGCCCAGAAGCACGGTACTCACATTGTGACTTCTTTTGATCATGAAGTATAACAACTAAAACGGTAAAACAGATCTTCAAGATGTAACATTCAGCAAAAATGTGAACTTTTCTGTTTGAGAAATTTCAAAAACTTTTTTCAAAAGACAACTATTTCATCGACAAGCAAATGGCAATGTTTTAAAGTGAAAAGTTGACATTAAAATATTATCTAAATAAATTTTTTCTTATATATAGTTAAGATCAGAATAGGAAATACAGTGTAACTTTGGAACTAAGTTAAAATTACCAGTTCCATGGATAATTTTCTCCAAATTATGAAAAGCATATACTCTTAAGAATAAAGAAGTAATATTTATTTTAACTCCTACCAGCATGTAAGAATAAAAAGTAATGTGGATTTATAATAGGAAAATATGATGCTATTATTTCCTATGAAACCAAACACTATATGGGGATCTCAGCCTCCACCACCACCATCACCACATGGTTCAGGAAGGAAATGTGTTATACTGAAAAGAACAAACAGTCATAAGATGTGGGTTCTTCTCCTAACTCTGTCTCTACTCATTCTCTTTAATTTAAAAGAAAGGAATGAAATGTGATGATCTCAAATGTCTCCACCAGTTGTAAATATCTATGATTATTTTAAACAGACAATGAGTAAAAACTTCCAAATTTCCAAGACTGCACTGTCTAGGAAATGAATGTAGAGGACTTGTTTTATTTTGTTTCATTCAGTCAGCCACTCAATCATTCAATAAATATTTAATGAACTTCTACGTGGCAAGCACTGTTCTAAGCACTAAGGATTACATACAAAGACGTACAAAGTCTCTGCTCTCAGGAAGCTCACATCCTGCGAACATAAAAAACGAACAAAAGGACAAAAAATATTTGCCACTAAATATCATTCCATATAATGATAACTGCTGTGAAGAAAAATAAAAGAGTATGAGAATAAAGAGTTGTGAGGGGAGAGGAGAATGTTTTAGAAGGTCTGAGGTAGGAATGTGATTGTTATGTTTAAGAAACAGTAAGGAAGACAGTGTGGCTAGAATGGCACGAGCACAGGTAAGACTGTGCTGAGACACTCCTGAGAGGTAACTAGGCAGGAGACAGATCTGAGAGGTAACTAGGACCAGCTCACATGGGATATTAAGAAGTCTGGTTTTTACTCTGACTGGGATAGGAAGCCAATAAAATGTTTTTGAGCATAGGAATGATAAAGAATGATTTCTCTTTTTTTTAAATAAATCATGGCTCTTGCTTAGAGAACAGATTGAGAGGGATATGCATTTTTTTAACTAACAAATATGTAGCACTGTTCTAAGAATATTATAAATATTATTTTTTTAATTCTCATGGCAGACTCTACAGTCAGGTAAGTACTACATCCCTATTTTGAGGTGAGGAAATTGAGACACACAGAGGTTAAAAAACATGCCAAAGATCACACAACTAGAATATTGTAAAACTAGAATTCTAACCTAAGTAGTCTGGCTCCCTTGTCTATGATCTTAACCACTATCCTCCGCAGAATCGTAAAAGAAGTGAAGATACTTTTAAGTAGAAACTTCTCAAGTTAGGAAACAGTAGCCTGATTTAAGCATATCTTGAAGATACAGGCGAAAGGACTTGATCTTAAATTAGATGTAGAACATAAGGGAAAGAGAATAATTAAAATAAGGCTAAGGAGTTTGACATCAAACCAAGATGAAAAAAGTAGAAAAGAATGTTTGGTAGAGGAAATCAAGGATGCTGTTTTAAACTATTAAATATACAAATGAAGACGTCAAGTAGGCAGTTGGATATAATACTCTGGAAATTAAAAAAGAAGTGTGAACTAAAGTTATAAATTTGTCATCAACATATCAATGGTATTTAAAGTGTGAAAATAAAGGAAATCTCATTTAAAACGGAGTCGGGAAGCCCTGAAGGGGGAGCTCTCACACACGTACAACTTGCAGCCTACATAAGAAGCAGGAAAAAGGAAGAATTACTTCAACAAGGGAAGACACTTTTCACCTAGGAATTTTATCTCCTGTTTTAAAGAAAAGGAAAGAAGATCCCTCCCTGCTCCAGTAACAACTCACTACCCACAGCTTGCAGCCAATGAGAAACCGCCACAACCTCTAACTCTTGTTCTTCTCCAATGAACTTTTACTCAAAACAACCCTCCTTAATTTCCTCCTAAAATCTAATAACAGCTAACCTTCCCTTTGTCTCTTCGGACTTGCCTATGGTCCATCACAGCCTGCTTGTCACCAATTGCAATTCTCCGCTATTTCCAAATAAATTCATTTTGCTGGTAAAATAACTGGCTATTTTATTTTTTAAGGTTGACAAAAGCCATTTGAAAGGATAAGATAATCTAAAGAAAGATAATTTACTTTGTAGACAGCCTTGATAAAGAGTCTAGACAAAGTAAAGACCAAGGAAATTATTTCCCTATACAATTAGTGTACAAGCACTGAGATTTGCATTTGAAAATCTAACGTTGCATTTCCAAAAACACACAAAGGAATATTTTTATTACAATATATTTTTGTGATTTGAGTGTATGTTCCAAGAAATATTAATTCCACAAAATATACAGAATGTAGAGAAGTACAGATGGAAGAGAAAAAATATAAAGGCAGACCTGGGTTCTGAGTTGGACCTATTGTAATTACTTTAAAAGTAATGCAAAAGAAATTACAGTGCACCAAAAGAAAAAGAAAAAGTCGTGGGTTTCATGCAACCTCTATTTACTACCAAAAACCATACCCCCAAAATATCTAGATATTATCCATAACGCTGTTATCCCTCTGCCTGCAGTTCAAATTATCAGTGATCAAACCAGTCCTGAACCTGAGAAATGACAGTGCCTATTGTGATTAGGGACCCTAGGGATGGAGCATGCTAAAAGGGGTTTTACCCAGAGCCTGTAATCAAGCCTCAGGATAGACAGCCTCGTAACTGCTCCCAGAAGGAGTTTTCTGATTCTTTTTATTACTTTCCTGGGCATTGTGGTCCAGTGGTGCAATTCAACTACAACCACATCCTAAAATAAAAATCCAGTAACAACCTCAATCCCTGGTTAATCCTAAAACATCTTTTTACTTCACTTACGGGTACAAAAGACAAGTGTCTTCCTAAGCCATTAAAGTAGACACAGGCATCAAAAGAGGCTTAACCCACCTTAACTAAAGTGATATAGATGGGATAAAAATAAAAGGATGAAAAAAAGATGTACTATACAAACACTAATCAAAAGAAAGGAGTGATTAAATTAATACCGTACAAAGAAGACTTTAAAACAAGAAAAATTACAAGGAATAAAGAACATTACTTCATCATGAAGACATAACAATCCTAAACGTGTATGCACCTAACAACAGAGCATCAAAACACATAAAGTAAATGCTGATTGAACTTATAGAAGAAATAGACAAATTCATATGTAGAGACGGACAATTTAACACACTTTTCTCAAGTAATTAACAGAACAAAGTGATAGAAAACTAGCAGGATATGTGTGACCTGAACACCATCAAAAAACTTGACCTGAAAGACATTTATAGAACACTACATTCAACAATAAAATACACATTTTTTCAAGTGCACACGGAAATTCACCCATACAGACCATGTTCAAGGTCATAAAACAAATCTTAACAGAAATAAAAGAATTGAAATCTTACAAAGTATGTTCTCTGACCATAAGCAAATTAAATTAGAAGTCAATAAAGGAAAGATAACTGGAAGATCTTCCCAAATAATCAGAAATTATAAAACAAACTTCTAAACAATCCATGGGTCAAAGAGGATGTCTTAAGGAAATTAAAAAATATTTTTATCTAAATGAAAATGTAAATACAACAAACCAAAATTCATAGGGTACACTTAAAACAGCACTCAGAGGGAAATCTATAGCATTAAATGCTTATATTAGAAAAGAAAGTCTTAAATCAATAATGTAAGCATTCCACCATAAGAAATGAGAAGTAAACCAAAAGCAAGCAGAGTGAAAGATATAATAAAGAACATAAATAAATGAAATTGAAAACAGAAAAGTAATAGAGAAAAATCAATGAAACCAAAAACTATTTCTTTGAAAAGAACAATAAAATTAATAATGCTCCAGCCAGTTCAAGCAAGAAGAAGCGCAAGAACTATCACAACAGAACCCACGGATGCTTAAGGATAATAAAGGAACACTACAAACAAACCCATGAACATTGACAGATTAGAAGAAATGGACCATTTCCTTAAAACCCTGGACTCTGAGTCTTAAGTAGGCTGCCTTGGGCAGAAACACTGCAAATGCATTACTGTAATTAAGTGCTGGCAGAGTATACTGTTTGTGTCCATTGCTCTCAGTAGGGAGAACTTTGGAAGTTTGAGTCTGGATGCCTCCAGACTCTCCTTAAGTCATTTTCCCTTGCTGGTCTGTAATAAATTATAGCTGTGAGTAAAACTATATGGTGAGTGCAGTGAGTCCTAGCAAATCACTGAACAAGTAGTTGGTCATTGAAACCCTGGAATATATAGCTATTAAAGAAATAACATGTGTACTTTAAAATCTCCCAAATAAAAAAAAATTCTGGGCTCATATGATTTCACTGGGAACTCGACCCAACATATAGGAAGACACAACACCAAATCGACACAATTTCTCCCAAGTAACAGAAGAGAAGAAACACTTCCCAATGCATTTATGGGGCCAGCATCACCTGGATAACAAAACCAATACAAAAAAAAAAAATTACAGATCAATATCCCTTATGAATATAGATGAAACATCCTCAACAAAATATTAACAAATTGAATCCAGCAATATACAAAAAGAATAGTACATCACAACCAAGTGTGATTTATCCCAGGAATGCAAGGCGAGTTCAACATTTAAATATCAATGAATATAATCTACCATATTAACAACTAAAGAAAATATGTCACATGATCTCTATCAACTGATACAGAAAAAAGAATTCAACAAAATTCAACACTGTTTCATGATAAAAACCTTCAGCAATCTAGAAATAGAAAAAAAAATCTGCAATGAAATGAAGCACATCTACAAAAAACTTATAACTGACATCACACTTCATGGTGAAAGACAATGCTTTCCACATAAAACTGAGAACAAGGCAAAATATCTCGTCTCACCACTTGTATTCAACACTGTACAACAAGAAATCCTAGCCAATGCAATAAGACTAAAGGAGAGGGGAGGGAAAGGATGGGCATAAAACTGAAAAGAAGAAATAAACTGTCTCTATTCACAGACCATTGTCAACAAAGAAAATCCAAGGTATCTATAAAAAACTCCTGGAACTAATACGTGAGTTTAGCAAAGTCACAGGATACAAGGTCACCATACAACTATCAATCAGATTTCTGTACAGTAGCATTGAGCAATTGAAAACTAAAACTTTTTAAACAGTACCATCTACAATATCTCCACAAAAAATAAAATACATAGGAATAAATCTAAGAAAATAAATGAAAAATCGGTACACTGAGAACTATAAAATTCTGATGAAAGAAAAAAAGAACTAAAAAAAAAAAAATGAAGAGACTATGTTCATGGGTTGGAAGACTCAGGATAGTTAAGATGTCAATTCTCCCCAAATGTATTTATATATTTAAGGCAAACTAAATTAAAATCTCAGCAGGACTTTTTACAGCCACAGAAAAACCAATTCTAAATTTCATAAAGGAAGGTAAGAAAACAAGAATAGCCAATACAATTTTGTAAAAGAATAAAGTTGGAGAACTCACCTTAAAAGATTTTTGGACTTATTATAAAGCTACAGTAATCAAAATAGTATGATAATGGGAAAACGCTAGATTCAAAGATTAATGAAACAGAAAAAAGGGTCCAGAAGTAGAGCCACACAAGTATGGTCAACTGATGCAAAGGCAATTCGATGGAGAAATGATAGACTTGTCAACAAATAGTAGAACAACTGGACATTCACAAGCAGAAAAAAAGTAGATCTTAAACCATACTTCACAACTTTCATACAACTAATTCAAAATAGACTTAAATGTAAACCAAGAAAATTATGAAACTCTTAGAACAAAACAGGAAAAAAATCTTTGTGACCTTCAGATAGGCAGACTTCTTAGATATAATACCAAAGGCATAATACATAAAAGGAAAAAATTGATAAACTGGACCTCATCAAAATTAAAAACTTTTGCTCTACAAAAGATGCTGTTGAGAGAATGAAAAGACAAGCTACAGACTCAGAGAAAATACTTTCAAATCACATTATCAAACAAAAGACTTCAGAAGGACTAGTCCTTGGAATATACAATTAGCCCTCAAAACTCAAAAATAAGAGCCGGCCTGGTGGCATAGTGGTTAAGTTTGCAGGCTCTGCTTTGGTGCCCCAGGGTTCGCAGGTTCCAACCTCAGGCACGGACCTATGCACCGCTTATCAAGGCATGCTGTGGCAGGCATCCCACACAGAAAGCAGAGGAAGATGGGCATGGATGTTAGCCCAGGGACAATCTTCCTCAGCAAAAAGAGGAGGATTGGCAACAGATGTTAGCTCAGGGCTAATCTTCTTCACCAAAAAAAAACCCTCAAAAAAAAGAAAATATGAATAAGCAAGAAAAAGTCTAAACAGGCATAACATTTACGGATGACAAGCACATGAAAAGATGCTCAACACTGTTAATCACTAGAGAAATGCAAAATAAAATCACAATGAGATACAACTTCACGTCTATTAGAATGGTAAAAAAAAAAAAAAAAAAAAAAAAAACAAGAAAACTCTGGCAATGCCAAGTAAGCACCAAGGAGGATGGACAGGAACTAGAACTCTCATATACTGCTGATGGGAATGTAAAATAGAGGACAACCTCTCAGGAAAACAATTTGGCAGTTTCTAATAAAACTAAGCATATACTTACCACATGATTTGACAATTCCACTCTTAGGTATTTAACACTTAGAAACTATAGAATATCCTTTCTAATATTCTATAGCAACAAAACAGTAGTTGAACAATAGTAGTTATACACTCCCAGCTGTAGGGATATTTCATTTAAATAACTGGTTTGTTGACACATTCGAATATTCTCTCCTCATTCTCTGACTTGATTCATTCTTGAGAGATATTTATCTTCACTTATTATTGTTCTTTTATTTTGCTTTTAGTTTCTCTGTATTTCATTTTTCTCTATCATGGAGATAAAACTATATGCAAACATTACATGCTCCATCGTAAGAAGGAAATGGTATGTCTACTTAAATACATTTACCTCTGCTCTATCCTGAAAACTAAAGAAGTAAACTTTAGTAAAAAATACTAAAGTAATATAAAATGAACGAAGGAAAAGGGAAAGGAGATGACAGCAGACAAGAATGTTAATAACACTTTGGAAGCTAGAAAGGAGACAAAGGGAAATCCTAAGCCCAGAGGTAATAAAAATCAAGCGTTCTGTGCTACAGAACCGTGACAAAGTTTGGGAACCGAAGGCAGGAATGCACGGTGGGACTGAAAACCAGAATACACTGTAGTTTCTACAGGGAGCAATTAGAACCCCAGATCCCTTTTCCAATCTCATTCAAGTCACACCACTATTCTTTCACCACTCTTGCAAAAGAACGAAGGTTTCATCTTTGGAGAAATCACCATAGAAGTTCTGTGCGTGTGAACATCAAGCATGGCGAAGGATGAAGAGTGTCTGATACACCATTCTGAAAAGAGGAAGATTAAGGAAAAGTCTACATGCTAAATTATGAGAGATACATCCCCACCCACCCTCACCCCAGGCTCTTTCTTCTCCTCAGCTACCAAAAATACTCATAGCCAACCTTATAAACCCTAGGCAGAAGACTAAAAGGTTCCTCTTTGGAGAAATGTTCAGTCTAAGAGAATAGAAATCTACAGTAAATGATATCATTGAGGGATGCCCCATGAAAATGGCCAGACCAACAGCTGATCATCCTACAATAAAGGCCCACATCACACACATTTCTGTGCCTCTGTCTGAAATATAAATGGACAGCTAAAAATCCCCAGATGAGAAGAAAAGCCTCTAATATAAGAGATGGTAACCAAAACAAAGAGAATAAAAAGGAAATCAAATGATGAAGAGAAAATAAAGGGAATAAGAGAAAGCTTCACATAATCATAAATATTCTTTCAGAGATAACATATTACATCCAAAAAAAAGACAGAGGAGGGCTTTTTTTTAAATAAATATGTAGAAGAAACATTCAGAGGACAAAAAAAGAGCTCTTGGAAATTAAAATTATGACGAGAAAAATTAAAAACTGAATGAAAAGTTTGGAAGATGAAGTTAAGGATAATCTCCTGGTAAGTAGACCAAAACAGTAAAGGATGAAAAATGGAATAGAAAAGGTAAGAAAATTGAAGGACCATTTCAAGAGGTCCAACAGCTGAATAATGGCAATTCAGGAGAGAAAGAGAAAAAGAGAAAGATGGACAGATGGATGGACAGAAGGAAGGAAGGAAGGAAAGAGAGAGAAACAGAGACAGAGAGACACACACAAAGAGAGGGAGATACAGAGGGGGAAGAAAGAGGCAGAGAGAGAAAGAAATTATCAAAGAAATAATTCAAGAAAATTTCCAAGAATTGAAAGATAAAACTACCCAGCAAAGTAGATGAAAAAAGACCCATATCATACACAATATCATAAAATATCAGAAAACAACAGATAAAGAAAAGATCCTAAAAGTGTCAAGAGTAGGGGGGAAAAATGGTCACATGTAAAGGCTCACAGATCAGAATGACATGGGACTTGTCAAGAGCAACAATGATAGCTACAAAATAAGTGAGAGAAAGGCTTCAGAATTTTAAGAGAAAATGATTTTCAACCCAAAATCTATTACCAAATGGTATGAAATTTATACACAAATGATCTGAAATCTATGTGTATGTATTCCATTCATTACACTTAGCTTTAGAATTCGTGTTTATCTTTCAACAATAGTTAACATCTAAATTATGTTTTTCTAAAATCATTGCTGAAATTCATCTCTTCTTTAAGTGCGTTCTAACTTACTATGAAGGAAAGCTGCCAAGAAAACTGCTCAATGCCAGCAGAAAGCCAGAGTGAGATTAAAAATTTGCTGTGGGTAATCGCCACATACAGTTCACTATAAAGAAACTTATGCCTGTCAGTTTCAATCAGAGCACAATCTAGTGACAGAATTTTCAAGTCCTAAAAAAATCCTCTTTTAATAAAGAGTAAACTAAAATTGGGAAATTAAAATGAAAAGATAGATGTGATAGAAAAGACAAACTTTTCAAATAGAAAAGGATATGCTTCAATAAAATATCACTATCTGATATTTACAAAACTTAATTATTTCTCTAAGAAGATCAATGTACTTTCACATACCTCATATACTGGTAAAGTGAAGCTAGTTCTAGCTTCATTTTACCACTGACAAAAGCCAGATTAATGGAATGAATTACCCTGGTGATAAATTTCAGTGTTTCTTTCAAGAAGCTATACGGTCTCCAAAGGTTTAGTAGGTATTAACTGTTCTTAAGAGTGAAAGAACAGGGCCCCAAGATAATAAAGATCATCCAGAAGAGAACATAATCAGGCCATTATCTCAAATAGTCTATTTCAAATAAATTACATTTAAATAAAGAAAAGATGGAAAAGAAATAAAGAAAACGGAAATGAGGAAAAAATCCAGCTGACTGGAAGATGAAAGATGAAGGGGCATCTCAAATTTAGCTCTACATCCCAAATTAAAAGGAGACTGGATGACAACAACATGTAAATATTTATTGATTCTCAACTACGTGCCACATATTGTACTACAGACATCTCCTTCAATGCTCATCAATAGACATTAGTTCTACTTTACAGATAGGAAATTATACTGAGAAAGGTTAAGTAATTTGCCCAAGATCACAGTTAATAGGGAGAGGAAGCTCCTTATTTAATTCTACAGCTGATGTTGTTCTAGTCCAAAACTGATTTACACACAATTTTAAAATGAAATTTCATACTTTCACTTGAATATGTTTCTGATATTATGAAGCCCATATTTCTACCAAAATAATGAAACAACACAGATTCAGGTAAAAAAAGATATTTGCCATTTGTCTCTATGCCGTCCTTTTGCCAAGTTAGCTTATCAGTTCAGTTCAAAATTTACTCATTTCCTACCATATGATAAGCACTGTTTCTCGGTGCTCACAGTTCTCTCCAATAGAATTTCACATCTGGAAATGGCAGTGTAGTCACCTAAACATGTAAATTAGAAAGGACTAAAGTTCTAAGGTCTAATACAAATAGGCACCCAAAAAAGAAAGGCGTGCCGTCAGAAAAGATACACCAGAAGAGGTGACGCCTATACCAGTTCACGAAGTTTATTCATTCATTCAAAAATATTTTCTACACTCCTATTATATGCCAGTCATATTTAGTGGTAAGTAACAAGATGGACATTAGCCAGTAGGGCTGGGGTTCTGAAGAAAAGAAAATCAGGAATAATGTATCAGAACACAGGAAAACAAGCCAAGATAGAAAACATTCTAAATCCTATGGATTATTCCTAGGAAAACTGTGTTCAAGGTCTAATAAGCATTAAAGACCAAAAATGCAATATGTGAGCCTACCATCTTCAATGAGCTTTTGACACCAGCTATGAGACGGTGGCTTAATACTAATCCTACCAAAAGTATTTACCAACCATGACACCGAAGCTAGAAAACCACAAATAAGACTGTCACATGTGACTCCTACAGATTTTAAAACTTCTGAATGAAAATAATAAATACTATAAACACGTAAATTTATTACTTCAAATAATAAACAAAAAAACTTTGCAGTACAAAAAACAAAGGTTTAAAGACCTTCTCTTAATATATAGAGTTCTTATAACTCAATAAGGAAATACAAATATCTCTTTTAAAATGAATAAGAAACAACAGATAATTCACAAACAATTAGTCTGTTTGAAGAAAGGGTGGAGATCTAGAAGTCGCAAACATATTTTGTACTCAAGGATAATTTGCTGATTCCCTAATTACCAAGTACTAGTGGGCAGTTTAAAATGCACTCTCAGAAAACAGCCTAAATAAGCAGTCAATTTTTAAATTTTAGTTAATCCACTTTCTCCAACTGCTCCCCAGGCTACCTCTAATTCACAATCAAAATTAAGTGTAAGCACTGAAAAAAAAACGAGTTTTGTACTTTTTAAAAATATTTTACAACTGCATTTTTTCTTTAAATGAGTATGTACTAAATTTATAATCAGGAAACAACAACAAGTCCCACTCTATTTGGCAATTGAGGTGAAGGTCTGTAGCAGGTAGCTACTAGCATTTTAAACATTCTTCCACTTCAATCAGAATTGAAATAGGAACTCAGGTTGCATTAAACTTGCAAAGAGAGACTTCAGTCATGAAGTGCTGACAAGCGTAAGACAGAAGCAAAAGTGAAATGAGATTCAAAAAATAAGCAAATTTTAGATTATGCCAACAAAACCTAAAAGTCACTTTCTTTTCTCTTATTAACAAATGATTAGCCACCTACTATTAGCAAGCACAGTCCTGGGCTCAGCAATGTAAAGGACATTAAAATTTTAAACATGGCCCATGTCCTCAAAGAAATTTTAATCTAGTAATGACACACAAACTAAAAATAAACATATAGACATTATTAGCATATACAAAGGCCAAAGAGGATAAAACCTCTACGTATAAAACTTAAGAGAAGGCGACAGCTTACATGCACTGAGAAAGAATAAATAAGATCACAGAAGAAAGGTGTTGTACCAATAAGATGCCTTCAGCTGCAAGAAATAGACCTGAATCACATGGCTTATTTTATCACATGAGTAGTCCCAAAACAAGGCAGAGTCCTTTCCAACTCTAGGAGCTTCCTTCTTCTGCATATTGTCTGTTTCCTGACTAGCTCCTCGCAGGGCTATAATTAATTTTTAGCACACTTATCATTGTCTGAGTGCTTGCTATGAGCCAAGGACTATTCTAAGAACTTTACATTCATTAACTTATTTAATTCTTACAGCAGCCTATAAGGCAGATACTAGTATTAGCCCCATTTTTTAACAGTTTTATTGAAATATAACTCACATGCCATATAATTCACTCATTTAAAGTATACAATTCAGTGGCTTATAGTATATCAACAGATATGTGCAACCATCATTACACTGAATTTTAGAACATTTTATCACCTGAAAACAAAACCCAATAACTTTTAGCTATCACTCCTCCTCCCCTGACCTACTGCCACCCACAACTCTAAGCGATCACTTATCTACTTTCTGTCTCCATAAATTTTCCTATTCTAGATCTTCGTATATGAGTGGAATAATATAGTATGTGGTCTTTTGTTAACTGGCCTTCTTTCACTCGCCATGTTTTCAAGGTTCATCCATATTGTGGCATGTATCAGTACTTCATTCCTTTCTGTAGCCGAATAATATTCTGCTGCATTGATGTATTGTATTTTGCTTATCTATTCATCCATTGATGGACATTCAAGTTGTTTCAACCTTTTGGCTATTATGAATAATGCTGCTATATGTCCACTGATGGACATTCAAGTTGTTTCAGCCTTTTGGCTATTATGAATAATGCTGCTATAAGCATTCATGCACAAGTTTCTGTGTTAACTATGTTTCCTAGGGGTGGAACTGCTGGGTCACATGGTTTACTCTACATTTAATCATTTGAGGAACTATCTTACTGTTTTCCAAAGCAACTGGACCATTTTACATTCCCCCCGGCAGTGTCTGATTTCTCAACACCCTCACCAACACTTGCTGTTACCTGACTTTTTGAATTTAGCTATCCTAGTGGGTATGAAGTGGTATCTCATTGTGGTTTTGATTTGCATTTCCCTAATTACTAATGATGATAATGATTTTTCTCTAATGACTAACGTTCCATGTGTATATTAGCCCCATTTTTACAATAAGAAAAATTGAGGTACAGAGAGATTAAACAAACTGCCCAGTCACAAAGCCAGTAAAGGAAAAGCTGAGATTCTAACACAGGCAACCTGGCTCCATAGCCCATAATCTTACATTATGTTGCTACAGCAGTTCACGCATCTCATCCAGCAGTGGAGGGGCAGACTTTTCCAGGTAATTTGTTTTATCAGTGAGGGAACCTTCCCAGGAGCCATTCAGACTTCTCATATGTCATAGTCTAGGTTTGGGTCACATGACTCTTCCTAAACCAATTACTGATAAGAATAAATGTCTTAGATTATTCACGATTTCTATGCAAACTCAAGGCTCTTCCAGAAAGAAAGAAGGTAAGAATGGCTCTCAATCAGTCAAATAAAAAATGTCTGGGGGCCCGGCCCCCTGGCCTGGTGGTTAAGTTTGGCACACTCCACTTCAGCAGCCTGGGTTCACAGGTTCGGATCCCAGGTGTAGACATACATCGCTCGTCAGCCATGCTGTGGCAGCGACCCACATACAAAGTAAAGGAAGACTGGCACAGATGTTAGCTCAGGGTGAATCTTCCTCAAGCAAAAAGAGGAAGATTGGCAACAGATGTTAGCTCAGAGCCAATCTCCCTCACCAAAAAACAAAAACAAACAAAAAAGCCTCCTACAGGTGTATATGAAAAAAAAAACTTTGAATTTTCTTGTTTATACTATCTCAAAAATGAGAGAAGTTACCAAGTTTAAAAAGAGTTATTCAGTTACAACTGTGCTAGTGTTATTTGTATAAGTATGAGTAAACTAATAACTATGATGTCAGTCAGTAAGTAAAAGACTTTGACAGCAAAGAAAGCAACCATTTCAATAAAGCAAAGACACCAAAACTTGCATTAGGCTGAAATCTGGCTATGGAAAATTAAGCCTTCAATATAGGAGCAAAGTACTAAATAAAGAATATTTACTTGCACATTTCAAACAGCCAAAATATAAATTAACTGCAGTTTACAGCCGGAAAATGACAAAAAGTCATTAATAAAAAAGAGCATTTTAAATTATATGGTTTCAAAGTATCTCTTCTGATAAAATATCATTATAACAAATTTTTTCATTCACTTTAAAGTTCTGTGAGGCTTAGATAAGCTTTCCTTAAGAATGTAAAGTTTAATTTAAAATAATCTTAAGTACTGTTTTATATTACTTTAGCAATTTTACTAGCAATTAGATTTCACAAATCATATTTTAAGCATAGTACTAATTCATAATGGACAAACGGTTTTAATTTTCCATACATTTTAGAATATATTACTTGCAAATTAGCATGTATGCTCCAAAATTGATATAATACATATTAGCATTTGCATCTTGGGAAGAGATGAGAAAATAAGATGAGTTTACCAGATCATTCAAATGTACATCACAAATACTTTCAAAATATCTATGTCGATCCCTCATAAAAAAATTTTTTTTAAGGTGGGGGGGAGCAATTGAATAAATAAGTACAAACCAGGCCTGCCTTTAGATAGAGGGTTTATCATGTAATTATAATGCTGATCATTTAAAAGTATCCAAAATGTCTCCAGCATTTTAAAGAGCTAAGCAGAGTTATTTTTAAAATCAAACATATGTGCGCTTTTTCTGTTTATGTCTTTGGAAAGAACATTCTGTATAATGAAAAACACGACCAAATTTTTCACAGTACATCACTATAAAACCCTGTAATTGACTTTTGGGGTTGGTTTACTCTATATCTATTTTTGACCACGTAGAAAACAGCAATGATGTGGTGAAAAGCCCAAAATGTAAGTCCTATTGCAGGATAAGACTCCATCCTGATTAGTATAGAAGTATCATATTTATGCTGGGAAATGTGCCCATTTTAAAAGAGAAAATTTCAGTGCATAGGAGCCTCCTCTTTTTTAATCAAGCCATTTAAAAACTAGTAACTCTGGCGCCTCATCTGGGCCTTGCTTGAAACCTGGATGTTATATACACTGATCCCCTCCATTAAAGGCAGCATAACATTGATGTTGAAAGCTGATGTTGGAAATAACAAGTTCATTTCTATCAGTTAATCTAATGAAAGGTAACACCGAATATTACAATTTGTATTGTAAATTGACCTTTAAAAATATTAACTAATTAATAAATTAACATTGGATAGTTACTTTTGTCATGTCTTAACACATATTAAATAAAGAACTTCATCCTCTTCTAAAAGCTTTGAACTTAGTTATTCAGTGACAAAATTAATTTGTCATTTCTAACAAAAGCACTGTTTTTCTTCAACAAAAAGAAGTCTAAAATATCTCTGAATGAGCCCACCTGGCTTCATTGGTAAAATTTACATATTAGCAAGTAAAATAAACTAAAAGAGGGAGATGGCGTGTGGTTTAAAAATCAGCCTTGTAACACCTACCACAGATTTATCTCCTGTGAGTTGACTCAACCATTCCTTCTTTTCAGTAAATAAACTAAATTCTATGCAGGGTACTGCGGTAGAGTTTTTCAAGGGCCAAGTGAAGGAATATGTTTTAGATGGAATCTTCCAAATTGACAGCCTGCCCACTTTTGGTATTAAAGGGTCCACAGCACTTTATGAATTAGTTGTGGTTTACCTAAAAAATCATGGCCAAAGCTGCCATGGTCACTGCACGTTCAATTTATTCCTATTAGAAATCAATGTGCCCTAAAAAAATTTTAACATATTTAGAAAAACATCAAGCTAAGTGACAGCTTTCTAGTAGCATTGTTGATTAAATGGCAATCATAATATATCATTTTAAAACCTATAAGTATACTTAATGATAAGTCAATGTTTTCACTAATTTTTAGGTCTTTCATAATGCAGATCATTATCTTTTATCCCTATATTTTAATTGAACCAATAAAATAGTAAATTAACATTAACTGCATAAGAATATTTAATAGCTTTTGCCATTTTCTTGGGGAGCAATGGTACAAAGATGTTCATAGAATTCTCCTACTTTATAAAAACAAAAAACTCCTGAAAATCTTCACATGGATGACCTATATAGAAGATCATCTGAACAACAAAAGAATTTCTTACCAAGCTGACTAGATAGCCAAATAAATCTTACAATCGGATATCTGCTCTCGCAGTAAGGGACCTGTGTAAGCCTTAAGTGAGCTTCACTGGACGTCATCAAGATAAGAACTAGTGCAAGGACCTGACCCAGCTGTGTCACTGGCCTAGTCTAATCCTTTGCAATAAATTCCTCATCCAAAGAGATGAAACTGTCCACAGTATATTACCCGCATCACTAAATGAGCCAGCTTTTATAAAAAGTGTTTTTATACACATTTTTTAATTGTTGTGAAGGAAAATGGAAAAAAGTTCACCAGCCAACTTTCTTCTTTCATTTGCTAACTTTCTCAAGAAAAGTAAGCCTATGTTGAGGAAGGAAAAAGGAATTACCTTCTCATTAAATGACATAAGAAGAGTAATAAGTGGAGCTAAATAGCTTCTTCAAAATCATTGCACTGATCCTTTTACTGGAAAAGTTTCCCACTACATTAATGCTATGTTTGACAACTAAAATTTGATTCTTAAGCTCAAGTTATTAAGAAATTATTAAATCTAAATTATGGGCCTGCAAAGATCTAAATTTCAAGTGGAAAAAAATTTAATCCAACCTCTGCAAATTTGTAATGATACCAAGACATTTTTACTTTCTCCATTACTCTTTCATGTAAATTTAAAGCACTCAAAGGGCAGACAAAAGCAGGATAGTCTGGCAGGGAAGTCCTCCCTGTCACCTCCAGAAAGCTGGATAATCTTCTACAGTGGACTATCTCAGCTAGAGCACAAGAATACATGTGGCACCCAGGCTCTGATGCTTACCAACTGTGAGACTTTGCATAAGTTAACTCCACACCAGGGCTGTTTGCTTACCTGTAAAATAGGGGCAATGAGATTAACCTCAGAGGAATGTAGCAAAGCTGCAGTTAAATGATACAATTCATTCAATAGACATTTATTAAGGAACTACCACTTGGAAAGCAACATTTTTTAAGGTAGGGGGGAGCAATTGAATAAATAATTACAAACCAGGCCTGCCTTTAGAGAGAGGGATTATTATGTAATTATAATGCTTTGCAAGTCGTAGTTTCTTAATAATGGGGACTAAAAATCAAAAAGGAAACCTTCTGAAGCCTCAAAATCCTTACAATAGGGCAGAGAAAATACCTATACTTGAAGGACAGTGTTATAAGTGGTACAACAGAGATACAGAATTAAGAGTATCGGAAGGCATTTGGGAAGAGATGACCGAATAAAGTTTAGACAGTAAAGAAGTGGTTAATTTTTAAAAAAGCAAAATAATTTTGATAGCTGGAGCAAAGAATACATGTTGAGGAGCGCTAGAAGATGAAGCCAAAGGGGGTATGTAGGAACAGACATATTAATATATTCTGCAAGCTGTAATAAAAAATGGCTTATACAAATATAAGCTATTATTATAGCTCAACTAAATCATTACTCATGCCATATTATAACGATATGTTTATATATCTGTTTCCTAAACCAGACAGTGAGCTCAGAGGTAGCGGTGGTAGTAAGTTCATCTATCTTTTTATCTCTGATCCTTTCCTGTCCTCAAATAAGTACAATTTTTTCAGTAAAAAAATCTCTTAAAACCTATGAGTAACACTCTTCACTGAAAATTAATCAGAGGGAAGCCTACTTTTCAGCACACTTCACTTATATCTTTTCAGTCTTCCTTTTGAGATTGGTTCTAAACCACTATCTGCTCTCTCCTAAACATGAAAATCAAAAGACCTTAGTGTGGATTCAAGGCTTCTTACTTAATAGCAGCAACACACTGGATAAATTACTAAACTTTTTTGAACTTCAATTTTTTTTATTCTATAAAATGTATTTATTCCCATCCAATGTGCCTGTCTCATGGGGTTTTGATAAGGTTCAAATGAAGAATCAAGTTAGACATATATATAAACATTTAGTTTATAAACTACAAAGGATTTTACAAATATAAAATGTAATTCTCCAGAAGATACCTCTGGAGTTCCTCCTCTCCCACACTCCGGATTAAAGAAGATAATCAACTTATTCCCCTCTCCCAACTACCCTACTCTTCCTAGTGAAATGAATAGAGACAGCAAAGCGGGAAAACAGGTGACAATCCGCTCCACTGGGAGCACAAAGTTCAAAGTCTCACAACATCAAGGCAGACTCCAGATATCTTAATACACTCATGTTCACTGCAAAAAAAAAAAGTCCTAATCAGAGATTTCTACTTAGCAGGAGTGAGTAAAGCATTCATTCACTCTTTTGGATGTGCCAACCATTGCACTGGAAACTGTGCCAGAAACAGTAAAGAAGATGGATGTTCAACATCTCAAAGAAATAAACCACTTTCATTGAGAAAAACGTGAACTTACAAAAACAGGAGATGTGAAAAATGTCAAACTAAGCAGCAAAATCCTTACGCAAGCTTTCAAACTCAAGAACAAGATAACTGAGTAAACTCTCTTCCCACAAATATGCATCTCCCTATGGATTTCCTGTCACAGTTAATGGCACTACAACTAATGCCATTTTCAAAAGCATAAGTGCTGAGACCTTCAAGCATGTTCCCAGCTTTTCTTCTCTCAGTAGGTCAGCACATGACTGTCTCAGGTAGAAAATGTCTTGTACCCTAACAGATGGCGAATCTTCCCAGAGATTTTTATTCCACCATGACAGAGCCATTACCTCATTAGGTTCTCTTTCTACTTATTTTCTTAGTCTGTGATTATTAAATTTCAGTCTTCACAAGGTTCATTCCCACTTTTCCTTCAGGCCTCCATTCAAATGTCCCCTCATCAGTGAGGCCTTCCACAGCCATCTTATTACACCAAAAAAAAATCCTTCCACAAAACATTTTTATCTACTTTTCTGTTTTTTCTTCACAATACTTATTAAAACCCAACATACTGTATAATTATTTGCATACAGCAGTCCCCCCTTTATCTGTGGTTTCATTTTCCGCGGTTTCAGTTACCTGTAGTCAACCACGGTCTGAAAATATTAAATGAAAAATTCCAAAAATAATTCATAAGTTTTAAGTTGTGCACCATTTTGAGCAGCATGATGAAATCCCACAATGTCCCATTCCATTCCACCTGGGACACGAATCATCCTCTTGTCCATATCCACGCTGTACACGCTGCCCATTAGTCACTAAGCAGCCGTCTTGGTTATCAGATAGACTGTTGTGGTATCACAGTGCTCGCATTCAAGTAATCCTTATTTTACTCAATAGCAGCCCCCAAACGCAAGAGTAGTGATGCTGGCAATTCGGATACGCCAAAGGGAAGTCGCTGAGTGCTTCCTTTAATTGAAAAGGTAAAAGTTTTCGACTTCATGAGAAAAAAAATCATATGCTGAGGTTGCTAAGATCTACGGTAACTTTCATTACAGTATATTGTTATAATTGCTCTATTTTGTTATTAATTACTGCTGTTAATCTCTTATTGTGCCTAATTTATAAATTAAACTTTACCATAGTTATGTATGTATAGGAAAAAGTCATAGTATATATAGTGTTTGGTACTGTCTGTGGTTTCAGGCATCCACTGGGGGTCTTGGAACTATGGTTATTTTTATCGGTCTGTCTCTCCTTCTAGCATATAAGATCAGTGAGGGCAGGGATGGAGGTTTCCTTCACTAGTATGTTCCTAGCACCTAAAATACACAGTGTGTGTGTTCTGTTGAAAAAATAACTAAATCTTTCACTCATTCTTCTCTTTAACTTCCAAATCCTATGAGTTCTATCTCAATTATACATGCAAAATCCTTCCTCTTTTTTCATTCCCATTGCCAATAACAGAAGATTAAAATGACATCATTTCTCATTTCAACCACTCCAGAAGCCTTCTAAAATGCATTATCCTGCAGTTATCCCTATTGTGATTCAACCTCCATATGCTCAAATAGTTTTCTTCCAAAAACATAAAACTCAGTCAGTCAACTGCTTAAGACCCATGTTGGCACTGAAGTCTAAGCTCCTCAATATGGCAGTCACAATCCTCAATTACATGACCTCTATCTACTTATCCATCTACATCTTCCTATACTCTCCCACATCCCACTCAGTGATGCCCACAATAAAATCAACATTTCTTGGACACGGACACTTTCACAATTCTTTCCTCGTCTCCCTTTATCTCCCAGCAGATTCTACTCCTCCTTTGCCTAGTTCAAAGGTCTCTGAGCGAAACATTTCGAGACTTCTGCAAGCAAAATTTAGCCAAATTTATCCTTGAAAACACAACATTATGCATGTACCTCTAACGTTGTACTTACCACATTATAATTATCTCTCACTAAATTCATATGTAAACTATAAAAGGGCAATGTCTTATACATTGTCCTTCCAAGTCTTTCTACCTGGAATGAAAAGCCATAAGGCAGATACCTTGTGCCCATTCATTCACTCAATAAATATTTAATGTTTACCTACCTTGTGGAAAAATAAGTTTTGACACTGGAGGTACAGAGAACAAAATAAAATCTCTACACTATTGAAGCTTATTTTATAGTCGAGTAGACAGGCAATGAATAGACAAGTCAACATATAATATATTAGATGGTATAAAATGCTGTGGAGAAAAAGGAAGTAGTGATATTTGGTTCATGTGAAGGAAAATGTTGGTTGGGAATCTGTGATTTTATAAGGTGGTGAGGGAAGGTTTCACTAAGAAGGTAACATTTCAGCAGAGGCTTAAGGCACTGAGGATGTGAGCTATGTGAACCTGAAGGAAAAGTAATCTTCCAGACAGAGCAAAAAGCAAGTACAAGGGGCCTATAATAGGAACATACTGGGTATTTTAGAGGAACCACAAGAAAACTACTATAGCAAGAGCAGCTGAATGTGGGGAGAAAAGGTCAGAAAGGTAACAGAAGAAAGATCATGGAAGGCCTCAATGGACATTGTAAGTCTTTTTGCCTTCTACCATGAGTGAGACAAGAAGACGTTGAGGGCTTTAAGCAAAAAACCCATCATCCCACTTGCGTTTTAAAACATTTAAACATTCAGAACATCTAAAGCATGGCTGCTACATGCAGAAGAGAATATAGGGAGAGCAAGGACAAAAACTGAGGGAAGAGTGAGATGTATTAACAAACAGGCAAGAGATGATGATACCAGAAATTCGTGTCAGGAATGAGAGTGAAGAAGCCAACAAATTCTCTTACAAACTAGACAAAACTGTCAAAAAGAACCATTTCAGCACTGTGGAAATTAAACAAAAGAATACAAAAAACTGAGAAGCATGTATTTGTGAAAAATACACAACTTCAATGGAAAACATCATGACGCTGTGATATCTTACCTAGATATGCTTCCATCTGCCAAAGCCCTGTCACTATAGTAGTTCAAGCAGGGCAAAAGAGGTTGTGAAAACCACCAGTTTTTCTGCTGATGCTAAAGTGAGTTCATTTAATTTGGAGCATCATCACGTAAAGTGATCTCAGTGACATTAGAACAAGAATGACCAGAAGCTCAGTACACCTCAGGTTGTGATTGTGTTTAAAACAGAGTGACTAGCCAGGTGTTTAACAGAAAGTTCCAGGAGGTAAGACAGCCAAATAGAGGCTGACAAGCTCTTCACATATCCTAGGTTGACCAGAGGTGTACATGTACAGCAGAGACTGAAGTAGACCCGAGTCACCTACACATCCATGACCTATAGTGCCTACATACTTGCACAGAAAAGATACGAGACACAACAAAAGAAGTAAACAACAAAGCTGACTTAAAAACAGCCAGAATAGGGAATACTCTCCACCTACAAACAGATCCATCAGCAATGAGCAGAAGTGTTACCACCTAAAAATGTTTCAGCATGACTTCTAATCAAACTTAGAAGCAACAAGAAACGCTGCAGATAAAGGGATGAGCCCTAGGCGTTTACATAAAAATAAAAAAAAAAAGGAAAGAGATATAAGCATTCCCACATTTTGAGGGAAACAGACTTCACAAACAATGACAACATTTCCTATGGGGAAAACACCAGAATGCAGACTTGTACAATATATTATCTAAAAAGTCCAGTATTCAAAAAACAAGTACTGTAAACGTAAAAAATGAGAACAAATGACCAACACACACACAAAAAAGAGCAGTCAATAGAAACTCTCTCAGTGTGCCAGATATTATATTAGATGTAGCAGGCAAAGACTTCAAAGCAGCAATTATAAATAACTTCAAGGAACTAAAAGAAGCCATATTTAAAGAATTAAAGAAAAGTATGGGGGGCTGGCCCCGTGGCGAAGCAGTTAAGTATGCATACTCTGCTGCTGGCAGCCCGGGTTCGGATCCCAGGCACACACTGACGCACCACGTGTCACGCCATGCTGTGGCAGTGTCCCACATAAAGTGGAGGAAGATCAGCACGGATGTTAGCTCAGGGCTAGTCTTCCTCAGCAAAAAGAGGAGGATTGGCATGGATGTTAGCTCAGGGCTGATCTTCCCCGCCCCCCCCCCAAAAAAAAAAGTATGATAACAATAATTCAATGAAGGCAGAACCTCAATAAAGAGATGGACATTATAAAAAAAAAATGGTAAGATGGAAATACTTGAATTTAACAGCACAATGACTAAAATAAAAAATTCACTAAAGACACTCAATAGCAATTTTGACATAGCAGAATAAAGAATTACTGAAATTGAAGATAGTAAAAATGAGGATTACTCATTCTGAAGAACAGAGAGAAAAAAGAAAAATGAACACAGCCCCACAGATCTGTGAGATGAAACAAAATGTACAAAAATGCATGTGATAAGAGTCTCAGAAAAAGAGAAGGAAAAAAAAGGGAAGAATAGATATTTGAAGGAATGGCTGAAACTCCTTAAGGCAATATACAAACCCAAGGATATCAATGACTAAAGAATTAGATAAATACAAAAAGATGTATACATAGGCACATCATGGCCAAACTGTTAAAAGCCAGTAACAATGAGAAAATCTTAAAATCATTAAGAGAAAAGTGACTTTTCACATACATAGGAACACCAATAGGATTAAGAGCTGACTCATCAAAAGCAATAAAGGCAAGAAGGCAGTTAGATAACATATTCAAAGTGCTCAAAGAAAATAAACACTGTCAATCAAGAATTCTATATCTAGCAAAATTGCTTGAAAAGGCAAGTTAACATACAGAAAATTCATGGCTAGTAAATTAATCTTAAAAGAAATACTGAAGGAAGAGGTTGCATCTAAATGGAGCAGACATGACACAAAAAATCAAACACAAATAAAAAATGAAAAGTGCAAGATATAGTAAAACTATGGGTAAATATCAAAAATTCAACAAAAATTTTTATCTCAATACTCCTCTTAACTTCTGTAAAAGACTTAAGAATGAATATGCAATAATTATAATAATATATTGTTGGGTTTATATCAAATAGATGTAATATATCTAACAATAATAGAACAAAGGATGGTAGAGAAAAAGATTAGAGGAAAGTTCCTATATTTATTAGAATTGAATAAATATTACTCTGAAGTACACTGGGATGAATTAAGATGCATATTGAAATTCCTAGAACAACCACTAAGAAAATAACTATTAAAAATATAGTAAAGGGGCCGGCCCAGTGGCGCAAGCGGTTAAGTGCGCGCGCTCCGCTGCGGCGGCCCGGGGTTCGCTGGTTCGGATCCCGGGCGCGAACCGACGCACTGCTTGGTAAGCCATGCTGTGGCGGCGTCCCATATAAAGTGGAGGAAGATGGGCACTGATGTTAGCCCAGGGCCGTCTTCCTCAGCAAAAAAAAAGAGGAGGATTGGCGGATGTTAGCTCAGGGCTGATCTCCTCACAAAAAAAACAAAACAAACAAACAAACAAACAAAATATATAGTAAAAAAGAAATCAAGTGAAGATGCAAAACGAAACAATAAAATTACTTATTTAACACAATAGAGGGCAATAAAGGGGGAAGTAAGGAATTAAAAAACAGGAGACAAACAGAAAACAAGAAAAGTTCTACATGTAAATCAACTATTATAAATAATCATATTAAAAGTAAAGGCAATAAACAACCCATCAAAAAGGTAGGAAACATCAAACTAGAAAAATAAACAAGATCCAAGACTATTCTGTATACAAAAGACAAACCTCAGAGTCGAAGACAGAAAATGCTGAAAGTAAGAGGATGGAATTAGATATATCATACAAACAGAAGTAAAAAGAGACCTAGTACCTATATTAATATCAAACAAAATAGACTTCAAGAGAAGTATTATTAGAAACAAAAAGTGATATTTCACTTCAATAGAAGGGTCAATATATAACAAAGGTATAAATGTATACACCAAAACAGATGAGACAAAACAGAGGAGACCATCAAGAAGAAAACAACACAATTCAACAACAGTAGGAGATTTTAATACAATAATTCTCAATAATGGACATACCAATTAGAAAGCAAATTAAATACACAGAAGAATAAAAAACAAAAATTAACCAACTTGACTAGTACACATTTATAAAAATAATATTACTTCACAAACTCAGAATATAGAGCAAATATTTCAGAACTCATTATGACATCAGAGTTACCCTGATACCAAAGACAAAGATATCATTAGAAACTAAAATTACAAACCCATATCTTTGATGAAAATATATTCCTTTAAAAAATACATATCAGCAAACTGGAGTGACATCAGTGAAAATGGCAAAGACAGTATCTTTGAAATTTTGACCCTCTCTAAAAGCAATGAAACATTGGTAAAAACTGTCATAGTCAATTTTTTCAGAATTCTGGAAATTAACTAAATGCTTCCAGCAATAGAGGAGCATCTGTGCAAGAAAAATGGCTGTATCTCAGCAAGAATAGGGATCTTTATGGTCTTTTAACTTATCCTAATACCATCCCCTGCACCCAAACTCAGAGGTAGCGTTGGAAAATAACAATTGGCATTCCAAAGCTTAAGTTCATTCCAAATCTCATTCCCAAGACCAGTAACTATTTGACTTGTCTAGTAGTATTCTGGAAGACCTCACTCAAAAGGCTTATCTTTATGTCACGTGACCCAAAACTCAGATAGTACAAAAGCCTCTCTTGGCAGAAGATTGGGGTATTCAAAGAAAACACATTTTAGAATGAAGTGTTTCAACATCAATACTAAGATGGATAACTTTTGGGGCAAATCATAAACTAACGAAAAGGATTGAAAGGAAACTTGAGGAATGAGATGTCCATGGGGGCTTTGAAAACTCTAACATATTCTTGGTAACCTAAAAAATGACACATATACGTAGGACTCTCTGCATGCTCAGAGAAACCTAAGAAGGTCTAAAGCTCTCACCTCTGGCAGAACTTGAAGGTCTATACAAGCAGGAAGTGAAGGATAAGGATGCGTTGTAACCTGCCTATCTGAGTAATGAAGACATACCACAACACGCACAAAGAAGCTTGGCAAAGTCTTAAGAGATTTTTTTGGTTCCAGGCATTTAAGAAAATCTCAAACAATAACCAAAAGGTGGCCAGAGGGGCTATATTAATATCAGACAAAATTTGTTACTGGGACAAAGAATGTCATTTTCTATTGACCAAATAGTCAATTCACTAAGAAGAGATAACAATTATAAACACAAATGCACCTAAAAACAGAGCGTGAAAATACAGGAAGGAAAAATTGATAGAATTAAAGGGAAAAATAAAAAATTCAACTGTAACAATTGGAGACCAAAATTCCTCTTACAATAGTGGATAGAACCAGAAAGGAGAAATTGTAAGACTTTAACAACATTATAAACCAACTAGACCTAACAGACACCTATAGAACAATCCAACCAACAACAAAAGAAAGTGCTTTCTTCTCAAGAGTTTATAGAACGTTCTCCAAAATAGACAACATGCTAGGCCTCTAAACAAGTTTAAATAAATTTCAAACAACTGACATTATACAAAGTGTCTTCTCCAACCACAATGAAATAAAATTAGAAATCAATAGAATATGCAAATTTGGAAAATTAAAAAATACGTTGAAATTAATCAACACACTCCTAAACAGCCAACTCATTACAGAAGAAACTAAAATAAAAATTAGAAAACATTTCAAGAAGAACAAAAATGAGAACTCAATACCAAAACTTATGGGAAGGAGCAAAAGCAGTGCTCAGAGAGAAATTTACAGGTGTTAATTCTTACGTTAAAAAGGAAGAAAGATCTCAAATCAATAACCAATATCACAGCAGTGGATTACAGCTTAAAGAGCTGTAAAAAACAGACTTACTCTCAGGAATAGGACTTAGTGAAGCCCAAATCCAAGATGAGACAAAAATAAGGACAGTAGAGAAATTTGAAATCTCCATCAATGATTGGTAAAATAACCATTAAAAAAGGCCAACTCTCAACCAAATTGACACGCATCCTTATATTAAAGATTCACTTATCTCAGTAACTATTACCAAACAGGACATGTCAGGCTGTCAACAAACATTACAAGGCATGCCAAAAGGCAAAAACAGACACAGAAAAAACAAAGCAATCATCAGAAACAAACACATATATGACACAGATTTTGGAATTATCAGACAGGGAATTAAAAATAACTATGACTGGGCCGGCCCTGTGGCTTAGCGGTTAAGTGCGCGTGCTCCACTACTGGTGGCCCGGGTTCGGATCCCGGGCGCGCACCAACGCACCACTTCTCTGGCCATGCTGAGGCCGCATCCCACATAAAGCAACTAGAAGGATGTGCCACTATGACATACAACTATCTACTGGGGCTTTGGGGAAAAAAAAGGAGGAGGATTGGCAATAGATGTTAGCTCAGAGCCGGTCTTCCTCAGCAAAAAAAAGAGGAGGATTAACATGGATGTTAGCTCAGGGCTGATTTTCCTCACACACACACACAAAAAATACCTATGACTAATATGTTAAGGACTCTAATGGAAAAAGCAGACAACTTGCAAGAACAGATGAGTAATATAAGCAGAGCTGGAAATTCTAAGAAAGAATTAAAATGAAATGATAAAAAAGGAAACTGACATCACTGTAAAGGAAATGAAGAATCCTATGATGGGTTCATCAGTAGATTCAACAGAACTAAGCTAAACTAAAACACAAAATGAGAAAATCTTGAAAAAGAGGAGAAAAAACATTACCTACAGAGGTATAAGGATAAGAATTACCATTTTCTCATCAGAAACAATACAAGCAGGAAGAGAAAGAAGTGAAATATTTAAAGTGTTGAAAGAAAAAAATCCACCAACCTAGAATTCTATAACCAGAGAAATTATCCTTCAAAAATGAAGAAGATATAAAAACTTTCTCAGATAAACATAAACTAAGGGAATTCATCACCACCAGAAGACCTACTCTCCAAGAAATGTTCTTCAAGCAAAATTTTTTTAAAAAATTAAAAAAATAGGAAAGGAGGGAGAGAAAAACTTAGAAAACACAGGAACTAGTGAAAAAAAAGGAAAAACTATTTTTATGTGAGAGAAGACCAAACATATCAGAACAATAAATGTAAATAGGATAAACTTATCTATTAAAAGAAAAAAATTTATCTTAGATTGATTTGAATTGAAAATTCCCCTATTAAGTATTTGGCCAAGGAGAAAACAGCTATAATTAAAGTTTCCTTGACATATATATAATTATTTCAAACCAGTACATTTCAGCAAGAGAATTTATATTCTTCCAGTTAATGCAATATTTTTTGAAGTGAATTAAATACACACAATACAAAAGAGCTCACAACAGAACACCTAACATTATCAGTTTATTTTAAATGATCCTTAATTTTAATAAAACCGTACTAAATCATGATTAATTTAATTAAAAGATTTTCATTCATATCAACTTTCAATTCTATTTTATGATGTCACAAAAATAACCTTATGTATTCTGTTATTTTTGTTCATTTTCTTTTAATTGTTCATGGATAGAGAATGTTTAAACTAAACTTAGTCCTATCAAATAGAATTCACTAACAATTGTGGCTGATGTAGTAAAATCTAGCATGATTTCAGTAAGACTGGGTCTTAAAATATTTTTTATAATTTTTTTAACCTTTATACCACTTAGGATATGTCTTCTTAGCAACCACAACTTCCAGGTTAGCAAGAAAAAACTGCACATTGAGCAACATTGATAATACATTTAAACACATTACGGTTAAGTCTAGGACTTGTGAAAAATCCTTAAATATACAAGGCACACCAAATTAGGATTTTTACCTCTTGTCTTTGGAAATAATTCTTCAGAAAAGTACAAATGGTGTCACATGGCCACGAAAAACCACATAAAATTCATGTGGTCCATGCAGAAATCCAATGGAAATTATACCATTTATTTTAATGGAGGTTCTAAACATATTACGCATGCAACAATTATTATGTTTGATCAACAATGTCTTGAAAGTAGTTAAAGGTAAGATCACACTAAAGGAAGAAAAATGGTGCATATTTAGGAAGAGGGAAATATGTTAAAATTCATCTCCCTAAAGGTGATCAAAAATGAACTTATGTATGCCTTTTGCCCAAATATATATCAAACTTCTTTTTTTCACAAAATTACCTTTCAGAAAAACAGAGTTACCTCATATTAGAATCCTAACAAAGGTTCTCATGTTATAGGGCACTCTACCAAGATATTTTATTTTGAATCAAAAAGTAGAATTTGGGAAATATACACTAGCCTGAATCAACCTCATGCTATACTAGTTCTGGAAGCTTATAAAGGTCACCTGACAAAATCAAGATTTAAAAAATAGAGAGAAAGAAGTAACAAGGAAATTCAATGCAGGTTTAGCAGTTACTCCTGGGAGAATTACTTTACAATTCAAAATGTTAGCTGTTTCTGCAAAAAAAACAGTCTTTTAATATTAAAAAAGAAATAGATCAAAGTACTTGTCATGTAGATATCACAAATAATGAATAGGTACTTAGGGCTTAGGAAAAATTTCTAATTATTTCATTAAATTACGCTGTACCTCAAACAATCAAGAATGAATAAAGATCATATGCCCTGGAAAACTGTGTTTGATAGCTTAAAAATAGCTCTAACGCTGATGACGACACTAAAATCAGGTGCATGTGGACAACTTGAAAAGATTCATGAAATTTAAATGAGAAAATTCTATTTCTAAATTAATATCATTTATTTAATGATTTAAATACGTGTAATGAAATTAATACTGTGCATAAACATTTTATGACATCTACATCCCTAATAGTTTTCACATTCCAGTAGGTAAAAACTCTTTTCACTCTTCTGACCCAGGGAATTTGCCTTATATTCAGATACTACATTCAGGCACATATAGCAACTTCAAAGCATAGGACGAAAAATATATTTTCCAATATTAACAGAGGTAGCCACTACAGAAAGCCTTCTTTACTAAAACTGTTGACATATTTAATAAATCAGTATTAATGACTATGCCACACATATATCTCAGATTCTAATTTATAAAATAGGTCTGGAAAATATGCATTTTTAAGACCTAAAATTCATGCCCTTATTAAGGAATTAATGATACCTAAAATATCCTATTTCTTCAATCTATTCCTTTTATGTACATAGAGTGAAAAACTATTTTATTTAATTCTCCATCACATTTATACATAAATATATATATGCACACATGCTTGCACATGCATATAAGTGCAATGTTTTTATTTTAAGCTTTAAATGATCCTAATATTAATTTGCTGTATATCGGGACAGTTAATTGATATTTATTCACCTGAAAAACCCAACTGAGATATTAGGGGATGATGATTAGGGGAATTTAGTTAATATTCAGTCACTTAGTGTCACTGTGCAGTGTCTAGCATCTACCTCCTTTGAACTCTCAAATTGTGGTAGGTTACATAATGGGCTCCATGTTTTCATCCATAACATTGCCATGGCTTCATTGTGGGTAGAGTATACTTCTCTGCCTCTTGACTTTAAATGGGCCACGTGAAATTTTTTTTGCCAATGAAAAATGGGCAGAAGTGGTAAAATGTGCCAGTTACACACCGAGATCTTAAGAGGGCCTCTTGAGGCTCTGCCATCACCAAAAAAAAAAAAAAACATTCCCTAGGTAGTCCCATAAAATAAAGAGGAAAGTCAAAGGGAGTACAGCCAATCCAGCCTACCCACACATCTGCAATGAGAAGCAGGGCTGCCCAGGTAAGCCCAGCCAAATGATAAGCAAAAAGGTAGTAATAAATAATTGTTGTCACTGGGTTTGGGGACATTGTTGCAATAGCAAAACGAGTTACAGGATGCCATTATTCTCTTTGGCATCAATGTTGCAACAACCACAATATAAAAATAATTCTCTTTCCACAGAATCAAATGTCTTGATTTCCAAACTTTCAACTAAACAGCAATAAAATCATTCAAGTAAACACACCACTGGAAAAAAGTAGACTTTCCTTTGACTATCTCTCATAATTATATGCATTCATAATTATGCTGTTTTGACAAATGACAAAAACTCAGAGACCCAAATAATTTATATTTTATAACTCCAATTAACACTTTTAGAAATAAAAATCAGAAGAGCGTGAGAAATACTGCAATTAACAGTTGTAAATCATCCAAAATATGAAAATTCAATTAAATTTTAATGATAAATGATGTGTTTTTCCATTGGTTAGCATCTAAACACATGGTTTGTAAATCTGCCTAACGGGAAAGAAAAAAATACCTCATACAATGTAAATATACAATAGAAACTCCCTAGAATATTTTTAAATGAATAATTAAGGTAAACTGGAGGTCATTTAAAAGACATTCTCCCAAACATAACCACAACATATTCTTTTTCTTTTTTTTTAATTTTATTTATTTATTTTTCCCCCAAAGCCCCAGTAGATAGTTGTATGTCATAGCTGCACATCCTTCTAGTTGCTGTATGTGGGACTCGGCCTCAGCATGGCCGGACAAGCGGTGCGTCGGTGCGCACCCGGATCCAAACCCAGGCCGCCAGTAGCGGAGCGCGCGCACTTAACCGCTAAGGCTCGGGGCTGGCCCACAACACATTCTTATACAAGTCAATTGACATATGAATTTTTTTCTCATTCTAAGCAATTAAATGTATAGCTCGCCTACTTTCAAAAAAGGATTTAAAGTGAACTACAAGAAAGGCACAAAAACTGAAACTTTTTACCAGCTGTTTTGAAGGTGGTATTATGTACTTAGGCTTTACTTATTTGGGTCCTTAGTGACTTTACAGAACAACACTTTCAGTTGTAATAGTCACTTTTCTCTTTCAAAAAGCCCTGCATGACACTATCCTTTTGAAGATAGGCAAAAAGTTTTGTTTTCTTGAAGAAGAACTGTTGTGCTTCATTTTATTAGGTAAGACAATGGGAGCCGTGTAACCAATATGCTTTTCTTTTAACTTTGGCTGGCATGAAGTTCAAAACAAAGATCTGTGTTCAATTAATCAACCCAGCCTAGGTCATCTGAAATAATTTTGTTTCTGAAACTATCTCAACTGTCTTCTTAGTTATCTAGCGTTTTAGTTTTGTTTCTGTAAACAAGATCAAGAAATTAGAGCAGCATTTACTGAAATTTGTTTCAGGAAATACAAATTACAAAGCAGGTTAATAAATGTAGTGAGAACAAAAGAACATTGCATAAACTAAGTTTCAGTAATCTAGAGTTAACAAAATCAAACAGCTTCTTTACTATAGGACTACTCAGAACTTTTACTATAGTACACACGCTGTTAAGCTCCAAAAATACCACATTCCTCAAACTTATTTTTAACTTTATCACCTTTGTGTCAAGAAGACTCTGAAGAGAGGCCTTCCTCAGAGCATATTTCAGAAAATGCTAACATATAGGAATGACTAGTTCATCAGACTATACCATTTTAATTACTAAAGTTATTAGTATTGTGTCCCACTGTAATTATCATGACAGCTACAATTTGAGAGTCTACTAAAGGCTGAGTATTATCCTCACACTTTATTTCTACTCAAACAGAACAATTGTCAATCCTTGAAAGTATCAGTCCCTCCCATGCTTGTGTGCTTAGCAAAGACAATCCTGTCTACATAGAATTATCTCCCAGGTAGACAACTAGTCAACCTTTAAGCTTAGCAGTATCTTCAATTTACTGCACTAATCACACTATAAATTTAATTGCTTTACACATTTGTCTTCCATATGAGACAGATGTTCAAAGGGCAAAGGTTATTGATCATTTTTAACAATTTTATAGAGATATAATTCACATACCACATAACTCACACATTTAACCGTACCATTCAATGACTTTTGGTGTATTTATAGAGTTGTGTAACCATCGCCACAATCTAAATTTGGAATATTTTCCTTAACCCAAAAATAAACCCTGTACCCATTAGTAGTTATTCCCCCATCCCAACCCCATCTGCCCCCTGCCCACAGCCCTAGGCAACTACCAATGTATTGTTTCTATTGATTTGCCTATTCTAGACATTTCACACTATTAATCACACAATATGAGGTCTTTTGTGATTAGCTTCTTTCACTTAGTTTAATGTTTTCAAGGTTCATCCATGTTTTAGCATATATTGGTAATTCGTTGTTTTTGTGTATGAATATTCCATTGTATTCCATTGTATGAATAATCCACATCTATCAATTCATCAGTTTATGAACATTTTGGCTGTTTCTACTTTTTTACTATTATGAAGAATGCTGCTATGAACATTCACATACAAATTTTTATGTGGACAAATATTTTGATTTCTCTTCATTTCCCTTCACTAGGAGTGACATTAATGAATCACATGGTAAAACTGTTTAACCTTTTGAGGAAGTAAAAAACTGTTTTCCAAAGCAACTGCACCATTTTACATTTCCATCAACAATGTAAAAGAGTTCCAATTTCTCCAAATCATCAATTTTGTTATCTTTTTGGTCATAGACATTCTAGTGGGTGTGAAGTAGTGTATTACTGTGGTTTTGATTTGCATTTCATTGACGGCTAATGAATCTGAGCATCTTCTCACGCATATACTGGCCATTTGTAAATCTTTGGAGAACCATCTATTCAGATCCTTAGCCTTTTTTTGTGTGTGAGAGGAAGGTTGGCCGTGAGCTACCATCCATTGCCAAACTGCCTCTTTTCACTGAGGAAGATTGGCCCTGAGTTAGTATCTGTGCCCATCTTCCTCTATTTTGTACACGGGATGCCTTTAGAGCATGGCTTGATGAGTGGTGCGTAGGTCTGCGCCCAGGATCCAAGAACCCCAGGCGGCCGAAGTGGAGCACGTGAACTCAACCACTATGCCACCGGGCTGGCCCCTCCTTAGCCTATTTCTTTAACTGGGTTGTCTCTTTATTGTTGACTTGTAAGAATTCTTTATATATTCTAGATATAAGTATTTTATCAGATATATGATTTGAAAAATTTTCGCCCATTGCATAGATTTTAGTTTCACTTTTTTGATGTTGTCCATTACAGCATAAAATGTCTTAATTTTTATAAAATCCAATTTTTTTTGGTCACTTGTGTTTTTTGGTGTCATATCTAAGAACACTTCACCCAAACCAAAGTCAAGAACATTCACTCCTATATTGATTTCTAAGAATTTTGTAGTTTGGGCTCTTACATTTAGACCTATAGTCTACTTTTGAGTTAATTTTTGTGTATGGTGAATAAGGAGTCTAAACTCTTCCTTTTGCATACTGTCTCAGCATAGCTTGTTAAAAAGGCTAATCTTTCCCTATTGAATTGTTTCAGAACTCTTGTCAATAATCAACTGACCATAAATTTGAGGGCTTATTTCTGGACTCTCAATTCTATTCCATCGACCTAAATGTCTGCCCTATGCCAATACCACCCTGTCTTGATTACTATAGATTTATAGTAAGTTTTGAAATCAATAAACATAAGACCTCCAACGCTCTTCTTGCCAAGATTGTCTTGGCTATTCTGGGCTCCTTCTGACCCAGAATACAGGTCATTTCCATGCCGGATTCTGGCATTTACATAAGAATTTTAGAATCAGCCTGTCCACTTCTATAAAAAGGCAGGGAAAATTAATAGATCAAGTTGGGGAGTCTAGTGCCACCTTGTAACCAAGGGCCCTCTAGGACCAGTTCAACTGACCTCATCTCCTATCAACAGAGTGATTAAAAATTGCCTTTCAAAAAATCTGCAAAGTCACATAGCCAGAGCGTGTGCAAAAGAAGAAATTTTGACCTGAAATGGGTCAAGGAACCCAACGACTGGAACTTGCAAGTTGGACTCTTATCAGAAGCGAGGGGTCCCTCATTCAGGAAGATCCAGTGTTAAAATTCTTTCCCCATCTCATCAAAAACATTTAGAGCCCTATCATAAAAGTTTAGAATTTCATCATAAATGTTTAGAACCCTGTCATAAATGTTTAAAACCTTACCATAAATGCTTGAAGCCCACCAATCAAAACCCGTCCCACCAGTGTTACCGTGTGCCAGCTCATTCTCTCTAACCTCTTAAATTTTGCCCCAAATTCTGAACTGGGGAGATAGATCTGAGGGCACACACTCTCTGTCACCCTGCAGGTCGATCTCGCAGAATAAAGCTGATCTCTTTTCCCAAAGGCTGATGAAGTAATTAATTGGTCATTTATGCACATCAGGCAAGTGAACCCCAATTTTGTGTAGTAACAACTTTAACAAGTCTTCCAATACATGAGCATAAGATCTCTCTCCATTTATTTTGGTTTTCTTTCTTTCAACAATGTTTTGTAGTTTTCAGTGTACAAGTCTTGCAGGTCTTTGGTTAAATTTATTTCTGGATATTTTCTTTTTTATGCTATTGTACATAGTATTATTTCCTTAACTTCATTTTCAGATTGATTCTAGTGCATAGAAATACAACCAATTTTTGTATATTAATCTTGTATCCTGCAACTTTGCTGAACTCATTAGCTCTAACAGTTGTTTTGTGGATTCCTTAGGATTTTCCATCTACAAGGTCATATCATCTGCAAATAGAATTTTACTTCTTTCTCTCTAATCTGGATGCCTTTTATTTCTTTCTGGATGCATTTTTTTTTTTTCTCCTAATTGCCCTGGCCAGAATCTCCAGCACAATGTTCATCAGAACTGGTGAGATAAGACATTCTATTCTTTTTCCTGATTTTAAAGACAAAACTTTCAGTCTTTCACCGTCAAGTATGACGTAGGCTGTGGGTTTTTTGTAGATGCTCTATATTAAGTGGAAGAAGTTCCCTTTTTTTTTCTTTTTTTGTGAGGAAGATTAGCCCTGAGCTAACATCCAATGCCAATCCACCTCCTTTTTTTTTGCTGAGGAAGATTGGCCCTGGGCTAACACCCGTGCCCATCTTCCTCTATTTTATATGGGACTCTGCCACAGCATGACTTGACAAGCAGTGCCTTGGTGCACACCTGGGATCTCAACCTACGAACCCCGGGCCGCCCAAGTGGAGCACACATGCTTAACTGCTACGCCACCAGGCCGGCCCCCAGTAGTTCCCTTCTATTCCTCCTCTATTTACATGTTTTCATTTTGTTTTTCTTTTAACATTTTTTTAAATGAAAGAGTGATGTTTTAAACCAGCTAATAGTATTTTCAGAGCAAAATATTTTAATTTTGATGAGGTCCAATTTTTCAATTTTTTCTTTTATGGTGTCAAGTATAAACACCCCTGGTCCCAAAGATTCCATCCCTTTTTTTTTTCCTGAAAGTCATACATTTTACAGGTAAGTCTGTGACCAATTTTGAGTTAATTTTTGTATAAGGTATGACACTTAGGTCAAGGTTCATTCTTTTGCCTACGGACGTCCCATTCCTCCAGCATCACTTATTGAAAAGACTATATTATCTCCATCGACTTGCTTTTGCACCTTTGTCAAACATCAGTTGGGCACACAGGTATGAGTCTGTTCCTGAGTTCTCTATTCTTTTCCATTCAGCTATGTGTCTGTCCTTCAGTCAATACCACAGTCTTTATTACTACAGGTATAGAGTAACCCTTAACATCAAGTAGAGTGATTCCTCCCACTTTTTTCTTCTTTATTCAAGATGGTTTTAGCTACTCTAGGGCCTATAACTTTCCATATACATTTTAGAATAAGCTTATCTATGTCTACCAAAATCCTTGCTGGCATTTTGACAGCAAGTGCATTAAACATATAGATCAGTGTGGGGAGAAGTGACATCTTTACCGTGGTGAGTCTTCCAATCCATGAACATAATATATCCCTCCATTTATTTATGCATTCTTTGATTTCTTCCATCAACGCTTTGTATTTCTAAACATACAAGTCCTGTATGTGTTTTGTTAGATTTGTGCCTATTTCATTTTCCTTAAAGTGAATGTAAATTATATTGTTTTTCAATTGTGTTTTATTCTGAAAAGATGTTGAATTTTGTCAAATGCTATTTCTGTGTCTATTGAGATGATCATGTTGTTTCGTCCTTTATTATATTGACACGGTGTATTACACTGATTGATTTTTAGATACTGAACCAACCTTACATTCCTGTGACAAATCCCTCTTGCACTTGGTGTCTAATCTTTTTTATATGCTGCTAGATTCAGTTTACTAGTATTTTTGTGCCTATATTCACAAGAGATAATACTCTATAGTTTTCTTGTGATTTCTGGTTTTGGTATCAGGATAATACTAGCTTCATAAAATGAACTGAGAAGTAGGATAGCGAAGGGATCAGTGACTGTAAGGGAGCATGAGGGAATGCTTCTGAGATGAAGGCAACCTTCTGTTTCTTGATCTGCATGCTGGTTTTATGGGTGATTTCAGTTTGTGAAAATTCATTGAGCTGTACACTTATGATGTGTGTTCTTTTCCATATGTTTTACTTCAACAACTTTTTAGAGAAAGGAAAAAAATCACTATGATGTATTTCTAAATTTGTTGTTATAAAGAGTCCTTTAAAAAATTATCTATTAGACTTTTTATAAAATGGCTGCCAGTACTCATCAAAAGTGTCATGGTCATCAAAGACACAGAAAGAAGAACTGTCACAGACTGGAAGAGACTAGGAGGACAAAAAGACAGAAACTCTAAATGCAATGTGGGATGCTAGACACATTCCTGGAACAGAAAAAGACCATTAGGGAAAAACTGGTGAAATTTAAATGAAGTCTGTAATTTAGTTAATAGCTTTATAAAAACTATCATTCCCTGAGGCCAGCCTGGTGGCATAATGGTTAAGTTTATGCCCTCCACTTTCACGGCCCAGGGTTTGCAGGTTCGGATCCCAGGTGCGGACCTACGCACCGCTCACCAAGCTACGCTGTGGCGGTATCCCATATACAAAATAGAGGAAGATGGGCACACATGTTAGCTCAGGGCTAATCTTCCTCAAGCAAAAAGAGGAAGATGAGCAACGGATGTTAGCTCAGGGCCAATTTCCTCACCAAAAAAAAAAAAAAAAAAACCTGTCATTCCCTGGTTTTGATAATTGTACTATGGATAGGTAAGTTGTTACAATAGGTGAAGATGGGTGAAGAGTACACATGAATTCACTACACTATTTCTGCAACTTTTCTGAACTGCTTAAATTATTTCAAAGTAAAAAGTTTAAAAAATGTATTTTGTGACTAAATACACTTACATGACTTAACAGTCAGAGTTAACAAATAAGAAGGAATACAGACTGAAAAGTCTCCCTCCTCCTATCATCTACCATCTATCCAGTTCCCTAACCCTAACCAAGGGGCAACCAATATCATCTATTTTGTATATCTTTCTGGAGATTTTTTTATGTATATGCACAAATACATGCATGGATGGGTATGCATATTATTTTCCCCTAGAAATACCTTTTTCATATAGAAATTCCAATCATAGAATTTATGCAAAGAATGAGCTGAAAGATTCTGCTACAGGGACATTGCTGCATCACTGTTGACTATAACAAAAATTCAAACAAACATACATATATAAAACAGCCTAAAAGTTGAATAAAAATAGTTTAAATAAACATACATCAAAATATTATCCAGACATATAAACAGAGTGATATAACAAAACTAAGTGGAGTTTATTCCAGAAATGCAAGGATCATTTAACATTCAAAAATTAATATAAAAAATTACAGCTTTTTAAAATTATAATATGGAAATATATTTACTAGCACTGAAAATAAATTCATAGTTAAAAAAGAAACCCCAGCTATAAAAACATATATATATATATATATATATATATATATATATATATATAAAATCAAATGACATGTAAAGAGAAGAAAGCCATGCATTGAAATGAATTGTTCATTGTTTTGGTTTTTGATGTTTTAGGGTATGTGAGGTAAACCGCAATGAGGGCTCCAATTCTTCACCCCTCCTCATATATGAATCTTTTCCCATGTGATTTTGCAGTTCCTCTCACTAAACAGATCATGTCTATTTCCCACCCCCTGAACCTAAGCTGGCCTTGTGATTTACTCTGGCCAACAGATTAAAGAGGGAGTAATGGCACACCCACTACAACGCCAGGCTCCAAAATGCATGGCATTTTCTGGTCTTTATTACAGTTCTCTCATCACCATGAGAACATACCTAGGTTAGCCAGTTGAATGATAAAATAAATAAGAGTAAAACCAAGTCAATCAGTTATTCCAGCCAAGGCCATCCAAAATCAGCAAAGCTGCCTAACTCACCATACTAGACACATGAGCAATAAACACTTATTATTGTATGCCATAGAGATTTTGGAGTTGTTTGTGATACAGCACTATTTGGCAATAGATAACCTATACAAGATACCTATTTACTACTTTAACATTAGTACTTTAGTCATCAGAAAATTATATTTTAATTACAATATTCTGAAGATAGAATACATTTCTGTTTTCTATAAGTTTTCTTATGATTTTACCTTTACATTAAACTCTTTAATCCAATGTGACATTATTTAACATTTACTTATTCTTGTTTTGTGATTCTTACATTAAATTCTTAAATGCAGCTGAACCTAATTTGGGGCTCTCCATTTTATGCCACTGATCTCAAATTAATTATTATTTTAAATATAAATTCTAATATCTCATAGAAATAGTTTTCGTTATTAGAAGTGTCTTTCTAAATTATATATAACTATTTTTATATTACTGTATAACAACAATGTACTAATTATTTTTCCTTTGTAAAGAAAAGGACCCTTGGCTCAGATAGTCATTAAGTATCCAGAATTACCCCTTCTGATATGTTTGGAATCCGGAGGCTAAAATAAACATACAGGTTTATAACGGCTACAACCCAGAGGAAAAGATCATTCAAGCACCAGTAAAACTACATGAGAAAGATTGCGATAGTTACTCCTGACAAGAGATTTTCACATATTGAGGTACATGGGGTAACTATTCGGGTTCAAAACTGATTTTGCTTGAACTAAAAAGCCTGACTTATGGCCTATCAAACATACATTGTACATCTGCTTAACCATTAAGGTAAAGAATACACTCTCTTAAGAATGCACACTTCCCCTCCTACACCCTATTGGTAATGCCCTGTTGGTAAAATGCCCGGATTAGTCCCTTTCCTGACATCACAGTCATTTTGACCTGCTAATTTGCAATTGAATACCTCTTTGAAATTTTGATAAAAATGTATCTTTGGTGTGTTTAATGTATGTTCTTTGTTCTAAAAAGATATAAGATGGTACTGCAAACCACGCTTCTCCGGAACGCTTTCTAAGGCCTTCCCAGGTTATAATCCTCACTCTGGCTCAAGTAAAGTCACCTTATTTCTCTTATCTATAGAATGGTTATTGATTATTTTGCATCAACACTCCTTATCTCTACTGCACATAAATTCTCCATCACAAGTGGATCTGTAAGGGCCTGAGACCACAAGAGAATATATAGTAATATATGGTGAAGCAACAGGACTTCAAGTAGGTAGAGATTACATGGCTCTGATTAGATCAACAGCCTACAGGCACTCAGGAGAACACAATTCTTGGTAGAATTAATATTCTGTGTGCTGAGAGTTACACACAAAATACCACAAAGTACTTGGCTCTCCCATTAGGAAATATAAATTAATAATATTTCAAGTCTATACAGGTCTTTTTCTAACTATGGTATAAAACACAAATCACATACTGACCATGTTAAGTATAAACTGTTGCCTTTCAAAAGTTCCATCATTATCTTATTCCATGAAAGTATTAGCAACTATGAAAATAAGTGGGTGGGAATGTGTAATTTGAAAATATTTGGTCAAAGAAAGAGCCCACTATGACTAAAACAAGATGGCAAATGACTTCATCTTCTTTTGGAAAATGACCTCATTATGACAACTAGCTAACCAGCTAGCTTCCAAAGCCACTAACAGTAGCTTACAAAGTCACAGCTGTTACTTTTTCTAACAACTAAAGTTGATTTCATTTTAAATGTCATTTCAAAAGAACTGAATGATTTCTTCAAAGCACTAAAATTTATGAGCAAGAATTACACTGAGGAGAGTACAATGATAAGTCTGTGACTAGTTCAATAAAGATGATTATAAAGAATGACAGAACAATCAGTTAAAAAACACTTGACTGAGGCATTCTTGGACAACAAGCAGACATATTTAGGGGAACTGCAAATCATTCATGAATAAGACAATAAACACAAAAAGTGCTTATCTTGACCTTTAAGCAATATAAAAATCATTTAATTGATACAGAAAGTATGATGTAAATTTTTGATAATTACTTAACTTTGAAAGAAAAATAGATGACTATTTGAACAATCTTTCTGGAAAAAATATTCAAATAATTCATGAAATTTAAAACTTTCAGACCCTGTAAGTACAATGAAAAAACTGTCACTCATTAAAATTCTTGTGGAGTTCCATTCCTCGAGTTTATTACCACTTATATCATTAAAAAGCCCTACATGACGGACACCCTAATATGTCTTTGATCTCATCTTCTACTACGTTCCTCACCCCACCTCTACTCATCCCATTTGGACAGATGTACACGAAGGTAGACGTGAGGAATCATTTTGACTTAAAAGTAGACAAAGGGAACTAATATACAGAGCGTCACCCTCAAAGTAATGGAGGATTTCTAGATAATGTAAGCCTGGTATACAAAGTCTTTCATTATCTAAATCCATCTACTTCCTAGCTCATCGCCCACCAATTTTTCGCGCATACCAGCCAAGTGCCAAATATACAACCTGCAGTTCCCTCAGAAGGGCAATGATCTCTCGAGCCTCTGCAATACTGCATACGATGTTCCATCTCTTTGGAATTCCCAAACGGATCTCCCTTAGTGTCCCCACAACTACCACCACTTGTACCACAACCCTCTCCACTAATCCAACCCTCCACTCTACAAGTCCTGAGAAACATGTAGCAAAATGGTTAAGACCATAGATTTGGGGGCCAAACTGCCTGAATTTGAATCCTTACTCCAAATTGGACTAAATCCTGTATCATCTTAGCAAAGTCCTTATCTCTCTCTGCCACAGTTTATCTGTTAACTGTGATAAGGTTGTTGAGATGTAAATGAGTTAATGTATATAAAGCCTTAAAAGAGTAGGAGCCATGCAAGATATATTTTAAGGGTTAGCTATAATTGCTATCTTACGATTCAGTTTAAAAATCATATTTAGCCCACTGCTATCCCCTCAGGCTAAGTTGAGTACCTCTCCTCTGCCATCCTTATGATGTTGTTTTGCTCATCCATTTTACCACCTAACACACTCTAAGGTCCTTTATCCATTCTATATCTCCAGCACTAAGCACAATTACCATACGTACTGTATGTATATTGACAATACGTAATTGCTATGATGAATGAACACAAGAAAATTAAGTAATAAAAAAGACAATGATTCCAAGGCACATGGTTTTAACCAAAGGAAATATATAAACAAACAGGACTATCAAGCATAGTTAGAAGATTTATATACTGCACAAAAGCACCTGGTTGAGAGAGCAGATAAAGGCTCAACTACCCAGTTGTGTATCCTGGTGCAAGGTAAAGTACACCAGAAGAAGCGAGTGGTTTTTCTTTTAATCCAAAGGTGCCATCTGCTCACCAGTCTATATAGTCAAGGGTTTTCAGCCCAGAGAGGGAGTCTTTTTCTAATTAAGTTGCCCAGAAAGGGTACCTTTCCTAATTCACTTTAGAAAGGATGAATGGATAAACAAAATGTGGTATACACATACAATGGAATTCAGCCTTAAAAAGGAAAAATTCTGAAACACATTACAACATGGATGAATTCTGATATTATGCTGTGAAATAAGTGAAATAAGCCAGTCACAAAAGGATGGATAATATATGATTATACTTAAATGAAGTACGAACAGTCAAATTCACAGAGCGAGAAAATGGAACGGTGATGGCTACGGGGAGGGAAGAATACAGAGTTATTGTTTAATGGATGCTGAGCTTCAATTTGGGAAGATGAAAAATTTCTGGAGATGGATGGTAGTGATGGTTAGACAACAATGTGAATGTATTTAATACCACTGAACCGCACACTTAAAAATGGTTAAAATGTTAAATTTTACATTTATACAAATGTAAAATGTTATGTAGCAATACATTATACAAATGCATGTAGCCACAATTTTTAAAAGTGTATGAACATTAATAAACTTAAATCAACTTTTTATTTCCAAAAAATAAATTGCAGCTTCCTAACTTTAACTGACTTATTCTAATAATTATTTGTGGCAAGTTACTACACATAGTTATTTGTGTATCTTGTAACTTTTAAAAAATGCTAAACATTAATTCTGCATACTAAAATATTATCCAGAGTTATATATACCGTACACTGCTTTCCTAAAATTTTATCTTTTTATGGCTAAGAATAGCTAATAGTTACATCTGCTTTCAAAAGTTTCCAGGTTAATATGACTATGGCCATGCTTTTTTATATGAAATTATGGGGCCCATTTCTTACTAGAATTTACCTAATATTATTAATATTATTTCCTAAAGAGAATCCCAGTGCTGCCATCAGGTAATTCCTGAGCTCATCTCCCGTATCTGGCACATCTAACTTAGGCTCCTCAACTCTCACAATATGATGTCAAATCTATTTCAACTCATCTTCAAAGTGTAAGTCACTGCTTAATCAGCAACCAAGAAGGACTGAAATCTATGTACCTTTCAGGGATTATCACTGAGAACTAAAAGTAATAATATTTATTAAGCAGAAACTTAAGCATATGTAGTTTGTCAATTCAATAACAGGGGTCTCCAACCATTTTAGGTCAGAATATCGATTTTTTAACATTAAAAAAATCACATATTCAAACATAATAACTATGCTACAATGATGAAGAATATAGATGACAAAACCTACTATGCATTCAGTAATGTTTTTAAATGTATTTGTACTTTATAAGTCACAAAAATATTTACACAATCGAGACACAGTAGTATGCATATTTGGTAAACCATTTTAAAGTCTACATTCAATATTCTCTGAGTACTGTTTATAAATCCATAGATTCCTTGCAATAATCAAGCTATGGGATACTTTAATATACTCTTAAAACCCACTCTTTGAAAAAGATGAATCATTAGAGCACAACTTTTTGCCCATCCTCTGTCCATTATCCCATCTTTCCACCTTTCCTCTCCTTCTCTGAACTGCACTTTGGTGCGAAATATCAATCAATATAAAAGCACTGTATGGACGCATTCCTGTGAGTGCATTCTGTATTTATGATACAGATGATACGCATTAAACTATATACTGTCCTCCCTATAGGATCCACAAGAGAAATTTCTAGTCTCAGCATCAGGAAAGAATGAGGAATATACTTCTTTTAATCTTATAGGAAACCCAGTGTTAAAACTTGATGTGTCCTAACGTGTTTTCCATATCCCATCTTCAACAATTTTGCACATCAACATACTACTGAACTCCTACTTACTTAATATTTTCTTAAAATATTTCTTCAAATATCAACCCTTTTCTTTACTTAAACAAATTTTAAAGGGAATCTTTTTAATCACTGACATAAATAAAAATCCAGAATAATTTACTATAAATAAGAGAACTGTAAAAATAAGAACAAAAATGTTATTAAATTCTAATAATATACTGCTATTTGCTTTTTGTTAAAACTTTTCATGTTAACATTTTTAAATTATGAATTACTTTAAAGATAGAACATTACTGAGAATATAATAGAAAGTCACCATCACTTTTTTTTTTTCAAATACATTATTTGAGATAGTGGTTGAAATCTCTTTTGTACTATCTTCCCTCACTCTCTGTCTTTCCCTTCTTAGAAATAACCACTATTCGATGGCTGGTGTCTATCCTTCTCATCCATGTTTTAGAATACTACTCTTATGCACAATAACAGTATGGTTTTATTTTTAAAAGCTGCATCAGTAATGTCATTACTGTACATGTCCTCCTACAGTTTGCTTTTCAGACTCAACTTTGTTTTCAAAATTCCTTCATATTAATACATATTGACTTCGTTCATTTAAACTGCTCAATAGCAACCATTCTATGTTTTTGTTTCTACTTATTTATCCATTCTCCTATTTGATATTTGGATTGTTTTTTATTTTTGATAACACAAGCAAGGCTGCAATGAATGCTTTATGCATATTTCTTTGTGCTCAGTTTCCTTGTTGTATGGGAGAGGTTCTCAGGTTTACTGATTATTTTGTGGTGGCGCGTGGGGATTTAGAAGCTGAAAACCCAAATCTGCATCCAAGCTTTAACGAGAGTATTAAACAACAGTGCATTTCACATATAAATCTGACTCCTGAACACCATCCTATTTTCCTATCTTTATATTCTATTTGCAGTCTCATTTTATCACTTTTTCTTAAAATATCTTGCAACACTGTTTCCACTTTTAAAAGGTATTTTAAGTTCCTTTTGGAACCATGAAGCGTTTAAATAAATAATGCAGTTTTCATTAAAATTTCAACTAAAATCTGAGATCCAGTCCTGGTTCTGGGAATTACATACACAATGGGACTTAAGTCACTTAATCCTAGTGTATTGGTGGGCCTCACGGATCTCATAAAAAGGAGGGGAAGGGTGTGTAATATTTTGCTCTCAAAACTACCATGTAAATTTTAAGAAAATAAACCATGAAATACTATATAATCATTAATGGTATTATATTTAAGAGATATCATCAGAATGATAATTTATTGAGAAGTCAGATAACACATTACATAGACTTTTTAGAAAACATTTATGCCTACCTATCTTATCTTCAGTTCCTGAAAAACAGGTAAACATGAGAAAACATCCATCAATCATACCTGGATTATGTCACGTGTGGTAAGTCATAGCTAAGGGTGAGACATTTACTAAACATGCTTGCTGAAAGATTTTAAAGAAAATCATATCAGTCAGCTGTTAACACCAGTAGAGAGGAGAATGAAGTATGAATTATATTTTTAACAGCAACAATTTCTTATGCAAATATTAAAATACAGTTGCCTTCCTTTGAACAAATTCAATTTAAATTTAAAAATTATTTGAGAAGTAAAAAGACTCCTGCTTTCACTTGTGGGCAAAAAGGAAGACAACTACTGAGCTAACAGACATACAACCACCTCAGAAGACCTGAGACTGAGACTGTCTACAGGCCCAGGCTGTACTACACTTGCAGCACAGCAGTCAGCTCTGAACCGCACTGTCAGAGGACCAAAGGAATCTTTCTGGAGAAGGACCAGGACAGCGAAGATTTCAAAAAACGGGCAGGAGTGGGGAGTGGAACGGGAGGGAAAGCTAACATTTATTTTATATTTATTCTTCTGGGCATTGTTTAAATATGTTGTCCTCTAAACATCAACAAAAATCCTGTAAGGTAGGTCTTAAGATCTCTTTTTAAAGATAAGAAAAAAACACTAAGTTTCAAAAAAGTTAAGTTGCTCAAGAAAGTCTCACTCAAAGTTAAAAGGTATGAAGTTAGATCAGGTCCCAGATCTATTCAATTCCAAACTCTTTCGACACTATTGTTTCTAATGTCATATAATAACAGCAGCTAACACCGATTGAGGGCTTACTCGATATACTAAATCATCCCACAGTATTACATCACAAAATCCCGTAAAAAGAGATGCCTTGCTATTCCCATTTTACAATTTTACAAATGAGGAATCTGAGAGCCAAGAAAGTGAAGTACTTCATCCCCAGTCACACAGCAAATAAATGGTGAAGCCAAGTTTCAAACCCAGAAGTTTGACTCAACCATTACACTAAAAGCAAAATAGAGAAAGGGAGAAGGCTGGCCTTAGATATCACAAACACTTTCCCATCTAAATCCCACCTAAGACACAACTCTACTATACAGAATTCTAGTTAGCAAAGAAAGCAGACACATCTGGGTTCAAATCTTAGATCCACTACTTATTAGCTGTATGAACTTAGTCAATTCACACGACCTTCCTCTGAGCTTCTGTTTCCTCATTTGCAAAATGGAAATAAAAACAGAGCCTCCACAGCTGACAATTAAGTGAGATAATGCATGAATGTCACATCTACCATGAGCTAAGCATCATGCTAGAGGGAATTAAACTTTATCTCATTTTAGCTTACCATAATCTTGCAAGATACATTATCATCACTTTTCAGGATAGCTTCTCAGAGGTTATGTGGTTTATTCAAAGTCACAGTTATTAAGTGGTAGAAGAAAAACTTAAATTATACCCTTCTAAATTCAAAGATAATGCATCTTTCCTCTTATACCAATGGTATCACCAAGCAGAATAAAGAGTTCTCAAAAATATTACTTGTTCTTTTAGAAGTTAATCTGAACCACAATGAGATTATCAATTCATCTGATCTTTCAGCAATCTAATAGCAATTCTGGACATATAGTTTTTCTCTCGATTCTCTAAACTCTCTACCATCAGCAAATAACATTGATATGCAACTTCCCATCAACCATAACAGTCAAGGAAAATCCACTGTGATTCTCTTGCCTACTCCCCTGTGCAACAATGATCTGCATTAAAAACAACGTGCTCGGGTCGGCCCCATGGCTTAGCAGTTAACTGCGCGCGTTCTGCTACTGGCGGCCCAGGTTCGGATCCTGGGTGCGGACCAAGGCACCGCTTCTCCGGCCATGCTGAGGCCATGTCCCACATGCAGCAACTAGAAGGATGTGCAACTATGACATACAACTATGTACTGGGACTTTGGGTAAAAAAAAAAAAGAAAAAAAAAGAAGGAGGATTGGCAATAGATGTTAGCTCAGAGCCAGTCTTCCTCAGCAAAAAGAGGAGGATTAGCATGGATGTTAGCTCAGGGCTGATCTTCCTCACGAAAAAACAAAACGTTGTCAAAATTTTGGTGAGACCAGAATCCACAAAGTCACAGTGGGTAGTGAGAGAGGTAGCTGCTTTTGCTGCCATTATTATTAAGTGCAAGACTGTGGATATGTCACTTAGCCTTTGTGTGCTTCCATTTCCTCATCTCTTAATAGGAAAATAATAGTACCTACTACATAGTGTTATTGTGAGGACTTGCAATAGCAGGTAGCATTGTGCTAATCTGTTTACATACATTATCTAATCTGATCCTTACACAAGTCCCAGAGTGGGGGGCATACACTCTTAACCCTAACTTGTAGATGAGGACACTGAGGTTGACGTCTACCCAAAATCACACCATCCTAAAGCTGTCCTAGGTCCAACAGAAATAAAAACGTATTCATAAACACTTTGTCTATAGTCTTTTAAGTTGCAGTATTATATTATACCTAGAAGTAGGCTCTCTGAACATTCAAGCATAGGGACTTTTGTCTCTTGTTATTAAAAATTTAAAAGACAGTCCTAATTTCTCTTACCTTATACTTCCCCTCCTCCAAATTATAAATGGTATGTAAAATTTTAAAACTTGGAACATCTACCTCCCTATGCAGCTCATCATCTAGAGAAAACACAGCACTGAGCAGACATTCAATACGTATTTATTGAATGAATGGTTCAACATAAATTGCTTACCTGCTTCCTTGTGTTAGGTACTTTACAAACATTATCTAATATAATTCTCACAATATCCATAAAACTATAATTATGCCCATTTTAGAGACGAAGAAGCAGAAAATCACACAAGTTGAATAACTTGCTTTGGGTCACAGGGTTGATAATTTGCAGAGCCAGGGCTGGAACGCAGTTTTGACAAACTCCAAAGCTGTTACCTTTCTACAGCCTCATGCTGTTCTTACTCTGAAGTTCACTAAAAAGTTTTATGAAAAGGTGGGACTTGTGATTAACTTGAAGGATAACCAGGACTTCAGAAAGTAGAGACAAGGAAGCCATTACAGACAAAGAAATGAACAGAAGCAAAAAATAGAAGACAGACAGCAGGGAACAAGTTTGGGAAATGATGTCTAGTACCCTTACCTAAACCAAGCACTTAACTTAAGAGAAAGTATCTAAGTATATAAGAGGTTTGAAAAGATTAATGTAGTAGCAAAAATAAAAATTAAAAAGAACTAGAGTGGATAAATTTGGAGACAGAGAAGCCAGATCATACATAATTTATAAGGGGTAGTAAAGTTTAGGGTATAAACCAACACGGAGAAATGGAAGGGAAAGAAAGGATGGAGGGAAACAAGAACCAGCTGAAAGGAGTCAAGGAAGAGAACTGCAAATGTGATGACTGGAAGAACGACTCTGCCATTAAGAAATTTTGTTTTCTACCTTTCAACAACGTGCATGTATAAGTTATAAAATCAGGAAAAAACAAAATTTGTTTTAATTACTTAAATGAAGAAGAAAATAGGGAACCAAGAGGAGAATTGGAGACATTTCACAGTTAATCCCAGACATCTGTGCCTTGATCCATCTGTAACATATGAAAAAAATCATCTACAAAATCAGAAAGGAGTCCTGCAAGATGTATCTTACATATGTAAAGAATATTTATTAAAATGTTATCTAATTCTTAATGAAAAATAATTCAAAAGTCCCCAACAATAAACTGTAAAACATACAGAGCTACTAGGTCTGCTCAAAAAAGAAAAATAAATGACCGCAGGCTAAACATAATCATTATTTTATGATCTGAGTGGTAAAATTTGAAAATATCACATACTGCAAACTAAACCAATACTTCTCAAACCTCTCCACCAAAGTACTAAAATTTATAAAATGTTTTTGAAATCTCCAATTTTATCTTTAAATTTCCTGTTATCTTTAACTTTACCTTGATCTTACAATATTTCCATGTTTGTAATTAGATTTTTAAAAAGTTACTTACAAGGTTAAAAATGATGCTTCAAGAATTGGGGCCATTTTAACCTTGTGGCTTTTGATTATCCCTGGCAGAAAGGTCACAAAACCACAAAAGTCCAAAGTTTAAAAAGCATCAAAATAAATAAAAATCTTTTGTAGAAATGTATGAAGCAATGATATTAAACTGATGACTATTTAAAAACAAAAGCAGTAACAGGCTCTAAAATAGGTAGCCTCTGAAACAAAAGACATCTTAAAATAACTGAAGATCCCAAATACAAAAAAAGCCTTTAAATATATGCACACGCACACACACGCACGTATATTACAAAAAAAAACATAGAGAATTAAAAGTTCAACCATATGAAAATGCCATAATAGGGGCCGGCCCCGTGGCTTAGCGGTTAAGTGCGTGCGCTCCGCTACTGGCGGCCTGGGTTCAGATTCCGGGCGCGCACTGACACACCGCTTCTCCGGCCACGCTGAGGCCGCGTCCCACATACAGCAACTAGAAGGATGTGCAACTATGACATACAACTATCTACTGGGGCTTTGGGGAAAAAAAAAAGGAGGAGGACTGGCAATAGATGTTAGCTCAGAGCTGGTCTTCCTCAGAAGAAAGAGGAGGATTGGCATGGATGTTAGCTCAGGGCTGATTTTCCTCACAAAAAAAAAAAAAAATGCTATAATACCCCCAAGGAGGAATACTATACAATCACTAAAAATGATGTTATAGAGATTTTTAATATATTTAGAAGGGATAAATCATAATGCTAACTAAAAAAAATAAATAACAAAATCACGTTCATATGTACAATTATATATGTCTCAAATACATGTAAAAAGAAAAAACAAACTGATTTAACGCTAAAAGAAAAAAGATTGATTTAAAATTTTTACCTCTAGGAAAAAGAATCATGAGTGTTTTTATGTTCTTTTGCTATTTTGCTATTTGCTATAAGCAACATTTTGCTATTTTTCTAAATTAGTATATAAACATCATTCACAACAAAGCATAACAATGGCAAGTTGTGGTGAAAGTGGCCCTTTTGCTAATAAACAGGCACTGAAAATGAAACAGATCCCCAACTATCTATTTTTACACTGAAATTATATCAAGAATAACATCTTTTAAATGTAAAAACAGATAACCAAAAAATTAACACCAAAAGCCTGCCCCATGGTCTATCACAATTGAGTTTTATGATTCTCTTTCCACGCAAGTCTTACAAAAGCTAAGAACAGATCTATCATTTAAATCCAATTTCAGTTCAAACTGCACATTGCAACACAAAAAGTAAAGGCATCTGTATGGTGCTTTGTAGTATGTCAAATATTTTGTCTGCCAAGTTATTTGATCCTCACAATAACCTTAGGATAAGTGTTAGTTCAATTTTAAACATGAGTGTCCACACTTACTAGGTTGGTCACAAAACCAAAAAATAGAAAATAATAAGTGTTGGCAAGGACGTGGAGAAATCGGACCCCTCATATATGGCTGGTGGGAATATGAAGTGATGCAGCCTCTTTGGAAAGCAGTTGGCAATTCCTCAATAAGTTAAACAGAGAATTACAATATGAACCAGTAATTCTACTCCTAGGTGTTGCCAGTGAGAGTCTGTTTTTTTTTTTTTGGGGGGGTGGGGGGAGACGGGGGCAGTAACAGGAAGGGACAGCCTAATGAGTATGGGGTTGTCTTTGGAGTGATGAAAAAGTTCCGGAACTAGATAGTGATAACTAGATAGTTGCACAACATTGTGAATGTACTTAATGCCACAGAATTGTATACTTTAAAATAGTTAAAATGGTAAACTTCAAAATATGTGTATTTGATCACAATTTTAAATGGGGGAGGGAGTGTCTTAGGTCGAATTCCTGAGAAGCAAAACCTAAGATGAGAATTCTTTGCAAGGGACTGAGGGAGTGTTTCATGTAAAAAATTCAAGGAAGTGGATAAGGCAACAAAGCCATGGGTGCAACTTAAGTCTAGTCTCAACCTGATCCCAGAGTGAACTCTGGAGTCTAAAGGGCACCAGGGAGTTGTCTTGTCTTGATACCTGGCCAAGCCCTCATAGCCCATAAAAGTCAGTCTTGGCTACAGGTCACCCACCCACTCTCTGGGGAAGTGAGGAGCATAACATCTCAGGCATCTCTGGTCAAGGCAGCTCCCAGCAATTCTGTGAAGGAGGTTACAACTGAGAGCTGTCACTCACCAAGACCACAGGTGAGGGATAGGTAGATACCCCATCCCAGGTAAAAAGGATCTAGGTGGGGTACCAACAGCATCTACTTCAAGGAGGAAACCGAGGCTTAAAAAATTGAGTGACTTATCTAGAATCACACAGCAAGTATAAGTGGAACTTGAAACTTACTCTCTTTACCTTATAACTCATGCTCTTTTCCATTCCAACTTTGCATAATTTCAACCTATTAAAACATAATGGGGAATTCATTTTTTTGGTCTATCGTTTATCCCTCTGTTTTTCTTCTTGTTTTGAGTTTTTGTTTCATTGGTTGGGTGTTTTGCTTTGCTGCAGGGAGGGTGAGTAGATGGTCCCTTCAGCTCTGCATGAAATGGCCTTTGCCATCAGTTCTCATCCCTACCAAACTCCTAGTTCATATCACATCACCTGGCAGAAGTGACTGCTCTCAAGAATTGTCTCCCTCAAAATCCTGTTCATAGCTATGGTTCTGCATTATGTTTGCAAGACTGTCTGCTTTTTAAATTATCATGTAATTGATAGCAAAGATCATGGGTTTACCCATACTTATACTACTGATATATGGCATCTACTAGGAAGTTGATAAAAGTTTGTTCAATTAAACTGTACTTTGTTTTAACATCACTAAAAAGGAATCAAAAGTACAGACGATTTTTTTAACTTTGTATTCTGAATACCCTTGATTCAAGTGGATTTGACTATCTACTGTAGAAAAGTTGCTTAAATTGCTTGCTACATGGGAACTGACTGCTCATACACCACAGGTCAGGATCAATGACAGACTAGAGTCACTCTCATGAACTGGATGCTAGGTAAGTGGAAAAATAACATATCCTTTTATCCATTTAAACGTATAAATACTAACATCCAACAATTACATTTCACTTAGAATAGATCAAAAGACATTTAACACTGTTTTCTAAAGGAAAATGTTACAAATAAAAGTAACTTCTCTCTACTCACCCGTCCAAATTAAAGAGTTCTAATTTTGAAAAATAATTTAGCATAGTAAGGAATTTTATTTTAAATAATTTAAAGGAAAGATAAATTACCTCAATAATTAATAATAATTATGCTGAAAAAGAGACAGATTTCAATGTAATTAAATCCAAAAAAGCTAAACTTATAGAGAATTTTTCCACTATTTTATCATTATGTTTGGCATTAACAATAACATGTGCTATTGCATGTATTCCATTACTCTAAAAGGCTAGTATCATTTTCCTAAAACTAAAGAGATTATTAGCAGAAGCTATTTCAAAGCTATACCAACAGACCTCAAAGAGTTTAAAAAAAAAAAATGTTCCTAACAAGAAAGGCCAAGGAAGAAGGTAATTAGGAATACGGGGTGAGAAAATAAAAGAAACAACATTTAAAATGAAAGCAGAAAAACACAAATAGGAAAGAAGGCTTCAAAGATTTTTTTGCAATTGTTTAGCTTACCAAGAAAACCATTTTAATGAGTAAGAATGCCAAAACGATCTTAGAAAGTGAACAAACAATGCCATTACACTTAGTTTTCCTTTTTTTAAATGCAAACAATAATACAAAATTGTCACCAGTTTATAATATACTTAACATTAAAACGCACTTGAGCTATAACAGAACACAAACAGAAGAAACAAACAAGCTGAAATTTTTATTCCTAGAAACAGTTGATGACACAAACCCAATTGAAACACGGAAAGCAAAGAAGCATTGATGCCATCTCTATTAAATCCATGGCCTGATTTTCTTTAGACTCTGAACACATAATACGTTTCAACAGAAATCACTAGTGAATGGGCTTTTTCTTCAAGTCTTTGCATTTGCTTGTTTGTTTGCTTTTCAAGGAAAGTCCAAGAAATCTGGAAGTATTGTTTATCTTGAAGTATCAAGCCTGGAAAATAATGTGGCTAATCATGGCTCACAGATATTTCCAACCCTAAAATACTAGACTATGTCCTGTATTTAAAATAACAAATACCAGCTTTTAGCTATAAACATAAACCAACAGCTTTCACAATACTCAAACATAACTCATTTTATCTTACCACCTGCACTTCTAAATAACCTTAAAAACCACAAAATAGCATGATGTTTTCACACCAGCTCCAACATAACTGTAGTATTTATTGTTTCCATGCACTATCTACTTCATTTCATGATTTAGTGCTATGAGAGAGAGAGAAAATGTACATGATTTCTCATGTTTTGAATTTCTTAAGTAACAAAAACCTTTTCACAAATACATTCACCTAAATTCAGTTAGATGAATCTATTTTAATAATGCCTAACAAAATATCCACTCAGTCAATTAGTTTGTTCATAAATAGAATTGCATGCCACATAAAACTATCAACTTCCACCAGTGGTTTTCAGAGTTCCCTTTCTTTCTATCATTTTAATTCATTCAGGCCCTCTTTCCACTAAAAAATCACCCCGGTCCCCTCTAATAATGTATCCTCCACATTGCTATCAGATGGATCATTCTACACTCACATCATGTTACTTCCTTCCTTAAAAATCCAGTAACAGTTCCCCTTAGTTTTGAACATAAAGTTTAATCTACTTAGTAGCTTAAAAAATAAGAAAGGTCCTTCCTGATTAACCTTTATCTACCTTTCCAGACTCTTCTCTAGCTACTTCTCACCCAACCTTTACCCCAGCATCTTAAAACTGACTGCAATTCACAAAATGCTGCATGTTGTTTTGTGTGGTCTTGGACCATACTATTCTTTCTCTCTGGATTTCACTCCTCTTGCCTTTCCTACATACAGATGTTGAGTCAACTCTTAACAGTCCTTCAAATTCAACTAACTTTCACCAATTCTGACTAACTTTCACTGAACCCCTCAATCTGATTGAAATTACCCTTTTCTACCACTACCTAGTAACATGTTTATACGTCTATGCAGTATTTAACACACAGTATTATATTCATTGATTTATTTGTGTGAACCAAACAGGTCCTTCAATATAAATTCATTTGACTTGTGAACTATGCCTTATTCAACTCTGTTTTCCCAGCACTAACACAGAGCCTAACATACCACTAGTGTTTAGTAAATGCATACAGAATGAACAAATGAATGAATATTACTGAACTTTTAAATTCCATGTTTTAAGACACTGCTATATATAAAATTGTTGTAAAAAGAGGTTCTGACTTCCCACTTCCAGTATGACATGTAAAAAGGTTGGAAGGTGTCACTCCCTTCCTCGAAACAAGAAAAAAGCTAAACAAACTGAAAATCAATCACTCTTCTTAGATCCGTCAGAGAACTGAAGTCACAGAGCAAACTACCATGGTAAACACTGGAGGAGACAAATGAACAGAAAGAGTAACAGCTAACCAGAAGCAGAACCCATGTCTGGATCCTGGTAGGTTCATTTAAAGAGTAATTCACTAATTGCTGGAGACTAAGCACAGACTAGCAAGATCACAGCCAGGGACAGAGGCTCATTAAAAGAATAAAAACTAATCATAGGATTATAGAACACTTCCCCTTCTCACATCCATACCACCATGACAATCAGTTTCCTGTATAATAACAGATTATAGCTGAAAGACCCACAAGCCTCAGACTCTACTTAAGAAGCAGTCTCGAGGGAAACCCAAAGACAACAGGAGAAACAAAACAAGGACACTAGAGGTAATTTTAGTCTCTGACACTATGGCTTTAGCAACAGTAAACACAGCCTAACTCCTAGTCAGATAAAAATAAAAACCTCACATTGAAGGCCTACCTACCTCAGTTTCTTTTACCAGATACATCACATCTGACTTTCAACAAAAAATTACAAGGCATGCTAATTAGGCAAAACACCAATCTGAAGAGATAAAGCAACCATTAGAACCAGACTCAGAGATTCTGAAATTATTGGACTGGAATTTATAACTATGAGTAGTATGCTAAGGGATCTAATGGAACAAGTGGACAACATGTGAGAACAGATGAGTAATGTAAGCAACGAGATGGAAACACTAAAGAAAAATCAAAAAGAAATGCTAAAAAAGGAAACGTTAAAACAAAAATCAAACCACTGTAAAAGAAATGAAGAACGCTTTTAATGGACTCATCAGTAGACTGAACATAGTAGAGGAAAGAACCAAAGAACTTGAAAATATGTCAAAAGAGTTCCAAAATTGAAAGGTAAAAAGAAAAAAGAGTGAAAAAGACAGATAAAAATACTCAGGAACTTTTGGAAAATTACCCAAAAAGTGAAATACATGTAAATGGTATTACCAAAAGAAGAAGAAAGAGGGAAAGGAAAAAAGAAATATTTGCAGTAATAATGGTTGGGAATTTTCCAAAATTAAGGACAGACACCAAACCACAGATCTAGGAAGCTGAGACAATATGAAATAGTATAAATACCACAATATCAGCACCCAGCCATATCCTACTCAAACTGTAGAAAATCAAAGACAAACAGAAAATCTTGAAAAAAGCCAGAAAAGGAAAAAACAAACCACCTTACATATAGAAGTCAACGACAAGAATTCAAGCAAGAAGAGAGATGAATGAAATATTTAAAGTATTGAAAGAAAAAACACCAACATAGAATTCTGTGTCCAGCAAAATTATTCTTCAAAAGTGAAGGAGAAATAGACTTTCTCACACAAAAAAAACTTGAGGGAATTCATAACCAGTAAACCTGCCTTGCAAGAAATGTTAAAAGAAATTCTTCAAAGAGAGGAAAATAAGTCAGAAACACAGACTTATATAAAGAAAGGAACAGCATTAAACAAGAAATAAAGGTAAAATAATTTTTTTATTTAATTTATTCTTAACTGATCTAACAGATAACAGTTTGTTCAAAATAATAACAGCAATGATGTATTCAGTGATTAAAGCTTATAAATAAGTGAAATGAATGACAGCAACGCTACAAAGGAAGGAGGTATTCTTTTATAGGGTACGTGGTAATACCCATGCAGCTATATAGTGTTATTTCAAAGTGGACTTGGCTTAGTTTTAACTATATATTCTGAACTATAGAACACCACTAAAAATACTTTTTAAAAAAAGAAAGAAAAATGTATAATTGATCCGGTAAGAGAGGAAAGAAAATGAAATCATATAAAATGCTTAATTAACACCAAGAGAGGCATAAAAAGAGAGGAAAACAAAAAAAAAGAACAAGGGCAATGATAGACAACAGTCACAAATACGGTAGATATTAATCCAATTATACCAGTAAACACATGAGTCAAAGAAAATTCACAAGAGAAACTTAACAATATTTTAAATTAAATATAAAGGAAAATACAACCCATCAAAATTTGTGGGTGCAGAAAAAGAAGCACTTAGAGAGAAATTTATAGCATTACATGCATATATTAGAAAAAAAATGAAGATCTAAAATTAATAATCTAAGCTTCCACCTTAGGAAAACAGAAAAAGGACAAATTAAACCCAAAGTAGGCAGAAGAAATAATAAAATTTAGGGCAGAAATCAAAGAAATTGAAAACAGGAAGTCAAGAGAAAAAAAACTGATGAAACCAAAAACTGGTTCTTTGAAAAAAAAAAATTTACAAACCTCTAGCCAGGTTAAGGGGAAAAAAAGACACAAATTACTAAAATGAGAAATGAGAAAGAGGACATCACTACTTATCCCATAGACATTTAAAAGGATAATAAAGGAATACAATGAATAACTCTATGCCCACAAATTTGATAGCTTAGATAAAAACGGACCAATTCCTTGAAAGACAGGAACTACTAAAACTCACACAAGGAGAAACAGATAATCTGAATAGGGCTATATATATTTTAAAAATAGAATCAATAATTAATAATTTTCCAAGAGAAAGCACCAGGCCATGATGGTTTCACTGGTAAATTCTAACAGAGATTTAATGAAGAAATTCCCTACAATTCTCCATAATCCAGAGAGAACACTTCCTAACTCATTCTATGAGGCCAACATTACCCTAATACCAAAAGCAGACAAAGACATTATAAGTAAGGAAAAATACAAAACAGTATCTTCCAGGAATATAGATGCAAAAAATTCTCCACAAAATATTAGCAAATCAAATCTAACAATGTCTAAAAAGAATTATATACCACAACCAACTGGGATTTATTCCAGGTACGCAAGGCTGGTTCAACATTTGAAAATCAACTGATATAATTCATCACATCAACAGACTAAAGAAGAAAGACTATATGCCCCTATCAATAGATTAAGAAAAAGCATCTGACAAAATCCAACACCCATTCAGGATAAAAATTCTCAGCAAACTAGAAATAGAAGGGAACTTCCTCAACTTGAGAAAGAACATCTGCAAAAAAAACCTACGGCTCACGTCATACTTAATGGTGAGAAACTAGATGCTTTCCTCCCTAAAATCAGTAACGAGGCAAGGATATTCGCTTTCACCACTCCTATTCAACATCATACTGGAAGTTCTGGCCAATGTAATAAGCCAAGGAAAGAAAATAAAAGGTACAAAGACTGGAAAAGAAGAAATAATACTGTCTTTGTTCACAGATGACATGATTGTCTATGTAGAAAATCAAAAAGAATCAACAAAAAACTCCTGGAAATAAACAGCAGTTAATAACACGGCTGTAGGATACAAGGTTAATATACAAAGGTCAATTATTTTCCTATATACCAGCAATCAATAACTGGAATTTGAAATTTAAAAAAAAAATACCATTTACATTGGCACAAAAAAATAAACACTTAAGTATTAATCTAACAAAATATGTAGCGGATCTATATGAGATAAATTACAAAACTCTGATGAAAGAGACCAAAGAAGATCCAGATAAATGGAAAGATAGTCTGTGTTTACTGACAGAAAGACAATATTGTTAAGACGCCAGTTTTTTCCAACTGGATCTGTAGATTCAACACAATCCTAATGAAAATCCCAGCATGTTACTTTGTCAATATCAACAAACTGATATATTATATTATTACAACATAATAAAGCTACGATAATCAAGAGTGTGGCATGGGCAAAAGAACAGACATCTACATCAATGGAACAGAATAGAGGGCCCAGAAACAGACTCACACATATAGCCAACTTATCTTCGTCAAAGGAGCAAGACAATCCAACGAACAGTCTTTTCAACAAATGGTGCTGGAATAACTGAACTTCCAAATATTAAAGAAATGAATCTAGACACTGACCTTACATCTTTCATAAAAATAAACTTAAAATGAATCATAGACCTAAATGTAAAATTCAAAACTATGAAATTTCTAGAAGAGAACATAGGAGAAAATTTAGATGACCTTGGATGATTAGAGAAAAACTGATAATCTGGACTTCATTAAAATGGAAAACTTATGCTATGTGAAAGATACTGTTAAGAGAATAAAAAGATAAGCCACAGATTGGGAGCAAATATTTGCAAAACATATATCTGGTTTGGCGGCTACTTAGAAAACTCAAGAGAATTATCATATGACCCAGCAATTCCACTCCTAGGTATATACTCAAAAGAATTGAAAACAGGGACTCAAACAGATACTGGTACACCAATGTTCAACTGCAGCATTATTCACAAAAGCCAAAAGGTGAAAACAACCCAAGCGTCCATCAACAAATGAATGTATAAACAAAATGTGGTACGTACAAAGAACTCTTAAAACTGAACAAAAATAAAAAATTTAATTAAAAATAGGGCAAAAGATCTGAACAGACACATATGAAATGATGCTCAACATCATTTGTCATTGAGGAACTGCAAATTAAAACAAGGTACAACTACACAGCTATTAGAATGGCTAAAATCTAAAACACTGAGAATAGCAAATGCTGACAAGAATGTGGAGCAACAGGAGCTCTCATTCAGTACCGGTGTGAAGGCAAAATGATACGGCCACTTTGGACAACAGTTTGGCAGTTTCTTACAAAGTGAAACTTAGTCTTACCAAACAATCTAGCAATTGTGCTCCTACGTATTTACTCAAATGAGTTGAAAACTTATGTCCACATAAAAACCTGCACTCATATTTATAGCAGCTTTATTCATAATTGCCAGAGACTGAAAGCAACCAAGATGTCCTTCAAAAGGCGAATGGATAAAGAAACTGTGGTACATTCATATAATGAAATATTATTCAGCAGTAAAAAGAAATTAGCTATTAAACCACAAAAAAGAATGGAGGAACCTTAAGTGAATACTGCTAAGTGAAAGAATCCAGTCTGAAAAGGATACAGTTTGTATGATTCCAACTATATGATATTCTGAAACAGACAAGTCATGAGCCTCATAACAACGGTTTAGTCAAAAATGGACCACACACAAGACTATGGTCTCATAAGGTTAGTACTATTAGCTTAGGTGTATGGTAGGCTATACCATCTAGATTTGTGTAAGTACACTCTATGATGTTCACACAATGACTAAATCGCCTAAGGAGACATTTCTCAGAATGTATCCCCATCATTAAGCAACGCATGACTATACTATACAGAGAGCAAAAAGACCAGTTGCTAAAATGGTTAACATACTAAATTTTATGTTACATGTATTTAGCCAAAATTTAATGGGGATTTTTAGAAAAAACTATTCTGTATGATACTTTAATAGTCAATACATAACATCATGCATTTGATAAAACCTACAGAACTGCACAACATAAAGAGTGATCCCTAATGTAAACTACTGACTTTAGTTAACAATAATGTATCAATATTGAGTCATCAATTGTAACAAATGTAGGGCACCAACGAAAGATGATAATAACAGGTGAAACTGAGGGCTGAGGAGGTAGGTATATGGGAACTCTCTGTACTTTCTGCTCGATTTTTCTGTAAAATTAAAACTGCTCTAAAAAAATAGTCTATTAATTTTTTAAAAAGTCCTTTTTGACATTTTCAGTACTAAACTTTATAAAAACTTCATTCAGTAAATAACTACATAGCAATGTTGCCATCAATATCAATTACATTAAATAAACCATGAATTCTTTCAGAAATATGAAATCTTCAGGATTTTTAATTTTTTAAAAAATGGACTGATAGCTAAAAAGGACAAGAATCTAGAGATTTAAAATAGTACAAAGAGACAGCAAAATATAATAAGTAAATTTAATTTAACCATTAATTTTTAGGCCAGGTTTTATTCCTCAAAGGTTCATTTTCCTATTAAATGAACATTATAACTTTAAATGCCAAAACTCTTTCTAATTTACTAATTTTGGATGAAAATCTTCCCCATACAAATATTAAATATTTCCTCTTTTTTACTGAGGTCATATTGGCTTATAATATTGTGTAAATTTCAGGTGTACATTATTATTTTAGTTTCTGTATAGACTGCATTGTGTTCACCACCAGTAATCTAGTTTTTATCCGTCACCATATATGTGCCCCTTTATCCCTTTCACCCTCCCCCCACCTCCTTCTCCTCTGGTAACCACTAATCTGTTCTCATCTTTTTATCTGTTTAAACAAAGTATGCTTAATAAAATGTTCCTCCTGTCAACTAGTTTATTAAATAGTTACAACGCAATGATACCTTTAAAAATCTATTAAAGTAGATAGGGCAGGCTGAACTTACATTAAATGACCCTGGATGATGCTTTTTGAGTTTCCGTATATTAGTATTTTTGTGTGTTTCCTTCCCAAACAAGCTATTCTTCTTATTCCTCACAATGATTTATGTGTCTGTTTTATAACTAAATAATGGGGAAAGGGGAGAGGTGTAAAAACAATCTGTTAGAACTTTATCACAAATGAGGGTACACAGGCAATGACGGGAATTTGCAAGGGAGAAAGAAGGAAGGAGGATTGCTCCTTTGTGACGAAACTGTACAAGATTTATATAATAATTTTTCCACTGTCTGGTCCTTAGCTACGTGTATAACTGGAACTGATTAAAATGATCATGGGTAAAATAAGGTGTTCAATAATATGAATTGTAAACTTTTGCTTAAAGCCATCTCATTTATATAGAGCTCATATATTTAAAACCTTACGTATTAATACACTAAAAGTCTCAAATTCAGATCAGAATATGGGTTCCTTTGCTCTTTACCAATAAAAAAAATTGGTTATTTTTCCTGCTCAGTTGTTGTAATAATCATCATCATCATCCAATAAATAATAGTCATTGTCTACCTAATGTAGTTGAATCCTCAGGAAACTAATTTACTTTGATATTATGTCCAATGGTGGGTGTAATGAATGTTCTGGAAATTAATACCAAAAATAATTAATTTCTTTTTCTACTCAGACAAACTCAAATATAAATGAAAAAGAGGGAAAATAGTCCATCACAATCACTAATATGATTTCTGTTAAATATTTTATGCTTGAGCATTAAACCCCTTAGCATCTTTCTTATTAATAATAATGAACAACTAGATAAATATTGAGATTTATGATAATTTTGGAATAGACTATAATCAAGATTATTTATTTGTATTCCAACCTTATCCTTAAAAAGATTTTAGGGTGGCTTATAAAACTATTTACAATATATAATAATTACATGATCAAGATGAAATTATACTACTCAATTCAACTGACAGTTGAAAGTACCACAGTAATCTTTCACATAAGAAAAAAGACCCTCAAGTTCTGTAAACACATTAAGAAAGAATTCCATTATGATATGTAAATTAAAAAATTGATCATTATCTCAAACTATTCTTGCCCATTCTATAAAAAAGGATATCTGCTGGACCAAAAATTTCTATGTATAAAGTATAGGTGGCAGGAGTGGGAAAACTATGGCAGGCCAGCTGCCTCTTTATGTAAAAGTTTTACTGGAACACAGCCGTGTCCATTCACTTATTGTCTGCTTTCAGACTACAACTGCAGAGCTGAGTAGTGGACAGGGACCTCATGGTCCACAAAGCTAAAAATATTTACTATCTGGCCTTCTGTAGGAAAAATGTATGGACCCCTGGTAGGGTATCAACTAGTACAACACAATTCAGAATTAATAATTTGTATACAGAGATACAGGCTTCTGCTTATTAGAATACTTCTTGAAAGAGTACAATTTAATAGTATAAACGATTTAGTAGAAGTAGCACAATTCAGTAGTATTTATTTAATGTGAATGAACTTAAGGTGTTTTTATATATTTTAGAAGCATCCAAATAAGAAAAACAAATGACACAGTAGTAACAGATGCTTGTTTTGATCCTCTAAAAATCTCTAGCTTATTGGTCTAGACTAGAGTTACTACAATACAAACACAAAATTTTAAAAGTTGGTATTTTCAAAAATATTTTACCATTTCCAATTTATATTTGCCATGTATAAATTTGTGAAAATTAGCTATGTTGTACTGTGAATAGAATTTAAATGTAAAAAATAAAACTATAATCTAAAATTGCTATGTACAGCCCAAGCTATTCATATTCACTTATTTTTTTTTAACTGATTATTTATACAAATAGAGGAATTTCCCCCAACTATCTATTTGATTTCAATTTGAAATCAAATCCCTGTACACTTTTCCTACAAAGTGCTTCACCTTTCAGAATTCACTGTTAAAGATGAAAAACAGTAAAATGAATGCCTGTATACCCTTCACTTTGATTCACCAATTGTTAATATTTTGCCACATTTGTTTTATATATGTATTTGCTTAAGTATAGTACTGACTTCATGAAAATAATTCATCATGCACCTCTTTTAATACAGATATTTTCCTATAAACATGCAATAGCATTATCACACTTAACTTATTCCACAGTATTGATATCCAGTTGATAATCGAGTTTACTCAAACATCCTAAAAATGATTAAGCTTTTCTTAAAATATAACATCCAATCAAGGTTCACATATATGACCAACTTCTGAGAGGCAACTGCCTAATTTTTCTTTAAACAATCTTTTTATGCCTCCCATGTTCTCTCTTCTTTTCATAAACTTGTTCTCTGGAAAAGCCATAGAAACACAATTTCACCAGTATTTCCTGCCAGAACCACTCAGCAATAGAAGGGTATTGTGATAACGGTGAGGAGGAAATTGAATTTTCAATTATCTCGGTAGATTCTGCTTTCCCTATAAGAATATCTAGAAGGAAACTGTAATCTTATCTTAGCTGGTTATAACTTTTTATAAATCTATACCCAACCAACATTCATTGATCATTAAGTGAAAAGTCTCGTGACTTAACTACCTGCCAGGGCTCAAGAAGTTAAGCTTTAATATTGTTATCACTCCTTAATAAGAATCATGAATAATTATCCAAATATATCATTTTATAAAAAGAAACAACATATTATAAAAGTTGTGCACTTGACTGGTCATTGAAAAAATCAGTTTTAGAAGACTAAACATACTTTTTTAAACATATACCCAATTTTACGGTTCACTAGGTTGAATAAATTTTAATCATCCCATAAAAAGACTGGATAGCTTTCATATTACGCCTATCTATCAAGAAATTAACTTCTTTGTCAATTTGTTTCAATGCTTTCAAGCTTTTACTAAAGTACAAAACTTACATTTTGAACAATGCTTTATTATATAAATATTACAAAAATATGTACAACAACCACAAATTTTTTCTTACTATTAATGTAATTAAAGTATATGAAGATTTTAACATTCTCTCCTAATCTCTCCTAATATAATCTTAATGTTCACATTGAAGCAATTTTTGACTACTAAACTAAGAAATTAAGATTTCCAATGGGAATACTGTCAAATTTATAACAACAAAAAGATCAGTATTCTAGTGACTCATTTTCAATATATTTTCTATATTGTTAATTATGTCTGAACTCAGGGTATTTTCCAGTGTAAGTTATACACAAAGCTTAACAAATAGAGCCCTAAATCTGCACTCGCCTTTACTGAAACCAATGAAAAATCTATACACAGCAATGAAACTGGCATGCAAATAAAAGCACTGTCAAGACATGTATCCCTAAAAATAAGCCTACAATAACTATTTTAAAGGCTGTGTGTGGTCTCACCCATACATTTTGGCAAGATGCACTTTCTCCAACCACAGCTAGATTCATCCAAAAGCAGTGGCACTGGAGAGCCTCTGTCTCACCTGTCAAAGTTGAAGAACGTCGTTCCAAAGACCACCATGAGTCCATGGAGAAAAGCCACAGTGCCACAGCTGTTATTGATAAGTAGTCTCTAAAGGAGAAAATACTTCAAACAATTAAGCAAGTCATCCTTAATAGCAATACAGACAGATAAACAATATATTAATGTTTAAATGATGAGATGACATATACCATGCCAGGTCCGAAACAGTAACAATTTATATAGTGGAATACTAAGAGAGGATCTTTCGTAAGTAACACTAACTTACTAGTCCTTTCTATTCTTCTGCTGATAAAATTTCTATATATTATTTATCAACTCAAAAACTCTATTATGTTCCCTTATTAAAATGTTTTTTAAAAATCCTTATAAAACCTCAAAATTCATCTAAATTACTAGGGTACTAAATTCATCAAAATTGCTGAAGTCTGACAGGCTTAAGAGCACAGAAGATTAAGATTTATAAACAGAAACCCTAAATATATTAAAACCTGATTTTTTTAAGAAGATACCTTAATATCTTTTTCAACCACATTATAAAAGCAGTTTACATTTTTGCTTTAGACTAACCCTACCTACAGCAAAGCATATGGACTGATCAAGTAAGCTACAGGTAGATTAACATAAATAAAAAGAAAGAGCAAGAAAAACAATTACTTTGAAAAGAAATATGCCTCAGTGGACGATTCAGGCCCCACCTCCAACCTGGCAATATAAAACAAAATGTAAAGAAATATACCTGGCTGGTTAAAAAGTTTAAGTAATCATGACGAATATCTTATAATTTAACTTATTTTTCCTACTAGATGATAATGTCCTCTAACCCAATTTAACACTGCAACAAATCAATTGAAAAAGAAAGGGGGTGTCTTTCTGTGCCTTTTCCAGGACAGTTAATATCCAAAATCTTCTCATTACAAGACAGTTTCATCTACAACCAAGTCCCACAGCCCAGGCAAGGTCACCACAGAGTTCCAGCATACTGTGACGTCCCACAGTCTCATTTTCTATATACTCTAAGTACAAAGGTTCCAAAAGATTAGTTTCACTTTTCCCTAGATATATTTAGTACGTTAACTAGTATAGCTGGGATATTATTTTTCTTTGGTTTTGTCAGTAGCATGTTTGATATAAATTTTATTAAGTGGTAGTATATGTAACATTGCATTGTGGGTAGTAGTTTCCTGCTTTAGCCTAGCCACATCCTCAGCTGTCATATGAGCATGTTTCCCATATTTTCTGCAAGTTCTCGCCTTTTTTTTTCTTCTTAGAAAGATGACAGCATTAGAAGATGAATTGTTCTAATAATTAAAAAAAACATGAATTATTTATACAGCTATATTAAACAAGTATGGATCACTCTGCATTTCGAAGAATAGTCAAAGGGAAAAAAGAAAGCAATCCTTATAATTAAAGTATTAATGTCATGTGAAGTTAGTGTTAAAGTAAAAACATAGAGGAAGGAATTAAAAACTGTTAAAAGAAAATCTCTGTAATCAGATGCCAAGACCATCTAACAAATGAGGTGTACTATATCAGGATATAGGCATGACTTGCCTTGAATGTTAGGAGCTTCAAACCTGCCAGGTATTCATTATGAGGATTAATGTCAATATCCCCTACTAGAACCTTAAGAATCTACTTTGAGACTCTATAGAAATGTCAAAACAGAGAAAGAGAAACCAAAAAAGCCTGGAGGAGAAAGGGAGGAAGGGAGGGAGGAAGGGAGGGAGGAAGAGAGACGAGGAGAGAGAGGGAGAGTATTTTCTCTTTCGGAATCCAATTTCCACGTAATCTCACATTTAGACAGATAGCTGTTAGTACTAACCAAACGAAGTTGTTCAAACAATCATGGACATGGTGGTGCTTTGGGTTTTTATATAATTTAATTAAAACAAACTGAGAAGAAAAAAAAAAATACTCTCATTACAAAAAGTACCACAAAATAATACCCTGTACACACATACACAATCGCACACATGTGCATGCAGCTGTGTACATGGACATATACCTCATTAAAATAAGGAAGTGGAATTAATCTCTAATAATCATCACAATTTAAAACATTAATAAAACTATACATATTCTACTAATATAAAAAATTTTCAAATCATCAATATAAGGACCAATAAATGCTATGTAAGCTTAAACAGCTATTCATCAAATCCAAAAAGAAACTGTTGAAAAAATAAATTGTGACACACCAAGTAGAAACAATAAATGAAAAAGTTCCTTGCTAAAACCTCATAATCAGTGAGAACATTTTCAGCCAAATCAGGATTTCCATAATTTATAAAATTCCTATATCAAACCATTTGCTCCCACTGTTTTCAATTAAAGGAAAAATAGAACAGCAGCAAATAGAAGTTTAAAACAAGACAAAAAACACATAGAAATGAGAACAATATTGATATTGATAAAATAAAACTACTACTGTATTAAAATAGGATAATTAGTTCAGAAAATAAAAAATAATTCAAAAAGTAACAATGAAGATATATGCAGCATTTAAAACACTATTATACTGTTATATCACATAACAGTATACAATATAAAAAGTTCGACCAAAGTTGACAAATTTAGTAAATATCAAGTAATGGAGAAGCAAGATAACTAACTACTTTTTAAAACTGATTTCAAGTTCAAAGCTATATTTCATTTCTGCGGCATTAAAGGTAATTTATACGGCTGACCTAAACTTGTTAGTTATTTCCACATAGCAAATACTAACATCCCCAAAAAGGATGAAGTTTTGAGGGTCTTTGAAAAACAAAAAAAACCCTGTGCTTTCCATTTCTGATTTTAAACATACTATGAATCCATAATCAAGAGCTTTATTTGCAGTGACTGTTCTGAGTCAGTCTCTCTTCCTCATGTGTAATAACCTATTTCTAATAAAACAAACTGTCAGTTATCAAACGTGTACCAGTTATCACTGTTGTTTTCAAATTTTTATCACAAAGTAATATTTGCTCCAAAGAGGATATATTTCTAATTTAGAAAACAAAAATATATGTGGATAACGAATATACAAACTTTAAAGCACATGACTTCACTATCTTTCTCCTGCCAGAATTTGATGGGCCTAACAGAACAGAAAGGCCATATTCAACAACATCTATTAAACTCTTATGCAATAAGAGTGATCATCCTGACCCAAAATTATGTGCAGGAGGGTTACCTGCAAGAAGAGAACAAGCAGTTAAGAGACACACAGACGTTAAAAATTATTCAAATACACATTAAGTCAATTTGGAGGGCCAAAGTACGCTTAATAAAAAAATTTTAAGGGAGAAAATATTTAGCAAAAAGTTGTAATATGGGGTTGCAAGATGTCAGAGAATTCTCATACAGAAACTAAAAACTCATTCTAAAAGCAGAAAAGCATTTACTTACCATACTATAGCAGATACCTAAGTTCTTTCCATTGCCTGGTTCTGCTGCTATTGTATGTGCATACGGAACCATGTTTGGAAATTCCACAAATTATATAGACAAAGCCCTCCTTTAACTTACTGTAGATATTAATTAGAGATGTAGATCATATTGGTATACCTTATTTACAAGAGAGAATAAATGAACAACTTTTCTTCTTTTGCATGAATAATTGCACGTTAAATGAAAGCTCTTACTTTTCAATGTAAAACCTGTTTACACACACAATGAGGCATGATAAATCTATATCTAAAATAAAACACTAAAATGTATTTCTGGTTTTTTATCACTAAAAGTTTGTTACGGAGAAGTTCTGGACATTTGAATAATAAGGATTAAAGTCATTCCCATGTCCTCCCAGTGCATTTTGAGCAAAGCAACTTTTTGTAAGGTAACTCATGAACATATTTGTACATTTATCTTTATCTAATATAAACCAAAAATAGATAATGAATTGTTCCAGGAAGACCATATGCAGAGGTATTTTGGCTCTAACACCCTCTTGAGTGTTTCCCCAGCCCTTACCCCATTATATACCCCAAATAATGTTTTGTAATTCCCTGTCTCCGCCCACCCTCCCAGTCATTTACTTCACGCCACTCCTAGTTACGATCACACTAGGAAGAAGTCTAACATGCAAATTCAGAGTGGCATGGATAAATGGCAAAAAATGCCTAGAAAATCGGTCTGTTCGACTTTGTAATTTTTGTTGAAAAATACCTCCTTGCTCCCAACTGATGAAAACAGGAAGCTCTATTCATAAATATAAAATTCTCTGCCTATGATATATAATCATCCTAATAAGAAAATGAGTTCTATACATACATGTCCAAAGGGGCAAAAAAGGAGATAGTTTCCCAAAGATGTTTCCAATTTTCTTCTGAATCAGAATTAGCAAATCGAGACGACTAACATACTCTGTCTGTGTGCATTATTCCTTGCTACACGCAGCATTTTGTAATTTATTTCAAAGCCTCCATTATAAACAAAAAATACAGCTTCTGTTAACCCACTCCATTCTGAGCTTATAAAACCTTGTATTGAACAATCTAAGTTACAATATAAGAATTTTACTTTATATACGTATAAGATTTGCTATCAAAGGTTCTGTTCAAGTTAATATCCAAATAAACTAAAGACACACAAAATAAATACATTTCCTTGAAAAATAAAATTACAAGCATCAAGAAAACTAAGGTTCATCCAATAAACTATGTTACAACTCAACATTCATTTTTATAAGATCCTCAAACTGGTCATGAGATAACAGTATGCATAATATAAAAGATACTAATTACATTTAATCTTTATTGTAGGAGTCAGCATCTAATATTGATTACACATAAACTAGACAGACATGATTTAATATTTGTAAAGGAATCCCCAGACTAACACTTTCATGACAGCCAATCACAGTCAAGCCCAGCAAGCAGTTTGCAACCAGACCTGAAGAAAGGTAAACCTTTTTACAATGAGTTACAGATTCACAAGTTTAAGACGACAAGAAAAAGAAAAACAGAAGGACTCCAATCACCCAGCAAATATGAAGCAGACCCCAGAATGTGATACAATCCAAGGATGTAAATTATTGTAAATCATCACTGTTGTTCAGAATTTCACATAGCCTCTTGAGCCAATTTTGCTCACTTTTCCACAGACACAATAATGAACTAAACAAGAGAAGGCAAAAAAAAAAAAAGTGGGAGTGGGAGGACAGAAAGGAAAGCCCTTAACTGCAGAGTTCTGCTCTACAAATGCTTAACCTTACAGGAGTTTGGGCTCCTTCAGCATTTGTATTCTATCCAAATCCTCATGAGTCACAAAAATTAAAAAGCTATATCCTTCTGGATGCCAGGAAGGGCCTTACCACAAGCCTTTTGTCAGAGAGAGAGAGAGAGAGAAAGAGAGAGAGCGCAAGAGCAAGAGGGGAAAAGCCACAGTGGTAGGCAGTCCCACTTTACTTTGAGTACTGTGAGGTCACAAACCACATGATTCTGTCTCTCCAGTAATAGTGCTTGCAAAAAAAAGGAGTTTTAAAGCTTTTGCTTTTTTGGATTGTGTGAATGCTTCATTCGCCTCACAAACAACCACAGAACCACAAGTGCGGTGCAAACTTTCTCCAGGAGGACAGCAAGAAGTCTCTGGTTTTTAAATGGTTAATCTCCGCAGGTCACTACCAGCCACCGAGACCAACAGAGTCAGTGAGTGCTCTCTAACCACAGTCTATGCAGTAATAGTAGGTCCTTCAAATATTTGCTCATTCTCTTTTTGTTTTGTTTCCTTGCTTTTCACATGTTACCAGCTACATAATTTCTTGACAGAAAAAAATAAATATAAAGTCTATGTACTCCAGGCATACTGTAAAACTAAAACAAGGTTTGGGTATGGTTTGTATTTTCAGTTTAAGGCTGCAAGCAGAATTTACAAGAGAGGGTACAAGTTCTATCTGAAAAAAAAAGGAGGGACTATGGCATCAAACAGCCTCTTCAGCACAGTGACACCATGTCAGCAAAACTTCTTTTGGGGTAAGTGTTACCATATTTTAAAATCCTTAAGAGATGAACCTGTTGAACATAAAGGTATGTTTCTTCGATAAACTGCTAGCTTTTCTGGATAACATTATACTAAAGATCATAATAATAATGCTATTTTGTCGAACTAAAAGTTGAAAAATGCAATTGCTGTACATATTTGCATTTGGCATCTGTACCTTATTTACTTCTCAGAGTAATGACTTGAAATGAAAAAATTAAGTTATCTCATATTAGTCAAAATGTTTTCTAAAATTATAGAAATGAGATAATTAAACTAGTAAAGGAAAGTTTAATATTCAGATTAACCCTCACTGAAATAAAATAAGACACTAAATTAATCGAAGTATTATGAAGTATTCACTCTGGCAGCTCCCAATATTTGAGCAAACTTCAAAAAGAAAGCAATTTTACAAAATAACACACCACAGAATTATCTCGCATTATGCTCTACTATGTAAAACAGAGAAATAAACCTGCAGTACAGTTAACATTTTAACAAGCTCAACTAAAAGAAATCTATTTATAATTTTAAACTGCACCATAAGATATCTGGATAAGTTTCTTTCTAAACAACTTTATATAACTGGTGCATATTTACAACTGAAATAAAATTATGATAAGTATGTAACAGCCATTTTTAAAAATCTTTATAGTTGCCCAGGATATCCAGGATATTAAAAAGTTCACAGAAGTCTTTGAAAACTTACATGTAATTGTATTTTTCTATATAATTCTAATTTTACATCTATACACTATCATCCATATGTAGAACTTGTTATAAACACATAGCCATCGAAACGTCTAGGATTCTTTTAATCATATTCTTGGACCTACCAAAATGAATACCATTTAGCCTCATGAAAAATAAAACTCCGTAGGATACCCTGCATGATTTAAAAGAGCCATACCTACTAAAACATGCTGGACTTTAAAAGAAAACAGGCATAATATAGTCCCCTAATATTTAATTTCAAGTTAGTGTTGATACACAAAAGTAAACTACTTCAACATTCATCAGCTGACATGGTATTATAGTAAAATATCTAAACACTTACAAGATTTTCTTTATGATGTCCAACATGTTCCAACCACAAGGCAAGTTTATAAAATTATCTTTTATCCTTTAAAATAAATCCTTTTGCTGTGTATACCCATATTAACTTTGCTTTATAACTTACAACTAACGATTGGAGTTTCCTTTACTCCTCCTACTTCACACATTTTAACTGGCTACCAGAGGATCAATCTTAGTTTAGGTCAAAGAGAAATAATTAAACCTGAAGGAGAAAAGAAGTTTTCTCTTAAAAGGGTGAGGAAATGTACTTTGTAGTTTACTGAAAACAAAATGTAAAATTGCTGCCGTGACCCCCTCAATATCTGTAAGTGGACCCCCTTAGTTATAACACACACAATATAATAATCACAGATTATTTTTTAAAAATTTAATGGTACATAATAAGCGTTACTCTAAAAATTGCTGTGTTAAGGAAGCAGAACATATATACAACTAGACTGCATTACAACCCATATTATAATTATAGCTTATACACGGGAACTTTTGCTGTTCCCACCCAAGAAATGAGAAAAAAAATGGTTAAAACTATTGTTATATGGAGAGATAACTTGAAACAGACATCTCAAGCAGTTAAGTTACTCTTTCACAATATTACTCTATTTTTTCAAAGATTCATTTTTCTAACCAGATCAGAAACAATACAAGTTTCAAGGACTACTTCAGCACTAGCAGTAAAGTTATTAACATTGTCACAAAAAATATGTTAAAATGCTCTTTATTCTATCATATGACGGGTCTTATATTTCTGTGATATCCTTACTATTTCTACAGTAAAATTTCCAAAACTTAACCAGGTTTCTAAACAAGACATAATAGTGAACTAAATGGATAAAGATCATCTGCTATGGCATGTCATAGATTTTCAGACATCATAACTAATTCTTCCTCTTCTGAAAAGTGAAATTTACCCTCTCCCATCCCCAAATAGTACTTTAGAGCCTGGATAGAGAATTTAAGATGAACCCACCACACTGAACTAATTACAGGTGGGTAGTGGACGTTTTGTACAGGTTATCATCACATCGCAAACATTTCCCCATTCTAAATAAAGTCAAAAACCTCACTTCAGGCTTCAAATTCTTATATAATGATTATCAAAACAATCTAATGAAATGTCATAAGTATGTGTTCCAATTTTGTAAAATAGTTTTTAAAAAGTTTAGGCTTTTCCTAGGTGAGGGACAAAGCACACACTGACCAATTACCTCACCTCAAATATAATGAGTGAAATGTGTGTGTGTGTGTGTGTGTGTGTGTGTGTGTGTGTATGAAAGAGGGAGGGAGGGAGAGGGGGAGAGGGAGAGAGAGAGAGGGAGGGAGAGGGAGAGAGAGGGAGAGAGAGGGAGAGGGAGGGAGAGGGAGAGGGAGAGAGAGGGAGAGAGAGGGAGAGAGAGGGAGAGAGAGGGAGAGAGAGGGAGGGAGAGGGAGGGAGAGGGAGGGAAAGGGGAAGTGTTTCAGTGTCCTTGTTCTCTCAGCATACCATTTATCTTGAATTAAACAAGAATTTTCACACTGCACTACTCAAAATCTGTTATTTATCATAAATAAAGATTTGAAAATGATAGATGTGACTCATGGAGTATCTTACAATTAAGAACCTATTTATGAAAATGTATCAGCTGACTGATTAAATTTCTACATAAAACCTCTGTAAATGACCACAGCGACTGACTGAACATGATAAGTGAACACTTATTTCCAAAATAATAGTTGTGGTCCATATCAATAATAATTTTATAGTTTCAAGATTTAATAGTGACAAAGTGTTGTAACTTGCTTCTAAAATAAGAGAGCTAAATTCTAAAATCCAGGAAGACAATTTAAAAAGTCAAGAACCTACACAGAAGATCACTGCAACATGTATTAAAAGCTAAAAATGTCAATGCAATTCCCAAAGACTCGTTATTGTAAATTATTTTAAATTATAATAAAATAACCCTAATTTTACATGAAAAATTGTTAAAGATTCCACTTTTACATTTTAAAAATATTCTAAAATGTAAAAGATTTAAAAGAAATCGCAGAAAAATATTTTCTTAGTTTGTATGAACCTCCTTATAGTCTCTAAATCAAAAGGAAGGCATGAAATACACACGATTACATTATGATATATTTTAGTTATTTTAAAAGAACAAAAATTAATCTATTCAATTACACCCTTCGAACTAATCACTGATAGTTGGACTTGTTTAAATCAGTCACGCTAAAGTTAAATTCAGTAAGATAGAAATGTTCCAGTTTGTTAAAAGAACGCTGAAATATTTGATGGTTAAATAAACTGCAGAGGGGGGAAAAGCTAACTCATTGAAGGCACTAAGATTTTATCAAACACACAGAATTAATCTTTATTGAATAGAACCATTCACAAATCAAAACTCACTGTACTTCAAAACTTTCAAGCAGCGCTAATCAATTACAAACCTTTTCTAGTGCTTCAAAACTCATGTGCTTTCAATTTTATACACTGGTGGTCCTCAAGTACTGTATTGGGGCTGAGTTAAGACATTCTGTATCACAACTTTTTTTTCAACAAATATTCATCTAAAGGGCTTTTTTTTTCCTCTCAAGAGCCGCTCACATGAAAACTGTGGTAATATTTTTATACTGTACTTCTTTGTTGAAGCAAAAGGTTAGGGGTTACCTAAATACCTCAACTGTATACACAAAAAAGGGAAAACGTAAGTATTCATATAAAAAAATCCAATGGGACTCGATTATTTATTTTTGCATTTCCTATGATTAATGATACACTCGTGCATATTTGAAAACTGATGGCAAAAAAGGGTAACATCTCAGATTCCTCTCCAAAGCACACAAATACCAACCTTCCATGCTCTTCTAACTCTTGTTCCAGGATACTAAAATGTGACAATTCTAAGTCAATAGTGAGGTCATGCAAAAGCTCCTCAAAAGCATTAAGACTGTAAATGCTATTATCTAACAAAAATCTTTAGGGATATTTTTACATTAAGGGTTCACATGGAACAGTCTAACTCTACATTCTCTTTAAAAATACTACACATAAGGTCAAATAGATAAATACCTTCAATATGAAAAAATCCTTCCTGCAAATAAAATTGTAAATGTGACAAAGCATTAACTATTTTTTCTAGTCGTTTACCATGCAAAACTTATTATTAAACGGGTGCTAGCAAAACCAATGCTAATTTAGGCAGAGGCTTCCCACCAGGTTACCTTAATGCACTGTTTTTTTCTCCTATACCAATGAATTCCACTGAAGATAAAATTCTGCCCAAAAAAATAAAAAACCTGTCATTAAACTCCTATAATAAGGATAACAATAAACGCCAATACTTAGTATTTTCTAAAGAGTAAAATATTCTAAAGTGTCTAAAGTATATGGAAATTCTTCATGAAACCTGAAATGTTTAATATTTTAAAACAAATCTTTAGAAAAGGAAGTCTCACATAATGAAAATATACACCTTAATACAATCTATTGACATTTCAAAGATTATGGAATTCAGTGGATATGTATTTCGATTAATGTGTTACAATTCAAAAAATAATGGGGAAATTCTATACCTTATTCAAAGGGAGTTTCCTTACAATGTTAACCACAGTTGACCATAAGCTTTTGTCCATTCAACAGCAAACACACACAAAACAGGCCATACATTCCCACATAACATTTTAAAGACCGATATAGCAGTTGAGATTAAATGCTCTTTTATTACATTGTATACAATATCTTCGGCATATGTTGAATTCTTAGGTATTTCCTTCCCTTTAAACTATTTATTAAGAACACAGGATTCAAGGTTTGGAACAGTGTTGGGTGGATGTAAGCAACACCAATCAAGTATTTCAGGTGTTTACTGTTATTGTTGAAGAGGATGTTAACTCTAAAGCATATTTTTTCATAAATATGCTTTCTTCCATTAATAAATAAAAACCTCATCATTTACCATGATATATAAATCAATTCCCAAACAAGATAAGCTGTAGAATTAAGAGAGTCCTTTAAAGGCCAATTGCTACATAAGCATTTAATACTTGCCATGAAAAAAAAATTCGTTATTCATACACCTCCCATAAATACCCTATATGTTCTTCTTGATACTCATAAATCCAACATCCAATATACAGTCCAGGACCAAAAATCATATCAAGTGTGATTCTGGCTCTAATAAAAGGAGGAGAAATGTTAGTTTATCTTCATTAAATGATTTTCATTTTTTAAATCGATTGCCCACAAAACAAGGAATTCTGCATCATACAGACATATTAAATGAATGAAATTTTTAGTAATGTTTAAGATATTTTTAAATTAGTATACTGATGTCAGAAAATTTACCAAGTTAACATTATTCTTACACATATATTTAGGATTATTGTGGCAACTAGTTTAAAGACTCTGTTATCTGCACTATTTCTATTGTTATCCCTTAAGAAATTATAGATAAGAGTTACATTAGATAAGTGACATTCCTAACAAGGTATATCTAAATATCCTGTGCAGGGCAAATAATTTTTATGACAAAATCAAATAAATTAATTTTATTTTACTTTTCAGTTAAACTGGCTTTTTTTTTTTACATCAATGGTGTCTACTGAAATCATTACACTACCAACCATAAAAATATATTTACACAAAAATATATTTACACAAAAATATATTTACACAAAAGACTAAGTTAAAAACCCAAAAATTTAAATACACATTTATAGGTTCCTCTAAAATTATATGAACCATGAGTGTGCCAAACCATTGTTTACATATTCCTTATAGTCAGATATCTTGCAACTAAATCCATTTTGTGGTTTAGTAAAAGCAGGGGAAAAAAAAGCAAATAAAGGAAAAATGCTAGCCAAATCACAATAACAATCATCAATAAGGTTTAAAAACATACATATGCACAGTCTTTCTCTGGAAAAATTAGAATAATGATGCTGTGATAGTCCATGGAACTTTATATAGACATGAACATAGTTTTATACAGAAATGAAATATCTGTCATATAAATACAACTTAAATTTCTTTCAACTATCACCCCAGGCTCAAAATTTTAATACACAGTACATGCATTTGCATGTGCATATGAATGCATACACATAAGTGACTACAGAACTTGGGATAATGATTGCAAACTAGGAAAAAAACAATTGTAAATCATTTAACTGGGTATTGTTTGTAGTTCTTTTGTGAAAGATAATCAATTACTTTTTGCATGTATACTAACAGAGAAATGTCAATCTATAAAACCAATAACAGAGATCAGGCATCTACTGGGAATTTCAAGATAAAAATAATCAAAAAGTCTACCTGTAAAACCCAAGAACGTTATTTTCCAGTTATAAACTTATATGATTAAAAACTGATATCAAATTATTACAGGTCACAAGGGCAAATATGAATGCAATTAATCTGCTAACAGATACCTATTTATGGACATTATCTCAAAGAACAACTCTGGCTTGGAGCTAAACAAGTATATCTTCTATATATCTACTCATTGCCCATGTAACCTGGGTAAACAATTTAAATGAAGCTTGTGATTTTTAATTTGGTTGTTTCGTTTTGATAGAAATAATTATAATTAATTTTATTTTTAAATTTCTCTACTTAACTTTCCAACTTAAACTTCAAATTTCCAGGATAATCTTTAAGTAAAAAGGTATTATTTCTACCAAATGATTAAAAATTGCTTAAATGAATCTAAACAAAGTGAATTCACTGTGAAGCTGAAAAGAAAAGATAATAAAGAACTATATTTTACAAATAACATTTTAACCCACTGGTGTAAACCCACTGGTATTAGTGTAATTTGATCCTAGAAAACAGATACATGAGCATCCAAAAGATACAGGGTGCAGATTCCATTTAATCAAATATAATTTTATTATAAGATTTTTTTGTAAATACAGCTTAATCAGAAAAAATTTATTTTTTGAAGAAAAATGAATTCTCACTTTATTTCATAAACTTGTATCAGATTACAGAAACCTGCAATATTATAGTACCACAGAAAGAAAATTTCTTTAGGCTAATAATCTACATTATATCAATCACTGTGTTTTCCATAGAATGGATAATTGTAAAAGTATATAAGCATTTCATACTAAGGACCATAACACCCAATTCAAAAATATTAAGACGTTATAAGAAGATATCTACGAGAAAACTTCCATCAAAACAGCAGCATCCTAACACTAGGCAAGATAACTGGTTACAAAAGGTAATCTAGTAAGATTAATTTTTACCTCTCATGAAATTCGTAAAGCTTTTAGGTAATTCAGCTTTTGACAAAATGAAGAGAAAACTGCTACTGCTCTTAAAAATACAGAGTTCGATACAGAAATGAAAACATTTAAGATGATCCATAAAGCAGATACTACTTACAATGTACTACAGTACATCCGTAAAGCAGTATAAACACAAAAGTCAATGTCATCCAAACCTCTGATCATTAACCCAACCTTCTCTTCATAGTAGAAACTCTTCTTTTTCATAGTATTAAAACTCCAGCGTTCACACAGAATTCTTCACATTCCCCCAGTTGTTAAAAACTACATACACATAATATGTTCTCTCTCTCTGTATTTTAGGAGAAAAACTTATAACATTTTCAAAAATTTTTACCACTAGTATCCACCTTGTTTTAAAAATGTTATTATCTAAGCTAGACAGGGACAATCAGTATTGTGAGAAGAACATATTCCTTGATTTAGTAATAAAGATTTAATAATACATTCCCTTATAATATGCAAAAGCATACTGAAGAATACTTTAGTGCACCAGTAGGACCTGAGAAAAGACATAAGGAGATTTTCTTAAAATTACCATTCACAAGTACTCCGAAAAAAATTGAGCCATATGCCAATTATTAGGCTTATCTTTATTTTCATAAATATTCTTATTTTTAAAAATATAATGATAAATCAGAATATATCAAGACAAAAATATTTTTTAAGAGAGCAAAATATTTGGCTTAAATTGTTAAATTAACTGTTAAATGGTTAAACTCTGTATGTTTATACATGTAAAAAATTTTTACTTAGACATGTTCAAACGATATTCTTGACTACGAAATAAAATCATGTACTCCAACAAATAACGTAACAAAATATTTTTGATAAAGTATTTATTTACAAAGTAATTCTGTATTACATGTACAAATGACAGGAAGAGATCTTCTGTAATGAAACTACATTAATATAAGTAACTGAAATTTTCACCCTGATTTAAACATTATTCCGCCAAATATATGGTCAATTCATTGCATTTCCATGATCCAAAAACATCTAATATCCTCAATGCTGTTTTAAAGGACTCTTTAAGAAAAATCACCTTATAATTACAAGCGGACAGAAAGATATTTTTTGAAAAGTAGCTGTGAAAACAGTGTGATCTGAAAACTTACATATGAACTTAAAACTTACATATTCAAACACATGAAAAGAACAAGAAAACAGCAAACAAATGCATAAAACTTTACCTAGCAACAATACTATACTAAGCAGCCAACCCTGAGCACAGTAGAAATACATATGCTTTTTTAAATAAATGCTCAAATTAAAGCTTGCCTTCTGAACTGCTCAAATGAAGAGATAACATTCCAGTGACTACAGAATTTTCTTCTAAACTGGCAAGACATAAAAGAATCACATCTAATTCCTAATTTTGCAGTTATAATGTGTGATACTTTCGTTAATCCTAAGACTACCATTTATTCTAAACTGACCAGAAAGGCTTGCCCATTGCGTTTTTCCTGTACGTACCTCTTCCTTATCAATTATCGTGTATCTTCAGCATTCGGAGAAAACAAAAAAAAGCTTCAAAACTTTAACTGAGTTTAAAACACATCATTAAATCAATATACAAAGGGCTACTTTAAAAATATTCATTTCCAGAGGGCCAGAAAAATCTTACTTTTTTTAAGTTGATGCATCTACACATAGAAAGCAACTTTTACTAAGTTCTTTTGCTACGCCATAATGATCTGCTCCAGAAACTCAAGGGTACCTAAAACAACGGGCTACCTGTTCTAGCCATGCTTAGGAATGTGTCCAAATCATTTTTATTGATTTAACCTTTATAGGAATGCTACATATCCTCAGAGCAAAACATTTTGAATGTATTTATAATATGATACACACTTCTGAGAAACCATGAGAAAGAAAGCTAAAAACAAATCTAGATACTTCTCCACCCATGGTTGTTATGGTTTATTTTTGTTTACTTTAAACACTATCAACAGACCTGAATATTAAATAATTCTATTTAGGAAAACTTATTTTGGCACCACTCTAAGTAGAAATAAAAATTTATTTTGAAAAAAAGTGCATTTAAATAAATTCTAACTTGAAGAAATAAAATGCCTAACTTGACAATGATGTCACACCTACAAATTTTAACGGATTCTAAATACTCCTTTCATACTCTAGTCACACATTAATCATGGAACCTACAAACATATCAAACTTAAAGAATTAAGTCCTTACTGAAAAAACGAAGTTGTATGCTAGTTTACATTCTGAGAGTTTACAGAGAAAGTTCTGTGCTGCCTATCTCTCTAGGTTTCCGCAAGTGGTACTTTATTAATGGCTTCAGCAGCTAATGCCTGCATTAGTTATGTTTGCCAGATAATAATTCACAATATTATGCTTCCTCACATTATGATTCACCATTCGTTAACTTGAACCTCACCTCTAAAGAAGTTATACTTTCACTGCAAACTATTCTCTTAAAAACGCAAACAACTTTTGAGCATTTCCAGATGTAGCACTCAAAAAAAAAGAAAAATCATAGGTAAATTCTCAAAGAATTCTAAAATCATTAATAAAAATGTAGTAAACCTGGAGTCACTACTTACTACTGCAATGATCGTCTATAAGTTTAAAGGCTGAATGTTACTATACAACAAATTAAGAAACTTGTCATAGAGCACTAAGGATTTCAGGTAGCTGCCAGTAGATAAAACAACCAAGCATATTTCAGCGTGAACCAAGATTCTACTGAACTGGAATTTCTGAAGTTCTGACAATTACTGAACATGCAAGAATAAAATCATAACATCTTTTTCAAACAGTTAACTTATTTTTTTCCTGGGTAATATAAATTTGGGTTTGGCTACATTATTTTCATCTTGTCATCAATTTTTTATAAAACATCCAAGCATGCATGAGATTATGCTGCACTAAAATTAAAATAATTTATATGCAGCCTACTTCTCTGGAGCAGGGCTGGGACTAGAGTGAGGCAAGCAGGCAGCTAGGGAGCAGCATTTAAGGAGGTACTCACTCATGCACAACCCTGAAAGCCAGCGCCTCCTTAAATGTCGTGCCCTAGGCACCCTGCTTGCCTCACTCTAGGCCCAGGTCCAGCTCTGGAGGCACATTTCATGAGATATATTTTAAGCAGAGTATCATAAAACATAGAAGTATAGTAAGATAAGAATAAGGAAATGTATATGTTTAACAGCCTATCAGATTTATATTTTTCTAAAAAACAAAAAAAGGACCCACTCGAACTTAAATGTAAATAAACATTTAAAAAATGATCATTTTATATTCTAATGAGTAGTTAGAGTTTCTGAGATGGCACAAATAGTTAACAAATTTTCTTTAAAGATGACTTATATTGCCATAAGTATCATTCAAAGTAAACTAAGTGGCTTTATTACTTGACCATGAGACTTTTTTAAAGCATTGAGTATGTTCCATTAAAGGATTCACAGCGTTACACATGACCTGTTATAGCCCAGTGGAATCCAAATCTGGCTGATCAACAGAATCACCTGAGGAATAGGTCTTGGGGAGGGGAGAGGAGAAGAGAGGGTCTTGGGAATTTTTTTAAACAAAGCTCTCCAGGTAAATTAGCCAAGTTTGAGAGCCAATATAGCCAACTTTTAATACACCCAAAAATAAGCCAAAGACAAAATGTATATACAAAATAGATAAATTCCCAAACTCTCTCTCCCCTAAACATTTGTAAAGCTTATTCACAAGAAATAAAATTTTAAAATTTCATTTTGTTACTTTCCTCCAGTAGAGATGTTAGCTAGCCAATGTTGATGTGTCCAACAAGTAATATTAATAAGAAAAATAAAGTCAGAAGCATAGACAATAAGATGAATACACCCAAAAATATTAATATTTTTCTTTTTCTTTTAAGTTTAAATAGCTATTCTAAGTATATATTCAATTTATTCTAAAAACTTAATATTTTAGGGCCGGCCCCGTGGCTTAGTGGTTAAGTGCGCGCGCCGCTACTGGCGGCCCAGGTTCGGATCCCAGGTGCACACCGATGCACCACTTCTCCGGCCATGCTGAGGCCGCGTCCCACATACAGCAACTAGAAGGATGTGCAACTATGACATACAACTGTCTACTGGGGCTTTGGGGAAAAAAAGGAGGAGGATTGGCAATAGATGTTAGCTCAGGGTTGGTCTTCCTCAGCAAAAAGGAGGATTAGCATGGATGTTAGCTCAGGGCTGATCTTCCTCACAAAAAATAAAAATATAAATCAATAAATAAAAACTTAATATTTTAAACTTTAAATTCATTTAATTAAGCTCATATTAACATATTTTAAGAAAATACATGTGCCTAGCATACCTCCATCATCTTCAGAGTATACCTTAATTGAAAAGGGACTTTGTTTCTAGGTTAGCTTTTCTTTGTTGGCTGTTTATCGTGCCAGGTACTGTGCTACATCCGCTATAAACATTATTTCCTTTAATTCTCACAACTCCCTTATATGAGATGGGTATTATAATTATTTACAGATGAGGAAACTGAAAATGAGGTAATACAACCTGCTGAAGATCAAACAGTTGAAGAGCTGGGATTCAAATCCAAGCCTTCTTCACTCGTAATTACTTCCTTATAGTGTTATATATAACCTTAATGCAGTTACTTCCTAATCCCCAGCTTCATCCATAAAGGTGTTAGTTCTCAGAAATATAATTTGAAGTTATTATATTGACAAAATACAAAAAGAGAGATAATCTTTGAGTCTCCAAATTCTCCCAAAGTATATCTTAAGTAATACTGATCAGTGAGAAGGAAAGAGATTAAGAAAAAATAAAACTTAAGAGTACACCAATGAATAAGATTTAGCTCAGATTTGATCTGAAAAATGAAAGTTCCAAGGGATTAAATAATTCTTAACCAATCAATTACTACAATCAATAATCTTATTCAATGTCCACACCATACAATATATACTTCATGTGATATGAAAATAGCATTAAACTCTTAAAATTGAACACAAGGAATTTGTAATCCTGCTTATTTATAAAATTAAAACAATACTGGTTTCAATCATGGGCTTTGGTGTCAGTCAGATCTGTAGTCATATCCTAGTTCCTATAATTATCCATAACATTCCCATTACCATGGTCTCGTTATCCTACCTAAAAAGGCCTACACGCCCACACTTATGCTGAGTGACCAAGACAATCTTAACTTCTAAGTTTTAATTTCTAATTATAATTTCTTAAATTCTTATTCATTTAAATCTTTGACATTCCCAAAGATCCACTGATAAGGGTATTTTTTTCTTTGCCTACCAAAGAAATTATGTACATGATTCTAGGAAGTAATTTTTGACATGTACTATTCATCTCAATTTCATCCACAACCATTTCTCCATTATTATTCAAAACAAAAATTCTTAGAGAAGCCACAAAAGAGCTCTAGCTGCTTGTCTTCTGGCAGAGGGTAGGAATAAAGCTGTGAGATTATACTTCTCAGTCTATAAGGATCCACTGGGGAAAGATGCCCTGACCAGAAGCCATAGGAGACGGTAGGTAGATGAGACATCTTCCCAAAGAATAAAGAACTGAGGAGAAGAGAAAGCTGTTTGAGCATTTACAAATGTCAACAGACTTCTCCAATCATTCTGCACCCACATTTAATTTGATATGTAACATTTTAATGATGAAACCAACTTTAAAAACCCTAAATAAGGTAGAATCATTTCTTAAAATTAAATGAATACATATGCAACTATAAAATCATAGATACTACACTTTAGAAAAGGAAACATGCAAACTGCTTCCCTATCTAGCAAAGGAGGCAAGAACTTAAAAAAAGATTTGGGTAGACATGAAAGCTGAGAGGGTGAAATACATCATCGACTTTAGTTTAAACTCCACAGTGTTCACACTTACTTCATTAGAAGCCACTAAAAAGATGTGAGAAAAGAAAGACACAAGGTTTCGTGTGCAGCCAGAACAGTCAACCACTGAAGCAGAGAATAAATTTAAGAATGATATGGTGATTTAGTAGTCATTAATCTAGTAGGAAAAAAAAATCAAGCCTGGATGTGAAAAACATGGGCAATTGAAGAGATATTACAAAGAAACTACCAGTAGAATTTGGCAGCAGTTATCGGGAGAGGCAAAGAACAAGGAAAATGAGATTACAGCCTAGGAGAGAACGGTGATGTTGCCAATGATTAAGAGAAAAATAGGAGAGGGTTAAAGTAGAAAGAGTTTTGTCTTCATCATTATTAAAGTTGTGCTTAGTGGGAAAAAACAGGATACTAATTATATATAACACAATTTCAATTTTTTTAAATTATACAGGGGTGTGCATGTGCATCAGAGGAACTCAAAACAGTAATGATCATTACGTTTACAAAACAGAATTATTGAAGACTGTTTTTTTTTTACTTGCCAATACTTTTCAACTAAAAAAACTGTTTACATAACAGAACTGTGGAAGATTCTTTTTTTATACTGGCCAATATTTTTCAACGAAAAAAATGAATATATATTACAACTTTAAAAACTTAGTTGACAGTATGCTTTAATGTTTAAAATGCTTATTCTTCCTGAACCCGTACAACAAATTTGGTACTGAGAACAATGTTGGGTTTTCTCCCCCATATGCTCAAGTTCTAAGAAATAGAGCAAATTCCTACAATTAGAAACTATTTTTACGTGGGAAAATCAGTTTCAGAAAAACCATAGAATCTCATGGAAACATGACAGACCTAGCAAGGGTTTTGGTGTCCTTTAAGTTTAAATCACAGTTATACCAATTACTATAAAACCTTGAGCAAGCTACTTAAGCTCCCTGCATCTCAATTTCTTCATCTGTAAAAAATACTACCACCTACCTTGAAAGTTTTCTGTGAAAATTAAATAAGATAACACATGTAAAGTGCCTACATCCAACCAGAAAAAAATCACTGCAGTTATTACACAGAATCAGCTTTCCAATCCTTAAATCCTCTTAGAAGTCCAAATTTGACTACTCACAGTGTGGTCCACAGACCAGCAGGTTCAGTATCACCGGAAAACTTGTATAAAAACACAGAACGTCAGGCCCCACCCTGGACTTTCTGAGTCAGAATCTGCATTTTCACAAGATCCCCAGGAAGAACAAAGCTTCCTGAAGTTTTTCACTCCATCTCCATTCCAGAGTTCCTTCTGATGCTGAGTGAAGAGCACCTGGTAGTTTACTCCTAATTCCTCATTCTGAGAGACTTGGAAGAAATTGACACAAAGTATAACCTACTTCCACTTCCAAAAGACTTTTCAAACCTAAAGGGAGCTCTCATGTTCACCCCTCAATTTATCCACTATGACTGAACAAGAGGGTCCTGTGGTACATAACTCTCTTTTAAAACAATGTCTTCAATAACTCGAGACATTTTTGGGGCCAGCCCCGTGGCGCAGCAATTAAGTGCACACGCTCCGCTTCGGGGGCCCCGTGTTCGCAGGTACAGATTCGAGGTGCACACCAACGCACCGCTTGTCAAGCCATGCTGTGGCCGCATCCCATGTAAAGCAGAGGAAGATGGGCACGGATGTTAGCCCAGGGCCAATCTTCCTCAGCAAAAAGCAGGATTGGCATCAGATGTTAGCTCAGGACTGGTCTTCCTCACAAAAAAAAATAAATAAATAAATAAATAAATAATTTGAGACATTTTGTAAATTACTGAGCTGCACAACTGTATTAACTAGCTACCAGTCTATATTTATCCATTTTGTCAACGATGTCTCACAACAAACTTGTCAAATGCCTTACTGAAGTTTAAAAACACTGTATCTGTCCCATGTTCCTGAGATAGCAACCTAGTAGTCTTGACACAGCACAGAGTTTGTGAGGCATGGCTACTGCTGAGTAAAACCATTTGGCTTCTAGTACTCACCTCTACGGTGCCTCACAAATCATGCCTTTAATAACACATTCTAGAATCTTAGCCAGCAGAGGCCTCAAGCCGACAAAATCAGACTTTGATTTTGCAACTAATTCCTCTCTTTGACATTTTAATTGTTTACTGTTAAGTATTTCACAATCACAGGTACATGTTCTTGTCTTTTTTCTATTCCATGACTACTGACTGAACAAAACAGGGAATATAGAAGAAAATTGTATACATGAAAAATTGTCAGGCCAAATAGTAATTCAAGTTTCCTAATTTAGAGAAATAAAAGGCAGTATAAAGTAGATATGACAAAAGAACAGAACATCTAGTAAATCAGCAGCTAAAGAGTTAGACTATTACAGAGCCGCTACACGTTTACCTCCTCTGAAGGGATTGCTTAGACTGCCTTAAGCAGACATTCAACTTTCTTTTATTTCTTATAGAGCTGAGAATTCCCTCATTTTCTCTGCCTAAATCTCCCCTTACCCATATACTTATTCTGGCTCTCTACCCTTAAAAAGGACATGCCCTCAGGAGCCCATTCATGCATTGCTTTATTCTTTTCATTCTCTCTGAACTTTCTTTTTATTCTTGTCCATTTGAGCACTGCCTTAGATTCCAAACTTCCAGTGGAGAGCCCATATCTGTAGATTTCCCTTCGAATGTCACCTAGAATAGTCACATAATCAATTAAGCACTTAATTGCTTTATGCTAGGCACACCAAAAATGATTAAGAGCCCACAGAAAGATATGCTTACCATAAATTTAAAATCCACTAAAAATTAAGAACAGAGAAACACGTATCAACCTTTTTGGGTAAGAAAGTTATATATATGAAACAGCACTTTTTAGTCTTGGCTGGGAAGGCTTAGAGGGAAAAACCTGAATATGAAATGTGAATTGGTCTTTAAGACAAAAAGAAGAATATACTTAGTGGATGGAGAAAGGAACGCCACTTAAAGAATGTGATAAGCCAAGACTCAGAGCTAAGACAAGAGAGGCAATAAAACAAGTGGAAGGTAGAGAATTTTTAACTCTGCAGTACAAAGGACTATTTATCAGCAGGGTGGTTTAGCAGTTGCCATGTACTCGTCTATAAAGAAGGCTTCATTCCTGTGAGTTTAGAGATGTCTCCAGTGAACCTAATTGAATCAAAATCTAGCAAACTGATTTCCGTTAACAAAAGGGACTGTATATTAAAATGTTCCTCACGACCAGTAGCTACTTGCTCAAAGCACCCAAACATCTATTGGTAGCCCTAAGAAGGAAACAAACTTAATTAAAAAGTATGATTAAACCAGGAAATCAGAAAGTCAAAGCAAGACTAATATTCTAGTCACAGGACACGATCTTAATAAATTATTTCTCTTGATATCTTTACATGTTTAATTTTCTGCTTTTCTCCAAGCTTCTCACCTCACCCTAATTTTTTCTAGTAGGGTGTGACTTTTAAAGCACTAAGCTGCAAGTCAGGAGAACTAAGATCTAGTTACAGAGTTACCATGATATAAGAAGACTAAACACTTAGTTTTCTGAGCTTCAGCTTCATCATCTGCCAGTACTAAACTACACAGTGCTCCCTAAGGCTTTTCCAAAGTCTGTGTTCCTGCCATATTTATTATATTCTGGATAGAAGATTATTTCCAATAGTATTTCCTGGTCAGCATAAGGCCACCCACAGCAGACATCACCGTACAAGGCGTTTTTTCCCACTGAGACTCTGCATAACCACAACCCTTCTCAACTCAGGTCTTCAGGGAGCCACTAATAAACAATCGGAATTTGTGGACAAGAAGAAAAGTTTTTACCATTCCATTCATGAAGGTTTATATTTTCATTCAAAATTCAGTTTCTTCTTCCCGACTTTCATTCAACCATGCTCATTTCTACCGAATCCCTGACATCTATCTTTTACTTTGGATCTTTGCTTCTGCAGCCCTAGAGCCACGCTTTAAGAAAGCACTAGCAGGGCAGTGATAAGAGGTAGAAAAGGTAATGAAAAGGGCAGATAAATGGAAGAACTTCATCCTGAAGCCCTTTTCCTTTCCTGCATGGCTTTGAGAAAAATAACTTCACCTCTTCGTGCCTTAGTTTCCTCATCTGTGAAACAGGAGGAAAAACTACCCACCAACCTGCCCTGCCTCATACAGATGTTTTAAGATTTAAATGAGATAAAATATGTCAAAGTACTAATAAAAATTTAAGTATATCAATATAAGTTATTACAATTTAGTACCATAAAAAAAACAAGGTCAAACTTCTATTCACTAGACCAAAAGAATATGTTTGTGCCTTTAAATGGTAACACAGGATATGGGGTGGTCAGTTTTTGACCAGACAATAAAACTTTGAAGTCTTCAGCAAATCAAGTAGTTTTGAAGGGTAAACTTTGTGAAATAACATTTATCTCAAAGTTACTCTGCCTATGCATCCCTCTAGCTCAGTGAGTGTCATCTTTTTTATAACATAATATATACATGTAATGATTACCACTGTATATTTGTTTATAAATTATATACATGTGTTACTTTTCCAACATTATTTATAATTTGTTGTATTGTTCATGAAAATAGAAATTTTAAGGTCTAAAAAATATATATAAGCTACGAAACTGTCTGTTCAGACACCAAGTTTTAAAATACAAATATAATCTATAAGACAAATAAGGGTAGAGCTGCTCTGATTAAAGTGGTAATGAGGGACCAGGAACCTAGAGGTCTGTGATGAAACCCTTATGGTTCTAATAAGCCCAATTTGAAAGTTCGATCTTAAGATCAGACTTTCCATTAGCCTCTTTCAAAATAAATAAATAAATGTGCTTTTAGTTAATAGTGCTGTTTCCCTAGTTTGAAGTCAAAGATGTTATAAGGTTCAACTGAATACTCGAGGTTATACTTAACTGTATTATAACTGTAGAGATACAGTTAAGGACACTGTTGACTACATAATAGTAGTCCCCACAGGCTTCTGTGGAAGAAAATTCTCTCAGGCCTCAGCACCAAAAAATGATATACGTCTAACAATTAGCAGGTGTTCTATCATGGACTGTCAATCTAGTTTCTTTTGAGACAGTATCGTATACAACGCTATGCTTTCCTAATTGCTAGGAAGCTCGACAGTAAAACTTTTGTCCCATCTCAGCAAGCAGAGAGGGACTTTATTACATGCATCTCTGTGAATTTTTACCTCCTGGATTGATTTTCAAGCTCTACTCCTTTTAGGCTTCATCTTGATTTCCTGTTTTTTCTATCCTATTCTACTATAAAAATTATGATAAACTCCTCAAATCTTTTTAGAATCAACTAAGATACAAACGATAAAACTCAACACTCAAACTTGCCACTTGGCACCATCAACTTCCCATTCCTCCAAGATAGAAACCATGGAATCCTCTTTGGTAACTAATCTACTAATTCCATCAGTCCCCAATACCTAACAATCCAGCCTTTGCATTATCACTTATATTTGTTTCCTAGTCTTCATTCCTATGCCATTACCTCTCACCTGGACTTCTACAATAGGTCTTCCCACAGCCAATCCATTTTACATGCTGCTTATAATCAATCCTTCTTAAGCAGTATCAATACACACCATATGTTTTATCTTTTCAAACACATTTTAAAGGTGTAAGCATACCTATGGAAAAGACTAAACTCCTTAGTCTGGCATTCAAAGCTTGCCACATTCTGATACCAATCAACAGTCTGGTCCGTAGTTCCTACAATCAAGACTCTCTCTAGACACATTAAACTATTTGCCCCATATGCCTCATCCTTGCCTCTAGGTCTCTGGTCAAGCTGTTGCTCTTACTTGCAGTGTCCCCTTCCTATCTTCTTAGCCACCTTCCCCCCAAATTTCTACAGTGTCAAATATTACCTATCCTTGAAGACAGAGCTCAAATAGCATTATTTTCACAAGCTTACATCCTCCAAATTGAAAATTCTCTTACCTATCTCTGTATTCCCATAGTAGTGTATCTGTAACTCTTTTCACATATTTATCTCCATCATTCTCTCATATTCACCTCCTATCACTCTCTGTCTCAGTTTCGGTGTATGCGACTGTTTATCTCTCTACTTATATATATATGTAAATATATATCATTCAAGATCAGTGACTCTGAAGCTTTTTTCCTTTTAACTGAAAAATCCACTTTTCACATAAAATGCTGTAAGAAAGCCCAATAAATAAAATGGATTTTTAAAGGAGCCTCTCTGGTTGCAAAGGAAAAAGGATGAGAAGATAGCTGGAACCTCACACCCTCTCTTGAGCAGCCCCCCACACATCTTCACAATGTATAGTACACTACACAATCTATGCAGACAAGAAGTATACTTACTACTTTATTTATCTGTCTCCCACGTAGGCAGGCAACATTGTATAAAATCAGATATTCCTGGAGTCAAATCAGAGCTCTGTTGCTTATAAACTATGTTCTCTATGCAAATCCTTTCTCTCTCTCAACCTAAATTCTCATGTAAAATGGAAATGGTAAACTGTATCTCATGTGCTGAACACATGACATAAGACAGATAGGACACATAAAAGTCATACTTCATAGTATTGATAGCATAGGTACAAAAGAATTCCTATTCACTCTCTCATCCCCTTACTTTCCTTCCACATTATCTAGCCAATGCCTAGTATGTAATAGGAATTCAATAAAAATTTCTTGAATGAATTAATGTATGAGTGGATGGACAGATGAATGATGAACTACGATTATCTAAACAAAAAATAAAATAAAAAGATGTAGAAAAGGGATTTGATAACAGGAACAGAAAAAAGACATGCTAAAGAAATATATACGAAAAAAGGAAAAATACTTAAATAATTTTTACAGCTGGAAAAGAAAAAAGATAATACTTTATATATTTAAAAACTGGAGATGTTTTCAATAAAAATTTACTACCAAAGAAAGACAAAAGAATTATTTACACACATCATTTTAAGGTTTATGTGTGAATAATACACTATCTGGCTAATATCTAAACTCAATTTATATTCCACAGCTTAGAAATAAGAGTTATAGTAAATTAAACTATAGTGAACAATTATCATGCTTTTTAAAACGAATTTTATTTCACTGATTTATGTATGACTGCTGTAAATGGTGTTCTGATTTTCTTTTTAAAATGTGTGTTCCCTTGTTTCTCAAGTTACAAATGTAAAGTTCTGCAATTGTATTTAAAATCTTTTGGAGGTAGATGTGCACAAAAGAAATACCTCAACACAAATCACTATGACACATAACGAACCCAAAAGGAATAGGCATATATCATTAAAGTCAAGACGTTAAGTTAGATAAAAACAAAATCTGACCTTTAATATTTTTTAAAATTGGTTAATAAACATAAAATGCAGCAAGGCTTACATTCCACATATTTTTTAACTCTTCTGGCATCCTTGGTGTCTGTCTAGAAAAGCAAAGGAGTATGTACATGGTAGTGAGAAAAAATTCAAATAAAAGAAACAATCCTGTGGGACTGTCCTTTAAACAGAGGGCTAAAATCCAAGTGGTTTATTTTTCTGTATTCACAAAACAAACAAACTTCACGCAATGGATGCAAATCAGTAAATGAAAAGTAACAGCATAAAAAAATTAGCGATACTACTGCCATAATATGTCTTGAAGTAATGGTAAACTATAAGTCAAGATTAGGTCTTATTCTTTAAAATTATTTATAGTCCTTAAAAATTAGAAAAACAGAAATTAGATTATAAATATCTCTTATAAAAACTTCACTCCATCAGAGCAACAAGGTTAAGGCATGATTTACCAAATTTAACTCCTAAAGATGACTACAACAGAAGGCTTTTCATTTAACTTCATGAAAAATGTGAGCCCTCTTCCTTCTCACTACCTATATGAAGGGTAAAGTCGATATATTATGAAATGAAATTATTAAAAGTGCATTAGTATTCCAAAAACAGATGTATTTTTCATTTGAACACTGTATGTCTATTTATCAGTAATTTTGCATACAGTACAATTAGAATTTTAAAAAAATAATAAATGCCTAAATACTGAAATAATGAAACAAAATGTCAATATGGTTATCTCTGGATGATGAGATTATTTCCTTCTTTTGCTCTTCTAGAGATTCCAAAATCTCTCAAACATGTTACTTTCAAAGTTATATACATATAAATATGTAGGTATGCATGTGTATATTTGCACATGTGTGTGTGTATCCCCCTAAATGGCCTACCTATGTCTAATTTATACAAACAGAAAGCAGAGCCTTGGTGTAAAAATGAGAAAAAGTAAAATAGAAAGGTAACTTATGTTCTTTAATAATTAAGAAAATATTCTCAAATCTCTCTAACGTAACATAGTAGTTAAAAGTTTGGTTGTGAAGTCAGAAAGACCTGATAAAATCCCAGCTCCACCACTTAACAGCTGGGTAAATTTGGAAGAGTCATTTAATTTCTTTAATCTCCAGTTTCTTCATCTAAAATTTGGGAATAATAATATCCAAATAACAGGGCTACTAAATGAAATAATATGTGGAAAGATATTAGTGCACAATGCCTATTTAGTAACGGTAGTAATACACCCTCTTCCTATAACTCTGTATAGCCAAAATGTCTACCTATCCTTCAGGTTCAGCCTAAATCAACTTCTTTAGACAGGCTTTCCCTAAATTAAGTTCCCACATTCCACTATTTCATAGTACCCTCTACATTTTCTTTCACAGACCTTATGACAATTTATAATTATTTATGCAAACACATCCACAGTGCATAGCATACTATATGTACTTAGTAAATTATGAATAAGTGAATTTATGAATAAAGATGTTTATATTTATAATCTTTCCACCGATATCATAAAATTTTATCTCTATATACTCAGTGGGATCCTGATTATAAGTTATTGACTGTAATACAAATGAGGTACCTAAATTTAAATTTAGTATTTCTGGGGACAAATGCTCTAGGGAAAAAAAGAACATCACTAGTATTTCAGTCTACTTCTAAATATTTAAAGTCACAATGATAGAATAATAGTAATTCTCTAGATTTTTGTCCCTCAATCTTCCATTAATGAGTCCACTAAAAAGGAATAAGAAAAACGTTAAGTTTCTTTCTTGGCTTTTAGTTTACCTACTGAGTTTTCTTTTAATCACCATTTGCTACAACTGTGATTAAATCAGCTGTTGATTGATAAATCGGGGGAGCACTGCTAGATAACATTAGTGCACTGGCTCTCAAACTGTGGTCCCTAGACCATCAGCATCACCTGGGAATTTACTAGAAATGCAAATTATCGGGCTCACTCTAGATTTACTGAATCAGAAAGCTTGGAGGTGAGGCCCAGCAGTCTTATGGTTTAGCAAGGCTCTAAGGTGATTCTAATGCACACTAAAATTTGAGAATCATCACATTAGAGGATTTATTCTTTATAAGCAATAGGTTGTTTCATTGGTTTTCACCAATTTAATTTGCCAGTCTTCATATTTCATCATTAAAATTCTTTTTTTTGTGTGTGTGTGAGGAAGATCAGCCCTGAGCTAACATCCATGCTAATCCTCCTCTTTTTGCTGAGGAAGACCGGCTCTGAGCCAACATCTATTGCCAAGCCTCCTCCTTTTTTTTTTTCCCCATAGCCCCAGAAGACAGTTTTGTCATAGTTGCACATCCTTCTAGTTGCTGTATGTGGGACGCGGCCTCAGCATGGCCAGAGAATCGGTGCATCGGTGCGTGCCCAGGATCCGAACCCCGGGCCACCAGTAGCAGAGCGCGTGCACTTAACCGCTAAGCCACGGGGCCAGCCCCCATCATTAAAATTCTAATACTGCAGTATAACCTCTAAAATACTCTACAGTCTGACAAATAGGGCATCTGTCAGTAATATAAGACAGGCAACCAAAGACTGATGGACTGCTTATTAAGCATTTAACACTGTTCTATCCACATACGCTGCACAATCAATTCATGTTGTCACTGTTCTCTTTTATTAGAAATCAACTCCTACTTCTCCTTCTAAATAAAAACTCGTTGCTTCAGAAACACTAATTTCAAGTAAAACTGGAAGGTGACTCAAATATACAACTACTGTTTTCAAAGGTTTTATAAGTCACAGGAAAAAGAAAATGATGTGAGTCAAAAATGTAATTAAAAGTAGTATTACCACTCTACGTAAAGATATATACAATCAAGGCAAAGGTTCAAGTGGGTTCTAGATTAATCTCTATTTTAGAGATATAATTCATTAACAAAATGATAATAAACTGCCACAACAAGATTGTAAACATGGTTTAATGACAGGAAATCTGTTAACACAATATAACACATCAGTACATCAAATGTGACAAAAAAGCATACAATCATTTCAAAGATTACCTTTTTCGGCATTTGATAAAATTCAACTCCCTTTCATTTTCTTTTTCAGATCCAGGAATATAAAACTACTTCCTCAAAGTGATTTAAACTATTTTAAACCAAAAGCCAACATCATACTTACTAGTGAATATGAAAAGCATTTCCACTAAAATTAGGAATAAAAAGGTCTCTGATCCTCACTCTCAGTTATTAATGTTCTAGAAGTTCTCATTTAAAATAGAAATAACCATTATTTGTGAATAATACAATTCTCCATCTAGAAAGCTTAGGAGAAGCAACTAAAAAATTAAGTTGATTAAATTAAAAATGTTTAATTTTTTTAAAAAGTAGTATTACCAGTACATGTAAAGATACACACAATTATGTTAAAGGTTCAAGTGCACAAGACCATAAACTGCAAAAATACAGTTTACTATAAAAACAATAGAACTTCTGAGAAATGAGAAATGATAATGTTGTTTCTAACAGAACCAGAAAGTAAGCTCCATAAGACTTGGGGGTTTTTTTTGTTTTATTCACTGCTATATTTCCAGAGCCTCGAAGAGTGCCTAGCACACAGTAGGCACTCAAAGGCATTTGCTGAATGAACAAATGAAAAGCATTAGCATACAATAATCCTTTAGACCAAACGGGGTCTGCCAACAGGTGACAGTCTACGAACTGTTTATTACAAGTCCACAGTGAGATAAGGAGCGGAATATGAACCAACTGCATCCCTATGCACACCGTTCAATTCAGCTTCTATCACAGGAAAACTACCTCGATGAAGGAAACAGTGGATTGGTTTACAGTGGCTCTCAAGCTACTTACCTCATAAAAGACGAATGACAAACAGTTCACATACTGGCTATGCAGCTGGGTGGCACTGCTTTAGACTACGTTAGACTTCGTTGGGAGTTGAAATAAGAGGGAAAAAAACTAACTTCAAACCAAAAAATAATTTGTAAAAATAATGTCTGGCTGCTGAAATGTGGTTGTAATCAAGTCACTGTGCCTTTTAAAGGAAGTTTATGAAATATACAAAAGCAATACAAAATTGTAAGGATAAGCTCTTTTTGTCAGCTAAATGTGTGGTTCTAATCAGGAAATGTGGACATCCCAGGAGTGTCTAAATGAATGAAGTCTTTATACTTTCAGCAATCTATAACACATGATCACAGAAATTAAGGCACATGAAGTGATGCTCTGAATTAATATAAACACTTCAAGTAGATACCTCACTCATCACTTTAAAGTGGGTCAACATTGTAGTGTCATCTCAAATATACAAGTAAAACAAAGAACTGAGTCGGTGCTGGTAGTTTAAAAAATGAGGAATAGGGCCGGCCCGGTGGCACAGCAGTTAAGCGCACGCTCCGCTTTGGCGGCCAGGGGTTCGCAGGTTCAGATCCCGGGTGCGCACCGATGCACCGCTTGTCAAGCCATGCTGTGGCAATGTCCCATATAAAGTAGAGGAAGATGGGCACGGATGTTAGCCCAGGGCCAATCTTCCCCAGAAAAAAAGAGGAGGATTGGCATCGGATGTTAGCTCAGGGCTGATCTTCCTCGCATAAAAAAGAAAAAAAAAGAGGAATAAGGGAGAAATAGTCAAATTAACACTAATTTATAGCAGAGAGGCTCTGGGAAAGTAAACTGGGCTGATATTCAGAAGACAAGGTATACAGTCCTGAACCCAAAACTAATCTAATACACATCCTAGGGCAAACCACCTCATCCCTCTGCTCTTTAGTTTCTTCATGAGTAAATAAAACCAGTGCCCCAAACAATTTCTCAGGACTCTCAGATTTTCCATTCAAAGTAATTGATACCACCCAAAATCCTTTGTTTCTGAATGAAGGCAGGTAGGTGGTCCCACAAAAATATGTTGAGGTTCAATTCTATCTATAATCCATAAACTCAAACTAATTTAAAAGGTACAGACATTTATATAGAGATTTGCACTGAACACCTACCTATCTCCTATGTAAATGATTTACACACATAATCTGATTCAATCCACACAAGAATCCTGAGAGATGGGTACCGTTATTTGAATTTTATAAATAATAAAGATCTCACAGTAATATAAAAAAAGAGAACTAATGGGATCCTCTCCTATTTGTATGACTCCACCAGACCATTCTTCCTTCTGTAAACCAGACACTACATATATATCACAGTTTTCTAAGGAAGCAGCAGAGGTTTCAAGTAAATCAGAGACACTCTAAATACAAAATGTTACACCTAAAAATGTTTTCCATGCAGCTAAGATGAAGAAGAAACTAAAGTTAATGCAGTAAGAAAATAATGGGAATGGTAAAATTTCAGTTCTAAAATTAATAATAAGGAAGCAAAATAAATAAAAACGCTGAAAACCTTAAAAAATCAGAGGATGACTAAAATAAAGCAGTAATTTGAATTTCTAACAGGGACATACAGTATGAAGATAGATCACCCATGCCCCTATTTCCTACCTCTTCTATTTTGAAGACTTCTGACCTTTTCTCACCTTGAGCACCTCCCATGGAGATAGACCTCCTACTGTGAATACAATTTCCTATTCATTCTATTAAATTCAACATTTACCAGGCACCTAAGAGGTACCAGGCACAGTAGAAAAAAACAGGAAAATTAAAACAACCTGTACTCGTGAAGCTTACAGCGGGGACAGACATAGGTAAGAAAATAGACATACGACGCAGTAAAAGGAGGACTTTCATGAAAGTGTAGCACAAGGTGCAGGGCCACAGAAAGACAGTTCGCAAGAGTGGACAGGCCAGGGAAGTCTTCCTGGAGGAGATGTCCAAGCTGACGCTTCTAGTTTCTGTTACAGGTTCTACTCCTTCAGCTATCTTGATTACTCCTGCTAGTCTACTTAACTGTCTACTTCACTGAAATCTCCAAACCCTTCTCCTTCTCCTGTTTTTCTACAAATTGATCAACTCCTTCATACTTTCTATTCCATCCCTCCCCACCAGCCGAGCCTCCATGATCAGACCCTCTAACACCTCAAATTTCAATATTCTTCTGCTACATCAGCCCTTCAAATCCCTACATCAATCCAGTCATCTTTCTTTCCAGTCCTATGCCCAGCAGCTGAGCACTGCTATCGAAAATTACACAACCTTGCTGCTCAAGCCCTTATAGATGCGGCCCAAGCTCAGCTGAGTCTTGACAACTTAGGCAACACTAAGTATATTGCTAATTAGCTTTCTCTCCTAACTCCACTGTTGCCATTACAAACCTTCACCACTCTCCCCATGCTCCCCTACCTCCCATCCTTCTCAATTCTAGCCAGTGGCCTTGCCTACTTCTTCAAAATGGTAAGAATGATAACTAAGCACAGCTGAAAATATTATTTCAGACTTTTTTTATGAGTAAAAAAAATTTTGTATGGACTGAACTAACCCAGTAATCTAACTAAAAGTCCTAACGCTGTTTTGCTGAGAAAACAGATTCAGTCCCAAACAAAGGACTTACAAATAAACTTTGACCTGCTACCTGACAATTTCAGCTATTTAAAATGCAGCCAAAAACAAGAACTAAGAAGTAAGCTCAACTCCCAAAACTGATATTAAGTTTATGCACCAAAGATCAAGTGATTTTTCTCAGGAGAGAAAGTGTGCCAGGCTTTCCTAGCTTATGAACTCTTATGTTAGATATAAATCTAGTAAATTTGATTACTAGTCTATCGTAGACTAGAAACAGTATCCAAAAAGGGGGGAGGTGAAACACTGCCAGACCATGGCACAATGAGAGCAACAAAATTAGCAGCTGCAAAGGAGAGAGAAAACATAAACACTGTGCAAAAATATATATGTAAATTCAAACAACATAGCAAAGTAGGACTATTTACTATATATAGGAGTAAAGTACACTTCACGCCTCTACGGTACCCTAGGGCATCACTGTAGTACAAGCGGATTACAACACCTGATATTTACAATGAAATTTCAGTTTAAAAAAAGATTAAATTGGGGCCGGCCTGGTGGCACAAGCGGTTAAGTGCATGCGCTCCGCTGCGGCGGCCCGGGGTTCACCCACTCGGATCCCGAGCACGCACCGACGCACTGCTTGGCAAGCCATGCTGCGGTGGCGTCCCATATAAAGTGGAGGAAGATGGGCACGGATATTAGCCCAGGGCCAGTATTCCTCAGCGGGAAAAAAAAAAAAGAGGAGGATTGGCAGATGTTAGCACAGAGCTGATCTTCCTCACAAAAAAAAAAAAAGATTAAATTGTACCTGGTAATCTGTTTATACATAGTTATAAATGTGCATAATCTACAATAGAAATATTTTCATTAAAATGGTCAAAATAAGATCCATTTGATCACTTAGATGAACTCATGTATTTATAAAATGAAGCATATATTTATTCTCTGTGATTTATATCACACAGACACCCTTGTATATAATTCCATTAGCTGGAATACTGTTTTACATATCTATAAAAAAATTAAACTAGTCTTTTGTTTCCAATCATGCTCACCATTCAAAAACAAGATATCTGCATGATTTAAAATTGAGGGGATAGTTTGGCTGATTTTTACATACTGCAGGCCCAGCACAATTCTACATTCAAGCAAGAAAAACAAATATTAAGGGAAACTGAGAAGTTCTTCAGAGTCTCTAATCATACACTAGTTAACCAACTCACTCATTAGTCAGTTTCTATCCAGTGTTGACTCAAATAAACTTTCTAAATGTAAAATTATTTCATTAATCAACTTTAAAAGTAAAATGAATTGCACAGACCAATGTCTGAAATCTGAGTAAATGGCAAAAAGCATAAAAAGAAAAGAAAAATGAAACTGCTTAAAATTTGCCCTTAGAATTTGTTTTGGAACTTGATAAAATGATTCCTAAAAATTTATCTGGAAGAATAAAAATAGGAAAAGAGACAAGAAACATTTTAAAAAGAAAAGTTATGCAGATGACCTTGAACTATAATACCAAATATTAAAACATATTAAAAAGCTATAATAACTAAAGTAATGCAGTACTGGCAAAGGAATAGACAATTCAGGGTAACAAAGCAGAAAACTCAAAAATAATTTATTATCTGATAAAGACAGCATTTCAATTCTGAGGGAAAAGGAGGGCTTATATAATTTGTGGTGGTGAGACCACTGGCAAACCAGTGTAAAGTAAAACTGTTTTAACTTAGAACACTCCCCCACACCAAACAACAAAATAATGGATTAAATATTAAACTGGAGAAACTAAATCTTGAAATATAAGAAGCACATGATGAGATGTACAAAAATTGAGGGTAGCACTTTCCATCAAAGGCAGAAGCAATAAAGAAGAATAGGACTGATTTGACTACATTAAAAATGAAAACTCACATATTAAAAAGAAATCACTATAAACAAACCTTAAGGAAACCAAAAGACAAGGGGGCGAGTTAGGGATCAACAAATATGATGAACAAAGGGTCAATGCCTTTAATATATTAAAAGCCCTTAATAATCTATAGGAAAAAATAAGAACTCGGTAAAATTGTGCTAAGAATATGAACAAACATCCACAAATGAAGAAATATAAACGACCAAAACATTTTCCAACTCAGTAGTCAAGAGAAAAGGTGTAAAACAGCACAATGTTTCTACTGTTAAATGTCAGAGAGAGATGGAGGGGGGTGTTCTCATAACTGCTGATGGAAACATAAATCAGTTGAACTTTCCTGGAGGAAAAATTAGGAAGTTACTATCAAAAAGCTTTCAAAAGTTCTTCTTCTAAGACTTTAATATAAGGTAAGAGGTATCAAGACTTCATTACATCATTTTTAGTAACAGTGCAAAAACTAGAAATAATCAAATGGTTCATTATCAGGTGATTAATAACATAATAGACATCCATACAATGAAACAGCTGTCTAATAACATGGAAAATTGTTCATGGTACATTAAGTGGGGGAAAAAAAAGGGCAGGGTACCAAAAAAGCACAACAATGGCAAAGAATTACTAAGAACTTAAAAAAATATAAAAAAATTAAGTCAGACACATACACACACACCCCAAAGTATATAAGGGATTACAGATAGCTTTTATTTTCTTCTTTTTGCTTATCTGTTTGAAGATTTCATTCCCTCTTCTGACTTACGAAACTCATTTAGAAGTTGCCTCAGTTTCCTTGAATAATAGAAGGCTCCCATGTGTTTACTTAGGCTCCAGAGTTCATCAAACAATACCTCAACTACAAAATGCTAGGAAGATTTTAAATTAAACACATACACAAACAATCTCTCTTGCTCCTGTGTATGTTGTTATGCATAGATCTCCAGATGCATTTTTTTTTTTTTAAAGCAAGCACAAAAGAATATCTATAGCATGGTACTCCGTGTGTAAAAAGGAAAAAATAAGAATATATTCATATGTGTATATATGTGGTAAAGAAACTCGGGAAGAATACACAAGAAGGAACACAAATTGTTACTCAAAGGGAAGATACCAGGCAACAGGGAAGGAGAACTTTTTTGTAAAACTATAACCATTTTTAAATGTGTAAATTTATTACTAATTAAAAACTAAACTGAAACAATTCTTTCATGATAACATATTTAAAATATATATAAAGAAAAGTATTTATTTATATATAAATACAAACAAATTTATTATATATAAACAATATATATTATATACATATGCCACATTACTCAATATTGGCAAGTCATACATATACTATTGGTGGGATTATAACTTATTAAAGCCTTTAGGGAAGGTCATCAAAAACCTTAAAGGAATTAGTCCTAACGAAATATCCAGGCACATGCTCAAAGCTAGAGAGAGAGGAAAAGAAAGAGAAGGGAAAGGATGGAAGGAGGGGAGAAGGGGGGGCAAAAATAGATAGATCTATATCTAAATATCAAGGAAGTTCATTACAATCCTATATGTAACACTGAAGAATTAGAAACCACTTAATGTATTTAACAAGATTGCTTAAAAATATCATAATAGAATATAAACTATCACAACTATAAAGATAAATGCCATATATTTATCAACATTGAAAGGGCTTATGATATTATACAATAAGTAAAAACCAAAATCATACAATAGCAGTTATAATATGGGATTTAGTATTTATTTTTTATATGCATTGGGAAGAAACTGGAAAGATAAATACCAAAGCATTAATACTGCTTTAACTCAGTTTAAAGTGTTCTTTATGATCTTTCAGTATTTTCCAATTTTTTTTCCTTTCAGAAAATAACAGGAACTGCTTCTATAAGGAAATATAAAAGACACATCATTTTGAATAAAATGTTAATGTGACAATTCCTCTACCCGTAACATTTCCAAGATTTATTTTTTCGGGCGGGGGAGGGGAGATGGTATTTTGTTCTTAACATATAAAATCCAGCAATACAGAAGTGAACTAAGATCTTCTGACTCCAAATCTACAGTTATTTACACTGTATCATGCTATCTTAATCATTCACTTATATGTGACATTATTGTCCTTTATATTAATTTACCTGTTAAAATATTTTATCACAAATTCCAGATAAGTGAAGTTTTATTGTATATTAAAAACAAAACATTATCTCTGATCACATCCTTATAAATCATTAGAGATACATAAAGGACACTGTTAAACCAAAATTCTAGGCTGGAAGAGGCAGAATAAAAAACGCAATCAGTGTTTGACTTAGAAATGGGTTGTACTCCAACTTCAACTGTTTGGGAGTAACTCTACACAAAAAGAATGTTATTTTTGTTGCAGAAATAAGTATTAATTGATTGCCAGGCCAGCCCAAAAAGTTTAATTTAATCCATAATTAGCAGAAACATATTACTAGTATATTGTTATCCCTATTAAACACCCATAACCAACCTACATAATACAAGAATAGGGAGAAAGCCACAAGTACAGCAAAAACTGGTCCTAACGTGGTTCTTTCAAGACAGAGAAGTCTATAAAAAGTAAAGGAGGGAGCCAGCCCTGATGGCCTAGTGGTTCAAGTTCGGCGCTCACCACTTTGGTGGCCCGAGTTTGCTTCCCAGTCACAGAACCACACCCACTCGTCTGTCAGTTGCCATGCTGTGGCAGCGGCTCACACAGAACTAGAACGACTTACAACTAGGATATACAACCATGGACTGGAGCTTTGGGGAGGAAAAAAAAAAGTAAAGGAAGAAAGCAGTCAGTCAAAGATAACAGATTAAGGATTAGTTCTTACCACTCTTCCCTAGAAAAGTGGTTTGTGAACTCTCTTTATTCTGTCCTAGGAAAAAATGTTATGCCAGTTAGAAAATCTAATGACTACAGGATTTTTAAAAACTCATATGGTGTTTTACTTAAGATTAAAAAAAATTTATGCAGATATGTCAAAAAGAGACATATTTACAAAAGCCAGCACACACATTAACATATCTGTTAACATATTAAAAACACATCACAGAATAAGTCACTTTCCATTTCTTTGGATGTAACATAAAATTGCATATCAGTCTCATATCTAGAGAGATTTAGAACTGTGCCTTGGCCAACTTAAAAACAGTCATGGACCCTTAGACTCAATGAACAGTCAAAATGAAAAAGATTCATTCCTCTATATTAAGAATCTACCATTCTTTTATAAAATTACATCTTTTTAATTTTAGGAGTTGTTTACATTCTATATTGACAGAATTTATTGTAAGGAGGCAATCAACACATAATCATAGATATCAAATTTATTTCCTACCCAAAATTACTAACCACTTTCTGATATATTTTCAGTACTGAAGAATCCATTTTTATCCAGTATCTTTTTTAAAGATTAATTTTGAACTTGGTACATTTAAAAATAACAAGTTTTCAAAATCTCAGCATATTAAAAATAAAAATAATGAATTGACAAAATACTACGTAACATATTGCTAACTTTATAACTGCCAGAAATTATGCAAATCTAGCTACATTAAAATGAGGACCCAAAACTCGCAATGATATTACATATTCAATTACATATGCCAGCATGATAATCAAATGCAATACAATACATTCAGAGTTATTGTCACAAGATTTTCAGAAAGACTAAGTATAAATAAACTATGTAAATTCTCAAAAGAACATTTTTAAGAAACTAACACACTGCAACATTATCCAGACTTTCTACAAAATGGAACATGAATGTAATATTAAACTTCCCAACCAAATCTGACCTGCGAAGTAACCAAAAGTAACATTCCCAAACCTTTAAAGAACTGTGGGACAATGATAACTCAAAAAAAGAGAAAGATGCAAAAAGTAAATCAATGACAGTGTTAAAAGTAAATATAAAATCAACAAACCAGGGAACATTCAAAATGTATTTTTCTCAATTCAATAAAAACATAATACAAGCAACCCAGAAAAGAAGTATTCTGTGAATAATTTATATTTTCCATATTTCTTCTGTGTTGTTCAATATGGTAGCCATTTGCTACATGTGGTTATTTAAATTTAAATTAATTAAAATAAAATTTAAAATTCTGTTGCTTAGTTGCTAGCTTACTTAATGTACTCAGTAGGTGCATGCGGTTAGTGGCTGTCATACTGAAGAGCACAGAGACAGAAATTTCATCACTGCAGCAAGTTCTACTGGACAGCATGCAATAATGCAGACAAATCATTCTTTCTCTATAATAAAAATTCTTCCCATAAAAATGTAAACATTTCCCCCTGCACTTGAAATATTTTTATAGACTTCTTAATTAATATGTTGATGATAATTATCTTCTAAAAAGATGATAATAACTAACAGGACATTGCTTATTATATGCCAGGAACAATACTATGTGCTTTGATTCAATATCTCATTTAATCTTCACATAAACCCTATGAGGTAGACATAAGTCCACAATCCCTTATCTGAAAGATGTATTTCAGAATTCAGAAGGCTTCAGATTTGAGAAAGTTTATACATAAACCACACACTCAGAATACCCTCAGCAGGGTCTAGGGAAGCACTTAGGGACACAGAGGAATGTATGACTATTAACACTAAAGATAAGTGAAGACTATAAATAACTGCTTATCAGTTAGGTCCTGGTTCTGCCATCAAATTAGTTCAGAACAGGTATTCCCATTCTCCAGTGTGATAATCTACAACTAAACTGCAATTTTAGAATGACAGATCTGTGAATTTTTACCTCTTTTTCCCCATGTAACTAAAGATTTTCAACACAGAACTACAAAAACAACTCTGTCTCCCTGAATTTTAAGAATTCATTTCTAAGATGGGAAAAAGTTTTTCCCCCTTGGTAATTATATGCATACTATCCTAAAATGAAAGGTCTAGTTATTTTCTTTTTATGAGAGAATTGAGAGAGAGATTTAAGTACAAATTCAAAATTGTATGTTGTCACATTTATTAAATGACATTTTTTCAATGCAGGCATTTAATTCAGTTGGATCTAGCAATTTAAACACTTCCTTATTTCATTTCTGAAAGGAAAAAAAGTATAACCAACTTTAGTTACCTAGGGCTTTTAAGTTCTCAATCAGCTTTTACACATTTTCTCACTTTCAGGAAAGAATGTGACCAATTTTACATTATCATTTGAAAGTCTTCCGCATTATTGTTATATTTATAAACAGTATATATCTCAAAATATTCCAAATAGATGCATGTCACAAAAAGTACAAGGATAAGTTTATCCACAGTTTAGTGTAATTTAAATATCAGGAATTAAAATCAAATATTATTTAACAGTGATAAAATATAAAAGTATCATAAATATTTAAATATTCAACAATGATGTGGCCAAGTTTATATCCAAAATTATGAAATATCAGAAATATATAAGTATATTTCTATAAAAAATTATACTTTCTCCTGGTCACTGATATGGCCTCACTTAAAAAGATTTGGTGGTTAGGTATGGGAAATTGAAATAAATGCTACAATAATATGAAAATAACAACTTAATCCAATACTACTTATAAAAATTAGACGTCCTTACTAATAACAGTAATTAACTGAACAATTATTTAGCTCTCACATTATTACTTCATTATAGCACAATTGTCACACATAAACCGGTAAAACTTCATTTGTAAACTAAATTTTATAAGTCAAGATAAAAGTTGTATTGATTGAAATGTAGTTTAGCATAATTTGTCCAGAGCATGAACTCTGGAGTTAGACTTCCTGGTTTAAATTCAGGTTTTGCCACTTACTATAATGGCAATTTTTGGTGAGTTACTAACATCTGTGTCTCAATTTCTTCATCTAAGGGACTAACAGTATCCACCTCATAGGGTTGTATGAGGATTAAATGAAACGGTATATGGAAGCACTCAGGGGAGTGCCTGGCACACCTGATGCTCTCTACAAGCATTAGCTATCATCACTGGGATTATTTGAGCATCTCTGAAATTGTAATATATTAATGTTAGCACTCTTTACCTTTAAGAATTTTGCTTTCCTCCAGTTTCCTGAAAAACTTAAATGCACCAGAGAAAATCAATATTTGAAGGAACCCTGCATCAGTCCAATAAACAGGTATTACTAATTCACATCTTTACATATTAGGTCTCTTTAAAGTCAGATTAAGGTGAGGATAGAACTGGGAACATGTTCTTCCACAGCTCATAACTTCATAATGCTAAATAATAGCCAAATATTACCATTTCACATATACGGCTATGCCCTAGCCTAGTACAGCAATGAATAAATGGTTGCTGCTATTTATCCCAAAAATTCCCAAGAAGCAAACCTTACTGTGATATTAGTTCAGTTTTGGACATACTAAGTTTGACGTGTTCAATACTAAATGGACGTTCCAGGAAGCGATCAGAAGTACAGACCTAGAGTTAGGAAGCATATCCTCAGAAGTTCACCACTCCCTCTTTGTACTAAAGTGGGATTTCTCACATCCTATTACATAACTATTTTTCTCCACAACCCTTCTGTACTGCTAGGCTATTTTGAAGCATTTAGGTCCTCCCATATAAAACCTCAATAAATGTTGATTTTAAAAAATGCAAAACATGCAGAACTGCATAATTAAAAGACTGATTTTATTATATACAAAGAAACTGGTTTTTAAAAATTTTCCACTCTGTGAATTTTAAATAAGGATGAAATTTTCATTTTTTTAATTTGGTCACATGAGAATTACCAAATACTACCAAGCAGTGAAAGCTGGCTTCATCACCAGGCCTACAAACCCGAAAAAGTAAAACATAACAAGGCAAGAAACACATAAATGAGTAAAACATGGAAGAGAGAGCCCAATGAAGACCTCTTGAAGTACATTTAACTTAATTAAAATTCTTAAGTTTGTTAAAATATCTGCAATGTAGATTGAAAAGATTTCACTTTCTAATTTACAGGCTACTTAAGTTCAATAACTTAAAACGAAAAGCTTCTGGACCCTTCCAGCACGTTATTCAAAGAGCTGTGATAAGAGCATATAGCAAATGTGCTCAGTTACAAGCACTAGGTAAGGGAAAGCTGCTGTCATCCCCAATCCACCGGCAATCATTTGACTGCTAATCCTTTAGTTTAAAATTTGTAGAAGCACTTCCTAAAGAGCGCTTCACTGGTAGTATTTACCACCCAAACTTAAAATATGGTCAATTCTATCAAGGCTCCAACAGTAGAAGAGACTGGCTGCCAGTTCTACATTTAATACCACATCATGACAATTTCCTTTGTGCCTGACAACTAGAGACCTTTCAGTGAAACCATTCCCTGGAAATTACACTACAATATTGTTGCTTATTTAGAGAGCAGGCAGCCAAGAGAAAATCAGCTCATTAGTAATGAATGGGTGGGGAAAAAAGCTGCAGTAGAGGATTAAAAAACAGCAATACAATACAAACAGGCTTAGAAGAACTATAAAACTGCAGCAAAAAAAAAGAGTAGGGATTCAGAGAATGAAATTCCTACAACACAAAATAAACAGAGACTTAAGTCTGCACTTTCTCATTTGAAATCACATAAGCAAGGATCAAATGTATATTGATTCTAATTTTATATAACCAAAAGCCTAAAAACCTTATATCAATAGAAAATATTGGTAAATTAAAAAGGATTCCCCAATTTGGCCGTATTTTCTTGTTCTATGAATTAATTCATAAGGGGAAAAAATAACTTCAGATTATAAATGATGAATGTAACCATTAGGAGTGGCGTCTCTATGAGGTCTAAAACAGAAGAAAAATGTACATTTCTTCCAAAGCCATAGCCAACAATAACTTTTGCATTCTGAATCCAACTTAAGCACATTAGTTGGGAAGATGTTTGCAAAAGTATTTAATAAGAAAAGTGCTGAATTTAGCTTTTATTTTTTTCCCAGTTTTCTTAAGTGGCCTGCTGTCTATCAAATGCACTAAGTAGAACCTCTCCTAAGTATAAATGACAAAAGGAAATACAGCTTTCTTCCTATAGAGAGCAGTTTCTACATCAGGGATCATCAAACTTTTTCTATAAAAGGCCATACAGTATGTATTTTCAGCTTTACAGGCCATATGGTCTCTGTCACAAATACTCAATTCTGCCACATAGCATGAAAGCAGCAATAGATAACAGATAAATAATGAGTGCGGCTGTGGTCCAATAAAACCTTATTTTCAAAAACAGGCAGCCAGTCCATGTTTTATACCTACCAACAAATATATTGTTTTAATAAATACTACCAATTTGAAATACGATGTCTGGGATTTGCTTTAAAATATTTCATAAAAAAGAAAGTTGGAGAACAAGGAGAAACGTTAAATAAGACTGGCAAAACACAATTATTCTTAAAGCCAGATGATGGATGTATGGGGTTCATTACACTATTCTCTACAATTTTATGAGTTTGAAATTTTCAAATGAAAAGTTTTTAAAAATACAAGGTACACAACCAACCAGCTGGGAGAGAATATTTGCAAAACATACATCTGACAAGGGGTTGATCTCCATAATATATAAAGAACTGACACAACTGAACAACAAAAAAACAAAAAACCCAATCAAAAAATGGGTAGAGGAAATGAACAGACCCTTCTCCAAAGAAGATATACAGATGGCCAATAGGCACATGAAAAGATGTTCAACATCACTAATCATCAGGGAAATGCAAATCAAAACAACACTAAGATACCACCTCACGCCCATTAGAATGGCTATAATCACCAAGACAAAAAACAACAAGTGTTGGAGAGGATGTAGAGAAACAGGAACCCTCATACACAGCTGGTGGGAATGCAAACTGGTGCAGCCTCTATGGAAAACGGTATGGAGATTCCTCAAAGAATTAAAAATAGAGATGCCCTATGACCCAGCCATCCCACTACTGGGAATCTATCCAACGAACCTGAAATCAATAATCCAAAGAGGCTTATGCACCCCTATGGTCATTGCAGCATTATTCACCATAGCCAAGAAGTGGAAGCAACCTAAGTGTCCCTCGACTGACAATTGGATTAAGAAAATGTGGTATATATATACAATGGAATACTACTCAGCCATAAAAAAAGACAAAATCGTCCCATTTGCAACAACATGGATGGGCCTGGAGCGTATTAGGTTAAGTGAAGTAAGCCAGAAAGAGAAAGACAAACACTGTATGATCTCACTCATATGTGGAATATAAACCAATACATGGACAGATAAAACTGTACTGTGGTTATCAGGGGCAGTGGGGGGGTGGGGGGTGGGCACAAGGGGTGAAGGGAGTCATATATATGGTGATAGACAAACAAAAATGCACAACCCAAAATTTCACAATGTTAAAAACCATTAAAACATCAATAAAAAAAAAATAATAAAATCAAATTAAATTAAAAAAAAAAAAAATACAAGGTACATCAATGAACCAGCTCTACCGGAAAATGAATTTCCTCACTTTACTATAAAACTTCTATAACATGTTTAATATTTTTAAACATAATTAACATAATACAACATAAAAGATTCTTAATATAAACCTACTAAACAAAAAAAACTAATATACAAAAGTTTATACAAGGATAAACCCTTAAAATTTTCCATAATTTAAAATATAAGCTCACCTCATACAACTCCTAAATTAATACATTTAATTTATTCTCATCTTATCTATCAAAATGTGTTACCAATTTTTGGTTTTAAAATAGAATTATTTTTATAGGGTATATATTCTTTTTGTGTGTGTGTGTGTGTGAGGAAGATCAGCCCTGGGCTAACATCCATGCTAATTCCTCCAGAGGAAGACCGGATCTGAGCTAACATTTATTGCCAATCCTCCTCCTTTTTCCGCCCCCCCCCCCAAAGCCCCAGTAGATAGTTGTATGTCACAGTTGCACATCCTTCTAGTTGTTGTATGTGGGATGCAGCCTCAGCATGGCCAGAGAAGCGGTGTGTTGGTGCACGCCCGGGATCCGAACCTGGGCCGCCAGTAGTGGAGCTCGGGCACTTAACCACTAAGCCACGGGGCCAGCCCCTAGGGTATATACTCTTTATGTTAACATATAATAGGTTTATTATTTTTCAAATGGATTAATAATTTTTTTATTCTAAGTTTTATACTCTAAACAATAAACATTAATAAATATAACCCACATAAACAAATGCTGTTTAAAGTCTTCAATAATTAAGAGTACAAAGGGATCTTGAGACCTAAAAGCTTAAAAACCTATGACATAAATGTTTTCAGTGTTGTTTAAATATGTTCACCAAGCAACTACGAGCTATATGCTCAAGCTCAGTTTTCCTTTGAACAATAATTGTCACACAGTGGAGTTAATCCACTATGAAGGCTATCCGTATATGCCCACAAGAGGAAGACACTGCAACCTTCAACAGAAGCATTCTTTTAAAATTGCCAGGTATATCATGAATAATGTATCCATAGGAAAAGAAGAGCTCTAAGGTGTTGTCCCTCTTATGCAGATAATTGCTTCCTGAACCAATAACAAAGAAAAACTAATATGTGCCAGCAAACATTTCTAATAAATAGGCTACCTCCCACCGAATCAAGATATGCAATCTCACTCAATGCAAGTCGTCAGAAGTCAAGCTGAAAAGAGCCTTAGGAAAATCTTAACGATTGTGTATGATTTTTTAAATGTTCTAAGTTTTTTCTCAACATTCTCAAATACAGTGAATTCAAATACTATCAAAACAAAATTAATTTAAATTAGGCTCATAGAATTATTATGACATTTGAGAACTCTGTGAAAACATCTCAATTATCCAAGAATACAATCAGTCTCAAAATTTTCTAACTCTAAACCTAAAATAGTAATAATCCATAACACAGATATGGGCAGATAATAATTAGAGCAAAAATGTTTGTGTGATTGTTCATTCTTTTCCAAAGATGAACCAATACTTATTTTTTTAATACAGTACCATTGTAGCATTTTTAACCAATTTTGGCCTTTCTGCATATGGTTATTTAAAATGTTATCAGACTATTTCATTTTTATTTGATTAAGCACAAATTTCCAAGTTAAGTTTTACAAATTTTGTTATTTCTATTGTCTTTCATGAACTTGAGTAAACTTAAAATAGTAATAAGTGAGATGTAGAGACATACTTACATCATACTCTGTAAATCTGCTGCAAAGCTTATAGACTTCCCTGTACTTCTTCCACTACTTGAAGTGGTAGTAGACATTGGGCTGGCTGCAGTATTATTCATCTAAATAAAAAAGAGAAATAAAAAGAAATGTACTTAGCTATAAATAAACGCATGGAAAACAGAAGCAATTATAAATTACTTCAAAAAGTATAGAAAATTTTAAATTTCTGATTTGTTTTATGTAAATCTGATATGTTCATACCTAATGTTCTCTATTAAAATGAAATAGTAAGGTGGAAAAAAACTGCTTAATCAAGAACATTATCAAAAAATTACTCACTTAAGTGATAAACACTTCAGTACATATTTTGTAATAAGTAACAGAAGAAAAATACTCACTAGAGTATTTTAATAGAGCTCAGTGGTGTTCAAAATGCATTCCAGGGAGCCCTAAGGTTCACCAGCAATATTTCAGGGAGCTCCCACTGGCCCCCAAGCATACATCCTCCTGCCCAGTTCCATCCAGAAAACCAGAACAACAATGATTTTTCTTTTATATACCAGGGTTTCAAGTAAGATTTCTTTTAAAAAAAGAGCTGCACAGTTGTAAGATACAAAATTAGAAAACCACAGCATAATCTAATTCCCATTTGAACCAAAGCCTAAAATATAAATAATACAAATCAAGTCAATCAGTAGAAAAGAAGTAAGCATTGTGATATTTTATAATCTTATTGCTAAGTAACTCATCAATTTAAAATGTGACTTTTTTCCCAATAAAATTAAGCTGATGCATTATGGGAAAACTAGATGCCAATCCTAATATATGCCATTTTATTTAATGCATGTGGCAGTCTGGTAAACAAGAATTAGTGAAAATAACATTAAAATAAAATAATGAAAGTAGATAAAAGCCTCAACTATTACACAATAAGTGCTCAATAAAAGTTAGCTATTATTTTATGTTTATATAAACTTTACCACACTGTAATTTTTCTTAACATAAAAATACCATGCAGATTCTAAAGAAGAATTAACAAATTTAGAACATACAATAAAATAAAGCAGTACTGAGAACTCTGAGTAAACTAATTAGGAGGAGTCAGACTGCCTAGGTTTGAATCCCAGCTCTGCTACTTTACTAGGACCTTGGGCAAATTACTTAATTTCTTTGTGCTTCAGTTTCCTCATCTGAAAAATGGGAATGATAATCCCACCCTCTTAGGGTTGTTGTGAGGGTGACATGAACTAACATGCACAAAGCATTCAAAACAGTTGTGAGCATACAGTAAGCACACAATGTTAGCTATTATTATTATAAACAGAAAGACCTTAAGAATTCTCCCTTTCTTGATCTGCTAAAGGCTTTTATGAAAAATTTAGACTACCCTTACTTCACAATCACAAAAGTTTAAGAAACTTGAATATTTTCACTAAAAGACCTCAATACAATTCAACAAATATTAAGTAGTTTCCTTATAAAATAAGTGCTGTTTTACTACTGGCATCTCCACTGCTACTAGTCACCCTAGCTCAAAATCTCAGTAGCTACCTTGGACTCCTTCTCCTGTACCCCATAATTTGCAAGAAGCCAAATAAATTCTACTTTATGTTCTTACATCCTCCCCGCCTCTTGTTCTCCGCATTGCTGCCAAATTTATCTTCTTAATACAGCTCTAATCTGACCACTCCTGTGGGTAATGAAGGCTAAAATTGATAAAGGAAACCTGAGCCAGGGTCATTCACCAAGAGCTGAGATGGAAGGCTGGGCCCCATGAAAGAAGGCTGAAAAAACACTACTACAAACCACTGAATGAGACAGGCCATATATGCAGCTTTTGAGAAGTTTCTCTCTTGAAAAGACAGAGATCGAAGACAAGCAGCACGCTGGTTGGGTGGCTAGATCTGGAATATCCCAACATCCTTCTGTGACAAGACCAACTATCTGCCAACATAAGCCCTTGTCTAGTCTGAGGGCCCAAAGCGCCAGGCCAAAACCACTAGATAGAAAATGCAGGAGCAGAGGAAGAGAAGGAAAAAAGTCTCACTCAAATTGAGCATGAAAACCAAAATTCTTAAACACATAAGGAAGCTAATGCTATGAAAGACCATCACTTTTTTGAAGCCTAAATTTGTCCTATTTTTTCACAAAGACCTTTGAAACAAGTACTTCTGTCTACAAATAATATAGGAAAAGAAGCATCACCATTTAGAACTCTGGCTAAAAAAAAAAAAAAAAAGTCACATCACCAGTCCAAGATTCGCGCAAAACAGACAGGAAACCAAAGATTTCCAGGAACAGTCCCGCAGAATCAGGACAAAGTGATAAAAAAGACACCTGGCTTTCTCAAGAACCTTAGAAAATGGTTCCCTTGTTGTCCCAACAGATCAATGACAACCTGGAGAAAATGTTGAACTCAAAGATGAGGTATTAACCCCAGCCTCCAAAAACAGTTATGACTTAAATGGACTCATGTCAGATTTGAAGATATGCCTTTCTCTGGGATTATCCTGTAGTCAAATGTCCTGAGACAACGCTGGAGCAATCTGCCCCTTTTTCATATTTAAATCCAGTCACCCTGCTTTAATGCTCTCTGAATAGGAGACATTTCAGAAAGTAAATTCATATTAAAACCACAGCTTTCTTCGGTTGTCCTCCTACTGCAAATGTTTCACATCAAGAGTATTTATTGGTAAGAGGTAAAAGGTCCCAATCCTAGTTTATTATAACCACGATCATCCTTTCACAGTCAAGTTACTCAATTTTTAAATCAAACAGGTGAATAACATTTTTCTTGACATGATGAGCTGATAGCTCATTAGAATCTTTAAAATAATTATTTCCCATAACCAAATTTTGTTTGATGATTTAGATAATTAACTTCTTTAGACATTAACTTCTTTACACATCAAAGTCCTATCATTCCAATCCTTTATTTCCTTTCTCCCAGACATTTAAAAAAAAATGTCAGTTAAAAGCAGGAGCACTCAAGTCAATTTTCTCTAATAAATACAGTTAACATGGGACTGAAAACCTACTGTAATCTTCTCAATGGGTTAATGTCCTGCAGTTGTTTTAGCTTTCAATTGAAATGCAGCTGTTTGCCATATTTTACAAAATGAATTCAGATGTGCAGATGGAGACCTAGATTATTTCAACATGCCACAGTTTAAATGTGAACTCAAGGAGTAAGTTCATCTCTGATTAATACTTATATTTAAATCTGATCATTAAGCCAATAGCCGATACTGTGTCACACCTGTAAAACCCTGTTCCAGAGAAGAAAAACTAACATCTTTTAATTTAAAATAGTGGAATTTAAGGATATACCCCTTTCCTCAAAAATACTGCAACAACAACAAAAAATTTTTAACTGTAGTAAAGTTATACATCACAAATGTGAATTAAAAATGTAATGAACATGTTACTGGGTTTTTACTTATTGTTACTGGGTTTCTACTTATAGCTCATATTTTTGGTGACTAAATGACCAAAGAAGAAATACCATGAAAAATCATTAGCTTAAAATACCTCAAAGAGTTGAAAATTTTATTACTATTTACAGCACCCCCAAAACAACATCAAAATTTGGATTGTGAAATCCATCTGTCTACTCATTTATTAAAAAATAGTGGAATTTTTTTTACTATTTCTTCTATTATATCACTGCTGAGAAAAATTAATTCAAATAGACCTATGTACTGATTCTGAGCATCTACAGAGTCTCAATTCCAATTATTCATAACCTGAACATCACACATGATATAAACAGAAAACTGTTATAATCAGAACATTTTCATTTTCTTAGAACTCCAAAGGCAGGAAGCAATTATGGTTAAGCCAACACTATTATACACTGCATTTTAGTTTTGTTGTAATAAAAGAAAAAACTCAAGTTATATCACAATCTAAATTTCTCCTGCTGTGAAAAATAATATGAAATGATCATTCAATCACCGAGAATGCAAAAAATAAAAAATAAATTAAAATGTACAAAATTTTAAAACTTCTATACCAAGTATTTGGGATGACACAATGGTAATTCTAATATATTTATATATGCCCCATTTCAAGTGGATTTTGGAAGGTATAAAACTCAAGTGTCCATTCAATTATCTGCTAAAACTGAAGTAATATGAATAATCCAAAGAACAGATGATTCACATATAATCTATAACTGTTTTGAAATCAATAGCAATTTTTCTGAAACTGCTAATTGTATTTTCTTCACTAATTAAAAAATCATTTGTATTCACTTACCATACACCAAATGAGTTCAGAACTGGAAATGAGATTTATCTACCACAGCACTTCTCACACTGTAGTGTAACCATTTCCTCATCTTCAAACTGCTAACTGCTTAAGGACAGGGCACTGTTGTATCTATAATTTTGATACCTAATATACTGCCTGACATGGCTGACGCTCAGTACATGTTGGGTGAATAAACAAATGACTGAATGGTATAACAAAGAATATAAAGATAAGACAGTCACATCCCTGCCATTTAGGAGCTTACAGCCTTCTGAAGTTAACAGATATACCCAATGGAATGAGTTTAGAGATAATGCAGAAGATACTACACGACAGGAGGAGGAACATCAGACCCACTCAATTATTATGGGAAAATTGTACTGAGATTTAACATTTTACAATCTGAAAATACATCATATTTAACTGCAGTTTAAATAGAAAAAACAGATAAATGACTAGCAAGTCCAAATTACCCATCTCTTACTGGATTACTGTTAAATGAAGTAGGTGCAGAAGTGAAAGTATTTTGAAAATTATGAAGCACCATAAAGGGCAATATATGATCTAAGGAAATATTCTGTCTCACCATTCATTGAGCAATTATTTTTCCTAAAAACTACTAGAACAGGAATAAGTCCTTCCTAACCAAAATCAGTTTGATTCTAATTACTATGGATAAGAAGCTATAAATATTCATAAGGAACACCTAATGATCAAAATGACAAGAGAACCACCATGTTAATATGATTATCAAAGACTTCATATTCATAGATAGAAAAACTCTTCTCTGTAATATATTATACTATTTCCTGGTATATTTTCCCACCAAATCTGCTTCCCTGTCCACCATTCCCAGTTCTATAAGAGCAACACTACTCTTCAGTCACATAAAGTCAAAAACTCCAAGGCATTTTTGATTCTCCAGTCCCTTCCCTGTCTATATTCAGGCACTCTGGTCCTGGCACTTTTTCTCTTTAAAAAGCAATTCTAAATCAGTCCCTTCCTTTCCAATCTCACCTTAATCAACATCCTTACTACAGTATCTCTTAAACCCATCTCCCAGCTTTCTAAATAATTCTGCATATTACCTCCAGCGTGCTCATTCTAAATATTTGTTACTCCTCTCCTCAGAAGCCTCCAACAGCTCTCCTTTGCCTGGAGGACAAAACTTGTCTAACATCAGTCCCACGGGACCTCTCCAGCCTCCTTTCCTGCAGCAGTCAAATCAAACATTCAGTATCTCCCGAACTCCCCCAGGTTCTTCTGAATCTTTACCCTACAGTTCTCCCCATCTTGCAGTACCTTTTGTTTCTCTCCGCCTATCCAAACCAGTGGTCTAGAAAAGCCTGACCCAAGCTCAGGACCTCCAAAAACCCCTCCCAGACACCCACCCATCAGGAAGTCTCCTTTCTCTGACATCTAATTGTTTTAGTTTACTAATCCTTTTAGTTTAACATTATATATTTAGTGCACACTAATTATTTTAGTTTATTAATAAACCTCTGCCCTGTAATCTCTCCCCCAACTACTGGCAGATGACTGCACCTCCTCCTTCACAGAGAAATAAAAGGCCTTTCTTTAGTAACTCCCTCCACTCTCCTCTACCAAAGCCACTGCATCTTCTCGACTCCCTCTTCTTACAATCAAGGCACCCTCTTGTTTAAAGCCAATGCACCACCCGTGCTTTGGTTTACCCATTTGTAACTATTTATTGGGCACCTACTACAGTCCAAACACTGGGGTAAGAGCTGGGATACAGTAGCGACCAAGCTAGACAAAAAGAAACACACTCTGATGCAGGAGACAAGCACATAAATATAATGTGAGGTAGTGACAAACGCTTCGAAAACCAATTTAACAAGCTGATTTCAACTAGAAGGTGGCATTTAATATAGATCTGAACAAAGCCCAGGAGGGGGCTCTGAAGAACTCCAGGCAAAAAGAACACCCAAGTACCAAGATCCTGAGGCCAGTGTGGCTGGAATGAGGAGAACAAAGGGGATAAGCAGTAGAAAATAAGATATGAGAGTAAGCAAGAGTCAGATGACATAAAGCCCTGTTGGCCACAGGAGGTTCAATTTTAGTGAGTATAATGTGAAGCTATTACAGAATTGTGAAAAGGGAGGTGACTTGAAATGGTTTAGGTTTTAAGAAGATAATTCCAGCTGCTGTGAGAATATACTATAAAGAAGCAAAGGTACAAGCAAGGAGACCAGTTAGCAAGTTACTGAAGTTGTATAGATGAGAGATGACAGGGGCTTGAATTAGTGTAACAAGTGGAGATGGTGGGAAGTGGTCAGATTCCTGGAACATATTTTGAAGGCAGAGCTGACCTGCTGATGGATTAGACACGGGATATGAGAGAAGAGCAGTCAAGGATGACTCTGAAGTTTGGGGCCTGAGCAACTGGTTGAATGGTGGCACCATTTACTGAGATCAGGAAGACTGGAAAGGAAAAAAACAGGAGTTCAGTTTGGGTCATGTTAAGTTTGAGACAACTATCAGACATTCGAGTGGAAATGAAATCCTGCAGAAGCTTTGTGACAGATGTCGTAAAGCAGGAAATTGAAATAAAAGTCATGGTCATAGGGTTTTTGTTAAGAAGGATAATTAATCAACATAGTAGAACCGGGTAATAAGGATCAGCTAATCTCCAAAGTTCAGTTTCTCCATCTGTCAAGAACAATTTCTGCCTGTCTCAGAGGGGTGTTATAAAGACAGAGGCTACCACATGAGGGCCACTCAAAAAATATATTTGAATTGAAAAGAATATCAAAACACCCAGCAACTATGAAATTCCCATTAGATAGACAGACAGATATAAACAGTGTGTTTACATTTCCTCGTTGGCTACATGAGCAATTATTTTTTTAACCTACAGACATAGGAACCCAGCGACAGACTGCTCAGAAACACACCAAGTTCCATTACTATATTTTTCTTCTTTAGTCTCATATTAACGTAGGTTTCTATTTCACGTGCCTTCATATCCAGTACTCTCCTACAGAAAAAGAGTTTCAAAAAAAATTTTTATTCTTTGCAAAAATGGTTCTTCAAGTACACTGCAAATGTGCCTACCAGATCACCCTAAAATACTTAACATCCAAACCCCAACAAAATGACAACCTTACTTCTCCAATACTGAAGCACTGCTGTTTTTACATGAAATACTACATAACTGAGTGACTTAATGGTTAACTTTTCAGATATGTGCAAAGTTTTGGAATCACTTATACTTCTAATAGTAAGAGGTAAGTGTATTTGACAAGGATATCAAAAAAGGAGCAGACTTCTTAAACATCAAGATCCTCTTCCAGTCTAGATTCACATTTTAGAAACATTAAACCTTATGAGAACTCTATATTAAATATAAACAATTCAATAAAAATATCTGATGTGGTTAAAAACATAGTTCATGTGACTAAAAGGAATGGGAAATTTACTGTAAACATATAAAAAATAGGTGAATTTGTATAAGCATTTCAGAGTTTATAAAGGGTTTTTCATCTTATTAGCTCACATTTTTTCAAAAATCACCCTACAAGGCAAGCACTTCCCCCCACCAATGAGGAAGCTGAAAGTAAAAATACTAGGTGAAGGTCACAAATCTAACAAAAAACAGGGTTGACCCCAAGTAGCTGATAACCTGAAATATTCAGTCAATCTACATACATATTTTAACAAAAATTCACCAATCTTCTCCCATTTTAGTACCTTAGTTTTTTCATTTGTAAAAGATGCCTATCTCCTTTAACACACTAAAATAACATGGAATTATGGAGAAGTTGTACACGTAGTAGTCAGGAGACTTGTCATTAAGTTATCTTAGAGACTGATGACTTTATAAGTTATGTTCAGGAATTCTTTGCTGAAAAGTAAATTTTAGGCAGATGGATCAACAACTACAACAGACAAAAGTATATCTATGCAAATTGGTGGGAGAGGGACCAAAGACATCTGAGGTTCAGAACTACAGTTTGAAAATCACTAATTTCATCCAAATCCCTCATTTTTCAGGTGAGGAAACTGAAGTCCAGAGGGGTTTCTTGAACTGCCCAAGGACATATCACTATTTAGTGATACGGCTGGGACTAAAACTGAGGTCCCCTGACTCCCGGTCCAGAGTTTTTCTACTATCCCTCAAGGAACATAAAATAAAAATTGATCATAATTAACTCACACGACCTCCACACCGTGTTTGTCACAGTGAACTTTGGTGTGAAATATCTGCCTATGCCAACTCACAGGTTAGCAGTAAAAGAGCTGGGGTCTGGAAGTCAAATACAGGCTCTAACCCCATGTGAGCTTGGGCAAGTCACATCACCTCCCCATCTCGGTTCCCTCATCTTAAAATGGAGATTAAAAATACTCGCCTCCTAAGTTACATGAAGTAATGTACATAAAGCATGTAGGACAGTGCCTGATACACAGAAAGCACTCAATTCATGATAATGATAATGATGGAAGATGAAGAAGAATCCAAGCAAAAGTATTGCTTCTTGAAAATGTATCACAAAGTATTATCAGTAAACATGTATATTCTCAGAGAAAGAATGTTATGATTAGGAGTAGTCTTTTAAAGATTCAAAAACAAATAATATGAATAAAGTAAAATATACAGGATTCAGTCATAAAACCTCAACAGCATTTAAAATAGCAAAAGTACATGTCAAGATTTTAAAATATTTATATTTGTATAGTATTTTACAACTTATAAAGTGCCCTCACATAAATTATTTCAATTTACTGCCCTATGAATTCAAGGAACACAGCATTTTTGCAGCAAAAAAGACTACATACTATGCACACCAGATAGCATGCTATTTTCATATTCATTACCTTATTTAACCTCAATATCCATTACCTTATTTAACCTCAATATCCATTAACTAACAGCCAGATATTAGCAGAGGCAGTAGTATAATGCAAAAAACTGACAGATCTGTTCCAGAAAGTAAAAGCCTCATCAGTATACCTACTAAGCGGGAAAGACATGTTTGGATAAATAATGAGGTACAGCACTTAGCACAACGGAAGGAACACATCAAGTCCCCATGAAAATGTCAGTTCCCCCCCAGCAGTAGTATGGAGTTGTTTTGTGTACAGAATATATGTAACCAGACCAATAAAGCACCATTGCTGTGACTTATTTGTCAAAGAAAACAATCTTGGTTAATGATGCCTATTATACTTTATGCTGTTTCACAAATTAAAATATACAACAATTTTTGCAGATTTAGGGTCAGTCTTTACTGAAAGTAATAGGTAGACAAAACTAATTAAATAATAAAATGTTTGTAAAACAAGACACGAATTGATATAATTCTCATCTGAGGCCTCCAAAAATCTTGGGAGGAGGTGGGAAGAGGTTATGTACTAATTCCATTTTACCGATGAGGAAACTGAGGCTCAGAAAAGTTAAATACCTTAACTGAAATCACAAAGAGAGAATATGGCAGAAAAGGGCTAAACCTAGAGTTTCGGAATTAGTTTTAAGCGCTCTTTGCACCTACCCACAATGCATCTCAGAACATTAATATCTCTTCCAGATCCATTATTCAATAACCTTAAGTCTCAGCCGCTAATAACATTCATTGAGTACTTCTTATGTGATTCGATGCACCCAACACCGCACCTAACACATCACATGGGTTACCTGATTTAACCCTTAGCAAAGCAAAGATTCAAACCAAGTGTGTTTGACTCTCAATAAAATATTTTATCCATTACAGTATAAATTCAATTAATACAATAATGCATTTGGCTGAATTATTTTTCTATACTATTGAAGTGATCTATAAGCAAAATCCTTCCTTAACATTCTAATACTTAATAAGCAGATTTCTGACTGATTTCACTATTCGACCTCACCATAAAACGACTATTATTTTCAACAAGAATAGTGAATCTTCTGATTTGATTGACATGGCCTTTCTTTGCAGCCTTCCACAGTGACAGATCATTTTTTGAGAGAGAACCAAAAATCAGGCTGTCCAAGCTTTCTACCCAGTTATAAGGAGAAAAGAAAAATTTTTGAATTACCAATGCCTTAAACCGACAGGTCACTTGCTTGCCTCATTCCAGATAGCTCATCTATTATTTAAACACATAAGCAATAACTTTGTCACTACCTTAAAGCAAGTATATTTCTGAGACTGCAATATAGTTAATCCTACTAAAATTATATATTACAAATTTCAACAACCCTAAAAATACGGTAACCATATTATTATGTGGTCCCAACTGAGACATTTTTACAGTGAAGGGGCTCTATTAATAATTAGAGCTGGGACAAACAGGCTCTAGACCATGACGGTCCCAGAAAAAGTGGGGTATACAGTTACCCTACATAAGAGCAACCCATTTCGACTTGTACATTATGAGCTATTCTCTGCATATACTTAATTCATGAGCTTTAAGTTTTTGTTTTAGATCTAATGATTATCTTCAGTCTTGAAATCAAGGGCACCATTTTACAGACAGAGTTAAGGGTGCCATCTATAAATAAAGTTTTTTTTAAGTTTTATTTTCAAACAACTTTATAAACATTTGCTTGAAAAAGAAAAAACAGATTTACACATTTCAAAGAAAGTAATTGTGCAAAATATCACCAAATTTCAGACTTATCTCTTTAAAAGTTTTGAATACCAATAACCACAAAACTACTTCTAAAATATCCTGATGCTCAAAGGTTATTACTATAATTTATCAAATTGTTTTATTATGCAAAAAGTTAAAAAAAAAAAAAACACCTTTCAAATGGAAAAAATTTCAGGAATAAAACAATTGAAAAGTTTCACTGAAAAGTAACCAAAGTGATAAAAGATAGTGGAAACCCATGGTCACAATACAGTACAATGATTACAAGAAACTCCAGTTAGTATTGTTATTGCTCTCCAAATGAATCTGGCATTAGCTGTACAACCTAGGAGTCAATAAATGCTTTGCTCTAATATGTCAAGCTGTACTAACAGACCCATGCTTTGAACTACAGTATTTGAATGAGGCAATATTTGAATACAATTATGATTCCCTAAGGCTATAAATGTTCTGAGAGTTGGCTTCTCTGACTTAAAATTCAACCAAATCAAGAACGGGAAGGGGTCTCAAAGTCTAGATTCTACACCTATGCTATCCAATAAGGTAGCCATTAGCCACATGTGGTGATTTATACTTAAAATAAAATTAAAAATTACGTTCCTCAGTGCAGTAGTCACATTTCGAGTGCTCAAGAGCCACTTGTGTCTAAGGGTAACATATTAGGACAGCACAGATTACAGAATATTTCCATCATGGCAGAAAGTTCTATTGGACAGTGCTGCTCTAGACCTAGGCTGCTCTAGATCTTTGCTTGAATATTCCCAGAAGCAAGAAACTTGCAATGGCACAATGAGGTGCATTCTATCTTTTCAAAGTACTGTCAGGAAATTGTTCCTCACATTCAGTCAAATCCAGCCTCTCTGGAACATCCATCAGTGTTCCCTCCTCAGTTCGGTCTTCAAGTAAAGCTTTGCAGAGCTAACTTAATTCCACTTCCCAAGTTCTGCCCTTCACACATACTAAGGACCCTACGTCCTCTCCTCCCAGATCTATTCATTTCTTTCGAAAGAAATGGTTTAAAATTTCTATCAGCCTCATGGAGTTATGCTCATTTATCCACGTGTACAATAACAACGTATGTCCAGGATCGTCTGAGTGTCAGATATTACATTCCACTGTCCCTATAAATCCACTCTCGCTTGTCAGACCAAGCACCTTGATTTTTAATTTAGAAAACAAGGTCACAGTCATTCTGAATTTCTTAAAACATCGAGACTAAAATTAATTATAGTTAACACGTAACTGATCAGTGCCTGGCGCTGTTGTAATCATTTAACGTGTGCTACTTCACATAATCCTCACAATTCTGAGCTAGGCTATTACTATCCCCATTTTACAAACCAGAGCACCCAGACAAAGACATGCTAAGTAATTTCCCCAGGGGTCACAGAGGTGGGCTCACCCCACAGAGAAGAGAGTGGATCTTGCCCTTTTTCTGAATGCTCCGCTTCTACTAACGCTACCTAACTCTTCTTCCACCCTGCCCATAAAGCAACCATTTCCTGCCTTAAGGATTCTTCCCCCCAAAGCACTCCCTAGATGACACGCGGAAGGTGCTCCTAACACACCCCAGCCACGCCGGCTCTGCCCGCCGGCCCGGCTGCCCGCGCCCCACGCCCACCCGCCGACGGGGAGGAGCCAGGCGCCAAGGCCACACTCCGCGGGGGAACCGGGGCGCCGCGCCGGGCCAGCGCCTCACACGACCGGCCGCCTCAGCCCTCCAGCGCCAACACCAATTATTCCCCCGCGGCCGCCCCCGGGCAGGGGCCAGGGCGGGGCCCGGAGGCGCGGGGCTCGCCGCGCGGCGTGCCTCCCCGTTCCCAGCCGTCTCCCCGCTACCCCGCGCCGCCCTCCGCGCCCCCTACAACCTCTGCTTTAGGAACACTTGTAGGCACGGCTGCGCGTCCCGCGTGGAGAATGTGGGGGTGGAGATGGTGCGGTTTCTGCTCCTGCGGCCCGGGACACGCTTGGAAAGGGGCGGGGTGGGGGGCTGAGAGTGTCGAAAGGGAAAAGGTGGCTCGGGTGGGGCGGGGTGGGGGGGCGCAAGATGGCGTGAGCCCGACTCTGTGAGGCGGGGGTTGCGAAGACGGAGGAGGGAGCGCTACCGACGCCCCCACCACTGGCGGCGCGGGCGCTGGCGCTGGCGCATGCGCGCTCAGCCAGGTGGCGCGCGGTCTCCTTTCCCGAGCGAGCCACTTCCGCCACACTCGCGGGGGCGGGGCGTCGGGGTGCTCGCAGGCGGCCGCTGTCTCTGCCGCTGTGGTCCTCGGGCCGCGGGGCCCGGGGCGGGCAACCCTGAGCCGCGCGGCGTCCCTGAGGGCGGGGGCTGCTGGGAGAGGAGAGGGGATGAGCTGAGGACGGAGGCTGTTTTAGAAGTGGAGCTGAGAGGGCTAGGATTTTCGAGGGGTTGGTGACCGACACTGGAAGTTTGTTGTCAACTTCAGAGCACAAATCGGCCCATGGAATTGAGCCAGGAATTGGGGTGAACCAGCGTCTTAGGCGGACTGTGCTTTTAGAATGGTGAAGGGAAACGGGGAGATCAGAAAGTCCCAGTCCCCCGAAGCACCGAAGGCCGGGGTGTGGACATGGAGCCCTTCCTGGGATCGTGAAACACCAGCCCTTCCGCGGGCTCCCGCACCCCAGCCCTCCCCACCCAGCCCCTGCACAATCATTGGACATGCAGTAGGAAAATATGGTCTGCAATTTTTCACCCCCCACCCCCGCCAACTCATTTTACGAAGCTCAGGCATTTAAAGACCACGTTTTTATTATTGAAATCTTTTTCTATTTCAAAGTCTTTTAGGGGTGATCTGGTATTTTTACTTAAGATGTTGGCCTCTTCCTCATTTGTAAATCTTGCACCCCCGCTATTGAATTGTACATCCTGTCCTCTCACATTTGAGTAATACAGATGTAGTTCTTTAAATTAATACAGTTGTAAGACAATGATTTCGGTTGCTTTCACTCTTTATATTATGTGAAGTCTTGTTATTAACATTCTTTTCAGCTGCTTGGAGAGGAAACCTGGTTTATCCATGCTTACATCCACTCCTACAATGTCAAATATAAAATATATCCTAGAGATTCAACTACTACCTTTCATCAGATCTTTTTAAGCATTACTGCTTCAGTAATTTTCTTACGTATGAATATTTGTGTTCTGAAATAATCCCTTCCTTCCTCCTATTTGCTTACATTGTTTAAAATAGCAACTTATTTGGTTATTTCCTCAGTGGATTGTAGTTGAGTCTTCTGTTAATTTTGTGTTTAGTTCTCTTTAATCTCCCCAACACTTCATTCAATATTTGCCAAATCCTTTAAAGTTCCAAAAGATTAAATATATTTAGGATGTAAAAGCTCACATAATGTGTAAATCAGGGCTCAGTTCAATGCTGGGCAAAGTGTAGAGTGTAAAGGAGAGTAACAATGAGAGAGAATTGTCATAATTTCTTACAAACGAAGACTGGTTTATACAATGGTTGAAAAGCCCTTTCAAGTACATTACCAAGAAAATAGGAGAAAATTAAGACAAGAATTAATATTACATCTAAGGAAATACAACCCTTAGGAACCCTAAGGAAATATAACAGAAGCAGATCCTTTCAATTAAGACTATGTTCAATTAATGTTACCATAGTAGTTCTTGCATGGGAGTTTTACCTGCATCACATGGAGGCCAGATTTGACCTAGTTTTTCAGACTAGAACCCAGATCTTACTCTCAGGCTACTGGTGTCTAACCTACATATGATCACACACAATAAGAGTTAATGAAAGTGAGCCATGGAGAAAGGAAACGGAGTTAAGACTGGTAGAGGGAGCTCAGAAATTCACTCTTAGGAAATCGTGAATTGTGCTGTTGGCAGAGACCTTAACTTTGAAATCACATGAGTTATCCTAGTGTCCCTACCTCCTGGAATCTATTAAAATCCATTTTTAAAAATTTAATTTAGCTATAACTTTGTAGTTAGAGAGCGCTGCTGTACACAAAGGGTCAAAAATATTTTCCATTAGATTAATATCAAATATCCTAAACTATCAATGCTACTAGGGCATCTTAATTATAACAAAGCTAAAACAATGAAGCTGTTGCTGAAATTAAGACATTGATGACTACCACCTCTCTGAAAAAATACATGATTTCCAAAGCATGTGGAGAAAACACATCAGGAGACCAAGTGAATTCATCACACCACAAAAATGTCTCCATCCCTTGAACAAAACCGTTAAAGGAAAATGAAGCATTGTTACTGTAGACGTTTACATTCCTCTGGCATAATAACCTTCGTATAGACTCACCAGTGCAAAGAGAAAGTGTGCATATCTAAGTAAAAAGGCCTTGTGGCATCTTAAAAAAATGACTAGATTAGGTAATAAAAGAGGCCCTAATTCCCCCAAAGAATAGCAGAAGCCATGCCTAATATGGAATCATCTCTGTGATAAAGTGGGTTCTTCTCATGGGGATGCTATGGGGACAGTTCATTTCAGGTGACCTGCAAATTCTTACTCTTTTGTTGTGTTCCATGACTCTTATTTATTAGGATGCTTGTAGGGGCAATTTCTTTTCCTATTTATCAGTTGTTTTAGCCTTTGCTATATTTGCCTTAGATTTCTAATGCGTATATAGTAACCATGGAAATAAACTGGATAGAACTGCATATTGTTTAGAATTGTATATTGCAATTGTTGCTATATTCAATTAATTTCCTGATATTTAGAATTATTTTTCAACTGCAACCTCAAAGGTACCTTGCTTTATTTTTAGAACAAGTTGTTCCAACCAAAAAGATTACTCAGCTCTGTGGTACCTGGGCAAGTCACTTAACATCATTGGGCTTCAGTTTTCATATCTATAAAATGAGGTGATTAAAACAAATGAGCTAAAACCTTGCAGCCCTGATTCTATTCCTTTAAAATAGGAATGACTGAAAGATGGACCTTAAAGTTTTACAGAATAATTCCAGCATTCATATTTGTGCTACCAAAAATTACGTGAATATGCAGGGCTCTTGCTTTAGGCCAACTTGGATGTTCAACTGATATTATGCATTTCAAAAGAAAGACCGACATGAGAAAAATATATACTAATCAAATCCATTGATACACAGGAGGAGAATGCATCACAAAATTATTTGAAGTGTAATCAAATTGGCTTCCATAATTTCCAATTACATTTATATACTTCAAAGTAGGAAGAGCAACACAGTGATGAGAGAAGAAATGTTAAGAATTGCAGTATTGAGCAGCTTGTAGAACTGTAATGATCCACCCTATTAGGAACCTCTCATTGTAGTACATCCTGGATTGTAGATCCAGGATCTTTTAAAATTAGTGCTTAGCTGCTGAGAAGATGATCATGCTTTTGAGACTCAGAATGGGAAAGCAATCATAGAATATCAGGGCTTCAAAGGACCAGTGAGCTCTCTAGACGCATGGAAACTTAGTTGCTCCCATTCCCATGGAATCCAATATATAATACCTCTTGTACTGGAAATAAACAACTTTTACATTCCCCCCACTTGAAGATAAGATCTATTTGCTGAATGTGAGTGATGGGTGCTAATTATTTCATTCATTCAACAAATATTTACTGTGGGCCTACCATGTGCCTGACACTATTCTAGTATCTATCTATACTACAGATATAGCAGTAAACAAAACAGACAAAATCCATGCCATCAAAACTCACATTCTAGTAGGAGGAGTTGGATAATAAACAAAATAAATACCTGAATTATATAATATGTTAGAAGGCCATGAGTGTTACAGGGAAAAAAATTATACAACAGGGAAGAGATATGGAATGAGACAGAGCACAGGAGAAATGGGAGAATGGTAATTTCTGAATCAGGCAAGCAGGGTGGGCCTCACTGAGAAAGTGGCATTTGAATAATGATTTGGCAGAAGGTGAAGGACATAGCTGCAGATATCTAAAGAAAGAGCATTCCAGACAGTGAGAACAACCTATGCCAAGGCCCTGAAGTGGCAACAGGCCTGGTAAGTTGCAAGAATGGCCAGGAGGCAATTTTAGCTGAAGCAGAGTGACCCAAAAAAGAAAATAGGATAATGTGAGGTCACAGAGGAACAGGAGGCCAGATGGTGGAAGGCCTGTGTGCCTGAGACTGGGAGGCTATTAGCACAGGATTGATATGATGTGATTTAGGCTTTAAAATGATTACTCTGGCTGCTGGGTTGAAAATGGTTTGTAGAGTATTGGGTCTTATTGCAGTAACCCAGGCAAGAGATGATGGTAGCTTATACTAGAGTTATTATAGTAGATGCCATAAGACATGGTTGGATTCTGGGTATATTTTGAAAATAAATACAATTTCCTGAAAGATTGGATTTGGAGTTCTAGAGAAAGAGAGCAATCAAGGATGACTCTAAAGTTTTCTGAGAAACTGGAAAAATGAATTTGCCATTAACTGAGATGGGAAAGACTGGGGATGGAGTATGTTGGTTGGGTGTAAGAGACCAAGAATTCAGTTTTAGGTATAAATAAATAATTAAGTACAGTGTTTATATTATCTTTAATGTTTTTGACATAAGTAAGTTCTTATGGAAATGAAGGAAAGGTTGTATTTGTAACTTTTTATAATAATAATTTAATTTCTAATCCTGCTCACATAATAGAGGCCCACCTAGACCTGTCCAACATATGTCAAGGAGTATTTTAGTCTTGTTTTAAGAAGATGTGAGGAAAGCTAAACATCCCTTTGTGTAAAAAAATAAAAAAAAAAAGGGAAAAAGAAATGACTTCTTTTTTTGGTCTATCAATACCTGATAGTAAGTGGAGAATTCAGTTGAGGCAAATACATGGAAACATCCAGTTCCCCAAAGTATTTTCACTGAAATATTTAGATGTAAAACTGAATCTATTTCAGTGAATTATTTGAATAACTGCCTCCATTTTCTATTATACATATACATTTATTTTTCTATTATGCATGGAAACAGGGCCAAAAATTAATCAGTGCCATGAGTGAAATAAGCTACAGTATGGTTAATGCAATCTCCTATTCCTAGTTCACACTCTGAAGCTGGATGCAATAAATCTGTTTTGACTAAGGAATGCTCAGATCAATGGTTAAATAGTAATCAAGGAGCTATACCAACAGATTTGACCAAGTTATTCTATTTTTATTTTTAGCTTCTTGTAGATGCAGCATAAGCTGTATTTTCTCTTTCCCGAATATATTTAAAACAACCTCATTAATTCAGTCAAGTATAAGTGCAAAAAATATGGCCTTTGGTGCCACTTATCAGCCATAATACCCTGCACAAATTATTCAACCTCTCAGAAAATAAGTGTAAATATTACACTATAAAATAGGTATAAGAATATCTATATGGTAGAGTTATCAGGATTTAAATGAAAAGTTCTTGACACATTGAAAACGTTCATTAATTTGTAGTTTTTATTGTCCTCTAGTTTTTAGTTAGCTATTGAGTAATTTTTATGCTATTTATATTTTTGATGCATTAGACATGGGAATAAATTACACACAAGATCCTATCTCAAATATGAGCATTTTATTTTTTCTGAATTCAATAAATATGTCAATATGACAAATTTTCTTTTGTTCTTTTTTTTTCTGAGGAAGATTATCCCTGAGCTAATGTCCATTGCCAATCTTCCTCGTTTTCTGCTTGAGAAAGATTAGCCCTGAGCTAACATCTGTGCCAATCTTCCTCTACTTTATATGTGGGTCACTGCCACAGTGTGGCTGATGAGTGGTGTAGGTCTGCAGCCGGGGTTCCACCCATGAACTGGGGCTGCCAAAGCAGAATGCGCCAAACTTAACTGCTACAGCATGGGGCTGGCCACCAAATATTCTTTTAACAAACATTTATTGAGGATTCATTAAGCACACCAGTCTTTAGGCCATGGAGTTATAATGATAAATAACACAGAGTTTCCACCCTCCAAAAGACTTCTTCCTGATAAATTTAGGAGAGACAAAGGTATATAAACAAGAGCAAAGGTGCTATGATATTATGTAACCCAGATGTTAGCTGAGATCTCCCTGACTTCTAAGCTCTAGGTTAAGATTGGCTTGAGCCTCCATTCCACCTCCTTTGCAAGGCTGATGCCGAACACAAGATTTCTTTGTATTTCTGGGGAGCTAATGTTCTCACAGTCCTCTCTTGCTCTGAACTTCCACGTATGCTAAATTAGCAAAGTTCATGGATGAGCTGCCAACTGTTCTTATTCCACAAACATCTACTCAGATGTGGAACTTAGCCTTATCCCTAGATTTCAGCCAAAAGCATTTTCACAAAGCTCTGCGTGGGGACAGCAGGTTTCACTAAAGTTTTGAGATGAGGAAAGGGGGTTTACATCACAGAAACACAGTTTAAAAGTAAATGCCTATTCTTAGAAGCCCTCCTGCCACTTGCCGTGTTGGTCTACAGTGCCCCCTTTCCTTCTTTCTACTCTGCCCTTCTCTGTCTTGCCTGCCCACCAGTTCCTATTTATTTCTAATACTAAGTAGTTTGGTTATCTTTTCTTCTTTTCTTAGACTCCAGCTGCCCCAGTCTTTGAAGGCTTACTGGCCTTCAAAGCAGCTTATTAATACATTTCCTTAAACAATTTGTTGATCATTTCCTTCAAAACTATCAGCTGTAATATAAATTATTTCACTTTTCTGTGTGTAGATTATAGCACAGACACAAAGTAGGGAGTAGTCATTTGAGGGCACTAAGTGCTGACTGGGTGGAAAAAAATGTCAACAAGGCAATCTCTCTGACCCTCTGTCACCTCATAAATCGAGGATGATATAAACTTCAAAATCTCGTTGTGAGGATTACATGAGAATGTATGTAAAGTGCCTCGCACATAATAAGCACTTAATAAATGTTGTTTATTATTATTACTATTGAGAAGATGACTCAAAAACTCAGCCTTGAAAAGTGAGTAATAGTTGAACAAACTGAGGAAAGATAATTAGGCAGAAGGAGCAGCATGATCGAAGCCACAGTATGTTAAAGGGAATTGCAAGTTGTCCAGCATGATGAGATCATAGGGTGTAAGAAGGGAAGCCAGAGAATTGGTAGGGGTCAGATCAAAGAAAGTCTTGTGCATTATGTTAAGGAATTTGGACTTCATCTAATAAAAAATGGGAAGCCTGGGACATATGTGTTTTTTTTAAATGTAATGACACGATTAAATTTGCCTGTTAGTAAGTTAACAGTAACGAGCAAGAAAGGTTGGAAGGGTGAAAAATTGGAAGGAGCTACCAATTCAGGAAAGAGGTATGGGCTAGAGCTATATCCATGGAATAGGAAATGATAGAAGATGACAGGTAAGAGAAATACTAAGGAAGTATAACTATAGGACTCAGTTACTGTAAGATATGAGGATGGAAGTAAGGCAAAGATGGAACTCAAGGATGAATCTAAGGTTTCTCAGCTTACTGAGTGGCCATACAAAATTTCAGGTGGCTATAACCAGGAGTCAACTATTCAGACAGAATGGTAAAGATAGAAGCTAGAATAAAGTCAGGAGTTCAAGAGAGTAGATGGAGATTTAGCTTTGGGAACTAGCACCATACAGCATACAGCATTCCACATACATCACTTAGATGTGGAATTTAGCCTTGTTCTTAGCTTTGGCCTAGAAACATTCTCACAAGGATCTGTGTGGGCACATCTGAAGCCAAGAGAGACAATGAAATGCCCAAGAAAGCATACAGAGAACAAAGAGAAGGTTGTCAAAGATTGGATTCTAGACACCCACATTCAATAGGAGAGGGAGAAGAAGAGTCTACAAAGAGCACTGAGAAGGTAGTGGTGTCATAGAAACCAGGAGATCAGAGAGTTTCAAAGAGAGAGATTAATAGTAATAAAATGAGAATTAGAGTTAATTGGACTTAGCCAGTTCAAAATGACCTTTGACAAAACAGCTTCAATAGAGTGGTGGGATTAGAAACTTGGTCATAGTGACTTGAAAGGGAAGAGTAGATAAGAAGTTGAGAAATCAAGTGTGTTATTCTTTCCAAAGAACTTGGCCTGTGAAGAAGAGAGTAGCTAGAGAAATATCTAGGGTCATAGGATAGATTTTCAAGATCAAGGACTTGAGCTTATTTACAAGCTTTGGAAAAGAAGCTGGTAAAGAGAGAAAGATTGAACACTTGAGATAGAAGAGGGCCAATGACAAAATCTCTAGGATGAAAAGATGGAATTAGATCCTGGAAGAGATAGGAAAGTTTTTGATCAAGAGTCCAGGAAGTGGGATGAGCCTTAAAATGGAAAAGGGAGGCGCCAGCCCCGTGGCCTGGTGGTTAAGTTGGGTGCGCTCTGCTTCGGCAGCCTGGGGTTCAGTTCTGGGCATGGACCTACACCACTCGTCAGTGGCCATGCTGTGGCCGTGACCCATATAAAAAATAGAGGAAGATTGGCACAGATGTTAGCTCAGGGCGAATCTTCCTCAGCCAAAAAAAGAAAAAGATAGACTGGAAGAAAGGAATAAGAATTTGAGGCACTTCATACTTCATACCTATTGACCCCAATTTTCCCTGTAAGGTGGGAAAGTGAGGATACTGAAAAAGTGGAGATGATGCAGTAAAACAGGCATAAACTGATAAAGTTTTGTTGAAACAATATGAGGAATTGGAGAGAGAGAACCAAGGCTTATTAAACTGAAAATTTGCAGAGTATAGAGCAGTGGTCCTCAAAGTATGTTTGCAGCACGTACGTCTTGTTAGAAATGCAAATTTAGGCCCCCCTACACACCAACAAAATAAAAAACTCAGGAGGCAGAGCTCCACAATCTCTCCAGGTGATTTTGAGGTTTGCTAATGATTGAGAACTTGTACAGAACTTGTGACTTTCTCCAACTAGCAAGCAAACTATGCTACTTGACCACATTCTGGTCATTTGTTAGTAACAGTTTCCATATTATAGTAAAATATATTTATTCAGAACAAAAAACTCTACTGGTTTCTCTCTGGAAATGGGTGTCATACAAGATTAAAAATTCTGAACAAAGAGAATCCTTTCTTCCAAGTCTTACAAAGGAAATACTATAAAACATTTTTGCCTCTCTACTCAATTTCTACATTTACAATAGAGAAATAATAAAATTGTTGTTCACTGCATCAAACATATTCAGTAACTCGTTGTATAGTAGCAGTTCTCAAATTGTGCTCCTGCACTGGTATCAAGCATTCTAACTAAATAATAGTGGTCATTTCTCAATTCAAGTTTATGAATTGAATTTTCTCAATGTTAAATTATTCTCTTATAAGTTTTTCTTAAACTTTTGGCCCTTGCAACTGCTTATCCTTCAATAAATGATAATAGATTACAAAATAAGTGAACAAATAATACATGAATATTAATGAAACTTGAAGTGAGCCAGTCATGCTTAGTTCAACAGTTTCTCTGTGATTGGACACACGTCTATGACTGTGATTTTTATGTTACACACCAATAATACAGTCATTGTCTACTACCATTGTTCCAGCAATGTTGCCTTTGCTCAAATATTTGGAACCTAACTTGGAACTACTTTCAGGATCTGGGGGACATTCTTTTGAATACCCTAAACAATGGAAAAGCCAATAGTCATGGTCTCAAAGGATCTTAAAGACTTATTTTACAGCCAAATAGGTAGGTGGGTGATCAGGCTGATTTATCCAGGTATGCCTTGCTTTAAAAAATATGACATAATATGTGGAAATCCATATTTAATATCTATAGGTGCACATAGCAGATGACAGTGAGAAATTCCCCCAACTACTTACAGATAAAACTAACCTCTGAAAGTTAATTTGTACAATAAACAAATGATGGATCACGGAAGGGACATAGGTCGAAGCCAACAAGCCTTAATTATAACCTGATTAGAATAGTATGTAAATAAGAAAAGGGGTTAATTAGTCACAAAGCATAGAAAAAGCAGAATTAGAACAAACTGGCATAGCACGTTCGTATACTGTGGAGATAACTGGGAAAAGATAAATGGGTCAGGCTATCAGAGTCCTAATAGTATTAAAGAATTCAAACGAGGTCGCTAACTCCCCTTACCCTGAAATGTTGTGACCAGCAATCTTTAGATATTTTGGCTTCCATGAAGCTTCCCAAATAGTGTGATGATCAGGCTGATAGGAAGGTTCATTCCACCCAACAGTTATATTTCCTCATTGCCAATCAATGACTCAGCATTTTGGTTTTTATGCTGCATCTCTTATGAGTTAGGGCGAGTCAGTTCTGGAACAGTGCTAATGTTGCCTGGTGAGGGTTAGGGAGCCAAACCCCAAACTCCAACTCTTCTGTGAGAGGCTCAGACAGCCCTCCTTGGCAGCACCTCAACCTGGAAACCTGCCTTTCTCCTAACAACTACAGGAAACAGATAAATTAGCATGTGCTTACTCACTTCATAAAAGGATCATTGCTTTATGAAAAGATCTTAAAACACAGGGAACTTAAAGTTGATGAGAAACTGAGAAATAACTTCTGAGTTCAGTTAGAAATTCTTTAACATTAACATAACTCGTCTTGATGGTGTGGTGGGGTTGTGAATGTGAATGTATTGAACAATGATGATTTTGAGAAATTTAGCAGTTAAAGGAAGGAAGGAAACAAGACAGAAGTGGAAAGGGTAGTTGGGTAAATGGGAAGAGGTTTGGTTGTTTTGCTGTTGGGTTTCCCCGCCATGAAGAGGACACTAGATTAGGGGAAAAAAGAGAAGGAACCAATGGAAATAGAGATATGAAAGTCACCGGGTGGAAGGGGAATGAGTGGAATCCAGACTCCCCGAGAAGCTTGGGTTTGTGGGGCAAGGGAGCACATCTCTCTTCTGGAGAAATCTCCTTCAAAATTGCTCTGAAATATAACATTTAGGTACTTCTTTTAAATGCGTAACTTTATTACTATAGAATGGCTTTAGACTCTCTTTCCTCTGATCAGGTGTCTCTCAACTTTTTATTTACCAAATATGAATTAAGTGCCTCTCACAATTAAAAGAAGAACAAAGATGTAATCTCTGTCCTAGAGGAGCTTACAGTCTAACAGGAGAAATGGATCTGTAAACAGATCATTGCGGGTCTTGCACTATACGCACAACATACTATGGGATCATAGACGAGATGAGTTTTACTTTTCAAATATTTAAATACTGCTTCAAAACTATTTAATCCATGTGACTGGTGGCTTATCTCTTCACCAGGTTGCAGTCCTAACCTGCAGGTTCCAGTATTTTTTGTTGTTAGCGCTGTTGAGTGGATTCCGACTCCTAGCGACCCTGTGTACAGCAGAGCGGAACCCTGCCTGGTCTTTTTGCGCCATCCTCTCACCTTCCGGTGCTATATCAGACAATGCTCCGCTGCTGTTCATGGGGTTTTCATGGCCAGTTTTTATGAAGTGGATGGCCAGGTCCTTCTTCCTAGTCTGTCTTTGTCTAGAAGCTCTGCTGCAACTTGTCCACCACGGGTGCCCCCGCTGGTATTTGAAATACCAGCAGTGTAGCTTTCAGCATCACAGCAACACACAGCTGCCAGGTTCCAGTACAGTTAGGCTTTTACACGTGCTTCCAATCAGTTAAAACAACTTGCATTTCGTTTGCTTGTACAGTATAAACAGTGCTAAACGTTCTAGGAAATTCAGAATTATATAATACATAATCTCTGCCTTCAAGAAATTTGCAGTCCATTTGGGGAGATAAAGCTAATAGAACATTTTATTTTTTGCTATTTATATTTAAATATAGTTTCCTCATAGAAAGGGGAAATAATTAGGCTGTACAGCCCCCTGTGACAATTTTGCCATATTTCCCAACAGAAGAGAATTTAGATGGGGGAGTCAGAAGAAAAAGAAGCGAGACCGAGAAATTCTAATATTAATTTGAAAAAATCAAAGCAAAAACCCTTTACACTTTGGATCTATGCTCCAATCTCTCTTAGATTTCTGCAGTTTGAATACGATATGCCTAGTTGTAGGTTTTTGGTATGTATTCTGCTTGGTGTTCTCTGAGCTTCTTAGTCCGTGGTTTGGTGTCTGCCATTAATTTTGAAAAATTCTCAGCAATTACTACTTTAAATATTTCTTTTGTTCCTTTCACTCTTTCTTCTCCTTCTGGCGTTCCCATCACAATAATATTACCCTTTTTCTAATTGTCCCACAGTTCTTGGATATTCTGTCCTGATTTTTTCATTCTTTTTTTCTCTTTGCTTTTCAGTTTTGGAAGTGTCTATTAGCTTATCTTCAAGCTCAGTGATTCTTTCTTTGTCCCTGTCATTTCTACTGATGAGCCCATCAAAGGCATTTTTCAGTTCTGCTACAGTGTTTTTGATTTCTAGCATTTCTTTTTGATTCTTTCTTCACATTTCCATCTCTCTGCTTACATTATCCACCCATTCTTGCATTGTAGTCCACTTTTTCCGTTAGACTCCTTAACATATTAATCATAGTTATTTCAAATTCCCAGTCTGATAATTCCCAAAACTCCACTATATGTCTGGTTCTGATGCTTGCTTTGTCTCTTCAGATTGTGTTTTTTACCTTTTAGCATTCCTTGTAATTTTTCGTTGAAAATTGAACATGATGTATTGGGTGAAAGAAACTGAGGTAGATAGGCCTTCGATGTGAGGTATTATGTTTATCTGGCTAGGAGTTAGGCTGTGTTTACTGTTGCTGTAGCCATATTGTCAGAGGCTAAATTTCCTCTAGTGTCCTTATTTTCGTCTCTCCTAGAGACTCCTTCTCAAGTAGAGTCTGAGGCTTGCAGGTCCTTTAGCTGTAATCTTTTGTTATTATACAAGATCCTGATGGATGTGGTGGTAAAGTATGGGGCAGAGGAAGTGTCCTATAATCAGATGATTAGGTTTCAGTTCTTTAGTGAGCATGTTTCCCTGGGCTGTGACCTTCACATGTACTCCTCATCTTTTCCTCTCCACTCCCCCCCACCCTCTATTAAGTTGGACTGGAAGACTAGAAAGGCTGGAGTAGGGTATTTCTCTTCCCCCATGTGGAAGGCTAGAGGGGCTGGAATTGGATATTTCTCTTCCTCCAGGTCAGTTAGGCTCTGGTAAAACAGTTACTCTTGAGAGCAAGCAAAGGCAGAACAGAGTTAAGCAGAACAGAGTGCTCTGGGCATATTTCAGAATGGCTACTTTCCCCCATCCTCCTGTAGGAAGTTCCAGGGTATTTTTCTCTGATCTTTACCCTGAGAACCTAGTGGGGTTCCTGGAGGTAAAACTCAGGAATGTAAGGGGGTTCTCCTAAGGCTGGGCCTCCAAGAGTCTTTTTTTCAATCTCTCAAACTACTTCACAAGTTTAGTCTCCAGCAGTTAGTGAATTACCCACTTTAAGTGTTCCACCAGAATCCAGTCATAGTTTCTCTTCCTGGTAAGCTGTGATTGTCTGTGTTGACCTGTCTCTCCTGTGCTTGGGGCAGTGGTTATCTCAATTCTCTGATGGGTCTAAGAGGAATGGTTGATTTTCAGTTTGTTCAGCTTTTTTCTTTTTTGTGAGGATGAGAGATGATTTCCAAGCTCTTTTTATGTCACACTGAAAACTGGAAGTCCACTCTAATCTCATATATAGAAATAATTTTATGAATATTAAAATCTTATCATCTATCATTTGAAGCCACTCTAGTATTCAGTGGTAGAATGACACCCTGTTTTATGCTCATATCTGGGTGTTAATTCCCCTGGGTGCCAGGTTATTTTAGCTGAATCACCCAATCCATCTGAGCTCATATTTACTCATCTGTAAAATGAGGGTAATATCCATTTTTCTTAAATCATAGGCTTACTAGGAGGGTAAAATAAGAATATCTGAGAAAACACTTCTGGGAAAAGAAAGAAGTGTCAGCCTCTCTGGCAAGTCATTCAACCATCCATTCTACTCTCTCTCTTCGATTGTGGATTGTCTCTACAGTGGGGAAACCCCGCCAAAATTTCTGTTCATTTCTAATGAGCAGTTTAGCTTTCTTTGTTGTATTATCTCCTACTAATGAGACCTTTATTGTCTTCTCACCCAACTGCTTAAGAACTTCTCCTAAATAGAGACCTCCTTAAGATTCTTTAAGAGCAAGAACCATCTTAGACATATGTATATAGTCTTTAATGCATTTAACAGTGCCCTGTCCGTAAGAGATGCTGAATACATACATGAGGGCCTATGAAGCTGGAAAAAATTGGTTTAAGTCCTGGCTCTCTCACTGTGTGACCTTGGACTTGCTGTATAACTTCTCTGAGTCCATTCCCAAGTTTCCTAATCTGAAAAAGTGGTATGATTTTCAAAAATTCCTAGCTCACACAGGATTTCCATGAGAATTAAATTGGATAATGTGGGCTTTTAAAAACTGTAACCAGTAATTGAACAATTGGATAATGAAAAGAGGGCAAATCTTATTTATGTGACTGACTGTTGGGGGTCCCTGCCTTTCCGGCTAACAAACAACAGGCATTCAAAAACCCATACATTTTCCTAATGTGAAAGCTCATCCTCTTCCAACAGCTCCCTTCTGCCATTTCCAGTTCCAACCCTACTGGCAGCGCTCTTAAATGAGCTACTGGTTCATTTAATGGTTCCAGTACTGTTACTGTCTGCAGGGCCTGCTGGGCACAAACAAAATTCATGCATCCTTGTCATTCCAAACAGTGGTAACGTGGATACTCAACTTCTCTTTGTTTTCAGCTTTGGGTCCTAGTGCCTTGGGTTCTAGTAGTTACTTCTAGAGCATCAAGAAATGTCCCACTTAACATTCTGTTACACTCTGAGAAATAAATTAAATAATGCAAGATGAGTCTTGGTTAATTATGCTCAAAGAGTATATAATATACACTGTATATAATATATACTATATTGTATATAGATATAATATATAATAAAATATACAGAACGTATATAATAGTATCTCATCTTTCTCTCCATAAATTTTCTTTACCCATTTAAGAGTTTCTTTACCACTTCACTTTCTTGAAAACAATTTAAGCATCCCTTATCCTCTTTTAACTTGTCTTCTTCCTTAGCTGAAGCTAATATAAACAGGAATTTGAAAACAATTATTCCCTAGCAACTGGCAAATTTTGTAAATTGCCTCATACCGAGCTTGGAGTTGCAAAAATCATATACCACAAGCTGAATTATGAAAGATCAGTCAATATCAGGATGTCTTCCAGAGCAAGTCATTTGAAACCAAGATTTAAACAGAAGAATACAAAAGATTTTATAGAGCCCTAAAATGGTTTCACCCAAGTTGGTTAAATACATATTAATATTTTATATATTTCTCAGTGAATATTTTAGGAATTTTTATAGAGCTTCTTATAAAATGCTAAAAGATAATAATCAGTTATATGAAGCATTTAAAAAAAATCTTGACTATAACAATCAATAGTGAAATATCTATTTAACAGTCCTTTTTTGGAAAAGCATAAATGTAGATTATTTTTTTTAAATAACTTTACCACAATGTTTGCAAAACATTTTGGCAAATATATGCAGTTTCAAAAAGTAGCCCACGCTCAGGGACATTTTTCTTCTTAGGATTGTAAAACACTTACGAGGCTGTTATCACAACCACTTATAGTAAGGGTCCAAGTTCATTGCATTAACTGTGTCATTAAGACAGAGATAGGATTTAAGGATTTCTTTTGTTTTTCTTCAGCAGTTGGCAGTGGGTTTAAGCTGTCTTCTATACTCAATCATTCTGATTTTCCTTATAATCGAGAGAGGTATGTGTAATCTAGCTAATCAATGTTGGAGATGCAGTCTATTCAAGGAACTAGAACATCTCTGCTGCTTTTGATCACCACTTCTCCATTTATTTGTATTCAAACTAGTATTTATTGAGTGCCTACTATGTGTAAGGCACTGGTCCAGGTGCCGGGGATTCAGCAGTAAACAAAAAGAGACGCTCTCATGGAGCTGACAGTCTAACATATGTGTGAGTTGGGGGAAGACAGGAGACAGGTTATAAGCAAACACAGGTGAATATATACCAAATGGGGAACTGTTAGACAAATGGAGAAAAATAAAGCAGGGCAAGAGACATAAGGAAATCAGTTGGGGCGTTGGGGGAGAATTGCTACTTCGCATACAGAGTCTGGGAAGACTTCAGTGAGAAAGTGACATTTGAAAGGACGAGGCAGTAAACGCAGATATCCTGGATGAAAGTCTTCAGGCATAAGGAACTGCAAGTGCAAAGGACCCACCCTATACCTCTTTCCTACTCTAAGCTGTCTCCATCCGCAATCCCTGCCTTTCCACTCCTCCCTCCTCTGTGCCTGCCCTTCAGTGGTGTTTCTTCGCCTTCTCCCTGGTTAGAGAAAAGCCTGTGTGGAAACCACTTTCTGCTCCTCTTCCTCTACTAGCTCATTCATTCTTTCTGATAGTGTTGTTGTCAATTGACATTTGTTAATTCATTCTTTAAAATATCCATGCAGTTGAACAGAATTTACAATTCTCAGGATGTCTGTCAACAACATACTAGACATCACCATAACAGACCAACCTGATTGATTACTCACAGTTTAACAAAAAAAGGATGTGAAATTCATATTTTAGCCAGAGGAAGATTCTCAGCATTCCAGAACCAGAACATTGTATTTTGAAAGATTAGATTTCAGTGCTCTCGTCATTAATGCCTTTCTGAAAAGGCAGCAATAGAGACATAAGATCAGGAAGGCTAGGTAGCTATGACTATAAAAAACTAGCAAACTTGGAAAAGATTTCATTGATAAACAGGATAAACATGTTAAAGGCCTCACATTGAAGCCCAATATAAATGTCCAACCCAGATTTTTTTAAATGGATAAACAGGATATACATGTTAAAAGATTTCAAAAGGTCATCTGGTTCATCCTCGTGCCTCTTGGCAGATCAGATTTACTGACCTGATCCAAGTCACTAGAAAAATTTCCATTGAGAGAGGTTCTATAATTTCTCTTTGCAGTCTGATTGAGTAAACTGAACTGATTTCAAAGAACGTTAACTCACTTAAGTAGCACTTTTTGTTCAAGTTCTTATGCCTGTTTAGAATGCTTTCCTCTTCACCCATGCAGATTTTGCAATGATTTAAACCTTACGTGTCCATAGAGGCCACTGCTATTTTTTCCACCTCTAAACTAATATCTATAACATTGATTTGGCAATTAAATGTGAACTATCATTCCTCTTATAACATTGCATATATATGTTCTATTCAATACTTCATGACTGTAAATATTGTCTCTCCATTCATACTATCACTACCATAAGGGCAAGAACTGGAGCTTAAACAACTTTTTGCTTTAGCATACTAATTCTTATATAGGACAAGCACTGATAAATCTTTGTTCCATTTTATAATAGAGCTGGCTCGTATCAGTTTGCTAGAGCCAATTGTGCATCTCTCTTTCTAACCCAGTGTTTGGTGTGGGTAGCTTAAGGTCAACTCTGACGAGAGTATTTACAATGTAGAAATTGACAGATGCTACAAATCAGTAGCCTGAGTTCACATCTGGCTTTACTGTTTACTGGTTGTGTGACATTTGGTGAAACGCTACTCTGCCACTCAATTTCTTCATCTGAAAACTAGAATATTAAATTACCTACTTCATAAAGTTGTTGTGAGGAGTGTATGAGTTTATGCATGTAAACCACTTAGAAAAATCCTTGATATATAGTAAATATTTAATGACTGATGGCTTAATATTTATTAATCATCCCTCTACCTATCTCATTAATTCTCAACGGCTCTGGAAAAATTTCAAGGAAGTCCACAATATAACTATGCTTGATTTATGGAACATTATTTCCCACAACTCTTCTGCTGTACAAAGGAGTACACATTCTCTGCTGCCTCAGTGGATTCCTTTTCACCTATCCCTATGATAAGGGATCTTGACTGCGGAATGGAAATCTGTCTCTAGATATTACAGTAGAAGGATCACTGACTGAGAGGCTGGGGCTAAAGTAGTGGCTCGTATGTTCTGGCATCCTGACTTCTCAGGTAGAAGTTGGGCTTCATTTTCCATAGAATCAGTGGAAGAATATAAGACTTTTAGTATTATGTTTAGTTATATTGCAGGCTAAATAGGCTTTCCCAGGCCAGATGGGAATTTGACCAATATTTATAATATTGTTTTGTGGGAAAGTGTTACCAACCCCCAAAAATCCTTTTGCAAACAAAATTTGGGAATGCAATTCTTCTGAATGGGTAATTGTTTATACTTGGAAATTGATTGATTGATTTTTCTTTGTTAACTGGTTCACAAAGGATTTCACTAAAAACTTTTATTTCCCCAATATCCTGACTCAACCAATAGAGTAATTAATGGTATTTAAAGGTACTAAAAATAATGACGTAGATTTTCCAAACCAATCTCCAGCACAACTCAACACTGGGAAATATATGTGCTTTAAGTTATAGACTTTGGTATTCAGAACCATAGAATTTTTAAAAATAGCCTTTATTAGATATTGAATAGTATCAAAATAATATTTATAAAATATCGTTGAGTGTAAAGAATAGCAATACAATGAATACTTGTATACCTACAACCCCGCATATGAAATAAAACATTATTGATACCTGTGAAACCTTGATCTGGTCTCTGATCCACTTTAGAGGTAACCAAATCTTGAATTTGGGGTTTATCATTCCCTTGATTTTCTTTATAATTTTACCAAATATTAGTTTCTCCAATATATTATTTAATTTTGCATGTTATTGAGTTTTATATAAATGGTATTATACATCACTAATTCTTTAGCAACTGGTTGTTTCCTTTTTGAACTTTTAATTGATACATGACACACATACAGAAAAGTGTGCACATCGTAAGTTTGCTGCTTGATGGATTTACACAAGAGAATATATCCATTAACCTGCACTGAGACAGAGAAACAGAGCATTGTCAGCGTCCCAGAAGCCCCCTGTTGGCCACCTTACAGTCACTATCCTCATTTCTGCCTGAGGTAACCACTGTCCTGACTTCTAACCTTGTAGATTAGTTTTACCTGTTTTTGAATTTTATATAAAGAGAATCATACAACATGCATTCTTTCTCTTCTGTCTTTTTTATCCAATGTTATTTTTATGCGCTCCATCCTTATTGTTACATGTAGATGAACTTTATTCATTCTCATTGCTCATAGTATTCCATTGTGTCAATATATCACAATTTACTTATCCATTCTACTTTTGGTGTTGGTTGAGTAGTTTCCTTTCTGGTTATTATGAAGAGCATTGCTATGATCATTCTCCTACATGTCTTTATACTCAAGCAATTTGTTGTTTTAGCTCAATAGTAGGTTCCCGAGATTCGTCCGTGATATTGTGTGTAGCTGTTGTCCATTCATTTTCGCTGCTGACAGTATTCCGTGGCATAAATATTCCACAATATATTTATCCTTTTACTGTTGATGTTTCCAGTGCTGCTGTAAATATTCACATATTCTCCTAGAGCACATACCCACAGGTTTCTCTAGGGAATAATTTTCCAGCTGAAGTGCTATAGCTCTTTTCCCCCAATAGAGTTCTGAAAAACAATGGGCCCACGCATTCATTTTTTAAAAAAATTTAATTCTTAAAAATTTAGATATAATTCCCATACCATAAAATTCATCTTTTTTTTTTTTTTGCTGAGGAAGTTTCGCCCTGAGCTAACATCTATTGCCAGTCTTCCTCTATTTTGTATGTGGGTCGCTGCCACAGCATGGCTGATGAGTGGTGTAGGTCTGTGCCTGGGATCCAAACCTGCAAACCTGGGCCACTGAAGCAGAGCAGGCCAAACTCAATCACTATGCCACAGGGCCGGCCCCCAAATTCACCTTTTTAAAGTGTACAGTTCAGTGGTTTTTTACTATATTCACAAGGTTGTACAATGATCACCACTATCTAATTTCAGAACATTTTCATTTCCCTATAAAGAAATCCCATACTCATTAGCAGTCACTCCCCTTTACTCCCTCCCACCAGCCCCTGGAAACCACTAATCTACTTTCTGTCTGTATTCTGGACATTTCATATAAATGGAAGCATACAATAAGTGGTCTTTTGTGTCTAGCTTCTTTCACTTAGCATAATGTTTTCAATCTTCATACTCATTGTAGCATGTATCAGTACTTCATTCCTTTTTATGATCAAATAATATTCCATTGAATGGATATACCATATTTATTTATCCATTCACCAGTGGATAGACATTTGAGTAGTTTACATATTTTGACTGTTATGAACAATGCCGCTATGAATATCTGTGTACAAGCTTTTGTGTGAACATATGATTTCTTTTCTCTTAGGTATACTTGCTGTGTTTTCTGGTATAATTTTATGTTTAACTTTTAAAGAAACTGCCAATCTGTTTTCCACAGTGGCTACACCATTTTACATTCCTCACCAGCAATGTTCCAATCTCTCCACATCTTCTCCAACATTTGTTATTGTCCAGTTTTTGCATTACAGCCATCCTAGTGAGTATGAAGTGGTATCTCATGGTGGTTTTGATTTGCATTTCTCTAATGACAAATGATGTTGAGCATCTTTTCATGTGCTTATTGGTCATTTGCACTTCTTCTTTGGAGAAATGTCTATTCAGATCTTTTGCCTATTTTTAAATTGAGTTGTTTGCCTTTTTTGTTGTTGTTGAGTTATAAGAATTTTTGGTATATTCTGGATTCTAGACCCTTATCAGATGTATTGATATATCAGATATAAATAAAAAATATATGATTTGCAAACATTTGTTCCCATTTTGTCAGTTGTCTTTTCATTTTCTTAATAGTGTTCTTTGAAGCACAAAAGATTTTAGTTTTGGTGAAGTCCAGTTTACTGTTTTTCTTTGGTTGCTTGTCTTTTAGATGTCGTATCCAAGAAACCATTGTCATCTACAGTCACAAAGATTTATACCTATGTTTTCCTCTCAGAGATTTATGGTTTTAGCTTTTACATTTATGCTTTTGATCTATTTTGAGTTACTTTTTGTATACAATGTGAGGTAGGGATCTAACTTCACTCTTTTGCATATTGCTTACCCAATTTTAGGTTAATATCTGTGCTGGTCACTTGTCTGTCTTCCCTTACTCACATTCTGCTGTGTATTTCATGGAATTACTTTTCCAGGCTCCCTTACCAACTGGCTCCCAGGTAGGGCCAGCCATTGGAGGCATTAGTGGGAGATTAGAGGACAGACGGAGGGCGAAGCCAGAGAATTTCTCTTTCTCATTCAACCTCAGGTAGTGTCTCAAGCAGTTGCTGTACTGCCTCTGTGGCTCCATATTACACTAAAAAACTCTTCCCTCTGTGATTTCCAGATCCTCAGTGTGGTCCCACCATGCGTCTGGCTTCTAGGTGGCCCTGCTTTCTGAGTTCTGGTAACAAAATCTACTCTTGTTGTTCCTATAGTCCTGTGTTGGGACCAAATCCAGCTGTTCCTAGCCTCTGGACTGCTTCATATTCCCTGTTGACTTCTCAGCTCTTCCATAGTCTGCAAATACCTTTATTAAATTCCTTTTGTTAAAAAACAATACCTATAAATGTTTTTGTTTTCTTCACTGGACTTGACTGATAGAACATGTAACATTTTTCATTATATGTTTAAATAGTTGCCAAGGATGCCATTTCCAATGTAATTATTGAATTAAAAGTAAAACCTATATGTCACTCTTTCAGATATATTCAGTGCAAGTAAATACCATAGTGATTTGAGACCGTATTCATCCGTTTAAAAAATATATGAACAAGATCCTCATCAGTCAAAAGTTTTATATTGTTTCCTTTCACCCCACTGCTATTCCACTTCTCCCACAGAAAGTAGCTTAATGCAGTATATTTTTATGCTTTAAAGTCTTCAATGAGTTGTGCTAGACTATTTGTCAGTAGCAAAAATACTTACATAAATTAAATTTAGAAATTGTTAAGTATCCCAGATCCATAGTTTCTAACTGTTAAAATACTTCCTCTGGTTTGAGTTATTATAATATTAGTATTGCCATAGTATACAATTGATGAAAACAACATAAATATATTATAATTTTTTATAAATAATTATTGAACACGAAAGTCAGACTTTTTTTTTGGAAATGTATCTCTTAAGGAGTTGAGTGAAGTGGTGCTTTGGTGTCTTGATTCGTCGAGGTTCTCTGTGGCAGCCAGGAGATTTTTTAATGCTCTGGGGCAATGCCCAATAGGAAGTGAATGTGAGCAGGAGGTATTCTTTCTTTTGTGAAGTGGGAAAAGGGAAATGTGAAGACAGAAAATGGGAAATTCCCAGGCAAATTCCCAGGCAGATCACTTTTAGGAAGGAGTATGTATGACTTTGAGGATTTGAAAATTAATTCTTAAACCTATCTGTGGGGGCCGGCCTGGTGGTGTAGTGGTTAAGTGCATGCGCTCCACTTCGGTGGCCCAGGGTTTGCGGGTTCGGATTCCGGGGGCACACCAACTCATCGCTTGTCAAGCCATGCTGTGGCAGCGTCCCATATAAAGTAGAGGAAGATGGGCATGGATGTTAGCCCAGGGCCAATCTTCCTTGGCGAAAAAGGGGAGGATTGGCAACAGATGTTAGCTCAGGGCTGATCTTCCTCACACACACAAAAAAACTATCTGTGCTCCTGGAAAGTTTTCATATCTTGTACGGGTATGTGTAACCCAGTATTATGTGGGGAATTATCTTGATGCAAAGGCAGCCTCTAAGAACACTAGGGCAAGATATCTGTCACTGAACAAAAAGCTTACAGACCACATTACGATTCTCGAATCACACAATTTATTGAATTAATTGAAAACACAGGGAGAAGCAAGGGGATAGAGATGGTGTAGATTAAGATACTTAGGATAGGGTGCAAGCAGCGTGGAAGTATTCCACTACCTAAACTCTGAATTATGCAAAGTTCATATATCTCATCTCTGTTTCTGATGGCATCAACCTTCCCTTGATGGTGTGGTTACAAGCTGGAGTTGAGATTTGCACAAGAGTGCTCTGCAGAAGGAAGGTGCCTAGAACCAATACACACTTGCTTTTGGTACATCTGGCTACAGTTGTAGCTTGCCATTTAGATTGATGAGCAGCTACAGAGTTTATTGGGCAGAGGACATATGGGCCAGAATGGATGTCCTCAATGGGACGCCAATTTAAGACCTTCAGAATATTGAATGCCTTGTATTTAGTGTATCATGAGTATTTGATGCTCTTGGTCCTTCTATCCCTTCCAATTGATGTTCAGCACATATATGCTCTATTTCCTTTATGTCTAACACGTCTCACAAGCTACTAGCTTCTATATTTAGTTTCATGTATCCTCCTTATTTGTTTCTCTGATTTTCTAGAGCAGAATGAATATTCTTAAATAATACAGCAAACCACAGTACACGGGGTTTGAAGACCACCACCAAAGCCCAAGTACTGAGATATTGATCCCTGAGCACTCAGAACAGTGTGGGCTGAAGTGGATGGAGCTGCACTCCACTGCCTCCAAACACAAGCCTCTCATTTCTTTACTCCAGCATAACATACAAAATATTGTCATTTTCTATGTGTTTCGTAACTGGGGGAGATACTTGGGTGTGGAATTGCTAAGTCACAGGGCATATACAGCTTCAGCTTTACAAGAGAATGCCAAACTACTATCCCCAAGTCTTTTTCCCCAGCTCATAGTCTCAATAAAATGTAAGAAAGTTCCCGTTGTTCCACATCCTCATCAATATTTGATAATTTCAGACAGAACCATAGAATTTAATAACACGAAAGTTCCTATTTTAAGAGACAGAAAATTCAAGTCTAAACAGAATTTTAAGTAAGTTTATTTATTCATAGGTCAGTTTATTTGTTCATTGACCCATTTTAACAAATATTTATAGGCACTTATTATATTCTAGATTATGCTAAGTGCTAAAGATAAAAGATGAATAAAACCAATCCCTGCCCTCAAGGAACTTACATTCTATTTGGGAGACATTTATGTAAACAGAGAATTCAGGAGATGAGTGCAATAATGGAAGTAAGTGTAAATTGGCATAGCAGTGATGAGGGAGAGAGAGAAAAATGTGGCTGAGTTTGGGGCAAGGGCTATTAGGAAATGTGCGGGCTGGGGTTTTTCACAAGCTGTGTTTGTTTTCAAATTTGGGTTTCACCTTTTAAACCCTGTACTTGTGGTTCTGTGATGATAACTTGAGAAGACCAGATCGTGAAGGGTTTATCCTGTATGATATATGATATGAAACCACTGAAGAGTTTTAAGCAATGCAACAACATGATTGAAATTATATTCTAAAAAGAGAACTCTGATGGCAATGTGGAGGATGGATTCAGATTGAGAAGGGCATGAATGCAGGCAGGTAGACAAGTTAGGAGTCTACTGCAGTTGAGACTCAAGATGATAGAGGCCTGAACTAAGGCAGTGGTAAGGGAGATGAAAAGAAAATAGATACAAATGATATTCAGGAAGTAGCATTAGTAGAATTAGGTGATAGACTAGAAGTGGAAAATGATGGAGAAGATTAGTTTATCATGATACCCAAGTTTCCGTGTAAGGGGGAATATTCATTCATTCGATGAACTAATATATATTGATCATGTACTCTCTGTCAGGTTTTAGGGGGGCTATTTAGGGCTACCATATTACACCATTCCAGAGGACACTATTCACACTGTGTATGCATGGAATATAGTAGAAATAGTATTCCTTGGGCTTCTTCAGTGGTGTGGTTCCAGATTATTTATGAAGCAGAGAAACATAGCCCCTACTATTATGGAACTCACAATCCTGTGTACAGTGGTATTATTAACTAAGATGGAGAAAAAGTAAGGATTGTGTACTGTGGGCCTTGGGAACATGAAAGTTGTCCCTTATCTCCCTTTCTGCTTGAAACAATCAGCTGGGTATATTGGACATATTGACCTTGAGGGGTTTATGGAATGAATCTTCAGATGGTAATTCTGTGAGGCCATCGGACATATTGGTCTGGAGCCTTTGTTCAAGGTTTTATAGGGAGTTAGTTAAAAAGATGTCCCAATGCACTCCCCAATTTGCAGCTCTACCCTCTCTTCTAAGATGTGCCCAGAAGAAATATAGTTCACATGTGGTCCTGTTGCTCTGCTCCTGGAAGGGAGTTCAAAGCCAAGAGACCAAGTCTCCACTCCGATACAAACCTTCTGAAAGTTTTTTTTCTGTCAATGGCTCCAAATTGCATACTCTCCAACTGAGAAGTTCAGAAAATTGAGCAACTCGTATTAAAATTATCAAGGCCGCACAGGTTTTTCTCCTAGTACAATAATTTCAAAGGTGAATTGAATGAATTAAAAGTAATTTTTAAAATACATATCTAATAAAAACTACTGATGGATTGTTTAGACTTTAGATATATGCCTCCCCTCTTTTTTCAGTGACAAGTGCAAAGCAATTTTCCAACTATTTTTCTTCCAGTTTTGTAATTTTTAACACTGACAGTAAGAAATATTCTATAGAAAGTTTGGCTTTCAACTGAAATGTTTTGTCAGATCTCTGCCTAGAGGGAATTTTTATGGTTGAGTTTGTAAATGCTTGCAAAACAAAATTGAAAATGCAAAGACTTTCAATTTTCAAGGCTGGCTGTAAGATGAGTTATGGTTCTTATGTATCATATTTCCAGTAATTTTCACCTTATTAATATATTTTTCACAGTTCAAGTTTTATCACAGATACTTTCAAAAAAAGGTATTTATTTTTGTACAAACCAATACTATCAGCATCAGAGAAGCCATGATTAAATCTCAAATGACAATATATAATAAATTGTAACACCTCAACTAGTTTTCATGTTTACAGTTATGGGCACACCATAATAACACCCTTCAATAAGGATAAACAGCAGTGAAGCAAGTTAAAAACAGAAAAAAGACTATATTCAATGAAACTACTAGATGCAACCCACATTTTCAGCAATCTTGCAGAATAGCTTTAAACTAAGTAAATCAGATGAAGATCTGGAACATTTCATCAATTTATTTCTTACTTGAAAATAATGAACATAGTGTCACCCAATAGAATTTTAGATTTGTTGATTAGCCATGTACATATAAATCTGGCATAAATGTTGAGGTTAAAGTCCTAATTAAGACTTGCCAGGAAGAGTCAAGTAAGGAGTTTAATTTTAAGGCATGTGAGAAATCCCTATTTCAGAATGCCTAAGAATCAACATGTCATGGTTAAGCCTCAAATCTGGTCATCAAAAACTATAGAAAGTTAGAGGTTTTACTTAGGAAATAGAAATAAATATATTCCCTGGGCAAAGATGTGAATTAATAGAAAAAGAACTGTATTGACAGAGGAAAGAACACCGGCCAAATAAGGTTTTTTTAATGTCTTACTTTTTTTTCCACTCTCGTGAAAGTTTACTTTCACAGTAGCTCCAGTAGAGATTGTTTCTTACAAAACTCTTGTAAAGGTTTGATCACGGGGGAATCCATTTAATTTATTAAAAGAATTTAATTTAACACCAAAGATATAGTTCTAGAAATGAAAGATAACAGGCCCTAACTGTACTGTGTTTGCAAAATATTTTATTTAAATAAAATTGAAGATAGTTCTTCTAAAACAGAGTTAAACAACAAAGAAGCCACAGCGTCACCTTTTTCAAATTGCATAGTAAGAAGCAGATGATCTCTATTTTTTGCCAAAGAGTGATAACCAGGTAAACACACACACACACACACACACACACTTCCTTTACATGTTATCGAATGTCAAACTCTTCTGTTATATCTGCTGTTGAAACCTCAGTTAGGTACTGAGAGTTATAAGATGCGTTCTTTTGTGGGAGAATATGGAATTATTGTAATTTGTATTTACATTTAGTAATATATTTAAAAAAGAACAAAGTAAATGGTGACGAAGCAGGGAGGTTAGGAATCCCTCTGTAAGTTCTGTACATGTACCCTCAGAGCTAGGGCTGGGCTAGGATTAGGATGAAATGAATTGAGGCACTGGCCTTGGGTGCAAAATTTGAGGGGGTTCCAAGAAGCCCGTTATTTAAGATAATATTTTAATGCAATATTCTTAAAAATCAAATTTAATACCAAAAGATCCATCATGAACAAAGTATCAAAACTTTAAATAAAGATGGGATCCGACCCTGCACTTGCAGGACGCGTCTGGCTCACCCTACTGCTGGCCGTGGCCGGAGAAGCTTCCTTTCAACTCTCCTGTTCAGACCAAGGAGGGTAATGGGCTAGAATAGTGGGACAAGGACAAAGAGCATGGCTTCTAGAAGCAGCCTGAACACTATCCCACTTGTAAATGTGTATAAGGTAGGAATCATGGTACCAAGGCCATCTGAGACCTAACTATATGCAGCCTATTCAACTTTATTTCTCTACTATATTACAATATTCCATTCTAGACTGGATGGTCCCTTTAATGTTCCAACAAATTTTTTTCCACTTTGGTTTAGCTCAGTATTTTCTAAAAATAGTTCAAAGACCTTTAAGTCCACTCAGAAGCAATAATTAAATAAATTTGGGAAATGGTGTATTCTAGGTTCTTCTCATGGAGATTCAAGATGTATATAACATATTAAAACCTGGGAGAAAATTGGCAGTGCTGGGTCTGTTTTGTTTAATCCAGTGTTTTTCTTTTCTTTTTTTTTTTGAGGAAGATCAGCCCTGAGCTAACATCCATGCCAATCCTCCTCTTTTTGTTGAGGAAGATTGGCCCTGGGCTGACATCCGTGCCCATCTTCCTCCACTTTATATGGGACGCCACCACAGCATGGTCTGACAAGCGGTGCGTCAGTGCTCGCCCGGGATCCGAACCCGAGCAGCCAGCAGCGGAGTGCCGGCACTTAACCACTGCACCGCGGGGCCGGCCCCTCCAGTGTTTTTCTGTTTTATTTTACTGTAGAGCCATAGCATTGCCTAGTCTCTGACTTTAAGTACAATAAGGCAGCATCATATAATCCTGCTCCCCGCTCCTCTCCTCGGGGGTAGGGTTTTGCTCTTCTGATCCTGCAAGATATCTATCCACCTTCCTTGGCCCTGGTTTTTATCAGATCTAGGCATAGAGCAGCTCTGGAATTTTTGCGTGTGATTTTATTTATGTATATTTTAATTGAAGTGTGGACTATAGGATTTCATGGAAGATGTCAAGAGGACTCTGGGGGGGAAATATTGACCAATTTACATTTAGTAATATATTTAAAAAAGAACTTAAAAAAGAATTGACCACACCTTCTTCTGTTAAGAATATATGCCTTCTAAGTATATACTTATCAGGTAGAGATAAATCATTTAATAGATGTGATGTAACAATGGAAATACTCATCTTATAGTGACCCAAATGGAGTGCACCAAAATGGAAACTAGTGTGAATAAGAGCATCTTGGGGACCAGAAAATTAAAACTCTAGCATATCAGTCTGGGAACAATGAGGAAAGAGAGACCACATGGTAATTTGAACAAGGAAAGTTTAATATAAAGAATTGTTGACTATAACAAGGGATTGAAGTAACAAAGAGTTGGCTAGGAAAAAGTAAAGAGAACTCTAAAGACTACAGGAATAAGAGCATCCACTACCCTCAGGACTGAAATAGAGCAACCAAGGAAGAGTCCTCCTCCTTCCTCCCCCTGGGCTGAGATCCAGACCTGGTTAGGAGAGCACAGCCTTGGCTCCCTGGATGGCAGAGAAGTTGCACTGGTGGAACTTGCTGGATCTCTCCTTTAGGGTGCTGGGGAAATGTGTTCACAAGTAGGTGTCTCACCAGAGGCACACTGCTACAAAACAGCCAAGGGTGGAGGGTGCTGGGGGAAGCTGCTGGGGGCTGTTGGGGGCTGTGCCCTGCAGGACCCTGGCACTGGAGAAACGACCCTTGCTGCAGCAGCTGGGCCCTGGGGAAGCTGCATGTGTGTGCACTGCAGGAGCCAGAAGCTGGAGAAGCTACTTGTGCTAGGCTGTAGAAACCTGCTGTGTGAACACTAGGGAACCAGGAAGCAAAATCCTGTCCTCCTGCAATGTCTCTCCTTTGCCCCCTACTGACAAAACATCAATGCCAGCTGGTAAGGAGAAATATTTAAAGGGCCCAGATCCATTGTCACAGAGCAGGTAAAAAGCATGAATTTGGACGTGAGAGGCAATAAGTTGATAAGTGGCACACCTAGGGAAGAAAAATGATCAGGAAGAAAAATAGTGACGTGTAGGAATGTGATTGAGGAATAGATCCTGCCCAACAAAAATAATTCAGGGGAATCATTTGAAGTCAAAGAAGATAAAAGAATCATTGCTTATAGAACTTGATCATGGCTAGATGGGAAGAAGAAAGTGCTTTCTCTGAGAAAAGTATAGCTCAGGAAAGCTTGGGGAAAAACACTGGGGAAGAGTTTCTGAGTATGACATCCAGAGGAGCAAAACACTTAGTATAGTGACCTAGAACTGGCATCCCCTAGGATTGCAGCTAATAGAACCAAGTTGGACACTTGTTTTTCTATTTTTTTTCTTTTCTATTTTTCCTGCCTTTCTAGTTTGTACAAATTTCTCACACTGAGAAAATGCTGATTTTTGTACTTTGTTAGATGGACCAAGAATATTATGACTTACTTTTCTCACCCTGATGGCCAGAGGTGGAGAGGGGATAAATGGTTCAGGCCACCATCCCAAAGTCTAAAGTCGAACTTTAGAACCCTAGGCAATGGGATTAGAATTGGATAGCAACCTTCCTTGGTGCCTTGAAAGTAATATGTGAGCATATCAATAAAGAAGGGTTCAATTACTACAGGAAATGTTTAATTTTAGGGTGTTCTTAGATGTTTCATCACAGACCTCTGTAAACTTTTACATGTAATATTCCACTACTTCTCAAAGATTACTGCTACCACCTAGGACTGTTGCCAACACTAAAATACCGAAGGGCTGATTTGAGAAAATTAGTTTTATTTCTCTGACTCCTGGGCAATTAATTAGACTCTTTTTAGAAATTACATTGGTCTCTTCAGGTAAATACAGTGTCATTTAGTAAGTTGGTATTTTAGTCAAACACAATATATGTCACTTTAGTCAGTGCATTCCTAAACAGCAATTAGACAGATGCTCCATAAGTGTGGTTCTGAAAGATCATGTGGCCAGTGTCAGCTTTTTAATGACAATGCCATACTCTCTAAAAAGGCCTGAAAATGGCCCATGGGAATGCTAACTGGAACAACAAGGAAAGGTTTATGATGCTAAGCCCTCCACTACAAACATTTCATCTCTTGTTACAGCCATGCAAATTATTATAGGTCCATTCACAAAGGGAAAAAATTAGTGAGCTTAAAACAAATCATATAGTATTTAACTGTATAAAAAATTAAAATGGAAAAAATATGTCAGATGGCTTTGGGATCACTTAAGTTATTAAGCTGTCTTAAAAGTATATACCGTGTAGGACTTGTGAAAATATCATATACCAGAAAATTCTTGGTAAGCTCATTTATGTTTCTTGTGTAATCATCTGTAAAACAGATAAAGTAAACTGTTAAAGCCTTACCTATTTTTTTCAGGTTCAGGCTACACGAAAGTTTCTTTACTCTTTTCTCATCTATGCAGTTAATGTGCTCCCACTCTGAAGGACAATGGAACATGCTGACATACAGAGATGTGTAAGACAATGGTTCTTAAGGAGCTTGTGAAAAAGCATGAACTTCTCATTCTTTCCTCCCTATTTTGGCACATCCAAAATTATTAAGTGAAAAATATTAGTCTAATTAATTAACACTTTATACAGAAAAGAATAAGTTAAATGAAGCATTTTTCACTTTTAAATGACTAATCTGGACCTTATACACACTCCATGCCAATATCTTCTTTAATATTTACTTCTTTCTGCTATCCCATTCCACCAGGGTCCTGCATCCCATTCACTTTAGGGCAGGGATTTGACAAAGCGTTTTTGTAAAAAACCAGATATGAAATATTTTAGGCGTTGCAGGCCATATAATCTTTGTCACAACTACACAACTCTGCTGTTTTAGGTGAAGGCAGCTACAGATAATACATACTCAAATGAATATAGTTGTGTTCCAATAAAACATTTGTGCACACTGAAATTTGAATTTCATATCATTTTCATGTGTCATATATATTATTCTTCTTTAAATTTTTTCCAACTACTTAAAAATGCAAAAACCATTCTCAACTTGCGGTGTATACAAAAATAGGCATCAGGCCAGATTGGGCCTGATCTAGTGGCAGTGCCACTTCTACAAGGGCTGGGTAACTTTTTTACTCCATCATAGTCCAAAGGAAAACTCGCTAAAGATGGTTCCGTTTTCCCATACAACACATTCAAAACTTTAAGGATCATCATTATGTCCATGATTTTCCATTGCACATCTGAAAGGTTGTCCCACTTTATTAGCTGGTCCATTGAAAACTATTTTAAGATTTTACAGTGACTTTTTCACTTCTCATTACGAAAAAGTATATGTAAAATAATGTATAGGGGTTAAAAGATGAAACCTGGATGCAGAAAGCATGAGTTCTGTTCCTAGTTTGGGGGATCAGTACTTTGACTAGATAAATAACTTGACTGCTTCACATATCATTTTCTTTGTCTGGAAAGTCAAAATTGCCAGTTGTTGTTACTAAGCAGTTATATTAAACGTTAAAGGAGATGGAGGGGAAAATTATGCTTATATCTTCTGAAGTAGCCACATTTTCAGAAAAATGTATGTTGTTTTTTATGCCATAATATACAACAGAAAAGATGAATACCTCTGAAGAGGAATCTAGTGGTGATTTGTTCTGAACATTTGGGGTAGAAGAAAATTTAAACTCAAGAGTGAGATCATGCAAACTATAGCACAAAATACACATATGTAAAATTTCATGGTTTTCCTATGTGCCTACTATTACCAGGAGAGGTTTAGTTTAGGGGTCTGTAAAAATGTTTTCTTCCTCTAAGTATAATGCTCTGAGCCAAGACATCATCAGTTCCAGGCTAAGTCAGTTCCAGTTGAAAGTGTGAATGTTCAGCAAGAGGATATTTTTGAAAGGAGACTGAAAACCCGCTGTGCCAGATACCTGAAACGTTGTTAGGGTATTCAGTGGAAAATTTCATTTCCACATTATAAATAACTGTAGGATATTTTAAGGGATCCAAGACTAGTGACTTCCAAGAGCTGCTTATATTAGTTCCACTGAAATGTGAAATGGAGGGAGGATGCCCAAGGAAGGCTATAAAGCTGAATTACCGGATATGATTAATTAAAATAAATAATTCACCATTGATTAAATCGCCCCTAAAATCCCCAGTCAAGGGACTCAACCTTTGAGGCCTTCATATTTTGCTATCCACCAAGTAAAACAAAGAAAGGACAAAACAGCGATAGAGAAAGACAGAGGAAAGTCCCCAAGATGATTACTTAAATTCAAACTGCCCTAGAATTTCTTATTCAAAAAAGCCCATCTGGTCGCCCATATTTGAAATCTTGCCTGTTACTTAGCGTCTTTTCTGGAAGTTTCCCGTTCTGTGGACTTCCTGGGAGAAGAAGGAAAACCCTAGAGAAGGCGGCATATCACCTACTAGGGTAGTTACTGAATTTCTATCTCCCTTTGACCACAGAAATAATCCACTTCCTGTAACTTCTTCCCTCCTTTGCAGCCCCCACACATTTAAAAACAAAACAAGTCAGAGATCTTTGTTAGACAGTGGTACAACGTGCCCAAAATAAAACTGCCCCGCTAAAAGGCAAAAAAATAAAAGAATAAAATAAAAGATTCGAGTGTGTGTGAGTTGCGTATGTGTATTTATAAGTGTCAGAGTGTGGATGTGCGAGAGTGCGCGTCCGAATGCATGTGAGTGGGTGTGTAAGGTAGCAGAGTAATGGATGCAGTCTGGTCTTTTTTTGATGGGTAAGCCTGGCTTCCCTTGGCGGGTCGGCCGCGTGCAGCTCGGGAAGAGTCGACCCCCGTGCGCTCAGGCGGCGCGGCGGTGCCCGGGGTTAGAGCTCTCCCCTGTGACCGAAAAGATAATTAAAAATCGCACGCGCAGCAGACAGCTTGGTTCCTCGCTGTGCATCAAGTTCGCCGGGATAAGGGGGTCCTCGCACCCCGGCGGCGCCCGGGCCTGGAAGCCAGGTGGCCAGGGGCGAGGAGTAGGTTGAGGAGGGGGTGTCGTAGCGGGTGATGCAGAATGCGTCACCGAGGGTGGCAGGCGGCCTTGGGAAGGCAGAGGAGGCGGGAGGGGCGCGGCGACGAAGCTCGCGTCTGTGGGGGGATTTTGGAGAGAGGCGGGAACGTGGAGAGAAAAGTGGGAAAGGGAAAGACGGACAAGGGAGGAGTGGAATTGTGAATGGAGAAAGGGAAGGTAAAAATAAAGCCCAAAAGAGGAAGGACAGAGCAGTGCCCCCTGAACCCCATCCTTACTCCCGCGAGGGCGCACGCCTAGCCCCCCCGCCCCCCACCTCTGCTCCAGCGGTTGGAAGACGCTCAGTCGCCCTCGCATCTCTTTAGAGGGCAATCCTGGTCTCCAAGTCATGCAACTGCATCCCTGCCAGTTCATCTTGCGCTTGAAATGGGCTCCAGAGTCCGTGACAGGAATCAGGTCTTCTCTTCTGCGCCCCCCTTCTGCCCCCGATGCTCTCGAAGTTCTCCCAGGCCCCTGCAAAGGCGCAGACCCCGAGCGCCGTCTCAGCCAGTGGAAGAAAAGCTTTAAAAACCGAGAGGGAGGGTTGTGGCAGGTCGCTACCAGAGTGACAGAGGCGTTTGCGCTGAGCAATAAATTCGCCGATTAATGGGTGTATGAATTGTTTTAAATAAGATGAGGGGAGATAAGTGATGACTCAACTATCTTGCTTCCTTAATACTCCTAGGGCCAGGCATTATAATTTTTCATTTATTTTATAAAATCACTTATTACTGTGTCAGCTACGCTATTAGGAACCTTAGAAACTTTGGCAACTGATGATTCTTTTTGCAAACACGTTTTCAAGCTTTGGGAGGTTAAAGGCGTTTGACAGTAAGCAAGGAACTTAGCAGTACACAACGTGGAGTGGAAAGGGCCCTGTGCCCCGTTCTTAGGGGTGCAATAGCCTCAAGCGGATTTCCCGGCTTCTGTGGGCGCCGCACATTGTTTGATTTGTTTTGAAGGCTCAGAGTTTGAGGCTGGTCGGAGACACCCACGTGCTTCTGACTCTCATCAGCGTAATGATCGCCTTAGCCAGAGTCGTGTCTATATAAACCACAAAAACCTAATCATTAGAAATCCCAGCCTCCAAAAACCACATTTTAGGTAAAACTGCCGCTTTTTTCCCGCGCTCCTTCATCCTCTCGACCACAACTTTTTGGGGGGATCCAAAGTCGCTTTTTTAACCCAGGTTGGGAAATAAATACATAAATAAATAGCCATTGAATCATTTTGAATATTTTATTTTGTATTTTTATTCCCCCCCCCCGGGAGTGGTGGGGAAGAAAGTTAAGACATTAGACTTAGTTTTAGATGCAGAATAGACTTAATAAAAGATTGAAATTCATGGAAGACTGCTGGGGTTTTTCCCCAGCAAGGTTTTTGCAACTTATTTTAATCATCAAGCCGACAGTTTTCCAGTCCTTAAAAAAACTCATCCTTGTTCTCTAGGAACGACAAGTTTGAATATAGAAGACAAAAGTGTCCAGCCACCCACTTGAGTTTCTAAAAACTATTTTGACAAGTGCTCCCTCCACCCCAATTTTTTGTGTCACTTAAGACAAAAAAGCACCCAAACCCTGCAAAATCTTTTTTTCCCCAGGAGCCGCTCGGGCAGAGGTGGGGGTGGGGTGGGGGAAGGGTGAAGAGTACTGAGAAGTCAGCACAGACGCTCAAGAATTTTCCTTCCTCCTCTCCTGAAGTTACAACGAAAAATAACGACAGTCAGATCAGCCGGCGGCTCTCTGGCGTCTCAGCTTCAACCTCATCCGACCAAGAGGGGGTTCCTTGTCCTGGGGGGAGGGGGGAGAAGCAAGAGGACGCAACCAGGCGAGATTCCCCCTAGACCGGGGCCGCCTCTCTCGGCTTCGGAAGCTGCGCGCGGCGTCCGGGGGGCTCCTTCTCGCGGCCGGCGGGCGGCGGCAGCGGCTGCGATTCGCAGGCTCGAGATCCGTTGCCCCGAGCTCCGCTGCCCGCGACTTACCTCTGGGCACCTCGAAGCGCGAGGATCAGGGGAGCTTTGCAAAGAGCAGGAGGGAGTGGATGCAAGGAGGTGGCGGTGAGAGGGCGAGAAGAAGAGAAGGGAAAGGAAGGAGCCGAGCCCGGGGGCCGGGCTGGCAGCCGCCGCGGGAGGAATCTGAGCGTGCAGCCGGCGCGGGGGGAGCGGCGGCCGCCGCGGAGGAGGCGGCGGCAGCGGCGCGGGCGGGCGGCGGCGCGGACGCCTGCAGCTGGGGAGCTGCGCTCGGCGTGGCGCGGCGCGGCGGTGGCGGGTGGCGCGCGGCTATGCCGACCCCGGAGCTGGACTGCTGAACTCACTCCGCTCCACCGCCGGACTCCAACTGGGAGGGGGCGCCAGCGCACCCAGGACGTGGTGCCCCAAGGGACCCCACTCCAAGCTGCAAACTGAAGCCCCCCGCCTCGCCGGGCGAAACACATCCCCGCGCCGGTTCGCAGCTGCCACCCCGGGTGTTCCAAAGGCTTCGGCAGGATCAGCGCCTCCCGGGTCTCCCCACCCGCCAACCCAACTGCTCCGCACCGCCACCGCGGGGCCCGTCAGACTCCACCCGGCAGTTGGCTTCATCGAACTTGATTTCTCACCTCCTCAGCCCCATCACCTCCATCCCCTTTCCCCCGTCTCGCCTCCACCCCCCCCAATTTCCTCCTCCTCGCCCCTCATTTCCACCCTCCTCCCCCTCCCCCGGCCACTTCGCTAACTTGTGGCTGTTGTGATGCGTATTCCCGTAGATCCGAGCACCAGCCGGCGCTTCAGCCCCCCCTCCAGCAGCCTGCAGCCCGGCAAGATGAGCGACGTGAGCCCGGTGGTGGCTGCGCAACAGCAGCAGCAGCAGCAGCAACAGCAGCAGCAGCAACAGCAGCAGCAGCAGCAACAGCAGCAGCAAGAGGCGGCGGCGGCGGCAGCGGCGGCGGCGGCGGCGGCAGCAGCGGCCGCGGTGCCCCGGTTGCGGCCGCCGCACGACAACCGCACCATGGTGGAGATCATCGCTGACCACCCGGCCGAGCTTGTCCGCACCGACAGCCCCAACTTCCTGTGCTCCGTGCTGCCCTCGCACTGGCGCTGCAACAAGACCCTGCCCGTGGCCTTCAAGGTAAGCAGCTGCGGCCGCCCCCCGCCCCCGGCTGGGCGCCGCGGGACCTGCCCGCCGGCGTCTCTCTGCCCGCGGGGGCCGGCGCCCGGACGGCCTCCAAGGCCTCCTACCTTGGTGGCTCTGACCCGAGGGACCCCTGGCTGGCCCTCTTCCTCCAGATCCCCCTGCGGGCTCAGGGCGCAGTGACCCTGCGCAGATGCTTCCCTCTCCCACCTGTGCCCGCAGCCACCACCGCAGCCCTTGTCCCCTTCATCCGTTCATCACCCCTCCAGCCTCCCGGCCCATGTTCTAACCCACTCCTCTGAGCCGTCTCCCCTCCCCCCAGCAGCCCCCAGGTGCCCACTCCTTGCGCCGCCACCCCGACTTGCTCCACCCCGCCCCCCACTCCCCAGGGGCGAGGATCCCCGGCATTCTCCCCTGGACTCCGGGGCATCCCCTCTCCCCGGGCATCCCGGCGACCCCACACCGCGGGCTGCCCGCGCCCCCCTCGCCTGGATTCCGCGCGCTCCCACCTTCCTCCTTCCTCGCGGAACGCCCCGCCACCCGTCTCGGCGACCCCTTCTCTGACCCGCTTGAGCCTCAGCGGCCCGGCCCCTCCCGGGCTCGGGGGCCACTGTTCGTGGGGCGCCGGCGCCAGGCGTTCGCGCCCGCGACTGGGCGCCGGGTGCCGGCTGCGGCCCGTGGGCCGCGTTACGCGTGTCCAAGAGGGTCCCGGGCGAACCTAGGGACCCGGGGAGGGTGAGAGGGAGACAGGACGGGGGCGTTTGCGCGGCTTACAGCCCCGCGCCAGTTCCCGTTACCGGAGGAAGGCGGGGCCGCTGGGGTCGGCGCGCGCCCGGGTCCTGGGCGCCTGACCCTCGAGTGCGGGGCGGCGCGGGCCAGTGGAGGGGGCGGGGGCTCGGGCCGCCCGGTTCAGCCCGGACCAGCTCCCCGCTGCGCCCCGCCTGGGAGGGATGAGGAAACCTGTGAAATGCCTTCAGTTCGCCCGCCTTGAACAGAGATGAAATGTGCGGATTTGTCTTACGATGACTTTCAGAGGACTGAAATCCCACGGGTCCCTCCTGCTTCTGAAAGGTCGTGGGAGGCTCGGGCCGGTGGCCTGGGCGCGGAGGGAGTGACCCCTGGGGCTTAAGAGCGCCCTCGGCGCGCCCCGCGGCCTCCTCCGCCAGCCCGGCCCGTTAGTTGGAGGGCGGGTGTCGGCGGCGGGATCGCAGGCGGCGGCGCTGCAGGTTGAGGGTGTCAGGTCCCGAGCCTCTCACAGGAGCCCGAGGGGGTTCCGTAATGCGATCAGGATTTCCCCGGGCAGCCCTCGCCAGGGGGAGACGCGGAGCCCCCGAGGCCGAGCGCGCGGCGGGTTGATGGGGAAACGGGTTCCTGGGCTGTCCTCACTCGCGGGACTGGACGCCGGGGATGGAGGGGGCGATGAGCCAGACAGGGAGGAGAGCGCGCTCCGAAAGGCGCTTCCGGCCTTGTGTAGCCTCTGAACTCGTGAAGGTGGGCCTGGGTCCCCTGGGTTCTGGGGTCTCTGGAGAGCAGGGTGAGCAAGGCCTTGAGGGAGGGGGAAAATGGGGAGGAATCGTGCCAGTTCCTGCATTGGGAATCCTGGGGCGAAACTCCCACGGGCCACCGGCAGTTCCCATTTGTTGATCGGCCCCCTGCCCCCCACGCACCAATTCAGATTCCGTGTGTGGGTGGCGTGGAAAGAGGAGTCCAGGTCAATTAGAGCTGGGTATCTCGCTGGGTCTTATATCAGAAAAGAAATCAGAATGAATTGTTATGGAAAGGGGATGTTGCGTTCTGGGGCAAGTTTCATTTTGCAGTTGGCTCAAGAAATGTGTTTTTTTTTTTAACCGTCCCATTTCTCCTTTTGTAAACTACCCATTTTGTAGGTTATATTTTCTTCCTTGAAATATGAAAAACTCAGAATATATGTGAATTGTAGAAGTTTGAATTTCCATACAAGAGATATCTTTTACAATGTTCATCGTCCAAGGGCCTAGAATTTTCTATTTAGCCTTATGTGAGAAATTTGTTTCCACCAACCTTCCCCCCCAAAAAAAACCTCAAAACATAAACAAAAAACCTGAGTGAAAACAGCAAATAATGCAAATAAGTAGATATTTTGTCTATACAATGCCACAAGTCAAGATATGTGAAAATATAAGGATAGGTGCCTACATTTTTAAAGATATCCTTTAGATGTTCGATGTTTTACATTCCGTTTGTTCTGCTAAACGTATTTTAGGTATAACTGTCTTAAACTATTCTCTTATGTTTATGCTGCTGAGTTAATTTTGAGTATTAGTATTTTGGATAGAAAAGATGTTTTTGGCATAAAGAGAATGCAATTTAGTTTGAGCTTTTCTCAGATATTTTGGTTATCTTTAGATTTTCTCATTACCACCATTTTAAAATTAATTTTGAAAATAAATTGCTTTCTTTGCTATTAGTTATACTTGTTAATTACAGAGTAATTTTACTTTCAAACAGTAAACAAAACCGTAGACAACACATGGACATATAAAATTATATATTTTAATTGAAAAACAGTTAACCTAAAACTTGACTCGCAATGTTTTCCACCTCCATGCCTGTGTTTAACAAAATTCAGATAGCTGATGATAGCTGAGATCCACTCAATATAGAAGTTTTGTCTCTGCTGAAAAAGAGGTGTAGATATTTGGAACATCTAGATTTTGACAACAGTTTTTATTTTCATCTGAACGTTAGTAAAAACAGCCTCTCTTTACCTTACTTTCGAGATAAAAGCCTGAGAGCAATAGACTTTCTTCACTCTTGCAACATAATCAAATACATCTGCAATGAAGAAATAATATGAAGTCTTAGTTTTAAAAGTGATGATAGCAATTTGGCTATCATATTTAGAGCTATGTGCAAAGTAAATTATAGTGTTGTGTGGTAGATAGAGGATAGGTAAATATATTTAAAAACACACACAGAGAACTCAATTGTTGGGAAGTCTGGTATTCAAATCAATACGGTATTTATTGGGCCCGTATTTTATGTCTGTGACACTGAGCTCAGCACTGTAGAGAATCAGAAATGAATTCAATAGACTGTGTTTTGATATGTTAATTTAAAATAGTGCTTCAAAATGATATTGATAACCTATAGTATTAAGACGGAAGTAACCTATTAGTAGAGATCTGGGGTTATACAAAAAAAGATCTTGTTTTGGGGATACACAAAAGTACTTAATTCGTTTATACTCAACATGGAAAAATGCAAAAACAACTAGTACACTTTAAAATATGTAAAGTTGTTTATTAGCATTATATTTTTAACAAAGTTCTACAGTTTTGAAATGTTCAGTCCTCCCAGGTGTCAAGGAAATGGAAATAAATATTTTTAACATTTCTTTCAGGTGTATCTCACTGAAAGCTTAAAATAGTTAAGGGATACTATTAGAGGATCCCAGGCCTTTTCTGTCCTAGATAATTCTAGTGACAAAAAAGCTGTTTGCAAATTAAGCTCAATAGTTGATGGTCAGGTAGAAGTGGTGGAGGAACATGTCCACCCTGTATCCAGTAGCACCCTTCCAGTTAGGGCTCTGTCAGCATTTCCACCGTGAAACCTGGTGTTCAGGGCTCATAACTCAGTTGCTTTAAATAGCTTCCTGCTGAAACACTATGCGGAAAGTTTAAGTCCAGATGTATATTTTAAAACTAAAAGTAGTGCAAGACTATTGTGCTGTTTTAAGTTAGAGAACACTGGACTGCATATTTACTAGTATCATATGTTTTTCTGGCAATGTTAAAGAAAGAAAACACATTTTTAGATATGTGATCTATCACTCATAGTTAATTCTATATGTTTAATGAGACCTTTCAGTATTTGTCATAAGTAGGGTTTCAAAATGATGGAGCAATTTCTTTTTGAAAATAATTTTTTCAACATCATTGGCCATTTTTTTCTTCAAAAACAAGTAGGCAACTAATAAATATTTGACACTAGTGAGTTGTATTTTCCTTATATATTTAATGATCAGATTTCATCTCTGTGTCTTTTTGAATGTAATTATACCTACGCAAAGGAAAACAGGTTATTAAATCTGTTCAAACCTTATTAAGCCTACTATGAATTGTTATGCAAATTATGTAAATCATAATAGATTTCAAGTTGTCTGAGGGCAGACACATTTTTGTGTTATGTCTTTAAATGCAGTAAAAATTATTTAAAGTTAAAAATTTTAGGATTCAATATGTAAAACTTATTAGTAAGGTAATCTAAATGATTTTAAATGGAAAATAAATATATAAAAAATTAAAAAAAACTTATATTTGAAAACAGTCATGGGAAGATATCTTTTATTATTTTCTCCCCTTTGGCATTGCTGTTTGTTTTCTTTCAAAATTCCAGAATATCCATTGTTAGATGATTTAAACCAGCTTGATACATGGCACCCAAATTCCTGGCTTAAATTGAAATAATTCCCATCAAATTTGTCTTTGACATGTATTTTAAAAATTACGAAATGATATTTTATATTGTATTGCCTTTTTTCTCTACAATTCAGTTGGATTTTCCTAAATTCTAGGTTAAATTCTAAAAATCAGCTGTAATATTTGTGGAACTTTTTGATAGTTTATTTAAAGTTATCTTTAAATAATTACTATAGGAATAAAACTTTTCCTCTTGCAATTAGTTCCTTACCTCTCTTTTTATTCCAAAGAAGGATTTGATCAGATTCTATCTTGAAAAATAATTATATTTCAATTTTGCGGCAAGTACAATGTGCCAAATGATATTGGTCCGTAGCAGTAATTGATTAGTTAAGACTAGACTTCTGTCCATGGATATGTCATAGGCAATTTTAATTTCCATATAATAAGACCACAGAAACAATTTTCAGGGTCTGAGTTAATTCTCCGTTGCTCCTCTTTCAGAGTAATTCACAGATCTAATCATAAGGAGTCTCAAACAAAATTTCAATAGCGTTTCTAGAGTTAAATAGCTTTTTACTTTATTTTGAAAAAGCTACGTATCATGTGATTTAAATGCTGGTTATAGTGAGGTGCGCTAAATAAAGGAACTTGTTTCTCTATTCTGAAATGTTAGGACACAAAATGACTTCCCTCTTTCCCATGAAGTTTCTTGAATTTGTAAATTTTGTATTTTAAAAACACCTAGAAAAGTAATTGTTAAGATTTCATCACAAATTATTCTTTGCAGGACAGAACTTTTGTATTGGGTAGTGTGGAAACAACTTTTATTGCGTGCTTACTCCTAACTAGTTAAAGAGCAATTTTTGACTGCTCTCTACCCCTTAAAATGTTTTCCATTGCTTGGGTTTGGTACAGATGAAATGTGTAAAAATTTCTTGATTCTTTTGGTTTTCTTTTAGATAAACACAGTTGAGAATCTCCAAGGGAAACTTTTTAGCTTCAGAGATCTAGTTCTGTTTAAAACCCTCAAACATATAATTACACTTTTGATTGATATAAAATCAAATACAGTACTCCCTCCCCTCTTTTTTTCCTCAGAAAAACATTAGGAATCTGATTTGGTAGCAGAAAAAACAATATATTTAGCCATTAAAATAGAATTCAGCCATAACAGGAAAAGTTGTCACTATATCGTTTAGTTAGCATGTTTTTTTCAGGCCAAGTTCAAAACCTCATAGAAGACTTGCACAATTTGTGAGTACCTATTTGTTTTGTTATTAAATGTAATCCGTAAAACATACCAGCATTTAATATGGTCATTATTATGCTGCTTAAGCAAAGAAAAATGGATTTATGTATTTCACTCTTAGGGATCTTTTCTTTCATATTTTCCCATATTGAATCAATTTTCCTTTTCTTCTAACTCAAAAGAAATCCATTATATTAAAAATATGCAGTAAAATAATAATGTCCCAGAGCTCTTGAAAATCTTTATATTGGGGCAGATTTCTTTACTTTTTTCTGACATTTAGCCAGCCTGGAGTGAAACCCATCAGCAGTCAGTCATCCTTTATCTCTCAACGACACCAAAAAATATCTCAGGACATGAAGTGAAGAATCGCGTATTCAACCGAACCGTTTAAGGATGCTTATAAGTAAAAGCCTATGTTTAGCACACAGCAGACTTGGAATAGAAGTTAGCCTCCTCGTCTTACAAAAAGTACATCATTGTAATTACACTCTATACTTATATAGTATCTTCTACATTTTACAGACTTTCAAAAAATTATTTCCAATTTATATTGGAAAACTGTGGTTCCGGGAGATGAAGTTACTTGTGTGAGATCATGGCAGATATGTAACAGAGGTGGGAAAAAGGCGGGGGGCGGGGAGGCTCTTGATTTTTGGTGCGTTCATTCTCTTCTAAACAGTACAACTTTTCTGCCTTCATTAATATGCTTACTGGTTCCATATTTACTCTGACATAGAAAGCCACACAGCAGGTGTTAAAACACAATATGCTGAGTGTAAAAAATGTCAAACATTCAGATGAATACTGGCAAACATAGTCAATTATTTCAGTATTTTCAAATGTTCACATTTTTGGCAGTGTGAATTCGAAAAATTGAAAAGCACATTGCCTCCATCAGGAATGCAGCGTTACCTATATTCAGTAGCCACTTCAGCTACTAGATGGAGTATGCAGGGAGGAAGTCATGTTCTCAAGGGATTTACCCTTGACCTGGGAGACTTCTCGGATTGAATAGAGTAGCCATACACCCCTGGTAAAGGATAGTCGGCATGATTCCCTCTCCTCTGGGATGGAAGAAGTTGTCAGAAAACTAGTTCGGAGCAGGGGCTCCTAGCTGCTAGCGAGGGATGCTGACTCAACCTTTTAACTGGTTCTCTCTCTTAGAGTTTTAGCTGGTAGCCTCACAGACCACTGGCCCTGGGAAGTGGTGCTCTTTACGGAGCTCTTTCATTTATTTATTTCAAAAATATTTATCAAACACTTACTGTGTGCCAGGCACTGTTTTGGAAGCTGAGCATATGGTAGTGAACAAGACAGATGAATGCCCTTCCCTCATGTTGTTTCCAGTCTAGTATAATCTGGACTCTAAGGAGTGAGTCTCACAGCTTTGGGCTAGTGTGTCAAAAAGAGTAGCTAGATCATAAATATATGTACATTGAAATGAGGATCATTTGAGTACTGTGGGATGCTGTGGAAGTGGGTTCTGTAATTTAAGGAAAGCTTTAGGATTTTGAACTGAATAACAAAGTGCTAAAGAAGGAACAGAATTGAGAAACAGACTAAGAGAAAAGTAAGGATGAAAAAAATACTGACAAGTTTTTGTTTGGTTGTTTTCCTGGCTGGAGCAGAGGGTATAGTGGAGAAATGTTGGGGTAGGGTTCATGGGTGGGGGAAATTCAGCCCTAAAGTGTTGTTCTAGTGTGTGTTTTATCACACTATAAGAAATCTGCTTTAATGAGAGTATGTACAAATTGTACTGGGAGCATAGAATTAAATGCTTGGGTTTGCCTTATGGAAATCTTGACAAAGGAGGGAGTAGCACTAGGAGTAGAGGCAGGGTGAGTGGGATGATTGCCAGACAGGCAAGCGCACGTGGGTGGTGGTGTCAGAGAGTAGTGGGCTGCTCTAGCTAGAGCCACTGTTTAGTCACCACAAAGGCTTCTGGAAGCTTAATGAGGAAGAGATGGAAATCATCTGAATACAGGATCCTGGAAGTTAGTTGAGAGAAAAGATGTTATCAAGGGGCAGGGTCTTGGTAATGGATTAAGAGTAGTGTGTTTTACATATGACAGTGAAGGCTCTGCACCAACATTCCTTACCAGGCTCCATGTTAATCAGAGGCACCCATTTGCAAGTTAGCCCACCCTGGTTACAAGTGTGATCCCTAGCTTTGGAGTAGTGAAAATGTTTATTAGCCTCAAAGATGGATTATTCTGGATCCTTACTTGACTGAGTTAATCTGCCGCAGGTTAACTGTTGATGATTAAGGAGGCAAACGTGTCATTCCAAAATGGCAAGTGGGACAAGACAGAATAGAAGTTTGGCTAAGACTGTATTTTCTGTCTATACCACTCATTTTTCAGTCATCATTTTCAGCCTGTAACATGTCTTTATTCTGCACCTAGACTTTGAGCTTCTTGATGGCTTTGTATATCCCACTGTGTCCCACTGCATACTGGGCATTCGGTAATTCTTTGCAGTGTGATTAAAAGCTGAATATCTAGTCCAAAGTAAGGAGGTGAAATGTAGTCCTGGGTACCACACCATATTTAGGCTTCCATATAGTCAGGAACTCTAAGATTTCACCTAAATGTCTTCTCCCATAGAGCTGACCAGACTTTCTTTCTTTCTTTTTTTTTTTTTGGTGAGGAAGATCAGCTCTGAGCTAACATCCGTTACCAGTCTTCCTCTTTTTTTTTGCTGAGGAAGATTAGCCATGAGCTAACAGCTGTGCCCATCTTCCTCTATTTTGTGTATGGGGTGCTGCCACAGCATGGCCCGACAAGCGGTGTGCAGGTCTGCGCCTGGGATTGGAACCCGAAAACCCTGGGCCTCAGTGGACTTAACCACTACACCACTGGGCCTGCCCCCAGACTTTCTTTTTCTAGCCTGTGATCTGGATGAGACCACACTTCAGGGTGCTTTGGGCTGCAGACAGGCGGTGCCTTAATATGTACTACGCAATCTGCAGATGGGGCATCAGCTTTCCTTCTGTGGCATAATTCCTACGGACAACCTAACATGGGGATTTAATAAAAATGTACATGTATTCTGTGAAGAATCCAACAACAAATGAAGGAAACTTTTGCCTGCCTTTGAAATGGGTGGACCCTGCAACATTGGTCTGTTTGAAGTGGCATCCTCACCCATATTCGGATGCCTCATTTCTGTCTGCCATTATTGGACCAGAGCACTAAGTCCCAATAAGACACACCATTTACAGTGAGAATATATTCTCAGTTTTTAAGCCTTTCTGATGTGCCATTGTTGCTGCTGTGTTTCCTGTTCTATGTAGGTGGTAGCCCTCGGAGAGGTACCAGATGGGACTGTGGTTACTGTCATGGCGGGTAACGATGAAAATTATTCTGCTGAGCTCCGAAATGCCTCTGCTGTTATGAAAAACCAAGTAGCAAGGTTCAACGATCTGAGATTTGTGGGCCGGAGTGGACGAGGTAGGTCTCTGATTTTTAATACAGTATTGATAATGAAATAAACACATTCGACTCCTCTGATGAAATGTAGGCTAGTCTGTATACAAATCAGCACCTTCTACTGAACAGAATTACTGGAGGTTTTATTTAAATATGTCCAGATGAAGTTGAGTGTTTTTCTGAGTGCTCAGGCCTTTTTCATTTGTTTTATGGTATTGAAAATTCAAACAATGTTTTCGGAAGAGCTGGTTCCTAATTTCACTAGTGTGAGCATATATGGTGGAGAGAAGAACAGTGGAGGTTCAAGTTCTGAATTATGAGGAGCCAAATAACTGAGTAAATTGAGTGGCAATGGGGAAAGAAAAAGGAATACATTGGATCAATTTCCTGATAATATCAATTTTGCTCTAAGTTGTAGCAAGGACAGCGGGCATAATGTTCTTCACTTGTCACATATGTTACCTCTATATGATTTAATTTACTCTTATAATAAGAATCTATTTAAAAATCCTAGGTTTTTATAGAAGGCTTTTCAGTTGAATAAGTGAATAATGTGTTACTTATGTTAGAATGACCATACAGAGTTGCCTGGACAGATGAATGATGAGGACTGTAAATATTTCCACATTATTTAAGTGTTTCCACCATCTGAATCCATATTCAAATCTTAGGAATCCTTAAAAAGATAATAAAATAGAAAATAATCACTTTTAGGGTTTTTGTAGTTGTTTCATAAATGGGGTTAATGTTTTAAAAAGAAGTCTCTAAGGAAACCAATACTTTGGCTTTTATTTACTTATTCTATAGAGAGACTTTTAATAGTCGTTCATTAGAATTATTATGTTTATTTATTTATTTATTGACTCTAATATTTCCATTTTAAGTATTTTGATAAGAAGAGAGAAAATAGACTACTTTAGGACTGAGGTGAAATAAATTATAAAGATCTACAGAATTAATGCAACTCAGGTTTGAATTAGGAAATGAGAAGCATCAATTTTTAAACCATGTCCAATAATTGTTCTTTAGTTTGGATCTGATGTCAAATTATTACCATTGTAAAAACTTGATAAGGGAAATTCAAGCAAGGCTGTTTCCGATGAGTAGTTTTAGTTTACTTTCTAGGAACAGGGCCAAGAAGTTGTACCTTTTAACTTAAAAAAAAAAAAAATGTTGCATGCTAATGAGATACTGTCACTGAAAGGTTGTTTGAATAAAATGAGGCTCAGAGCCTCTAGTAGAATCAAAACTAAAGGGGTTATCTCTGCATCAGGTTTAGTTTACTTTCATTAAAAGAAAAAAAGACACATCCTATCTCGCTATTGACTGATTAGGTGTGAAGTGTGTATGCGTGTGTATTCATTCTTTTTTTTTGTTTTTTTCTCAGTTACTGGTGCAGGTCTGCAGTACAATTAAAGTTTCTCTTTTTTTCTAGTAAGAATCAAGAAAAATTTGAACATGATGATTTACCTGTATGCTCCGAATGGCATCTTTCTTCTTATGTAATATTACTTTGTTTTTAATTAAAGTAATTTTAGTGTTTAAAAGATCGGTCACTATACTTTACAGATTCAAGCCAGCATGTTCATTCATCTTGCTTTTGTATGATATAGATGCTGCATAACTTTTCTCTGATCAATTTGAGTAGAAGCTATGGCAGAGTGATAGTGTACTTTGTAAACCCTCAACATATTTATTTAAGAAACTTCAAAGAGAAACAAAGGGTGTGCACTGTTTTACTATATTGGCTTTCTGAGTTTTGGCTGGTTTCCCAAATAGCAATTTTTATATTTAAAAAAAAAAGACAGACTTAACTGCTTGCAGACTTTTCACGCATGGAAGATGAAGAAAGCTTCTTTTGATGAAGTGTAATTATGTCCAAACAGAGCTGACCCCCTCCCCCTATATTTCTTATGATCTTAACTGAAGAAAGTAGGATTTTTCCTTTGAAGCAGCCGGGACTTGGTGGAGGATCTGAAATGCTACAGTCTGCTGCCAGAGGCAGGATGGAGAAATTGGTCCAGACTTGTCTTCGAGACTTAGATTGGGGGTGGGGGGAGCGGGTGGAGAGAGAAAGGAAAATTGATTTATCACTAATAATAGATTTTTAGATCACTACATTTTCATTATATGAAACGAAACAATAATATCAAACTGAAATGAAGAGAAAGGACAGAGAACACTGATAAGAGATATCACTCTTTGAAAAAAAAAAAAAGGGTCAGTTTTTCAGTGGTAGGAAGCGCTTTAACCTGCCTGTGTACCTGACCTGCTTTCTAACAGACTCTTTCCAGCTTCCTCTTTGATTTTCACACTTCTACATTTCTCTTAAATCATGAAGTCCGGATTAACCCGCTAATACCCTTGTATTTTTTCCCCAGCTATTTCAATTTTCTATTTTCAGTAGCATTAAAAACTAAAAAACGCTAATTTCCTCAAATGTTATACCTTTTCTTTTCACTGGTAGGAATATAAACTCTCAGAAATTGAAAAACAGTTTTAGATTTATAAAGGAGTCACATCACTACTTACTTTGGCATTGTGAGTTATCTGATGACCACAACTTTTGGAAGTGCTCTGGAATAAAAGTAGAGCATCAATGAAACTTGCATTAAGTTAGGGGTGGCTTATGTTTTTTAATTGTCTTTTCCTTTTTTCTCCTTTATATTTTAAACAGAAGTGTTTAAAATGACTTTGGTCCTTAAGTTTTGTTCATGTGCTTCGTCACTTTTGACGTCGTGTGTTGCTTTTAATTTATAATCGTTTTTAAGCACCTACAGTATACAGAGCATGGTACTTTATCAATTTAGGATACAATTCCTGCTCACACTCTTATCCCTCCTGACTATTCCTGACAGCCCCTCAGGCTAGGTTGTAATTGTCTTTCAATGACAGCTTCTATATTTATCTCAGAAAATATATGACTTGAGGACATATTGCAGAACTAGTTCCTAAATGAAGCCAAGGATGATACAATTAGTTGTCGAATGAGTGCCAGCTCCCTAAGTAAGAGCATGCATTTTTAAGTAGAAACTTGCGTTTTTATCACTTATGGAAAGTGATAAACAATGAGATTTGGAAATTTTTTTTTAATTTAAGGAAATCATGAATTTTCACATAAGCATTTGACTTAGCAAATATATCATTATTTATAAGGTGAAGAACCAGTTACTTGGGTGGTAGTTTCTGGAAGTTTCTTGAACATTATGTTCATGTTCCTTCTGAAGGGTCAATAGGAACTGGAAGGACCCTCCTTGATTTTTGTTTTAGTTGTTAAAGTACATCTTGATCCTTAGGATTTGATTTTAGAAGACTGTAGTCATACTTAAATACTTGTTTCCTCCCCACAAAATCCACCTTTTTTTTTTTTTTTTTTTGTGAGGAGATCAGCCCTGTGCTAACATCTGCCAATCCTCCTCTTTTTTTGCTGAGGAAGACTGGCTCTGGGCTAACATCTGTGCCCATCTTCCTCCACTTTATATGGGATGCCCCCACAGCATGGCTTGCCAAGCAGTGTGTCGGTGCGTGCCTGGGATCCGAACCGGCAAGCCCCAGGCCGCCGCATTGGAGTGTGCACACTTAACTGCTTGCGCCACCAGTCTGGCCCGAAAACCCACCTTTTTTTAGAAGACTTTATAGAAAACTGGTTCCACTTTGACTATTTAGATACTTTATGCTTATAAGGTGAATTTTATATTTGGCTTTTGTTCCTACACAAAGTGTTTCTCTGAATTTGGGAGAAGCATCGATGACTTTTAATATCCTAAGTAAGTTGTAAAAGTCTCAAATAGAAATATTGTCAGAACCAGTTTAGAGAAATTCATGGACAGTATCTCTAGCAGGTCATTTAGAGTCATTAAGGACAACTGATATGTATATACATCCTTGATCTATTAAGATTAAAGCCATGGATGACAACTGCCTTCCAAGCACTGCCCTTGGAGCCAATGTTAGAAATGCAGCCCTGGCTCATGGACCATTGATCCAGCCCAGAATGGCATCTTTTTAATGGTTTAATGTAAATTAACTTTTAATCCAGGGATTCATCTCGTTCACTCCTCCAGACCTTCCATTGTTTTGAGGTCCTGATCTGGATCCAGTGACTTCCTATTCAACTTTCTAATCTTCATTTCTGTGGACTTTCAGTTTTCTGTAACTAGTTTAGACTCCTGGTTGCCTATTCTTCTGGTTAGTCTTAATGTTTATAATAAATTCTCTATTCCCTAACCAGACAATTAAATTACTTAAATCCATGTAACATTCAATATATAGTGGATGAAATATGATATATCAATAACACTTTAAGAATAGATGCTTTCATCATCCTGGCCGAGATACTGTATTAGTATATTTATATTTACTGTTTCTTGATCTTATAGAGCTGATTGGGACACATGTTGAAATAAATTACCTATTAATATTTTTAAATGTTCTCTGACAAAGTTAAAAAGAAGAGCATTAATTTTAGGGTCTGGAAGACCTGACTGAGTTCAGATCCTGATTTTTTTCCACTTATTAGTTGTGTGGTTAAGTTACTAAGCCTCTCTGGGCTTCAGTTTCCTCATTTGTAGGATGGGTGTGATAAACCTAACTGGATAGGATTAAATGAGATAATGTGTATAAATTGGCTGGCATTTAATAGGTTTCTAATCAATATTCATCTTTCCCTGTCCCCCCACCCCCTTCCTGTCTTTTCTTTCCTTTTTTTTTTCTCTTGGCCATGGAAAAGTATAGCCAGAAAGACTTAAAAATATATATACTGAATAACAAATGATGTGTGTCTTAAACATATTTTAAGAACTTATATGATCTGAGTTGAAAGAAAACCCATTCACTAGACTTGACAGCCAAAGACCTGTTCCACATTAAGCCTTGTATATAACCTGTTCCATATTAAGCTTTGAAAAGATTGCATTAAACTTTGCATTGCTACACATTGTTTAAGATTTGTTTTTTGATTTAATATCCTCAGCTTTCAGTAAAGGGAAAAACAGTCTCTGACCAAAAAACAAAGCAAAACAAAATGAGCTTTTTAAAGGTCTGTTACAGGAGCAGGCCAAATGAATACCCTGGCCTGGGATTGCTGAATGTTTTATTGAGTCACTGTTTCACACCCACCTTTTCCTGTCTTGTAACAGTTTGCAGTTCTGACTATCTGACATGACTAACCGTTGCAAATCTAACTGATTACAACTGTCAGTGAGCCTGTGTAACAGAGTCTGGTATCTTCTCCTGGAGAAAGCAGACGTCCTAATCTGCTACCAAACTTTCCCTGTCTTTTCCCCTCTTTATTCATTACCTTTAGCTCCTTAATTTGAAAGATCAGATATAATATTTTGATGAAGCTCACCCTCTCCTAAAAGCAAAAATCCATATTTATATTGGGAGATGTCATGTACATTTAGGAAAAAATAAGTCACTGTCAGGGAGTTATTTCAAGATTTAACAGCAAAGATGTATGTTAGTGAAAGGCGGGTGGGCAGGGAGGAGAAAAACTTTGTTCCAGTAATGATGAAATCATCATACCACAGGCACATTAAGGCCAGGACAGGAGACACTGGCTCCTGTTAAAATGATTCCCATAAGAACCTTCCTCTTTCATCTTCTTATTGTAGTGCGCAGTTAAGAAATGAAATGCTAAAGCCATGGTGAAATAAATAACATAATCAACAGTGATTTACTATTGTTCTTTCATGGGGTCATGACCTAATCCTAAATAAAGACTTCTAAAATTGTCTGCGCTTGGATGTGTTCCTGATGTTGGAGAAAACTGAAAGGAAGAGAACCCTCCTCAAGTGGACCCAAGTTTTTGTTTTTATTACAACTGTTGCTACTGAGCTGCTTTGTATTTGGAATTGGAGCCTTGTGTAGTACTGCAATGAAGATGACGATCTTAACACTCAACGAGTTTAGTAACTTCCTGAAGTGGCCATCAGAGGTTTCTCATTTAGAATAAGGGGTCCTGACTCTTGGCTTTGTCTCATCCCCTCCTCAGAGATGCTAAAATGCAATGTGGACATCGATGCTGCTATATTATCATCAATACTATCTTTTTATATTCACTGTGGATTTTCCCCTTTTACATCTGCAGGCAAGAGTTTCACCTTGACCATAACTGTCTTCACAAATCCTCCCCAAGTAGCCACCTATCACAGAGCTATTAAAGTTACAGTGGATGGACCCCGGGAACCCAGAAGTAAGTACTTGCCTTCCTATCGGAAATGGTAACAGAGTTGGTGGAGACCCTCTGAGGAACTGATTCCAAATAAGTTAAGACTACTTTCATGTCAGTAGCTTCTTTACAAAGTTTGCTATCTGCTTGTTTTTATGACAGACATTCAGTAGAACTTCAGAGTTAGTAGAAAGTCAAATTACACTTTTAACCTTTGCCACAAAACTGCTAAGGCCTACATAACTTTGGGAAATGAGTGCATAATTATTCAGTCACTGTAACTGTTTCCTAAGAAATTCTGCTCATCCACTGTACACAATAGACAGGGCAGAATAGACCCATGAGAGCTGAGGAAGAAAAGACTTGACTGAAAAATCTTGAGCTTAGTCAAAAAGCATTTGCGTATGTTTCCCATGGTCTAAGAATGTGTTTTAACTTTTTAACTCGCCCACTCAGTTCCCTTTATAAAGAGCACACTGGTTAATTACAAAGAATTTATTTGCAAATGATAACTTGCTTGATTGTTACAACACCGCTGTTTGGTCATGTTCGAGTAATTGTTATAGATAGTTTCTTTCAACAGATAGAGTCAAACCAGGTTTAAATCCACCTTGGTTTATTTGTCTGTCTGGACATCCAGAAGGTTTAACCAGCATCAGTTTTAAGGTAGTACACATAATCCATTTGGGCTAATATGCATTTTCCTCCTAAATCTAAATTGAAACAGGTTTGCTTTCTCCCTCAACACTGATTTGAACAAACTTGGCATAGCAGTATTTAAGTGTATTTAGAGATTAAACATTATTTGATATATACAACATTAAAAATTCTGTGCCCATGGAAACATCATACAGAACTTCTGCCTTTGATGAGTGAATACACTGGAGTCCTAACCATTGTGCTGAGAGAGTTTAATTTGGTTTCTGGTAGAGGTACAGCTGGCAGAAATATTTGTTAGATAGCAATACACCTGCCTAGGCAGTGAGAGTGGCATGTCTTTTCTTCCCCTAAAACTGAGAGAAAAGGGCTGGTAAAGTTTTGCTTCTCCGCAAGTAGCACATCTTTGAGCAGTGGGAACATACGGTGCCTTCCGTTCCTCTTGCGGCTGTCTCTTTTCACAAAGGCTGATTACTTGCCTGAACTAGGGAGGTTTCCTGTCTCAAAAGCCAGTCTTGGAGGTTTTTCTGTTCTCCTCCTTTCATGTGTATGGCGTTCTTCTAGGTTCACAGCGTTGGGTCAGTGCTGTCCCTGTCTGTTCAGTTTGAGAATATGGTGTTAGGCGGTTGCCATACACAGGTCTTGGGTTGCCCCAAGTCTCTGGTCATAAGGGCCAGAGGTTAGGCGGTGCAGGTGAATAGAACAGAGCAGGGCTGTCTTGCCTGGTTTGGGGCTTTGCCTGACTTTTCTGGACTGCCATAAATCGGAGAGGATGCCTTGTGATGGAAGACACCTTGTAACATTTTATCTAATTAACGCTTGAGTTCCTGAAAAGGCAGGGTAGTAGTCTTTTAACATTTAACACTACTAATACTTCTCTTTTAAAGATGTTTCCCGCTGATCTCAGCTGCTTTTCTCAGTTCTTGGAAAAATAATTATTGTGTGTGTGTATGTCTGTGTGTCTGGGTGTGTGTATGTGTCCATCCACTCAAAAGTTGATGGTTGGGAGAGGAAACAGGGAAGTATGGGTGCTGCCCCATTCTGAAAGATTTGACAAAAGGTGAGGAGGCAGGGTAGCTTTGGGAAAGTCACTTCTCTTTCAAGAGAGGATAGCATTATCTGATTCCCAAGAGGTTGTTGGCAGAATTAATTTGTTGATAGGCGCAGTGCCCTAAAGGCCGAGCAGGACTTTGAAAGCAATGAGGGCTGGGGGTAGAGAGGGCAGATGGTATACATGTGACCTGAGTTCAGGCTTTGGGTGCTGCTGAGGGTGCTGAGGATGCGAGGGGGAAGCAGATACAGATCTTGAGTGGCAGACCACTGCCCCGGATCAGCCTGAGTAACATCTCTTGTGAAGCAAAAATATCTGTGAAAATGTGATGTCATTTCTCTGACATCATGAAGTGACTTGCCAAATTCAGTGTCTGGATATACAGATGGGTCTGGTATCAGTAACATCTTAATCCTACAATCTGCACTCTCTGTCCTGGATTATTTCCTTCTGCCCTGCTTTTGGCCATCCCGGGCATTGAATGTTTGTAGGATAGTGCTCTTCTCATATTATTATTTAATTTTGAGACCCCTACATGTGGAAAATGCCCAGGATTTTCAGTTTTCTTCAACTGTGTGAGTATAATAGGATTTTGAATGATTGGTGTATAGATAATGTTAAATGGAGAATCCTCTAGAACATGGCTTGGCAAACTTTTTCTATGAAGTGCCAGAGAGTAAATAATTTCAGCTCTATAGGCTATATGATCTCCTTCACAAGTACTTAACTCTGCTATTGTAGCTCAAAAGCAGCCCTAGCCAGTATATAAATGAATGGTTGTGGTTGTGTTTCAATAAAACTTTATTTACAAAAACAGGTGGTGGGTCAGATTTGGCACACAAGCTGTAGTTTGCCAACCCTTGCTCTGGATTTCAAAGTGGCTTATTTTATTGACTGTTAGCAGAGAAGGGCTTTAGAAAAAGGCTTTCTTGAGGGGCGAAAAAGAAGACAATTAATGTAATTCTTTTAGCCTCCTCTCTCACCAAATTATAATTCTTTAAGTGGTGGTTGTCATAGAAATAGTATACATCTGATTATTACTGTAATGATTTGAAGGAGTTGATGATTTTGCACTACTGATTCCTCTTAATGGAATTTCACTCCTTCTGAACATCAGAGTATATATTGAAAAGGCTACTTCTAGTGAATGAGCTAGTGGAACAAGGACAAGTTCTGGGTTAACTAGTTGAGTCTTTATTCAGTATAGCATGGTGATTAAGGGTGTGGGCTTTGGTGACAGACTGTCTGGATTGAAATCCCAGCTCCACCATTTACTAGTTGTGTGGTGGTGGGCAAGTTACCCGACTTCTCTTTGCTTCGGTTTCCTCATCTGCTAAAGTGCGAATAATAATAATCTTCCTCATCAGTTGCTGCAAAGATGTTAAATGATGTAATGTATGTAAAATGCATGGCACAGTTACTGTCATGTAGTAAGTGCTCATTAAGTGTTAGCTGTCATTACATCAATTTCCTCCAGTGTCAGAAGTTTGCTGTAGAGTTTTGCTTATAGTAGGCTTCCAGGAAATGGATACTATCTAGATTCTGTTCTCTAGTGTATTACTTTTTTTTCTTGCTGATGGCTTTACTAATTTCTACTCATGAGTAAATGACACTAATAAGTGTTATAAAGTGTGCCTTGAGCAGGTACTCATGCTGCCTGAGGACAGCTGTGCAGAACTGATGATAAACACAATTTGTTTGCAGCAAAGTCCAAGAGAGGATGTGATGGCACCCGTGTCCTCCTCTGAGGCTCTGCTGATCAACACATCTGCCAAGACTTGCTTTTCACTCAGAAATCAGAAAGAGTTCGTCCTTCTATGTTTTCTGTCTCTGGCAGCTGAACCGGTGCTGTCACTTCACAAACAACTTCTTTTCTTAATATACACATCTGGCGTTGGCAGTTGGACTAACTTCATAAGAGCACATGATCATCACTCATTACAAGATTAAAAAGTACCCCATGGCATCATTGATGTTTTTTAACTTTGATCTTCTGCAGTTGTGATTCATCTCAGTTATAAAACTTCCCTTTAAAGGAACATAGCCGATGACTTATTAGAACCTTCATCTTAAGTAGTGTAAACATGAAAATGGTGCACATCTTTACAAAATGCCATTTATTTTCTTTGCCAGCTTATCATTTTAAGACATGACATCATACTTAAGATCCCAAATTTGTAAGTCTTGTGTTTAGGCAAGGCGTTTTGACCTTCTGTTGGCAAGTTAGCTCTGAAGAATAACTGCTGTGTGCTCGCCAGCAGGAGAAGTCAGTGTAGCAGCAGCAGCAACAGTAATGCATTTGGATACCTGACTCTTTTAAACATCAGTTTCTATTAGGATCCTTTGTTCCCTTTATGCACTTGGTTCCACCTGCAGTCTGATTTGAAGAACTTCTACCGGAAGGTGAAAACTTGGTTAGCAACATCATATTCTACAGTAGTGGTTCTGAGTTAGGGAGGAGGATGGATGGAAAAGATATTTTTGGCTTTCCGGAGGATGGAAAAAGGAAATCACCTTACATAGCTAGAATCCTTTTAATTCTCTTGCTGCCTTTTCTATTGTCTATTGCTAAATAACAAACCATGCTAAATAACAAACCATCCCCAAACATAATGGTTTAAAACTACAACCAGTTTGTTATTACTCATGATTCTGTGTGTTGACTGGAGTTCATCTGGGTGGATTTTCTGTGGTCTTGCTTGGGGTCTTTCACGTGGCTGCAGTGAGATGGTGGCTGGTGCTGGAACATCCATGATGGCTCCATTCATATGTCTGGTGCCTTGGCTGGATGACTGGAGGTTTGGGCTTGGCTGCAATGATGGGGCAGTGGGGCCTTTCTCTCTCTCCATGTTGTCCTAGAACCTCTCCCTCTCCACATGGCCTCTCCATGTGGTCTCTCCATGAAGTCTGTCTGGCACAGTCTGACTTCTTACATGGCAGCACAGGGCTCCCTACCATGCAAAAATGGGCACTTTCAGGCCTTCTTAATGCTTCTTAAGGCTCAGAACCGGCATGGAGTTACTTCTGCCACGTTCTGTTGGTTAAAGCAAGCTACAGGTGCAGCCTAGATTCAAGGAGAAGAAACCCCATAAAGATATGATTGATGGGGACAGTCGTTCATTGGACCACCAACATCTTCAACTTCCAGAGGTGCTTAGATGGTAAATGTCATTGTTGCAACAGGAGAAATAGTTTTTTCGAGGTATTATCTTCTGAAAGGTTTCTTGATTTTTTAATCTGGGGGACATTTAAAGTTCTACAAGGTGACTCCAAGTGTCGCTTATTGTAGCTTCATTCTGAATTGAACAAATTTGGTAATTATCAGATGAATTAAGGGTGGGTGTTACCTTGTGGTGCTTGGTATTAGCAGGTCAGTATGAAGCTGAGCCAGATGAGTACTTGTAGGGGAGAAGAACATCAGATGTTTGAACATAAACAGGTTATTAGCCTTGCCTGGCAATGTGGCACGTCTGTAGAAGAAGTATCTTGTGAATCCTCAAATGGACAAGCCTGGGGATTTTATACTTTATATCACTCAGCTTTGAAAATTCTCACTTGCCAGCACCCTGCAGACCTGATAGCTAACACACGTGTGTGGTTTTCTAAGAGTTTTTGTGTGTTGTGCCCCAGGGACATAAATCCTAGTTACTTTTAAGGAGGGACCAAAGCCATCCTCCGTATACTTACTGCTGGGACACTGCTGTTCACAGTGGACCAGCTACCTGTCCAGGCCTGGTGGGAAAAGGGAGAGGCTCTGCCCTTTCTTTCCCAGTGATCCAGCTCCTTTCCTGCAGGCTTAGAGTTAATGGCTGCAACGCTCCTCTTGGCCCCTTTGGTGATGTCAGTAGGGGCTGGCGCTCAGGTGAGTGAGAGGCTCTCTGGAAGTGGAGGGAATGTTTGCTCCTAGGACTGCCTTAGTGCCTGGTGCACTCGTCTCGTTAGGCTCAGGTCCTGCAGCCAAACTGTTTTCTTTCCCTGTTTGCTCATTCTCACCTGTGCCCAATTCATCAACAAGTTTTTAAAGCTTCAGAGGACATTTGATTATTCCATATTCTTGAGGCACTTCCAGTTGCCGAAGTTTTACTGTAACAAACTTGAGGTAACAGACTTAAACCGAATGGGGTGGTCCGGGCAGGGCCTCAGCTCATGTTTCTCTCATGCTGTTCTACCCAGTTCTGAGACGGTTTTCTAGCCCAGGAAAGGGTGGAGAGAATGGAGGGCTGGGCATTTTCTCTTCCTCATTCCAGATGATGTCAGTGGCAGCTTGCTTTTGTCTTCCACTACTCTTCAACCTAGTTGGGTGAAGGAATAGGCTTTCTGTGATGGCTGGCCCACGACCTTCACTTATTTATCGATGGTGGATGCTTATTTAGAGGTTGGTCACGTGTGAAAGAAGGTGGGGGATGTGTAAAATGTGTTGGATGGAGGGATAGCAGAAGAATTTTTTAAAGGTGATTTGATACCTCTGGACGCATTTCTTGCATTCACATGCTTGTTGTCTGTGAAAACAATTTGAGAAAACCTTGACAGGCCTTGTACTGTACTCCTGGTGTACTCCTTGTACTGTACTCCTGGTGCCACATGCCTGAATTTTAGTCCTTACTGCAAAGCATTAGGAGGAAAGCCCTCAACTTCTTGACTTGCAGACTTTCCCCTGGTTCTCTGCTGTCTCTGAAGTGCCCAAGGAATGGAGGTCATGGGTAAATGCCGTGTTTTGATCTTTACAAGTCAGCAAATACAAGCAGCAGTTTGATTGTCATAAATGTTAATCATTTGGTCACTAGTATATAAAACGGTGTTGAAAATCTTTGACTTAAGAGATTAATAACAGTTAGAAAAACTGTTCCGTTTTTCCCTTTCTTTGAGGAGGATGGAAGAGGTGGGGAGTCAGAAGTGCTGGTGGAGGTTGTGTCTGGTGGTTGGTGGAATGTGCTCTTGAGAAGAGCCGTTTTAAATCTCTTTCAGTATTTTTTTTTTTTGTTGACTGACTGTCAGGAGCTGGGAAGATGGCCAAGAAGGAAATGACACATCGAGAGGCATTTTGTGTTGTGCAACATTCTGTGGAACTGATGCAAGGATATATGGCCTGTTTACACATTCCTTCGCTAGCAGACTGCATGGCAGTAATTTAATTCAGCAGCACATGGCATGCTGCAGCAAGGAGCTATGGCCTTAACATCCTTTCATGGCAAATTATCACAGCCGTTAAAACATGCTCGTGTCCCTCCTTTGCACTCTTCCCTGGCTTCCCAGTCCTCAGTGTGCTTTCTCATTGTATTGGACTTGTGTTAACAAGGAGCTGTGGCTTTCACAATAAGAGCACATTTTCACATGCATATGTTCCAGTTGATATATTTGCTTCCAACTAAATATAGCATGGCAGGGTTTCAAGTGATATGTGTTCTAAAAACACACGTATACTTGATCCAAATGTGTCAGTAGTTTGTATCTTGGTGTAGTCAGAAATCACTCATTCTTAAGACAGTGTTAGGGACTTGAAAGAGAGATTTTTTTTTTTTGGTTTTATTTATTAAAAAAATGAATTTTCCTTCCCAAGAGAGAGAATTCCTGCTAGATCGCTGAACTACTACTTTCCTTCTATTTTGTTTCTACTATGGCATTTTCTTCAGGGACAACTGGACCAGAGGAGAATAGGATATACTTAAAATTAACAGAGAGAAAAGCTTCAGTGTGTTGCTCTTCGTATTCATACTTGTCCCTACCTAGCATATTTATAGGATACATTTATGATGTCAGCTAAAGCACATGTTTGGTCTTTATGTAGAATCTCAAAAAAGTTTTTATTTAGCTGGGTATGGAAAATAATTGCTCATGTTGTTCAAGTAACTTTTGGAAATTCAGCAAGTATATAAAAGCTGTTTAGACCTAACATTTTAACCTAAAATCTTAATTCAAGGTTATACGCAGCAGTTCAAGTAGAAGACTGTATTTGGGATGTGGTGTTTAAGTAGCAAAAGAAGGGCTCCCTGTTCCTCTCCAGATTTCTCTGCTACTGCACACTGGTGGCTAAAATCTATTTGCTAGTAGACAAAGCACTTCATCAAAATTCAGGATTAAGGCTTAAATCCAAACACCTCTGGAAAAGGTAACTCAGACTAAAATTCATATTAAGGTAAAAATAAATGATGTAGAATCTTTTATTGGGAGCAGGTTTGGGGAGATAGAGGGAGAGCGATGGATGAAGTCCTGGACACTAGAAAGTAACAGTGAGTCAAGTGTGCAGGCAGGGCCTCTGCGGGCCTTGAAGGCAGTCGTTGCCTTCTTCAAGCGTCGCAGAATTGCTGTGGATCAGCCATAGCGGTGTGGAGTCTGATGCTTTTCAGGTCTGGTGTGCTATTAAGACTGCAGGATTCTGTAATTTTAAAGAGCAAGTTTTTGGTTTTTATATTTCCATATAAAAACCCTTTTGCAAATATTTCCCTTTTACAGAATATTTCTTATTCAGTTTTGTTCTAGATATGTGCTAGCTTTCCTCCTCTATTGGTTTGAAAATTATCATTTAATTTCTTTCTTTCTCTTGATAGTTATCCTTACCATTTTAACGTGTATGCTTGTCTTAATAGAATTAATCATGATCTCTGCCCACCTCTTGAATAATATAAGAACTTTAGCATACTGTAAACTGCAGTCGCTCCCTCTCTTCTAATGTTGTTGTCTGATATTCTTATCCTTGTGTTATACTCCCTGGATTAGTCATTATCAGTGTTTAAGCTGTTTATTTTATATTTACCTATGTGTTTATTGATTTATTGCTCACTATTCCTTCTTGCACCTCAGTTCTTCCTTCTGGATTCAGTTTCCTTTTTCTTGATGTAGATCCTTTGGTAGTTCCTTCAGTGAGAACCTGTTAGCGGAATACTCTCAGTTTTTGTTCCTGAAAATGTCAGCCATTGTGTTCGCTGGCCGCCAACATGATGTGATATGAGAGGCACCCTGCTGAAAGTCTGTCTGCTCTGAGTGCCCGAGAGCACGCGACTAGTCCTTCCTTTGTGCTGAGACTTTTAGGCCATTATTATCAGGTTAGTTGGAGTGGTATTTAAGGGAATGGAATACAGGACAGATGTAGTTTCATGGAAGATGGATGAAGGGAAATGGGTCTAAGCGCCTTTCATCATGGGGGGCTCTGAAGAGTCTAGGGCCAATGAGTGGAGAGGAGGTGGGAGAGCATGTTCTCTGGAGGGGGAGAAGGCAAAGAAAGGAGCATATAGGGAAAGGAAATTAAATCCCCTACTTCACTGTTTTGCCTTGGGCAAGACCTAATGTGCTTTGGAACTTTCTATCCAAATTTGTCTTAAAGGACTACATCATTACATTTGATCTTCAGAGGTCTTCTGGCTGTTACTCATTGGATAGCTAGAGCAGCATTTCTTAGATGTTGGTGTCCATACAATATCTGTCATTATAATGAGAGTATAGGACTCAGAACCAAAAGATGCTTTTTTTATATGGTAAATGAGTCACTGAATGAAGTAGAGGGAAGAAAACAGATGTGTGGACTAGAGGAGCGTGATTTAAGAGAGCTAGCAGACCATGATCTGGGTTTGAACTGTCGCTAGGCAAAGTGGATGGGGTGACTCCAGTGTTGGTTCTGCACGCCCCTCATTGGAGTCGTGCAGGAAGGTGCTGATGGGGAAGAGGTTAGCTGACACTGAAGCAAGCTGGGACTTGCTGCCTTTCTGTGAACCCTGGACTGCATATGCACCTTCTGCGTGTGATGTGCATCTTCTCATTCTTTACCTTCTGGGCACTAGTTTTCATGAGATAGAACTTGGGTAGAAGTGCTAGCATGTATTTTGGCTGGGCAGTACTCGGGATGACTTAACCTGGGCTCTATGCCTCCTCAGGGTTGGCCCTGGAAATTATTAGTAGAAAAATATGGGCCCTTCAAGGAGATTGTGAAGGTACCGAAACACAGGCTGTTATACTGGAAATGAGGAGAAATGGAGGTGTGTGAAAAAGAGGGATGACGGTGAGGTCTGGTTACTAATTCTAGAGCTTTGGTTTCTGTTTCAAAACAGGTGACAATGTTTTTCTTTCCATAAGGGCTATTTCAGAGTAGCTTAAGAGGGAACTCAACTGTACAAGGAGTTTGTATTAAGGTATGGGTTAGGGAATTGAGGACTTGGAAATTCCTTTTTTGAGACCACCATCTTAGTGACCTAAGCAAATCACCAAACTTCTTTCCAGTTCAGTTTCTTCATCTCTTAAGTGGAATTAGACATGAAGACAACTTCAGAGTGCCTGCGAGTAACTCCTAAGGAATGATCATAAAGCACTTGGCACACGTGAAGGGCAACTTAAATACCAAATAGTAATTATGTAGCGCCTTTCTGCCAAGGAGTTCCAAACACTTAGACGTTACCTCACGGATTCTCTTCACATCCCTTTGAGGGATGCATTATGCACTTTACAGGCAGGTAAACCGAGGCATGGGCATTTGAAAACTCATTTGCTGTGTATCACTCTGCAAGTCAGCAGATGATTTATGGAGGTGGGCAAGGAGCCCAGGTCTCTTCCTGTTCAGTTATTCACTGTTAAAACTCTCTGCGGCTTTGTCATCAAAGTTGTGGAAGCTCCTGGTGTTGGGCCCGGGGTACTCTTGTTTGATGTTATGAAGTAGCGTTACCTAAGAAGCAAGCCATTGATGCAATAGCTTTGCTATATAGTAAATAAGTCCCAAAGTATAAGGCCTGACACACAGAAGGCAGATATATGTATATGTTGACTGAGTCTTGAATTCATTAAGATGAAAGTTTAACAAAGCTGAAAACACTGAATTTTGTGAGATGAAAATAAGCTGTGTAAGTTAACCCTAAGTAGAATCTCACTTTCAAAAACCAGTGAAATAGTTAGTACTTGAACAAAAAGTTAACTTTAAAAAAATTACACAAGTAGAAAATGTAGACAAGTACATGGTAGAAGAATTAGAAAATAAGAATTAATTAGGGCCTGCCCCATGGCTTAGCGGTTAAGTGCACGCGCTCCGCTGCTGGCGGCCCGGGTTCGGATCCCGGGCGTGCACCGATGCACCGTTTCTCCGGCCATGCTGAGGCTGCGTCCCACATACAGCAACTAGAAGGATGTGCAGCTATGATGTACAACTATCTACTGGGGCTTTGGGGGAAAAAAAATAAAATAAATAAAATAAAAAAAAACATAAAAAAAAGAATTAAAAGAAGAAAATAAAGAGTGTCTATAATCTCATCTCCAAAGATTACTGTTGCTAATATTTTGATATGTAATCCCCTGAATATTTTTCTGATAATGCTAGTACTTCTGTGAAGGTAACGGCAGGGAGGAAATAGCATCAGGACAGGGGGGATGGAATGGTACAAGTGTCGTGACCATGTTGAAGCTGAAAGGAGAGAGAATAACTGGAAACGAGATTAACTGCTTTAAGGAGCAGGACCAAGACCATGGGACTGATGACAGTTTCCAGTTAATTTGTTGGAAGAGGCAGCAGCTGTCTCTGTGATGGGGAGGGCTGGCCTTGCCTGAATGATTAAGACAAGATGGATCTGAGAAGGACCCCTTCTTCCCATGACCCCGTCCCACTACTAAAAACACCATCCTCCTTTATAATAGCTGATAGAGCCTTTTTTATGACAGTTAGAGATATGCTTTAAAACATAAATGTTTCTGGCAGTGGGGACGTTTAGTCACTCAAAAATTATTTTTGAGTGTGTACTGTTAGCTAGGTGCCAAGCATACAAAGCAAAGCAGACACAATCCCCACCTTTGAGAAGCCTACATTCCGTGGGGAAGACAGACAAGAAACATGTAAACGAATATTTATCTGTAATTGCATCTATTGCAAATTGTGATAAGTGCTGTAAAGGGAGCTGATTTAGTAATAAAGAATAATGGGGCATTGGGGTCAGATAGGAACCCGTTCTAGAGTGTGCAGGGAAGGCCTGTTTGAGGAGATGATATTAGAGCAGAGACCCAAAGGGCGAGAAAAAGCCAGCTCTAGGAAAAGTGGGGAAGAGGCTTGAGGGAAAAGGGCACATCATGTGCAAAGCCCTGAACATGATTGGTGTCAGAATCTACTATCTAATTTTGATAGAAGTGCGGGCATTAGGAATGCCTAAATGGTTAGGAAAAGAGTTGACTAGAATCACACACCCCAAAGTTGCCTGTTTTCTAGTTCTACCCGAGGCTGGTGTGGCATAATTTGAGAAGCGCAGGAGGATTCTCTGTGTCCATTCCCACTGACCCCAAACCTCTCTCCTGTGATTCTCACCAAGGTGCCTGAGATTCTTCTTTGAGTTAAGGCTTTCAGGATAGGACCTTCATAGATGTTGTCTGCCAACGATAACACATTTTAAGATATTTTTGGTTAACAACTTGGTTTAAATAAGTGGATCCGATCAGATTAGCTAGATACTCATTTTATAACAGGATAATTTAGGGAAAGTGGGTTGAGAAAGACCGTGAAGAGCTCAGGTGAGGAAGAGTGAATGGGAGTAGGTGGAGGGGAATGGCGTCTCTGTGGCTGGCACTCAGTAAGAATACTGGGTCCCGAAGAATATGTTTTTCTTAGAGAAGGAGCAGCTTTGTACTAAAGATAACCCAAACAAAGCAGTAGGTTACCTATTCGAGTAGATTCTCTGGATTGTGTATAATGCACTAAAGTCTTGGGCTTTTATGGACAATGAGAAGCAATTCCAAAGGTGAGCTGGGTCTCAAAACATACGAGCAACATGGAAAACTTAAGAATGTTTAGCAAAGAGCATTGATGATGATTAAAGGATTGTAAAATTGAACCTATAAGGATAGGTTGAAAGACTTGGGATTATTTAGCTTCAAGAAGAGGAGACTGAAAAATGACTTAATAACAGACTTCAAGATTATGAGGAGTTATTAAGCTGTGTATGGTGACCAGCTGTTTTGTTTCTGGTACAGTCAGAGAAAGGATAGGTTTTAACTGAAGCATGACAGATTTAGGTTAGATTTAAAGAAGAACTTCTTGACTATAAGATTTGTTAAATAGAATGGGTTACTGAAGGCTGAGGATTTGACTCGAGGGCTTTTCATTCAAAGCCCTTCCATCTTAACAATTCTCTGTGTGTTTATGAAGTGCAACAAAGCGCCACCTCTCTGCTTTTAAAATCAAAGGCATGATTTCTGTTTCCCATTATAATTCTGAAGCTCAGAGTCACAGAGGTTTGTAGACATAAATGATGAGGGTAATTTGTCTTGCTTCAATGGCCATTAGAATCTTTAATTGAGAAAAATAAGACCAAAAAGAGGAACAGATCTGCTACATGATCAAAAAAATTGTTATTGATAATCAGAAAAGATGCATTAAGAATTTGGGGCTGAGTGAGGGTGAGACTGCTTTATTGTTAGAAAAACTCAGTTTATTTGACTTGTGTATGCCAGATACAAAGATAGGGTTTTATGAAGTCGATTCATTTTTCTCTGTTCCCTCCCTACTGGGAGAAATTAAAAACATTTCCAGGTGACACCAAAGTTCATATAACCTGAAGCTTGAGAGATGCAATCCAAAAATCACCCTCAAGGAATTTATCGGCACAGGGAAGGAAGGAGAGAGGAAATAGGCAGGATTTATTTCTGAAAACAGAAACCTTCATGCATTTAAAAGCTGGCAGAGCAGTGAAGACGTTGAGCAGAGCAAATTGGAGAAAGGCTGACTGAATGTGCCATTCCTTTCGACGTGGGAGCTGGAGCTGCAGGGAAGCAAAGAGCCCTGATCCTGGGTTAACCTTTCTCAATGAAGCCAAGTGTCAGAGTTTTTGTTTTTAAATGTATTCCTGCGTCTACTCTTTTGCTTATTAAATACCTGTCTGAGCAACTTTTGTAATAATAAATTAGCACACCTGCAGATGGTTGGCTTCAAATACTCGTGATAGCTCACTGATGAAACTGTGAAAAACAAAGGGCACAGACAGTGTTCTCAGATGAGTCCTTTGTTTTGAACTAAGGGGATATAGTTTTCTCTAAATGAAGAAAGTAATCAAAGAGACTAAAGAAACAGACTTTGAAACAGGTGACACGACTGGGAAGAAGGCTAAGTGGGTGTGGTGCTAAGCTAGGGGAAGGAAAAATACTCAGAAAACATATTTTTCTTTCCTCCCAAAATAACCTGGGCTTCTTGGCTCATTAAGTGCATTTAGACCCTTGAGCCACTACACTTTACCTTTCCAGAGCATCATCACCATTGCAGAGCCACCCGCAGCCCACGGTTGGGTCAGAAGTCACAACCCACTTCCTTTTACTGGCCTCCTTTCTTCCTTGTCTGTGATGTTTTCTTAGCGCCCTTGGCACTTCTGGCCTTTATTTAGTTATTTTCATGATTTCTACATTTGGGTCCCCCCCAACCCTTCCTCCTGCAGGTAATTTATTTTCAAAACCTGTTCTAAGGATTCTCCACAACTATAGCTGCCTTTTCCATAGGAAATGGTGACCTAAAGGGGATCAGTGGCCCTTCTTTTCTGCTCTTGAGGCCAGGAAATTGATGGTGGGAAGGAAAAACAACTGAAAAGAGGTGTGATTTTCTCCTAATATAAAAAGGAGCCCTCACGGCTGGCCTGGTGGTGTAGTGGTTAAGTTTGCACGCTCCGCTTTGGCAGCCCGGGGTTTGCAGGTTTGGATCCTGGGCGCAGACCTACGCACCGCTTATCAAGTCATGCTGTGGCAGGCGTCCCACATATTAAGTAGAGGAAGATGGGCATGGAGGTTAGCCCAGGGCCAATCTTCCTCAGCAAAAAGTGGATTGGCAACAGATGTTAGCTCAGGGCTAATCTTCCTCAAAAAAAAAAAAAAGCCCTCTTCTGAATACTTTGTTACAGGAAAAGCCTCTTCATTACACATGAGTGGACAGTGGAAGGGCATTTGTTCCTATCTTCTGTAATACCTTTGAAATACCATGAACCGAAGCTGTGTTTCCCTGAGGAATCAGCTGTGCAACTGATCATATATTGGCTTATCTGAAGCAACAGAAGGACCCATGGGTGTACCCACAAAAACTGTTCTTCCCTGAGCTCCTTTCTTCCTTGAGGACTTTAGTTTAGACTTATGAACCAACCTCCCTTTCCTTTAGAGAAACTGTGATGGACAGAGTGAGAGCTTTCAGTGGTCAGAGCTTTATAGAAGGTTGGACACATGGCCATGATGTCTCAAGCATAATCAAGAAGGACAAAGGTTTTTATAAAGGTCCTAAGATTCAAAGGGAGCAAAAGTGGATGATTTGGGTAGCGTGTCAGTGGCAGATCCTGTGCTTTGATCGCTTCTCGGGGGATTCCCACACAGGCTCTCCTTGGGTATTTTTAGAACTCTACATTGGTGGCACCCATCAGACATAGCAAGGAAATTGGCTGGGGCCAGGGGTGCAGGAGTTTTTAGATTCTATAATTAGAAAAGCATAGGTGGATGAAAATGTAGGATATATGCCCATTCTATTATTTGCAGAGCATATTTTCACCCTTTTTAAATATATTACATATTGGTTCTATATATTGTGAGACCTAATGGCAGCAGTTCCTTGGTAGAGCCAAGTAGCTGGAATAATTCAAGTGGGAGAGGTGCTTTTTCCCTTTGCCTTCATCCAGGCTTTCTAGGAGCTGTGCTGAAGATGCTGTTTGATTGTAGTTAATTTGTCACATGCTAGCCCCGTGGCAGCGCCTGAATACAAGTTAGTTAATAGAAAGGACTTCATGAGATGTAACAGCACCAAGCATCTACTGTTGCTGAGGGTCAGCCTTCTACCACCGTGGCAGCTCAGGAGAAGCCCTTATGTGTGCAGTCACCACTTCTTCATTCTCTTTTTTTAGGAGAACTGAAATATAAGTAATAACAATTTGCAACTGAATTGGAAAAAATCTGACACTGAAGAATGAAATGTAGCTTTTGCAGCATGAGATTTGTGGCACAAACTGACCAGAGGAAGGAAATCTGATGATCTAGATAGATGCCTCTGGTTATTACCACTTTTGCTGTGTGTCTCTATGCTAGGAACTCAACAGGATGAGTCAAATATAGCTGTAAATAAAAAATTTTATGGGGAAAGGAGAGATTCTTGTGTTTGAAGGAATAGGTGGCATTTCTGGCTAATTTATAAATGTCTCCTTTCATTCTTTTCAAAATTGGAAGAAATTGCACCAAAGAGTGTATTGGAAGAAAACCATTTTTTTTTTTTTTTTTTTTTTTTTTTGCTACATGCAAAGAGCTCCTGTAGCTGAACCATGGCTGAGTTCTATTCCTGGTTCTATCCCTGGTACTATTTGGCCAGTTCTTGGAATAGATTTTGATAGTTTTCACATCAGGAAAATGTAGTCACATGGCTCTCTTCCACATTTAGCCAGGCTATTGGAAGACTCATGGTTTGTAAATTATTTAAAATAACTGCTTTAAAAAATATGATTATTTGTACATTAGGACCTTAAATTGCAAGACCTCTACCCACTTACAAAGTACCTGTAGCAATTAGTGAAATTCTAATGTTGATACTTAGACCCTTTCATTCTTGGTAGTGGCTTTGGTAGTAAAGTAAGTTAACCTTAGGAAGAAAAATCAGCTTTAGTAATATATATATAAATCTCCATCCTGTATTTCTGCATTAATTGGGCAAACATTTATAGCAAACTGCTCTGTGTCAGAGCCTCCGAATGCTAGGTGCTTTTGAAATAACTTTGAGAATCTAACTTGAAAGAGCCACAGCAAAATCGAAATAAAGCCAAGGGTAGTACCCGGTATTATTTTGAACACATCAGGACATAAAAGGCTTAATTTGTAGGGAAAATGAGCAGGGTCCCAGCTTTTATTTTAATAACTTATACAAGTTTATGATTGGTAAGTCATGCTTTGTTTTCAGTTGTCCAGCCTCTGTCCACAGCCACATCTCGTCGAAGTGTTCAGTCCTCTGTCCCGACCGTACCTGCTCTCCGCCCTCCTTGAGAACTCAGTCCCGCCATCTCCCACTGCATCTCACTGTGTCTCGTCACTCTATTCTCTCCACCTCTCTGTCAATCACTAGACCTACTTCCTTACCAGCACCTTTAAGCTTCCTTGCTCTCTACAATGCTCCCTTCAACCTGAGCAGGGGAGCACTTCTTTGCCTGACAAAATGAGCTTCCGAGTACATTTTGATTCGAAGAAAGAGTTCCAGAGCTAAATAGAGTCTAACAAAACCCATCCAATTTAAAGTGCATGTGTGTTGGTGGAGTAAGGGATAAAAACTGATGTTCGTGAGTTTTTGAGGCTCTGTGCTGGATGCTTTCTATCCATGAACTTCTCTTGTACACATGAGGAAACTGAGGCCTTAAAACGTTGCGTTAGCTGCCTCACGTCCCTCACAGTAGGACAGTCAGCTCTGTTTTCTGACTTCAGGTCAGTTCTTTTTCTGCTGCTTGATAACAAATGCTTTGAATATTTGTGAGTAATTTTGGGGGAAAACTTTATAGAACTTTATATCAGAGGTTAAGACAAATCTAAGCTAACTTAGAGTCTCAGATATTAATAGTAGTCCTTCTGTTTGTCCTTAGCTCAGTGTGAAGAGTGAAAGACGGGTGCACGGTGAGGGACCAGGGCAAAGAGAGTCTCGTGTGACAATCAGCAGTACAACTTTGGACTCCTCTGGGCCTTGCTTATCTTTTCTTCTTAGAGAAATTGGAATTATTATTAGTTACAAGAAATGATATTCTCACCTTCTATACGGAATTTGCTGTTTCCTTAGTCTTTAATGCCACTGTGGATAAATGATCTGCCATTGTAGGGAAGTAGTAGTACTTTTATTTTTGGTAGTTTAGAGTATGTGGCAAATATACTTTTTTGGTGAAAATACAACATTTGTGGGACTAGTAATAAAAGCATATGTAATGTTCAATGCTGCCCCTTGTTTCTGCTTACATTTTAAATAACATTTATTTTTAAGATTAATTTTTTTAGAACAGTTTTGGGTTCACAGCAAAATTGAGAGGAAGGTATAGAGATTTCTCTTATGCCACTTGCCCCCACACATGCACAGCCTCCCCATCATCAACATCCCCCACCAGAGTGGTACATTTGTTACAGTTGATGAACCTACATTGATTAACACATCATAATCATCCAAAGTCCTTATTTTACATTAGGGTTCACTCTTGGTGTTGTACATTCTGTGGGTTTGGACAAATGTATAATGATGTGTACCCATCATTATAGTATCATACCGAGTAGTTTCATTGCCTTAAATCTTCTATGCTCTGCCTATTCATCCCCCCTCCAACCCCTGGAAACCCCTGATCTTTTTACTGTCTCCATTGTTTCTCCTTTTCCAGAATGTCGTAGAGTTGGAATCATACAGTATGTAGCCTTCTCAGATTGGCTTCTTTCACTTAGTAAGATGCATTTAAGGTTCCTCTATGTCTTTTCATGGCTTGATGGCTCATTTCTTTCAAACACTGAATAATATTCCATTGTCTGGATATGCTACAGTTTATCTACTCACAGTAATGTTTTAATTTAATTACTATGTAAGAAAAACATTTATTGTAAAAATTTCAGAAAATTCAGACAGCATAAAGAAGAAAGTAAAAGTCACTTGAAACTCAACACCAAAGATAAACCCATCTTGATGTATTTCCTTTTAATATTTTTCCTAAGTGCATATTTGTGTGTATGCATGTATATTCATACCTACTTCTTATTTTATACATTTTTGCTCATATCTTCTAAGCTGATTTCATTTTTTAATTATTAGAAGGAATTGGGCTACACCCTGATGCTTAATCTCAAAATGGTAAATCTTCTGCTTGGTAAAGATAAACATTTTGAAAATTAGTTTATAAAAATTGGTATAAAATTTCCTATTCTAGTTTCTTTAAAAATATTATAGCCTGCGGGATTATTTCCTTATATAGTTGCCTGCCTCAGAATATAACTTACATTAATTGTACATTCTCTTCTTTGCTTTTCTTCTTTTTTTTTGTAAGGAAGATCAGCTCTGAGCTAACATCTATTGCCAATCCTCCTCCTTTTTTTCCCTTTTTCTCCCCAAAACCTCAATAGATATTTGTATGTCACAGTTGCACATCCTTCTAATTGCTGTGTGTGGGACGCCGCCTCAGCATGGCCAGACAAGCGGTGCGTCGGTGCGCGCCCGGGATCCGAACCCTGGCTACCAGCAGCGGAGTGCGTGCACCTAACCGCCAGGCCACGGGGCCGGCCCCTCTTTGCTTTTCTTCTTGTCTCTTTTTTCATTTCAGCTTTATTCTGTTTTATAGCTGTTCATGTGATGTCTGGTGTGCTAATAGCTGCTCATGTGACATCTGGTGTGCTAAATGACCAAGAATATCCTGTGCGGGGTGCCATAATCATGCTTTCAGGGTCCCTTATTCAAACCTCTTTGAGGCTCCATCTCCATATGTTCTCCTTTGGAGTGGTCCTGTGTGCCTTAGCTTAGGATTCTCAGACCTACCTTTGAGAAAGTATTATATTCTATATTTGTGTAGTTTACAAAGTTTACGTTAACTCTTTTGACTTCACAATAACCCTATGTAGTAGGCAGAGGAGATGTCATTTTACAAGTGAGGAAAAGCCTTGAGAAGTTAAAGGACTTGCCCAGGGTCACACATCTCTATTGAACATTTCGTATTTAAAAATGGTTTAGTGTGACTCAAACCAAATTCAAGACGAGAAAAGGTTCCAGCTGAGAATTTAAAGAAGAGTGCAAAAAGTATTACCACAGCCAAGATAATTTCGGGTTACTCTAACTAGAAAAGTTAACCAATTTTTATATGCTTTTTTTTTGCAAAAGTAAGTAGGAATCAAGTACAAGTGAAGAAAAAAACAATTTAAATCAGTTATTGGAGAAAAAAATATATGTAGGAAAAATGATTGTCTCTTCAGTGTAGCTGCTCACTCATTATCAGGAATGGAAGGGAAAGAGAATAATTCTGCCTTCCCAGCAGAAAACGGCTGTGGATGAGGGACAGCTGAATCAGCGGGTAGACCAGTTGTTCTCTCCTGGCGCATCTCCACAGGAGATCGGGTGTCTGGTGAAGGGCAAGTGGAAAGAAGATCCAATGTCAGACAGTGGCTTTTCCTATTTCTGGAGTTCTAGAAACGTGAAAGATGATAGTTTGTAGATTCAAGATTCTTAGAAAATCCTGAAATCTAAAACATCCTCAGTTCATAAGGATATCTGGAAAATAAGAAGCATTCTCTTTGGCAGATACTTTGCTTTAAGCTACTTAGTCTACCTGGAATTGTAATTTGAATTATTATTATTTTTTGTTCAAAGCTTGTGAAAACGAAACCAGCCTTTCTAGTGTCTGACTTCTAACGTCAGAGGCGCTAAGTGAAGTAGAGAAACAGAAGTAGCAACAGCAACTCTGTGGAGAGTCTGCCCCACAGAACAAGGCAGAAGAAAGAAGCCAGGGCAGTGGTGAGGTGGCTGAGGAAGGTCTCTGACTGAGGGGAAAAATTAGAGGCTCAGTCAACCTTTGTGGTCAAAAACTCTGAAAAGTTTGCAGAGGTGATTCTAAAGTACATTTTTCCCCTGTTAATAAGACAAGGAGGCTTACAGGCATAGACTAGGACAAATGGAGATGCTCTGATTATATGGGAGCTAAACAGATGCAATAATGTGTTCTGGGGTAGGAAATTAAACACAATAACAGTGCTCATAGACAATGCAGAGTATTTGTTAAGCGTCTTAAGGTCTTGATGAAACTACCTAGAGTTCATATTTCACTTTCATAACATTGAAAAATCAGAAAGAAACACCGGGTTACTGAGGAACCAACTATGATAACTTAAATAAATTATACATTTATTCACTGCCAAAATGTGTTAACTGGCAAATACAGTATGGCTTTCTTCAGTTGATAATCCTTTTTGTCATGTAAATTAATTAAGTCAACAAAAAATAATTTCTTGATAATTTTTCCTCTTTGGTACAAAAAATTCCATTAAAAATATATGAATAACAGCTGCTAACAGAATCTTCCAGTTAGTTCAGTGAACCTGTCAAGTCTCACATATGCATTTTATAAATAAAACTTATTGGTAGTAATCTGTGGCAGGAGAGAGAGATTGATTTTAAGAATGATCTGGAAATACTACAGAACCTCCCAACACCCTGAAATTCCAGAGCTGCTGCAATTTTGTTAATGTTTTTGATATGAGATGTGGGTGCTACTGATGCAAAATCTCAAGGTCCATGTCCCGTCCCCTCAGAACAAACTTGTTAACAGAGATGTGTTGCTGTCTTCTTTGTTTCTGAAACTTGACAGTAACCTGTAGCTTTGAGGTTACCACTGACCTTCTTCCATCCTCTCTCCTGATTAATCTCCCTTTCGCTGTTTGTATAGAATATTATTCAGCCCTTATCTCTATCTACATTGCTTGAGTTAAAATCCCGTATTCCCTCTGACTGTCCACCCTTACTCTTTTAGTTGAATTTATCTCAGTTTGAGTTCTTGTCATAAGGGCTTGACATGTTTTTATTTATTTCTGTACCTTTTTATGTCCACACACATTATGATTTTCGATTTTTAATATCATAAAACATATTTCCACAAGGCAGGGACTATATGTTAATTTTCTTGTAAAAATCTACACACACAGAATTACCTAAAAATAACTACTTGTTGAATATCCTTGAAATTCTGATCCTGCATTTCTCTGCGTTGCTTAAATCAATCAGGCAACCACAATCTGTATTGAGCACCTACTGTGTGCCCACAACTATGCCAACTACATACAAATTTGGAATATAAGGCACAAAGTTCTGCCCTGAAGGAATTAAAATACGGTCCAGGAGATAGCACTATAATTACTAAACAATTAATGGTACTTATTCAGTTGTGTGATGCTATCACATGTTCATTCCTTCAACAAGTATTTATTAAGTCCTACCATATGCCAGACATTCTTCTAGGTATTAGGGATATAGCCTTTAACAAAACCTACAAATTTCTTTCCCTCATGGAGCTTGCATTCTATTGGAAGAGGCATATAATAAGCAAACAAATGTAGTATATGCAAATATGCAGGTAGTGATAAATGCTTGAAAGAAAAATGAAGCAGGGAAAGGGGATAGAGAACATGGAGGGGTGGTGGGTGCTGTTTTATGTAGGTCAGGCATTGCTGATGGGGTGGTGTTTGAGCAGAGACCTGGATTAAGTTAGGGAGTGAGCCCCCTATCCATGTCTGGGGAAGGATCCAGGCAGCGGAATGTCAAGAACAAAGGCATGGAGGCTAAGCTCTTTGGCATGTTTAAGGAGTAGCAAGATGGCCAGTGTGGCTGTAGCAGAGTGAGTGAATGGGAAAGTGGTCGGCTGTGAAGCCACAGAGGTAGTTGAGGGCAGAGAGTGGTGCTGTAAGGCCCAGATCATGTAGGATCTAGACTGTGAGTCTGGAGTTCAGGCTACAGGTCAAGTCTGGAGTGGTATTTAAAGCCATGGGAGGGGAAGAAATAATTTTAAATAGATAAGAGAAGAGGGCCAAGGATGCAGCTGTAGGGTAATTCCCAGCATTTGAAAATTGGAATTAGGAGGAGGAGCCAGAGAGGAAAACTGAGCAAGTGCATTGGTGAGTAGGAGGATCCCAAAAGAATGTGGCATCCCAGAAGCAAAGGAATCAGTGTTCAAGTGTAATGTCACCAACTGTGTCAAATTGTCCTGACCAAGAACTGCTGTTGGGTTTGTCAATGTGGAAGCCATTGGCAGTCTTGGTGGAGAAATGTCCGTGGAAGGATAGGTTAAAAAGATCGTTTGGTGCAAGTTTAAGAGAAAATGGAGGATAGGAGGTGAGTAAAAGGAATTTAGAAAATGAACACACTTTCAGAGTGTTCTCTGTAAGGGGATTAGAGAAATGGGGAAGAAACTGGAAGGGGCTATGGCATAATGGAAGGACCATTTGGACTCTGAGTTACAAAACTGGAGCCCCAGTGCTGACCCTTCATGAATGAGTGTCCTTGACAAACCACTTTGTCTCTCAGGGCCTTGGCATCTTCAACATAAAAATGGGGGTAATAAAACCTACCTATAATGGTTACTATAGGCGATAATGCATAATAAGAGTTTGTCATTTGTAAACTCCAACATAAATGTAAAAGTCTTATCATCTTTAGCGTGTGGTAGAAATTCTAAAAGAAAGACGTGATTGCTTGGAGGAAGCTGAGTCCTGAAGAAAATGGATATGAATGATTGGGTGAACTGAAGACATCCATTGAAGGCACAGGGAAGGGAAGGACCATGGAATGTGAAGAGGAAGTGAAGAGAAATGCCAGATTGGAACAGAGGATGAACGTTGGGGAGAAGAGGAAAATCAGGCTGGATAGGTAGAATTGGGCTAATGATGCGGGCCTGGAAAGGCCATTCAGAAGCGTCTGGGTTGATGGGGCAGGCAGTAGGGTGGCCCTGTGGGTTTCCCAGCAGGGTAGTTGGAAGTGGAAGGCTTTGGATTTCTAGATGGTGTGGAATTGTAGGGATTAGAGCAAATTCTACCTCTGTCTACAGAAGACCTCCAGGGTTGTGATGCAACTGAGATATTTTAGTTTGGTGGGGGAAGCAGGAGGAAACAGACAAGGAACAGGAGGTAAGGAGCATATGGAGGCAAGGAAGCCAGCGGGAAAGGTACTTCTGCAACCCAGTGTGATGAGAATCAGGATTGAACCTTATTGTTTGGGAGTTTATATGCCATTAAAGTCAGTGTTAACATCATGGGGAAGGAAAGTACAAAAGGAAGAAGTGTCTCAAAAAGGGGACACATTCATGAAACAAGTCCTAGGTCAGTCAGTCAACACGTATTGATTGAGTACCTACTATGTGCCGTTGCTGTTCTGAGCACTCCTCCGAGCTCTGTTCTAAGGGTGGACTACAACACCCTTCATGGCAGGAAATGTGTGGGAGGAAGCCAAGCTGTGACAGAACTAGGCTTACATTTCTTTTTCTTTTCTTTTTTTCTTTTTGTTTTGTGAGGGATATATTTTACTGGATTCTGTATATTCTTCTGTGCCTGTCACATAGTTTGCTAAATGAATTTGTAATTTATTAAGTGAATTAGCAATATTAATCTGTTGCTGCAATTTAAAAAAAAATGTGACTTGTCAATACACATTACTAGCCTTAAATATGTTCCCAGGGCAGCTGTGGTTAGAACTCATGACCAGATTTGGCTTGTCCAACTGCAAAAGAATATTGTCAAATTCAAGCCCCCCCCGGCCCAGCCATTCATGTGACACTCATACAAGTAAGTAATAAAAATAGAAGATATTGATGAAAATAAATAAAACACACAGAGAAACATTGATTAAAAATAAAGGAAAAAAAGTTCAATTTCTGACAGTCTATCTTAAGGGAATTGGTTTAGATACATTAAAGGATTTAGAATCAATGAAGTGCGCTGCAGAGTTATTTATGTCAGTGAAGTAACGCATTTTCTATTTCTAATCCTGTGGAAAATGCTGGTTTGATCTTTACAGAGGGAATAGGAAGAGGGTGGTGCTGGCCCACCGTCATTGGTTCAACATTAAGCTAGTGGGGTGTGGGCAGGTCTGCCCTTATTTTTCCTTGATATTGATGTTCTCATAGGTGCTATGTATATATGTCTAAGAAGAGCACATAACAGTGCAGCTGGAGATTTAGGTGAGAATAGACAGCTACATGAATAAACGAACTCTTGAATTGGCTAAAAACTAGCTTTAAGCATAAGATAATGAGTGCTCACTAATTTGTGAACTATGGTTTTGAGTAATTCATCAGGACGAGGCCTCTGGTTTTAATGGTTTGTGTGGTGACGATATGCACTATTCACAATACAATTTTAAAAACAGTGTATTTGTAATTGATGTCATTAAAATGATGGACTTGGGTTTGGGTTTTAAGGCAGATGTTCAGTGGTTAAGATTAATTTCTAGCAATGGTTTTGGAGGTTGAAACCAAAATGTGTACAAAAGTAAACATTTCCCTTTCAGAGCAAATGATTTGAACTCAAATGAAGGAAACGTAAGCAAGTAGGCATCAGCTACAAGTTAATTTTGACATAGATGTCTGGAAAGCATCACCAATTAGCATACTTTTTATGAGCAGTGGAGTAATCTCATCTCTTTGTGTTCATGTGAGAAAAGAAACAAGTGACTTGTTTAAGCTCTGACTTTACTGGCTGGCCAGAACCCAAGGCTGAAGTCACCCCCATCTGGACCTGTGGGAGGGTTACATCCATTGGCTCAGGCACCTTCGCAGAGTAGCAGCCACTTGTGTATCTGAACTGAAATGGGAGCATGACGTAGTCAATTTCTTTCCACCAACTATTGGTCAATGGCTTTTAAAGGGAAGGAGTCTTTCCCAAATGGTTTAGTTCCTGGGTCACTTCTTTGTCTTTCTTTCTGGTCTTATGAGCACAGGAAATAAAATACACGCTGATCCTTTCTAAAGGAAATAAAGCGCATACCGTTGCTCTCCAGTAGAAATAAAATCTTTTCATACGGAAGCAAGAGGAAAGCTCTTTACAAAGAAGCATTTATATCATCCTCAGGCGTATTAAAAAGTGAGTGAATTGACTAAGACATAAAATAGTAAAGTAACACTGTAAGGTGGGCTATATGCTAAATAGGCTGACATGAAGCCATTTTAAGTTCCCTTATTTCAAAAGGATGGAGATATTTCCTTTCTAGCTGGGGAGAAAAAAATCTTTCCCACATTTATCTTTATTTTATTTGGTATATGTTTTTTCCTTTTGTCTTTCCAGGGGAGTTAAAAACTGATGGATTCCCTCAGCGTTAAGTGTCATAGTAGTAAACCAAAGAAATTATACAGTGATGCTCACATTTATTTAAATGCTCTTTTTAAAAACATTAATTCTCGGGCAGGACCTGTGGCTTAGCGGTTAAGTGCGCACGCTCCGCTACTGGCGGCCCGGGGTTCGGATCCCGGGCGCGCACCGATGCACCGCTTCTCTGGCCATGCTGAGGCCTTGTCCCACATACAGCAACTAGAAGGATGTGCAACTATGACATACAACTATCTACTGGGGCTTTGGGGAAAAAAAAAAGGAGGAGGATTGGCAATAGATGTTAGCTCAGAGCTGGTCTTCCTCAGCAAAAAGAGGAAGATTAGCGTGGATGTTAGCTCAGGGCTGATCTTCTTCACAAATAAATAAATAAATAAAAACATTAATTCTCCTAGCTCTTATTTTTGTTCCTTTTTTCTTTCAGTTTAGTTTCTCCCTGGCAAGAATCGGGTTGCTCAGTTTGTTATTCTTCTTTAGCTGGATCATATTGCTTTGAGACAATATAGTGAAATATTTGCATCCAGATCTTCCCTTTATCTTGGAAATAAACAAATTAATGGGAATGTTTTTATCTTTGTCAGATATTATTATATTTGTTGGATAAGACCAACTAGACAGTGAATTGGACTCATTTTGGATTGTGTTCAAAATTAGAAAACTGTTTGCAACAGATAGTTGGGCTCCCAAATGAACGTTTATAGGTTCTTTATCAGGGACTTTGTCTTTTCACCCTAGTGTACAAGTGCCCAGCCCAGTACCTGTCAGGTGGTAGTTAACAGTCAAGTTTTAGAATGAGTAAATGAACTGGTAAGTGATTGCTACACCCAAGAAGTACCCTAAATATAAACATGGTTTTTTTCACTTTAGTGGACTAGAATGATGACATGAGAATAATGTAAAATGAAATACAAATCCTTTATTTCCTTTTGAGAAGCGTCAGCATTCTAAAGCTGTATCTACAGCGGCCCTTGGGTGACGTGAGCTGCCTCAAACCAGATTATTGTGTCCTTTACTTTGGTCTCTACAGAGCTGGAAAAACCAGCTGAGACCAGTGCCACAGCATGATCCAGAACTCACTTCACTGCAGGAAATGGAGGAATTTCCTCCTTCAGAATCTGCATGTGATTGAGTGATATATAGCCTGTTCATTCACTTTCTCATTTTACCCTAATGAATATCCTCATATCACTAGTAACATCAGGAGTTGTCATTTTGATGGCTTTGGGAACCTAACTGTGTCTTAGTTGGATTTATGGTTTTTTAAGTTGCCTGGACAAAGCCTCTGCTGGACGTGAATCACAATCTCTCTCATTGCACAAGGGGACCATGGCAGCCTTCCTAAGTATCTGGGACGTTGGTCTACAAAATGGCTGCGTCACTGCTTTCAGACACAAGAGAACTCTAAGGAGAGTCCTTGATACTTGAGTATACAAGATTTGCCATATTTTGTGCCATATAAGATAAATGTTTATAAACTGTGGAAGATGTTTTAGAATTTATGTGTGACTCTTTTGTCTCTACTGTAGTTCCTTATAATTCACCCAGTGACTCTGGGGAGAGTAGCATGTTTCTGAAAGAAAGGTCACCTGTGTTATGACATATTTATAAGCCTTGGCCAAACCATTTCTTGTGGGCATTCCATAGATACTCTGAAAACTCCAAGTTCCTATTATGATCCTAGGGGATCTTTCAGAAACATTGTGATTCTCAGCCCTGAGAAATGAACACTGGCCAAATGTCTGTGACAAGTTCAAGTGGGCCCGGTGCCAGTCAGTTAGGTTCCTCTCTGGCACCAGATCCCAGATGCCCCTCTCTCCCCACACCCTGAGCTTGGCTGTTGGGTAAGGTGAGACCAGAACAGGGCAGTGGAAAAGAAACATGACCACTTTTAATCCATTCTTCTGAAATATTAGTCTTTCATGATTAATTATATGATATTTTGGAGTTTTGCATGATGTATTCAGCAACAGATAGATATATTGGTCACAAGAGTCTTATTCTTAAAGGACTCTAATTTTAGAACCACACTTACCTTGTATAATGTATATCAATATTTAGTTGATCTGAGCTGGTACTAACTACTCAGTTAGTGAAGAAGCATTTTGGTCTAGTTGATATGGTCCCCACGTTGTTAGCTTAGAAATTTGCCTTCCATTCTGTGTCTGTAGCAACTTAGGAAAGCCATTTCATCTTTCCATGTCTCAGTTCCGTACCTATTAAATTGCAGCAGTAACTCTAATCTTGAGATATGAAGAATACCAATCATAATACCTTACATTATATAATATTCATGATAACCCTGTGATTGCAACCCTGTAGGTACTGGTATGATCTCCATTTAAACATGAGGGAAAAAGGCTTGGAGAAGCTAAGTAACATGCCCAAGTCCTCAAGCCCAATGGGTTGCACAGCCAGGATTGGAATGCAGCATCGACGTCTGAGCCCGAGCCCTTGCCAGCCCAGGACACATCTCTCGGGGTGGCTGTGCGGTTTTCCAGGTCGCCACGCCGGGCAGCTGTTATGGGTGGGCTTGGCGAGCCCTTCAAGTATCACAATGCTTTGTAGTTTACAGAAGGAGCCTACCAGGAGTGGGCGGTTTATCTTTTCCCCTCTTTAAATCTCAGAGAGAGAGAAATCCTGTTTCTATGAAACAGATCTTTGTTAGGATGCTTTATTTCTGAACCAATATAATTTGGTACATCCGAGCAGCTCATCACAGAGCTTAGAGTTGTAACCAAGGCCGCTGGAGCTCAGTTCCTTTATTTGACAGATAAGGAAATTGAAAAATAGTCCCCACAACGTTTTGTTGTTTATTTGGTCAGATTTACTGTCCTAAAATGTCCCTCTTTTGTACTACTCCTTTGAGCTAATATCTTACTTCTCTTCTTTCTAACCACCAAACTTCTTGAAAGAGTCGCTGAGACTTGTCGCCTCCACTTCCTCACACCCACTCACTCCTAGCCTCCTGCCGTCTGGCTTCCGCTCCCCTGGCTTCACTGAGACTGCTGACTTGAGGATTGCTAGAAGGGCCCGAGTCTCCCTCTGGCAGCCTTTCTCTCAGTCATCGGCCCCCGCCCTCTGCAGCCTGTAACCCTGTTGATTCCCTCCTCTGCCTCTCTTTTTGGCTTCTGCCTTATATTCCGATTTCCCCCTGCCTCTCTGACTGCTCCTCTTTCTCTTTTGCTTTATCTTTTAAACTCCCACCTCCTCCTACAGGTGGACTTCACCAAAAGTTCTGAACTTGCTTTTTCTCTCTCTGTTTCCTTGCTTGCTCATTTAAGGCGTGATCGAGTGAGCAATCACCTTGATCTCATGAACAACTCCCAAATCTTTATCTTTCATCCTAACCATCATCTTCAATTTCCCCATCTCCCTTATCTCTAAAACTAGTGTCACAAAATCCTTTTGATCTTTGATCTTTAAATAATTTATCTGTGTAAAAACTGCCCCTTCCTTACTTAATATAGGGAACAGTAGTGACAAGCCAGGATTACTAATTATTCTTCTAGCCACCAATCTCTTTCCTCTTAAAGTTCTCTTTACACAGTGCGGCAGCTCAGTCTTCCTAAGGCTCAGCTTTGATCATGTCAACATGAGAGCTTCACGTTGGGGAACCCTCAGTGGTGACCTAGATGTCACCCAATCAATGACAGGCTTCTCAGGTGGCTGCTCTCCACCCACGATCACTTGGCCCCATCTTATCTTTACATCTCCAATCACTTTCCTACACACATTCTAGTCCAGTAGCTCTCAAATGTGTTAGAGCCAACACCCTCTTTTCATAACAAATACTCAATAATCTCCCTTTACCATCCTGCAGTAAATCATAGGTTTTCCATATCTATCCACATAATTTCGAAAAGATCAATATAATGCCATGATTGTAGTATAAAGGAAAAAACAAAGGAGCTTAAGACAAAATTACATTTATATATTTTAGTATCTAAGTACTTGGAGAAGAATATGCTAGAAAACATAATGAACTAGCCAGCTGCTTGAACATGTGTAGAATCATCTTGCATGTGACAGGCACAAAGTGAGATTGGTGCACGTGTGTATTAGTGGCTCAGACACCAACAGTGACGTTACTCTTGGTGAAGACTTTCTGAAATGTTGAGCAACTCCTGGTAAAATTCCTGACAAAACAAAGTGTGTGCTCTTCCCTTGATTTCTAGGTAGTTTTATTCTGAGAAAATCCAATGTGTTAAAACTGTTGAAAAGAATACTTTTATATTTATATTTAAGTAGAGTTAGGTTCTACGCTCAGGTAATTATAACCAGATTTTTTCACCTACTTGAATGCCTGATGGGTTTTACAAAAGTCATGAGGGATGTGGAAAAGCTACATTTCGTAGGACTGTCCCATGCATTGCAGGACAACTAGCATCCTTAGCCGCTGCCCACTGAAGTGCAGTCGTGCACCTCTGCTCACGTGACCATCAAAACCACCTCCACGAATTTCTGAAGCTCCCCCAGCGGTTGGTACTGTCTGTGTTGAGAACCACTGCTCTAACCAAGCTGTTCTTATTGTTCCCTCAACATGCCTTGCCCTTCTTCAATTGCATATCTCTTTTCATGTTGTGCCTTTTGCTTTTGAATATGCTTATTCCATTTCCATCTTTTGAAACCCTACCTGCCTCTCTAGCTCAAATGGTACATGCTCCTTCAGGCTTTCCTTCAGGAGGGACGTCTAGCAGTCTAAAATCTTGTAGCACTCTGGCTGCGACATTCTACAATTCTTAAAACATTTTGCTTTGTGTTAGTTATTTATATATAGATATTATCTTACCTACCAGCTTGTAAGATCCTAGAGGATAAAAACCATGTGTTATGGGAGGTTATATTCCTCGGTGTTTCTAGCAAAGGGCCTTGCACGTGGTGCATGCCCAGTGAGTGTTTATTGGATAAATGAATGGATAGTTTTTAAAGAATACTTGTAGAAAAACAAAAAGGAAGTTTAGTTCTGATTTTAGCATTTAAAACTTACTTTTTGATATTTACATTTTATTTTCATGTCATAAGCTTCTTATAGTACAAATTAATATCAGAAAAGCACACAGAAATTCTATAGGTCTATAGGTTTGGTCTGTATATATATTTGTGAATATGTGTTGTTAGAATTCTTATTAAAGAAAAGAACATTCTCTATAGCAAGAGTTTGGAGCAAAATGAAAACAGCATTCAAACATTATAGAGAAAATGAGGATAAATGTGGCCAAAGTGCCTCTTTTTCATTCAATTCTGAAATGTACAGATAAAATCAGCTTTTGAAGTCAGTCAGGATGCCCGTGCAATTTCCCTGTTTTCCCTCTTTATTCAAAAACCTCAAAACCACTATGGGTAATTCCCTCAAGATCTGCTTCTAACACATACAGTCTGAAGAGGAGGCAAGATTTCCAAGAACTGAATGCTTTGAAACTTTTACTCTTTATACTCCATTCTTGAGCATCTCTCTCCGATGACATGAGCTCGGAAAGCCCAGTGCTCGCTCCACCCACCTTTCATCTCTGACTAGAGGAGCATGAAGCATTCGTGCAGTCTTTCCTGCCATGGCTTCATTTTCTGTCATCTTAACTCCATCACCAGTCCTCAGCCTGCTAACAATATCCGTATGAAAGAAATCAGACCCCTTCGACAATGAAAAACACATTTAAGCTACTGCACACCACCACTGCCACTGGAAAAGTAGGTATTATTTTTTCTGTCAATCCAACTGCAGCACTCTGGTGATGTGTGGTTGTGATGGTTGTGTTTGCATGTATTAAATAATTAGTCAAGCCATAGGTGCTAATCAAGAGAAATATTGTTACTGTTTAGGACGATGAGAAACTTAACAGCTCTTTGTTTATGAATTTTTTTTTGAAGTAGGAAGTATTTGTCTTTGAATGTAGAGACCACGTAAAGTGATCCAAGAAAATGATATGGCCAAATGACATGATTAATTTTCATTACTCTCTTTCCATCTCTTGCCTCAGATGCTTTGAGCCTTGCCCAGACCCCAACTTAGAAAAAAGCCCAGACTTTGGACAAATCAGTCAATTAAAAACCAGCTCGTCTTGTAGTTTGAGAGACATAATGGAATATAAAGATGTGATCTACCTTCAAGGATCTTTCATAGAGCTGGGAAGCTTAGAAATACTTGCCAGAGGAAATTACAAAGAAAAGAAATGTGTGATAAATGTCAGATGAGTTATACAGACAAGAGTACTGCAGATTTCTAGGACAAGGTCATTGTGGACCCTGACACTCTGGAAAAACGTCCTGGCCTCCTTCTGAGTCTCCAGTTGTCCTGTGATCAGATTGTCCTTTGGTAGCCAGAATGCTTCTCTTGGTCACTATGAGCTTCTCTTGGGGCTCAGACATTGTGTCTTCTGTAGCACCGAGATTGGGCATTAAAATGTCTCCCTTCCAGGCGTGTTCCCCTTTGTAATACACCTCTTTGAGGACACGCCCCGAGCTCTGTAGTTCTCCCATTTGCTAGCTCAAGACTCCTGCAGGTGCTGTGGCTTTTGGGAGGACAGAAAGTTTCTATAGAAATTAAATGGATTCATTTTAATTTCTTCCCTCCACCACCCTGTACCAGGGAGAATTTTGTAGACTTTGTGGATTCAAGTCCCCAAATCCGAGATTTAACAAAAACTTACATAAATAATGGTATTGTGGTAATTAAAATGGTATAGCAGTTTGGGTTTGCCAGTTAGAGCCAAGGAAAATAGAAAACCAACCCAGGAGCCATCTTAATAAGGGGGGACACTGGGAATTGGGAATGGGAGTAGAGATTACTGTATGTCTTTCCATTCTTTTTAGCAAAGGTGCCTCAACTTTTAAATTTAGTAGAGTGATTCTCACTCATTGGCTTCACCAGGTTTGTTACATCAAAAAGCAGATCCAGATCAGAGGAATTCCTGACTGTAAGGAGTATGTATGGCTTTTGTAAAAAATGCTGCTGTTGGGGTGATATTTATGGATATAAATCAGAGAATTGTTCTATTTTTAAGTTTTTAAAAAGCAGGGTCTATGTTTTGTGCATGTTTTTTTCTCTGCGGAACTCAAGTAGTACCTCTATCCTTCACCTCAGGTGTCTTCAGAGCTATTTAAATTGAATGGAATAGACAAGAAGATGGTGTCCTATTATTCCATTGAGATTAGAAGCTAGGCATCTCTAGTAACGATTAATTTCCAGGCTTTACCTTCCTTTTCTCTATAGAGCTCTGACTTTTTACTTTGAAGGGCGCACAATAGAGCCTGGTTTTCTTTATTTAATAGGGCTCTATTCTTGTTTTATTGTTTTAGCCCCTATACTATCAAAGTAAAACTTTGGTACTGCTAGTGTTTTAAGAAAATAAATCTGATAAACAACGATAAGTAGAATTTTTTTTTTTTTTAATTTAAGAAAATTCAACCAAAACCTGTTTGACAACATCATTCTCATGCATGGGTAGGCAGTTTCCAGTTGTTTCTGTTTTTAAGAAATTTCAAGATTTTCAGTTTGTTTTTTATTTAAACATTCCCCTGGATTGTCAGCAACAAAAATGCCTTAGTGTTGGCTGGTGCAAAAACGAGATGTAAAAGTATTACTGGAAATGGAAGCGAGCAGAGAGAGTTCTCTGTCCAGTCATTCACTAGACATCAGAAACAAAATTTAAGTCTGGGGTGTCAGCAGCAATGGCACAGTTTCAATCAGATGCGTGTGATGTTGGAATTTCGTTCTCTTCTCCCCGAAAAAAGAACATCCTTAGGTTTTCTCCTGTTCTGCCAAGTACTCCCTCCCAAGCTTTCGATATGTTCTACAGGCCACACACACAGGAGCAGGGCTGTCTGTCATAGAACCCAGATGCCCAGCTGTGGAAGATATTCTTTCAGCAGCATCCGTCTGTTTCTTGGCAAGGCTTTTAGGCAGTCTAAAGAAAACAGTCCTGGAGCAGCCTTTGGGCCTGCCTTGTGGTGAATACTGTGCCGGCTTGTATCTGGTTCCCGCTCTGACCTTGTGGTCCTGGACACTGCTTTCCTTACAGTCTCTCTCTCTCTTAAAGAATATTTGTGATTTTGGTTCCATTTTGTGAAATTCCTGTGGACATCTAGAGAAACTTTACCTTTTTTTTGGTTGTTTCTCTACTGATTCAAAGAGAGGTGGGTAGGTATTGGAAGGCAAAGATCTTATGGGAGGAAAAGAAGATCTTTCTGCAACGCGCCAAGTACGCTGGCAAAATAAAAAATAGTTTTCATGGGTTCATTTTCAAACTTGGTGATCTTTAATAGTCTGAAAGGGAGAACTGGTTCATTTCATAGCCAACTACTGTAATAAAATTCAGATTCAGGGGCAACGTGGCGTGCGTCAGCGTATTCTGTTCTTAAGGGAATATTCTTAGGCTTAAAGGGTGGTCTTCTTTGAAAGCGGTATTTTTAATGGTTGTATTCTTTGGTTTAAATCTTTATTTTTACAGCATTTGTGTTGTTCAGCTTTTGCACTGAAGGGATTTTATTTTCTTATTCTCTTGATTATTTTAAAGTTAGCAGTTGAATGTTGCTAAAATTTACACAAGGGAGTGGTTCTCCATACCCCCCCCCAGCTCTACCCTCCCCCTGTCCTCCTACCTGCCAATTGTGTCTGAAGTAATTTCCCAGCAGTGCTGTTGACTTTGGGAGATGCAGTATTTCTGGTTCTTAGTGTCTGTGTGTGTGTGTGTGTGTGTGTATATTTGCCTTAATATCTGACTGATAATTAGTTATTATTCAACTTGGAATTTCTGTTCGGCTCTCTCCTCTTTCTTGACCCACTCAGAGAGTTAACATGTGGTAGTCAAAGTGGGGGTGCCTTATGCGTGTCGACAGGTGCTAATCTTCAAGGAAATTTACCTTGCATTCCACCCATTAAGGGTATGGTACATAAAAATGGCTTAAAGTCTATTTGAAGGTGTCAGCGGGCATGTGTGGACCACACAGAATGGGTTTCACTGAAAGTAATAGAGTGAAATTGTCTGCATAATTATTTTTGTTGGATTGAGAATCAGCAGCCCTCTTTGGGTTCAGGAAATAAACCTCTGTTAAAACCATATGGCACTATTCTCAGAAGAGATGTTATTACAGGGCCACTTCCCTCTGAAATTTTGAGTCAGGAATTCTTGAAAGGAGTCACATATGTCTGAGAATGAATGTCAAGTTTTCTTCCTCCAGCGTAGTTGTGAAAGTCAGATGTTTTCTTGCCTTTTTCACAAATGCCACCGTGGTCAACAGGGGCTTGGGAAGAGGCCAGCTGAGCTACAGCAGCACAGCCATCTCAGGTATACATGTTTTGAATTATTATCTGGGCCTAGGGATTTTGTTCTTAAAAGAAAAGAAAAATTTCCCTTAATCCAGTGAAACGTGATTTGTCAACACTGAAAACACATCTTAAGGTCAGGATGATTACCTTCTGTCTGCCAAAGCCTTAATGCAGATGCAGGTGGCTTTGCTATTTTTTTCTGTTACCCATCATCATTGGCTATAAAATTTTCCTCTGAACTACTTGTCACAGTACTCATGTGCCCCAGAGACAGCGATATTAGAGTGAGAGGTAAGATGAGTAAGAGTGCAGTTTGTATAACGGCTAGGGAATAATTGGGGGAGAACTAAGGTAAATATATTAAGTAATACTCAGTATTTTTATGTTACACATATAGGTGTATTTAAGTGCACAACACAATGAGTACATTATGATGAATCATTGTGCCTTTCATCTTTTTGGGGGGGCCAGTCTTCCTATTTAGTCTTTGCTGTAGAAGGAATATAAGCAAAAGTTGATATTTGTTCTTTTTCTGTTAATAAGGCTCAAATATTATCAGAATCTATAGATCTTAGTCTGGCTGTTGGTAATACTAGGAAGTTAAAATGTCTCCTTGAGTGTCAGACACTCAGTGAGTACTGAATAGATATTAAGTCCAGCTTTTCATTTCATTTCCTAGGGGAAGAAGGCAAGATAGCTGTGACTGGTTATCTAGGATGGTTAGAAGGCTTCTCTATTACCTTAGGTGTTTTTGTAGTGAGAGCTGTTTTTTTACTAGATAGAATGGTTGCTGGCATATAGATATCATCAGTTGCTGACTCACATTCTGGATTCATTCTTTTTTGTTTGTTTTTGGGGAGGAAGATTTGCCCTAAGCTAACATCTGTGCCAATCTTCCTCTATTTTGTATGTGGGTGGCTGCCACAGCATGGCCACTGACAAGTGGTGAAGGTCTGCTCCTGGGAACTGAACCTGGGCTGCTGAAGTGGAGCTCGCAGAACTTAACCCCCACGCCACGGGGCTGGCCCCTGGATTCATTCTTATTTAGTCAACAACACTTACTGGATGCCTACCATATGTGCTTTAAAAAGGGCTGTGGGAATTCAGAGATGACTTAGTCATACATATGGCCCAGAGAGAAGCTCAGTCTAATAAGGGGAGAAAGCACAGAATTAAGGACTGTGATCTCGACAAAAAGTAGTACAAAATGAGAAGGGGCATAAGAAAGTGGCAGCTGAAGTGACATGGGAAGTTCAGAAGCAGTTGTGCTTCAGTTTTGGGGTGGAGGGAAGGTTTTATTGAAGTGAAGGCATGTGAGTGGAATCTTGAATATCAGTAATTAAACTTATTGGCAGAAATTCTTGAATATTAAATGCTAGGTAGATAGATGGTGACTTTCAGAAGACTAACACTAAATCTCTTTTATTTTTATGATTAACGCCTACCCTCCCAGAACCCCCCCAGCTTGACCCTAGCTCCTTTTCCAGATCTATGGAAGTTTTGGCCTGGCCCAGTGCTTTGGGTCAGGTGACTGCTTTGGCCTCAGCTGTCTTCTGCTCTTTTCTCTCCTAATCTGGGGCCTACTCAACATTCAGGTCTAAGTTCAAATGCTGCCTTCTCCAGAACTTTAACAGTTTTGTCATTTTTTAGTTCTTTTTTTTTTATTGTGAAATTTTTGTTGTACATTATTGTTTGTCAGTCACCATATAAATACATCCCTCCACCCCTTGTGCCCGCCCCCTGATTTTTTATGTCTTAATTGTTGATCTCCTCTACTGGGCTGCCCCAGTACCAGTGTAATAATGTTTTGCACATTGTAGATATTCAGTTGAAGGTAATTCAGTTGAACAAAGTAGATTATGTCATTGAATTAACTTGTAAAATACATATTGAAGTTTGTTTTAAGATTAATATTAAGGAATAAAAATTTATCCTGTGAACTGGCACATAAAATTATAGACAAGCCCAGGACCTACTTTTGAATTAATAGAAAATAAGCCCATTGCAAAGTCAGTAGAGGTGATAATCATGTTTTTTCCAGGGAAATGCTAAACTCCTCTAGAATTTGGCAACCTCTGGGGTTCAGTTTTCATAAAGGGAAAAGGAAAAAGTCTAAAAATCTTCAGGCCAACTTGGTGGCTCAGACTTGCTTTCCAAAGTCCTTTCCTGTGTGTTTGTTAGGTAAGTTTGCAGTTCTATAAATGATATCCCTCATGCTATTTGCATTGGATGCCTGCCATATCTCCATCCATAACAGATGGGTTCCTTTCTTCCCTTCCCATATACATTCTTCAGGGTTTGTTACTTTCTGGTGGACGATGGCAGTGAGAATGCAGAAAGGGGGAGGGTGGAGAAGAGGGATTGAGTTTATTTTATTTTGTTTCTGTATTTCTCTTAAGCTTACTGGAGTGCAAATGGCAGGATGAGAAGTGGTCAAATATACTGCTCCATGGGATTTGGGAAGGAACTTTTCTCAGCAGATATGCTGGGAAGATGGTTAGTTTTAGAGGCTTTTGCTTCACGTTTTCTTTTGCTCTTCCTTATCTTTGACTCTGATCTTGGCATTCCCAATGTGATATTTAGACCAGAACAAATTTTGCTTCTGGTCTGTGTGAGTGACAGGTACTGAGCCACAGTCTGACTTGTGACTTGGCCCAGCAAGGGCTGATTGCCGCGCTGTTGGGAGGGCTTGTAGGCCAGGTACCTTCCCCATTCCTTCAAAATAACGTGACCAAGATTGAACTCAAAGACACTGCACACACTTGCAATCACCATTACAGGTATTCTTATTAAAAAAGTGCCGGGAAGCAACTAGAAATATGAGTCTGAAGTTCAGGAGAGACTGGAGATACTTTTTTTTTTTTTTTTGGAGGAAGATCAGCCCTGAGCTAACATCGTGCTAATCCTCCTCTTTTTGCTGAGGAAGACCAGCTCTGAGCTAACATCTAATGCCAATCCTCCTCCTTTTTTTTCCCCCAAAGCCCCAGTAGATAGTTGTATGTCATAGTTGCGCATCTTTCTAGTTGCTGTATGTGGGACGCGGCCTCAGCATGGCCGGAGAAGCGGTGCGTTGGTGCGCGCCCGGGATCCGAACCCCGGGCCGCCAGTAGCAGAGCGCGTGCACTTAACCGCTAAGCCACGGGGCCGGCCCCTGGAGATACATTTTTGCTAGTCACAGGAGCTTGAAGCCATTGATATCAATGAGTTTGCTTGGGGAATGGGTACAGAATGAGTGGAGGAGAATTAGCTTCTTTACTATGGCCGAATTAGCTTCGTGCCCTTGGCCCTGGAGTAGAAGGAGAGGCTGCTTTGCTGCCAGGCTCCCTTGGGCCCCTGAGGCAGCAAAAGAGCAGGGGATCCTGGTTTCTGTCCTCCAGAAGGAGAGCTGCCTATTTCTTGGTCTCCATGACACCACTGGCTCCTCCTCTTCCTTCCTACATCTCTCTGCTGGCTCCTCTTCCTTACCTACCCCTTAAATGTTTGTGCTTCTTAGGTTCCTTTTTTGATACTTTCCTCCACTCATTCTGTACCCATTCTCCGAGTGGCCATGTCGTTAACACCAATGGCTTCACGTTCCTGTGACTACTGAAAATGCATCTTCACCCTCCTCTGAAATTCAGACTCATTTCTAGTTTGCTTTCCTGGGCATCTCCACTTGAAGGCCTCCCACAGGTACTTCAAACTGATGTCCCGCACAGCATTTGAGATTTCTCACCTCCACTTCAACCAAACTTCTCTACCCAAATATGAACCCCTTCTAGTTTTACCAGTTTTGAGTGCCCCACAGTTCACCCATTTGGCCAAACTAGAAACCTGAGATTCATTCTGTCTGCCTTACTTCTTGCATCTAATGACGCCACTGTACTATGTCTGTATCTCTGTTCTGTGTCTCAGAGGCATTCCCTCATCCCTAGTAGCATGGCTTTAGCTAGGTTCACACTCTCAGTGTTTGTCTACTGGCCAGTAATATAAAAATAATTTCCTAACTGGTTTTGTGCCTCTAGCTGCACTCCTTTCTAGATCTGTTTTCCCCTGTAAGTAAAGTGCTCCTCCTCAACTGTAAATCAGCTCATGGCACACCCTTGCTTAAAATTCCTCAGTGGTCCCCTGTTATTTACCAGATGAAGTTCGGACTTTGTGACACAGTGGACAAGGCCCTTCAGCATCTAACCTGCCCGACTGCCTCGCTCCCACACCCCCGTGGCTGAGCTCCAGCCATGCCAAATCGCTTCACTCTACACTTTTTTAATCTGTGTGTCTTTGTATCTGCTGTTCCTTCTGCTTGGAATGTCTTTTTCTTCTGTATTTGTTTAACTGAATTCAATTCATCCTTTAAGTTTACTTGAATGCCATCCCTGTAAGCCCTTCCTGACCTCTCTTGGAAGTGAAGCATTTATTCTTTGGTTCCCCTTTGCCTGTTCACACCTTAATTATGATGTTTGTCACATTGCTGTAATTATTTGTTTATTTGATGCCTTCCTAAGCATACTCTGAGCACCCCCCTAGGTTAGCACAGTTCATGATACATAGTATGTGCCTAGGAAATTTTAATTGATAAGTGAATATTATGTTTGCCTAGTGGTTTGACCTGTGTAGCGCATTTTCACTTACATTACATTTCATCCTGACAACACTCCTGAGCTGTAGACACTTGATCCTCATTTGATAGATGAGGAAGGTGAGTCATGGAAGAGAGCTGAGTCACAGGGATGACAGGTCATTTGCCGACAGCTCTGCAACCAAATTAGTGGCAAAGCTGGGAACAAACTCCAACTTTTCCCCTCCTTGTGTAATCAGGCCCAGGTTTAGATACAGGATTCTCCTTTTTAGTCAGATACCAGCCTGGTCTTTTAACTCTTCCATTAAGTTCACTAGTTGTATGTGTGTATATGTGTAACCCATAGTGATAGTAGAAGCATCCATAGCATCACTGATTCTTAGAATTGAAAGTTAGGGCGTCTCTTACTTTACAGAAGATAAAATTCTTTTTTTTTTTTTTTTAATTTTTTGTTTATTGCAGTAACATTGGTTTACAACATTGTAAAAATTTCAGGTGTACATCACTACACCTCCGCTTCTGCACAGATTACATCATGTTCACCACCAAAACACCAACTACAACCCATCACCACACACATGTACCGAACCATCCCCTTCACCCCCCTCCCTCCCCCCCCACCCCCCCGGCAACCACCAATCCAATCTCTGTCCCTATGTGTTTGTTTATTGTTGTTGTTATCTACTACTTAATGAAGGAAATCATATGGTATTTGACCTTCTCCCTCTGACTTATTTCACTTTGCGTTATACCCTCAATGTCCATCCATGTTGTCACAAATGGCTGGATTTCATCATTTCTTATGGCTGAGTAGTATTCCATTGTGTATATATACCACAGCTTCTTTATCCTTTCGTCCCTTGATGGGCACTTAGGTTGGTTCCAAGCCTTGGCTATTGTGAATAACGCTGCAATGTACACAGGGGTGCATGTACCTTTACAAATTGGTGTTTTCAAGTCCTTTGGATAAATACCCAGCAGTGGAATAGCTGGATCATATGGTAGTTCTAACCTTGATTTTTTGAGGAATCTCCATACAGTTTTCCATAGTGGCTGCACCAGTTTGCACTCCCACCAGCAGTGTATGAGAGTTCCCTTCTCTCCACATCCTCTCCAACACATGTTGTTTCCTGTCTTGTTAATTATAGCCATTCTGACGGGCGTGAGGTGATATCTCATTGTAGTTTTGATTTGCATTTCCCTGATAGTTAGTGATTTTGAACATCTTTTCATGTGTCTGTTGGCCATCTGTACATCTTCTTTGGAGAAATGTCTGTTCAGGTCTTTTGCCCATTTTTTAATTGGGTTGGTAGTTTTTTTGTTGTTGAGATGCATGAGTTCTTTATATATTTTGGAGATTAAGCCCTTATCAGATGTATGGTTTGCAAATATCAGAAGAGAAAATTCTGTGCCTGAGATGTTCACAACTTACTGTTAGTGGCAGAACCTGCATCTCCTGACTTTCAGTCACACGTTATCTTTCTTACTACACGTTGGGCAATCGTCTTTTCTATTAGACAGAGCTTTGCTGTTGAGTCTCAAGGGTTGTTAGTAGGATTTGTTGAGCCATTGGGCCAGTTAACTCTTGGGAAGAGCCTATTCTTGGAGCAGAAAGGATATCATTTCTCTGAACATTCTTGGTGAAAGGTCCATGAAAGAGGTACGACCCAGAAGAGAAAGAATTAAATGATGACATTTTTTCATTGGTTACCCCACTTTTCCAGATTGCACTGCTTCTTTTCCAGTGAGCTTCCTAGATTTTTGACCATGTGCCATTTTAAAATAAGACAAAGACATTTAATTAGGCTGATGGATAAGAACTCTACGTTGCAAGGAAAGGTGTGTTCACTGGTCAGAAGGGTTGTGGTGTCCTGGTGTAAATAGAGGATAAAACATGTTGGGCCTCGAGAGGATAGCATCCCCAGTTACCTGGAAAGAGACATAGAACTCATATTCCTAGTATCAGTGTTCCTTCAACTGGCCTCTCCCTCTCTGTGCATATATATGTATGCATGTAATAGACATAATATAAATTTATAACTATATACATGTATATGTGGAAAAGCCAATACTTCATACATTTCATGTTTGCAAAAGGAAAAATTTCACCAGCTGTCATTACTGATTAAATAATTCAGCATGAAGCCAGCAGACAAAAATTGTTAAAACTTTACACTTGCTTTTGAAAAAGAAAAAGTTTGACCACCTTAAGTTTTTTTTGAATATTAAAAAAAAAATGTATTGAGCTAGTGTCTCAATCGTTTTCTTTAATTGAGGTAGAGGGTGACGATAAACTCTGAAAAATGAGCACCAACCCACTTCCTTGGTTTGAAAAGAATGTGCTTTTCTAATCTGCTGTGCCTTGGAAAAAAGGGTAAAACTTGCTATCTTTTAACTCCATTTAACACTACTTTAGATTCCCTTTTATATAAGAATAACTTGATCCTACTCAAAATACTTGGCCCCTTTGGTGACGGAGTGGAATGTAAGAACACTTTAGCAGATCTGAACGTGAGTCAACTCCAGTCATTTTGGAATGAAGTGATAGAGTTTTCAATTCCTTCTTCAGAGTTCACAGAAGATAAGAAAACCGGGATTAACACAGTAGACTCCCTTTATTACACATGGCTGAATAAAGCAATTATCTGTCTATCAGGACTGTAGTAAATTGTGCAACAGCATTAAGGAAGGGTGGATGGATAAAGGCTATTCTCTCAGAAAAGGGTGCTGATATGTAAGGGAATCCTTTGAGTTTAACTTGTAAACTGTTTTATTTTGGAGTTTATCTTGTGCTACCCTTGCAGCTTAGAGAGAACTGATTTTTTTTTTTTTTTTTTTTTAATGTATTGTTGACGGCGTTTTTCAGTTCCTTACCCATCTGAATTTTATTAGGGGGGTTATTTCAAAGACATCTCTGGTTTAATCATGTTTAAACAATCTGTTTAAGACCTGTTGTGTAGATATAAACACAATAGTCCTTTAATGTAGTGAAACAGACTTCTGACAGCCACAGCACTAACAGACATCCATCCATTATTGCTTAAGCTGCTATTCCTTCCATGCCTGACCTGAGAGGCTAACCACAGAGCGCAGAGGACAGCATTCGCCACTTAGAAGACACTGGCATGCACCGTATTAATGTCTAGCAAGCAGAGAATTCCAGAGCGGCAGACAATTGGATAGGCCTTAGACTAGATTAAAACTAAGTACCTTAAATCTGTTTTAATGGCTATGTTTACATCTCCTTCTTCTTCATTCCTTTAAAAAAGTAATCAGGTTTCGCAAGCGTTAAGAAAACCACCTCTTCTTGCCAGCTGGAGTAGGTCCAGTTCAAGCAAGAAATTTCCCCCCTTTCTGTCTTTTTCTTTTTTCTTCCTCTATGATCTTCACTGCCATTCAGCACAGCAAGACCAGGCTGTGGCAGCTGGCTGCCTTTTTCCTTGGTTATTACTTTTTAACATTTTCTTCCTGTTACAGAAATGGGAAAATTGAAAATGAGGCTCTGCTGCTGTAGCAGCACATGTCAAGAGAGGCGCCCTTTGCACTTTTTAATTACTTCTAGGTAGCTTTTCTTTCTTTGCTTGAAACACACACAAGGTCACATAACATGTGCACAAAACTGTAATAATGAAAGAGAAACAGAGAAGATCGCATGCTAAGGACATTCAGCCAGGATCCAGGAATTGCGTGACAGTCTGTAGGCTAGTTGTCACTGGACTCTTTGAAGAATAATGCCATCCATGTTTAGCTGGATTGTTGGCAAATAAACAGTGATGCTTTTTGTTCAACTGTGGAAACTACCATTTCCACTGCTTAAAACGTTACCATTAAAAAAATCTTTACATCTCTCGGTGGGGTCTTTATAAATGCTAGTAACCCCAAACTGTGGTGTGTGTGAATATATTATGGTAAGGAAAGGCAAAGGAAATGTTTTCACAACTAAAACACTCAAGTTTTACTAAGTTTTGGGAGTAAAGTGTAGATAGACATAGAGAAAGAGATCTTTTGTTCATTTCCCAGAAACTGAAGGGAGAGATACAGATTCAGATAGCCGAGGATGGCTGTGAACGTTGGGTCGTAATTAGTAGGAGAATAAGCTGTGTTGTGATAAAACGGAGTCGGAATGACTGGGTATAATGTCATAAACTCTCTGAATTAAGCTTCTCTGCTTTCTCTTATTCTGTTCTTTCCAGGTCTCTTTTCCTCAACTTTTTTTTTTTCTTTCCTGGTATGGCAGCCTGGTATATGAAAAAGAGGGCTGAGGCAGGTCAGGGGACTGGCTTCCACTGTCCCTGCCTACTTCCATGACTTCAAACAAGTCAGAGTATTTTTCTGGGCATCAGTTACTTTTCTCAAATGAAGGACAGGGTCTGGTGAAATACGTGTTCTCTTCCAGCTCTGAAAACTTCTAATTCATATAATTTTACTTTGAATGGGAGTAAAGAGGGAAAGAAGCATCCCTTGGAAACAGCAGGCAGACAAAGTCAAGGATAGCAGGATTGGAACTAGAAAGAAAGTGCCAGAGAATTTGGAGGTAAAGCGGCAGAGTAGATGAGAGATGTTAGGACGCGGAAGAGGGGCGGCGGTGAACACAGCCAGCTTCTGTTAGCTCTTTGTTCCCCTGCCTGCAAAAGGTATTACATCTCCTCTTGTGTATTTCCCTTATGATTTCATCTGGCCTTTCTTTAAATGTTTTTAATCCTGTTTTTCTTCTTGCCTCCCATGAGTTTCTTTTCCTTTAGGTGTTTCAAGTTTTTTGAGTCCATTATTTCAAGAAAAAAGATTATACTCCAAGCATATGTTTATTAGAAGTTATTCCTGATGTGTGAATGATAGGGGCATAGCCTGATGGGGCCGTCCTTTCTTCCAGATACTTTATTCTCTGATTGCCGTGACTGGCCACAGCCTAAAATCTCAAAGTCATAAAGGAACTTGCATTTCTATACATGCAAAATAATATTTCACAGTTCTTTCATTTGTATATTTATTGAAAGATTTTGAATTCTTTAACCTTTAGAAGCCTGCATTTTGAAAGAGGCTGTCCTTCAATGATCTCTCTCATGCGTCTAATTGTATTTAAAAAATGACTACATATGAGTTTGGGAGAGTGAACTTTTTACTCACTGATCTAAACCGGAGCCTTTTATTATTAAAAGAAAGCAAATTCAGCTTTTAACATTTTTTTTCTTTGAACTGGCGTTCCTAGAATATTTCTATGGAGTCTATCGCTTAACTACGTAATTATGTCTCTTGAGTAGATTATGTTTTTCTTCCCATAATTATGTTTTTACCCAAGAGACTGGAAGGCTTCAGACCTCTCTTGGGTGAAATTGTTCTTCCTCTCTTCCTCCTTGATACTCTCTGAATTCTGCATGCCTGACTCTGTTCAAGGGCTGAAAGGGGGCTCTTGAATGTATGTGGTAGTGATTATGATATTTTTTTCCCTTAGAAATTGGTTTATATATTAAGAAGGGCCCTTAGAGAGAAGCTCTGTTAGTTCATTTTTGAAATACCATCAGAGAAGAATCTCCTGGAAGGAGATTTGTTTATGATCTGTGGTCCTCTGTCTGAAGCCACACACTAACACTGCTCTAGGGCCGTCTCCTCTCACGGGCCGTCCTGGGTGAGCTGTGGGGCCCCGTGCACACGTCATACTGCATGGCTGCTAATTTCCAGTGGCTCAGAGGGGCTACAGGCCTTAAACATGAAGACAGTTTCTTAGTCCATTTCATTATTCTAGTCCAGAAATAGTTTTTGACCTGAACCAGACAGCATACTCTTAGGAAAAAAGATGACTCAGCAGCCTTTCCCAGCAAAGATTATAGACTCATCAATTTTACTGTGGGAAATGTTTCCCAATAACCAGCCTTTTTTTTTTTCATCCTCTCTGTCTTTTACTGGACAAAAGGAGAGAGAATTCTAAATTTATGAATGTTCTTATTTATTAATTCCACAAACATGTGTTGTATGTCTTCTCTGTATCTAGGCTGCAAGTTATGTGCTAGACATAAGACATGACACCCATCCTTAAGGAGTTCACAGTCAAGTCCAGGAGAATCTAAGATAATAAGGTTTGAAATTATGTATAAATATTTTATATCAATTCATAGTAAATGCTTACCGAATGCCTACTACACTTAAGTATAACCACATGTGGAAGACAAAAAACAATTGTAGCTGCTCTCAGCTTGCTGAGATAGAAACCAGAAGGATCAGCGAGGCCCTAGAGACGGAAAAGACCAGAACAATGTGATGACCAAGTTGAGACTGGGAAGGGATTTGGCCAAATGGAGATGATGGGGAGAGGGTATTCCAAGTAGAGGAGACAGCTTGGGCAAAGGCACAGGGATTCCTGAGGAACCGTGGATGGTCCAGGGTGAGTAGAGCACAGGCTAGGAGCAGCGCAGTTGTAGCCATCGAAAATGAGAGTGACCAGGTACATTTAGACTGTACTTTCCAGGTCCTGGTTTTCTGGGCTCAGGGGGTTCTGTTTAATTCAATAGACATTATAAGACAATTGAAAGGTTTTGAGCAGGTGAGTAACATTAATGTTAGGATTTAGAGACTGAAAGGATTTTAGAAATTACGGAAACAAACCCTTCAATTTTGGTAGACCCAGAAAGTTCCATTAAATCCCTTCCTGTGGTCATACAACTGTTTGGTGCCCTTTCAGTTATGCCAGGCTGATACTCTGGTGTATTAGCCACAACTGAGAGGTTAGGAGTGGTTCTGATGGGAATGGAAAGCAGGGGCCCATCCCTGTAGAAACTTTAGGAATGGGCTTGACTGGATGATAGGGTCTAGGAAAGAGAGGTGGCAAAGATATACGTAAGCTGGATTTTGAGCCTGGGAGACTAGAAAATGAAGTTATTAATAGAAATAAGGAAATTAGAGGAGAAGCTGGTTGGGACTGTTTATATTGGTTGTGGGGGGGCTAGTGCTTCAGGGAGAGGCAAAGGGCTTAACTAAACATTACAAGCATTACAAGAATATAGGTCTTTGATTTTTAGGCTTTCTCGAACCACCAGTGAAATGTAGTCATCCAAATGTAAACAGAGAAGAGTTTCACTTTTCTCAATAGTATTTCCATTTTCACACATATGTAGGAATGCAGAAAATCAAGGTTTTTAATCCAGAGCCTCAGTACTTATATAAAGTATTAGGCTCCAGACGTTGCATGGCTTCCCTCAGAACTCACTTGAGTCTGTGTAATCTTCCCTGTTATGTTGCTTTTGCTGGAAACCGTCTAAACTGAGCTCTCTGAGATATACTAAGGCTCATCCTTAGTAGTAGAATTCTAAGTAATTTCATTTGGAATTGAATTATGACTCTAAAATTAGTCAAATCATTCCCTAAACCCTCCCTACAAACACTCCTTCTTGTACCACTTGCAGGGTAGAGAGATTAGAACTCAAGGCGCCATTTCCGCCCCCCCCCCCCGAACTGCTGTGGAATAGCAGCTCTGTTGCTGTATAACCAGTTTACTCAGAAAAATGGTAGTTCTGATGCAAGTCCTCTGCTCTCTTCCTTTTCGCTCCAAGGATCATTGTCACAACATTCTTGAGTAGTCATATCCTGTGGCTTGAGCCCTAGAGTATTCAACCAGATCTCATTCTGTCACACACTTGCTGACAGCAGAATTAGCTAATGTCTCCCCCGTCACCCTTCTCTTCCAGGGAAGGCTGAACACATGGCAGAGGAGGCTCACAGGCTACCAGAGTATCGTTTTATTGGTCAGGGGATAAAAAGATCTGTCTTCAAAGGGCCGATTCCCGTATATATTGTATAGTGTAAAAGAATTAATGTGTAGTTGTACAACTAGAGGTATCAAGTGATTTGAAGAATAGTGTGCCTCTGTTTAGATCAAGATCACATATATGTTTCTCACTATCTTATCTCACAAGGTATCTATTATCATTTTTCTGTCGTTTGTCCTCCAGCCAGCTTCCCTCCTTCCTTCTCTGCTTATCACAGTCCTACTCCACCTCCAGGAACACGATGATCTTGTCAGTGAGAGTTTTCTCTTTCCTTCTAGTCAACATCAGTTGCTCTCCTGTTCTTCCTATAGCACTTAATTTTTTTAAAAAGTTTTTTCTTATGAAAAATTTCAAACATACATTAAAAGAGATTATATTTTATAAAACCCCATATACCCATCACCGTATTTTGTAATTAATAATATTTTGCCATTTTCACTTCAATTGTTATTTTGCTGAAATATTTTAAAGCAAATACCAGACATCGTGACACTTTACCCCTAAATATGTCAGTGAGCCCTTCCAAAAAATAAGAGCATATTCTTACTTAATTACAAAAAGCACCACTTCCTTAATGTTTTGAAATAGTCCATGTTCGTAATTCCTCCATTGCTCCCCAAACCATAGCATTTTAGTGATTGCCCTCACCACCGTCTTTTTCAGTTATATTTAACTGCTTGCCTTTCTTCCCTACTACACTGTGAACTGCTTGAGGGCAAGGGCATTATCTTATCTTGTATATTTCCTCTTCTCTCCTCCTTACAATGCCTACTGAGACACGTGTGTGGTAGCTGCCCAGTACACACTAGCTGGACTAACTGACCTGAATGTGGACATGGTGCTGAGTCCTGATTGATGCTCTATTGCAGATCTGCCTTTTAAGTTTATTTATTTTATTTAAAGATTGTATCTTCATGATACCCAGGATACAAGTAGATACGTAATAAAAGCAGTGAGCGTTTAAAACTGATTTAAAATACGACTGTAAAAAGATGAGCTGCCGTAATGCCCTAATGATCAGCAAAATGACCCTGCTGTGCCACATTAGGCTGGACTGACCATGACATGGTGCCCTCTTTGTGAAAGGTGCCTTGGTTTTGAAAGGTGCACTCTCTTGTAAGTGTGTTTGGGCATCCTTTGGGAGGAATGCTCTAACTGGAGCAATGCATCATGTTGTGAATGTAGTGCATGGAGTGTGAGGTTCTGGCGGGGGGCCACATAGCTCTCCAGAGTTGTTAGGCAGCTCTCAATCAACTTTTGTAAAAATGGGCAAAATGAGTCACATCACAGAGGCAAGTTTATTTTCGTGGTTCACATACCACAGTTTCGGAGTCTTTGCGTACCAGTTTCAGATGTATGATTTTTTAAGCAGAAGTTCTAATGGCAGCATTACCAGTTTTCATTGTGGGTGAGTTGCCCTTGGACCAAAAGAGCTGGGTGGGGAAGAATGGGACGATTAGCTGGACTCTTGCTTAGTGACTTAACAGAGCCTCATATGCCTTTGCTCCGAGGATGTGTGAATGCTATGACCTTTTGATTGTGCTTTCTTCTTGTGCCCCTGAATTTATTGCAACAAAAGTCATATTCAGCCAAACACACTCAACTTTTTGAAAGAAATTTGTTCTGAAAACTTTTTTTTCTGTTTTAAATTCACTTCTGACCGTGGTCTCCCCTGAATGACTGATGCTGTACTGTTAGAATCTAAAATAAGCTGGTTGGCAATGGGCGTGACAGGAGCCCTGGACCAGCAATCAGAAAACCCGAGTTCTGGTCCTGCCACTAACTATGTGACTTTGGGAAGTCACTTGCCCTCTCAGGGACTCAGGGTCTTCATCCATAAAAGAAGGACATCGCTCTAAAATTTAGAGTCTAAATGATTTCTGCTGTCCTTCTCAGCTCTGTGATTCTAAATGACTTGCAACAATGCTTAAGAATTTTGGTGAGAGCAAATGGGGCTTTTTCAGAAAGCAAGAAAGCAAGGTCTCACTTAAGTGACTGTCCTTCAGGGAAATTCCATAGGAAGCAGCAGTAAAGGCTGGTGTCTAAAGAAAGGCTTTGCCCACTGGATTCACTAGATTGCCAAAGAAGAAGAGAAGAGTTTTTTTTGGTAAAGATAGTGTTGTGATATGATATCTTGGGCCAGAAAATTTTCTCTTGACCAAGACATTTATCTAAAAGAAGAGAATATTCATTTGTCCATTTATTGCATAAATATTTATTGAGCACCTCCTATATGGCAGGCACTGAACTAGGTTGTGAGGGTACAGCTGTAAACAAGACAGAGCACTCATTCTTATGGGACTTATAGTTTTGCAGGGGAGACAAATAAATACACAAGATAATTACAGACTGTGTAATTATCCATAAAGGAACTAAACAGAGGGCGTGCTCGAGAGGGAGGGAACCTACTCTGGGTAGAGTGGGCAGCCAGGACCTCCACCTCCTCATAGGAAGTGGTGTTCACCCTGAGGTCTAAGGGATGAGAAAGAGTGAGCTATACAAAGGAGCGGGGGAGAGCATTTCAGGAAAGTAGAAAGGTTCTGGGATGGGAAATGAAAAGGAGACGATGTCAGATGCCCAGAGAGAGATGATGGGGTCCTGGACTAGGGTTGTGCCGATGGAAATGAGAGAAGTGAATAATACTTGCAAGATGGAAATGACAAGACTTGGGAATGGATTGAGTGTGGGGAGTGAGGGATAAGGGGAAATCAAGGAAAATGTCTAGGTTTTTGGCTTAAGCAACTTAGTGGCTGGTGCCATTTACTGAGATGGAGGGACTCTTAGGGAGGAATAGAGTTTTTTGGAGAGAAGAATCAAGAATTCTGTCTTAAATATATTCATTTAAGATACCATTGAGGCATCCCAGGGGAGAGTCAAGTAGGCAGTGGGACGCACAAACCTGGAACTTAGGACAGAGGTCAGGGCTCAGCCAGGAACGGGGAGGCGTTGAGTGCTTGGGACAGTGAGATCAGCTTGGGCAGTGGTTCTCTACCTCGGCTGCACGTCGGATCATGTGGTGAGCTTTAAAAAAATAACTTTCCCCAGAACCTACTCCCAGAGATTCCGATTTAATTGAGCCGATGTGGGGCCTGGACATCCATATTTTTCAAAGCTCCTTAGAGGATTTTCTTACGCAGCTAGGGTGGAGGAGCCACTCTCAAGGGAGGAAGTGCAGCTAGAAAAGAAGATCCAGGACCGAGCTTTTCCATAGTCTTAAACACAAGAGTTTTCCGTTCTTTATTCCTTCCTCCTGCTTGGAAGATCCACTCTTTGGCCCTCTGGATGAGGTTTGCTTCTCTGTGTGCCGTGGCAGAGCACCCTGTCTTTGATTTAAGTCAGCGCACCCTTGTCTTCTGTGTTCTCAATTTCTGAAGGGATCGCTTGGGTGCTGAGGATCTTCATTCTGCCCATCATGTGAGTGTTACCCTGATGTGGTTTAGCGGTAGCGGGTATTTGTCATGGTTGAAAGACAAAGAACCTGTTCAGCCTTTGCTCTTTCTTGTACAGTAAGAATTTTGTTGTGGTTGTGGTGGTGGCTATGAAGGGGCAGACATCTACAAGGAAAATGGGTATATCTTTTGTATACATGCAGCCACAGAGAGATGTTCCCTGAATTCCTCTGTGGTGTCTGTAAGTACTTGGTAGCTCATCTTTGAAGGTAATTTCCAAAAGGTCATGGAGGCTTTTAAAATTTCACCTGCTCTTAAGTTTTTCACACTTGTTAGTGCTACTCCAAGTCCTTTATTCCTGCCTACAACGTCCTATTACTCCCCTGAAGCTCTGGGCTAAGAGAAAATAAAAGTGTGCTCACACATCCATGTACTGAGCTCATATCTCATACAGTCTCCATGAAAACCTAATGAAAGGGCTGTAGAAAACAGAGGCAAACCTTATTAAATTTCCTTGTGACCCATGGCCCACATAAAGTCCCAGTGTATAAAGGAACCATGCAAGATCATGTAGTCTCCCTTAACCCTCAGGGAATCTGCCATTCCAAAAATATGGCCTATTAAAAAAAATAACTTCCAGGGACAATTCCATAAGCTTTCTTGTTAATGTTTACAGCTGTGTCAAGACCACACCAATACTTTTTTTTGGTATGTGTTTGAGGAATGGATTCCATGGATCTAACTGTGACAAGTACTATATAATTCCCTAATCGTGAAACTAGTTAGACTCAGCAAAATGTATTGATGGAAGTTTGTTTAGGGTAATGGGTGAGCTATTAACTTTGTAATTGAATCCTTGCTGCTGCTTCTGCTTGTGTTGAAAACCAGCCCTGGCACCTCACAGGACTTAGTTCTTAGGTGTCTCACTTTGTCGATCTGGATATTTTCAGTGTTCCATTGCACCTGGGAGAGGAAGGGAAGAGAAAGCTAGAATGCCAACATTGATGGTGCCACATGATGAGGGGAATGCTTAGTAAATTAGGACTAGAACCATATCCTGGTCCAGGCTGAGCTAGTAAGTAGCTGAGGACCACGGGCTAGTTGTTTTACCTCTGTTGGACTTAGTTGCTTCATCTATGAACACCTTACTTGCCAGGGTCTAGGAGCTGTTTGGGTAATTTCTGAAGGTCCTTTAGAGGTCTAAAGTCTGCTTGTAATCTGGATAAAAAGTTGATGGGAAAACAACCATCAAGAAACAATGAGTTTCCCTAGTTTTTCCTAGTCATTTTTCTCCTAGTCTTAGTTACTCTGTTACAGCAGATGCCCCAACTTACACAGGCAGGAAATAGGGTGGTGGGTGCATTTCAGTTAATGGGCCTAGTTGGAACATGTTTGGCTGTGGAGACAGCTACACTCATATTACCAAGCCTTGGCTTCCTGTCTGTTTTCTTTGGGCTGGGTAGGCAATGAAAAAGGAGACAGGAAAATACATTTTGGGGCAAATAAAATAAGGAATTTGTCTTATGAAGACAGCTTATAGTTGGGAAATTCTAATGTTCAACTTAACCCTATCCTGATTTTTCCTCTTCTCCTATACGAAGTGGAAGATGAGGTGTTCTTCCTGCTACCCACAGAATATACCCTCCCATTCTTGAAGGCTCTTAATAATCCTCCTTCAAGGTATTTTCTTTTATGGATATAGTCCTAATTCCCTTAATTTTTCTTCAAAGGGCAAATTCTTATTCCAGTCATCATCTTAATGGCTCTTCTTTGAATCAGCTTTAGTTACTTAACATTTTAATAAAACATTGGGGCCACTTACTGAGACCTCACTGGTATGGAGTATGGAAGAAGGAATCCACAATATATTTCTGTTTGAATATTAGGCATTATTGTGCTTGTTCACTACGGCACCACTCTACAGATTTACATTTACCTAATGTTGCACCAAGATTCAGATGGTTTTCTGTTATATTTGCACCAGGGCAATACTATACTCTTTGCTAAGAATGATTTGATGGTTTTTAAAAAGTCTTAGTACCTTGGTTATATTTTAATTTGCATATTTATTTAATATCTAGAATTTCCTTGGACATAGACTTGAATAAACTGGAAGAGAGACTAAGTTTTGTGTTTTTTTTTTAAATAATGGATTCTCACATTCACATGGTAACCCAAAGGCTGTTTTTCAATTTCTTTTACAAAACCACAGTACTAGATTTAAAATAAAAAAAGCATTTTCTCTGATTTAGCATAGTTTATTATATGCTTTCAGGCTTTGGCATTTCACAAAATATCTAGATTCCTCTTGAGAATTTGAGTTTCCTTGCTTATATTTTTGTTTTTTCTTCTTAAGGGGGTCTGGGTTTGAGTTTTCATTTTTCAGAAAAGAGTCTCAGTAGGGTATGGTTGTAACATAAAAAAGAAAAAGTCACTATGGTCATCATGGAAATTTCCCTTTGACAAATATGTTTGTGTCTGTTTCTGCCCCAACTTTGGGACAATATGACACATGCATGGACTCTCTTTCAGGGGAGGTTTCTCCTTCATGAAACAAGCAAACACACCCCAGTACGCATTCACCTTTCCCATCCTCACTTTGAGGCTGGAGGAGGTGCCCAGCGAGTTCCTCTTGAGCTCCAGCATCCCGGCCTGCTTACAGATGCTTGACTCGGAGGCACCCTCTGGGACCCTCAACTCTCCACTTATAGGACAGAACTAGGATGCTTGCCACCAGAGGATGCTTATAAAGCAATTTGAAATGGAAGGCATTGTATGGACACTTCATTATAAATATCAGTATTGATAATTCCTTGGCTTAAACCCCCAGTATGTATGTTCACATATCTATTTAGCATGATCAATTGTTCAGCTAATTAATATGCTTTTATTTTATGATTTGCTGTTTCCAGGGCACAGACAGAAGCTTGATGACTCTAAACCTAGTTTGTTCTCTGACCGCCTCAGTGATTTAGGGCGCATTCCTCATCCCAGTATGAGAGTAGGTGTCCCGCCTCAGAACCCACGGCCCTCCCTGAACTCTGCACCAAGTCCTTTTAATCCACAAGGACAGAGTCAGATTACAGGTAAGACAGACTCATAGGTTTCACTTGCACAGACTCTGGCAGGCTGGGGGTGAGGGGCTACCAGAGGAGATGTGTTCACTTCAGAACTCCTGGAGCTGTGACATGGCTTATTATCAAAGAATCAAGACTTGAAGATACTGACCGTCTTTTTTTATAAAAAACAAATTCCAGTATTCAATAACTCTGAGGTAAAATTTGGGGGAAGTTTCTACTAATGCTGGACTCTGTAGCAGTGTCAGTGTGCACGCTGGTGGAACGGTAATAACTCTGCTCTCTGGGAGAATGTTTGCTGTAAGTTTCTATATTGTGTCCAGGTGGTCCAGGGGATAACATCGCACCCTCACTATTAGAAAATTAGTGTTACCGTCTCAGATTTGGGCTTAAGTTTCTTATGTATATAACTGTTTCATTACGTTTGCTTGAAAATTGCCCAGGGCTAACAGGAAGCCTTGATTGGTGGTTATAAGGGAAGGTCAATGAGCGGCTCATCGGGCAGACAGAATGCACTTCTGATTCACATTTAGCTCTAGTTCCTCATGCGACATTTCTCTTTATATATTCTAGTGAGCTGCTTACTTTACCTTTCTTCTTAAAATTAACATCAGCATTGCATTATAGACTAATCATTCACATTTGGTGCATTAAGACTCCCAGCTCTTCTTTTTTTCTGCCCCACTTGTGCAAAAACAGATCATATTTTAGGACTAGTCTGATTGCTTTTAGGTCACGGTGACAAGAGAGTGTGTTAATCATCACAGATCTTTAATCTGTAGATCACAATTATTGAAAGCTGAAAGGAACTCTCCATGTCATCTAATTGCTATTGGTGGCAGAAATGGACTAGAACAGAGGAAAAATCACTCAAAACAAAATGTACAATAAACTCGCAACATGGATTTTTTTCTAATGGTTAGGTTTTTGTCTATAGTGGTTTAGGTTTTGAGTGTCCTTAATGGTTTATAAACATAATTGTTTATAAACTAAATGATCTACCTCTCTGTCTCTCCTGCCCATATTAGGTATATATCTTCTTGGATATTTACTTAGAGTAGGTTTCTGTGGGTATATGCATATTAGTCTGAATATATGGGTATGCCTGAGTATGTATTTTAAAAATAATATAGAATTATAAAAATAAAATATGTAAACACTGAAGAGAACCAGATATCTGCATCAGGGAAAACCTTAGAGCTCTGTGAAGAATAGCCACGTGTTAGCCTAAATAAATTTCTAAATGTTGATGTGTAGGAATCAAAAGGTTAATATGTTTACTACACATGCGTCCTTGATAAAAATGCAAGGGTGAAATTCACACTAACTCATGCATTTGAAGCTTATAGCTATAGCTGCTACTGCATTTAGAGGAGCAGACTTTAGATCATTGATTAAGGTTCATAATAGCTGTCCTTTTTCCTTATAGTAATCATTAGACTCTGTGTGTGTGTGTAGAAGCATATGTATACATATATAAAAGTGTTTATACATGATTTTTAAGGGACTTATGATGGCTAATAAAATATACATAAAAAACTATGTTATGATTTGGCAACCTCTGGGTTCTTTAAATGTTTGATTTCTATATTCTAATCCTTAACTGTTTTCTCATTATGTTCTGCTAATGACTAATGCTTTTAAACAGCCTTTGGAACCTTTGCATTGCTTGATTCATTTAAGAAGATGCTTTTCCCAAGGCTTTGGCCTCAAACCTAAAGATGACACCATAAAATAGAACCAGAAGACATTTTAGAATCTGAAGTTACCTTAGATCTCATTAACCAAAGGCTGGTAAAAGTTGTGAAGAGGATCTACATTTTAGTAGCACACCCCCCCTGCCCCCCTCCCCAGATGTGAGTGCAGAGCGAGGCTCTGAGGAGGTGTGGGGCACAGCGATGCCAGAAGAGCATCTGAGCAGACAGGAGTGTGGCCACCTCCACAGACTCGGCCCTCCTCTGGTCGCCAGCCTCTCATCAGCCTCCTTCCTCCCTGCTCGGAGGCTCAGGAAGGTTAAGCTTCTTGTCTGCAGTTTTACAGCACGTCAGTGGCAGAGCAGAATTAGTTCTCTGACTCAGTGCAGTATATTTTTTCTTATACAATACCATACTGCAATTCCATCATGATCATTTAAAAATAATATTTAAATATTCACTAGATAGATTTTTAAAAATGAAAATAGATAACAAGTTTATTTCTAGGTACTCATAGATTTCTGGAGTTATATTACAAGAGTATTAGCTCTGCATTTTGGGATTATAGCACTGGTAGAATCGATCTACAGATCAGTCTTCTCATGTTTTTAACATCCACAGGTATTGGGCCCAACAACTTTCTCCAACTTTCCAAATTTGCAGATTCACATGCAGATATACATGCCACCACGACCTACTCTTGGCTATGTGCACTTTCTTTGAATGCTTCCATATTGTTAGTGAGATAATACAAGTATCTTCCCCTAACTGAATATGTACAGAGTTCTACCGTGACCCAAATTCTTAGGAAAACCCAAGAACACTCATAGCAGCAGCAACTTCAACGTGAATTGAATAGATTTCATCTTTTTCTCTCTGGATTAATTTTCTTATTTATTTAATAAGTCTGATTTAGAGCCTACCACATGTAGAGAATTGGGTCTTAGGTAGTATGGGGGAGGGAAGAAAAGTTCTGTCCTTGAGTGAAAGTCTAATGAAGAAGATAGGCCCTGGCATGGCCACATCCTGTGCCCCAGACTGTGACGTTGTTGTTCCTTGAGTATACGTTCTTCTCTCTGTACCCCCTTACTTAGCCTAGTCTATGGATGGTGGTCGCTGTCTGTTGTCAAGATCCACCTATCCTTTAAGGTCACTGTTATCTTCTTCAGGAAAGAGTCCTGGAACCTGCATCTAGAGGCTGCCTATCCATACTCTAAGCTTTAGTTGAGGTTGTCTTATTTTATAGCTCCTGTATATTTGCTTTTTTCTGCCCTGCTAGGTTGTGAATTCTTTGAGGGGTTTATTACAGGGATTTGTTTTCTTTTGTGCCTAGCACAGTGGTAGTGTCTCATTAAATGTTGAATGAATGAAAGTTTAGATGAGAAGAAATCAGTGCAAGAGGGGCTGGAATATCCTGCCTTGTGGGCATTAACTGCTCTTTCTAATTTCCTCTCCCAGGGTGCCATTGTTCTCTGGTGATGAACAGTAACGGCAGACATCACGTTTCAATATATCACCTACATAGTTAAACTATTTCGTATCACTCCAATTTAAGATCTACATAATTGCATGATTAAATTTAAATTCTGCTTGTGAGCCTTTCGTATAATGGTTTTTGTAACTTCGTTGCAATATGCCACATTTGCATTTTAGGTCATGTAATCCTTTGGTTAAAGGTGTTTGTTACAGAAAGGGCCCAGTTAACTCTTGTTGGCTTGGACCTCTTGATATCTCAAGCTCTTACCCCAAAAGTGTAGATAATGATCATGGTTGTATGGTCACCACTAGTGCTCCCACTTGCCAACATAAAAGGCAAGTCAAACTCCCAGAAGAGCGAAATGAAATTAGAAATCACCAATTGAGGAAGTCATAAGCATTAAGTGTTTCATATTAGCGTTCTCCAGTGTCTCTGGCAGTTCCTAGGGCTGCAGGTCCTGGCCGTGCGTGGGCTGGCTTCTCTGCAGTGCTGGTCTGATGGTGTCACTCTGTGGCAGTCTTTCATGGCTGATGTTCTGCCTGAGGGCCCAGGGCCTCCCCACGGCTTCCTGAGGAAGTTCCTTCCTCTGCACCTTTTTTTTTATCTTTCAGACATCTGGTGCCTGTCTCTGGTGCTAGGAAACACCTAGTCTGTCACAGATGTCTACTTCTTGTGATTCAGAACGTGATGATGGCAGTGGAGTAGGGATATTATGTGAGGAGACATTGCTCAAAATAATCACTGTGTTCAACTCAGTACTCTCTGGATGGGTGAGCTGCACCTACGGAAAAAAAAGGCTAACTCAGGCCCTTGGGTTTGGTGTATTGGGACATTCACCTAACTTTTGGGGTGGGCATTCTGCTCTTCTGTTATTCATTTATTCAAAAAGTATTGATTGCTTACTATCTGCTAGGCATGAACTTAAGTGAACAATATAGATCTAGTGTCTGCTCACGAGGAGCTTACATTTTAGTGACAGGTATAGTCAGTAGGTAAATAAGCATACATACAAGATAATTTCAGATAATAATACACGCTTTGGGAAAATGAAATAGGGTAATGCGATAGAGAGCAATTTAGGGAGGGAAGAAGCTAATTTTGGTTGGAAAGTTGGGAAAGGGTTCTTTGAAGGGCTTTGAAGGTCTGTGAGGAACAGCATTTCAGGTGGTGGGAAGCTTGTGCAAAGGCTCTCAGGAAGCAGTGAATGTGGTGTGTCCAGGGGACAGGAAGGTCAGTCCCCTGGAATTCCCCAGTTCCTGGAATGTAGTGAACAAGGAGAATGATCCAGAAAGGCAGGCAGGGGCTAGATTATGGAGCGTCTTCAAGGTCCTGGTGAGGAGCTTGGGTTTTGTTATGATCGCAGTGGGGTGCCATTGAAGGATGTGAAGCAAGAGAATGACATTATCTAATTCACATGTTTTTAAAAAAATCGCTTTGGATGCTGTGTGAAGAATGGATCATAAGGGGAAGGTGGTGGAAGTCAGGTCATCATTCAGGAAGCTATTGCAGTTAGAGAGAGTTAAGGATGGTAGCATTTCTCTTCTTTCTTGAAAATTCAGATCCCATGCTGGCATCTCTGTCAGGACTCTTCCAACCTACCCAAGCCGAGTCTAAGGCTTCCATACTGCTGTTCCACGTGGTGACAATTATTTGTTTACATGTCTGCCTCCTCCATCAAACTTTAAACTTTCAGAGTCTAGAGCCATGTTTGATTTATCTTTGTGTCCCCATTGTGTTATATAATGCCTAGTGCTTGGTGACTTTGGTTTGGTGATGAATGAATGAACAGGTCATTGACTTCTTCAGGAAGTGTGACCCATTATTATCCTAGCCCTAATATTTTTCTAGTACCTATTTGCTTGAATTGCTATTAGCAATTCATTTATGAATGCGTCAGGTGCCGGACATTGTTCTAATGAGGTTAACTCACACACCCCTCACAATAGCTCTATGAGATAGGTGGCATTATTATGAACACTGAGGGTCAGAGAGGCTAAATAACTTGCCCAAGGTCCCACTTAGAACTAGTAAGTGGGAAATACAGGAATTAAAGCAGATCTATATAGCTCCAAGGTCCTATGCTCTTAGCCACCAGGCACCCTTGGGAGGCTGAAGCATATTCTGTCATGGCTCTGTTTCCTCCCATTTCAGTACCTAACAACTTTCATCTGTGCAGCTCTTTACCATTCACAAATTAGTTTACATAAAGTTCTTGCTAAAGCCTTAAAACAATTCTTAAAAGTACGTATTTTACGGGTGGAAGAACTTGATTCTTCGAGAAATGACTTGTTAAAGGCCTCTTCAGCTATTATAGTTGACTGTGAGTTCCAGATTCTTAGTAGGCAATCACCCTCATCCCCATCAAGTCGAGCATGTTGCTGACAATCTAAGTGACATGTGTCTTAAGGGACGAATTTCTTTTTCTTCTCTCTTTTGGATATTACTTAGGATCCTTAGAGATGATATTTTTATAATAGAGATGCATTAGGAGTATCTGAATCATGCTTTAAAATGCAATGTCATTGTTTTTAGTGATTAAATTACAGTTATGTGAGCATATGTTCAAGGTAACATTTTTAGGACTGTCTTGAAAAACACTTTGCCTGACATCATGTAGAATAATCATAATCTTATCAGCAGTTACATTGACTGAAGTGAAGTAGTTTCCACACAACCTCAGCCTGATTCTGTACTCTCTTGGCAGGCGTTGCTTCTTTACACATTAAGAGGATCTCCACCCATTAGGCCAGCTGGGCTTGGGCTGCGTATATGTTTGCTGTCCGAGACCCCAGCCCACTGTGCTTGCACTGAAACATTTACTAGCATAATCCTTTCAGAACTAGGAAAGCACAGCTGAGTAGTGTGTGTCTCAAATTACTGTCCTATTCAACTGCCAAGTGACCACATGATTCTTTACTGTGAACCAAGTTGGGAGGTGATGTGGGCATGCAGTGGGGTGGTGGGGGCTGCAAGTGTGAGGGAGAATGAACCCGTGAGAGGCTCAGTGACTGTGAGTGAGCAGGAAGAATGACTAGTGCCGTGTGTGTGAGAATTGTAGGGTGTGGAAAGTGGGAGTTAAGTGAGGTCTCATGCTTTCTGACTGCTGTGGTCCTGCTCACCTGTAGGCATCTTGTGTCTTAAGGAACTGAATCACCACACTCAAAGACAGATTGTTGGAAGTATTGTTCTTTTACTTTGGTGGTGCTATGTTTTAATTTCTGAAGTTACTGGAAAGTCTTGTCCTGTCTTCTTCCTCTGAGATCTTTTGGGCAGGATAGCCAAGTAAATTTGCTGCTGCCATGCACATATATGAGCAAGAAGTCTCTTTAGAGGAGGTTGCTGGTTACAATCCTTATGAGAAAATGGTGTAAATCCTGTGTGTAAACACAATTTCACTTCTATCTGGCTCTGGCCACCACCTTATGAGGAAGCCTGGGCTGGCTTTGAAGTACAAAGCTTAGTAAGACCTTGTGAAGGGCTGGCAGTCAACATGTCATGTTGTTTCTTGACCTGTTAGCAGCATCCATAGGTTAGCTTCTTAAAGGTCTCTGCGCTTCTGTTGGAATTCCCTTATTAACTGAAGATGCTTTGGCTTTATTGTGCTTTTAGAAAAACAGAGGGGCAATGTTCCAAGAAAAATTAATGTCTTGAGTTCCAAAAACTTGTCTTTCTAATTTCCTCCTATCTGGAATAGACGATTCATAGTTAATAACTAATGGTGATAAGAAGAACCCATCTCCTGCATAATGGCTCACTTTATCCTTCCCCGAGACTGCTCTGTTTCTCGCCTGTCTTTAGGTCTCTGCCCACAGGATGTCTCAGTTTCTTTCTCTCATTCTTTTCTAAAGCGTCATCTTCCTCTTTTTAGTTTTATGTTTAGTTTTATCTTTACATACATGTATATATGTATATGTGTACACACACGTATATGTATCTTTCCTCTTTACTAATTGCCTAAGGACCTTTCTCTCCCCTCTTTACTTTTTGCAATGGCCTGTGGGCAAAATGATCAGAATATGAGTCTAACTTTGAATGAAACTTTCAACCTATAGGGCTAATCCAGGAGAGGGGCAAGCCGTGCATGCAGTTTGGTATAGTGGATGCTCTGGTGGTGTGTTTTGGTGTTTAATCATGGTTGGGCACCCAGGGCTTCAAACAGAGTGTTGGTGTATATTGCACTATGCAGTATTAATAGCAACAACAATATATTACAGATATTACCAGTTTAAAAAGTATTTTCATTCCATTTTTTTCATTTTAATATATGCAGAAGTATTCCAGGAATAAAATTGTATGGCATTAATCTCAGTTAAGACCATCAGATTCTTTCAAGGGCTTTTTTAAATTTTGGTAAGGACTTGCTTTTCAATTGTTTAAAAACAGTTGGTTCTAATAGTCTTTAAAAGACGGATTTCACAGAAGAGTGAGTATTGTGAACCTTATTTAGTGAATAAGAGAACTTAGGCACCAGGAGATTTCTGAAACTCTCAGAGCTGAAATTAGAAATCAATGTCCCAGGAAGGTGACATCTGACAGGGTGGTTTCAAGTTGGGGGTGGTGTGAGAGTATGGATGGAAGTGTTTGGAGCTGTCACCAAGGTGAAGCCTGGGGGCCGGAAAATAACTTTGGTTGAGCATCATTGAGGAGCCAGCTAAGGGCCGAGATCATTGGAAGAACTGTTAGCACAATTATGTGATTATCTCCTGCAGTGGTTGCAGTTTGTGAATGGGAGTGGGCTCTGGTGTGGTGGACCATCAGTGAGAATGACGGTTTCTCCTAGGACTCAGTACAAGTCAGGGAAACAAGGAAGATGTTGAGCCAGTTGCCAATGTGGGTGAATGTTCTGGAGGTTGGTAGGTTATGGTAAAGATGGAAGAACTTCTGAAGAGGAGTTGGCTCATCTGTGGCCTTGGAGAATGAGCAGCAGCCACGTGAAAAGGTTAGGAGGAAAGATCTGAGGAAATCCAAGTTTCAGTCCAGGGGGAAGTAGGAGTGTCTTACGGAAAGGTTGAGGGTAGATGGGAGCTCTTGGCCATTCCTTCAACCATTCCTCAGATGACAGATGGACATCCCATACCTCGTTCTGTCTTCCCCAGTGCTCTAGTCTGACAAGCGCTGAGAAAACACAATCCTCTAGCTATGTCTGACCAGGGCGGGAGGGGTCTACTACTCTCTTAATACAGCCCAAGACGGTGGTCACTTTTTGTCATCCCATCATGCTATGGCTTGCGGTCCGTGAAAAACTCTGCTCAGGGCAGGCTTCCCCCGTCCTGTCTTGGAGTTGACCGAATGCAGCACTGTACTTTTGTTCTTCCTCAGTTTCCTCATGTGGCTTCCAGCTCCTCTTTCCGTTTTGTAGGGTTACTTTATAGTTCTGATTCTTCATCCAGTGTGTTGGCTGGCTATTCCTTCCAATTTAGAAAGGTTGCTTCTAATTCTTCAAGAATTTGATGAAGATGCTAACACAACTAGGATTATAATGCCCTTGAATATGCCCCTGTGTCCCTCTCTCAAAGCTGATCATGATCCATATCAATGACCGCTCTCTGGTCGGCCTTTTCAGTTGCTATAAATCACATTAGAGATAAGGCATCTATCTTGCTGATGTGAAGATACACAATAGATAGATGAGCTTTCTTCTAATCCACTGCTCTAGTAATCCTAGGAAACATGTTTTTAGTGAACCTCTTCTGCTTTCCGATAGTCACAGTGGAGATCAAGTGTGGAAAGCTCATTGTACACAGACTGTTGAAAGTGACTTATGTGTTTTTAGTGGACTGCAAGCAAGTCAACACCAACAATGGCTCCAAAAATCTAGTTGAAATTTAGATTTTACCAATGGTAATGCCATTGTCAGAATAAGATAAATGGGTAAGAGAATGTAAAACTACTGTATATTGTGTAGTAAACTTCCAAGGCATAATCTTCAGATAATGTAATAACGTCATGCAGAAGAGAAGTGAGAGAGCGAGGCTAAGACGAGTAGTGAGTGGAGTTACAGGGACGTGTGTACTTACTATAAGGAAGAACTTGGTAGACCCTGCTCTCCCCAGTAGAAGCCCTTTGCCTGCTAGTCTCCACAAATTCTTGCGCTGTTATCGGATATAATGATCTGGGAGCAGAAACTTGGATTCATTCAGAGCAGCAAGTTGCTCTCCCTTAGCTCTTTACCTCTCTTGGCCCGTAATTTCCTCTTAAGCTTGTTTGTTCTGCTCATTCTATTTGAAGATCATTCTTCTTGATAGGGAAGATTAAATCAAAATAGTGTTGGGTAATTTTCCTTTCTAACTAACTGTCATCAGTAAAAATTATGCCCATTGTTCTCAAACTTTCGTGTATATTAGCGTTAACCTGGGGAGCTCGTTAAACGTACAGATGCCCAGGCTGTGCCGCTGAACCAGCGTGTCAGAGGTGGAGCCTGCCCGAATCACAGCTGCAGCCCAAGGCCCGTGACCCAGGCTCACCTTGCTTACCCAGAGCCTGTCTGATGCAGCCGAGGTGTCTCAGGAGCCTCATGCCCCTGGTCAGATGATGTGTGGAGGCAGCTAAGTGCCTTAGGCTGCTTCCTCGTTTCCTGAGTGCAGCTCCTGGACTCTGCCCTTGTGTCTGTTGCAGCTGCTGTTTCCCTGCACACCCTTCCCTATGTGCTGAGACCTCCACTGGGCTTCTGCCTGTTTCTATTATGATGCTGTCAGAGGGAGATTTTAAAAATGCAGATCTGGTTGTGTCACCCCTTACTTAAAAACACGTCAGTGACCTCCACGGCACTTAGGATCAAGACCAAACCCTCTAGCGTGGCCCAGCAGGTTCTGCATGGCCTGGCCCCTCCTTGCCTGTTCTCCAGGCTCATCTTGAACTATTTTGAGCCTTTTGTTTGTAATCCAACCACACTGGCTTTCTCAGCTCCTCAAAAAAACCATACTGCCTCCATCCCAGGAACTTGATACATGCTGTTCGCTTTGCCTAAAACTCTCGTGACCCCACCTGCTTATCGACTGGACTTCTGCTTGCCACTCAGTTCAGGGCTTGATCATCACATCATTAGAGAAGCCTTCCCTGACCCCCAGGCGCAGTTGGAGTCCTCCAGTGAACATTCTTATGGTGCCAAGGACATCTCCTTCTTAGCACTTAGCATAGTTGTATGATGAATTGATTAATGTCAGTCTCCCCTACCAAACTGTCAACTCTGTGAGGGCGGGGATTAGGTCTGCTTCATTCACCATCAGTATCGCTGGTGTGTAGCGCAGTGTCAGAGTAGGCACTCAATAAATGTTTTTTGAATGGATGAATGAGCTGGAGACAATTTTTAGAACCAGGGACACCATCATCCGATGACAGGAATCACCATGCCTGGGGACCTTCTATAACATCCCACCTGCCATATCTGACCCCCTGCATGTTGATATCAGCCTGATTGGAACCTGAGTTTACTACATCCACTTGAATACTGTGATTTGAACTAAGGGTCACTTCCCCTGGCCAGCACCACACCCACAGGACTCAAGTTCTGGTCCTACCTGTTTGTAGCTTATTCCCTTCCCTCTGCTGGCTTTACTATTGAGGTCCAGAATATGCCAAGGCTGAGGCCTGGTTCGGTGTGACATGTGGTATAGCCTCTTGTTTCTTCTATTAGGTTTTTCTGTTAAATAAGAAGATCGCCTCATTTTCTGTAAGACAGTTATGAGTCCCATCCAGCCAAAAGTTGGTGTTACTTAAAAAGCACTTATTACCTTGTCTGAGCAATTGAACTTCTTTCTGGTTTTTCTTTTAACATTTTGTTATGGGGTATGACGTCTTAGGTCATACACATCATTTCTCATTCTCTTCCCTTCTGTTGTCTCTTAAGATTTACTAAGTCCCTCTTCTCCATTGTTTGTGTTGTAATATAACTTGCTGTCATGCCTGGTGCACCCTACATAGCATCCAGTTTTATCCACACAGTTTGCCGCTTATTTCTCAAATTTCAGTCTAAAGCTCTGTGATTCAGTTGAGTTGATCTTCTGCCAAGTGATTCTGGTAGCCACGTTGGTCAGTTTGAGAAAGTCCCTGGTGGGGACAAGAGGCAGAGTCAAAATCCTGCTCTTGGCGTTTTCTCTGCCGACATGAGCCAAAACACTCTGTGATGGGAGGTGCCCTGAGTATCAGCCGTGTCAGCCACCTTTCAGAGCCACCCCAGACCAGCTCAACGTGGCTTCAGTAATTTCTGTTGCAACTACTGTCTCCAGAAAGGATGCAGGGTAGGGAGCTCACTTTTCTCAGTAGTTAGAATCATAGCCTTTCATAGCTGGAAAACATCTTAGAGATAACCCATATATTCTCATCTCACAGGTGAAAACAGTGAGACTCAGAGAAGGTAAATTATTGGCGCACGACTGCATGGTTAGTGCCAGAGCCTCTGGTCCAGGGCTCTTCCCGCACTTGGAGGAGCCTGTTTGTTTTAAGACCGGGTTTCCTATTAGTCAGGAGAACCAGAAATGAGTGGGAAAGCTCGTTCTAAAACTCCAGTCTAGCTAAAAGGGTTATTAGGGGAGACATAGAATTTGACATTTAGTATTTAGTGTAAATTGTTTTGAAATGGGAATTAATGTATGTATGAATGTGAGTATATTTGTGTTCTGAATGACCATAATATGACAGAAATAGTTTAGGATAGGAAACCGTAAAGCTGCCTCTCCCTGTTAGGATTGTTGACTTTATCTGACCCTGGTAGCAATGGAGAGGTGTAATCTTAACCCAGACTTTATATAAGTTCATTTTAAATACTCCAGTTTTCTCAAGAAATATTTGAGGTTTACACAGCCTGATCTGAGTACTGAGTGGGGAGAAAATGGGTGGAGGATAAGGGGTGGGAATGTGGGGCTCTCTACTTGTACCCCAGTCCCCAAATACGACAGGTGCTCACTGTGGACACGCTGAGCTCTGGCAGAATCGCTGGCTGTTGTCGGGTCACGTGACACAGCAGCCTGCTGGCAGCACAAACAGGAAGAAGCCTTGTGTTTCCTCCCATCTCTGTGTGAAGTTCAGCACCGTGTCCATGATGTACCTTGTTGTGAGTGATTCTTAGGAAAGCAGGCCTTTCTTCACACCCACACGTATAACCCAAGTGTTTACAGAAGGAGGTCTGCTAATAGCAATCACTGAGTTTCACGCACACCTTCCACTGGGCTTTTATAAGGCTCTCTGCCCACTCTGTTCTCCTCCCCCCTGCTCAAACTTATTAATTAAGAAAAGACTTCTACATGTTTTCCTGGAGTCAGTTCATTTTCCTACGGTACCTTTTTTTCTAACCATCTGCCTCCTCCTTCCTCTCTTATTATGACGCCAAGTGTTTAGAGTTCAATTGTGCAGACATGAAGTTTAGCTTTTCAGTCGTTTGAAAGTACGGATACTCTTTGAGCCCGTCACTCCTTCCATATCATTTTAGGAAATCACAGCTACTCCTTCCTTTTCCCCATGCCAATTATTGAACTTCAGAAGCTATGGTCCAACTCAAAGAAGAGAGCTTACTTTCCTCAGTCCACAGGTTTAAATGAATGGTCGTCTCCATTTTTGCCTGATGCAAAGACAGCTTGAGACGTATGGACCGCTCCTCCCCCAGGTAGCATTTTGGAGCATCCCCTGGGTACGTTGCCTTCTGTACTTTTATATCTTGGGGGTTTATGGTATGGAAAGCAGATGCAGACAGTCTCCAAGTGGTCTCAGCTGAGGAAACCACCCTAGAAGGAGAACTTATAAAATCCACTCTGACATTGCTGCTCCGCAGTTCATTTCTATCTTTAGAGCTTTCTTAAAAACACAAATACATGCTTTTAACATTTTTGAATTGATTGTTGTTTTATATCTGTTAATCTTACTTTCCCAACTGCTTGTGTAAGCTTTTTCAAGGCAAGAAATGTCTTATTTCTTACCTTTTAGACCATCACACTGCCACCTAGGCATACAGAAGCTGTTTATCAGAATAAAAATTGATAATTTGCTGATTCACCAGAGCAGCATCTAAAAACTCCTGTTTCCTCCTCAAAAGCCCTGTTAAGGTGGCAATAATCGCCATTTGCACTTTGTAGGTGAGAAAGGGACAGCTAAATAAGAGCCTTGCCCTTGACTTAGTGAGTTGGGAGAGAAACTGCTAAGTGTATGCAGGCCTCTGGGCTTCCGGTGTCTTTTTAAAATACAAGCTACATGGAGTGACACCACGGAGTTTTGGTAGTAGCTGTGTCTGTGACAGACTCTGCCTCAGGTGGAATGATGCTGAAGGGATTCCTTATGTCAAATGACTAGTTCCTTTTTATTTAACCTGAACTCTTAGTAGCTAGATTTGGTTTACTCTCACAGAGGAAACCACGATTTCTTCTGGAAGTGTGCAGTTGTAATCTGAGGTGCTCAATGCATAGCCTGACCTTGTGTGCCTGGTGGTAGTTCTCAGCATGCTTTCCCAGTTAGGACTGGGGGCTGCTTCTCATCGGTTTCATCTCCAGGGTCTTTAGGAGCTCTGCTCTGCCCGGGGTCCTGTGCTTATTTCTCTTCTCTCTCATTGAGTCATTTTGATTAGTCACATCCTGCCTGTGAGTACAGCAGGCCTATTATACAGGAAAGACCTGATTTTCTCTCTCAAGTTTATATTACAGATCAAATTTGATTATAACTTCCCTTTAAGACCCCCTTCTTTAGGTGACAGGAGAGAAGTTTGGGGAGAAATAGCGGTGGAGTCCTATTTAAATGCTCATATGATATTTAGCATTTCACATTTCCTGAGCACTAAAGAGTATGTACACATAAAAAACCCAACACCAAAGGTTTTGTTTTTAAATCGTCATACCTATATAAAAAACATGTCAATATTTTAATTTCTATAATATAGTAATAACGATAATATTGATATTGTTTCTGAGAATTGCCGTATAAAAATAATGAACTATAGTTTTTAAAACAGCATAAAAATATTTAAAGTTCAACAGCAGTTTTCATGTCTTTTGAAAATTTCTGTGAAATAGAATTCAGTTAGGGCCAGCCCCGTGTCTTAGCGGTTAAGTGCGCACGCTCCGCTACTGGCGGCCTGGGTTCGGATCCCGGGCGCGCACCGATGCACCGCTTCTCCGGCCATGCTGAGGCCTCGTCCCACATACAGCAGCTAGAAGGGTGTGCAGCTATGACATACAACTATCTACTGGGGCTTTGGGGGAAAAAAAAAAAAAAGAATTCAGTTAGCCTCTGAAAACTTGTCGGTGCTTATAATTGATTACAGATCACCCAGGATGTAATATCAAGACTATGATTGGCACCTCTATCCTCTGAGACACAAAATCAAGGGTAGTCTTATTTTTGTTGGCATGGTAGAACACGATGCTACCCTCCGTGTTTCTGTAGATTCGAAAAGACAAACCATTCAGTGTAACTCTGAATGGGGTAGAGTGAAGGAATGGATTATACCAGCTCTGAGGGACCTGACATTAAGACAATTTATTGTTTGTTAATGGCTAATTAATTAGTAGGATTGTCTCAGAGTTAGGCCCTGTCCTCTTCCCTATTAGTAACCTTAGGATTGACTGGCGATGCCTAAAAAACATCTGTCACCTGCTCTGACTCATCCAAATTGAGAGTGAATCTCAGAAGTCTCAGGTTTCTTCAGGAAGTTGAGTTCAGAAATCCTTTATGAGATCAGGTTAAGGTGACTTATCTTTACTGTAAGCATTAATAATTGTCCACAGCAAAGCAAATATGCTGTAATCGTGTATTTATTATAGGATTATATTTTCTTGGTGATTGGGCATTTAGGAAGTCAAAATACTTTATAGCCATGTTTTGCCACTAAAAGTTTGAGAAAAGTTAAAGTGTACAGTATTAGAAAATATACTAAACGCATTAGGCTTTCTTGGCCTGGGAGAAACCAAGACTAAGAAAGAATGTGATTAAGGTTAAATGATCATAAGGGGTATTGACAGGACCAACACAGATATATTCTCCAAATAGTGACTTCAGAACTGCAGGAAGCTTTCTAAAAATTGTTGTCTGCTGGAATAAGAGGTTATGGGTTGGAAATATAAATACAGAATGAAGGTTCAGTAAAGGTAGAGGTTTTAATAGTGGTGAGCATTTACTCGGTTCTTTCTATGTGCTCAGCTCTTTACCCCATTTTCTCATTTAATCTTCATAATGACTTTAGGAGGGAGGTCTTCATACTTATCCCCATTGTACAGATTAGGAAACTTGAAGCTTCAGTAGGTTTGTGATTTGTGCCAGATCGCACGGGCCAGAAGTGGAGCTGACAGTGAAGATGGCTCATTCACAGGGTAGTAGAGAACGCCTGGGGTGTTTGGAGACCATTCCTTTTTTTTAACTTTGCATTCCCCTTTTAAAATTACTTACACTAGATCTAGTGAACCCCAGACGGCAGTTCTTGTGTTTTATTTTTTTTCAGTAACTCTCTCTCCTTAAGTAGATTATTATCATAGAATCTTAGGATGGTGACCTTGAAAGAGATGGGCTGGACTGCAGTCTGTCCTCTGAGAGACAGAAATAAAGAGGGATCTTCTCACTTGTTTAGGGATAGTGAGAACTTAGTTTTGCTAATCTTGGATATCTTCAGAAAGGACCTCCACTAAAAGCAAAACTCTCCTTTAATAGGCTGTTCTAGTATATATTCTGGCAGTCAGGAAGTTTATGTAAAAGCTAAAATCTCACTGATAGAACTTCTTTTATAGCCTAGGGGGAAGTTAGGGAATGACTAATTAGTATTTCATTATAAATCTCCATTATTCACTCAAGCCACCCTGGGAGGGTCACTCAGTGGTTGTTTATGGAGCACCTACTACGTGCCAGGCTTTATATGGATGGAATTGTGCTGAGTCTGCTTTTGGAAATCTTCAAGAATAACACTGGACATTCTAAACACTGGATAGTTTAGAGTCAGATTTTTAATCTTTTTGAATAATAATGTTGATTCCCCACTCACCATATATTGTTTAATTCTTACAACTCTCTGAGATAGTGTTATCATACCCATTTTACAGATAAGGAAATTAAAGCTTAGCAACATTAAGAAACACACCCCATGTCACACAGCAGGGCCTTACCTTGTGGGCTCCTAAAGAGAACAGTAATAGTTTCAATATAGTACTTTACAGTTATCAAAATGCTTTACTTATCTCATCTAATTTTATAAATAAAAATGATAGTAATTATTATGCTCATTTTACACATAGCAATAATCACTTCTATTTATTATGTGGTTAATATGTGCCAAGAGCTCCAGATAGCTTATCAGATAAGGCCTAGTTCATGTAATGCTCACAACAACCCTAATATCATTATTCCCATTTTACAGATGAGCCACTGAGGCCCACAAAGTTTAAGTGACTTGCTCAGCACAGTGGGGAGCTCTGATTCAAGTCTGGGCTTGTCCGCCCAGCCAGTACACATGACCACTTGGCTGGATTCACTTTACCATGTATGCTGCCTCATTTTCCAGATGAGGAAACTAAGGTTCAGAGAGTTAGCTACTGCAGCTGAGGTCACACAGCTTATAAATAGCAGAGCTGGGGCTCCAACTCAGATCCTTTCATTAGAAAGCCTGCTCGTTTCCAGCTGTCCTGGGCTGCCTCTTTGCACAAGGAGAACTGAAAGCCTGTATCTTATATCCCAGTTAAGTTCCCTAATTCCTTTGTGATATGTTTAAACTTTAATAATTTTAGTTATTCTTTACATGTCTTTGTATTTTTTCCCATTTTTAGGTAGGGAGCCCTATGCTACTGGTAACAACAGGTGACAGGAGAGGAATGGACATACAGGTTAAACTACATCTGGTGAAGTTAGATCAGACCTCAAATCCAAATTTGAGTCGTGTGTGCCTGGCTCATTCAGCTGTGATTCTTGTCCTTTTCGTCTGTTGAAAATGTTGCTTGAGAGAAGGCCTGGCCTGTCTGAGATTGCTTTCTGGGGCTGTAAGAAATGCATCTATTTCCATCTGAAGATCATTTACCATTTCTCTGAACAGTGAATTGCGTTAATGGTTAAAGCAAGGAAGTATGTCAGTATCAGATATATAACAAGGACCACTCACTCAGATTTGAAATGTTGCCAATCTATACAATCTCAGCCTTGAACATTTTAAAGCACAAAAGTTCATTACTTTAATGATCAAGTATCCTTTAGATTTCTGAAGGAAAAGTTTATGTTAACCATTTACAGTACTATACTTTAATTCAAATTGAGAACACAGGTAAATGTTCCTTAAAATTGAATTGAATGAAATTTTTCTGTGTATCTCTTGATATAGTAAACATCGGATAAATATCCAGATGTATTTAATTATTTTGACTCAAGAAAAGTATGTCCTATTTAGAGTCTTTAAATAAATTGTTTCTGAAGTGAACAAATAAACAAGAAATAGCTGAAACTAAATGGCTTTGATTGTACAGAAAAACTGAGAGGCTTTAAGAGAGGAATCATCTCAGAAACACCCATGTCTTGTTATACTCATTTTTATTTTAGAGATAAACCTGAATTGACTGTTCCAATATATTAATAGTTTTTGAAAATTAAGGTTTTCATTTTCAGAGGCTGATAGGTGATATGGGAATAATTTTCAACTTATTTCAAATGTATTAACTACAGTTCACATGTATTTTAACCATGGAACTATCTCTGTGTCAGCAAGAGGTTTTTTTTGAAAAAGATGAGAATTAATACTTATTGAGTGCCTCCCATGCTAGCCCTCTCTTCATAGTTTTCTTGTGTAATTCTCACATCCCTGTGATTCAGATGTAATTACTCCCCCACTTCCTTTAGAATTTAGGGACCTGAGTCTCAGAGTCGCTGAGTAACCCACGATCACACAGCTACAAAGCAGAAGTCTCAGAACTTGAACCTCATTCCCCACATTCCAAAGTCCATGGATATTCTAGTATACAAAGCCATCTTGTGAACAGCCTAGTATATTAGAATTTTAAAAATTAACAAAAAATTTTTAAATTAGCAAAAAAAACCACGTGAAGAGAAAATTTGCTTATGTTTCTGTTTGATTAGCCCGCAAATAAGAACAAAACAGTTTGAAATACACACTTTTTTGCCCTGGAAATTTGCAGCCAGTTTACTTTTTTTTCTCGTATAGACTGAAGCTCTTTTGATACATCTGCTTGGCCTCAAAGTTGTTCTTCCGAGAAACTCCATAGAGATACATCAAAAGATATCGTTAATGCCCAGCAGTTAACCCTAACACGGTGGCTGCCCATTATTTTCATTATTATAGTGACTATAGGTGACGCTAGGTCACATTCCAAACATGTGACATCTTTTAAACAGATTTCTATAGGATTAAAGACATTTCCCTGTTCTCCTGTTTTGGGTCATTTTCTTACTGTCAGAAATTCGTATATTTAACATTGAAACTGGATGGTGGTGAAGCTTTTCAGTTCTTAATGATAGTTGACTTTGAAATTAAGCTTTGTCTTTTTCTTAAAGGTTATTTTCTGGGGTAGCTTTAGCATGAGAATAATATATTGGGCTCCCCCCCTTTCTGTTCTTCTTCCATGCTGCCCCCTCTGTCCCCATCTCTACCCCTAGCCTCCTAACCCACATGCTAGAAAGTGCCATCCCATTGCCTTGCCTGGAAAGAAAGTGAACTGTGCGTGGAATCATGCACTTTAAAAACCAAAAAGCATGTCTGAAAGATAGTAGCTGGATATGCAGCAGTAAAAGACGAGTCTACCTGTTCTTTAACCAAGTTAATTGTTCAAAAAAATTTCTAACTTTTTTAAAAAAAAATAAGCAAAACATGTTGATTGGAGTAATGTTAGAAAATACAGAAAATAAATAAAGTAAAATTCAACTTTGTGAAGATAATCGAAGCAGATTGTTTTCTAAATGACTGTTAGTCTTCTCAAATAGAAATATTTATGTGAGAGAGAGACAAATAGTCCTTAGGCATGATCTATTTTGTTACTGTCATCGAGACTGGAAGTCTAGAAAGCTTTGTGCTATGCAGGGCTTGAAAGGGTGGGGTTGTAGGAAAGAAATAGTCCTTATATGTTCTCATTTTTTTTCTGCTTTATCCTAAGTTTTGGGTTGCGTGTTCTGAGGCCACAGTGGCTGGTATGCTAAAGACTTTTCTTCTTTTTCCCAGACCCCAGGCAGGCCCAGTCTCCCCCGCCGTGGTCCTACGACCAATCTTACCCCTCGTACCTGAGCCAGATGACGTCCCCGTCCATTCACTCCACCACCCCGCTGTCTTCCACACGGGGCACAGGGCTTCCCGCCATCACCGACGTGCCCAGGCGCATTTCAGGTAAAGACTGCATTTTAACTGGAAACCCACTCCCTTGCAGGGGTGGGGTTGGGGTTGTAGGATGGGCCAAGGCTCTCATGTCTACATTCACAGGAATTTTCTATTAAAGGCATGTGGGCAATATGACAAGGGACAAACTGGGTCTTCTGAATTGTGGGTTATCAAAGACTTGAATAGTTTAAGTCAAGAGACTGAAAATCCACCAGAGATGGCATAATTTTCTTAAGATGATATTTAATGCCACCCACTTTCAGTCCTGCTGAATTGTCTCCTCTTTGATGGGCACTGTCTCATACCTAGGGCCTTCTCCTGAGGGTCTTATGCCAGGCCTTCCTCTGCTTGTGTTCCTTTCTTTTTCTAATATCTGCCTGTAAACCAAATTACAGATTGAGGGCACAGCCCTCCATTTCTAAAGGCTCTTCAATCCCAGGAGTCCAAGCTAGCTCGTTCCAAGAGAGCACCTGCAAACTTAAGATCTCTAGCAGAAACTAGTCATTTGAAGGGCAGTGAGGCCTGGAAGGGTCTAAAAGGCAACGTGTGGCCTCTGAGTAGCCAACTCAAGACAGAGGCAGCCTTTCTGTGAATCCTATAGCTCACCGCTGTCGCTCTCACTGTGGCAGCCCCAGTGCTCACACAGCCACTATTCCAAAGGCACCACAAAAACCTGTGGCTCACGGTGGATGTGCATGTGGTAAACACCCTGGCTGCCTCTCTCTGTCATGGAGAATTCATAGAGAGCCGGAAATGTCCACCAAGACTTCAAACTGACAAGTAGAAAAACGTTAAAGGCTCTCAGCCAACCGTATGAGTCCTATGAATAAGAAAGAAGATCTCGCAGTACACCCCCGACATACAGACTCCAGCACTGCCCCCCTATGAATAAAGACGTAGACCACAGAGACACACACAGTTGGATCCCGTGTTTGTCAGACACTCTTCTCAGCGTTCGGGCCCCATGCACCTGTTTGACTCCTGGCCAGGTTAATGCCTGTCTTTCTTTCTCTCTGTGTTTCTGTCTCTGTTTCTCTCCCTCTCTCGTTTTCTGCAAAGCTCGAAGCCGTTACTCACTCCTGAGTTGCATCACTGACAAGCTGAAGCTCCACCAGCCGGCTTGCAGGTTTTGATTAGTTCAGCTGCCTTTCTTTCTTTCAACTTGGGAGGAGGGAAGGCTTTGTTTCTCAAGCAAATAGCGGGCAAGGGCTCCCTGGTCCTAGTGCCTTCACATTTTCTGCAGCAGATGGACTTCCGTAGGGGTGAGTAGGGAAAGAAGAGGGGTGGAGGGGGAACTGCAACATTCTGTGGAAGACCATGTTACCACTTTCCATTATGATTGCCATTGTTATTTTCATGAATCACATGGTATTTTGGGGGGATTGTGCAGAGTATAGAATTTCAGTTATCATTTCCCTTGATTGGAACGACTGCCTCTTTTAGGCAAACGTCAATTAAAGACACAAGGAAGGATCAGTGAGGTGCAGGGGGATAGCGAGGCTGATGTGGGATCAAAGGCTCAGTGCTGGATGGTGTTGAGTTAGTTCTGGTCATTCCTGCTGTATATTACACTGAGTCCGTTTGTTTTACGTAGGGCCAAAATGACACTTTGCCAGCACAGATTTGTGCAAACTTGCTTCTGTTTAGGGTCCTCTAGGGCTTCCATCTGTCCAACCCTCTGTGGCTGAAGCAGATTTTGCTGTTTGTCCTTTGGCAGTACCTAGAGGAAGAATCCTCAGGGAGTGATTGTAAAGCTTTAGAGATGCTTAATACAGCATTTTCTGACTGAGGTGTACTCGTATATGAACTCAGTAGGAAAACCATTGAAAACAACACTGAAAAATGCTGCATCAATGGGTCGTCACTATTGTTTCTCATTTACGTGTGTAATATAGAACAGCCAGATTATTTTGAGTCAATTTACTGATAATTACTTAAAACATTTCTGCAAAATAAATAGCACACAACTCCTCCCATTTCACAGAGGAGGCAGTAGGAGCAGAAACTGGTTAATTATCCAGCCATATATTGATCTGAGGCCAAAGGTAGAAATGAGCCTCTGCTTTAAACTAGTTTAAAACTGAGTTGAGTCCAGTTTTTTCTTCCTGCCCCAAACATTCTATGAGTTGTTACTGGCAGAGTAACATGGTGCCAGGGTGGGAGGTTCTGTATAAACATTAAAGTGAAGAGAACAGAAAATCCCTCTTGTCAGCAGTAGGGAAACAGCAAGAAAGAACTGGATGTGGACTGTCAGGGGACCGGAGGAACCCTGATTGACCTGACCTTGCTCTTGGGTGTGAGGCTGTGCCCGCACCCCAGAGCGCTGCCTGGTGGACTCGGGGACCACGTCTTCTGGAGTGAGCACCATTTCACTTCCCTGGGGACTGGTCCTGGGAACCTCCTTGGAGAGGAGCCTGTCTCCTAGGTTCCGAGGTGCCAAGTTGCATAGTTTTTGTCCTCAATATCTAAAGCCGTCCCTAAGGGCCAGGATGCTATTTCTCTGTAACATGGTCAACTAAAATATTAACCTCCGTCTCCATCCCCAAGCAGTCCTGTATTCACTTTTTGAGATGCTTTCCAGAATGGTTCATGTTTTTGTAGAGAAATCAGTTCTCATCTCCCTATGTGAAGGGATGCACAAAATATTCTCATATGATCTTGGGTAAGAAAGAATAAAATTCCTCACTTATACGATAGGTTTGGAGGTTTCAGACCTAGGTTTGAATCCCAGCTTGTACACATATCAGGTGAGTTTCTTACTTCTCTGAAACTTAATTTTGTTGTTTATAAAATAGGGATATAATATTCATCTCTTTGGGTTACTGTGAGGATTAAATGAGATGCCTTATGAAAAGGTCTCAGGACCAGCCTGGCACACCATATGTGCTAAACAGATTGTAGCTGATATTATGAAGCTAAAATTGTTTAGTAAAAATTGTATATCTATATATAATTTACAGGTAAGCCCTAGATTAAATGAATCAAGTAGATTAAAGTCTAAAATTTTAAAGGGGACTATTTGCTGTATAAAATGAATCACCAGAGCATATTTAAAATAAAAAACCCTTGAAATATTTAAATGAGTTAGTACTCATATGACATTCATAAAGTACTTAACACAGTGCCTAGCACATACAAGTACTCAATAAATATTTACTGTTATTATTATTGTTATTCTATAGATTTATAATGAATATGTATAGAGCTAAAAGCAATTGAGAGCCATTCACAAAAAATCAATAAAGCACTAAGAGAAAATAACTGTTCAATTATAGTGTCAGAAAATAGAAAATGTTAAGTTACATTTACATGTAACCTGACACGACAATGTTCTTTTCAAAGGAATCATAGGAATAAAAGCAACCAGAAAGATCTTTCAGAAAGAACTGTTTCTAAAGAAATTCTGGTTCATCCTAAAAGATCATTCCAAAGAAAGACCCTGATTTAATCTATTTAAAAACCTTCAGAGACTCTAGTTTTACAACTTCCTTTTTTGGTTCCTTTCTTCTGAGTAATTTTTCAAGTGTGGCTACCAATGCTAGAACCTAATGAATTACAATAATGATGATGATATTATATTTTATAGTTCCTGTAGTCTCCCTCGAATCCTTTATGGAAGCAAGGTGTAAATAATTTAAGATGATAAAGGTATGTCACCCACGATCCCTACTTTACTGCAAAGAAATATACAAAACCAGATGTCTTGAAGTTCGTAAGTGCAATCCAAAGATTCAGGAAATATTTCCTTAACTTCAACTAGCCTTGAATATTATAACAAGGACAATAGCAGCAGCTATAGGTTGATGACTGAACAATAAGTTATTGTCGTGTAATTGGCTAATAGGGTGTACCTTATTGTAATGAGTTTAGTTCGTATTCAGCTGAATTATAAAAATTAAGCATGACTTATCAGAAACCAGTCTAGAGATGTTACAGTGCAGAGGAAGCCCTGGAGGGGTTGGTTCCCTCCCGCATCATACTGACTGTGATAAGTATGGCCTCATCTTATATTTAGGTAACATATTTAGGTAGCGTCCTCCACCCCCCGAGTGATTTTATACATTATTTCATTTCGTCTTATGTGATCCTAAAAGAATATTCACTGCACAGAGGTAGCCAAAGTTATTTCTCACTGATTGTGTTAAAGATCAAGGTGTGGTAAGCCAGGACCAATAAGCCTGACAAAGACCCAAACCATTGCCTGCCTTTAGCATTGTAGTAATATTGTCATTCATGACATTTTTGATGTTCAAAGCATTTGTAAGGCTTGACACAAAGATTATAATTACTTTTTTGGAGGTCGTTACGAAATACTATGTAAATAAATAATTACTGACTTTCAAAAAGTATTTTCTGTAATTAACCTGCTATGAAAAGAAGCACAACTGTTTATTGAGTCTGATTCTTTGACTTGTAGTTAGAGTGTGAGCTATTCTTAGCGTCCTAACGGGGACCCTACCTAGGTTCATTCACTGCAGATAACTCCTCGCTGTCCCACCCATCTGCGTGAAGTAGCTTAGACTAACCTAAGTCTGTACCACTCTTTGGCACGCGTGAGGTGGCAGGGATTTACACAGGCATTTTTCTGTGGTCGTGGTCATTGTGCCCATGGACCTCTCTGATGCTTTCTGGAGGTCTCTTAGAGACTTAGGATACACAAGTCAGAGATTCAAGGAAAGGGTCGTACATGTTGTCTGCCTCAGTTACTCTGGGAGAGGCCAGTACGGGTTGTATGAATGATTTTTCTCTGCATTCGTAGGGTTTTTTTACATGAGAAATAGTTAAGAACTGTAATCTTTTTGAAGGTTATTTTTTTCCTGTTTAAGCAAATAATCTTAAATTTCTTCTTTCAAAATATTTAAATATAAGGGCCGGCCCAGTGGCATAGTGGTTAAGTTCACGCACTCTGCTTCCCTGGCCCGGGGTTCGCTGGTTCAGATCCTGGGCGTGGACCTACGCATTGCTCATCAAGCCATGCTGGGGTGGGGTCCCATATACAAAATAGAGGAAGTCTGGCACAGATCTTAGCTCAGGGCTAATCATGCTCAGCAAAAAAAAGGAAGATTGGCAACAGATGTTAGCTCAGGATCGATCTTCCTCACCAAAAAAAGTAAATAAATAAGTGAAATATAAATATCAAAAAATTGCACTTAATCAACTGCACAGGACTATTAAAGATGTCTCCTTTTTTATGACTCCAGTTGCTAAACTATAGTATTTCCCAGGTCAGCAGAATAGGCATTAGTCTAATAAAGTTACTAAAAATTATTTTATTACTACCACAAAATCTAGAAATTGCCAGTGGAAAAACTCCATCTGATCACTCAAGATCTATTGGAAGAATCGTTTCATGTCATTTCAAACCGTGCAGTGTTTAGTGCAGCTCATTTTTAAATGTCCCTTGTAACTGAGTTTCCTTCAAGTCCTCTGAGTCGAGTTTTGAAACCAGCAGCTTCAGTGATGTGCCAAGTATATATGGACGTTTATTTCAGCAGGGCACACTTAACTCACAGGAGGGAATGACGCCTTAAGAGAGGTTAAAAGGAAAACTCCAGCAATTAATACTAATAAACCAGAAAGTTAAGGCAACTGTAACAAAACACTAGTACATCTACTTTTACTACAGAGACATTCCTTGATTAAGAGCCACCTGTTTGTAGACACACCTCTGCTGCAGCAGCCACGGGCAAGTGATTAAGTTTAATAGGAGCCACTCTTATTTTGAAGACGTTCTCTGTTTAAAGCCACAGAGGGGGAAGTTATTAAATTTAATGGACCCTAAACAAAGGCAGGCCCTGTGTTACCAATTAAATGTTCAATATTCTTCTCTATTATATCGACTGTGATTGCTTGGGTTATTTTTGCATTCTCTAAGTTGAAATTCATGTTGCTTTCTCTAAAATTAAGCTGCCTTGCGACACAGAGCAGTTGATGTTTTTATCTTACTGCTGTGGGCCCAGGTTCAGGGTGTACCTGGACCTCAGTTTACTGTAACTTTTGAGTTCCTAGTGCTGAGGACCCAAGAGGTGGTTTCCATTCCTACTAGATCCGTTGGGGATAGTTGGCCCGGCTCACAAAGTTGACTAAATGTGGTTGTATGACTAGTTACTGCTATTTGTAGCCAGACTGAGGTACCAAAGCTCAGAATGAAACCTGCGTACATGGTTTGACCCTGATTTTATGCCTGGTTCTTACTAGTTGTTTTTGTGAAAGTTTATTTTGATGCATGTACAACCACCCACACATGGAAAGAAGATTTAGTAATGAAGGGAATCATGCTTATGCAGGGATGGCAAAGACACAGTTATAAATTTTATTGAAAGATTTGCTGCAATCCCTTTCTTTTCATAGAAGAAAACTTGGGAGCTTGAACCTCACTAACCAAAAGTATTAATGCTAATTTTTTGATGACACAGTGGCTTCTGTGGTTCACTGGGACCTGAGAAGAGGGTGGAGGTAATTTAACTGGGAAAACCTGAGTTTTAGTTTCGTTGTCACTGGAGATTCTTTGCACTAGTCTCAGATATATCAGTTAATCTGTTGTGCCTCAGTGGTCTCGTGGAAGCAAATTACTCCCAATTGCCCATCCATGTGTCTCAGAGGTTCTGCAAGGAGGAAGATGATGTCTGTCCAGGGATTTGTTGTTCTGAGGACTTTTAGTAGAGAGAGCTCGCCTTACCTGATAAGTGCTAGTGGAAAAACTAAGTTGTGTCATTAGCTTCAAAAAAGTGGAAACATACTATTATATATATTTGTTTTTAAATTAATATTTTATTTTTAGAGCAGTTTTAGATTTATAGAAAAATTGAAGATAAAGTACAGAGTTCCTATATCCCTACATCCGCTCTGCAGCCCGCCACTTTCTTTTATTATTAACATCTTGCATTTGTTTGGTATATTTGTTACAATGGATGAGCCAGTATTGATACATGATTAGTAGCTAAAGTTCATACTTTACCTTAGGGTTGTACATTCTCTGGATTTTGCCAAAGGCATGATGCCGTGTATCCACCAATACCGAGTCATACAGAATAGTTTCATTGCCCTAAAAATCCTCTGTGTTCCGCCTATTTACCCTCCTCACCTGCCCCTTGATCTGCTCTTTTTCCTGTCTCTCTGTTTTTTTCCTTTCCAGAATGTCATATAATTGGAATCATGCAGTATGTAGCCTTTTCAGCCTGGATTATTTCACTTAGCAATGTGCATTTAAGGTTCTTCTGTATCTTTTCATGGCATGATTGCTCATTTCTTTTTACCACTGAATAATATTCCATTGTCAGGATGTTGTTATATTTTTAAAAACCTCAAGACTGCTCTCCTTGCCCCTAGGAATACCACCACCCCATTTCCTTTTGTCTCTGCCTTTGTCAGTGGTATTTCTTTTCAGAAAATATTTCAAGCATTTCTTCCTGGGGAAACACTTCCTCTGTCACAGCAATTGTCACCAAATGGTCCAGATTATGGTTTTCCATATCTTTGGTCCATTTTTTAAATTTTTTTGTGAGGAAGATTGGCCCTGAGCTAACATCTGCCAATCCTCCTCTTTTTGCAGAGGAAGATCCATGCCCATCTTCCTCCACTTTATATGGGCCACCGCCACAGCATGGCTTGCCAAGTGGTACGTCGGTGCGCGCCCGGGATCTGAACCGGAGAACCCTGGGCCGCCGCAGCAGAGTGCCAGCACTTAACCGCTTGCGCCACCAGGCCGACCCCGTCCATTTTTTAATTAAAAATTTTTTCTTTAGTTTTACCCATAGACAAATTCCTAAACATTTACCTTTAGATGGTCATTCATATCAATTCAAGTACAGAACAGACCCAGAGAAAAATAACAGTCCATTTACGTGGCTATTTGGCTGTCTGCCTAAATATTCAACTCTCCTGCGTAAAGGATGCTCCTTTCCTTTTATGAATGCCTGGCATTCCTTGAGTATGCTGTGCTGTTTCACACTTCCACGCCAGCCCCGCTCTCTGCATCGGCTGGACAGGGCCCTGTTGATCCTTCTCAGGCCTCCCTTTGCCAACCATCATTTCCCCCAAAGTGAGTCACTCTTTGATCTGCACTCATCCATTTCTCATCTCTGTGCTTTGAACACACCTCTAATGTGTCCATATTTTCCATTGGTGTAATAATTTGATTACATGCCTTTCCCCTTCTGTAGGAGGTAAGCTTCTCGAGGACAGTGACTGTGTCTTGCATAGTCTTGAATCTTTATAACCTGGCACCATTTTGGGCACATGGCAGGTGCTCAGTAAATGTTTAATAAACAGCTGTTAGTGGGAAACAAGATAGAAAAGAAGACGAAGATAAGCATGTAGAAGGAAAAAGGGAAGAAGAAATGGAAAAATAAGAAGATTTTGTTCACCTGGAACAAGAAAGAAAGGGCAAAACAAGAGAAACTTCTATTGCTGATAAGGACAGGAAATAGCACAGTGAGAGTGTGCATAAGCAGTATATATTTTTATCTCCAAGTCTTTTTGCAATGTGTTTCGTATTTAGAGCACATATCAAGACTCCATCTGTTTCCAGAACTTGCTGCTAACAGTTAGTAATAATGCCAAGACATACTTTAGGTCCAGCTTGAAACCAAATGATCAAATAGAATTTTTGACTTCTAATTTAGAGTCTGACATTAATTATAGCTGTCGTGTAATGAAGTGTCAAAGTCTTTTCTGAGAAAATGATAGAAATTATATTAACTAAGCTGTAAACTGAAGCAAAACTATTCCTCTAAAACAAAGCAAAAGATCTGCTTTTGACAATGATCGCTTCTCACAAAGTCTTGTCTTCTTTAGGCTGAATTTTTCCTATATTCCCCCATCCCCCTCTCTTTTTAAACCCTTGTTGTATGATAGGATTTCAGGTCACCTCATTGTCCTGCTCAGTGGTCTCTGGGCACATTACAGTTTGTCAGTGTCCCTCTTAATGCCTGGAACCCAGAACCAAACTCCTTTCTCCTTGGCCTCTGTTAGTCAGGCTGACATGGCCTTAGTTCTTTGATAGCCATGTTACACTGTTGTCTCATATTTGTCACTTGCTGTCAAGCTGCATTCTCCCATTTTTTTACTTCTACAGTTGTTTTTAGATCCAAGAATGATACTTTACAGTTATTCCTGTTAGGTTTATCTTATTTAATTCAGGTAATATTTTCTGCCTGTCGAGAACTTTTTGGATTTTTATAATCACCCCATAAATTAGTAGCCTCTTGCATTCTTTCCTACCTGGGATGTCTTCCTTCAATTCATTTCAATCATTTCAAGTCAGCTTCACAAATTCTTGGTACGTATTTAAAATGTGCTTAAGCAGGCAATGGATAAAAACAGAATAGAAGACAGTATCTCTGCCTTCAGGAAGCTTTCAGTCCCCTTTAGGAGGTGACATAATGCAAATATGACACAGTTACATTATGATACCAGCCCGTGCAGTGCAGATGCCAGAATATACAAAAAATGCTCAGGATTTCAGTGACAGATTTCTTTTGCCGCTATGCATAATCAACTTAAAACCTTCTCCGTTAGGAAATTTAAAAAAAAATCAGTCCCATTCTGCTCAGATTATACTTTTACTCTGAATCTCTTCAACAATTACATTTCCAACTGAAAAAAAAATTACGCTTGTTGACATGTGTGGTTTCATACTGTTTCTTAAGATATGACAGGAATATATAAGATCTTGTCTTTATCCGGCTAGATTGAAAGCTCCCCTAGGCCAAGGGCCTGGCCTGCTAATCCTTTGCTATCTCTCTGTCACTTCTGCTAGATTGAAAGCTCCCCTCAGGCCAAAGACCTGGCCTGCTAATCCTTTGCTATCTCTCCCTGTAACTCCTAGTTTCATGCTCTGCATGTAGATGCTCATGGGAAGTTACTTGCACGCAGCAGAAAGGTCTACTGGATAGTCAGTGCTGCGTGCTTCAGGATTACTTATGCTATGACTGTTGTTAGGAACTGGCTAATAGATCTAGAAGTGGGGCTGTATAGGAGACTAATGACAGTTGCCATTTACCTTAATTTCATATTCCATATACCCAAATATGGTCCTAGCATGTGATTACATTATAGAATTTTCCACTATCTCTTTTAAAGTGAAGCAACACTGTTAGCTCTATGCTAGAACATATACATGTACATATGTGTATATTCACCTATTTACTACATTTAGAATGAATATACATGTAAATATTCTTGATTGTTTGGGATATTAATAAATATCAGCCGAGGTACTACTTACTTTTTTCAGGAAAAATAGAACTATTGAAACCTGTGTGTCTTAGTATTATTTTGTTACTTCATTGAGCATTGATTTCTCAGGAAATATTAATTGATTGGTGCTGGTAGAAAAGAGAAAGAGAAACTGCATGATTATTTTAAGTTAGTTTTTAGGTTTGTTAATAGTTATAAGGGGAAACTTGGAAAGATATACATGAAAGAGGTAAGTAAACAAGTAAAAAGCTTTTTTATAATTAAAATCCTATACAAAAAAAGGCAAATGACAGCACTTTAATTTGAATTGTTCAAAGTCATTTTTGGACAACATTTTATTTCAAATAGTTCAAAGTCATTTTCAGACTCCTTTGTTTTCTTAAAAAATGAATATGGAGGCATATATTATTAAACTGGGTCAGAATTTAAGTGACTTGGTCTCAGGCAAATCTAAGATCCCATTTGACTACATTGTCTAAATTATTTTTTTTAATATGACTCTCAAAAAATTCGTGAATCTCAAAAACATGAAAGTCATGTAAATTAAAATAAAATACTGCTTAGGCAACATTGTCGCTGAATATCTCAAAGGATTTCTTAAATAGGAAAGTGTCATATCTTTCCAGAGTGACTTTGACCTTAAGTGACCAAGGTAGAAACGCAGCCATGCATGGCAGACTGGGACAAGACCGATGTTTCTGTATCCAAAGTTCACCGCTCTCTCTCCAACCAAAACGGTCACTCTTCCAGATCCCTGCTGGAATTAAGAATAATGCTATAGTTAATGGAGTAATAATAACAAATATAACGATGGTTCTAAAGACTCCACCCTATGCCAAGGAGAACAATGATTCACGATAAATCAATAGTAAACCCATTGATGTGGTCACAATAAATCCATACATAATTAAGAAGAACCTTTCTAAATAAAAACTACAAAGGAAATGAAAACAGGCTTGGAAAAGAGGAAAACATCTGGTAATAGTGTTGTGGTACTCATCATCAAAAAACAAACCTGTAAGCTCCCAAACTACACCTTAGGAAAACAGTACATTCTCAGTGTTGCTTAAAGGTGCTGTGGAGAGCTGGCCAAAAAGATTCCAAAAAGGAAAGAGTTTGACCCCCAGGGCAGTTAACAGAGAAAGTTAAAGTTGTGTCCTGACCTTAGAAGTTGGTACGTGTCACAGGTACTGTACTTTGAAGTATTAGTTGGGTCTTGGTTTTTGGTCCACTCTGACAATCTGTCTTTCAATTGGTGCTTTTACACCATTGACATTCAAAGTAATTATTGATATAGTTGGATTAATATCTTCCGGTAGCATTTGTTATTGTTTTCTATTTATTGTCCTTGTTCTTTATCCTATTTTTATCTTCCACTCTTATTCTGCCTTTCTGGTTTTAATTGAATGTTTTATATGATTCCATTTTCTCTTCTTTCTTAGCATATCAGTTATACTTCTTTTTTTCACCTATTTTTAGTGGCTGCCCTAGAGTTTGCCATATACATGTACAACTACTCCAAGTCCACTTGTACTACTCCAAGTCCACTTTCAATAACACTATACCACTTCATGAGTAGTGTGAGGACCTTATCATCTATAAACATCTGTGTGTAGGTTTTGTGTGGACATAAGTTTTCAACTCCTTTCGGTAAATGCCAAGAAGCACAATTGCTAGATCAAACATCATTAAGAGTATGTTTAGTTTTGTAAGAAACTGCCAAACTGTCTCCCAAAGTGGCTGTACCATTTTGCATTCCCACTAGCAATGAATGAGATTTCCCATTGTTCCACATAATCTCTGTGTGTCTTTATATTTAAAGTGGGTTTCTTGTAGATAACATACAGTTGAGTCTTGTTTTTTGATCTACTCTGCCAATCTCTGTCTGAATTGGTGCATTTAGACCACTGACATTCAAAGTGATTATTGATACAGTTGGGTGACTGTCTCTTTGAAGGGTTAGTAAAACCTCAGACAACCTCTTTAATTCACAAATGATTGAAGCATTTAAATTGAGACACGCATCCCAAAGGAGGATTGAACCCAACACTGATAAAATAGCAGTTGCTCAATAAAATTGTGTTGACTTGATTTGGTGTATCAGAAAAACATTTCTTCCAAGGCCCAGGTATATGGCACAGTGATTAAACACTCATAGCATCACTGCATTGTGTTGGAAACAGCGCTTGGTTGGGAATTGAGCAACCTGTCATGTAATTTTGGATGTGCCTCTGAGTTCTTGAGCAGGTCACTTAATGTCTACGGGTCTTAGTTTCCCTCTTCTGTGAAATGAGTTTGTTGGGCTCGATATTCTCCAAGGTACGTCATAAAGCTGTCAAGGTCTGTGATTCTAAAATAAGGCCTGAAAGGATAGGTTTTATCATGGAAAGATTTAGTAATCAGCACATCAGAAAACTAAACACCACCACCCATAATAGAAATAAAGGCTAGTATAGTATTTGATTTATGAACTAAATTAATAGGAATAACTACTACAGATGTCAAGAAAAGCTTTGTCTTGTGCTTTAGTTGATTCTGATGAGAAGCAGTCTAAGATTAAGTTAATTAATGCCAAAGAACTACATACACATTCAGACCTTGACACTTGACCACAGCTGAACTTCTCTTCAGGATGAAGTCTGATACATGTGCATGTGTGTCAGAGTCTGCTGGCGGATTTTGAAACTCCAGCTTTAATTTAAAATTAAAGAACTTATTTTATTGGTTTTTTATATACCCTTGCATGGTTTTATTTAACTTATCTGTGCTACACCCTCTTTACCTGAGAATAGTTATAACGAAGTTTAATTTATCTTACTACAGAAATAAGAATCTTATAAGCTAAAGGTTACTAAAGCAAAAGAACAGGTGAAGTTGGTTAATAATAGAATAAATTGGATCAGAAAACCAGACTCTATATATTAAAGAAATTAGATATATTTAGAGAAAATATGATTAGAATTATAACAAAGTTCCCTTTAGTGAAACATTGCTATCATGGTGTTTTATGACCACATGATAAAAATCTTTATTCATACAAATTATTACCAACATCAAATTTACTCATTTATTGAGACTGTTCTAGCCACTGGAGATACCACAGTGAATAAGACAGAAAAGTTCAGGGAGCTTTTTCTACTGGCTTATGACATATTGATTAAACACTCAGTCTCCCTGGGTTTAAATCCAGGCTTCTTCACTCATTAGCTTTGTGATCTTGGGGATGTTACTTAGCTTGTCTGTACCACAATTTCTTCACCTTTAAAATGGGCTTGGGGTCGGCCCGGTGGCGCAAGTGGTTAAGTGTGCGTGCTCCGCTGTGGCGGCCCGGGGTTCGCCGGTTCGGATCCCAGGCGCGCACTGATGCACTGCTTCTCAGGCCATGCTGTGGCGGCGTCCCACATAAAATGGAGGAAGATGGGCACGGATGTTAGCCCAGGGCCAGTCTTCCTCAGCAAAAAAAAAAAAAAAAAAGAGGAGGATTGGCAGATGTTAGCTCAGGGCCGATCTTTCTCACAAAAAAAAAAGAACTGGAAGAATAAAGTTGCCATTTAAAAATAAATAAATAAATAAATAAAATGGGCTAATAATAATACCTCCAACTTCAAAAGGTTGTTATGAGGACTAAAGGATAGTTATTATAAGTAAAACCCTTAGAATAATGCCTGACACTCAATAAATGTTAGCTATTACTGGGGAAGTGTAGGCAACTGAAAATAAGAAAATATTATTTAGGGATATGTACTGTGATAAAGTAAAATAGGATGATGTGATGAGGAGGAAACATTTAAGCTAAGATCTCAATGACAACAAGGAGTTAGCCCCGTGACGATCATTCCAGGCAGTGGGGAAGCTAGCGCAGGGGCCCATAGATGGGAAGAAGAATGCTGCTGGCTGGGGAGAGATGGGCTGCTCCAGGTCATGCAGGGCCTCTACTGGTCAGGATTAGAAGTTGGATTTGCTGGGACGTGCAATGATAAGACACCTGCAGATTTTAAGCAGGGTCGTGATATGAACCGATTTCTATTTTCAAAAGGTCACTCTGGCTATTTGGGGGAGAATTGTGTAAAAGATGAGGGAGGAAGCAAGAGTGTGGCTGGGGCCTATGGCAGTCACCCTGGTGAGAGGATGGTGGCTGATGCTTGCCTGGAAGTGGTAGGGATGGAGACACTCTGGATTGGAGAGGGTATTCTGCCTATATCATCAAAATAGTTTAGTAATGCTTCCCCAAATTGTTAGTTTACTTTAAAAGGAATAATATTGCATCTTATAAGATTTTAGTTAATGTTTAGACATTGTTCATACACTCTATAGTGAAGTGGTATTTCAGGAATTGCTTGATTTATTGGGTGACTACAGAACCACCAACCTGGAAAATTCAGGCCAGAAGTCCATTTTGAGAGCTGCAATGTGTGGTTTGGTTGTTTTCACTGATGCATCTGATTATTTCCAGTAGCTCCCTTTCCTGGGCACTGTGCACACCCAGATTTCAGTGCAGTGAAGGGCAATGATGAAATTAGTTTGCAGGACTGACCAGCATTATATGTTCTTATCCTCTTAAAATGTAGATAGTGTTTTTATATCTTTCATAGCCTTTATACACACCAATTCCTTTTACTGCTTTTAAGATGGAATAAAATGAAAACCAGACATTGGTGTGACCAGGCTGGCTATGCGGGTGTTCATTAGCTGGTCATACCAGATGTGGCAGCAGCCCCGAAGTGAGGAGACCCCTGGGCGAGGGCTAGTGGTTGGTTACATCAGGCTTGCAAGCTAACATCCTGCATTTGAGAAAAGTGAAGCCGCTTGAGACACCAGCACCCGTCCTCCCTGTGAGTGGAGTCACCGCCCAGGCAGCGTCTTCCCAGAGGACTGGAAATTGGGGCATGTCTTAAATTGGAAGGAACTTGAGTTGATAAGGGATGAGGGACTTGTTCTAAGCAGAATCTCATAAGCACAAACTAAGGTAAAGGAGGAAGCTTTAAATAGTTGAGACTATTAGTATAACGGTTGTCGTCAGCTGTCACTCCCTTCTCAGATCTTTTAACCCTGCCTTAAAAAGAGATTCTTTCCTCCCCTCCAACCTTCAATTTGGGCCCTAGAAATTGGCTTCAAGATCTTATGAAGATACGAGCTGTTCTTACATTTCCTGTTTGAAAAGTAACACAAATCCTGCTCTCCGGGGACATGAGCTTCCTCTTCTTCCTGGAATCCCAAGGCGCACAGGTGTGCGTGCTGAAGACCGTTAACAAACATGTGTTTGTCAGTTCTTTTTAAGGAAGGAAGGAAAGCAGTGAAATCAGGGTCTCAGGAGCACATTTCTCAGTGACCTAATCTAATTAAAATTTATTTGATGGATTTATTTTGAGTTTTGGAAGCTCAAAGGACTTAAAATAAGATACAGTTCAAAGGGTGTCGGCATTTCGGAGGATGGGAAATCTAGAATAATTTCAAGAACTCTGAAAACTTCATAGGTTTGCGTTCTGGACAGTAGGTTGGCTGTTTCTTTGGTTTCCAAACCTGGTTTTTAACCTTTCTCTCTGGCTTTGTCTTTTAGAATAGAACAGTACAGGAGAATAGAAGCCAAAGATTCAATGTAAGGAGGATGCAAAACTAGATTGAGAAACAACAGAACACAAGCCACTGGGAAAAAAAATAGTCACTTTTAAAAGGAATAAAATTTAAAGATAGTGTGCTCTACTAGAAGGAGGGGTATTTTTTCCCCAGGAGCCAGGAGGTCTGAATCCTGATGGCACAGACCTGTATAATTAATTTCCTTCCTCTTGGGATGAGGGGGTGGTCTTGATCATACTCATGGTCCTCCCCAGTCTTAGGTGTTGGTACCATTCTTTTTCTCTACAACACTACAGTATAATATTGAAAATCACTGCCAAAGTGGGTAAGGCCATAGATAACTAGGCCTGTATTAAAGAACCTTAGAACTAGAAAACTGGAGATGTGGTTCTGTTGCACCCCATGTGCAGACTTCCAAGCTAGTATTTGAAGTGTCAGCTTTGGACTTACAAAGCCACAGCTTGTGCCCTGGGCCCCTGCAGATGGCTCAGTTGCATCACCCTGCTCTTCTTTGCCGTGTTCCCTGGTGCCTAGAAGAGAAAAACTATTTCACCAAAGTGAACCCCACTCAAGGGTCTTCCTGCCAACATTTTAATAAAAGGGTAAAATTTCAAACTGTAAATAGAACTTCCAGTTAAAAGCTTGAAAATACTTTCTAAAAGTTTATAAAAATCAAATAAACAGTACCACTTTAGATTATGTAGAAGGCAAATTAGAGCCATTCGCATTGAGGTAAAACTCTTCAATTTCCTAAAAGTGTGGCAAGTAAGCTCTAACAAATATAACAAATGAACAGGTTCGCATTGAGGGAAACAGGGGGAAGAATAGAGATTTGTGCAAATGCAATCTTCGAGCTAGGACTCTGGATTCCCCGCAGCATCACACCGGATGTGAAGAGGTCCATGCCCAGTGCAATTAGGTGACACGTGGACTCCAGCAGCAGGTCCAGCTGCTGTCTCAGAGGATGCTGGCCTGAAGGCTCATCAGCCAAGAGAGGTGGAGACTCGAGCAGTGCCGCAGAACATGTGAAGAAAACCTGAGGACACCACCAGGAAGGACGAGGCATCCTTGGGGGGAAGCTTGAACTCTTCTCCTTCTCTGATTCGGGAACTCCAGATAGTGACGAAATTGAAAGGAGCCAGAACACTCAGGTCGTCTATAACAGTGGCTTTTCTGGTGGCAGAAATTACTTAAAGCTTACAGATCAATAACACCCCTTAGAAACTAAGACAAATTAGGTGCAGAGGAAAAGGGGAAGAATTATAGCAACTAAGTCCAAAAGTGGGATGGTAAAAATAAGTGCATAGCAAAACTTAGTATTAATAATGATAATAATATTTAGATAATGTTTTAAATATATAGAAAACACTTTCACAGACATGATCTCATTTAATTGCTGGAACAGCCCTTTGGAGCATAGATGTGACTATAGTCCCTATATTGCCAGTAGGAAGTTAGGGCACAGAGACATGCAGAGACTTGACCCAGGTCACACAGTGAAAGAGTCGGAGAGTCAAGACTCAACCCCAAGTCTTTCGGCTCCAGTTGTGCTTTCTCCACTATGCTTTGTCATGGGTGTCTCCACATCAGAGCCAGACTTGGCTACAAATCCGGCTGGGTATCATCCTAAGAGGGATTTTTATCATACTGGTCTTTGCAGGCTACAATTGGGCAACATAACACCACTAATCCTTACTAAGTAGCCAATGTTCATGCTTGATGTGGATCAGAGTACCCAAAATAACGTAAAATTCACCAACTTCCTACCAGAAATATCAGTGGAAATAATCCACTTCCTAATTTTGTAAATCTAAATTTTATTCTAGAGATTAAAAATGTACATATTCATAAAATCTTAAAGCCTCAAAGTATATATTTTTATATGTGGGGCAAGGAAACTTAAACTTACTTAAATTATGTACAACAATATATCCTATCCTGCAAGAGCTGGAAAGGTTGATATAAAATATTTATTTTAACTTCAGATAGTTCAGATCAAACAATTTGCTTGAAAAATTTAGAACAAAGAAGAAAGAGAAATAACTCACATCATCTCTCTCATTGAATGTGTGAGCCTAAAGCTAATTTTAACCCTGTTTAGTGCTAAATTTAAAGATGAAAAACTTTTTTAAAAAGCTAATAGTGTTCCCATTTTATTTTGGCCTCTTGGAGACTATCAACAATTATATGTTTTTATTTTGTGGAAAAATATCCTAAATTTTCTAATTGGTATTCTATATCTAGAGAGAAAACCTGGCTATTTTTTGCACAGTAGATGTACCTCATTTTAAAAAACTATTATACTATTTTTTAATGAATGGGCCCCTTTCTTTAGAGGAACAGTAGTTCTAATAGAACTTTTAAAGGCATTTTTGGAATTCTCAAGATTGTCTATTTTGTAGCAGAATCAGAATTTTAGAGCTGGAAACCCATGGAGATGATTTAGTCAAATTCCATCATTTTACCAACAAGGAATGTGTGGGTCAGGGAGGGAAGGGACTCCACCATAATCACCTTCTCGTTAGGGGCAGTGCGTGACCAGAGGCCACATCCCCCACTGCTAGTCCAACGCTCTAGAACCATTTTCTCCTGCTACATTTCTATTAGAAATTCTTTTTGTTATTGCTTTACATGGCCACTATTATCTGAAAAAAGCTACCCCTGAATTATCTCCTCCTTTGCTCCTTTCCTCTTTTCACTCTAAAATGAAATCCTTATGAAGAGATGGAATGGACGTTGTCCTGGATCTGTGATGGCACCATCTCTCTTGACCAGGCGTCAGCTGTTTCAGGCCATGTCTGCAGTGGATTCAGTGAACAGGATTCTCAGGCTGGGAAAAACAGGGCTTGGTTTTTGTCTGTGGCAAGCGGAGAACTTCCGCTGTTTGAGGAGCTACTGCTGGTCTCTGCGTGTTTGTCTCACAGCACACTGAGCACACCAGGCTCTCTCCTTCTTTTCTTTTCTTCTTTTTTTTGGTCATCAAAACAAGTAGCTCCTCAGACACCTTAATACATAATTAGGTGTGTCTGTTTACACTTGGGAGACAGAGGGCTTCATGTCCCGAAGAAATACAAGAAGTCTGGGAGCAGCCACAAACAGATGTTGAAAATGTCCATTTGTGGCGAGTTTATTACTATAGCGCCAGGAATAAACACTGCGGAGGAAACCCTCTGAAGCAGTGGGTGTGCGTATTGAGACGGGCACGTTATGGAGCAGAGTAGAAAGTGAAAGGAGGTGCTCTTTTTTTCCGATTTGCTCTGGTATTTGTTTATCTCCTACAACAAGGAAATTTTCACTATTTAGCTTTGGCTGGTGGAAGGCTTTTGCCAAATGCTTAACAATCTGTAGGGTTTGATTTCTCTCAAAAAAACCACTCTGAGAACAAGGCTCTATGTAACTAAGATGTGTTTGTTTTTGTTTAAATCACTCAGAAGAGAAATCATCTCTTGTCCATTGTTAAAAGAGAGGTTTCAATCAAAGGAAAATTCTACATATTCTAAAATATACAAACAGCTCTTTGAAACTGATGCCAAATCAAACTCTAAAAGGGACGTTTTTCTTGCAGAAGTTTTGAGTTAATTCCGTGTGCAAGGCTTGAGTGGAAAAACTCTGAGACTGTCAAAGGAACGAGTTACTGTAACACTGCGCTGGATTCGGAAGTTACAGCAGGAGCCTTGTCTCAGGATAGTACAGAGACTCCTGTATATGGTTTTAGGCTAAATCCTAGCAACAAAGGAAAAGAAATTCTTTTCAAAGTGAGTCAGTTTTTCAGTTCAATAAAAGGTAGTAGTTTAGTTTCTGATGTTATTGGATCTAAACCTCCAATGTGAGACAGCATGCCGCTCATCACTTTTTCAAGAAATTCAATTGAAATGTCCCCTATTGTTAATGAAATACCATCCTTTCCCCTATGAGGACTTCTATTAGGATGAAAAGTGTAGATGCTAATGAGACAAGTCTAGTGGGGATGAAGGGACACAGATTAGGCAACCCAACAGTTTCCTTTCGGTTCTGCCCCTGATTGGCTGCGTCCTGGAGACAGTACATCCTTTCTCTGAGTAAGCTTCACAGTCAATTGGTACCTGTCATGCCTACCTCATAGGCTTTCTGTGAAGGTAAAACCAGGGGTATGTAAAAACAGTGACAACTTAAAAAGCAATGTATAAATTTGAGACATTATTTTTTAATTTAATTATTAGTTTTAAGAGTCAGTGTTGATGTGGGATGGGATACTTTGCTTGGGACTCTAAAAGCCAGAAAAACTTTTTGTTCTTAGGATTAGGGAACAAATCAGGGAGCAGGTTAGAACAAGAGATGCACCCCCAAAGTGGTGGTCAGAGCAGAGCTGTGAATGTGGAACTAACTCGAGCCCTTTAGGTCCAGGTAAACGCAGGCACAGTAGGTCGGGAAAAGCAGTTGGCTGAAGATGGACAGCAGAAACAGCAGGCACACGGAAGCTGCAGTTAGAGATAAGGAGTTAGGTCGAAGCTGGTACCACCATCCCTTTTTCCTTATACATGCATTTAATTACTTTCTGTAGGTCACTCTGAGAGGAGCTGCATACAATGCATTTAAAGATAAGTAGGACAGAGTTCCTGTTCTCAAGGAATTTATAGGCTGGTAGAAGTCGTAGGTGGTGGTAGCTCCTAGGCTAGACACAAATGAAGAACTGAGTGCAGAGGAAGGAGAGGTTACTCTGGGCTAAGCAAGAACATGAGAAGAATCTTTGAAGCAGAGGGGGATTGTGAGGTAGATTTTGAAGGCTGCTTAGAATTTCCAGGGACTGAGATAGGGTGGGGGTGGGGATACTAAGGGAATACTGAGGGAATAATGTCAACCAAACCATGAAGGTGGGAAAGTGGAGGGTCGTACAGAAAATGGAAGAGAGTCCCGTTTGACTGGATGGTCGAGTTCATGAAGGAGTAGAGAGAGAGACAGGCTGGAAGGTAAGTTGAGACAAGACGGTATTCCAGCAAACGTTTGTGGTGTGCCTAATACGGAGATCTAGAAATGTACACCTACTTGAGTAAAAAGCATGACATGAAGTCACAGAACAGGTAGGCAGTCATAAACAAGGAAAGCCTGAGGAATCAGAAAGTTGGACAAGAGAAGGATTCAGGAACCTCCATAGGCCATCTGGGCAGAACATACAACCCAAAAGTGGATCTTGATTCTAAGGCAACCTTCTGTCATAACCAGGAAACCTCTTATATTTTCCTCCTGGGACAGGAACCCATCCCAGGGCATGATCAGCCCAGGCCGGCATGGGGGAGCAGGTAAGTGGATACCCCTGACTGTAGGGGAGAGAGGGCAAAGATAAGGATAGGTCCTGGCAGGACACAGTTGGAGGCTAACCCCGGTGGCTTTGATCTAGATTCATATGTGCTAGGCCTGGGATGGCTGTACCTCTTGGAGCTGACTTCGACAGACTGAACAGCATTTTGGTAATCCGGTTCAAGTTCTGGGTCTTGGGGCTTTGGGAGGTTTGAGTCACATGCTTCAAGATCCAGGATGGCCTTGGGGCTGTTGGACCACACCAGAGGCTAAACCTTTTGAGGGAAATTATATTTGAGAAAAGTGTGCTCCAAGCTTCAGGTTTTGAGTGATACTGCCTCAGAGGCAGCCTGGAGCTGACTCTTCCTTTCCCTGCACCTCTTTGCATCAGCACTAGACTCAGTTATCAGCAGAGTGTAAGACTGGAGAGGCTAGATTTAGAGGAGCAGAACTATTCCTACTTTAAAAAGCAGAGAATTGAAGCCCTGTCTGAAGATAGAAGCATTCGGGGGGTGGTGGAATGAGGTCTCTGTGGTGATTATTTGCTGTCTGAGCCTCCTCTTCCCACTTCAGCAGGCGCGGCTTTTTACAGAAGAGTTTGGTTGGGCCCGGAGCTGGATGTGTGGAGTTAATCTGGAATTGCAGGATTCTGATTCTCAACTCATGTCTTTTCTAGCCTGGACCCAATCTTTTCAGTCTCTTTCTTCTCTGGCTCTACTAGTTCAAATAGTACCAGTAAGAGGAAAGCCTTTTTGAGATGGAGATGTTTGCTATTTGATGTGTACTTTTTGCCAGTTCTCGCTTACAGGAGTCTTACCCAATGAGAGAACCTGAGGAATATAAACATGATTTGCTTAAGGTCACTCAGAATATCAGTGGTAAAGACAATATGAGAATTCTGGAGTCAAGCATGGCAAATAAGTGGCCGCATCAGCCTCCCCATTGCACATCCCATCCCCATTTCCATCCCCAGGGCTGTCCTTGATAAATTGATCAAAACCCCTTTCATCATGCCCTCCAGGTAGGCATGCTCAATCTATTAGAATTCCCATGAGAATGACACTGAATCCCCCGCACCCTGCAGGAGACTGTGGCAGCTGACCCCCACAGCTCTGGGGCCAGGTCCTGGGCCACCATTTACTGGTCTGTAAACTTGAGGAAATCGTTTCACTTCTCTGAGCTTCAGTTTGTCATTCATCATGTGGGGTCAGTGACATTGTCTACCTCACAGGGCTGTGGTGAGGATTTGATGCCACAAAGTAAGTAGAAGTGCTTCCGTAAAGATCCTCTGCAGATGGGAGCCATTGCATCTCAGTTGTTTGGTTAGCCACTCTTTCCTCTTAGTAAAACTCATAACACCACAGAATAGTGTGAGTATTAAGTCACTTATAGGATTCCTAGGGTTGGAGCAAAGCGAAGACTGGTCTGTTAAGCAATAGCCAGTGCTGGTTCTCGGCCCATCAAGCAGCCTCGAGTCGGAGCGTTCCTAAACAATGGGTTAGTCTTGCTACCAAGCTTGAAAGAAACGCTCCTCAGATTTTTCCACTGAAGTACCCCAAAGGGCAGAGGAAACTCCAGGGCTCTTCACTGCCCCTGCTCACCCAAGGCTGTTGACACAACCGCAAACAATCCCAGCTCCCACAAGGAGAGCGTTCTCAAGTCTCTTGTTTTATCTTAAAATTCATGTGAATTTTACTCTATAATGTGCCTGTTTTTGTTTTAATATAAAAATAATGTTTTAACTTACTAATATCAGTTCAATGTCCCTCTTTACAAACCCGCCCCCATTTGTCCCCTTCTTGTATTTCATGCCCTTCTATCAGCTAGGCTTTGGTGTCTAATATATAACATCTCAACCAGTTCATAAATTTCTGCTTTTAATATAGTCTGAGTTACCACTCGCACAGACCACAGGAAAATACCAGGCTGTCCCCTCTGCACTCAGGCTTTTTTGAAAGATTTACTTAGGAACAATTTATCATTTAGTTGCAATTTTTAAAATAATCTTAATTGGCCACATATGTTATCAAATAAGAGCGGGTCTTCTAGCCTCTGCCTCCCTCTGCAGCGTCCTCCCCCAACAAGTGCGCATGCGCGGTACATTCCGCCAGGATGTCAGAAAAATCATGACGCCACTGTAGCCGATACCATCACAGGAAAGCCTCCCCCTGATTTAAGATAAGATTACTGATATTGAAGCTGTTATTTTTAGGAGGGAAAGACTATTGCTTTTAAACCTCTTTCCTTCTTTTTCCTAGTTCCTGCTCTCTTAATTGTGGCTCCATGTTGTGGTAGCCATAAGTCATTAGTGGTTTTTAATTTCTCTGAAACTGAAATAAGGTCTGAAAGGGTGGATTTGTCCCTTTTTTCCTCCTTTTTTCCTTTTTTTTTTTTCTGGCTAATCGGAGGAACGCAACCACATCTGAAGCCACTTGGCTCATTATGAATTTCATGGAAACTGATTCTCTGAAAGTGTTTCCATATGTGTGTTCCCAATATAGCCCATCCTCTCTAAATGGGAGCACAGACGTGTGCATGGGCTGGAAATGGCTTCAGGATGTGACAGAGCAGTCATATGACCGCCACGGCACCGTGGGTGGCCCCTTCTGAAAGACACGGTGTCCTGGGTGCTGGCCTTCTTCCTGCAGAGGATCTGGTTTCAAAGACTATCCACCCTTCCTAGCCTTTAAAAAGTTCTTAATCAAGGCCTAGCAAGAAGATCTCTCTCATTTTTCCTGTCTCCCCCTCAACCTTTTGGTTCCTTCCTTCTCTCTTACTCTCCCGCCCTGTATGCGCGCGCGCGCGCGCGCACACACACACACACACACACACACACACACACACACACACACACGCTCGCACATCTTCTACTGCCTACCTCCTTTTCCTTCGTAAAGAGGAAATATATTATTCCAACAATATCCTCAAAATTGGGTGGGTTTAAGGAATGGTTGAAGTTTCTGCAAATTGCCAGGTTATTTTTTTTCTCTCTCTCTCTCTCCTTCAGCATAGCATACTTTCTTAGCCTTAGGATCAGCTGGTCTCTCAGAATTTGTGAGCATGCAGTGGAAAAGTACAATTCATTACAACACGGAAAATAAATATTTATACTGGATAGTTGAGGCGCTTTTCCTCTCTTTTGCAGAACTATGGAGTTTGCTAGTCTGACCTTTCATTATCTTAGAAAAATTGATTTCAAATTCTCATTTTGCTGGTTTCTTCTCCATCAGCATGATCCATTACATTTCTCCCATATAGGGTATATTTTTCCAATTATTATCTAATGAAATTAAAAGTAAAACTAATTTAGTGATAGATACTTGGTCATTTTAGTGTAAGGGGACAAATTCAGGGAAATTAAGAAAATTGATGTAAAATCCCTTAAAACCTCAATGTGGAAAATGCAAAGTAGTATTCTGCATGTAGTCTAAAATTGACTTTTGAATAATGTTTACACAGCATTTCTGCTTCCATCATGTTGCCTGCTTGAGACTATGCTAGTAATTCATCCTTTTAACACATTTTTTTGTAGCACCCGTCTTTTGTCAGCACCATGCTATGTACTAAATAGGATCTAAAAGAAGGGTCACATGGTTCTTAGTTTGCTTTCCATTTAGTTGGAAGATGAAAATACTTATCTAAAACCAATGATAATACTTTGAAATGCATGGAGTGGTAGAATTTACATACATAAATGTTGAAGATGTATATGGTAAAGAAAAGATGATAAGCATCTGTCTACCTGGGCGGTCCTTGTGTAGTGGTGCACTTTGAAGACAGTCCTTGCTTCCCTTGGTCTGGCAGAGAGAAAAGAGGTGGCCGTGAGTCTGGGGAGAGCATGAGGTGAAGATCCTCAATATATGTCCTACCATGAAGAGGAGGGTTCAGACCATGAGGAGTAGTGGGACGTGACCTTGGAAAAGTAGAGCAGAGGACTCTGAATATGCCAACAACCTCTTCCTTATTTTCGCCCCATCATTGTAGAGTTGCTCTGTCATGCTTGTGAAAGGTGGCTGACCTGTGCTTGGGTAGGGGGTGACACCCTCTGGTTTTAAGGCTCTGCCACCTGTGTGGCCTGAAAAGGTGCTATGTAAGTGGAAAATTTTCCCCTTTCATGTGTGTTTTCATAGAATGCAGATCTAAGGAAACTCAAGGCAGATCCTCCACATTTTCCCGCTGGCCTCCTCTGTCAGGGCAGCAGAGGCAGAGCAGAACGCTGACCTGGGATAGAAAGACCACATTTTAATCTCATGATGTCACTCAGATACCCCGTGTCTCCAGGCTTCTGATTCTTCATCTATAAAGGTCATCTATGATTCTTCATGACTCTGACGTACTGGCTCTGTGTACTAGTCTAGAGATTCAGACAGTTGTGAGTTTTACCCTCTGTTACCTTTACCCCCCACTCCAAATGAATAACATGACCTTCTTGGCAGCAGTTACCCCAGGATCCTGAGAGAGACGAGTGTGCTGATGAACCTTCCTGCAGGCCGTGTGTTTCTGGCCCGGCCCTTTTTCTCCATCTCTTCTCCCCGTGGCTCCCAGTGTAGACGTAGACGCAGATATTGGCTCTAAGGATACTGCGAACAACACTGGTGGCAAAACAGAGGCGTCTGCTCAGTAGTGGCAACTGTCATTTGTGGGCCCCTGTCTGAAACGTGAGGTCAAGGGATGTCATGATGCTTGGGAAGACCTTTGAGCACTCTTTAAACAGAGTTTTACGAGGTTTTATAGGTAGAGAATGGTATTTGAATTACGTTTTAGGTTTGATGTCAGCATTGCTTAATGCTTATTATATGTATTTTTTTAATGTGTCAAAAATGTACCAGTTACTGTGCAGAGTTCCTGATCCCTCAACTAATTATTCATTCGTTCATTTATCCATCCGTCCATATGCCTACATTTAAAAAATATTTAGGCTCTTACAATGTAAAAGGTTCTGAGGGATATGAGAGGAAAATAAATGATAACCTTTACCATCCAAAGCTTACTTTATAGTTGGAGAGAACAGGCTAAGAAACAGCTAATCCTGTAAAGTAGTGACTAAGGGCCCAAAAGTGTGACATGGAAAATAAATGCTATTGGAACAGGAGTGAAATAGGAAATGATACAACAGAGCAGTGAGAGAGGGGGCAGGCAAAATGTTGTAGAAGAGAAAGAAGATTCTTAGAGGAGAGCAGCTCTTTGGAGATCTCTTATGTTCTGTGTTCCAATAGAAGGAATGCCGTGAGGGGGTTAATAAAAAAGTACTCGGGCTTTTTTTGAGATTTGTCGAAGCAGTAACTCCTGCCATTTAAAAGGCCCCAATGAAGCTTTGAAGTTAACACCTCATTGCCGAGAAGTATGATGGCTTTTCATTCTGTACCCTTATGCCCTTGCATTAAAAACATAGGACAGAGGACTCTGAACATGCCAGCTATGTTCACCTGGATTCCAGGCCCCTGTTCCTTTTCTCTACCCCAGCCTCCTCCTCAGCTGGGGCGTGTCAATTCCAGGCTTACAGGGATCAATACATGGGTACAATGTTTCTGAGCTGACAGCCCTGCATGGCAAGTACCCAGTCTAATATTCTTTTCAAACGCCCATTTCCTTTCATTTTAGAGATCTCCTTGCCCATTTTCAATCAACCATTATTTACTGAGGGCCTACTAAATGAAAAAATGGATGTTAAAGTACCAGGGAAAGGCTTAGAAATGTCAAATATTATTGTTATTAAGCCCTGAAGGAGGGGCAAGCAAGCATTAGACGGATCTCTGCCCCCAACAGCCCACTCTTCAGCTAGGAGTCCCGTGTGGCCCAAGATAACTAGCATTGGAAAGCAGTGCGTGAAGGATGCCGAGAGGGGATCACAGGCCACGAGAATAAAAGGTCAGAGGTTCTCTTTCATTCTCCCTGATCTTGATTTCACTTGTTTCTACCACACTTTCCACTTCTCTGACCCAAGAAACTTGGTTGAGTAAAGAGAGGCTATTTCCTTTTTCCCCGTAGACCTTGGGGTGAGGGGCAAGATTTTTTTACTTTTAACATTAATTTAATTTTTTTTTTTTGAGCTTCACAGGCATTTTATTAATATATTCTTCTTCATGTGCATTAGGTTGTGAAACACTGCTGCTCCTGCTGCTGTGGTAAGGAGCAGGTTCTTGCAGCTCTCTTGACGACAGCTGTATTTGTTTCCAAGCTCTCTGACTGTGGCCAGGGGTGCAGATAGGGCTCTGGAAGGGATGCATCTGTAGGAAACCAGCAGGTCCTAAGGGAATCAGACCCTTGACCTCGGTCTCCTTCATATTATGCCATGAGCAACTGAACTAGTTGCTCACTATTTAGCAGATTAGATCAAAAACAAGACCTAAAGGCATTGTTATTAGTGTCCTGAGGACCGTAACTTTCATTCGGGCAACACGTGGGCTCCAGAGGAGCCTACTTAAGTATTTTTAGGCAAATTTATTTAGGCAAATAGACTTTTAGGGCAGCAGATCTATGTATCTGTGATTTGTCAACCAGATTCCTTAAGGGTGACGAAGATTACAAAGAGGTCAGAAGTCAGAGAGGTCTGCCTAGTTGTGGCTCAGCCTCTCTCAAGCTGCATGATTTTGTAGAGTGAGTGGCTCCCCTGCCCTGGACCTCAGCTTCCCCGTTGGTCAGCGGCTTAGCTCAGTATGATCTAAGCAGTAAATGAGGGGTTTGGATTTTTCCATATCAGAGTACCCCAACTGGCAGAGGAGGGTAAGTGGGTGCCTTAGGGAATCTGGAGACATAGTCTAAATATTCACAAGTGCAAAATTTTGTCAAAGACATTTTTTATTTGTCTACAAATTCACTCAAGTGTTGGATTCTACCCCATATCACATTCATGTTTACTGTACACTGTCCCCCTGACTCCAAGTTGAGTAGAACCAGCCCACTGGGAGGATGTGCCATGTTCATCTTGGCTTCAAGGACCTCTGGGCAGTGCCGGCTTCCTTTTGTCAGGAGGTTGCAGTCAGGAGTTGTAAACTAGCTCTGAGGGGCTTCAAGGCTTAGGGCACATCACTGGGCAGTTACTGAGCCTTGGCTTTACATTTATAAAATCAGATTGGGGTAATGGGACTTCTCGAACTCTCCAGGCTTTCATCTTGGCCCTTTTAATAAGTAGATATTACGTTTTCTTTAGTTGATATAATATCTAGGTCTATGTTTTTAAGTCTGTAAATGTGTTTTTCTAGGTTTGTAATGTGACTAGTGACACAGGTATGAATAGTTTAGGGCACAATGCCAATATAACCCAAGAAGTCTAAAAAAAAATCTGAATTCATGTACAAAACAGAGATTAGAAGTTTAGATACAACCCTATTCAATTAAAGAAAATTTAATTATATCATTTGCTTCTGCAACAATTATTGTAAATAAATTGAAGATTAGGAAAGGGTTTATGGTTTTTTTTTAAGTTTAGGATTCCTTCTGTCTCCCCATCATAGATTATTATGTAAGGGATCTCATGTGATACTAGCAAGTTGTTAATATTTCTTCATACAGAGCACATTACTGTATATTTCAGAAACATTTCTTGGTAACACAAAATGACTAAGTAAATTCCAGAAAATTCTATTTTTTGTTAAGTTACAAAAATTACTGTATAATCCCTTTAAAGTCCATGTTAAATCTTTTCGCCCAGAAGGAGTTAATCCTCAAGATATTACAGTCTCAAATGACTAGAAGTGATTGGTCAAAATTCTGTAAACGTAGCAGAAATTTGTTGCATTGTTTTCTATAAACCACAACCAGAGCTCATTAATTGAAAAATGAATGTCAATTTGCATTAGCTGGCATCTATAAACCAAAAAGGTACAGTGATCCTGGCATGTGATGGATAATAAAAACATCAGCAAAATGTATCAAATAAAATACAGAAGGTGGGGAGGTGGAGGGATACATTCAGAACCATATTGGAATTTACTGGCAGGGCCCCACAGAAAGGGTTTTAATGAGGCTTCTGCATCAAAATAAGGGAAACCATATGGAATTTTAATTATGACTACGGTATATTTTAAGTACAAATACCCATGAGAAGCATTTTTTACATTGACAGGCCTATCTATGTGAGCTCGGTGCTTCTGTGGGGGGCAAACATTGATGTGTTAAGTGTGACTTATTTCCGTGTGAAATTGCTCACTTTATTCTGGTTTCTCTCACATGATCTGAGCATTGAACTTAATATGTACAGAAGTGGCCTGCCTTTAACTATTAGCTCTGCCAACTCAAGTTCACCTAGATGCCCTGCAATGAAGAGGCCAGGCGAGGGCCGTCCGTGGCCTCCGTGTAGTGCCTGGATCGTGTAAGGCAGTGCAGAAGTGTGTGGGGGGGGGACGACGTTACCTCTCATCTGCTCCCGTGTGCGATTTCTGTCATAATCACTACTTGTACATTTTCAAACTTGAGCTTGTTGGAATTTCGTACTTGGGAGGGCTTAGGTCAAGGCCAGTTGAGGATGGAGGAATTTATAAAAAGCAGAGAGTAACTGCCCAGGCTGTGTGAGTTTTGGTTCGTCATCTTGAAAGTGTTTGCTTCTGATGTTAGAAGCTGCTCGCTAGCTCTTCCCCCTCTGCTCGTGGGCCTGTGGATTCCGGGGAAGTACTTAATGGGGGGTGGGACTTCTCTGCCTCCCCCTCCCCTAAGGCTGTTGCTTCTTCTGTCTTGGACTTCACGGTGATAGAACCTTAGAGCTGGAAGGGAACTTAGAGCTCATCCCCCTCATTTTACAGATGATGACACTGCTACCTCTGACTTCTGCCTCTGGCCTTCCACTCTCAGTAAGAAGAGCCAGGCAGGTGAGACTTTTCATTGCCGGGCTGGGCTGGGCGGGGCTGTCTGATTGTACTGTCCAATTTGTGAGGAAAACTTTTGTTAACTGTATATTGCTTTTAAATTGTCACTTTTTATTACAAGTGCACATCATGGCACTTACCCCTAACATTTTATGAAGATCCCAGGCTGTGTGCATTTTAACAAAAATCAACAACTCTCAATCAGCACCTTTAAAGGAAAGTATTAGGATTATTTCTTTAATAAATGTTGTAGTATCCCAGAACAAGGGCTAAGTAAAAATGGGGCTAGTGTACCCACTACCTTAGGCCTTCGAGAATTACTAAGTGCTTTCCCTTCTAGATAAAAGCTATAGGAAAAACAAAGATGTGAAATCCAAGGAATTGGAAGATTTTAGACAGGAGCCAAATCTTAAGAACACTGGTATTATAAAAGGGCTTGTCACAATTCTGTCAATTTTAGAAAAGCATAACCCAGTCTTTAAAGATCGCAACTATAAGTTTTTAGGCATTTCATAAAACTAATGTCCACATGAAGTGGTTTATAACCATGGTTTCATGAGTTAAGCACCAGAAATATCTATAAAGGAGGTATACTGTTAGCTGTAGAAGTTAAAAGACTTTACATTTTAGGGGAAAACCATCTTTGCCTCCAGGTTACCTGTTCAAATTGGCCTGAAGCTAATTCTGTAGGATGTGGGACAGGGCCCAGTAAATGGATGATGAGGTGCCCTCCCCTTACATCTCTCCTGCATAGTGAGCCTTTTACAAAAGCTACTGTCGGTACCTGGCCTCAATCAGGTCCTACATCTCCCATCAAGACTGTAAATGCAGTGATTCCTAGGTACTAAGCCTTTTCCCCCTACTTTCAAAACCTGCTTATTTAGTTTATGACCCTTAAGGGCTAGACCCTTCCTCTACGCCCCCAGATAAGTAAGATCGTTCCGGAAAACATTGAAATCTGGTTTGAGTTTTTGAAATCTGTTACTAAAATGAAGAATAAAACAAGATTTTAAATTATTTTAAAGTTGAAAAGAAATGATAGGAACATGTTAGGGTATCTTTTTGAAGTTCCTTCATCGATGAAGGGACCCCACCAAGAGTACCAATAACAAATTGATCATTTTGGAATATCTTCGTATTGGGTTGAGAAAAAAAAACTTGTCCAACTCAGTAAAAATGTCACTTTCAAATATCTGAGGTGCAACGAGAAACAAAAAGAGAAAAAGATCAATGAAGATTCAGTCGTAAAGTCTGGTGAGTGAATCAATATGGTCAGAGTGTTGGGTTGGCTTACGCATATGACCTAGCACACGTTTGGGTTTTTAAAGCCCTTTGGGATTCTCTGGAGGTAAAGAACTTAAGGATGAATGCCACTAAGACTAAGTGAAAAAAGAAAAAGAGACTGTGTAGTGGCTGGTGCTTTTGAAGGTCTGTTTGTGGCTTGCTGTTCCTTTTTGGGAAGCTAAAGTTTTCTTTTTTCTTGTAAAAATTCTATCATTATTTTAATTGATATTTACAGATTTTTCCCCCCATCTTCTGTTATAATTTTTAGGTGCTTCAGAACTGGGCCCTTTTTCAGACCCCAGGCAGTTCCCAAGCATTTCATCCCTCACTGAGAGCCGCTTCTCCAACCCACGAATGCACTATCCAGCCACCTTTACTTACACCCCGCCAGTCACCTCAGGCATGTCCCTCGGTATGTCCGCCACCACTCACTACCACACCTACCTGCCACCACCCTACCCCGGCTCTTCCCAAAGCCAGAGTGGACCCTTCCAGACCAGCAGCACTCCATATCTCTACTATGGCACTTCGTCAGGATCCTATCAGTTCCCCATGGTGCCGGGGGGAGACCGGTCTCCTTCCAGAATGCTTCCGCCATGCACCACCACCTCGAATGGCAGCACGCTATTAAATCCAAATTTGCCTAACCAGAATGATGGTGTTGACGCTGATGGAAGCCACAGCAGTTCCCCAACTGTCTTGAATTCTAGTGGCAGAATGGATGAATCTGTTTGGCGACCATATTGAAATTCCTCAGCAATGGCCCAGCGGTATCTGGGAGCCACGTCCCAAATGTATCGATATATACATATATAGAGAGAGTGCATATATATGTATATCAATTAGCTATCTACAAAGTGCCTATTTTTTAGAAGATTTTTGCATTCACTCACTCAGTCATGATCTTGCAACCATAAGAGGGTAGATTTTGAGACGCAAAAGGCCCAAGAAAGACAATCATAACCGGGTTTCAGATTGTTTTCTATTTAAAATGTACTTTTACAAACAAAGGAAAAAGATATTTTTGTTGCTTTTGTTGTTTGATCTGTTATCATAAATAACCTGTTCATATGCCAATTCAGAGAGGTGGACTCCAGGTTCAGGAGGAGGAGGAGCAAAGCCACTTCCTCCCTGTGCTTTGAAACCACACGCCCTCCCGGTTGCGCTGTGGATGGACCAGTGCACGCTGCAGACCCGCTTACAAAGCCGGTCGAGGTGCACGTAAAGGGAGAAGAGGGAGAATGGACGCTCCCATGACGGGACGGTCCACTCGGAACAACTGTTCCAAACTTGGCTTTCAGACTTCCGCAAGTACTCATTGGAACTGTTTGGTTCGGGTTTTTTTTTTCCTACTCTAAGAAAATGACTTCAAGAATACTGGTCAGGATAGATTTATTTTACTTTTTTATACTTTTGTTTTCCTTTTCCCATTTAACCAAAAAGAAATCCCATCCCGCAAGCCCCCCTTCTCCTTTTATGCAAAACTGAAAATGGCAATACCTTATTATAGCCATAACGGTATAGATAGTGTTTGCGTTTGGCTGTGTGTTGTTTTCTTTTTTTTTAAATTATGAATATGTGTAAAATCTGAGGTAACTTGCTAACGTGAATGGTCATATAACTTTAAAGATATATTTATAATTATTTAATGACATTTGGACCCTTGAAACATTTCTTAGTGTATTGATATGTTGACTTCGGTCTCTAAAAGTGCTCTTTATTAAATAACAAATTTCTTCAGTGGGCTAGAGCCATATCTGAAATATTGCTAAGCAATTTCAGTTCATCCAGGCACAATGTGATTTTTGAAAATACTTCCATCTCCAAATATTTTAGGTGTAGCTTGTTTTTGTGATGTATGAAGGAAATGTTATGTTTAGTTCTTTCAGATCTTCCATTGCCTCTAACATAGCTTTGCCTTTTAAAGCAATAATTAGGGATTTAAGAAACAACTCTTAGCCCTTTATCACTTCTGTTGCCCTTTATCAGCATTAAATGCTGCAGTGATGTGGTTTCCTAATTTCTTTCACATAGTGATGACTCTGTCATATTAAAAAAGACAAGCACAAGTGAATCATTGAACTGCAGAAAAATGTTCTGTGGTTTCATAGTTAAAGCAAAACTCTAAATCGCCAGGCTTCATAGTGAAGACAGTCAGCTTATAGCCACGCAGGTGGCTAAGGGCTCAGTCATGATTCACATGGTACCGGAAAGCAAAATTGCACCAGGGATTCTTAACCAACCCGCCTTACCAAAGTCAGTCAGGGGAACCCAAGTCTGCCTTACCCAAAGCCCCACTGACAACTCTCCGCATAATTTGCATTTAAAGGAGCAGAATTAAATCATTGTCTTATGAGAGCAGGGTCATCTGAAGTAGCAGGAAGTTCCACAGAGAGCTGATCTGAGAGAACAGACAGCCTGTGGGGACCCATGTACAACCTCTGACATTCATATTTCTCACAGTGGAGGGGAACGGGAAGGCTGGCCATGTGGAATTGGGCGTCTGCTACTGTGTCTGGATTTGAGTTAACAACCCTCCTGTAGGATGCACTGTGACCACTCCTGGCGGCCATGGGGCAGATTCTCAAGTATGAATCTTAATCCAAGCCGGGATCATTCCATGACACTGCCAGGCAAATCCCTGCCCTCCCCCCCACAGGTCAGGGCCCCTTCATTTGAATTCTGTGCCCCCCTCAGCAGAACTTTGCGGAGATGTGCCTCCAGCCCTGAGGCCCTTGCTCTCTAGTCATTCCCAAGCCCAGCTTTGTAGGCTGCCAAGCATGGCAGGACACGGCAGTTGGACCTGTGCTTCCTGCCTGGGTGCCTCCCTGGGAATTCATCCTGACTCCTCCTAATAAAAATTGAGGGCAAAACAAAACAAAACAAAACAAAACACTTTGCCTTCTGAAGGTTGTATACCAAGTATGCTTAGATAAAGAAGCCACTTTTCTATTGCTTAAGTAAGATGGAAGTGCTAATTGATACTATTTATTGTTTGTATGTGGTAGCTTGAAGCACGCCACTGTCCATTTATTTGTAAGTGTAAAATATGTGTGTTTGTTTCAGCAGCACTTAAAAAAGCCAGTGTCTGGTTACACATTTCGATTTTAATTAATTGACATAAAAATGTTACCGCCAGTGCCAGCTGTACCCTATTTAATAATAAAGGTACTATATTTGTACATTATTTTTTAATGTTAAAAGGGCTTTTTTAAGTTTACAGTACACATACTAAGTGACGTTAGGGATGCTTTTGTGTTGAAATGTTATTATAGTGGCTGCAGGCAGCAACCCAGAAACACTTTAGAAGTTTTTTTTCTTGGGAAAAATTCAAGCACTTCTTCCTTCCACCCTCATTCCAACCACTCCAACGGGGTAATTCACATTTCTCAGATCAAATGCTACCCCTTTTTGGCCTGGAGGTTAAATTTTTCTTTTATCTTTTTTTTTTTAAAAAAGTCCTTAATTTGCACTGGGCCATGTGTATGATTTGTGATTTCAAGACCAAAGCAAAGCCTTACTACTACTACTACTCTATTTCAGGTTAAAATAGCACAGTCTTTAGGTAGCATCAGCGTTGCTGGAGTTAACAGTGTGACCAACACAGCCACTTTTCTGTCTGTTTCAGTTGTCTCACACATTTTAACCTATGTCAGAGTTCCAGGACAGGTACCACAGCTTCGGTTTTAGATTAGTGGAATGACATCCCGCCTGGAACTGAGAGACTCAACAGATCAGCTGTTGTTTGCTCTTTGGACTGTCTTCCGCACCAGGGCCTTTTAAAAATGAGCCGAGAAATCCACACCATTAGAGACCATCGTTGCAAATTCAGAGGGGAGGAGATGTGTGTGCTGGCTGAAAGAGTTCCCTCCATTCCCAGGACAGGGACTGACTCAGAGTCTAGGTTAATACATGGAAACACAAAGCATTAGCACAAACAATGATCAAATCTATGATATTTGAAAGAACAATAATACATAAAATAAATAAAAGACGACTCTTCCAAACCTTGAATTTGTTGTTCTTAAAAAGATAATGCATTTAAAAAAATATTTTCTATGTGAGAATTTTTTAGATGTTTGTTTACTTCATGTTTACAAATAACTGTTTGCTTTTTAATGCAGTACTTTGAAATATATCAGCCAAAACCATAACTTACAGTAATTTCTTAGGTATTCTGAATAAAATTCCATTTTTCTGGATATGCTTTACCATTCTTAGATTTCTGTGGAACAAAAATATTTGTAGCATTTTGTGTAAATACAAGCTTTTCATTTTTATTTTTTCCAATTGCTGTTGCCCAAGATTTGCTTTCCATGCACATATTGTACAAATTCTGCTTTGTGCCACAGGTCATGATTGTGGATGAGTTTATTCTTAACTTCAAAGGGACTATTTGTATTGTATGTTGCAACTGTAAATTGAATTATTTGGCATTTTTCTCATGATTGTAATATTAATTTGAAGTTTGATTTTAATTTTCAATAAAATGGCTTTTTTGGTTTTGTTATGTGTGTACATTGGGTCTTTTCTCATCCGCGGCTTCCTCTCTACTCTGACGCCTACTCCTGCCTACGCCTGGGCACTTACTGGCCGTAGGACTTGCCAGGGCTGGTTGAGAAGAGATCTTATATTACTGGTGAGAGGAAAGAAAATCTTGGTAAGCGCTGGGTCTTGTTTTGTCCTGCTCCTAATGGGTGGGCGAAGAATCTAGCCATGAACCCACTTCCTTATCATCCTGTGTCTAAAGGAAGGCGTGCTCCCCCCATCCTTGGGTAAAGCCCCTTATTCCAGCTATGGGACCAGTCAGGGCGTAAGGACAGTAGCCTTGATGGTTCCATGATTCTAATCTCTGGGCACATGAACGGGGCCCGGCAGTGACCCCCCTGGCTGTAGTCACAAGCTCTCAGGCGGCCCAGCCATAGGGGATCATCTATTTTCCTTCCCACATCTCTTTTGGGTTCTTAAAAAGAAGGTCACCCAAAGCCCAAGGATGAGTAAAAGCGGACCTTGGTCTGGAGACCTCTAGCCTCAGAAAAGTTCTACTAGCGGGCATGACTATGGTTTGGAGATTTTTTTTTTCTGGGCCATTGTTTATTTTTGGTAAGTCCCTCCCCTGAGATGAAGTTGAGGGCCTGGGGTAGAGTGGTTGCTTTCTTTAGGTCCTGCACTTTCTGTACGCCTTGGCTTACCACAGTTCTAAAAGAGGGACCAGGAAACCGTGGTGCAGAGAAGCTCAGTCCTGGCCAGTGGGCCCCATCACACTAAGAGTTAGAGGCATCCTTTCAGAAGATCTGCTCATTCTTACCCCTTTGACACTGTTTTCCGAGAAATCTTGGAAATAGCTAATTTCTAAGACTAGAAGACATCCTAAAAGCACTTGGGTGAACTTAGGCCAGAGAACTTGTCTGCAACTCTTTGAGGATGTATATTTATCCTTTTAAATGAAACATCTGTGTGACTTTAAAAGGCATTGCGTGGGAGGTGGGCATAGTGGTTTTCTCGTCCTCTCCAGCTTTCTCCAGCAGCATGGTTTAGGGCAAATCACTTCACACCTCTAGGTTTCAGTTTCTTGGTTTATGGAAGGGCATTGGGCTAGATCTCCGCGCTGTTGACATTCCAGGCTGGATAATTCTTTAGTGTGTGTGCAGGGAGTGCTGTCCTGTGCATTGTAGGATGTTGAGCAGCATCCCTGGCTTCTACCTACTCGATGCCAGTAGCACCTGCCCAGGTGTGACAATGAAGAATGTCTCCAGACATTGCCAAATCTCCCCAGGAGGGCAAAATCGCCCCAACGGAGAATCACTGGGCTAAAGGCTCCCTCTGAATTCTCAGGTCAGGCTTTATTGACAGAGCTGGTGTGAGAATACATTGCTCATTAAAACAGGATAGCCAGGCAGAAGACTGAGGGGCTCCCAGTGGTGGATGTACATCAACCTTTCCTGCCCCTTCGCCTGATGGCCCCCTGAGGTTTGGTGTGTTGTGAGGCAGGCCCTGGCTTTCGTGTCTGCACTTCTTCCCTCCTCCCAGCGTCACGGGCTGTGCAGCAGTGAACAGCACAGCTGTGGGGCTCTCTTAGGCCTGAGCTGCTTGACCACATTTATCATGGCTGCTTCTGTTTCTCGCCGGAAAAGACAGGCAGAAGAGGAAAGCAATTTCTCCAGTGTTTTTGACCCTTTGTGCCCCCTGCCCCCCAAATATTTAGTCATCAGACATTTCTTGGAGAGTGGGTGTTTCCTGCTAACTCAATCCCGGCCGAGACTGGCCCAATAAACACCTCAGCTCTCAGTCGCAGAGTTTATTTGGCTGGGAAATGGGTATTGCCATGTAAACAGGAAGCCCCCTGAAGTTATTATCTACAGATGCAGTTGAAGAGCCACATGTTTATATTTATGGGATTTGAGAACAGTCTGCAAAGGCAAGGGAGGAGGTGGAGGAAGCCCTCATTCACAGACAGACAGAGCAGGGCACACAGATCTTCATGAACTGAGTTTTCATTGCCTCTGGAAACGGGTGGTTAACAATAATGACACAGCCAAGATCCACGGCAGAACTGGAGGGACTGGCTTGTCCGATTTAAGCAAACAACCCCACCTAGATACTCAGGTTAACAGCAGGCAATCCAGTCCACGGGCCGCTCTGTCCCAATTATTTAAAATCATTTTAGAGACCAGTCCTAGGAAACAACAGTTTGGGAGCATCTGAAAGGTGTAGGGAGTTTAGGATAAAACTGCCATCTTATAGTCTCTAAGTTTTCTGGGGACACATAAGCTGACAGCCATGGCTTTAGTGAGTGTGGGCCAGCTCACCTATGAGATCCCAGGCAAACTCATGCATTTGCTCCTCGAGTCAGTTCCTAAGGGCCTGGGAAGGACAGCTTTGTGTGTGAGTGTGCAATGTCTGAGCTGTCCGGGTGTTGGTGCAGAGAACGTGCAGGTGGTGAGACAGCTGGCCTGCACACTAGGCCTAGGGACACCGGGTGACTCCAATTTATCTCCCCTCGCCTCTGCTCTTCCTTCAGTGGCTCTCTCCTCTGGCCTGGAGAAGGTGCTTCAGTAAGGCCAGGGAGGAACGATACATGGATAGCTGATGCTCTGTACGTAAATTATGAGCTCTGAGCATAGGCAAGGGAATCTCTCCCCTCCTGGCCACCATTCCTGTGCACTCCAATAAGCCTCTTTGTGGCTTCCCAGCGGCATCCCAGCAGTAGCTATTTAATCAGGAGGTCTTGGACAAGAAGTTTTAAAACAAGTTCTGCATCAAAATTTAGCAAATAAAAGGATCCACTGCAGACGCAAAGGGTAATATACTAGAGTGTGTGTGTGTGTGTGTGTGTGTGTGTGTGTGATGTGTGCATGCATGCCTGAAGGGAGGGAAGGAGGGAGGGAGGAGGTTGGAGGGCTGGAAAGAGGTGTCTGAGCAGCCTTTTGGAGAGAGAGGAAGCTCACCACGTACACAGCGCTCCTTGACACAGCTTGGATGTTTGTTATTCATGCAAATTCTGCGAAAAAGCACCACCTTCCTCCCGCAAGTCTTGAAGAAGCCGTTACTCTTCTTCAAATAGGTTATTTAGAGGGGACAAGGGACACTGGATGGCCCCTGAGATGTCAGGAGCACGGTGAAGCTGACCTTTAAGAAGGAGTTATTATGAATTTTTGTAAAGCTTTTATTCAAAAGCTTTCTGTGACTCAGCCGGTCCTGCTGTTCAGACATGCTCAGCCAGTTGGAAAGCAGAAGGATCAAGTTTCTGGAAACCCACTTAACTTTCACTAAAACTTATTTTAATTCGTTTTCTTATTATCTTGTTGCAGTGATGTCTGGCTACTTACTGGAGTTTTCTGGAAAACTTGCTTTATGTTTTAGCATTGCGAACGTAGCTTACTTCTTGATTGCTATCTTTTTGTCCCAGATCATTCTGTCCCACTCCATAGCCAATAGGAAGGGAAGAATTTACCCCCACCTGTCATTCTTATAAAGAAATCAAGACCATATGGCAAAATGCTAAAAAAAAAAAAAAAAAAAAAAAATGGGGAAGGGCAAGCAAAAGTTCTTCCACACAAGCCCCTCAAGAACTAGTCTTGTCTCCACAACATTAAATGAGACCAGAACACAAAATTGCGACCAGGTCTCTCATGGCCTTGTACTCCTTAGGCCTTAGGCCATTTCTCCTGCAGAACCATAAGTACCAGAGTTAGCCTGGATGTGGAAAATGGAAGTGAGACATAGCAGCCTTAGTGGAATTAGGAGATACAGGATATGGTGGCAGAGCTTAGGGTGTGTTTGAGAGATAGGGTACCAGGAACTCCCAAAACACAATTGGATGATGGATTGATGTAAACGTGCAAATTTATTCTTTAAAAACACCAAAAAGCAAACAACAAAACCACATGTCACAGATAATTGTGGGAGTATTAATACAACGGTTTTATGATTTAAGTCTCCTTGGACATCTTTTCCTTCCTAAATTAGGTCATTTATTTTTTATAACTCCATCCATCTCTGACAGTGACACAACTCTGACCAGTTTCGCTTTCTGTTTCTCTGTGTTTCTCTTTATTTTTCTGCCCTCAAAGGAGAGGAGCCTTCTGTGGCATCATGACATATTCCAGTAATGCCTTAGTCTGGTTCTGTTTTCTCTAACAGTCATTTAATATTTAAATCTTGAAAATCATAGTGACCTTTCTCCTTTTTCACAGTGTGCTTAAAAAATCTTTTTTGTGTGTGGATTTGGGGGCGTAGAAAATGTGACTCCTTATCGAAATCTTCCTATTAGTGGTTTCACAGATGAGAAACACAGAGATTATTATTGAATATAATTCTCAACCACAACTTCTGGAACACGAACCGTGAACTCAGGTTGTGCAGGGGGAGACCGATGGACCAACTTTCATTCCTCATGGGCGTGAGAGGGAGAGAAGTATTCAAGAAGGAAGAAGTGTGGAACTTTAGCAAGGAGTTAAGTGGTTAATGGGAACTAAGTTTTTTTATTGGCTAATAAAACCTCTCAGGGTTTTTCATATTATATGGTTCCTTCAGGCTCCTAGCCCAATGCTTAAAAAAAGAAAAAGACAAAAACAACAACAAAAAGCTGGAGCCTAAATACCGATGTCGTCCCAGTCTTGTTTACTTTTTCATTTCCGCAGTTGTAAAAAAAAAAAAAAAAAAATTCCTCTGGTAGTTCAACTTTATCACACTGCAGGAGCGGGTCAGCGTTTGAACAACTCCAATGATTCCTGCCTCCCAGGGAAAGGAAAAAGTCAGCTTTGTCTTTCTGTTTCGGAAAAAGGAGACCACGATGCCAATGATGGATGCATCAGGAAATTTTAAAATGAAAGCCATAGGGGGAGGAGGGAGAGGAGATATTGAACCGAAACACAGCTCTGGAATCCTGAATGCAAATGATCTCTGTCCTTTTATTACCAGTGGTTCTCCCAACAGAGCAGGATGTTCTTGTTTTTAATAATAGCCAGACCAGATGCTAAATTCTCCTCGGCAACATGCTGTATAAGTGAGAAGGCAAACAGCTGATTCCTGTTAAGATGAACACCAGGAGAATAAGCCAGAAAGTATGAGAATTCTCTGGAGGTTTTTGCTTTGTAAACCCCTGTTTGGCAGAAAGATCACAGAATCCAAACTGAAAACACAGTGTGTCCTCCTGCGCCCGTCCCTCATCTGAGCGGCTTGCTGGGGGCCTTGGAGCCTCCTGCCTTCCATCCAGCCCTTTCCTAAGTTATCCAGAACACCGGCTCACAGGTTCCCCAAGAGGGAAAGTCGGAAGCCCTGAGCCCTTTGGCTTTCAATGACTGTAGAAAAATACTCATCAATAGGAGGAATTTTTTACTTGCTCCTTGCCATAGAAAATAGTGAAATCCTGAACGTCAGCCAATAATTTTAAAATGGCATCTTTGTTCCATCTTTTTCACTCCCTTCTTCCCCCTGTCAGAGTCCATCACATCTCTCAGTTATTATTTTGTTTTAGGATATGCCACACACCCAAGATACTGCTTTCTTCTTTCCCAGGTTGCTGCCAGAGCCGGTGTGGGGCTCTGCGGGGCCAGGCTGACAAAGCAGACACAGTGCTGGTTCAGGCCACCTCAGAATGCCCCCAGAAGTCAGTTCCCAGAGAGCAGGGTACCCCGTGGGAGGGGTCCACACAGAGGTCTCTGACGGTCTCTCCTTGGGGCTTTCCTCTCGAGGCCTGCAGGGGAGTGAATGGGAGAAGGAAGGGTGTTAGGAGCAGGTAGACAGGCTCCTACCAGCAATAGTCCCCTTTGTTACTGTTCCTCCTCAACCCTCCTTCCTCCTTTCCCCAAGTGCCACTCCCTCCCCTGCAATGTACCAAGGGCACAGTAGCTACCCTTTTCTCCCTATTTTCTTCCTCCAGAGCTGTCCTTGAAGCTCACTTGGCCCTGATGGCACCAGTATGAACATCCTGGGGAGAAAGGAATGGGGACCAAAGATGATTTCCCTCCTTCACCTCTTAGGATGGCACTGAAGGCCATTGTTTTAATTTCCTTTTGGGGAAAAGTCATATTTGGTCCTGGTAGCATGATTGAATAATAATGATAATAATTAATAATATTTAAGTTTTATTGCACACTTGGCTATGTGCCTGGCACTTTGCTTAATATTTCGCAGGCCTTATCTCAATCTTCCCAGCAACCTATGAAGAAGTTAGTACCATTTTTATCCCCATTTTACTGATGAGGAAACTGAGGTTCAAACTTGCCCAAGGTTACACAGCTATTAAGACTCAAGCCTAGATCTGCCTGATTCCAAAGACTGTGTTCCTAAGCTAAAACTTTAGACACAATCTGCTTTATCATCTATTTAATGGAGGTTATGAGAAGTAAATGAGTTAATGAGACATGAAAGTACTTAGCAAAGTGTCCAGCACACAATAGATATAAAATAGATGGTATCTATTATTCTTATTCATAGTAATTGATTATTTTTAAAAGCATAAACAAAATTTTCAATTAGTTTGAATCACAATAGAGTGGTTTTTTAGCACAAGTCGAACAGTTTTTTAAAAATACTATTTTAACATTTTAAAAAATGTTGCTCTTTGAAAGTAATATTTTTCTATATAATTTATAAACTATTTTTCTACTGAACATCATGGCTAAGTTTGGCAATTGGCTTACCAGGGGCTCCTTCCCTGAAGGAGCTCAGGGACCTCATATCACATAAACCATAAATATAAAACACATTGACACATTCAGAACGGAAATGTTGACCCTACCCCAACCCTAATCCCCAATCTGTAATCTCTTCCAAGGTTTTCCATTTACGTGTGTTGAGTCTCGTGTAAATGTTGCTACTGGAAAACTTAATTTGAATTTAATTTGGCAGCATTGGCCTCATCTAACGAGAGAAAGACCCAAGCCAAGAAATTCCTGTCAACCTCAGCTCTTACCTTTCCAGGACTGGCTCTGGGGTCCTCCTCACCACCTGATGAAGGGACAGCCCCAGGCCCCCCATTCCTGAACTGGCATCACTAAGAGGCAATGCTGTGCAGTAGAGAGAGCTGACCTGGGGAGCCGGAGGCCTCAGGAAACCTGGCTGCAGCCTGAAATGGAACACCTGGTGTGTGCAAGGCTGTGTGCACTTGTGCATGGGCCGGGAGGAACTCGGGACTGGGGCATCAGTGTTCCCTGCCCTGAATCCTTTAAACCTCTTACACTGAATAGGTAGACTTCTTTCCAACTACCTTAAAGCATTTTACAAACTACTTCCTTGAATCTACTTTATATGGAATTAATATCCTATTTTACTGAAATCCTGGAGAACAGAAATGACCTCTCTCCCTCTCACCCTCTCTGCCTTCTTTTCTTTCACCGTTCTGCAAATATTTATCGAACACCTATTACAGGCAGAGCAATATGCTAGAAGGCTTGCCACCATTAAAAAGCATATTGGAAAGCATCTTTGTTCAACCTAATCCATTCCAATAAAGGCCATTCTTTATTTAAGCAAATTCATGAATGCTGCAGATTGCCAAAAAGTTAGCAATTAGTTTCTAGAGAGATTTTAGATAGTTTTGATTTCTGCTTATAGCCAATTTCATTTCCCATTTCTCATTTCCTAAAATACTCAAGTATTTATAAGGCACTTGGCATCTATATTTAGTCATACAAGCCTTTCATTTCCACCACAATATATGGGGGGCTTGGTGTTTAAAAAGTGGGTGATTTACATACAATCAAAGAGGGAAGAGTTGCCCTTCCATTTTCTCCTCCCTCTTGTAGCAGCCATGCAGCCAACTCTGCATTAAGGGGTTGAGTGGTGTATTGAAAGGGGGAAGCAGAAAGCGACAAAAAGATCTGGGTTCCAGATCCTTAACCCCTGCTAACTAAACGTGTGACCTTGAACAAGCCACTTAACCCCTCTTGACCTTCTCCTTAAGTGTGGGAAATAATATACTACCTACCAGATGGTATGTTACTGGACCATGCGGTAACTCTTACCTATAGATTTGGAGTGGCTTTTAGACTGGAGAAATTACGGGGAGTTTTAAGAGGTGCAGCTACGGTCTGCCCAGCATTAGGAGAGAGAATAAGGTCCGTTGTTTCTCAGAGAATTGGCAAAAATGGCCATTTTGTAGAGGATGAGGAAATGGAATCCCAGAGAGGTCAAATCACTTATGCAGGATCACCATGTAGAGAGATGAGGGGAAATGTAGAAAGATATTTATATGCAGGCAGATAGATGTCCAAGGGCTGGGCATCTATTTCCAAGGAGTTCTACTCATTCATTGGAGGAGACATCTCCTTTCTTCATAATAGCAGCATCTTCTTCATTATCTTTTCATTAAGCACTAACACTTATGTACTTTTCTAGTTTTTATGAACCTATTTCATTTGTTATAAACTTAGGCAAACTGATTCTGTTAAAAATTTCTTATACTCATGTAAATTAATTTCTAACATACCTTGCTCCAGCTAACCTCATTGAAAAAGACCTGCTGTATACGTTACTTCAAAAAAAACAGATAAAGTGATATGCCAGGCCTGACAGTGAGTGAGAACTTCAGTCTAAGAGCATCAGTGCCATTCCATCCCGGACAAAGATGATCTCTCCACTGGCAACATGCTTCAAGTTGATTGTCCCTTAGGGGACAAGATGGTCCCTTGCCCTTAATGCTAAGAGTGGATGTCATGGCCTTGTTGTGGTCAAAGGTCTTTCTATTTGCTGTTTCATACTCTGGCTGTAGAGATGAGGCCACACTCTTGACTTCGCTACGTGATATCCTAGCCACCTAAACAAATGGAAACATGACAGCTAATCTTGAAAAAAGATAAACTTTTCATCTCATTTTTACCTTTTATCTACTTACTATCTGGGTTATCTATAACCCACGTCTCTTTAATTTAAAAGATGCAAGAGGAAAACCATGCTAATGGGGCAATGATGGAACACACAGGTGTTAGGTGTAGTGTTGTTAAACATAACTTACAACGTAGTTACTCGCTTGATCGCTGTTTAATGATAGAGACAACCTCATTGTGCCAGGTGATTATCAGACAAAAGTGCTAAGCCATTTGCAGGGCAGAAGGAGGTGGAGGGCTGAGAGGAGAAAGAATTTGTAGTTTCACTCTATGCCTTGCTTGAGAGAATAGTTGTCATTGCTTTGCTTCACAATCCCCAACTCTCATCTGGTCTTAAGGGAGGGGCTGCATTTTTATTCATTCAATAAGTACTGATTGAACACTTACTAGAAAATGATAGGAATGACAACTAACGAGGCATACCCCTATCCTCAAGGAGCTCACCACCTGCTAAGAGAGACAGAGAAATAAACCTGTAAGTGACAATAGAATGCAGCAGTGCCCTAACAGAGATGCAAACCAAGGGTAGAGGAGCCCCAAGGAGGCAGCAACTCCTGGCCAAGGCAGGAAGCTGACATTTGAGCTGGATCTGGAAGGATGAGTAATTCCTTGCAATTCTGGGTCTGCAGCAGCTGGGATGTGGGGTCAGCCCCACATCTACCCTGCAGTGCAGTACCTGGGAGTAGACAAATCCCCCCACCACGGAGATCCCATGTAGAGAGTTCCAGAAAGAGAGCGAGATAGCGCCCCCAGGCTCTGTGGTGCTCTGTAGGCTGGCAAACCACGCGTCTATTAATAAAACGAGCTAGAGGGGTTCTCAAAGGGGTTAGAGTGGTGGAGTGGGGTGAGCAGTATCCGAATCTCTGTGGGATACGAGTCATACTTCAGAAAACCATATTCAATATTAGAATAAGTAAAAACCAAAAGAAATACCTATGTTATCGAAATATAGAACAGGAAGAAAAAAATGTGAGATCTTAATGTTTATCAAAAGAGGCCATCAATATAAAAAAATGTTGAGAGATAATAGCATAACATATCAAATTTCTGGTACAGACTGTAGATATATTTTATCCAGTTGCTTGCTCTGCACCTAGCGGCAAGTGAACTGGAGTCTGGATGAGAGAATGAGGGGTAATTTGGCGCATAGGACCCTTCAGCATTCAACAGGGAAAGGTGACAAGTATAAATGGTTGGGATAAGTTTATGCTCTGGATGCTCACACATTCAAAGAACGTCATGAGAGCTATGCCCATGACTGACCCTAAGTAAAACTTCAAAGCAGGATCTTGGGGTCTTCTCTACCCACACCTCCAGACCTCTCCTTGGGAGGCCCACCATGCCGCTGAAGGACCTCACATGAACTCTTCCTCTCTCCCCAAGCCCACACCAAGTAACCCTGTACTGTGGACCTCCCCTTTAATAAAGTGAAACTGTCTTGACCCTCACCTTTGAGAAGTCAGTGTATTTGCATTTCAAGGGAGTTTTTCTGGAACCACCAAAAGCCACATACCCTGCTCAAAGGGCAGGAGCCTTCCTTGGGATACTTTTTTGATATCCCTCACATCCCATCCTGCGGCTGCCGTCTTCTTGCAGGCAACTCTTCCCTTGCAGCCAATCCTTCTTCTCTCTCTCTCTTGCCCAAGCACCCTGCCTAGATCCCTTGAGATAACAGAGGATCCGTGCCCTTAGCCACTATGGGTTAAAGTGAAGATGAGGGAGAATTCTGGTTCTACCTGAAGCTCGCTTTCTAGGCCTTGCATTTATTCCTGTCTCTGCAAGAGACAGTTTATTGATTAATGGAATCTTTATTAGTGTGATTAGAACAAATAAAACACATGCACACACACATAAATCCATCTCTACCCCTCCCAAACCACTGGCCGGTGAAACGAGCTGTATTTCCAGCCCTGACGTCTTGCCAGTTTGTCATTCTCCTTCCTGGCCCCATCAAGTTCCATCGGGTTTGAGTTTATTGGCTACACAGCGAAGTTTGTGTTGTCATAGAAATTAGCCTTGATGGACAGGGATATGGCCAGGGGATCGGGAGAGTTCGGCAGCCTCGTGGTGTTGGCATGGCTGAGATGTTAGGGTGCCTGGAGCCCTCTCCAAGAAAAATCAAAGCTGGCTCTTTGCAGCAGCAAGCGAGTGCAATGAGACACTCCTGAGGGACAGGAGCTTGGACGTGATTGTGAGCCGTCCAGTTCCATTCCACCCGTAAGCCTCCCCCCTTCCTCCCCAACCCTCCCAGTGCCCCCAGTGCCAAAAATCCTTCCCTGAGCAATGGAGGCAGGGCTGGGAGGCCTGAGGTTAAGCCGTTCTCTTCTACAGCTTGTGGTTAGCTTTCGTAGGCTCTTGGCTTTTTGACAAAGTTGGATAATAATTCAATATTTCTTACTGAAATATTTGACCTTATTGTTAGTTTTTGTGACAAGGGGAATTTAAAGGAGCTGCAAAAATGCAAGAAGTGTGGCTGAAAAAGGCCAGCGTATGCCACTGAGCAGTGAACAGTTTCTTTTTCTGACATCTATAAAATTTAGGTGAAAACAGGTCAACATTGATGTTGGCGAATGGGAAAGCCAGTTCTATTGTTAGCAAATGAACTTCAGATATACGTGTAAGTCCGGTTCAATCAAAACCATGTTTGATTTTAGACACTAGTGATGTGCTTTCTATTAAAAATAAAAAGCTGATTTATATAGACACACAAAGTAAAAATATTATTTGGCCAAACAGATCATTTTCTAAGTATCAAATCAACTTGTTGAAGAACAAAATGGGACCTCTTTCATTTTCTTTTTGAATTTTATAGGATACATGCTCCCAGCATCCTCTCTTCTCCTTATTTTGAATTGGCAAAGGCTGTTGAAGATTGAAATCATATATTAAGAAAAATCCTGCGTTGCCTGATGTGGGGACTTAGTGTAGACTGCTAGCTGGTGGCTGAGAATGAAATGAAGTTACAGGACTCAAATCTACAGCTCCCCAGATTTGGCCTGAGTCTTATAATCATTTTTATGGGCTCCTCTCAGGAGTCTCATAAGATGTGTTCGAGCTCACAGAGGAGGAACATAAGAGACGTTCCAGTCACTTGCCAAATCCAGATCATGGAGGGTCAGTTAATTTTAGCCTACTGGGCAGCATGCTGGTCTTATTTTCTCTCTGTCCTCGGATCATCTGAAGTCCTTGTCCTGCTAGGAACTGGAACAATCGTAGAATGTTGGAACTGCTTCTTCCCCCACAACCTCCCACTAGCAAATGAGGAGGCTGAGGTCCAGAGTCAAATGTGGGCCAGTTGATGGGATTCTAGAAAGGTTTGCTCTTCTGTGGGAGATCTTTTTTTTCTTTTAAATTTTTTCTTTTAAATTTTGAAGTGAACAACTCAGGGGCATTTGGAACACTCTCAATGTTGTACAACCACTACATTTTCATTACCCCAAGCCGAAACCTTGTACCCATTAAACCGTTGCTCCCTGTTCCCACCTCTGAATTCACTTTTGAGTACAAGTTGGTTAGCTTGGTTCCCATAGTGTCATTTTAGGGCCTCACAATTTTAACTAAGGCTCTGCTCCATTTCCCGGTAGGACTGGGAGGAGAGAGCCTGTCTTGCCGGGAGGAGCCGAGGCCCTGGGCTGGGGGTGGGTGTGGGGCCCAGGAGAGACAGCATCTGCAACCGCACGGTAACCCAGCCCCAAGACTCTCTGAACCGGAGGGGACCATCTGTTGGGGTAGCTGCTCTTTCTGAGGCTGATGTTTGGTCTCCTGCTGAGGTGATGATCCCTTTAAAATTCTCAGCATTCTCCCTCTCCCACGTCCTGCCTCCCATCTAGGAGGCATCTTATTCCTTTAATTTGTGTTGGGAGGCATCCAAGTCTGGCACCAGGCAGCCCCGCCTCGAGAAGCTGGGAGGTGGGGTGGGCTCACCCAGATCTAGGGAGCGCTCCCCGGGATGCTAACTGCCAGCTGTCTCCTTCAATTCGCGTCAACCTGCCGGATAATCATTTTCAAATGGCAAACAATAATAAAAGCTTTCCTCTATTTTGCTTCCAAGTGTCAACGTATCTACATAGGCTATAGATGTGTGTGTGTGCGCGTGTGTGAATTGTCTAAGAAAAAGAGAAGTTCGAGGAGCACTCGAGTTTGTGGGGGAAGCTTCCAGCACTGCACGGGAGGCCGCCCTGGAGCGCAGGTCAGAGAGAGAACTAGATGGTCAGGTGACTAGTCTTTAATCCACATCTGGAGGAAGTCAGCGGGTCTCTCCTGAGTTGGGTCCCTTGTAAATCTAGGGATAGCTTAAAGCTGGAATGAGACAAGAGTGGGGAAGCCAGAGAGCAGGTTTGTCTGCTGAAGATGTGTGACTTGATAGTGCAAGAAAAACCCCAAATCTTTGACCTCAAAGGGAGGGTGAGGCTGACACTCCTCTCAGGGTGCACGTGTGTTCTGGGGCTGCAGAGTCCCAGGTCTTATTGTGACCCCTCTTCCTGGAGTGTCTATTTTCCTTGGAGAGGTTGGGGTATGGTGAAGTTAAGTAATTTAACTGGTAAGTAATTTCAACCATTTTTTGTATCAAAATAAAGATGAATAAATTATGGAATGCAATACAAAATCCATAGGAGTTGCAGAGAGAAAACAGGACTTTGGAGAAATCTACTTGCAGTAAGTTAATTGGGGCCAAACTCAAGCTAATGCCCCAGAGTTAAGGGTCTGTTCTCTGCAGTCAGGTGGCTGTAGCAGAAATAATTGAGAGGTCCTGTCAGCGTTCAGGGCGTTCCCCCAGAGCCCTGTGAGTAGCTGGATCTTGTGGAATTTCCTCCCCCCACCTCCCGTCCTTTCACTCATCCAACTCCACCCCTTCCTGCAAACATTCAGGTCCCCCACCTCTATGAAGACTTCCTCGCCATTCTGACCCGATTCTCAGTGACGCCATATGTCGTCTGTTCTGTGAGTTTTGTACTCCAATCCGTTTATACTCTGTTTCAGTCATCTATTGCTACTTTATACCACGACTTAGCGGTTTAGAACAACAGCTGTTTTATCGCGTATGATTCTGTGGGGCAGGGCTCAGCGGGGCGGTTCTGCAGGGCTGGTGTGGGCTTCCTCCAGGCAGAGTGGCCCCAGGGTGGTCAGAATTCTTCCACAGCACAGGCTTCTAAGAGGCACAAAAGTGGAAGCTGCATGTCTTTTAAGGTCCACCTTAGAAGAGGGGCTGGGTGAGGTCACTTCCACTGTATTCTGTTGGTCAAAGCCAGTCTCAGGGGTCAGCCCAGAAGTCAAGGGGGAAGGAAATAGACCTCCAACTCTTCCTAGGAGGAAAGGCAGAGGATTTACACTTATCTTTAAACTACCACATGTAGTTGAAACTCAACCTGACTGGTTTTGAAGCCCATGATCTTAACCACTCTGCAGTCATTCCCCTGAGATCTCCCAGTTCTCAACGACCATTCACTGCTGACTGCAGGGGGACTCAGTTGACATTTGGTAATTATTTCAGGATTCAGGCATCAGGAACAGGTGTGGGAGAAGAGACTTTGGGCACGAGGCATCCCTGCGCAGGGAGACCCTTCTTCACCAAAACACAAGGATAAGAGGCATCCTGCGGGGTGGCCCGGTGGCATAGTGGTTAAGTTTGTGTGCTCTGCTTTGGCAGCCTGGGGTTCTCAGGTTCGGATCCCGGGCAGGGACCTACACAATGCTCATCAAGCCATGCTGTGGCGGCATCCCACATACAAAATAGAGGAAGATTGGCACAGATGTTAGCTCAGGGCCAATCTTCCCCTCCCCCAAAGAAGGCATTCTGGTGATGGAGAAGGTCATGTTTGGCAGGAAAAGATGAGCCCCTGGTATTTGTAAAAGGGGTCATCATATGCTTCCTTGAGTCCTCTGATAGACTGAGTGTATGTCAAATAACCAAGACTTGAGGGGCTCTGCTTAAGGGGAAAATAGAAACTCACATCATTCAACAGTTTGGACATCTGCAGGAAAGAGCTGGGTAGCAGGATTCCTCTAGACTTGCCCAGGGTACCTGGGGACAGTCGGGCTGGAAGGGCTACCTGGTTGTCACTCAGAGACTCAGCAGGGTCCAAAGAGCCACCCTTCCAGGAAAGCAGAGAAAGAGGCTATTGTTTCTTGCCACTTTAAGTAGCTGATGACAGTACAAAGGAATGTAGTTAGGACCCTGCCTCCTAACTACGGAGGATTAGCAACTGAAGAAGCAGACTCTCGAAGCCTCTGGGCACAAGGTGTGGGAAACACTGTGGAGGCAGAGAGGGAGTGAGTGTTCCCTGGGGGTGGTCATGTTGATTCTGGAATTCCACCCTCCACCTCCCAGCTACCGAAACCTCCATCTCACTGTGCCTCAGTTTCCTCATCTGCAAAATGGGGACGGTGGTTCTTAGGATTTTTTCCTTTTGAGGATTAAATAGAATAATCTATATAGAGGGGCTGGCATGGTGCTTGCCATAAGTAAGTGCTTAATAAATATTAACTTCTTTCTTTCCAAAATGTTAGAAAAGGGCCCTTAGAAATCACTGAATCTAGTTCATGAATGACCAGACTGAGGCCTGGAGATGTGAAAATGATTTGCCCAAGTTTAAGCAACGTGTTGGTGAACCTGTTTCCTCCTCTTGGCCCATGGCTCTTTCTTCTGTTCCATAGATGTTTAAGTCCCTCTAAGGATGTAAAGAATTTTCCATCACAGCCACACTGCAACTCATGATGGTCGCTTTTTTTTTTTTTTAATTCTTGGACTGAATGCTCCATATGACCCTGAAGAACATGGGGTAACCAGAAGAGAAAATGCTGGCAAAACATAAAACAAAACACCTAAGACACCAGCAGATTTCAACGTGAAAACCTCAGAATAAAGCCATCCACTGAAATCACATTAGTAAGTCCTTGCTACGCTGTCAGTTTCTTTTTTATTTAAAAAAATTATTTTAAAGATCAGAGTTCAGAATTATAATAAAGTAAAAAATAAAATGTCTCCTTCCTGCCTGTCTCCCCTCGCCCCCAGTTCTTCTCCAGACAACTTTCATGCCTATCCACCTTTGCCTCCTTTTTATCAACAAGACACTGGAAATTGCATACGTCCACCAACAGTCAGGGCGTTTCGGTCTATGGAATTCAGTCTCCTAGATGAGCTGGGAATCAGGAGGCCTGGGCTCTATGGAGACAATGTACTGGGGCCCCATTATCTATTACAGAACAACAAATCACCCCAGAATTTGGTGGTGCAAAAGAACAACATTTTATTATGCTCGTTGATTCTGAGGATGGGGAATTTGAACGGGCACAGCAGGAATGGCTTGTGTCCACTGTAAACGTTTGTGGTCTCAGCTGGGAAGACTCGAAAGGCCGGAGAGGTGCTCACTCACACGTCAGGTGCCTGGGTTGGACCGGCCAAAGGATGGTCTTAGCGAGGACGGCCTGCTAGAGGGCCTCCGTGTGGTGGCCTCAGATTAGTTAGACTTCTTCTGTGGTTGCTAGGGCTCCCAGAACAAGTGTCCCAGCCTAACTGGTGCAAGCTGCGTGGCCTTTGATGACATAGCCTCAGAAGTCACATGGTGTCACTTTCACTGTACTCTATTGGTTGACGCAGTCACAAGGCCACCTAGATTCAAAGAGAGGGGACTCTACCTCTCAAGGGAGGAGTGTCAGAGAGTTGGCACCTGTGTTGTTAAACCCTCACATACGGTGATCGCGTGTTCTGAGCGCTGCTCCACCGTCTAATGGTGTGGTTGCTGCTTCCAGGGGAGAGAGGCAATCGAAGAGATGAGATTTGCACATTTGATCTCTGGGGCATTTTGAAGGTTTATGGAGACAGAATAACTAAAATTGGGATTATTTTGGGTAATCCTGGGGGAAAGGATGGTTTTTAAGCAGTTTGCTTAAAATTTCCGTTTGGCACGCCTAAGAAGTGGGAGACCGCCTGCTTTCTAGCTGGAGTAGGTCTACCCAGCAGCCACCAAGGCCCTCACCTGGGAGCCTGTGTGGGGACGAGCTAGACTTTCATGTTTTCTCCCTACAGCAGAGGAAATGGCAGTGCTGGCCGGGCAATCTCCTGAGAGCCGAGCAGAGGGTGTTGCGGCCTCATTGAGAGGTGGTTGCGCCCCGCCCTCTGGCCTGCCCCGCACCTGTGTACATACCCAGAAGGAACATCGTTTGTGTTGAATCCAGAGACGAGTCTTTGAAGCCCTCGGAGATCTCCAGAGCAGAGCGCTGGGTGAGGTCAGGGCTTTCAGGGGGCCTGAATGGCGGGCGGGAAGCTGGGCGTGCCCCAGCCGGGCTGCTTTGAGGCTGCATCACGCAGCCCAAGGGATGCCCCGCTCACACTAGGCAGCCCGGCACGGTGGTGTCAGGGCAAGAACGTGAATCCCTGTGCTGCTGCCCATCTCCTCGTGCTCCCAGAGGGAGGGGAGAATTAGAGAGTTCAGAGCCTGCCTTGTGTGGGCCACTGTGTTAGACACTTTGTATCATTAATCTGTTTCATTTAATCCTCACAATAATCCTGTGAAGTAGGCATTATGATTCCTATTTTATAGCTAAAAGACTGAGGCTCAGAGAGGTTAAACATCTTTTCTAAGGTCACACAGCAAATAAGAAGGGACGCTGGATTCCGAAGGGGCAGGTTCTATTTGCTTTTTCAAAATCAGCATGGCGACAGGGCAAGGAAGCCATCCTCGCCTCTCCTCTTCCAGTCTTCCCTCCATTCCACACTTCATCCTTTACTCCAAACCGTAAGATTTCCATTGCACGGCTTCTTGATGCTTGCAAAACCTAATTCCTTTGTGGTTAGGTTGAGAAGGAGTTCTCTGCAAAATGCGTTTGGAGAAATGATGTCTTAGAGCCGGGCTATCCAATATAGTAGCCTCCAGCCACATAAGACTGTTTAAATCTAAATAAAACCAAGTAAAATTAAATAAATTTAAAATGCAATTGCCCGCTCACACTAGCCGCGTCTCAAGTTCTCAATAGCCACATGTGGCTAATGGCTACTAGCATAGACGGTGCACATGTAGAATATCTGCATTATTGTGGAAAGTTCTGTTGGACAGTGCTGTTGCAGAGAATAAGTATAGGAGGAATCACATTTTTATAACTAGTTCTATTGCTATTTTATTAACACTTTTAATGGTACTTGAGGTGTTTATTTTCTCCAAATCTTTCTCAGAGGTAAAATAATAGACTATATTTTTATAGTACTTTATAGTTTACAAACTGCATTCACATACTTGATCTTATTTAACGCAATAGGCTTGCAAGGTATGGCAGGTAATGATGTGACAGGTGAAGTAGCAGAGGTTCAGAGAGGTTAAGCAACTTGCCCAGGGTTCCATAAACTATAAATGGTAGAGCCAGGATTTCAACACGGGTTCTCTTACTATGCACTTTCACAGGGAGAATTTGTGAAAATGATGCCTGAAATCATCCTTAGGCAAAGTCATTAAATCTAAAGTAATTTACCAGTGTTCTTGTGGGAGGAATTGTGCTTGTCAATTTTTGTTGTTTAGACCATCAGAGTTTTCGTCAGGTCTTGCCACTGACAAATACCTTGATTTTCTTTCCAAAGTTGTCGGCAGCTTTTATAATTGTTTTAGCGAAAGAACACAGTTTACATTGGTGCATATTTATTAACTGGAAAATTACTTTTTCATGTTAGTTTATAATGACAATGATTATGCTTACAGTCACTTAGACAAGCGGTAAATAAAAAAGAATCAATTTTTAAAAAGTAACTTTCTAGAATTAGGTGTGATGGAAGATACATATACATGGAAAGGTAACCAACAATACCTACTCAGGCATGATATGTGTCAAAGTACTATATAGAGAGCAATTCATTTATTCACTCATTTATTTATGTAATGTAAAATATGTGGCATCCACTGTTCTAGACTCTGGAGATAATAACAAGGGCAGATAAACAGTAAACCTATAATAAAATAAATAACATAATGTCAAGTTGTGATAAGTGCTTTGCATAAACAAAAAACACACAAAGGGCACAGAGAGTAATGGAATAGGTGGGGATGCTATTATAGATAGGGTTGCTAGGAAAGATCTTTCTGGTCATACTTGAATAGAAACCTGAAGAAAGTAGTGAGTGAGTGAGTGAGTGTTAACCCCAGAGGAAACTGTTCCAAGCAACAGGAGCCGTAAGTGCAAAGGCCCTGAGGCAGGCACATGCTTTGTTTTTCTTCTTGCACTAACAAAACCAGTCTTACATTCTTTATCTGATTATACATTTATTGTCTGTATTCCCAGTTATAATGCCCATGCTTGGCTCTAGCAACAATGGGGAGGGTTGTGTGGTTGGAATGTAGTGAGAGAGCTGGGGAGTGGTAGGAGATTGAGCCAGCACCAGTTCATGGACCATCAGTAGCAGGCTGTGAAGGACTTCGGATTTTATCCTGAGGTGACCGTGGAAGTTCTTGGTAGTGGAGGATGAAGGGCATGAGCTACCTTAGGCTTTATTTGTTATTTTGTTTTTAATCCAACCTTTTATTTTGAACACTTTCAGATCTTCAGAAAAGTCAAAAGACCTTTACAATATATACTCTTCACCCAGATTATTCACCAATTAACATTTCACTACATTGACTCTGTCTATTTTTTTTCTCAACCATTTTAAAGTCAGTTGCAGATAACACAACATTTCACACCTGCATACTTCATCATGTTTGCCCAAAATACAACGATCACACCCAGGAGACTTTGATAAAATAATATTACCTTATGATTATTTAAATATTAAAATAATATATTACTATGTAAATTTATAGTAAATATACTAAATAGTAATATATTAAATTTCTCAGAATGTCCCAGTGATATTCTTTACAGCTACTTAAAAAACAGTTCTAGGATTCAATCAGGGATGGCATTGCATTGGCTGCCATGCCTTTTTGTCTCTTCTACTTTAGAATAGTCCTCTGCAGACAGCTCAGTGGGAGCAAAGGCTTGAATATTGAAGTAAGAGGACTCTTTTGGGAGGAGCTCAGAGGAGAAAAAGGAGATGGGTTTGAGAAGGGAGATTGGGGCCAGATAAGGGAGACTTCAGGTGCAAAGCTAGTGATTTGGGGCCACAGGAAGCTGTTGAAAGTTTTTGACAGTGACTCAATGAAAGCAGTATTTTCATGGTTCATCCAGCTGCTGAGTGCAGAATGGATCCGTGCTGAGAAAGCCTTCGCGGTAGAGATGTGCAAAATGGTGCCATTGGCCTCTGCCCTCATCCTGTCCCGGCCCCGCCCCCTCCTCCTTCCTTATTCTGGTTTCCAAAGCGGAGGTGCTATTTCCGTTCTCCTCCTCTGCTTCTGGCTTCACCTCTATCCTCTGTATCTCTTCCTCTTCCTTCTTTCTTTCTGACTTCTGTCTGCCGCTCTTCCCCTCAGATCCTTCACCTAAAACGGGTAGCTGAGTGAGAGGGAGGTTGGGGTCCTTGTCAGGAGGGAGGAGGCTCCACAGTACTGTGGGGAGGAGTACACCTGGCCTGGGTTTCCTCAAGTAAGAGCAGTTCTTCCCCAGAACTTGGAGGGGAGAAAGCGAACTCCCTGAACGCAGGCACTTTGTAGTTTGAGATTTAACCCAGCTTCCTGCCTCTGCCAAGTTCTTCCTTACTTTCCCACTGTTCCTGCAGGCTCGGTCCTCACAGCCAGGCATCTAGAGAGCAAGAAAGCTTCAGACTTGGATGCTGTCCTCTTCAGCATGGGACCCGGGGCCTCCTGTGTCCTTGCCAGGCATGCCACTGCTCCCAAGTGGGGGTTTCCTCGTTGGGTAAAGGGATGCTGCCTACCACTTTTGAGGGCAGGGCAGGAGGGAAAGCCTGGTCAACAAGTGGGTCCTAGGTGGGCCTGGTAACCAGAACCTTCCGGGAGAGCACTTGCCTCTGTGGTCTGGTCCTGAGAAGTGGCCCAGGCTGGGAGTAGAGCCCTGGTTGGTGGGGGAACACCATGGCAAATGAGTCTTGAGCAGAGGGATTTGGGGGAGCCTCTCACAGCCCACTGGGTAAACTGGCTGCCCTGCTGTTTCTCATTATGATACCTATTCTTGCAAATGCTGGCCAAAAAAAAAAAGAAAAACCCTATTTGTAGTTTGCTGATTTCTGTGGTGTACATACTCCCACCATGGCCAAGTTCAAGCTACCAATATGACATCACTAAAACCAGAGTTGAGAAGAAATGTGCACGATTGGCTCTCACAAGCTGGTGTAGCGGGTTCCAGCATACCTTTTATTTCCACCTCCTCAAAGTGCTTGGAATCCTCTTCTTTGGAGGATCTCTGGAGATCCTGGAGCCCGTTCATGATTTTTGAGTACAAGTAGAAACTACAAATGCATTTTCTAGGCTACACTTGGGAACAGCTTATGCTTTGGGGCTATGTTGCTGAAGTTGGAGGGCTTGTCATTTCAGGTTTGGTAATTCCACCACAAGCTGTGTCTGTTCATTGAAATGCGGTCGCCATTATAAATGGTCACTGAGTCTGAGTTCCTGAAGGTCTCCCTGACTGTAAGCTTCAGCAGTATGATGAAAAAGAATTGGCTAAATACAAAGGTAAAGGAGGAAACCTGGCTTATGGTAAAAGTCCTTGTGCTTGGTAAGCGACACTTATATAGAAATCACTTCCCTGAGAAAACTTGGTGGAATATTGGATAGTGCACAGGCTTTGAAATTAGGTGGATATGATTTGAATCTTTCATTGACCTTGTGCAATCATGACCCTCTTTGAGCTCGATTCTCAGATCTCCCATGTAAGATCATGGTGAAGATTACATGAGATAATGTACATAATGTATATAAAGTGCCTAGCACAGTATCTGGTTCAGAATAGGTGCTTAATTCTTGACACCTTGACTGTAAAGAGCAATGGCCATGGGTGTACGAGGAAGCAACCCTTAAGCTATCTTCATCAGGAGAACCTGAAGGAACCAGATTGGAAAAGGTGGATTGAGGAGGACTCATCATGACAGATGCTGGAAGGACAGAGGGCAAGATGGAACAGTGCAGCAAGTCCAGCAGCTGAAAGACCATAACAGCTATGAAATCAGGGCCCAGCAGGGTCACCACTGCTCTGGCTGGTGGCTTTGGCTCCCTCGTTAACCAAATGGTGGTTGTAATAGCACTAGATGGCTGATTTCTGAGGGGAAGTTGAGGAGGAAAAGTCCCCATTAGTTGCTCTGTTTGCCAAGCAAAATATAAATTAAGAACCCTGCATCTAGCATGGATAATTAGCTGTAGATCCATTGGATGGAATTTCCTACAGTCTTAGAGTCTATAGAAGCTCATTGTGATCTAGGCCCTCTCTTCAATCTTCTGTGACTGAAATTGAATTGATACAGGAGGAGCATGTTGGTTTAGAATGAAATATGACATTTCATACGCCAAGCAAAACAGAAAGAGCAGACGAAGAACTAGAGAAAGCCAAAAAGGATAAGCAAGAAAACATCGCTTGAAACACGAGCCAGGGAGGGTTATGTCTGAAATGACAAAAGATCTGAGCCCCAAAGAGTCCGAGTGTTTCAATTCAATATGAGCCAATTGGTAACACAAGCAATGAGGCTGTGGACCCGGTGAGGGACATCCATGAATAATGGAGGCTGGTGGTCTAGAAACAAGAGCACATTTCCTCCCCATGCATTCCTGAGTGATCTAGTGTGTCTGGGACCAGGACAAACTGAAGCCGAGCTATCAGGACACATCTCATAGTGCACCCCCGGTGGGTGTGCTAGCTGGACACTGAGCACACAGCTTCCCATAGAGTTACAACATCCTGCTGATTCACACCACCTCCAGGCGCTCCTTGCACAACCTGTTGCTCAGGGGGCTTTGCTCCTTTATAATGAGGGACGTGGACAAGAGGGTGGGAGGGGGCATGGAGAAACCAAAGGTGTAGAAAAATGTCCTTTTCTAAACTTAGATAGACTCATGAGTCCCTGAGCACCAGCTGCAGACAAGCAATAAGGGAGAGCCAACGGGTTAAGAAGGAAGAGGAAGAGTCGGGTAGGGTGAGTTCAAAAAGTTCAATGTGGGAGGCTGAGTGAAGAGATCCACGTGCTGGGCTAGGGTCCTCGGTTCTTGGCACTGCTCTGCCCTGGCTGACCTTGCTAACTAGGGCAAATCCCTTCATAGTCTAGAGGCTTTAGCTTCCATATTCATCAAATGGTGATGGTGACAGCCCCAGATGATTTCCAAGTTCCTGTCTAGTCCCCATATTCTCTTATTTTACCAAGGCCACTGCCAAGGCTGGCTTCTGAGGAGTGCAGGTGGGGCTGGGGTCCAAACTAGCCAACTGGCTAATGTTGACAGGATAACCTAGTATCACTACCTCCATCACCCAATGTCTTCCATTCTCCTGTTGATCCAATGGAGAATGGCTCTGTCTGGGACAGTCAATATATGACATTCACATTCTGTCTGCCACACCCTGTGCCAATGGCATATGTTGCTAAATAATCCTTGGCTTCCCACTGCATCTGGGTTAGGTGTCAGGACTCTTAATTGCATTACAGGCAGCATTGAGATGAGCACCATGCCTGGATGTGGTGGCCATGATCTTACACTGGACTGGGCAAAGGGGACCTTGAGAAGAGTTTAGCCTGGGAAGGACTCTTGATCTTCAGAGAGCATCTATGATGCCCACAGATGGCTTTTCACACCTGCTAAAAGTGTCCTTCTTGTGGGACACTTACCCACTTATCAACTGACTCCTCGCTCCTGGGGCCAGTCAGTCCTGTTACAATGTTGCTTAACTTGTAACGTGGAAATAATAATATCTGCCTTGCCTTCATTTTAGGATTCCAGGGAAGTGTTTGGAAAAATACCAAGTGCGATGCAAATATAGGGCTATTAAAATGTTGCTATTATACACTTTGATTGATGAGATTTTGATAAAGGGAAAGGCTCCCCTCCCCATCCCTGGCCACAAGACCTGTTCCCAAAAGTACATCTCAGTCTACACTCCAGAGACATTTCTTGGAACCACATCTTAGTGCGGTTCACCCAATAAAAAGCTCCTCTGGCTCCAAGTGGGCATGAAAGTTCATCACAACATTTGCCATCAATAAAAAACGAATTCTTTCCATATGAAAAGCATTACTGCTGTCGAATGGTTATTGAGTGATGATACCTGAATAATGGGAATATAGGAACAGGGAAATGTACAAAGGGAACTTCACAGGGGCGCCAAATTGTAAAGATAGAAATGCCGATATCAGAGGGAATTAGTTAAACAGAGCAGGGGACGTTTGCCTTCACCAAGCAAGAAAGATGAGGGGGAGCAGGAGAGATGGGAGGTGGAGAGAAGCAATGGGTAGAAATGAGAGAATTAGTACTGCCTGGTAGATGAGTCACCGAGGAGGGTGACACACAGAGAGTAACCCCCAGACCATGGCCACATTATGGCCAGCCCCCTCAGCCCACAAATTTGTCAAAAATTGTCTTCTGGAAAATTCTGTCACACAGCTGTTGCCTTTATAATTAGAGCTCCCTTGGCCACACAGGACCCCTGGAGCTCGTTTGAGCCACATCCATGCCTGAGGGGCAGGAAGCTGGGCCAAAACACCAGAGCAGCCGTCTTTGAGGCCCCTAGAGAAGGTCAGCCTCTTTCAGAAAACCAATCCACTGCCCCTGAGTCTTCCTGGCCAGGACATCCTGCCCACTCCTTAATGCAGCTCTTCCCTCTGCCATCCTTCATTTCCCATCCATCTTCTGGTTCTGCCGTACACGCCACATGCTACCACTCAGCCCTGTGGCCATTCCTGGCTGACCAAAAGGAATGTGGGTCAGTGTGGAGGACGAAGAGTAGGGCTCTGAAGAAGAGCTGGGGTTGAGCATGATTTTATGCACTGCCTGGTGGGCCTGGGGCAAGTCACTTAGCTTTCTAGCCTCAGGTACTTCATCTGTTAAATAGGAATGATCCCTCCCTCATGGTTGAGAGTGAGGAGCAGATAGGATCAAATAGTGAATGTCCCATATACAGAGCTATACATCCATGAGGTAGGGTGACCATACTCCTGGTTTGCCCAGTACAATCCCTGTTTAGGACAGTTGTCCTGATGAAATCAGTAATGAGGCTCCATTTCATTCTCAGAACTGTCCTGGTTTGGGTGTTAAATTATATTACCCCGGGCATTGTAATTATTGACAGGTGGAAATCTGGAGGGAGTAAATGAGGCTGGAAACTGTCCCCAAAGACCCCCAGATCCTCAGAATCCTTGTCCCTTCCTCCTCTGTTGCAGAGCAGAACTTCATGTCTGTCAGTCCTGATTCACTTTCAAAATAAAAATTCTTCAGTTAGTCCATTAAAAGAAATAACAGCCCTGTTTTAATTTCAGCAACGGCCTTGGAATGAAAAGACTACTAATTACTCCAATTAACCAAGCACATTAAGCACACATGTTCAAACGAATATTAAAATACCATCAGTCTTGGTCCTGAAGTTCTCGAGATGCTGGAATGCATAAACATGTAGTGGAGGAAATTGTCATTTCAGAGAAAACACAAACAAAGCAGCCTGTTTGTTTGTGCGACTGCCTACTTGTGGACAAACAACCAAGAGACGCAGAAAGACATGAGGTGTCTCCCCCAGTTTCTGTTTCCAGTTATTGCCCAGAGGAGACTTAACAAAGAAGCTCCTATTTATAGCCAAAGTCTGAAGAGTGGGGGAAAAAGAAGCTTAATCGTGAGAAAACACAATCCACTGTTGGCATTAATAAAATAAAACTGAAGTTTATCAAAAGAACAAGCTGTCTTTGGGGAAAATAAATAACTCCTTTCATGTCCTGACTCCATGTACAAGGTCCTCCAAAACCACTTGACTTACCAGTGCTGAGAGCCAGGGTGGGAGTCAGTTGATGCCTCTGGAGCAGAAGGGCTTTGTGGTGGAAGCCAGGCCTGGAGCAGTGCAGACGCAAAAGCTTCAGGCTAGCACGTGCCTCTGTACCTGTAACCAGGTACAGCGAAGCCCACGAAGGCCATGTTTCTTTGAGCGCACCACTAGCCCTTGGGTCATTTCTCGGGGCTCAGACCTCAGGAAATGCTATGAGGGAGCAGGAGATGAAACTCAAGGCCAATGTTAGCTACTCGGAAAGGATTCTGGTTAATAATGTACAAATGGCCTCAAGGTTCAGAATCCCATGTTGTTTTGGAATAGATAAAATGGCGGTGAGGGCTGCCACAGTGGCTCCCTCCTTGGCATGCGAGAGCTGCTGTCCTCACCTTAGGAGAGGGCACCTGCCTTGCATTATGCTTTGTCCTCCCTCCCTCGCACTCCTTCCCCCTTCTCATTCATTCACTCTTTCACTTATTCATTATTTATTCAACAAATACTTTTAGTTTTTTAGAACTAAAATAATTTTTGGCGTGTGCTCAATGCTGTGGCAAAGAAGCATAGTTTCTTGCCTCAAAGATCTTACAGTCTTGTTGTAGAGACAAGACTTACCCTCCTGACATCTTTCATTTTGATCACTAACATAATTTCCGTCATAGCCCAGGCATATATTTTCTGAATTTGTGAAGATTCCATCTCTTTCATCCCCACTATTTGGTCTTGTCGATTCTACCTTTCCTCTATTTTTCATATCTCTTCTTTCCTTTACATTTCCACTAGCACTTCTCCAGAAATAGAAGGACTTTCTTTGTGTTTTCTCTTTGAAAAATTAATTTTTAAAAGTAAGTATTAAGTTGGTACATTGGCCAAGCGCTGTGACAAGTTATTTCTATATCATTGTCCCATTTAGCCTTCATAATAAACCTCTAGAAGTCTGTTATTGCCTTTCCCATTTCACAGATTAGAAACTAGGGCTCAGAGAGACTAAGTGACTTGCTCAGGTCACACAAGTGGAGTTCTAGAAGGCCTAGGAAATGACCAGTTTGGATACCATTCTTGAGGCACCAAAAATGATGATAAAGGTGCTTCCATTTTCAGGTAATTTGTTCTTTGCCTTTTGGAGCTTAAGATCTCATGTCTAACCACTGGATAATAGGGCTCCAGGAAGAACCTGGTCTAGGGCACAGAGTGCACCTACCAACCCCATGTGAGAGTCCATAGCATGGTCGCGGCACTGCTCTCTTCCTTCCAACAATTTATCTGAAATTCCAAGGTCATTCCAGATCTTCCAGTGTTGTGGACTGCGATTAAGGAAGGTCCTTGGAGAATATGCAAATGAAGGTTTTTTTTTTCATTCTAATCAAATTGGCTTGTGTTTTGGGAGGCTCTGAAGGCTATGGTGGTGTTTCATCCTCTGCTATGCCAAATTACTTCAAGGAACGATATCAAGGAGGAGGTCATTATTGTGTGTAACCCTACGGAACGTCCAATATGTGAGTCTTTTGCTTTCCAAATAGAGATTCTCTGCAGCCGGCTCAGGCTAGAAGTGAATCCTCCTGCAGGAACGGACTAGAACAAGCACTGTTATCATCATTCATTAAGTAATTTTTGCCTCTTCCTTCATCTTCAAGAACTCAATTGCTCTTACTACCTTTGACCTGCAGGGACAAGAACAGTCAACAAATTCTACCACTTCTTTCCTTTTAGATTTGTTTTTTCCTTCCATTTCACATTTATCACACTAGTCCAGACAATCATTTTAGTTGTTCCGACTTATTTCTCTGACTCTAGTCTTTGTCTCCTGATTTCTCAATCCATCTTGCAGTCTACTCTGCAAATAATATTCCATTCTCAAGTTCCTCCTGACTTAAAATTCTACAGTACCCCATTGCCTATTTTTGTGTTTTTTAATCACGAAAATAACACTTACTGTCCAAAATTCAAATAATATAAAAGTGTATAAAGGAAAATATCTCATCTCATCTTTCTCTCTCTCTCTGTCTCTCTGTCTTCAAACCAGAGGATTGTTCTTTATTTTGAGATTCTTTCTTTTCTTCTTTTTTAACTTTAAAATGTTTATCAATATAATACATGCATATGCTAAGCAAAAATTCATTCAAATAACAATAGAAGTCTTAAAATGAAGAACAACAGTCTCCTGCCCCATGCTTCCCACTAGCACAGCCTGTTGAATCAAAGTCAAATGCCTCAGCTAAGCTTTTGAAGCCCTATGTAATATGGTGCTGCTCAGGTTACCTTCTGAAACTTATTTCTATTCCTTCTTAACTCCAACCAACCACTCCTTCCAAGTCAGGCTCTAGTCTCGTAGTCTTTGTCTTTTAACTGGAGCATTTAGTCCATTTACATTATTTGTAATAAATGAAATATTTGGATTCATTTCTATCATCTTGTCTTGTACTTTCTAGTATTATTTATCCTGCTTTTTCTGTGTTTCTTTTTTCTTTTTTTGTCTTTTGCTTCCTTGTTTTGAATTGATTGGTTCCTTTCCCCCCACACCCAATTCTAATTTTTCTCCTGTATTCCAGTTCTTTTAGTGGTCATCCTAGAAATTTTAATATATATACTTAAAATAATAGAATTGAAAGTTAATCAATATATTTAAGCTCTTTCTGAACAATGAAAGAAGCAAAGAACACTTGAATTCTAACTACACACCTCCAAATTTTACATGCAGTTATCCAGGATTTTGATTCTCTCTTGATTTTTAAAAGTCCATAAATTAGACATTATTGATGTTTTATATTATCAATGTTTATCTAGATTTAACCACATGTTTACCTTTATCTTTGCTCACTGACCCTCTTACATTTGAGACCTACCTTCTGGAATCATTTCCTTCTTTCTAAAATGCGTGTCCTTTAGAAGTTCCTACAATGAGAGTGTTCTGGTAGTAAATTCTCTCAGTTTGTGATAGTTTGAAATGATGTCTTTGCTCCCTCTTCCCTTTTTTTTGAAAGATAGCTTTCCTTCTTCAGAATTCTAGATTTCTAGTTATTTGATACTAGTTGTTTGATGTTAATGCTTCTAATTTTCCTTGCTGTTCTTGAGAATTCAGTTGTCAGCTTGTCATTCTAGATAATCTGCTTATTCTCTCTGATTGCTTTTAAGATCTTCTCTTTGTTTTTGTTCTGCAGTTTCACTGTGATATATCTAGGAATGGATTTCTCTTTATTTATCCTGCTTGAGATTCTCTGGGCTTTCTTAATCCATGCACTGGTGTCTTTCATTAATTCTGGAGAATTCTCAGCCATTATCTCTTTTAATAATGCCTCTTCTCATTCTCTTTATTGTTTCCTGTAGAATATTCTCATCCTATTCTCCAGGTTTCTTAAATGTTTTCATATTCCTCATTGCTTTTTTTCCCCCCCTCTACTAATAGAGTCTGTGTAATCTCTTCAGTATTCCAGTTCATCTATTTTCTCTTTCAGCCTATTGAAATTCTGAATTCATTTATCATATTTCTCATTTCTAGAATTCCCATTTGGTCCTCTTTCAAATCTGGCCAACTATGATAATCTCTTTTTTCTTTGCTACACTTTCAATCTCCTCTTATATATTTTGAATATATTAAACATACTAATTTTATATTCTATGTTTGATTAGTTTCGGTATCTGTGGTCTCTGAAGATCTGATTCTAGAATTTATTGTTTCTAGTGACTTTCACTCAGGGTGGCTTATTTCCTTGTGTGTTTAGTGATTTAAAAAAAATAATTTATTTTCCTTGTAACTTAATGTATAGGAATTCCTTGAGGCCTCATTTAAAAGTATTTCCTTCCAGAGAAGATTGGAATTTGCTTCTGCCAGCTGCCTAAGCATATCACGAAGTTGGAACCAATTTAAACTAAATTTTCAGGGTTTTCTTTCATCCACAATGGTTGTGTATATTCAGGCCCCAAACTCATAAAAGTCCAGATCTGAAATTAGATATAGGGAGGGGGAGTTTTTTCTTCTTCTGCTCCACTCAGAGCTAAGGCCAAGCTGGCATGTGTCTCCATCTTCTTGCTCTGTGGGGTAGGTGTTTTTTAGTTCATTCATGGAGATTGTTGCCCTTCAATATTCTTGGCTTTGTGGGCTCTGCTCTGACCTTTTACTCATCTCGGGCTTCAGGTTTTGTCTCTCGTGTCTGGGAAATGCCGACTCCTGTACTTGATGACTCTTTGGATTTGGGCTTTCTGGTCATTTCTGGGACCCAATGAATTACTTCACTTTCTAGCCAAATCTGTCATACATTAAAAAAAATGTTTTTATATCTTACCTGGTACTCCTAGGAATTCTCTGAAAATCTAGTCCACTCTATTGTCAAAAAGAGACGACTTTACTTTTTTGCATCGGACAGATTACTTCTCTGAGCTTTAGTTTGTTTCATCAGGAAGGTGGAATAGTATCTATATGATTAAGATTTTTGTGAGGATTAAATAAGATACTGGATAAAAATGCCTTCCATGTAGAAGTTTAGTAAATGATAGCAATTACTATTACTGCTGCTACCAGTCTACTATTACTACTTCTACCAGTACAACAATAACTATTACTAAAAACACAGAAGGGCCTGCTATTCTGTGGAGAGTCAAAGAATTAGATGGTTAAAAGAAAAATAGTTGAATTTAAAAATAGTTAAAATTTTAGCTGTCTAAACTTATTCCTCCACCGTATTAACACCACCCTGAAGTAGCTAATAACAGATCTTGCTGTAGGACTTGAGCCCTGTCCCCCGAGCTACACTTTTGATAGGGACGTGTGTGTGGGCTGGAAGCTGGGCTCCAGTCAGTAACCAGTGTCAGAGTCCACAGTGGAAACACTTCCGCTCTGTGCAGCCTGGGTGGGCAAGCTGAAAGAACACCATTTATTGGAAGAAAGGTGCTACACATATACAACGAGGTGTTATATTTATTATTATTTCTATTTTAAATTATCCACTGAAGAAAGAGACATGGCAAGAATTTTTAATGAGGCCCAGAGTCAAGTTGGGTTCAGAAGCCCAAAGGGAAGTGGTCGTGTTCTGACTGGGGTGCATGAGACCTTGGGAAGGTACAGTAACCTCTCGGCCTCATTCCCCTCGTGTGTGAAGCAAAATAGTGGGGCTGTGTAGTTTCAGGGAACTTTTTTATCTCCTCTTCTATGATTCTCATCTCTTCCCAACCCTTATCCCCTGGCTTCCCTAGTTCACTAACTTCTAAGACCCACCGCTGCAGCTGTGCTAAAAAATACTGTTTATCCAACCATGTCTGCCTGGAGTCACCTGTTCTCTAATGGTGAGAAACAGAATCAGAGCCACAATGGAAACAGAATCCTTCATGTGGCTTTGGCCTCTCCCGCTTCATGAGATGCTCATCTGTCTCGGATGTGTGGTTGGAACATGAGGAGCTGCAGCAAGGTGCCACAGTTGCCGTCTAAGGAAGGAAGTAGTTGGAACTGATACCCTGTGAGTGAGGTTAGCCATGTGCAAAGTAGACCACACCTAGAGACAGTTTGTAGTTGTGTTTCTAAGAAGACTTGAAAAACAGCTTGATCCTTCCAAGGGGACTGGGCTGTGTCCCTAAGGCTGGGGTACAACTCCAGGGAGTGAAACTACAGCCGTGGTGCATGACCTGGTAGAAGAAGGGGATGGCTGAAGTGCAGTGGTCTCTTTGGAGTCTGAAAAATTGGTGGCTGGAAAGAAAAGATGTATTTCTGCTGATAGCACATACTGGGAAAGGGCAGAGGTCTGAGAAGGAGGTAGAACCAGGTTCAGAGTTTGGCTCTACTGCTCTTAAGCTCTAACTGGAGTCTGGAAGCCGTGACGTGGGGGCTGCCCTGCCATTGTTTTCCAAACTTCAATCATTGGAATGCCACAGTCAAGATGTTTGCCATATACGCCTGCTACCTGTCCTATTATTTCCTCAATATTTGCATTTAAGTTGATTTCTTTTTTACTGAAATATGTTTATTTGAAAAGGAAGCTTTCTCTTACCATCAGAAATGAAAAACCAGTATCACTCACCACAATTAGAAGCTACCCCCCCCCCACACACACACATGCACACACACACACCCCACAATGAAAACAAGCAATGTTGTCAAGTCCTAGCAAGGTACTATTGCCTGTGGAATTCTCTGGGCCCAAGGCTTGCTCTCTTTTTGTTAAAGAGCAGATTAGCAAGTGTTAGATTTACCAACATACCCAACTGAGACTTTCTCTTTGGTGTAATAAAGTAGATAGATAGAGGGTAACAGAAATGGGTAAAATTTGTTGAGTCCATCTTTACATGTATTCCCACAAACACCTGCACAATCATATGAGAGAGGTACTCCTATCATTCTCATCCCTTTTCCAGCTGAAGGCACCAAGACTGAGAGAGAATAAATCCCTTGCTCAAAGCTCACAGCTAGTTACGGGTACAGACACAATGCAAACCAAAGTGATTTGTCTCAGAGCCGAAGTTTCTCACCACAGGACTATTTCTTCTCTTGCATGATGAGTCAATGTTACTTAATGCTACAACTTCATGACATCTGAGAGCATCTCTGGTGCTGTCTACAAGCATTTCCTGCATCATGAGTTGTGGGCATCCTACGCACTGGGAGGCATTGCTCTGCATGAAAGCAAGGAGCATTGTGTCCGACACCTAGAAAGTGCTCAGTAGGGCTTGGTCCCTTCTCTCCCCAATTCTCCTGTCTGTGGACAGGCCATCCTGAGCCTTGGTCCCAGTATTCTAAGATGCTTGAAGGGAAGTGGCCACTTCAAGCTGTCAGAACTTGAAGACACTTGCCATATGATTCCACAACTTCCAGGCAGCTTTCCAATGGCGACTTGCTTTCCATAGTGGACTTTCCAAATGGGGAGAGAATGAACTGGTCAACTGATAGCTGTCTTCTTTCTTTGGTTCACCCATGTACCTCAGTGACTGGTACAGGGCCCTCTGTAAATATTCATTGAATGAGTCAGTAAACGTTTGGTGGTTATATTTCTAATAATAATACTATTAATAACAAAATGGCTACATTATGGAGCTCTTACACTATGCCTGACCCTGTAGTAAATGTTTCCCCTGTGTTATCTTATTTTATTTCCTCCACAACCCAACGAAGTAGGTACTATCATCCTGTTTTATAGATGAGGACACTGAATATTGGATAGTCAAGTAACCGTCTGACTCCAAAGCCAGTGGGTGCTTCCAACTCTAGCTTATACCGTGCCCACCAGAGTCGCCCAAGTGGCTCTGTGTTCTGGTGAATAGGGGGATGATGGTCAGGCCCTTGGCGCACCAACTCTGACTGTACTGACAACCCAGGTCTGTAGCCTACAAAGCTGTCGGCATGGTGTGGTGGTTGCAGGCTCTGGCTTTGGTCTCAGACGGCCTTAGTCCAAATCGTTCTCCGCCAGCTACTGGCCTTGTGATTTGAGGCAAGCTGCTGAAACTCACTGGGCCCCCGTTTCTTCATCTCTGAACAGAATGTTACAGAGGAGAGCACTTAGCACAATGCATTTAGTACTGACTAGCATTCAATAAAAGGTATTTATTATTGTGGAGAGGAAGCAAAGGGGACCTGGGCTGGGAAAGAAAGATCATTTTAAGAGGAAAACAGAGATGGAAGCAAAATTATTTCTGTTTCTTTGTAACTTTGGTGAAAGTGTCAGACAAGGCCTTGGGGTGCCGATTTCCTCCTTTCTTAGAAACACCCCTGGTGAGCAAACTGCCCCACTCCGAGTGCTCCCGGAATGAGTATTCAGCACGCCTACTTGTTGGATACACTTTCTCCTGAGCCATGTGGCTCATCCTGCTGCCCATTCCCGAAACGGCCTGCTGAGGCTGTGGCATTTTAGGAAATTACTTCCCTCACGCGCGCTGCAGCCAGAGCCGGGTGGAACACCCAAGAAGCACAGGCGGCAGCAGCAGATGATGAAGTGAGTGTGAGCCGGGGGCACGTGGAGGAGCGGGAGGGTGGCCCGAAGCTGCAGGAAGGAAGGGGAAGTAACGCCTGGACTTAGCCGGGGCTCAGCCCTCTCCAGCCTGGACTCAGAGGGGCTCGGTCCTTCTCGCTGGCATTCAAAGATCCCTTCCACTGTGGAGCACGAGTGCTGAACTTGAGGAAGACTGTCAATAAAACACGGCCTCTCTCCTTCCTCCATCCTCCCACCCCCACACTCCCCCTTCCTTCCAATCACTGCATCAATCCTCACTTGCCTATTTACTTGGCTTTGTGGTTTTAACTTAGATGTGGTTAGAGAGAGGTGGGGTCAGAGGAGAAGCTCTCCACCCCACTCCTCCACCTCTCCCCGATGGACAGAAGTGTCCTACTTGGTCTCAGAGACTGAACACGACACCCTAGGCATAGCAGATGGGGAAATCCTGATTCAGTTTCTCTGGGGTGGGGCCTAGGTATTGGTATTTGTTTAAAGCTCCCAGGGGATTGAGAGCCATTGGTCTAGTTATTGAAAGAACTGGGATGACTAACTGTCCTTAGAAGGCAAGTCACTGGGGAGAAGTTGGGCCCAGCCATAGTAAGAGTGAGCATTGCTTTTTCCTGCATAAACACCAGCTAAGGATAGTTTTGATTATCTAGAGTCTTTGACAAGCCTCTCAAAAGCTTATTCCCAACGTTTCATGGATGTGGAGAAAGTTGTCCTGTTGTCCAGCTCATTTTACTCCTGCCAAAATGGCGCTCTCAGCAGACCTCTGGGGGAACTAGGAAGTTATGACACCAATGAAACGGTTTAACCCAGGTGGTGGTGGTGCCAAGAGGGACCAGCCATGACCTGAAACCTCTGGTGCTCAGATCATTCCAGATTTCTCCAGGAGTTATTGAACCGGTAGGTGTTCCCCAGAATAGTAAGCTCCACCCGGAACAATCTACTGGATACTGGAGGCCAGGAGAGCTTGGAGGGTACAAATGCAACCTAAAGAGAAAGAAGACACTGCCAGTGCTGCTTCTTGCCAATAGATTTATGGTAGAGATTATGGTTTAGAGCCTCAGCTAGACTCTGCAGGGCATTTTTAAGGAAAGAATGGGTTACTTGGGCGCTCTTGTGTGGTGAAGTTGGATAGTCCGTGTGGCAGTGATGTGGTGTCAGGAAATGCCAGATGCATGGGTAGCAGGCTGGCAGTGGTCTGAGTTATAAAGAACATGAAACACACTGATCAGTGACACAGATAGAGACGGCTCCCCCACCCCGCCCTGCCCCACCCCAGGCTTTTAGAACTTGGGTGCTGACTCAGACTACATAGTTTGGGGCACAGTGGTCTGTAAGAGGTTCCTCTATCGTTTTACTTACTTTTTCCCTTCCTCAGCAGGGGTACCATATTCAAGGTTCATCATCCACCAGCATGAACCAACTAGAAAAGATGGTAGAAAATGAGATGCCATTCACGGTAGCAGCTAACCCACAATAGCTCTGGGAATTAACCTAGCAGAAGATTGCCCAAAACTGTCTTGGGAAATTTTAATAACTCTTAAAGAATGTAAAAATTAAAGATTCCAGTATAATAATACCGAAATATCTTTAATGTAAACTAAAACACGTACACTCCATTTTTAAAAAGGACATAGACATCCTCAAGGACTTATAGTAAACAAGCGGATGCCCCCGAGGAGAGGAAATAAACTAGGGAATCACAGACACAAACGTACACATTACCCAATAACACCCAAACACGTTTCCTCAGCAAATAATAGTGCTCTCTTGAATACTCAACCAAAATAGGCAAAATCAGCATATCGTCACTATCATTATGCGTGTCTTTTTTTTCCAAACTACCAGATTTTAGATTTCCTTGAGGGCAGGGATTATTTCTTATACATCTTTACATTCTCCATGGTGCTTAACTCAGTGCCTTGTGTGTAAAAGTTGCTCAAGACATGGTTTTGTAAAAGTCTCGCTAAAAATAACGTCTATACATTACAGAATATACATTATAGAAAATTTAGAACATGTACATTATAGAGAAAATTTTAAGAATGTGTATTATGAAAATTTAGAAAATACAGAAAATCAAAAATATGTTAAACTCATCCATAATATCACTACTTATGGATAACCAATATGAACATTTTGAGTGTATTATTCCAGTTTTCAATTTTTTTTATAATTGCTTGATGGCTTTTTAATTTTTCATCTACTAGTTTTGTCATTTTGTAGTTTGAATGAAAAAAGCACTTAGATATGAATTCAATATACAAAATATTCGCTATGCAAGAGAAGTACAGGGTGTACAAGACAGGAACAACTCAGCTGAGGGTTAGTCTGCAGGAAGATCTGAAGGAAGAGGAGGGGCCAGCCAGACTCTGTGGGTGCGTGTGGTTGATGAAGGGAAGCGGTGCAGAGGTCAGCAAGCTTTTTCTGTAAAGAGCCGGATATCTGTGAGCCACACAATCTCTGTCACAGCCACTCAACTGTGCCGTTACACTGTGAAAGCAGCTGTAGACAATACTGTATGTAAGCAAATGCACATGCTGTGTCCCAATAAAACTTTATTTGTGGACATTGAATCTGAATTCCTTATAATTTTCATAGTGTTCAGAGGGAAATGACCAGAGGCAAGACAAAGCTTAGCAAACGGAAAGAACGAAGAGAACATTGTTCTAGATCACTGAGTGGGAGCTGGAGGTGGGGGATGTGGCTGCAGAGGCTTCAGCCACTGACAGCTTGGCTCCATGTGCCACTGAAGGGTTTGATGTCAGGAAACCAGATCAGTTAGGAGGAGGTTTAGAAGTGGATCCATTCTGGGATTGCATGGAGATTTGAACCGTCACTCAAGCTGCTTTTGGCCAGAAAGTCTGCTTTCAGATTCTTCTGCACTGCTTCAAAAAGAAAGAGCAACACTCAGGAAAACAACGCTCCACCTTAGGAACACCCAAGATTTAACGCAACTAACTGGCTTGGGGTTGGGTGGGAGAGGTGTACATGAAACACTACAGGAGCAGGGCGGATAGTCTGTGGGATCCTTGCAAAGTCAGCCCGGGCTACCTCTTCTTATTATGACACTCCTTGGTACATGCCTGTCATTTCCACTCCCTGGGTCCATTGCTGCTGTGTTCCCATTAGTTCCACCCATCTCATCCCCAACTCTTCTGGTTATAAAATCAGATCACATTGTCTACATGGCCTTGTTACCCTCTTGATCAGTCTCATCCTGATTTAAATGCTACTTTAAACCTTCACAAACAGAGGATCACTGTCTCCTGAGTTATTTCTTCCCTGCCTTCCCACACCTCCTGGCCACCCCAGGCTGCAAGTATATGTGGTGGCCTGGACTAGGCAGAGGAAAGATGATGTTTATTCTCGTTTCATTATGTTTTACTGAAATTAAATGTGTACCTCAATGAAACATGACACATCACAAAATCTAAGTGGGTTGTTTTTCTACACCGAGGGCCTGAACTCAGCCTGGTTCCTTGCAGCTTTTTCTGGATTTCCTGGACGTGGTGTTTTGGTGCAATACCTGCCTACTTAACTCCATCGCTCTCCCATCTGCAAGAAGGCTTTCAGCATTTGGAGTTTGAGATTTGATTACTCAACCAGGGGAGACGTTAAGAAGTGATCTCATAGGCATGATTTGCACCTTGCAAACTTGCTTAGAATTTTAAGCAGGGGGTTTTCCAAGTGGACTTGCCTCACTGTCCCGGTTTGCAGGCCTAAATTATGAAGCAATTAATATACAGCACATAAAACTGTCCAGTCTGTTTGTTCTTGCTGTCATATCTTCAGTAATGATGGCAGGAACTGACTAATGAACCGGCCCAAGTATCTGTGTACACAGAGAAAGAGAGAGGAAGAAAGGGGGGCAAATGGCAGAAAGCACGCCTAACAAATATAACTCATATTTCTCCAAGAGCGCGACTCTTCCCTTTCTTAATGCTTTTCTCATGAATAGTTCAGGTCTTTCAAAAAAAAACCTTTATGAAATTTAAGCCCCGTTTCTCATTTCATTGAAAAACCTTTAAGAAAAGCCATTTTTCATACTTAAGACTTTTTCAAATCTCTCCTAACCAGTTACACTCTGTATTGTATCTTTCGTAGCTGGCAACCATCCAGCGACAATCCTTAAAAATCCCTTTACAGTTTTAAAGGAAAATACAAGCTCTCATTTACCACTGGATCGAGTTAGAAAATAAAAGCCTAATGCCTTGACAGGCCTGGATATTTTTTGAGGCCTAAGTCTGATTTATGGCAGTAGCCGGCAAACCAGGCTGGTGAAATATTTGCTGCTGCTCCCAGGGATATGGAAAAATGAAGTGTGAAGTTCTGGGGAGAGCAGGCCACAGCCTTCCAGTCACTAAACACTCCCACCAAGCTGGCAGGGGAACAGAGCCCTGGGCTGCGAGATGAACCTCAAAGGAATAGGAGAGGAGAAAGGGACGGCGCACCGTGTCAAAATACTGCCAAGGCTTAACGCTCGCCATACATTTTGTGACATGGGGTGGGATGTTTATGAGGGAGGTTTAGGGAGGAAAGAGAAGAGAAACATTTTCTTCGTTCGTTCTTTATTTTATTTTCTTTACAGCTTCCCTGTAGGGGTTTCACTCCAAGTAGAAGAAATTAAGAGCAACAACGGGAATGTAGGAAGTTGCTTAAGCCCCCATCATAAAATCATTCAGATCGAAAAATATGATCTGGTTAGAGAGAAAGCCCTGGGTTGCCGGGGGGCTTGGAGCTTCGGGGCAGGAAGACAGACCTACTTCCCCACGCCACCGTCCCCAGATCTGAGAGCGTGGGAGCCAGGATTTTCATTCCCATGAAAAGGGAATTTCCTAGAGGTAAAAGTGAGGTGGGTTTTTTCCCCTACAATTTTCTTGAAGTGAGTCATCACACACATGCCAGGTAGAACACTTGGTGGTTTTTTTCTTTCCTCTATTTAAAAATAAAAATAAAATAAATTAACATCCACTGTTTAGATTTGTTTTTAATTTCAAGTTTCTAAAGTAGAGTATTAGACACCCAGGCTTGTCTCAAAGCCCTTCATCTGTACTTGTTATTATCCACAGGGGAGATGGGTGGGACCCCTGCAGAAGCAAGGCTTGCCTTCCGTTGTTTTCTAAAGTGAAAAAGCGGTCTTCTAGGTGATATTTTCAATAAAGGCAAGAAAGGGCCAAGATGGAAAACATGCCACTCATTTTGTCCCCATGCAGACTTATCTTTGGAAGATTGATGTCAAAATCTGATTCATTTGAGAGCTAAGATGTGCCTCCGTATTATTATTCTTTTTTAATTTTAATAACGGCGTCTCTGTCTGCCAGATGGAGATTTATGTTACTTGGAAGTCTTTCGGTCAGTTAAAGCAGGCTCGGTAATTATAGAAATGTTTATACCTGTGTGCAGTCATCCCCTGTCCGTCCCTAGATCGCTAATAAACACGCCTACTCTCACCCAGACTCTCTGAGACTCACTTTAACACCCCCACAAAAACAGCTCACTCATTTACTCCCTTATCATGAAGTTAAACTTAGATAATTCAACTCAATAAACATTTGTTGATGCCTACCAAGTATAAGGTACTGTTGGGCAATGGAGGGGGCCGGGGACCTTGAATACAAAAACAAGATTCTGGTCCTGGATCTCAGGACATTTGCAATTTAATGGAGGGAGAAACTGATCTTTGATCTATTTGCCTTTTAGTAAAACTTACACTTTACAAATAATAAAATGTGCTTTTTTTTTTTTTTTTTCATATTGGCAGAAGAAAATAAAATGGAGGCCTAGAGAAAGTGACTAGCTTGCCCACTGCCACCACCAGTAATAGCAAATATGATTGAGCTCGTGTGTGCCGGGCATGAGGCTAAGCACTCCCCGTGCCTTATCTCCTTGAATCCTTGACAACCCACCCAGAGGCTCCTCATTCTACAGATGAGGAAACGGAGGCAGAGGGTGGTTAAGTAACTTATCCAAGATCACACAGCAAGGAAGCATGGGGGAGAGATTCACAGCCTCTTTCCAGAGCTTTCCTAGTCCCTCCGCAGAGCTGAGACTAAAACTTCAGTCTCCTGCCTCCCAGTCCAGTGCTTTTCCTACCTGCCTCTACTCCCCAAACCCATGATGATGAGGCAGCATCTAAAAGAAAAAAAAACAACAAACCACATTTTACCATTTTGTTTATTCTGAAGAGGCTTGGGGTGAAGAGGCTCTGGAGTGCTTTGCAAACTAGTTTTGTTTATTTGGAAACACCTCGATTTCAGCATTAAGGAGCTTTGAACATACTTGAAGAAAATTTGAATATGGTCATTTCTAAGTTATAGTTCTTGAAAAAAACTCTGTTTTGGGAAACTGAGAAATCCAGGGCGTGTTCAAGGTGACCGGCCCTCCAGGGTGGCCGCCCTGGTTTTTGGTAAGCGACATGCTGAAAGGGATCATCAAACACCGCATTTCCTCAGTGGCGACTACCACACACATACAGGCCTTAAAACACACACCCACGGTTCACATATTTTAGCAAACGTCCTGGCTTTCCTCCACCACTAAAATGAAAGTGAAGGTGAAATCATTTGAGGGCCACTAGAGTGGAGTTCTCACCCTTGATAGCTGCCCATAGATTTAAATGTCTCACAGGAGACCCAATTAAACATTAGCAAGATCCCAATTCACTGAAGGATCATATTTTCTGGCCATTTTCATCGCTCACACTTCCCAGCAATGTAACGATGAATTTAGGATATGACCTTTTCCCTCAGGCTCCCCTCCTACCTCTTTTATTTTATTTTATTTGGGAACTGGAATCTAGATGGCTCAAGTGTCTGGAAATACTGTAGGCAGATTTTTCTAGCCAAGTAACCAATTGCTGTCTGCACATATCCTGGTCTTGTTATGATACGAAGTTACCACAAATGAGGGCTGGTGAGAGTCTCCATATTTTGTTGACAATGATCATTCAAGATGACCTCTGGGACACAAAGCACTGTGCCTCACACAAAGAAGATGTTTGTTGAATGAATAAGTGAATGAGTGAAGAGGTGACACTTCTTGCTTGTGACGGCTATGGTGGTACAGCGGGTGCTTCTCAATGCTTGCCCCAGAATGAGCCCCATCTTGTGCGTTTGATCAAGAACAGCCGTTTTTCGCTCCGTGACATGCGTCCTTCTGGGGGTACCTGTAGATTTTCCAGGGGTTATGCAGGTGCAGTTAGCTTTAATGGCATTGATTTTCAGATCCTTAACTTCCACTGCACTCTTTCCAGTCTGGGACTCACCAGCCTCGGAACATACCTCTGGTTTTCCTTTCCTATCATCCCTTTACCATACTCCTCCTCACACTTTTTAAATAAGAGGCACTCTCGGGGCCGGCCCCGTGGCTTAGCAGTTGGGTGCACGCACTCCACTGCTGGTGGCCCGGGTTCGGATCCCGGGCACGCACCGACGCACCGCTTGTCCGCCAGGCGGTGTCCCACGTGCAGCGACTGGAAGGATGAGCAACTATGACATGCAGCTGTCTGCTGGGGCTTTGGGGAGAAAAAGGGAAAAAAAAAATAAATAAAGGAGGAGGATTGGCAATAGATGTTAGCTGAGGGCCAGTCTTCCTCAGCAAAAATAGAGGAGGATCGGCATGGATGTTAGCTCAGGGCTGATCTTCCTCACAAAAAAAAGAAAAAAAAAAGAGGCATTCTCTTGCCCATCCCAATTCACTACAGAGCATTGCCCCAGGGTGTAAATATCCTCTGTGTCTCCAAATTATGGGGTAATTTGAGAAGGCATTTCTCCCAAGGAAGAATCTCAGGAGAACAAAGCAAAGACAGCTTTGGGGAGAAATATTGAAAGGGGACAGAGCTCTATTTTATCCCATGACAAGCTCATGCCAAATCTCTATGTATGTATCCATGTGTGTATGTATCTCCCATAACTATCTATCTACCCACTCATCCATCTATCTATTAGGATCACAATTCAGAAATGAGTAAGTTGCCATGGGGACTCATATTAATACATTTATTTGAATTGAAAAATGAAGTTAGAATTTCTCTGTGAGAGAGTGGGTCTGATTCGGCTGATTGGATTGGCAATGAGAACTGCTTTGCCATTTAGGTCAGCTGGCAGACATTTCCCATAAATAGAATAACCTAAATCTGTTGCAACAAGGTTTTGATGAAATGCAGCTAAAGCACGAGTACACAAATTGCCAGACGGTACGTCCTTCATAACCATCTAAACCTGGGATGATAACATTTGGATGCCATCTTAAAAATGTAGTTTTAAAAAATTCTTTTGGGGGTACACAAAAAATCACTTGAGGACCCCTGGTTTGGAGAATGTTTGGTGACAGAGGCAAGGAGGGAACTCATTAATATACGGAAAGGAGCTTGGGATTAGAAAAATGTCTCAAAATTGCAGAAATCTAAAAAGCGGCAGAAAAAATGTGAAAAGAATGAGGAGACCCTGGGAGAAAAGACACTGTTGCCTGCACCTGGGAATGAATTTGTCTGACATTGCGTGGTCTTGGTGAGCTGTCCCATCTAGAATGAGAATATGCAAGCCACTCAGATTTATTTGTTTTTTCCATCAGAACACTCTGGAATTTAACTTCCTTCATATCAAACTTTACTTGAAGAGAATCAGGTAATCAGAACATATGTACAAAAATCATGAGCTTGTTAGTTTTTTTTTTTTTTTTAGCTAGTTAGAGTATTTCTAGGTCCTACTAGGAAGTCATGGTTGTTACATATAAATTTGGCTGTTCATCCAATAATAGCCCATGACGATATATTATATATATTAGGTGGGTGATTCTGAAGTAGTTAGGGCAAAGGATGGTGAATACCAGTAGGCCAGACTCCCCACAAAAGTATTTATGCTGAGGTACCTTAAACGGAAAACACCTCATAAAACAGATACACTTTTGGAAGCTGTGAGAAATGGCCAACACTGCAGAGGATGTGCGATTTAGTGCCGATGTTACGCCAGAGATTGCTGTGTTCAGCCGCCTAATTTACTGCTATCTGGCCTCGGCTACACCCCCATCAATCTGTCAGCCGAATGGGCTCTAATTATGCATCTTGTAACCTGGTGTGCTCTAGCACACTGTGTTCGAGTGGGTATAGATCTTCAAGATTTACTGCGCAGATGCCGATAACCTCCCTGGGTCTCCAGGCTGGGGGGAGTCCGCCTGCCCCGGTCGCTGTGACCGCCAGCAGAGGCGAGCAGCAGCAGATGGGCACGGCGGAAGAGGCTGAGGGTTCAGCTGGTGATTCAGCGCACGCTCGACAGCCTGACGAAGTGCGAAACAGATTTTAGCATGGTGCTTCAGTGTGGATGGGTAAGGAACAGCCCAGAATGGATAGTGTATGTATATAATCAGTCTGAGGGGTTGTTAGAAGCTTCGCTTCTCCCACTGCCAATCTGGCTGCCGCATATGTTCCCCCTCCGTCTGTGACTGGCCCATTTTCTGGATGGATATGGCAATGAGAAGGGGAAAGGGGAAAGTTTAGGGGGGAATTGCCTTTTATTATGGATCAGTTTTTTTTTACGTAGGTCATCTCCTTGAATCCTCATTAAAATCCTGTGAGGTATACACTGTAATCCCTATTTTAGAAATGAAGAAACCAGAGTAACAGGGAGGCTCAGACTCTGTGTGTGTGTGTGTGTGTGTGTGTGTGTGTGTGTATGTGTGGTGTGTTGGGGGAAGCATGTAATCCTGCAGCCCCTGCCTCCTTGAGAAAGCTGAACGCCTCTGATTCTTTTTCCACTGGTTTGCTTTCTCTTGAGCAGGTCACTGATACTTCCTAAAACAGGCTGTGTGGATTTCTGTTTGGTGTTCCAAGCTGTGCTGCTGGCTTCCCCTCCCCTTCCCCCATCTACCAGAAGATTGTGGGGATAAGTCAGATAATGCTCATAAAACGCTTTAACCCTTTGGGAGAAAGTTGTCCACACACAAACACTGTGCCCTATAAAACTTCCACGTGTTTGTAGCCCCATCCATTCTCAAGGAGCCTGAGACAGTCCCAGATGGGGAGGAATCATCTCCCACTGCTGTCGTGTCCCCTCCTCCTGTGGTAGACAGTTGTACCAGATTGACTTCGCACTGCCACATCACCCAAAATATCTTTGTGGGGAGCAAGAAAATAATCTCTTTGTTTCACAAACACTTTGACTGACTTTTCATTTTTTTCTTGCCGTTTATCCCTAACTCACCCATAGCAGGGACTTTTCAGAGGGTGTGAGTTTGGCCTTCAAAAAAGGCCATGGTGCAGGCTTATTTTCCATTTGAGTGTTAAGTCTTATTCGCTTTCAGTCTAATTTCTTTTAGGCTCATCTTGGCTTTGCTGGTACAGAAAGCAAAAGATTTCACTTCATTGCAATTCCAGGGACTAAATAAAAACTATTAAGACCCTGAAGTCTGGTTGAGACTCAGGACAGGCCCCCAGACACTGGTGGAAAGGAATCTTTAAATGACCCCAAACATATAGGACCTTGAGTTTCACAAGCTACCCTCAAATTCTCTGCCAGCAGCCCCTGAGCTCCTTTGACCACATCGGAAACTGAGTTCTCTAAACAGAAAATGTAACCACAATAAGTTGTGTCACTTTGGTGATATATCTTTCAGAATGTTATAAACTGGGTAGCTGAATTTTTCATTGCCTTAGAGACGTCCACAGCCAGAGATCTAAGGATAGAAAGTTCATGTCTCTCTCCATTAAGAAATTTAATTCACATTTTACCCAGTCTCAGCCTTTGATTAATACTCTGGATACATCATGCAGCAGTCCTTAGGATTATGAAAAGTGATTTGTCTAATCTGCGTGTCAGTCTCCTTTGGGGTCTACACAGGCAAAAAAAAAAAACAAAACCAAAAAACCAGCACTCTGTAGCTATTGATTTCATAGCATTTGCCTTAACATTCTGGCCAAGTGGATAAAGAGCAATTTGATCCATGGAGTGTGGCGAGAGTGTTGTCACCATCTACAGAACCAATTCATCTGGAGGATTTCATGTTGCACATATCAACACTGGAAGTGAGTTTTAATGAAATCTCTAGGAGAATGAAGTTAATATAAAAGTGAATGTAAAAACATATGCTCATGGTTCCAGCTGGCTGATGGAGGTGCAGTCAAGGTTGCACAGAATTTAGCTCCCCACTTCAGACTCTTGGGCCCAAGGAATACATTTTGGATGATCTGAGTCAATGCTGGGCTGAAGGACAGTTGTGAAGGACAAATGTATGGTGCCACTGGCCTACATGAGGGCTCTCTGAATGTGAACCAGCCCTCCTCTCTCACCAGCTTTTCCTTTCTCAGTCTGCATTGACTCACTTCTCCACCAAGGCAAAATCTCAACCTCTGCCTTTGTGTCCACAAATCGAATTTCCCCTGATCCGAGTTATTTTCTCAGAATCACTCCTTTTTCCAAAGGGGTGGTTGGCCAGTCTGATGTGCACATCTATTTAAAGTGATGTGCCCAACGTGATGCATATGTTTTATCAGTCCCATTCTGGAGACACAGCCTTGCCTCAAAGAATTCAACCAGGTGGGGGATTTTCATGGCTGGTGGTCAGGGAGATATGCTGGAGCAAGTGGGGCTTTTACACAACTCTGTATTGGAACTCACGTGGTAGTAGTGGCCTATTTCTTCTAAATAGGGACTTGGCCCTGCCTGGAGGGTGTATCATGCAAAAGCCTTCCTTTGATTAGTTCTGTGAACCAGAGAGAGTTGTGGAAGCACCAGAGATGAGCAGTATATACAGCTCAGTACTGGTGGGGTTGGATGGGGAGCCTGTCATTCTAATTTGGAAAGTGCAGGCAAGGCTGAAAGAGTCCCCTTGGAAATCACCCCTTGCCTTCACCTAAGCTGTCTACTATAAAGAGACTTGAAAAACAGTTAGTTACTGCAGAACGAGATCACATAACCTTTTGGGCAACAAACTTGAACATCTCATGAACCCTTGAAAGAAGCAAGGTGTTCCTCATGGAATAGAAATGTACTTCCTAATGTTTTGTTTTGCTTTTTTTCCTTCAGTGAAAATAATAATCTAGCGCTTACTAGCAAACATTAATATCACTTCCTATATTAAATATTGTTATTTTAGCTTCCTTCTGGATCAAATAATCCCAATATTAAAGTCTTCTCCTTGATTTATATTTTTAAATCTTTCATTATTCTTATCAGTTTTCTCAGGGCTCTTTCCACATTCTCTACTTTATTTTAGCTGATGACATCCCAATTGAAGAGGAGCATTTAACCATGTTCAACACTAGGCCTTAGAGTCTGAAGTCTGTGTTTGACTCCTACCTCTACCACTTAAAACCTAAGATGTTTCTGAGCCTCAGCGTCCACATTTTCAGAATGGGCATGACAAGGCCTCCCTCCCTCCCAGCACTGATATAAGGATTAAATTTGAAATATGGTAGCACTTTGCTTGGCACCTCAGACGTGAGTTGTACATAATAAAAAAAATTTATATCTGCATCATGACCAAAATAGACAACTTTACCTCAACTGTCAAGACAATAGTGTTGATTCCTAATCTTATTTGTCAAGATCTACAGGATTCTTCAAGATGGCGTCTCTATATAAAGAGACGTGTCTTTGAGGAATTAGGAAATACTCAGATCCAGGTGTAGAGCCCTCAAAACATTGCATTACCTTTGAGAAATATGAGTCATGACTTTCAGCAACTTATTTAACCTCTCTGAAACCCAGTTTCCTCATCAATAAACTGGAAATAATAATAAAATTACCTAACAGTATTGTGAAGATTAAATGAGATACCGTATGAAGACCTACAGAACTTTTGGAATGGTGGAATGAGAAGCTTGTTAAACACTCTCCCCAAATGCAATAATAAAACTGGAAAAAATTGTCACAAACAACCATTTTAGGACTCTGAAAAATCAACTAAAGACATACAACAAATTGAGAAATATTTAATCAACACAGACTACTGAACCCTGGTTAATAAAAAAGGGAATCTACGGCGTTTTAGCCTGCGGGTGCTCCCATTCTCCACTCCCCACCCCAGTTCCATTAGCACAGTAGTTCTGCCAGGAAGGGCAAGCCATGAAAACCAGCAAGTTTGCTGCTGGAGGAAGCTGAATTGCTTTGGAGTAGAGTGCAGAAAAACCCTATGGAGACAGTAACCATCTTGGTGGCAAATGAACAGAGAAGGCCATCCTGAGGTTGCAATCCTGACTGGGGCAAGCAACAAACAGGCAGACGCCAAAAATGAACAGGGAGATCCAAAGAGTGAGACAGCCGTAGTGGACATTTATAACATCTTCGAGGTCTGCAAGGTGGTGCACGTACTGAGGAGTGACCAACTGTCCATACATCTCTGGCTGCACAGGAGGTGTAAGAAACCAGACTTGAAAAAAAAAGGAGAGGGAAAACAAAAACAAAAACCAAAACCAAACACCTGAGCAGATACATCAGTGGCTACATACAGCAGGGAGACAAAATTTATAGCATTAGTCCAAGGAAGTCACGAAGCAAGCAAGCCAGCAAACAAACAAAGCAGCAACAACAACCCTTGGGGAGAGGAAATCAGAATCCAGAGTTGCTGTGATATATTAAATGAAATGTTCAGTTTCCAAAATAAAAAATTACAAGGCATGCAAAGAAACAGGAAAGTATGACCCCTACATGGAAAAATAATTAAAACAGCCCAAATAAGCTGTCTTTGAGGAAACGTGGGTTTTGGACTTAGCAAAGACTTCAAAGCAAATATTATTAACATGTTCAAAGAACTGAAAGAAACCGTGCTTAAAGAATTAAAGGCAAGTATGGTGATGACACATCAAATAGAGAATATCAATAAACAGATAAATTATATAAAAGAACTAATTTGAAATTCTGTGGTTGAAAATTACAATAAATGAAAAATTCACTAGAGTCCCCCAAAGCAGATTTGAGACAGCAGTAGAAAGAATCAGCAAATTTGAAGATAGATGAACAGAAATAATCCAATCTGAATAATGGAAAGGAAACGGCATGACAGAAAATGAACAGGCCTCAGAGATCGGTGGGACATCATTAAGAAGACCAACATATGTGTAATGTGAGTCCCAGAAGAAGCAAGAGAGAAGAGAGAGAAAAAATATTTAAAGAAATAATGGTTGTAAAATCAAAAAATTTGATGAAAAAGATTAATTTAAACATCCAAGATGCTCAACAAACTCAAGTAATATACAAAAAAAGAGTTACACCTAGACACATCAGAGTACAACTATTGAAAGACAAAGACAATGAGAAAAACTTGAAAGCAGCAAGAGAAAAACATGCATCACGTACACAGGAATAATGATTAAAGTTGAATTTCCATCAGAAACATTGAAAGTCAGAAGGCAATGAGTCACATATTTAAAACACTATAAAAAAAAAGTTAACCAAGAATACTATATCCAAAAAAACTGTCCTTCTAAAGTGAGGATGAATTAAACACCTTCCCAGATAAACAAATATTGAGAGAGTTCATTGCTAGCAGACCTGCCTTACAAGAAATATTAAAGGAAATCCTTTGGGCTGAGAGGAAATTCAAGAGAATAACTTGAATCCACACGAAGAAATAAAGAACACTGGAAAAGGTAATTAGGTAGGTAAATATAAAAAACTGTATTATATATTTTTCACTTTTCTTCTTGTATCAGATTTAAAAGATAATTACATAAAACAATATTTATAAAACTTATTTTTTGGGCTTATAACATATAAAGACATATATGACAAAAATAGCAAAAAGGAGGGACGATATAATGGAGTTTTACTGGAATAAATTTTCAATATTGTATTGGAATTAAGTGAGTATTAATCCAAAGTGGATTGTGATAAATTAAGATATAAACTATAATTCCTACAGTAACCACTAAGAAAATAATTTAAAAATCCGACAAATGAATTAAAATGGCACACTAGAACATAGCTGTTTGACATAAAAGAAAGTATAAAGGAGGAAGAGATAAATTAAAAAGAACGTGAGACATAGAAAACAAAAAGAAGATGGCAGACATAAATCTAAGCATATCAGTAATTGCATTAAAGGTAAATGGATTAAACACTCCAATCAAAAGGCAGAGATTATCAGATTGGATAAAAAACAAGATCCAACCATGTGCTATCTACAAGATATGCACTTTAGATTCAAAGACTCAAATAGGTTAAAAATAAAAAGATGGAAAAAGCTATGCCATAGAAACAGTAACCATAAGAGACCTATATTAATGTCAGACAAAGAAGACTTTAAGACAAAAAATATTATTACAGACATGGAGGGACATTTCATAATGATAACTGGGTCAATTTACCAGGAAGATATAAAAGTTATAAACTTATGCATACCTAAGAACAGAGTCCCAAATATATGAAGCAAAAACAGACAGAATTGAAGGGAGAAAGAGATAATTCAACAAAAGTAGTTGGAGGCTTTACTATTCCATTCCCAATAATTGATAGATAGCTAGACAGAAAGTTGGCAAGGATATAAGACTTGAACAATACTACCAATCTACTTGACGTGGCATCTATAGAACATTCCACTCAACATCAGCAGAATACACGTTCTTTTCAGGCATACATGGAACATTCTTCAGGAAAGACCATATGCTAAGTCATAAAGCAAAATGTCAATAAATGTAAAAGCATTTGAATGATAAAAGTATTTCTCTGAACACAATGGAGTTACATTAGAAATTAACAAGAGAAATAAATATGGGTTACCTCCGAATATTTGGAAACTAAACAACACATGTCTAAATAACCTATGAGTCAAGCAAGAAATCACAAGAGAAATTAGAAAATATTTGTAACTGAATGAAAATAAAAACCCATCACCAAAGTTTAGCAGCTAAATCAGCACTTTAGCTTCTAAGCAGCTAAAGTGCTTAGAAGGAAATTTGTTTGAATAACAGCTTTACTGAGCTATACTTCACATACCATAAAATTTACCCTTTTAAAGTGTACAACTCAGTAGCTTTTAGTATATTCACAGAGTTTTGCAACCCTCACCACTAATTTCAGAACATTTCATCATTCTAGAGAGAAACCTCATACCCATTACTAGTCACTCTGTATTGTCCCCTTCCCCTATTCCCTTGAAAACACTAATGTAATTTTTATCTCTATGGACTGTCTATTTTGGACATTTCATATAAATGTAATTATGTTATATGTGGCCTTTTGTGTCTGCCTTCTTTCACTTTGCATGTTTTTGAGATTTATAGTGTAGCATACATCAGTGTTTCATTCTTTTTTTTATGGCTGAATAATGCATTGTATGGATATACCACATTTTGTTTATTATCCATTCATCAGTTCATGGACATTTGGGAATTTTCCACTTTTTGGCTATTATGAATAATGCTGCTATGAACATCATGTACAGGTTTTTGTGTGGACACGTTTTCAATTATTTTGGGTATATACCTAAGAGTGGAATTGCTGGGTTATATAGTAACTCTATATTTAACTTTTCAAGGAACTGTCAAATAATTTTCCAAAGCAGCTTCAGCATTTTACAGTCTCACCAGTGATAAAGGGCATCTATGGAAAACCCAGAGCTAAAATAAAACTTAATGGTGACAGACTGAAAGCTTTACCCCTAAAGTCAGGAACAGGACAAGGATGTAAGTTCTCATCACTTCTATTCAATATTGCTCTGGAAGTTCTCACCAGGACAATTAGGCATGAAAACGAAATAAAACGCAATCAAGTTGGAAAGGAAGAAATAAAACTATCTCTATTCACAGATGACATGCTCTTGTACATAGAAAATCCTAAAGAATCCACAGAAAACCTTTCAGAGCTCATAAAGTAGTCCAGCAAAAATTGTATTTCTATACACTAGCCATGAACAATCCAAAATGAAATTAAGAAAATAATTCCATTTACAATAGAATCAAAAAGAAGAAAGTACTTAGTAATAAATTTAACCAAGGAAATGCAAGACTTATATACTGAAAACTACAAAACATTGTTGAAGGAAATTAAAGAAGATCTAAATAATGGAAAGATATCTCATGTTCATGGATTGGAAAACTTAGTATTGTCAAGAAGGTCATATTCCCCGAATTGATCTACAGATTCAATGCAATCCCTATCAGAATTCCAACTGTCTTTCTTGCAGAAATGGAAAAGCTGATCCTAAAAGTCACAAATGCTCCTTGGGTTGTTAGGAGTTCTGAAAAAAAGTGATTTTGACATTTTTGCCAGTGTTCTTGTTGCTTTTATGGAGGAGTTGATTTTCAGAGGTCCTTACTGCACCATTCCATAAGTGCTTCTAGAGGGAAGTTTATAGATTTGAGCATCTTTTTTTGAAAAGAAGAAAGATGTCAAATTAATAGCCTTAACTTACACCTTAAGCAACTAGAAAATGAAGCATCAACTAAGCTCGAAACAAGCAGAGGGAAGGAAATAATAAAGATTAGATTGTGAATGAATGAAATAGAAAACAGGAAAACAATAGAGAAATTTAATGAAACAAAAAATTGGTTCTTTGAAAAGATCAGTAACATTGACAAACCTGTCAATGACAAAGGAATGAAGGGAGAGAAGACACAAGTTACCAAAATTCTTAATGATCCTACAGAAAGTAAAAGGATTCAGGAGGATGCTATGAACATTTTCTTTCTTTTTTTTTTTGACTCCAGAGTGGACTTTTTATTTCAACTTGACCACATGGTAAAGGTTGGGGGAAAGAGACCCAAATCTATCTGTCTCCTTGGCTGGGGCCCACTTGGATTTCCATACATGATTCATACAACCACAAGCCCCCACTGGCTAATGTCACAAGAGTTCTGAGTGTTGGGATTAAAGAAAGAATGACAGTGGAAAAGTGTTGGGGTCTATCTGTTTTTTAAGGGGGAAAAAGAAAAGAGGATTTCCCTTCCCCAAGAACCCTGGGGGCAGCTGGTCTGGTCATATGACGTTTACTGGTATTATTTCGGTTCTGACTCTGCACATCTGTGACTAGGAGGACCCTGGTTAAGAGCTGGAAGTGTATTTTGCTCTGGCTTAGGGTCTAACAGTGTTATACCAATAAATCAGACAACTTTGATGAAAAGGATAAATTCTTAGAAAGAAACTACCAAAACCAACTCAAGAAGAAATAGAAAATCTCAATAGATCTGTAACAGGCAAATAAATTAAATTGGTAACTAACAATCTTTCCATAAAGATATATACTATGGAAAATGCCTATGAAAGTATTGGCATTGAGTTGGCCCCAAATAAATGTAAGTCCATTCCCTCTGGCCCTTCCTGACAAGGTATCAAAACCCTAGCAAAATGTCTCCTCCCCTCCATCAAATCCTATGGAGACCTGCTGTATCCACTGACATGATTTGAAGAACTAAAAGTCACTTATCAGTGAGAAACTCACCTTTGGACTCACTTTGGGTGATAAATGCTGAGATCACAGTTCAGGCAAACCAAGACATCTTGACTCAGTCAGATTCCATCATAAGCAAGGACATTCTTTAACGATGATCCCCAACAATACCACACACACACACACACACACACACACACACACAATGTAAATATGGGCAGCTCTTTTCTTCTAAAGATTGGGATCTGGGATGGTCAAAAGAAGGGTCATATTTCCAGTGATAGATAAGAAACTAAAGTAGAGAATCAAAGATAATATAATACTATAGATGAAGAGTTAATGCTTAAACACTTGCCACATGGTTTTCCAATGAAGACAGCATGGAAAAGAGAGCAAGACCTAGGGTCTAGTTCCCGCTCCGCTGCTAACTTGCTGTAGATCTTTATCAAACTACTTTCTCTCTGGCCTCAATGCCGTCATTTAAAAAATGAGAGACTGGCCCTTGGATTACCATGAGGACCCCCGAGAAGAGACAGGTCTGATCGTGGCCTGCTGGCACACTGTTTCTTGTCCCATGTTCTTGTAGCTGAAGCTGATCCAAGGGAGGCTTACAGTGGCCATGTGATTGTCTGTGTGGCAGTGGGTATGACAGCTAGAAAAGAAAAAAATCTTTACATTAATAGGCTAAGTGTCCAACTTAGGAATTGGGGAGAAATGCAAGAGTAAAGGTAAAGAAAATGGAAGGCAGGGGAAAATAATAGTATGAACAGGGATTAAAGAAAGAGAAACAAGGATTCAAGAGGGAATTGACAACGTCAAAGCTGGTCCTTTGAAAAGACAAATCTGTGGCAAAATTAAGCAGGAAAGAACAGAAGGCATGAACAAACCATGAAAAAAGGGACACAACTATAAAGATAGGACTATCTTGAAATAATTTTATGCCATAAATTTGAAAATTTAAATGGAAAATTTCCTATTAAAGTATATTACCAAAATTGACTCAGAGTACATGAAAAAATGCATAGATCTATAACCATTGAAGAAATTTAAAAATTTCTGGCTTGGCCTAGCTTATTCTAAGGAAGTGTCTTCCAGCTCTGGTGGTCCATAAGAATCTCCCTCTCCCTCTCTCTCTCCTCCTCTTCTTCCACCTCTGTCTCTGTCTCTGTTTCTCCCTCCTTCTCTCCTTTTCCCTCTTTCTCCTTCCCTCCGCCTCTCTCTTTGCCTGAGTGTTTTGATCATGCAGAATCAATGCTGGAATTTTTCCACTTGGGGTGACAGCTTCTGGGTGGGAAAATTAGAAGATGCGTGTCCAGTGGGAAGTTGTTTGTTTAATGCTCTCTAAAGGGTGGGTGTGGAGGGCATCATTTCTCTTTTAAGATTGGTGCTGTAGCAGGATGTGGGTGTAGGAGTCATGCCCACACTTGGGTTTTCATATGAGGGGGTAGATTTCCACTTAGTTCCTAACTCCTGAAATGCAGTGGAGAGAGTGGCAGTGGGGAGGCGTTGTGGGGGCAGAGTTCTATGTGCATCTCTCTATTGTGTGCACACGGAAGGCTCCTGAGCCCTACCAAGGACACCAGGGGGTTGGGGACAGTCTGGAACCTCTCAACCTCTACCCACTGCTGCAGGCTCAGCAGGGCTGACTATGTTCTGCACCTGGCCTTACACTCTGTGGCCTGCTGACTCTTCCCAGGTCTTTCTGTAGAAAGGCATCCTTGGGGGAGTTTTGTTTTGGATAAGATGCCACAGTGGGAGCAAGGGGCCATTGTGAAGTGCTAGTCCTTTAGAGACTTCCTGTTCTGTGCAGGAATGAAGGGGGAGGTAGGAGGGGATCTCTTGAAGTGAGGAACTGCAGACTCTTCCTTGAGGAATTGGAGAGAAGATTATACACATCCCCTTCACTTCACCTTACCCCGTCTACAGGAGCCTGCAGGTGCCCGAAATGCTCAAATTAACACTTTTTATTTTATTTAAAATTAATGTTTTGTTCCCTAAAAGAAGAGAGATATTTTCCTGAGAAGATTTTTTATAGGAAAGAAGGAAGTTTAATTAACCAGGTGCTGGGCTCCTTGATTGAGGATGGGACTGAGTGGGTGGACAGCCACAAAAGGGGACATGGGTACAGGTGGCAGGAAACACTTCCTCATTTAGGGGAAGGCTGGCCTAAAAAAGTTTTCTGCTGGCTGAAATGCTCCCAGCAAGGTGGCTTGCTGAAAATGGATCATAGATGATGTTCTAATCCAACTGTCGTTTTTCAGGTTAGGCAAGATAGATTTCATTTGATTGCTTTTTGCATTTTCTTTTTATCTTAGATAAAGGGTGTGCCTGGTTGTTCTGCTGTGAACAATGGCCTGATTGTTAGAAACCTTGCTTACATGTATATATGTGTGTGTTTTGCCATGACTCCTGTGTTTTGGAAGTCTCTGGGGACAGATGATATTTATGAATGATGTCCCAAGGGTATAATCAGGATGACTCATTCTTGGAACCAGTTTTATCCGTTTAGGGGTGCCAGCTGCACCCAGTTCACAACTGAACATACTTGAGATGTCTTCCCTCATTAACCTGCTCCTGGTTTAGGGTCAGAAGGGCATATTTTACAGGCTTTTCTATTTTTCCAGGGATTTGATTTCCCATGATGGAGTCCTGGGGACTTTCTGTTAAGTGTTTTGACAAGGTGAAGACGGTTACATAGTTGAGAAAAAATTGTGTTTCAGGATTTCAGAAAACATACTCCCATAGGCAGTTTTATGAATTTTATCATAGTAGCAGTAACAAATTTTCTTCTTTATTCCCTGTCATTCTTGAAGTAATTCAGAAGAATTTCCTGATGTTATCATCTCTGCATTTATGGGACATCATTTATAGGCAGGGTTGTGGAGATAATTAATCATCTCTCTTGTACTGCCTCTTTACCCTGCCAGCAGTCACCACCCAAATGGGGAAACAGAGGAACAGGTTGGTTACATAATATTCAAAAGCCCCTCCAGTAAGGCAGGGTCAGGACTGGAGATCACTATCTTGGGGTCTAGGTTAGTAAGCTTTCGTTATAAGTTCCACCCCACCCAGTAAAGCTGAAGATCTTGAGGGCATCTGAGGCTTCATTCTATTGAGGTACGTCACACCTCAGATGAACCCGCCATGACCTTGATAGAGGCCTGGCCTTTGAGTCTGATTGGCGTCACCTCATCTCAAAGTCATTTTCAGTTCTTGAGGATTCACTCATTGCTCCTTGTCCTTTCCTGACTTTTCCCACGGACGGTGGTCCTGGAACACTTGGATCAGCCCAGTCGTGGTTTGTGTCTCCCCTGCCATGTTTTCTGGGGTCTTCATGACCACAGATAAATTTATCCTGGGGAATTTCCCTGTTTTCACTTTTTCCACCCACTTTGCCAAATCAGACATGCTACCAGCATAAGGAGTAGGTAGGCACCCCTCCCCCCGCCCTTTTTGACTCATCTTTGAAATCGCTGCCTGATCTCGTCTCTGGGAGAGAAGACACGTGGAGCATGGAAACACACTTCAACCTGCACATCTGGCAGGCGGGTGGGCGGTCGAGAGTGGAATTCCTGGATCGGTTCCTTGGTTTGTGGTCTCTGGGGATTGCTTGTTGAATAACTGCACATCACATCACTTCACAGATAAGGAAGATGTCATCCCCACGGCATCCCTGATTTCGGCACAAGCTTCAGAAAACCCCAAGCAGCTAATCTAGAACATGATGTTTTAAGCCGCTATAATCACCAGCCAACTTTGAACATGTGCCATGCACATGACAGCCTTCTCTTCCCGACTGCAACCCTCAGTTATGGGACTACCTCAGGGCACTCTCCCGATTCCTATTGAAGGCTCCGAAGCTGGACACTGGGGAGGCAGTCTGGGGCCTACATAATGCCTGCAGGATGGAGTTCTTCCCGAGGTACTGGGCTGTGACACCAGGGCTTCCTGGAACGGGCACTGAGTGGAGGTCAAGGGCCCCTGATTCATTTCTCCCCCTGGCACCAACAATTTGGGAGATCTTAAGCAAGTCTCTGGGAGTAGGTTTCCTTATCTGCCAAATGGAAACCTGTCTTATATGAGGCTGGGAAGGATCTTGGCTATTTTGGGAAACTGAGCCAGGATCCAACTGAGTCAGGCTGGACCAATGGGTCAAACAAACTAACAAGATAAAGTTTAATGGGAAGAGATTTAACATCCCAGACAAGGGCTCAGAAAACAGCTGTACCAGTCAGGAACGGGGAAGAGCTCAATAAGCAGAAGCACGTGGGAATAAATGTTGAGCGTTTTGTTAATTGTAACAGAGAAATGAGGATTTCAAAAAAGCAAGTGTAAACGTAGGCTGCATTTATAAAAATACAGTTCTCAAAACAAGGGAGGTGATAATCATACCAGATTGGCGTGCTGGAGAACCCGATTCTGTTTGGGGCCTCACCCTTCAGAGAACTGTGATATCCTGGAGTGTATTTGCGGAAGACTAACCAGCATGGGGAAGGGAATGGGAGCCCAGGACATCTAAGGATCAGCAGAAAGACTCGAGAATGTCCTTTTCTATGCTCGGAAAAGGGTCCATTTAGCAGGACCTGGTTGCCCAGAGAACCAACCTGCTGGTTGGTTCATCTTAAAGAAGCTAACAGCCTGCTAACTGTGTGACCTTAGGCAAGTTACTTAACCTCTCTGAGCCTCAGTTTCCTCATCTGAAAAAGGGGATAATGATGTAGATTGTTGTGAGGATTAAATGAGTTCATACATGTGAAGTACTAGGAACAGTTCCTGGCACGCAGTAAATTTCACACATGTTAGCTCTCATTACTCTCCTTATTCTCTGCTCCGTTCTCCCCTTCCTCTGTAAGTAACTATTATTTTTTAAAGTTTTTCATGTATTTTTTTCAGAGTTTCTTAATGCACATATAAGCAGATATGAATATCAATTCTTATTTTTCTCATTTTTTAAAATCTCAAAGTTAGTATACTGTACAGCATTGTTCAGTTTTTGTTTTTTTCACCTGATAGTATATCTTGGAGATTTTTCCACATCAGTACACAGAGAACTTCCTCATTCTTTTTCACAGCTGCACATATAAGGAAGAACTTTCTAACAATTAGAGCTTGTTTTAAAATAAAACCCTGTCACTGGAAGCATTCAGGTGAAGACTAGACGGCTGCCTCTCTGGGATGGAGGAGCAGAGATTTATGAGTCAGAGAAGTCGCTGGGCTAGAATACTGTTCCTCCCGCGGAGATTTCCTGATCCTGTGTCAAGTTTTCTAAGGAATTAAAGCACCTTTAAGACAACTCTAGAAACAACATTGTTGTTTTGTGTCTCTGACTTGGGGCTCAGGCAGCCCTGGGCGAGTCAGACTCCGGAGGGGCTGGCTCCAGGGGTCACCTGTGCCACCTCAAAACACAGGGAGCTCTGAGTCAAGGTCCCAGCTCATCCTCTAGCCCCATCTAGAGCTACCCTGGCCCAGTCATTCTTACCTAGAGGGAAGAAGGATTCTGTTCCAGAGAGATTCCAAGCCCTCCTTGGGCAGGCGGAGTCTCACTGGAAAGTGTGCTTTATAGGACATTGGGTTTGTTTGCCATTTCTTAGCCTGTAACTCACCATCTCAGATGGGACTTCGGTGGTGGCCAATGCGACTGGGTTTCCAACAGGCAGCAAAGACTCCGGGCTTTCCCACCACCTGCTCTTCCCTGAGTGCTCCATGTGCAGGGAGGTAAGAGATTAGCTCAGCTCCCCTCCACCGGCAGGCCAATAGCCAGAGAGTAAAGGTCTCCTGCTGTGTCATTGCAGAGGGTGATGGGCGATTGTAGGCAATTGCCCATTTGGTGGAAAGGTCTCACAGTTGCCAATAGAGTCTACAAAGTCCCCTCTAGAAATGAGTCCTTTCAAGTCTTTTTGTTCTACAGATCTATAAAAATGTAGGTCCTGTTGAGAGAAACAATACAAGCATTTTCCAGGCACAGATCCCTCAGTGAGAGTAGCTGAGAAGAGAGTTCCCCACTGGACACTCGGATGAGGCAGCAGGAAGGAGTGCAGAGAAGATGGGGCAGGAGAAGGTGCTAGAGAGAGGTGGGAAGGCTGCCGGGGGCTGGCCCTGGTTTTGGGCCATACGGGACCAGATCCCAAAGGGAATCAACCTTGCTTACTTATTAGGATTCTTAGCAGAGAGTTAACTGCAGGAGCAGAGCCTAATTGGGTGGCACAAGGAGGCATAAACCCCTATCCCGTAATCTCCATAAGCATCCACAAAGCACCCACATAAACAATCAAAAAACCCAATCATTTGCCATACAAACTCAGCTTCAAGATAAGTTACTAGAAGTACGGCACAATTTTCATTCATTAATGTCATCCTTAAGCCCCTGTTCTACAGAAACTCTGGAGCCACCATCCATTCGTTGGTTTACAGGGAAAGCCATGGTGAATCTTGATACACAATTTCTATTGCAAGCTCCTCAAGGGCGGGGGCCATGCCTTATACTTCCTTCCTCCTCCTTCTTCTCCTCCTCCTCTTCCTTCTTCTTTTTAGGTATAATTGACAATAAACCACATATTTAATGTGTACAATTTGATAAGTTTTGACATATGTATACATCCGTGAAACCATCAGCACAATCAAGTTAATGAACATATCTGTCACCCCAAAAGGTCTCCTTGTGCCCGTTTATCATTCTTTCCTCCTGGCCCTCCCCATCACTCTCATCCCCAAGTAACCACTGATCTGCTTTTTGTCACTATAGATTAGTCTGCATTTTCTAGAATTTTATATAAATGGAATAATACAATATATACTCTTATTTTTTGTCTGGTTTCTTTCTTTCAGTGTAATTATTCAGAGATCCAGCCACGTTGTTGCATGTATATATATATGTAGTTAATTCCTTTTTATTGCTCGGTAGTATTCCATTGTATGGATATTAGACATCTGTTTATTCATTCATCTATTGATGAACATTTAGGTTGATTTCAGTTTTTGGCTATTACAAATAAATCTGCAATAAACATTCATGTGCAAGTCTTTGTACAGACATATACTTTCATTTTTCTTGGGTAAATGCCTAGGTGTGGGACGAGTTATGAAGTAGGTGTATGTTTAACTTTTTAAGAAAGTGCCAAACTGTTTTTCAAAATGGTTGTATCATTTCACCTTTCCATCAGCATTGCATGAGAGTTCTAGGTGTTCGTATTCTCATCATCACTTGTAATGGTCAGTCCTTTTTTACAGACATTCTAGTAGGTATGTAGTTGTTAATGGTACCTCATTGTGGTTTAAATTTGCATTTTCCTGATAACTAATGATGTTAAGCACCTTTTCATCTGTATATCCTCTTTGCTGAAGTGTCTGTTCAAATCATTTGCCCATTTTTGTTTTGGGTTGTTTGCTTTGCTACTATTGACTTTTGAGAGTTCTTTATATATTCTAAATACAAATCTTTTATCAGATATGTGATTCGCAAATATTTTCTCCCAGTCTATGGCTTATCTCTTCCATTTTCTTAATGGTGTCTTTTGAAGAGCAGAAGTTCTTAATCTTGATGAAGTCCAATTTATAATTTTTTTGGCTTGTGGATGTAATTTGGTATCATATCTAAGAAATCTTTGCCTAAGCCAAGGTCCAAATATTTTCCCCCATGTTTTCTTTAAAAGTTTTATAGTTTTAGGTTTATGATTTATTTTGAGTTAATTTTCATATGTAGTGTGAAGTATGGATAAAGGCTCATTTTTTGGCATAAGAATAGCTAATTATTCCAGTAACATTTGTTGAAAAGAATTTGTTTTCTCTCTGAAATGCCTTAGCACCTATGTCAGAAATCGATTGGCCATGTATCTGTGGGTCTATTTCTTTTGTACTCCTGAACCCCACTCTGTCATAGCCTAGCTCAGGACTAGCACATGTTTAATAACTGCTCAGGGACATAACTTGACTCCAGCTGTCTTCAGGGGTTTCTCATTAGATCCATTTGAATGTGGCTGGACTGGAGGACAGTAATGTGATAGGAAGTCAGACAGTGGGAAGGCACAGCAGTGTGCCTTTGGTGCCGCACTAACGCAAGCTGGCTCTTGTTCTCACTGCACCTAATAGTTGGCACTAAATGAGTCAGGGTCAGCCCGAGTTCCTGAAAGACTCTAAGGGAACCAGCCTTCCCACCAAGCCAGCAGGTTTCAGCCATGCCTCCAGTTTGAGAAACTCAGGACTAAATAACCCAAAATACCACCTCCAGCAAAGGTTATCCTTGATTCCTGGTAACTCTCTAGAGTGGTGGTGTCCAATAGAAAGAGGATGCAAGCCACATATATAATTTAAGATTTTCTAGTAGATATATTTTAAAAAGTAAAAAGAAGCAGGTGAAATTAATTTATAATATATTTTATTTAACTCAACATATACAAAATATTGTCATCCAACATATAATCAATATGAAATTATCGATGAGATATTTTATATTTTTTTGAATGAAGTCTTCAAAATCTGGTGTGTATTTTACAATGATAGCACGTCTCGATTCAAACTGAAGGCACCACATTTCAAGTGCTCGGTGGCCACACTGGGGGCTAGTGGCTACCATGTTGGACAGCGTGGCTTTTGAACATACCTTACATTTCTTGCTTTAATGCTCTCTCTTTCTTCAAATCTTTATTGGATGGAAAGCCTTTCCCTCTGGAGACTAGCTTCCCTTCCCCTCCCCAAGCTCTCCTGTTGCCAGAAGCAAAGGTCAGAGGAGGAAGGGGAGAAGAAGAATATCTTGAAGATGGAAGATATAAAAACAAGACCTAAATTCAGGTCCTACAAAAGCTCATGAATCAGGTTCTCTTTACACAGCAAGGTGAGGAAGAGTTGGTGAGGAAGGCTCCATGGTGTGCAGGAGCTAGCTGTGCTGGCTTTCAAGAACCAACTGATTACTTTTCAGGAATTTTGCAAGCCAGTTGTTAAACTCAGCCACTAATAAAAATTAAGCTATATAAACTTTCCATTGAATAATTATACTAAAAACGTAAGTAATAAATACACAAAAATTACCACTTCCTAATTATGTTACTACATTTCACTATTATCTATGTTCTTGTGGTTCCTATGACTATTACATCTGAATGGTAGAAAAAGTATATGATGCTCTGTTCTGAGCATCTCTTTCCAACTCTGGGTCACAGCCTGAGATCGGTAGGAGTGTTTCCACAGAAAATGGCAAATGCTACAAGTCTGGGCTTTCCCCCCAAATATGCCAGTTGTTAAAACTTTACCAGTACACCTCTGGGAAGGCTCTAGAAGACGTCAGCGCAATAAGAAGAAGGATGTCTGGCATGTTGTAAATGTTCAATAAATGGTATTTATGTAATTATAATTATTGGAAGTCTGAATAATTTAGGACAAAAGGCCATCCCTGTCCCTTCTGTGTCCCCCACTCCCAAGAGGGAGAGGGTGTTTTTGATTGAAACAGCCTGTGTCATTTCTGTAAGTTTTTCCACTTGCCCCTACTCTTGGCTTTCCTATGGTGAGTGTTCAGGAGTGAGATTGAGACCCAGAAGTTACAGCTGACTCTCAGTGGAGTCTTGGTAATCAAGTTATTCCCTGACTACTCTCTTTCCCATTGCTCTAGAGGACCGAGAGGGAGAAAGGAGGCTCTGAAGCTTACATGCTAGATATTCATATCAATTCTCTCCAGGAGGCTGGAGTTTTTCTTTTGCTTATCTGCACTTTCTATTTTTTCTACAGTGACACTCTCAGTTTTAAATAAGTTAATTTTATAAACAACACAAGAATTTTAAAATGTCTTCAAAGGCCTATTTAGGCATCACTAGCTGGTGTGAAGAGTGGAAGAGAGGTATTAAACATGAAGGGATTTCAGCTGCAATGGACGAATCTCCCTGGCTGCCCAGCGTTTGGGGATGAATCAATTAAAAGGAGGCGAAACAGGAAGGCAGCAGACAGGTCTCTGTAAACCCTGGAGTGTTTCTGCTGAAGTCCCCTTCCTCCCACATGGGAGCCCCCATTCATCCTCATAGATGACATATGCGATGTCTATAATGAATATGGATTTGATGTGATTTCATCTCTCTGCCAAACTAACTCATAGAACTAATTCCACTTTAGACTATGTTAAATGAGGTTTTAAAAAGTGTATTAGAGGATAACTTTTGAAGTCTCTAAGCTAGATCAAGGGGTGCATTTGGGAGAAAACTTTGGGGACAGCTCTTCCCCATACCCACGGTTGGAGCCATAGTTTGATGTCTTTGATTTATAAGGGTGAAGTCTATGGGGATCTGTCTTGAGAGGGCTTTGACTTTTAAGGGATTCAACTAGTTGAAACCTTATGTGCATTTAGAAATAAAGCTCTTTTATATTGTAGAGTCTAAAAGCTTGAAGGTGGGATGGGAATTCAGAGGTCAATACTCTAAACCTGAGTCGGATGCCTGAGTCCCCTCCTCATGTCTCTGCCCACTTCCCAGCTTTGCCTAACACATCTCCCACAGCAGCCCAGTCCATTTCAGGTGTAGTTCATAGAAAGCTCTGCTCACGTTAACCCAAAACCCACCTTCTTGTAATGTACACCCATTGTTCCTAGGTCTGGAAGATGGGGCAGTGACACACGTGGATACAAACTAGTGAGATTTGTATAAGGAAGAAAGACCATTTTGGTAGTAACTTGATTCAACATGGCCAGCCCTTACTGAGCCATCCTGTATGCACAAGGCCCTGATCTAGGCACTGTGGGAGATATAAAGATAAATAAAACAGAGGCCCCACCCTCAAGGAGTTCACAAGCCACAGTTTAATGTGTGCCTACAACAAACAAGGCAGAAGATGATCTGGTGAAGGACATGGAACCAATATTTGTGGAGTACCTTTGATGTGCCAGGCCCTGCTTTCCTTGTCATGGGTCTAATCCTTGTGGGCTTGTGCATTAAACTCCCTGAACCTCATTTTCCTTATTTGTGAAATTCGATGTTGGATCCGATGCCCTCTGAAGTCCCTTCCAGCCCTCATATCCCATGATTCATGCCTCCTTTCCCGGTGTCCTCCGGCTACCCTCTCCTGGGTTGGGCTGGCTAGGGAAATGGATGAGCAAGAGACATTTCTGTTGTTGTTGTTCTTTTCTCCCCTCCTTGTGGGATGTATTGTTGACTTAAAACCAGTTTGAACAAAGCACTCAGGAATAAACCACAGAGAACCATCTAGAATTGGCAGAGGATAACCCTATGACCCCAGAGGCCTTTTCCAGCTCTAATTTTTATGATTCACTAATTTGCCGCACCACACTCAACTCTGTCCGGGAATTCAGAGTTCAAAAAACATGCAGTGTAAATTGCTGGAGGTAATGAGAAGGCTGCAGGCACAGAGGGGCCAGAAGCGTGGTTTCCAGTGAAATTAAATACAGGGAGATATTTAAAGAAGCCAGAGATTTTTTTTTCCCTGAGAGACTCCCATTTTAAGGTGGGTGGGATAAATTTCAGGTTTTCTTTTTTCAGTGGTATGACTAGGTTTTTGCTATGTTATGACTCCAATCAAGCTGCTGATCTGTTTTATAAGCTCCCCAAAAGCTATGGGGGGCAGACGTGGTTGTTTAGCAGTAAGTTCTGCTGCAATTTAAAAAATCACTTTTGAAGTGGGAGATGCTGTAGGAAGAGAAGTGTTCTATAAATATGTATATCTTTTTTGAGGGAATTGCTAAGGGCAAAGAGCAGTAACTTGGTATTTGATGAGTCTCATGAATTTTTAGTGCTTTCTACATTTCCCCAAATTTGGGGAATCTTTATGCCCCAAAAAAGGCTTTGATGCTTCTTTGCAACTTTGCATTAGAATTATGTATGAAGATAAGATACAAGCAGGATAATTGTTCCAGAACTACAGTGGTGCTGGAAGACCATTAAGCCAGTATCCTTTGGTGCCTATGGGAGCTCAGTGAGGGTTGGTTCAGGGCGGGAATGAAAGGAAGTGGTTGGCAAGCCAAGTGCATATGTGTGTGGGGGGGTAATGACTTGTCAGTACAGCAGAGTCACGTCTTATCTGGGTCCACAGTCTGAAGTCAACTATGTGGTGTACACCAGACATGCTTAAAATTATTGGTGAAAATCACATAGCAAGGCCCCACGTTGGGGACTGGCATGCATTCAGGTGATTTTCTCTCTACATTGGATCATATTGCTGTTTTTTGGTTAGGCACCAGATGAAGAAGTGGGCTTGTGTTGAGAAACCACGATCTATAAAAAAATATGTCTTTAAATGTTGGGCTTGCAGTCAGAACATGCACTCAGCAGAAGCCCCTGAGGCTGGAGGCCCCAGAAGGAAGAGTAGATTCATATCCTTCATCTCATATGCTCTCCGTGGCAAATGCTTAGAGAGAAAAACATCAGGCTTAATTACCAGCGTGATTTAAATAGTTATTTTTTGCTGTTACTATCTTTCCCTCGTTTTCTTTTTTCCCAAATATGGAGAGTTGAATCTGCAAGATAAATGGGTATGTGATGCAAACAAACTGTATAACAATTGACATGTATTATCTCCTTTGCTTTTCACAGGAACTCTACCTAGTAAGTGGCATTATGCCCATTTTGCAGATGTGAAAACTGAGGGAGGTTACATGGCTAGCCTAAGCTCAGATATGAGTAGTGATGGAATTTGAACTGAGACTCTGAAGCCTGTGCTCCTTTTTCTATGCCTTATAGACCAGATAGTTTTAAAAAGGAGGATGAGAAAATAGAAGGTGCATGAAGGAAGGAAGGGATGGAGAAAGGCCTACAAGCAGGAAACAAACAGTTATTGAGAGTCTATTATATACCACTTATTGTGCTAGGCATTTTCATCTCTTTGTGTTCCAGACTGTGTTAGTTTCCTATGGCTGCTGTAGTGAATTATCACAAATTTAGTGGCTTAAACAACAGAAATTTATTCTGTTATAGTTCTGGAGGCCAGAAGTCTGAAATCAGTATTGCTGGGCCAAAGTCAAGGTGTCAGCAGGGCCCTGCTCTCTGGAGGCTCTGGGGGAGACCCTGTTCCTTACCTCTTCTAGCTTCTGGTGGCTGCCAACATTGCTTGGCTTTAACTACATCGCCCCAACCTCTGCCGCTGTGATCACATTGTCTTCTCCTCTTCTGTGTGTGTCAAATCTCTCTCAGTCTCTCTCTTTATAAGGATACTTGAGATTATAAAAGACCCACTTGGATAATCCAGTATTATCTCCCCATCTCAAGAATCTTTAACATCTGTAAAGTCATTTTTTGCTATATAAGGTAACATTCACAGGTTCTGGGAACTAGGACATGGATATCTCTAGGGGGACCATTCTTCAGCCTACCACACAGACTAATCATATATGTTATGGAATGGCCTAGGCTAACAGCTTAACCATTTATACATTTTGTTGTTATTTATTTTTCTGACTCCAGATCCCACAGCCTTAATCATTTGCTATGTGCCTAACCTCTGAGGGCTACCTGGACTGAGGAAGGAGAGGAGTCATCCAACAGCTTAGGTTGCTTCACACCAGTGTTGGTGCAATAATGTTTTAAAATGTGTTTGTTACATGCTGTTGACTCCTTGTTGATATAGGAGCCTTCACTTTTGCTTTTGGTATGAGGGTGACATTCGGTTCTTCATTTTTGCTTTTGGCACGAGGGTGACGTTCAGTTTAGACACTTAACACGTGGTTGTCCTTGGTCAGCATTTTTTGAGAAGGCTGCAGTCTGTCTGGTGCCCACATTTTCTGAAAGCACCAGGCTCACGTAGTAGCAAGAGAAAGTTGGGTGAGATGTAGAAGAGCTGGTCATAGAGACAAGCGAAAGGTTCAATAAATGCTTCTCAACCTGGTAGGGGATGGAGTCGGAAGAGGTTTGGGAGGCCCCCAGAGGCTGAAGCTGCAGAACAGGAAATGACTCTAGCATGTTCTAGGACCTCTGAGTGGAGGAGTACGGTTTAGAGGAGATGAGCAGATGTCCACACAGGGGAGGGCTAACGGCCCCTCACAATCCACGTGTCGATAGGATATTGGTGCCATGATGAGGCCAGTGCAGTGTTCAGAAGTGCCGGCCAGCCCTTCCAGGGTATGGGAAGTGCACATTTACCCCAGGAGGACCCAAAGATGTGCAAACCCAAATCCCGGTGACCTCTACCAAGGGCTTGAAGTTCTCTTCTCACTTGAAAATTAGACACTTTGGTGTCCCCCCATCACTTCAAATTCAGGTTTTTCCCCACTCCCCTGCCCAAACCCATTCACTCTGCTGACGTGCCCATTTTGGACCTTTATACAAGCATCCTCTCAGCCCCTGAGGACTGAAGCCTCAGTGTCAGTACGGGCTCCTCGTCTCCTTGGTTTTCCACCTCCCCCGGTGCTCTTAGAGACGAGGCAGATAGCTTAGTGATAGGACCGCAGGGTCTGGGGTAGACAGAGACACCAAGAGTGCAGACTGGGTTGCAACCAAGCTCTTCTACTTATTTGCTGTGTGACTTAAGACCTGTCGTTCAGTCTCTGAGAAATCAGGATAACAGAGCACCTGCCCTATAGGGCTATTGTGAGGATCACATGAGGTAGTAATAACAGGTATTATTGTTGTTGAGTTTTCTTTCATAGCTTCCACTTCAACTCAGGCCTTGATCAACCCAAATCAGGACTACAATAGATTCTTTTAAATCAGTAATTTTCAACATTTTTAACTGCGATCTACAGTGAAAAATTTATTTTATATCATGACATCACAAATATATCCACAAAATGAAAATAAAAGCTTTACAAAATACTCTGATATTTTTAATTTTTTTCATTTATTGCATAAAAAAATTTTGTTTTGATCTATCAAATTGATTTCATGACTCACTAGTGAGTGAAGACCCATAGTTTTAAGAAAACACTCCTCTAGAGATAGTCCTGACTGCAGTCCCTCCCTCCCTCCAATTCATATCAAATATCAAATTTTCAAAAGGAGGCCGCCTTCTATGTTTTACAATATAACATTAGCACTCGCCAGCCCCATTTACATTGCACTTTACAATTCCAAACACTTTTGCATACAGCATCTCACCACCCACCACCGTCTGAGGAAGACGTTATCTCCAGCTATACTTTACAAATGAGGAGATTCAGATTCAAGGTCATCGTGTGTCTTGTCCAAGATCGTGTATCTGGCAGTAACTGAATCAGGACTGAATCCCACTCTCGTCCTCCTGATCCAGCACTCTTCTACACACAACAAAGAGTTGAAAGAGGAATTCAGGTGTTTAGGACTAAGTAAGAATGCAAATGGATTATAGTCATGGCTGAATTTCCTGTTTTATTCTGTCTTTCATAAAAAAAAATGTGTAGGATGACGATCATGCAGCCTTTCTCTAAGGGAGTCACTTAGTGGTTCTGCCACCTTACTGCATCTCTATTCATTCATTCACTCTCTCGACAAATTCACTCATACATTCATTCAAGAAATAGTTTTTGAGCACCTACTATGTGCCAGGCACTGTATGTGGATACTACCATGAGCATAAGAAAACTTTAAGAAGTCCCCACTCTCATATCAATACATGAGGTGGTACTAAGTGCTATGAAGAAAAATAAGGAGAAAGGAGTAAGGAGGAAAGATGTTTGGGATGCTCTTGTAAATTGCATGGTCAGGGAGGGTTTGCAGATAAGGTAACGTCTGGGCAGAGACCTAAATGAAGCGAAGGAGCAAGCCCCGTGGATATCTGAGGAGAATTATCCAAAAACAGGGTGCAGCCAATTAAACAGGGAGTGAGCTTGGCATGATTTGGAGGGGACCCAGGGCAAGAGTGGTGGGAGAGGAGGTCAGAGAGGGCGCTCAGTCACTCAGGACATTGAAGCCCTTGTGAGGACTTGGGATTTTATTTAATTAGTTCTTGAGAAAAGAACTCTATGGAATATTTCAGAAAAACCTCTGTTAGATCATTTTTCTTTCACACTCAAACTTCTTTTTGCCCTAGTACCTCACTCAGTTGCTCTAGCTGTGAGTCCACGTCATTATCATTGGTGATAGAAATCCCAAGTTGTAGCCTGAGAAGAAAACACCCCACTTGTCCATCCTCATTCCCTCTGAGCAAGGTGGTGTCCCTAGGCCTCAGCTGTTTTTATTTCTAGATGACCATTTAATTTGGGAAGGGCTTTGGTCTAGCCGTTCATTCTTAGCTGAAAATAACTCATTGGTCAAGAACCATGAAATTTCAGAACGCAGCTAGGGATCGCATCTCCTGTGCGGGGGTGAGTCTCATGCTATGACGAGTCTGACCTGACATTTAGCCAGGGGTGCTCTCAGAGCACTGGTAACTTGGCACCTGTGGATTACTTGGGGCTTATAAATAGATCTCATGCACGTCCTTAATGTAGTTCATTGAGCAGAGCTCATTTTCCCATTTTATGTAGCGTGACTTAAGAGGCCTTGCAACACTCACTGCCCTTGTCCTCCTATTTAAAGAATGCTTCCTCCTCTAGATGCCTGCCTGGAGTCAGGCCATCTGTGTTCCTTCCTAATACTAACACTAGCCTGCTATAGTGAGTCTTTAGCGAGGAAGGCTTAACACGCGTTTCTGCTTTTAGTCCTCAAAGCAACCCGTTGAGGTAAATACTAATGTTAACCTCCTTTTACATAGGAGGAAATCAAGGCATAGAAAGGCTAAATAACTTTTCTAAAATGAGAGGCAAAGTCTGGAGTCAAATTCAGAGCATTCTCTATCTGCTTGATGAACTCTTGGGCCCCAGGCCCTGTGGTACGTTTTCACTGGGTTATGAGAAAGGGGGGAAGGGTTGAGAAAATTGTGGAGGAGGCTCATTTTCCCCTCAACACTGCTACCTTTGCTTTCCCTTTCTGCTTTCTTTCTCTTTTCTTGGTGGCATGGTTTATGTTCTGGCTCGTTTTTTCTCTGTCCCTCTCTCTCTTTCTCTTCCTTTCTCCCTCTCCCTCCCCCCACTAAACAAAACCCCATATTGGGAAAGAATCTGATGAACGTACAAGTATAAGTGATCATAGGTCTTAACTTTCCTGCAGGCTGATGCATGGCAGGAACACATCTGTTCATCAAATATTTAGAGAACGCCCCCTACAGGCAGTCCTCAGGCCTGCATAACTGGACTGAATCAGTAAACTGCCATTATTCCCTGGGAACTTCATGAAGTACTGGCACATAGGGGACAAGAGAGGTGAAGTGACTGCCTGATCACATAGCTAGCTAATGGCAGAGCCAGGAGGGAGACAGAAGCCCCTGATTCTCAGTGGCATTGTTCTCCCCACTGTATTATACTGCCTCTTTGATGTGCTTACCACCATAACATGTGTCATGTGAACCACATGTCAGGTGGCCGTGACTGAGAGGTGGAGAGGTCTTGGGATGAGGGAGGCAAACAACTGGCCCTTTTAAATTCCCTTCATATAGGAATGGCCAACTCTAGTTGTTTTTAAGGGCTACCCTGGGAAGCACATTAACAGAGATTAATGATCATCTCCTATTATCAGTGTAGAGACACAGGACAGGCCAGTTTTGGTGGGTCAAGAAAATAAAAGGTAAAAGTCTGGAAAGGGCAACATATTTCCCTGTCAGTAAAGACATTGCCTTGAGAACTCCTGGGCCTCTCAGACACAGAGGCCCGGAGAACCTGGTGGGAGAGGAAGGTCTTAGAACAAGAGGTGGAGTAGAGCCCCCTTCACTGTGGCCCACACCAGATCAGTATTAACTGACCCTTTCATTAATTGGCTCATCCTGAGAATCTTCCGGTAGCAAGTGCCTCTCCAAGACCATAGGTCAGAACACTGCAGGGCTGAGCTAACTCACATACTATCATCTCTGCCTCCGGCCCCAACTACCCTACTGCTTTTAACTCCCCAGGCGAAATTCACTTTGCTCCTGGACTGAAGCACACTGGGCACATTCTTGAACGGAGTTCAAACTAACAGGATTTCCCTAAAACAAGCAACCCCCTGGATGCCCTGGGAAGCACTGTGACTACTGGGGGGATTAACATAGCCAGAGCAATGTGGCTCTGGTCCAGAAAGAAAATGTATGTGCTTTAAAAACAAAGGCTGCCTCAGAGTCTTGGGAACCCCATAATCAGAAGCATACTCATTCTGACGGTTTCAAAAGACCCAACACCCACCTCGATGCGACCTGGCGAGGGTTCAGAGAAATCCACCCCCTCTTTTGTCTTTTGGATGGAATGCAAGAGCCATATAAGACTTCCTGCCTAGAAGGCAGAGAGAGGGCAAGTCTTTGGCACTCTGTCTCAGCAAGGTAGGGGACGGTTGGAGGCCATCCTTCGGCTTGTCTTTGGGCACTGTGATTTCATCTTAGAGGACGAGGCATTCAGTGTTAATTCAGCATGGCGCCCAAGTCACTGAAAATCTGCTATCTAATCTTCAGCCAGGGTTTTTATTGGTTGATGTTTTCCTTTGTTTTCCTCCTGGGGGAGAGCTACTCACAGGTTGGGGTGTGGGTGGCTCCTGTCAGGACTGGACATGCAGAGATGGAGCAGGAATCGAGACTAGGGGTCTACAGGCCAGGAATGATGAGCCTGATGCTCTCAGAGGTCAAGGGCAAGCCTGAGGTCCAGCCAGTGGATTAGTCATGGCAGGACGGGGCAAACATGTCTTGGAGGTCAGGGCAAGCAGGATCAGGAACCCAGATGGTTGGGTACCTCAAAACAACAGCACTGGCTGGTAGAAAAGTCATCCTGGGTCTAAAGCAGGAGCTGAGTCACCTCTGGCTTCCTGATTATTTCTAGTAGGCTGAGCACAAGTCTGGGCCCCAGGGGAGTCTACCTTCTATCTTTAATGAGCTAGAGACCAAGGTTTGAGGTCTGGGAAAAGGGAGTCTTACAGCTACGAACAGACACCTTCCTGTGGTCTCTAACTTATACTGTGTAGAGGGCTTTGTCTGTGGGTGTGGGGTTTACAGGCCACTTTGGCAAAGCGAAATGAAAGAGCTGTCTGCCTGTAGTCTGTTGTGATCCACATTTTCTGCAACTAGAAATGCCAGTGGAAGATTTTAAAATATTGGATCCACACTGAGCCAACTTCATGGGGGGGACTCTGGGAAATGAATGCTTCAAACATTTCCTTAGAAATCTTGATTTTCTAAAATTGGCTGAATCTTTGGACGAAACTAGTTTTGCAGGTCTGGTCACAGCAGCCAGCCTGCCTTTGCACACCCTGGTCCCGGTCTGTGCCCAGGGATGGGGTTTCAGTGTTATTCCTTGTAAGTCTTATTTCTGGCTTACAACTCCAATGATGATCAAGGGTGGATGTGTTACTGCATTTAAAGCAAGATTTCTAAACCAGTGCTTTGCAGACAACTCCTAGTTAACACGTCAGTGGTTGCTTCCCACTCTAAACTAATCATCCATGCATCTATGCAATCATTCATTTAACAAGCAAACATTTATTGAAGGCCTTCTATTTGTTGGAACCTACTAGGTGCTGAGGAAAGACACACAACTGATTAAGGAGGAGGAGGTGGAGGCATGATCTGAAGGGACTTGAAGAGTAGCAGGGTCAGCATCTGGCTTGGAGAAAGGAAGAGGGAAGATATGATCTTTTGAACATGTAGGACAAGGCAACACTTGAAGGCTTAGTAGATTAGACTGATACTTGGTCAGAGCACACAGGGCAGTGAAATGAATGACTGGTGTCCAACCCTGGAAAAGACTGGGCTCCGAACTTTCAGAGGGAGAATATGGTCTCCTCCCTGGGGGTCATGTTGCTGCCCTTTCTATCTGAATGACCCTAATGATGGGTATTGCTGTGAAGATGAACTTGAAGAGCCCTGACTCGTGTTTATGAACACCTCTACCCAAGTGACTTCAAAGATTTTAGTCTATGATGACTTTTTCTGGCTGGTTTGATTAGAGAAGGTCTGTAGTCTGTTGTGATCCACATTTTCTGCAACTAGAAAGTCTAAGCCAGTACCATAGATTCAGTCCAGTGGGGCCAGTTAACTTCCCTTTATTCTAATGGCAAGGGCTCATCCTAGAATAAGCCTACCTGTGATCACATGTGACTACTAGACTGGAAGTTCCTTGAGGTCAGTAGCATTTTTGTCCATCTTAATCTCCTGGTCCTAGCAGATGCTTGACGTATGCTGGTGACTATATGAAAGATGTGAAATTTGGGTAAAAGACAGTGTGGAAACCCATTACTATGAGTAGAAATCCACTGCTATCTCTTGAGAAACTCTTCTAATACATTTTTGCTCTTACTAGGTTAGTAGGAAGACTTGAATCAATTTCGCACTCCCCACCCCCTCAAAGGCTGGATATCCAGGGTTACCATTCAGTTTTCCTTTTCTGTAACACTTTGTGTATTGTTGTCTACAAGTAATTAAAAAAAAAATGATGCTAGCCCAGGGAGCTTAGAAATCTTGGAAAGAAGTCAGCTTTGGCAAGTTCTAATCCCCAGGGTTGAAAGCATCTGTATCAGCCAGGGTCTCAAGAAAAAGACAAAACCCATGTTTTATTTTAGTAATTGTTTTAGTAATTGTTCAGTAATTTAACAGAAGAAATTTAATATGGAAAATCAGTTACAAAGGTTTTTAGAAGAGTTGCAAGAGCAGCCATGAAAGGCAAGGCAACCCCAAGATTAGCAATTGCAGAAAGCCACTCCTCCTCCTAGGGCTGGAGCAATAGAGGCATTGCCTGAGCCCAAGATCTTGGGCTACCTGTTGGAATCTGGTTCTAGCTGAAGTCCAGCTGATATTGTGCCAGATGTGGAAGACTCAGCCTCAAGTACGGGGTGGGGTGAAAGTGAACACCTGGCTTCTCTTTCCCACTTATTCTCCAGTCTCCTGCCTGTGCTTCTCGTTAGCCAAACCAAGCAGGAAGTAGTGGGCAAGGGAGCCTTGGTAATTTCCCAGGGCCATCACCTTTGAATACAGAGAAGAGCAGGAAATGGTGGGGACTGGATCTGAGGACACAGGAAAATGGCTGGTACAGCATCCATCAATCCACAGCCTCCCCCGACACTCCTCATGGGGTGGATTTGAGGGAATATGGCTGTGTTCACCTTAGATAAATGGTGGCCCCTTGGGCGGGTTGTACTGAACCATTTCTCTCTTTCTTTCACATTTGGCCGTTGTTGGAAAATATGTAGACTGCTTAGTGAAGCCACTGCACCCGTAAACTAGCCTCACACTTGAAACTGAGATTTACACGGGTGGAGCACTCCTCAGGCAGCTCTTCATTAAATAAACACTTGACCTGTAAGAGCACAGGCTGGATGCACTGTGTTGCCCAGTCTTTGTTCCTTCATTTGCCTCCACGAGTAGGATGGGAGTGATTACGTGGGAGAGGAGAGGACTGGAAATGTGCTTTTGGGTTACAATGCAGATTCATACGTCTTCTGAGTCCTGGGTCACAGGGAATGAGGCCAAGCAGGTCTACAAGAGAGAAATGGGGGAAACTGGGAGGCCCATCCAGACTGTGGACACCATCTTACAAGCCTTGTAGGCTTCCAGGGGATGAGACTCTTGATTGGGGCCCCATTTGGTTTGGAGGTTCTGTGATCGCATAAGTAGTCAAACGCTCTGTGTCAGTTAGGGTTTGATCAAGGAAGCTGAGCCACTATGAGTGACACGGTAAAAAAGGGATTTTCTGTAGGGATTAGACCTCGCACATTTGTGAGAGCTGGTGAAGAAGTCTGTGGAAGGCTGTTGCTTCTGGGTCTGGTGGTGGGCCTGAAGTCACTGCAGGTCAATAGGGCTGGCAACCGGGAAGAAAAGCTTGGCTGTGTGGTGGGGCAGAGCGAACAACAAACTGGAACACACCTTCAAGAAGCTCAGGATGACAAGCTGGATCGTGTGTGTCACTCATCACTGACTTTAACAGTATGGATGACCTGCAGAAGCAGGTGCCATTTTCCTTGGAACTGCATGCATGCCTGGCCCAGGACTCAGAGCAGCTGGTGGAGGAGATCCTACAGGAAATGAAAGAGCTGCAGGCCCAGATCTACTGCCCTCCAACTGGGCCAGTGGACCAGCGGCAACAGGTGCAAGCCACAGAGGTGCTTGGAAACTTCACCACCTTCCCAGTGTGATGGAGGCTGCTTTACTTCCTCCTCTCAAATTCCCGCTCCAAGTTCTCTTGTGGCCAACCCTAACCTGGAAGCGCCGAGGGAAGGGAATTCTGGGAATCGCAGTTATAGCTTAGCTAATTGACACTGGCAAAGTCAGCATGTGTTGCAAGAAGACTCTGAAAACTAGTGGTTGGAGGAGAGATCCCCATTTGGATGCAGAAATGAGCTTGCATCACCTCTGAGAGAGGGGAAGTGTGTCTTTCAGTTCTTGGGGTGTGGCAGCCAAACGCTGGTGGCCTCCTCTCTAGATGGCTCCTGCACCCTGGGGAAGCCAGGAAATCTGATGTCCTTGGAGGACTGGGGGAGCCCTAGCTGACCAGAGTCTGCCAAGGATTTGTGTCCCCAGGAGGCCAATCTCTCAGGCCTGGGGAAGGAGGAGCCCTCTTCGGGCCACCTCATCCCCTCTCTCCATGACAGATAGCATCACACCTACCCGACAAAGGTATTGTGAGGATTCATTTGTTCATGCCGAGGAAAAGGCTTCGAAGGTGAAGAGTGCGTTGTAAATACTGTCATAATTGCACACAGATGCTGGACTCCAGACTTGCAGGCACTTTGCTGACTAATCATAGAATTTGTTGGAGTTGGTGGTGACCTTTCCTCCCCATTACATTTCTAAATATTTTGGTTGCCAATTGTAAACAAGTTCATTCCGAAACAGAAATCAGACTTTCTGTGGGTGCTTTTAAAATTGTCCTTGTTGCATCGAGCATTTCCAGTTTCCCTCTTTCTCTCTCATTCCTGTTAGAGATGGTCAGATGAGGTTTACTTCACTCTGCTTCCTCCTGGAGAAGGGCCTGGTGATGAGCCTTGAACACACCATTTCAACCAGTTCACTCTCACACTCATTTCCCACCAGATGGACAGGATGTCAAAGCTTTTGGTCAATTTTCTCAGCATGGCAAACATATTAGTCAAACATTTGGAATCTTTTTTTTTCATGACAAGAAATAATTGGTCTTTTTCACTAAACTTTTGACATCATGGAGGCAGTGCTGCTGTTTGCATTTCTGTCTTTTTGACCTTCATCTTTTTCTCTCTTGTTCCAGTTGCTTCTATGTTATGATCTTGAAGTATGTAACCAGGATGACAGGTTGTAATAACACTCATAGCCTCTCTCCCCATCTATCTCTTGGACGAAGGCTTTTAATTTTCTGGAATCTCTGATATTGGAAAGGATAAGATAAGAGGAAAACAAATGGCTAACGTCTCCAGGGAGGCCCCATGGATATACATAATAAAGAGCTGAGCCGAGGAGGGGAGCAGGAAGAGAGCAAGAAAGCAGGTGTGAAGTGGGCATCTGAGAGAGTATGAGAGCCATAGAGGGAGAAGGAGTAAATAGATTTTGGGAGGAGAGCCACTGATAGGTGTAAGAGAGGGAATAAGTGTGAAAGATATCTAAAGAGGGTTGTATTCGTTTGCTAGCGCTGCCATAACAATTGCCACAGACTGGGTGGCTTAAACAACCGAAATTTATTTTCTCACAATTCTGGAGGCTGGAAGTCTGAGATCAAGGTGGGCAGGTTTGGTTTCTCCTGAGGCCTCTCTCCTTGGCTGGCAGAGGGACATCTTCTCGCTGTGTCCTCACTCTGTGTGCATGCATCTCTATAAGAAGTGGCTCTTCTCTTCTTATAAGGATGCCAGTCATATTGGATTAGGGCCCACCCCTAAGACACCATTTAACCTTGATTACCTCTTGAAAGGTCCCATCTGTAAATACAGTCACATTGGGGGTCAGGGCTTCAACATATGAATTTGAGGGGGACACAGTTCTGTACATAACAAGGGTTTTAAAGTTGTTTTATTGTATTAAACATATGTCTCCCTCTCCTTACCAAATTTAGTGTTTTCTAAAAAGAACAAAAAAGATTTAAATTGCTTTCAATCATATTTATGTCTTCTGTTGTATTGCTTTTAATACAGTACTGAACCAAAACTGGGTCACAAGGGCCCTGGGTCTATAGGGGTTATATGTAGATTTCGGCAACTCTCTTTTACCCAATTTTCAAAGAATTAAAATGTAATAAAACAGACTTGATAAGAAAATCAGAAGGAACATAATTTAGTCTCTCATTTGTGATTTGAAAAGCCTCGTAGGAGTGAACTTGCCCCTAAATATGAAAATTACATCTGTGAAAAAAATCTAGATATAGTTATGTTGTTGAAAAAACTAATGCCATATAACACTTTTAGTTTTTGTAGGTATTAATAAGTATTTATAACCACATGTAGGTCTATCCAGTTGTAAGGCAGATTTTCCTTTGCTATTAAGAAAAAGAATTATAGCTTCAACTCTACTAGTTTCACTTTTGATAATCATCTAAATGAAACCTGTCATTTAGTGACTGCCATTTGGAAGTATCAATAACTGTTTGAAAATAAGCAAACCGCAATCTAGATGGAAAAAAAAAGCCCGTCCTCCAATACCGTGTTCTGCTTCTCTGATTACTGCTGGGAGCTGCTGCAGATTCACATAATGGCCCCTTATCCAGTGCTTGGTGCCGTGGCTGCAAAATCTGGAGCAAATTTTGCCGAGGCTGCAGACACATGTTGTATGTCACACACACGGTGCCTGTCGAGGTGTGGTTCTGAAGGACTGGTGGCCTCATGTCTGCAATGAGATGTGTGTCGAGCGCATGGGGAAGTGCACAAGTTGTTTTCCGTGGGCAGCGAGAGCATGTCTCTAGTCACTGGACACATCTGAGCTAGTATCACCTTGAGATTTTTATTTGCAGGGTCTAACCTTAGACCATCTCACTGAGGAATGCCGCAGAGCAAATACGTTAGCGGTGGGATGGGTGGGGTGGAAGAAGACAGGGAGGGAGAGAGACCTGAGTCCTGTGCTAGGCGTGAACGGAAGAAGATATGGATCTCTTGTTTATCCAGGGGCAATTTCTAGGCCAATCAAATCAACACTGTAATAAAGCTAATCTGGTGCCTACTTATGCAGTAGGACGGTAGGGGGACGTGGGTCCCAGTTTATGAATGCCATAAAAGTCCATCAACGTTTCCCTGGTATAGGCCTAGTTTTTTTTTTAAGTCATTATTATTTATAATCCATTTATATATGGAAGACTACGATTCTTTATGGTTTGAATGATTTAAATCTGGGCCTTTAAAGCCATGCCTGATTTATTTGCACAAGGAAATCATGTTTTCTTTGGAGCTTTTCAATGGAGGCATAATTACAGTGTTGCAAATACAGTGCTCTATTTAAGGGTCTGTCAGCATTTCCATAATAAACCTCTATTTTCAAGAGTCCAGAATATTGCCAGAGAGAGACAAACATGGAGGGACAGAGAGAGAAAAAAATTCCTTCTAAAATACAAGCTTGGAGGGTCCATCTGGGGACTTTATTTTTAATCCAAATATGTATATGTATTTGCAACCACACATTCTTCTTGATTTGTGTGGCGGTGCCAGTAATGTGCGAGGCGTCTCTGGACCCTGCCCAGCGGGGCTTCGGCTTTAAAGCAGGGTCTTCCCAGGAAGCAGCAGGTGTTGGGTGGCTGGCCGGCTCCCTTTCCAGACCCCAGCCAATTGCCAAGTTGCATCTCAGCCTTAAGAAAACAAAAGCATTTTTTGTCCTTGCTTCTGGTTGGTTGGTTGGTTTGATTGATTAATTTAGGCATTTGCTAAATTGTATCTTGAATAATAATAATAGCAATATTAAGGACGATTTAAGTGCCCAGTGTGTGCCTGGCACTTGACAAGTATTATTTAATTTTTCATCCTTAGAACAATTCTGCAAGTAGAAATTATTATCCCTAATTTTCAGATGATGAAAATGGGCTGAGGGGAGGCAACTTGTCTGGCAGAGAACAGGAGAGCAAAGTTCAGGGTAACTCAGGTTGTAGCTGAGACGGCCGGGTGCTGGGCTCCAAAATCTAAAAGCAGCAGGAGGCATCTCGGAAGTTGGAGTAGCTCCTTTAGAGAGAGTGAGCTAGGAGAGGAGGATGGACGCAGAGACGACATAGCCAGTACAGAAGAGGGCTGGGGGAACTGGCCAATCGGGAGGAAAAGTCTCGAGGGCTATTTAACAGCTCCTGGAGCATGGTTTAATAAGTAAGTGTGACTGACTCTGGTTGAGGTGGGATAAAAGTATCTAAAGTTTTTCTGAGGCTTACTGTGTGGCAAGCTTGCACTTTACATGAGTTATCTCATTTATTTCCCAATTTTAGCAATGCAGAAAGTGAGTTTTATGGAGATTGGATAAAATGCCAGGATTATATAACCAGGAAGTGGCAGAGTTCCCAGGTCTGGAATCCTGGTTCTTGACTGTTATGCTTTATGGCCCCAAGGGAACCCGTCTCCCTCCATTTGGAAGGTACATTGTGAATGGAGACAGGAAGCTGAAACTCAGGATCCTCCTGCCTTATGTGGGAGATCCTGTCTTTGAATCGCCAATGGACCCTTTCCAGGAGTTTGTGTCTTGGCATTTAACCGCAGGGGAAGGTAATATACACCCCTCTCGCACAGGGAGGACCAGGGACAGGCAACGGAGGCAAAGACCACCCTCCACACTGTGTTCGCAGCCAGCCACGGGGAAACTATGTATTTTGTAAACTCCTGATTCCTTGTGGGTGGTGAGATTTAATTCTTTTTCCTTCTCTTTTCTGGGGCTGCTTTTGGGTTGCTAGCTCCAGCTGAGACTAGAAGTAGTAGCATGTAGCCCAGAGAGAGACAAGAAAAGGAAGAAGATTTTTCGCTAAGAAGACTTTCTTCCTTCTTCTCGAAGCAAAATCAGGAAACTGTGTGGGGGATATTACTTATCGAGGTGTAGTAGTATCAAAGCTCTCAAAGCTGGGGCTGAGGCTTGGAGGTTGGAAGAAAGGCTTCACATTGCCTTTAGAAAGCAGAATGCATTCATCTCATTGGAAACAAGTCTCGGAGGCTGCAAATTCTGCTCGACAAGTATTTACTGAGGGTCCTTTAAGGGGTCAGTGTTGGGCTTTATTTTCCATAAAGGAGGTGGCTTGACTGGTATGAAAAATCTGACTCGAGTTAGTGTTGGAAGCAAAATGGCAAAGGGGCCACTCTGTTGCCAGAATATAAACACTAAATTGAGTGATCACAACGTTAGTACTACTGGGAATAAGAAGCAAAGTGAACAGCATCCCTTCAGCACAAGAGCTATTCGTTTACCCCACCAATATATACTGAGCATCTACTATATGCTGGGAGCTGGGAGCTGGGAGCTGGGGATTCAATGGTGAACCAGACAGATGTGGTTCCTACCCTCATAGAATTTAAAATCTAGTTGGGAATAGAGACATAAACAAATAATTAAATAATTTATCAAGTAATTATAACTGTGATAATTTCTTCAGAGGAAAATACAAGCTCCTATGAAAACAGATAACAGAGGGACTAAATCCATTAAATGTGTTCAGCTGCAAGTAACAGAAACCTAATCAACAATGGCTAACATAAATAGGGCTTGCTTTTTTCACATAACAAGAAGTACAAAAGCAGGAATTTGCTGGCATTGCTTCGGTGATGTCATCAAGGATCCAGGTCCTTTCTATGCTTCCTCCCTGCCATTTTCAACATAAGAACTTTTCACTCTTGAACTTGTAGCCTCATGATGACAGAATGGCTGCTGTGGCTCCACTTTCAAAGACAGAAAGCATGGGGAAAGGGGGGTGGTATAGCAGAGACCTCTTTCTCTAGTCCAAGTGTATTTCATCAGCAGCAGAATTTCTTTCCCAGAAAACTTTCAGCAGACTTTCTGTCAAATTCATTAGCCAGAGCTGGGTTTTTAAATGAAGGCTATAGAAAAGGCAAACTAGACAGAAATTATATACACGTAACTCTAAGTAACATTTGTGGAATGTCTTATAAACCACATTAATGTCTATTAAGTTATTTGATTCTCACATCAATCTTGTGAGAAAGACAGAGCAATTTCTCAGATGGAGACATTGAGGCTCGAGTGAGAGACTTGCCCAGCAACACAGTCAGTCTTCCTTTGGCAGGGAGTCCTCAGCTCTTTGCTGGGTGTTCTCACTGCCCTGTGTCTACTGGGTTCTGGAGAGTGGGACAATCCAAGCCCTAAATGCAGTGTATCCCAAAGGGATGTGCCAGCATGTGAGGGTTTGCAAAAAGGTGAGGCTTTGCTTCCTGAGGCATCTGCTTGGGGGCTCATAACTTAGTTTGTCCCCTGTTGTTCTCCTGTGGCTATCCCTAGGGTTGAGAGTCACGTGGTGGGAAGGCAGGTCGACTGGGAAGAAGGAAGTCTTCTGATAGCAGAGTCAGAATCTCACGGTGGAGCCTTCGGGGTCCTTTCTTGCCAGGATAGCAGCATCTGCTGATGGGACTCTGACCTCATTTCCAGACAACTTTGGAAATGTTGATATTAAATGTTTTTGAGTAATTCTTCCCCACCCCTGGCACCCAACCCAGGCAAAAGGCAGTGTGTTTCACATCTAGGATAAATGAATGAATATTAAAACCACAGGTTCTCATGGTATTTTAAAGGCACCCGAAAAACGCGGTCTGCCCGTCACACGCAGCACCCTAGCCTTCGCCCCTCCCCCAGGCTCCCAGCATGCCCTGTGTGCCTGTCACAGCAGGAGTGATGTCCTTGGCTGATTCCGCTCTCCCCACCACCTCCCTCGTCTCTTGGATCTGGGCTCTGAGGTTGTCTGTTGTCTGTTGCTGGGCTGGTGGAAGGTAGAGACAGACCTGCTGGCTTGGGACCATCCCATGAAAGTCAGGATGGGCAGGGTGCCCGGAGACGCACCAGCATCCTTGATTACGCCAGTGGAAACAAGAGTCATGTACCCTGTGCTGGAGAACGTGTAAAACTGACACCGTTTACCAGATGTTCCAGGGTTTTATGAGCTTTACAAGGCCTTCTGTTAAGTAACACTTACTTTAAAAAAGTAAAGCTTGCCTGCTCTGAGTGGAAAGTTTTTGGTTTTGGTTTTAAAAAAAAAAATCTTTTGGGTGAACTCTGCAGCACCTGCTTGCACAACAGAGCTCTGGCCAGCAAGGGGCTGCTTCTGGTGAGTGACAGGCAGGAGAGAGGTATGTGGCAGGCAACCTGGTCCTGATTTAAAAGGCCAGAGACCAGAGGCTCTGGCTTATGGATGCAGAAACACACACAGACAGACAGGGCCCCAGATGTGCCTACCTCCTTTTCTTTAACGCAATAAATATGCTCCTGAAACATTGGGTACAAATCACATATTTTTGTAGCCCCAAATAGGATATTCCTTTCTTATGCCATGAATTGTTTTATGAACAAATTATGACCATCTAATTCATCTTTTGTGTATGTCTGAATTTTCAAAAGATAGATTTGATTAAAATGACATCCATCTTTATGTATGCTGTATGCTGTAGAGTGCAGCACATTATGAAGTGGGCATTTATCATATTTGGTGTCTTGAAGATGTCGTGCAAGATGGTGAACAAGTGGCATGTATGGACAGGCATGAAGAGCTAGGGCAGAACTTGGTGAATCCATTCAGGTGAAGGGCAGGAGAGCCAAGATCTTAAATAATTGCGTGAGAGAAAGAGACAGGAAGAAGCTGCTCTGTGGGAGCAGAGAGGAAGTCTGTTCCGTAGGGCTGAGGATTTCTTTCCAATCCGGGAGAGTTTTGTGTTTGGGAAGGGGAGCCATCGAGAAGGCTGGAAATGACCTGGTTTGGCACCGTCCTGCCCAAATCACTGCCACACACAGAGAACCAACTGGAAGTACCGGGGTGTGTTGAGATCCACATAAAACCCCCTTCACCTTATCCAGTTTAGTTTCGGGAGGAGGAGGAGGAGGCTCTGAGGCTGCGCTGTTTGTCCTACTGGTATATTCTGAGCAGCACTCAGTTATGGCCCTGCTACTGACCCCAACAATCTTTAAAATTATAGCACCACAGCCGGCGTCCAAGGGTTGAGGTCTTCTGACTTCTCATCAGAGATCCCTTAATTGCACATGTGGATCTCCATCTTTGTCTCTCCCCAGGGTCCACTGTCAAAACCTAGGCCTTCCCCAGGAGCAGAGCTTTTATCACGCTCCACCACTGCGTGGAGAGAGCAGAATGCAGACCAGTGTGGAAGGAGGCACGTTAGCTTGTGTCGGTTCCCTGAAGGGGCAGCATGGAAGAGGGGGAGGTGGGAGAAGAGAATAAAAGACTGTAAAAGAGAAAAAGGTGTGCACTATATAAAAACACCAGTATGCACGATCTCCCATTTATATCGAAAGCGTACATGTGTTCACACATAGAGATATAGAGATGGGTCACCAAAATCCTCATGGTGATTAACAAGTTAGTGGATTTCAGGTTAGTTTTAGTTTATTTGTTATGTTTTTCTAGAGTTTGGATTTTTTGCCCTGTTTATTAATCAGAAAACAGAAATAAAGTGATTTTCAACATGAAACAAAAATAGTAACAATAAGACAAAGACAATACAAGCATGTCAGAGCTCAGGGTCCCTCTCCTCTTCGCTCCCATGGAACCCTGGCTGCATACTGGAAATGTGGCCTCCAGGAGAAATGGGAAGAAGATGTAGGACGTGCGTCCCCATGGTTGGGGCCTGTGACCTGTCTCTGGAAAACTAGTTGTGGCTTACAAGGTGGATGTCTCAGCAGAGCATCAGTACCATCCCTGTGGAAGCTGGGTTTGCAGAGGCCCCTGTGGTCAGAAGCAAGGCTTGGCCTCAGCCCCTTCACCCTGCATTCCTCTTTCCAAAGGATAACCACCACCAAGAATGCACGTGTCGCCAAATAAAGTCAGGTTTATTAATTTGCTACAGCATAGGAGAACATACCCCCAAGAGCCATGGGCATCTTAGGAGGAAGAATGGGGAGGGGTTTTTATAAGATTTGGGCTCATACTGAATGATTGTAAGGAGGGACCGGGGAAACGGGAATCTCCTCCCGATGGCACACCAGTATGAAGTAGGTATCTCGGCAATCTCTAAGGCAGGAGGAAGAAGCAGAGCTGGGGAAGTCATCAGCAAAGTAGTCACCAAAAGGAAGGAGGGCTCTTGGTCACTTTGCAGCATGGTGTGGCCTTGCGAGAAACACTGATTTTTGTTGGCTTTGCCCTGGGGCCTTGTCCGAGTCTCTTTGGGATGTCCTGTCTGATGATGAGCAGGGCTGATTTTCATGTTTTCACCCCCTGGGGCCCAGGGCTAGCCGCCATTCCTGGAGAAGGGTACTTTTTTTTTTTTTTTCCATTCATGAGATATTTATTAAAATAACACATTTAGGGAAAAAATCAATACAATGTATACATCATTACTGAAAACTGTATACCATCATACAAAAAAGGATTTTATTTTGGGAAACTGATTCCTAATTTATGGCAAGTGTTACTTTCAGGAATAAAACCACAAAATGACACAATCTAATTCAATCTTAAAGGCTGGCATGCTGAGCAAGGAATGTTCTTATTCTTTGTAGGAGTTTCTTCTTTACACTGTCAGGTACCAGGGCTCTGCCTTTTGGTGTGATTTCAGCCACTAAGTCATCAACAGTAACGTGTTCTAGTCCTTTTTCTTTAATTACCTCTTTACAGTGGGCCTTCAACTGATCCTTCCAGCCACATTCAATTAATTTAGCTCTCAACAGGCTCCGACAGAGCCTGTTCTGTCCACAGGCCAGGCTCCGGGGGATGAGTATGGAACACATGGTGCTTTAGCCGCTGTCCAGGACTGCATCCTTCATGGTGTTGTCCAGGCTTTGGAAGCTAGTTTGTGGGCCTGTGGAGGAAACTGCTCGTCAAGTTCCATGGTTTAGGTCCCGAATCCCTGACATGGAGGTTTTGGGGACAGGTGCTCAGCAAGCAAGGGCAGATTCCTCCAGGCCTCCTGAAAGGTGTTCAGGACCCCTCCTTGTAGACACCGGGCAGCGCTGGACTGTAGAGCTTTAGGTCCGGCCTGAGGAATCCTGCCTGGATTCCTCCAGATTTACGTCTTTCTCTCCATACCTCTGCTTTCTCATCTCTACCACCTTCTCTAGGTCAGGCCAGGATGGCTTTGAGTGGAACCTACACTGTATTCTCCAAGAACCTTAACTTCAAAGAGAAAGATGATGCAGACATGTGTCAATGTCTTAACATGGGGTGAAATCTTCTTCTGTGGCCAGAAACCAACAGCGGCCTCGACGATGGTGGTGTCGACTTACGGCTGTGGCTGCCTCCTGCTTCCCTTCCCTTGCTCGCCCTGCCCGACCCCTCTTCAGGCAGACCCCTCTAAGACTTGGCTTCTGCCCCTGTCTCAGACACGCCTCTTTCTCGCTGCTCCTGCGGCTCCCCCTCCTGAATGGGCACCGGCCTCCTTCTCCAGGCGGGAAGGTGGAGGGCGTGAGGCCGAAGGGCTCGAGGGGAAGGTCTTCTGACTCAGGCCACTAGGCTGCCTCGTGGCTGCCCAAAGTGGCAGGCATGGCCTCTGTCTTGGTGGCTGGCCTGGACTCACTTCGTCTACGGAAGGTCAGGAACGGCCTGTAGTCTGCTCACGGGACCTGGCTGTCACCCACGGGCAATTCATCCTGACCACGTCTGAGTCTGTGTGCATGGAAAACAGCAGCCACATCAGCAGCAAAAGCAACAAGCACACACCCCAAATCGAGACCTTCCCTTCCCTCACAGATGGTGGTAGGCAGGCATGGGGAGGAGGACGTATTTTCCTGTGATATTAGAATAAGATGAGCAGCGGTTATTTTGGGCTGGGCTCCAGCAAACACTTGGAGAGGCCTCGGAACTGCAGATGAAGCTCCAGGTTGATTTTATTGGGTGATGTGAACACTGCCAAATATTTGTAGTGTAAAGAAATCATAAAACGTGCTGGTGGTCCGGGAGCTGGATGGGGTACACTCGGCACATATTTGAGACGATTGTGATTTGGTGACAGGCCTGTCTGATCCCCTCACTGAGAAATCAGGATCTGCCAGAGAACTAAATTAAATGGGGACGGCCCTGAATCTGTTTCTCCTGCTGATCTCTTTCCCCCTTATCTGGGGAGAGCAAGAATTTTGTTGCCCCCAGGCATGGTTTGTATTTAATTATCACAGTTCAGATTTTCTCTATTGCCCTGGAAGCCTGAACCAGCTTCTTCTTCCCCCTACTCTGGAATCGCTCCCTGTCACCGATTATCTCCACCATTTGGGTAGTCTGCAGCATGCGCAGTGTAAGGCTGATCGGTTTGCTTTAATTAAGCTCCAAAGGAGAGCCCGAGCCTCCATCTTATCTCCAGTTTGCTCCTTAATTCCCTTTTCACGGTCGGTCCCTGCTGTAGGTGGCAAGTGCAGCCCTGGTCTCAGATGAAGGGTGGGACCCTCCTGGTCTGAGTCTGCCCTGCCTGATGAAGGAGTTTCTCTGAACCTCCTCCAAGGGCCTCCTTTCAACTTTCCCCCATTTCCACAGGGAGCTAATTGCCAATGACCTTTTAAAAAACCCCCCTTGGGTGTTTCTCGCTGCTACAAACTCAAAGGAAGCAAAGTGGGGGGGCGGCTAGCAGGAAGAAGGAGAATTTGGGGGGGGCTGCTGACACCACCACCTGAGAGCCACCAGCAGGAGGCCTGTTTGCAGCAGGCCCTATGGAAAGCCGCACCCCCTAAATGAGGGCCGGCCTGCTGAAAATGGGCCCCCCGGAATTTTGTAGGATTTTCCTTCTAACATTAACATGGGGGCCGCAGCCGCAGCGTTTTGTCCCAGGTAATCACCGGATGGAATTTTTTTTTGCATCCAGCCACCAGCTTCTGTGCTCCCCAGAAAGAACATTTGTGACCATGCATTCTTTATGTGGTCTTCGATTAATAAACAGGAACCCACCTTTCTAGACCGACGGGGAAACAATTTTTTTCTGTTTGCAGCTCCTGTGTGTAGGGTCCATGAATGGGGGCTTTGAGAACTGGCCCTTTCGTGGCCAGATATCAAAGTGCTGCTCACACATACGGACCGACCGCCTCAAGGTGCGGCCCGGGCCGCCGCCCGTGTGGCCGCCCACTGCGGTTCCGCGCTGGCCGCCTCAGCTGGCCGCGGGGCCAGACATGTGATGGCCCAGTTTCCCTCCCTGGGATGAACGCCGACCCACCAGGAAGAAGGCGAGACCACCAGCATCCATTCTCCACCGAGCCCTAAAATAACTAGCTTGATATTTACTTGTATGTGCTTCTTTCTGTGGCATGCCTCCCTGGTCACATCCCTGTTTGGGAGGAGAAAGTTCATTTTTGAAGGTTTCCTGGGCTAATGTTCCTCCCTTCTTTTCCTCTTCTGTTTCTCTTTTTTCCTCTTCTCTTCTTTCTCTCCTCTCCCTCCCCTCCCCTCCCCTCTCTGCCCCTCTTCTATATTCCCCCCCCTCTTGTCCTTGGATAGTGTGTCTTAACTCCCTCACAATACATGTTGGGGTTCTCCTGGAGTCTTCCCGGTGCTGGGACTTCAGGGAGGGGGAGCAGGCAGTACCAGGCCGGGGAACAACGACCACAGGCAGGTCCCTGCAGACAGAGAGGGTGTAAGGGCTGGGACTTTGTCTAGCATCCTAAAGTCTGAGAATGGGCTGATGAAGGTGTTGTGAGTTACAATCGGGCGGATAAAGGGGCCACAGCACAGAAATAGGAAGCGCTTATCCCGAGCACTTTGTCCACACATTGGTGCTCCGGGGGGCTCTTCTGTCTGGGGAAAGGCATCTTCTAGTCTGGGCTTCCCTTTGACTTATGCTGGGCAAAATGCTGGGCACCGGCTTCAGAATGTCTGTGACGGGAAGCTCTGGCCTGGTGGTTGGCTTGGGGGAGTGGGGAAGAGGCAGGAATGAACCCACCCCGTTGTCTCCTCCTCCCTGCCTTCTCCCCCTGCTGCTGCCCTCTCACTCCACGAGGACTGGTTAGGAAGATGGAGGTGTGGTCACCTTGGGTTAAATCTTGACAACATCAAAGTCACACCTGCTCTGCCACCATCTTTGAGAGCTTCCCAGGAAAGGGCTTTGCAGAGGCGACGAGACCCCAGGCATAGTGGGGGGTAAGTGGTAAGTGAAGGGGGTTGTGGGCTGTCTTTTCTGTGATGCGGTTTGTCGCAGGTGAGGCAGTTCAGAGGACTGTCGCCGTGTAACTGTAACTGGAATTTACCCGGGGGGATCTTTGGGTCTCCTGTCCCCTCGTGTGTTGGTGGAGAGGGAGTCTGAGTTTGATCTGTGTGGGGAAGAGGTGCTGGGTGGCAGGAATGGGAAGCTTTGGGAAACAGGAGGAGAGACTCGTCCTTTAGTTCTCTCAGCTCCTTCTCCCCGCCATGAATCGCAGAAGCCGCCTGTGAGACAAGCCAGGAGGGAACCATTACGCTCCTGTTTCAGAAGAGCACACTGAGGTTCTAAGCTGCAGAGTGACTACTCTGTCACACAGTGTTGGTGGCTCCTGAGCTGTGCTTGCTTCGCTGCCCCACCCGGTACTCTCGCCCATGGACAGGAAGAGAAAGAAACGTGAGTTGGTCTGCAGATGTTCATTGTGCTTCTTAGAAACCCTCGTGGTTGTCCAGAGGCATATCATTTGCCTGATTCTTGAATAGTCTTGCCCCTCTTCGTAGGGATGGTGTCGGGGGGAAATGCGGATGAAATGATGGGAGTAAAGACTCTGTCACCAGCGATGCTGCTGTGGATGGCAGTGGGCATAAAGGTCTTTTGCCATGTGGGCTCTGTTTCTGAAAGCTTCCATGCTGATGGTGCCCTGTGGGAACCTGCCTGGCTTCTCCAAACACCCTGGCCCTCTCCTTGGGTTGGCCCTGACAGTGTCCCTCCCCACTCCCCCCTACTCTCCAACATTGCCAACGTTGCCAACATTCCCAGGAAGCTAGAAGACCTCTTCTCTCTTCCCCCTGATTTGAAGAAAACAAAATTGGCCCATGGATGTATGTCCAGGCCGTAGGGCACTGTGGAGGCTTCCGAACCAGGGCACAGGTCCCAGATCCTTGTCACCTGGACCACCTAAGTGAGCCCCAGGGGAGCCAGGAGGTGACAGTTGACTAAAGAGGGGCTTACAAGAAGTCAGACCCGGTCCAAGAAGTCAGGCTGCAGGGCAGCAGGGGTGAGAGTTGTAGCTAAAGGAGTCTTCGCAGCCCAGCGCCAGATCTGTACTTTTCCAGGCTTTGCAATGCTTTTGTTGCCCTGATGCTGGTACTGCTGGTGGTGGACTACTGAGGGGTGTGGCTTTTTGAGGGCCTTGTTGTGGAAAGAACAGCTTTGAATACCCCCTTATTATCCCGGGCTGAAACACAGCCCAGAGCAGACTTGAGCAAGTCCCGCATTTGCCAAAGGGCATCTTCTGCCTGGGACGGTCCAAGGTTCTGGAAGACGAGGCTAATTCTGTTCTTCTGGCTTGAAGGAAGGCAGAGGCATTGGGCTTCATTAAGTGTCGGCCTGTCCATGAGTGTGGGCACTGTGCGTAATTTGAGAGAAGAGCTGACGCCTACTGCGGCATTGGCCGAAGGGGTATCGGTCCCACAAAATATTCCTCCAAAAGGGGGTTCAAGGTTAAGTACATTTGGAAAACCCGGAATTCTACATCCCTCTCGTGGATGATTACCAGGCCCTTTATCATGTTGCAGTCCTGAGAAGTCCCACAGTGAGGAAACCATTTGACTTTGTCCAGCTCAGAATGTTCTGGCATTACTTAATCATGGAACTGAATCAGCATGGAGCTCCAGTTAACAGTCCGTGGGAAACGCCAAGTAAAACAGAGTAAAGAAAGAAGTGAAACATAGGTACGAGAGACACAAGTGACTAAGTTTCTTCCCAAAGCACAAGAGATTGAGTGAGGAGATTTCATCACAGACACACACAGGGTTTGACATGTGATGTTTCCTGGTTTGGCTTTCATTTCTGCAGGGTTGGGTAAAACACTGTTGTGGGCTGCTGTATAACTGTATAAAACACAGACCTGACACTCATCTTCTTGAGGAGGCAACACGCACACAGACATACACACACAGGCACACACATGCACACGCACACAGACACACCCCAAGATAACTATCCCCGAGAGGAGAACAGGTTGCTGGGAGGTGCGAAGCCAGGGCAGGCTGAGTGGGAATGGAGAGGGTCAGGAGAGGAGGGAGGAGTAATTGTCGGTGAGGCTGGGGAGGGGCCGGTGAAGGAGAGTAGGGCAGGAAGGAGTGACAGAGGGGGCCCAGAGGCAGGAGGAAGGTGCCTGGTTCTGTCTGTCTCCAAGCTCAGGCCCATTTTCCCTCTCCCTCACTTGTTCTTCCACTTTGGGGGGAGCAGAGAAGTTGGGCCTTGACGGAATTCTCTGGTGGGGACTGTGTGGGGTGGCGGCGGCTGTCTGGTGCCCTGTGCAGAGCCAGCCAGTGGAGGGTCAGCCATGTCCTTCTCTGGAGACACTTCCTTCCAAGCAGGGAGGCCAGGATGGTGCCTCTATCCGAGGGGCCGCTCTATTTTGTCCAGTTAGCCCCATGCTGAGGGCGGAGGGTGGAGGGAACGTTACGTTGTGTGCTTTTTGTCACCTGTGGACTGTCTTGTGTCTCTGTGGCCTCAGGACTGGCAGGGGGAGTAGGAGAGAATCCACGTGTGTGTCCCTGATCTGGATGTGTTTCTGTGTGCCCAGAGGAGGACGTGACACATGCGGCATGCCCAGCCGCCAGGCAGCACCTGTCGAGGGACACAGCTGCGGCCAGGGCAAGGGGCATGCTTGGCCGCTGCCTCATGGCCACCCCAGTAGCTGCCTGGGTGTTTTCCCACATTCCAAGTGTGACGCTGATGCCGGGAAGCCCTGAGTGGGGACGGGCCTTCTCGGGCAGCCGGCGTCTGCTGCATCACGGCAGCGGTGGCCCACATCCCAAGGCAGCATCAGGCTCGGTTCCAGCGAGCCGATTCAGTACCCTGTTTCGGCCACCGGTCCGAGAGGCAGAAGCAAGTTTTACAGCCAAGGGCTCGGAGAGTCAAATTTATTTTAAGCTGTTAAAACGTATGACATGTCAAAACCACGAGATGCAGGTGGGGAGCAAAGGAGTGGCAGAGATGAGAGACAAAGAGAAAATATCAAGGTGGAAAAGGGTCCTTCTCCAGCCAGCTGGCTCCTATTCTGATAATGTGCATTAGGAGGGGAAAAGTTTTGGCTGCATTAAGAAGAAAAAAGGCAGAAGTAACAGAAGAGTTTTTTAAAAGGTAAAGAAAAGCAGGCCAAGAAATTACTTAAAGGCTTTCTGAAGACCTCATAGCTCACGGTACTTGTTCCAAGTAATGGAAGACACTGGGAGGGCGGTCACAGGAAACATGACAGCTAAACGGAATTCCACTCTGGAATAATATTTTTTTTTCTCGTGTAACTTCTTTAATCCAAGGACCTTAAAACACTTCACCAATTTGCAATAATTAAACTTCATCGCATGCCTGTGGGAGGGAGGAGTGTTGTTTTGTTCGTTTTATATGTAGGTGAACTACATCACAGAGAGTTTGAAAGAACGTGTTTCCAGAGCCCGCCAGTAAGAGAGGCCTGCTCGGGGCTCAGAGAAACCCCAGGCTCCAACAGGACCCAGTCCCCCCTGCAGGCCTGCCCCAGGGACCCGCACCTCCACAAGCAAACAGCAAAGTCAGTAAATGCTCGGCTAGGAAAAGGGAAGGTTCTGTTAGTTTTAAAAAAATATATGTATTTAAAAATTATAATAAAAATAATAAATATATAATAAAAATCTAAAAACAAAATTTTAAAAATGATAGTTCACTAAGATTTGATTCCTTTTTACCCCATGGGCTCATTTTATTCTCTTGTTTTGCCTTCACAAGTAAGTGAAAAGGCAGCAATTCAGAAAAACATTTTTTTTCCGGAATGAGACGATAACTGAAGAGTTGTCTTTTTCGATGGTGCTGAGACGGTGAGAAGGGAGGAGGGTTGGGGGGAGCGGGGTGGTGAGGCAATGAGAAGAGAGATGGAGAGGAGGAAAATCACCTTCTTCATCTTGGTTGAAAGAGCCCCGGGAAATATTTATCTTACTTTTACCTCAGAATGGCAGAAGGTGTAAGAGCTCCAGGAGCTTTTGCCTCAAAATGGGATTTTCCTTCCCAAGTTAGGCTTTCTAGAACCGAGGACGCTCGGCTCTTCCTCAGGGTCTCGGGCTAGAACGAGGTGAAGGGGGCCACGTGGGCAGGGGGGTGGTGACTTGAGGGCTCGAGGGGTCTCATTTTCATCAATGCCCAGGCAACTCACTCTGTGTCTGCTCTTCATTTTCTGTATTTGAAAGAGAAGAATAAAGATATTTGTCCCTAAACTCATGAGGACATTAGAAATTCTATGCTCTACTTATAAAAGTCTTCCATCTTCTTTGGTCCCAGACTGGTCTGTTAATGTGCCCTAATGATGGTGATATCAACAACCCCTTGTGTTTGCAGTGTGTCTGATAGTTTGCAAAATGCTTCCACTGTATGTTCCCATCAACCTGGCATGAGGCCAAGCTCCACAGACGGTTAGCAGTCTCATTTTAATTCCAGGATCTTCTGATGTTAGGATGTCAGGATCCAAGTGCTTTCCCCCAAACTCTTGGGGTAATTATAAACCGTTACTAGCAGAGACTGGTCATAGCTGGTCTCCACTGGCAAGTGATATCTTGTCCTAGTAACCAGACAATTCACACACGAAATTGTAATTAATCTGCTTTGTTTGACTCTTTCGGATTGGTTGTCAACATCAGTAAAAATGAAGCGATAATTCCACCTGCCTACCTAATCAGTCTACTTTCGGGGGATGTTCTAGGTTCCCAGACCTTGTCAGGACATTGCCAATCTGAGCAATACTCTCATCTCTTCTCCACTCCTCTTCTCATCCCCCCTCCCATTCTCTAAATACCCAAAATACAAAGATCAACAAAAATCGTACAAGAGAGCTTAATTTCGAAAGGGAGTGAACCGCATAAATAAAGATCTTTCTGTACTTGTGGAGAATATTAATATGCTGATTAAAGGTGGTGTAGTTCCCTTATCTCCTCTAATTTGGGGACAATATGGAGGGAAAGTCGGGGCAGGGGTGGGGGCCTTACAGATTTTCATCCTCGGTTACTCAGCAGGGAGATGCTTTCCGTGGTGTTCCAGAAGGGAGGGGGAGCCACTGCAAGTCACACCCTGTGTCACAGTGCATCACGTTGACTCCCTGCCAGATCTTGAGAAAAATTCACAGAAGTCAGGAAATTCCCGGCGAATGCTCTCATTTCACCCTCTGCTGACCCAGCAGTGAGAGCATAGGTAGGGTCAGGCTGGAGGACGATTTTAGAAAAGGAAAAATCAAAGCACTTCTGGTGCTTCTGCATGCCTGTGGCAGGGCAGAGCCTGGCTGAAGATGCAGAATCGGCCTCGAGCCCCGGTGACCTGGGGCAGCCGGCGCTGGTCTCTTTCTTCATTCTAGACTTTTGTTTTTGCAAAAGATCTTTTCTTCCCCCTCCTTGGCTTTGTTTACCCTTGGGGAGCAGCATCCTTCCTTCTGGGCAAAGCAAGATGCCCAAGACCTCCCCTTCCAACGGATGGAGCCAAATTTAGAGTTGGGGTTGCTCATTTGAGCTTTGTATATAATTGAGCCTGGCACAAAGGGTTGTCATTAGGAGGAATGGCACGAAATGAAGAAAAGGGAGAGCTCGGACCCAAATTAGAAAAGATTTCCACAGGAGAGACACAGTGGCAAGGCTGGGAGGTCTAATCTCCGAGGAATTCTTCAGAGAAAGGACGGGGTATTAAAAGTGCCTGGATGGGGCAATCAGGGAATCTAACATGGCCCTGCTATCTCTTGAGATCATTTGCTTCTAAGTGCGGGGGGTGAATTGTGGTAATAGCGGCAATGGGTACCAGAGGCCTTGGTTGTTCAGAGCCAGGGTCTGCTCCCAGGGCTGCCTGGAAGGCTGGAGAGACAGGGCCATCCGCTGAATACATGTTTACCAGGTGTGTCCAGAGCTGGGTTTTGTCACTGTGGTCTGTATGACCAGGGAGGGTCCTGGAGGATCCTGAGCGCTTTCCTCTGCTCAGCCACTGACTCAGGGCACACCTGGCTGCTTACTGCCTTGGGAAATGGGCCATCACCCCCCTCCTCTCCAGGTGGGGTGCCCCACTGCTTCCTTCCTCAGTGGGGGTGGATGGCTTGGCTGGGGGGCATCCTGGAACAAGCCCAGGAGTCTTCCTCTGTGAGATGCTGCCCCAGCTGGGCTGGTGAGTGGACCTGCGTGTGTCCACCTGCCACACCCCAGAGGTCCTGGAGCCTTGTGTGTGAAGAGGGCCCAAGCAAGCCCCGTGGGGTGGGTACAGCTGTCCTGGCTGCCTCCCACTGTGCCTGCTGGCTCACGTCGGGGGAGCTGGCAGCCGGGGGTCCAGTTGTCCCTCCAGACCCCCGCCAGACTGTCTCTCCTCTGCGCATTCCTGGTGGCGTCCCAGCTCCCTGTGACCCCGGGTTCTAATACCGCTGAGTTCGCTCAGACTACCCAGCTGGCTCCGCTCCGGGCTTCCTGGCCTTGTGAAAGCCAAAATGCTGTCTTTTACAACCTGGCTCTTTCCATCAAGTTCATCAAGCAGCCTGCTTTTTTACAAGCGAGATGGCCCTTTGGTGAGCTCTTTCCTGGCGGGGCGGGCCAGGGAGCCTGGGCTTCAGTGGGTCTGCTCTGTGCCATGTTATTATTATTATTTTAATGACAGTTTTAAAAAATGAAGTTCGAAGGTGAGTGACCCTCCAGGAGGAAGGATTAAGTGGGTTGATTTGGGAACTATTCAACCCTGGAGGCACGGCTAAGGAACATAATCTATTTCGAATTTTCCTTCATGAGCCAAGGTTGGTTATGGTGTGGGAATGGCTTTTTCATTCTCTCTCTCCCTTTCCCCACACTACAAAAATATTCATGCCAAGGAATATACAGGTTGTATAAACATCTCTTGAAAAAATCACATAAAGACGTTATATATAGTCACACATGTCTCCTTCCAAATGGGCATGCTCATAGAGACACATAGAGACGTCCTTCACACCCTATATGTAAAAAACAGCCAATTTAGAAGTTGGCAGAGCAGCTCTGCCTGAGTGAGTGGAAAAGTTGGCTTGAGGCTCAACAAACAATCTCATAAACCCCACACTTGCTTTTACTGAATGGTGATGCGTGAAAGACCCAGGGTGGCCAAAGACGGCAGGAGCCAACGTTCACAGGATTGTCCATGATGGGGGCAGGAAAGTTTCTTTCTGCTGAAATTCAACCTATTCCTAGAAAAAAAAATTGCTTCTAATACTGGTTGGCTGGACTTCACTCCTGTGTTTCTTTCTGCCATAACATCATTTTAGCTCCTTTAATGTCCAAGATGTTACTTTCACATTCGGTCTTCTAGCCCCCCGCGTCACCCCCTCCGGTTCAGCCTCCGCATGGCCTCAGCCTCCGCACGGCCACTGGCTGCCAGGGTAATCTCGTAAAAATGCAAATCAAATCTATCACTCTCCTACTTGAAACCCCTCAGTGCTCCCCATTGCCAGCTAAAGCCCAACTTCCTCAGCCTAGCAGACAAGCCCCTCAGCCATCTGTCCTCATTGCCTTTTAAGCCATTTCATGCGAGTCTTCCAGCCCCGTGCACCCCACACTCCAGCTATTTTAAACTGTCTTTCAGGCCACAATCTGCCAAGCATCATGCATTTGCACATCTAATTCCTCGGGGTATGAGTGGGACAGCCACAACATCTGCTGCACAGGGCCGGGAGTCAGAAAGCTGATGTGGTGTGGTGCAGGTAGCACTTTCAACCAGGGTGCCCCGAAAAGGCTTCTTGAGAAGGTGACTTTGAGCAAAGGTGAGGGAGTGAGCCATGCAGATGTCTGAAGGAGGAGCATTCCAGGCAGCATGAACAGCAAGTGCAAAGGCCCTGAGGTGGGAATGTGCCTAGTACCGTCAAGGACTAGTTGGAGCAGAGTGAACAAGGAAGGCGAGGTGGCGGTGGCTGGTAGCCTGGCTGAGGACTGTGGGGCTCTTGAATGGAAACACTTCCCACCTTTTTTCTGTGACCAGTGGTGCTAGTGAGAATGTGTGACTCTGAGGAGCCAGCTTGGCTGTGACATGCTTGGAAGGTTGAAATCACTTTGCTTCTGAAAGCAGAATGGGTCTACAAGTGTCAGGCTCTTTACTTTCTTCCAACTTATGTCCACACAGTCTCAGGCAAGCTATTTTAGAATTTTTCACCCTAGTGATTGAAAGAGGAAACATCTGATGATGCAGCAATGCTTAGGTCCAGGACTGGGGAAGGGACCCTCACCCTTAGGGGTCTCCTTGGGATCTTTAACCCACATCTCGTCCATAATGTTCTCAACACTAATTTACTTGATCAGTTCTTCCTCGTCCCAGAAATGTCATATATAGACCTTCTTTCCAATGTTTGGATAAAATTGTGAATTAAGGTGTCATACCTTCCCCGACCTGTTTTTTTATTGTGGTAAAATATATACAACATAACATGTACCATTTTAACCATTGTTAAGTGTCCAGTTCTGTGGCATTAAGTACCTTTGCACTGTTGGGTGATCGTCACCATCGTCCATCTCCAGAACATCCTCCTTCTCCCTAACCGGCCTCTGTGCCCATTAAACACTAACTCTCCACTGGCCTCTCCCCTCAGGCCCTGGCAGCCACCGTTCTCCTTTCTGTCTCTACGAATTTGACAACCCCAGGAACCTCACACGAGAAGAATCATACCATATTTTGTGTATTGGCTTTTGAGACTGGCTTATTTCACTTAGCATGATGTCTTCAAGGTTCATCCATGCAGCATGTGTCCAAATTTCCTTCCCTTTTAAGGCTGAATAATATTCCATTGTATGTATACATTTTGTTTACCTGTTCATTCATCCCCGGACACTTGGGCTGCCTCTGCCGTTTGACTGTTGTGAATAATGCTGCTACGAACGTGGGCGTTCGGACACCTGCTCTCTCTTCTTTTCCTGCCCTTCTTTAAAGGTCCTCTCTGGGCAGGAGCACCTTTGGGCTGCTTGAGTCAGTCTCTGTGGCTGCTCTTCTCCCTGCCCAGCTGCTTTGCTTTGTTAGCTCGAATGATGGTGAACCCTCCTTCTCATGAGCTCAACCCTCAGCCGCCAGGAAATTAGAGGCTGGAAAATTCACACAGAAGTAAAAGGGTGATGACTTTTCCCATGTCACTCCTTAGGAAGTCACTAACACTACTGGAAATAGAGACCAAGGATTTCCCCAGGGCTGGGCCTTCCAATCCCCAGAGGTGGCTCCTCAGAGGCTGGAACGACGGTGGGTGGGCAGTTCTTCCTGGGAGTCAGCGGGCACATCCTGGCCAGGGCTACTGGGCATGTCTTCAGAGGGCCTGGTCCACTGGCTGTAGCAGAGCCTGGATAAAGCCAAGGCTGTGGTCTCAGTGGCCCCTGGGCCAGCCCATCCCACTCTGGCTATAGGCTGCAATGCCGCTCTCAGCAGCTGGCCTAAACAGCACTTAACCTTGAACCAAAAAGATGCAAATTGCAAAAGAAATTTACATTAAAAAGTTCACACACTTTCAAAACAGAAGAGGCCCAGATATGAGAGAGAATGGAATCAACGTGACTGAGCACTGGCGCCAGAGTCGGCCAGATGCAGATCAGGACGTGGCTCTCGCCAGCCGTGGGCTTTGCGCAAACTGTCCAAATTCTGTGAGCCTCAGTTTCTCCACTTGCACATGGGTAGAGGGTCATTGTTGGGATTAAATGGGCAAACATATGAAAATTGCTTCTGTTGGGTAACCCTAGCTGGGGTGCTTTCAAATCGTAGGCTGCCTGGGCACCATCCCCAGGGATGCTGATTTAATTGTTTGGGGCCATCAACAGTGTTGGCAAAGCTCCATCTCCACAGGTGATTTTAATATATGTCGAAGTGGTAGACCACTGGCGTGGAGCCCTCCTTCTCAGCACCACCCCCCCCATGCCTGCAAAAACTCCATAAAGCACACGCCCTCCTTCACATGGAACAGCCTTTGGCATCAGCTGCCTTGATCCATATCCCGGCTCTGTGACGGTGAGCGGGGGACTTCACCTAGCAGAGCCTCAGTTTCCTCCACAGTAAAATGGGATTAAGACCAGAATCCACTTGATAGTTTTCCATGAAGATTAGAAGAGATAACATCGCCGTGGCGTGGAGATAGTAAGCACTCTCACTGGGAGCCTGGTCAGTGTCAAGTCAGGAATCCCGCCGTCTCCACTGCAGCCAGCTCTTCTCACCCCCGCAGAGGAGCCAGCTCCCCTCCTCCCCCTTCGCCAGCCCCCCTGCTGAGCCACCTTCCTGGGAGATGCCTGGTGAGAACTTGGGATCCGACTGAGTCAGAGGTATTTGTAGACTTGACTCACCAGGTCTTAAAACCAGAAGATTGCCCTGTGGGTCTCATGATGTTCCTGGAAAATAAAAGAAGTGAATATTATCGGGTTGAGTTCATCAGGCACTCACCCCCTTTGTGGGCCCGGCCTGCTCTGAAAGGAGCAGGCAGCCACCCAGCCTGGGCTGAGCCATCAAAGGCCCAGGGCCGCTGCAGTGCTGAGAGATGTGGCTTCTCCCGCAGACAGGTTTCATCGTCTTCCCACAGACTTCTGCTTATCTGCTTCCCCAAGGCTACCCCGTTCCTCCTCCCTCCAGGCTCCTGGGAAAATGTTCCCAAGGGCCGCCTCTGGTGAGGTGTGTCAGAGCTGAGCTATGCTGGAGGGCTGGGTGTGGGCTGGGAGGGGGCCACCCAGACTCTAGAAAACAAGAAAGGGAAAATTCCCCTCCTGGAGCCAGAATTTCTGGAAACTTGCCCTGAAGCAGCAGCCAGGTAGGGCACTTATTTCTCTGATGCCTCCTTTTCCCCACCCGCTGCATCCCCCCCCCCCATATAAGTCCTGACATTCCCATGTCCCAGCTGTGTCTAGAATCTGTCTACTCCTCTGCATCTCCAGAGCTACCACCTTAAAAAATTGTCATTTTGTAATTTCTCACCTGCAACTGCAGCCTCCTACCTAGTCTTCCTGCTCCCACACTGTCTACACTGTGCTCGACGCAGCCAGGTGAACTTTGCAACATACAAAACTGATCATATCACATGCACACTCTAATGCTTAACTTTTTCAAAATTTTCCATTGCTCTTAAGATAATGGCAAAATTCCTTAAGTTCAATAAGGCCATGTGTATCAGGTTTTGGTTTGACAGGGGTTGGAATGGATAAGATTTTATTTTCTCATATGAAAAGTCTGCAGTTGAACCAGCCAGGATTGGCACAGCAGTTAGTCAAAATTCTCAGGGACCCAGTTCTCTGCTCTATCATCCTTAGCCTATGGTTTCCACCACATGGTCCACTAGGGCTGCTTGAGCACCAGCCATTGCAATGGAATCCCAAACACATGAAGGAGGAAGTCCACATAGCTCTTCTACTGGCTTCTTTCTGCCCAGAATTTAGTTACATGGCTGCAGCTAGTTGGAAGAGAGGCTGGAAAATGTAATCTTTATTCTAAGTGGTCATGGACCAGCTAAAACTGGGAGGAAGAAAGGAATGGGTATTGGGTGACACTGGCAGTGTATGTATATCACACACTACATCTCCTGCCCCCTACTCTCCTCACCTCATGCTTCCTTCCCCTAGTTCTCTCCACTCCTGTCACTCTGGCTTTCTCTGCGAGCCCACATGTTTGCAACACTCCCTCCTGCCACAGGCCTGTGCTCACGCTTTAGCATTCTCCCCTCTCCTCCTACTCAGCTACTCATCCTCCAGAACTCTGCTCCAGCAGCATTTTCTCCTGGAATCTTCCTTGATTAGGTCAAACTCTCCTATTCTACATGCTTACAGCATCTAGACTGTATCACTGTTGTGATTACACATTTGTTTGTGCAATTATTTCGTTATTTTCTCATTGACCACAATAAGGTCTGGGCTTAGGTCTGGTTTTGCATACCTTGGAGCATTCTGTTGGGCATACTGTAGGTGCTCAATACATATTTGTTGAATGAATTAATGAATACATTTAGCTATTATCTAATATACATACAAAGAGAGGCTACGACTCTGAGAACAGTTTCCACGGGCAAGTGGTGGAGGGGGGCAGGGGGGCTGGGGAGAGGCGGGAGAGCCAGGGGAGAGTCCTAAATGATTCATTCAGATCAAGCAGGCTTTGGGGTGGGGCAGGGAAAACACTGACCTGGAACTCAGGAGACCTGTCTTCTGGTCTCAGTTCAGCCACCAACAGCTGGGCCACTGCCTGGAGATGTGAGAAGTGGTCAGATGCTCGATACAGTTTGAGGGCAGAGCCTGCAACCATCGCTGGCAGATTGGATGTGGGGGGTGAGGGAAAGAGAGAGGGCAAGGATTAGTCCTGGGTGTTGGGCTGAACAAATGGAAGGTCGTTTACTGAGAAGGGGAGACAGTGAGAGAGGCAGGTTTTAGGCAGAGGCTCTGAAGGGCTTATTTGCCAATGAATCGCAGGTTCCCATAGCCAGCCGCACACAGCTCTTTCACGGGCATCCCCCACAGAAAGCAGAAGCGCCAGGCTGGTGGGTGTAGTTGGTGGTGACGAGGTGTGCCAAGTGGCTGTAAAAAAGATAAGAAAGGTCGGCCTTTCAAGGTGCAGTTGCCAGCCAAGAGATGGTTCAGCCTGCCTCAGCAATAAGATTGAACGGAAAGGGGTCAGAAGACCTTGACCTGCGGGCCTGGTCGGGAGCAGCCACTTCCTGCTACAGGCCAGTGATGAGGGACCGCAGACCCACGCACGGTCACTGCAGGAATCTTTGAAAATTCGGAAAAGTATAATTCCATCACATGCTGAACATCTTCATGTATTTTCCCCCGATCTTTTTTTTACACATTTTCCTAAAAGCAGTTGAACTCATCCACGTAACACGATTTGGCAATTTCCTCTTCTCACTAAACAGCAGAGCACGTGTTTCTAAATTGCTTTCCGGGGAGGATGTGCCGATCAGCTCTGTACACACAGTGTGCTAGAAGGCCTCTCTCCCGGCAGTCTTGTCAGCAACGAACTCTAGCACGAGAGCGCTTCAAAAATTTTACCAGTGAAAAATAACATTTCATGATTCTAAATTATTTCAATTCATTATTATTTTAATTTGCAATTCTTTTACTTTTAGAGAGAATGATTACTTCTCAAATGCTTATTAGTTATATATATTTTTTCCAAACTGACTTTTGCAAAGATGTTTCTAGGATGAGAATAGGGACCAGAATCACCAAAATTTAATTAAACCTCATCTTCCCCACCTCAAGAAGTAGGGTCTCCCCCAAACGGTCGCATGGGTGAGGGAGATGGGGGTAGCGATGGGAGGGAGAGGGGTGCCGGTGGTGGAAAGTTGGGACTTCATTGTTGGGTGACCCTGGTTCCCACACCAGCCTCTGGTGCTCCTTCGTGAGGGTGAGGCTCCAAGCCTTCTGAGCAAACAGTGCTAACTAAATAGCTGGTGCACACTGGCTGCACAGCTCCTTTGGATTTCTGCCGCAATCTGATCCGCTAGGTGGGTTTTGGGATCCACTGAAAGGCTCCCTGAGAACCAATGGCCCTGTCTGCTCCTCCAGGGTGGGGACTCTGTCTGGCTCGGCTGTGTCTCCAGAGCCTAGAACAGCACCGGGCACACAGGAGACCCTTGGTACACGTTCGTTCCGTGACTGAATGATCGGGAGACTGAGTAGGTGACTAGGAGACAGGAGACTCTGTTCTCTGTTCTGTTCTCAGCGGTGTCACTAAACAGCAAGTCACTTTCTCTCACTGGCCTCCACCTCCACATCTTAAGCAGTTAATCCAAATGACAGCAGAGATTCCTTTTAACTCTGAAATTCTGTGAAAACACCTGGCCTGTCTTTGCTCTAGTTCTCTCATCTATGAAACAGGATGGAAATGTCGGCTTCCCATGAGGTTGCCAGATAAAATATGGGACACCAGTTAAATTAGCATATCAGATAAATAAGGAATGATTTTTTTTAGTATAAACCTCAAATATTGCACAGACTGCATAAATAATTGCAGCATCGAATGACTAAACACCATGCAGCTGGATCACTTTATTGCATTTGGCGCCGTGCTTCTAGACTGATGATTATATCAGTTCATTCGACAAGTGTTTACTGAGCAACTACTCTGTGCCAGACACGGTTTAGGCCCTGGTGACACAGCAGAGAATGAAATAAGCAGTGTCCCTCTTTTCAGAGGGCTTACATTCTAGTTAAAAAAAAAAAAATGCATAAGATGTAAGGTGGTGGTAATGCTCAGAAGACTAACAAAGCAGGATAAGGGTCAGAGGCCATGTGAGGGAGTGAAGGAGGGAATTCAGGAGTCTGATTAACTCGACCCTCTGCACCTGAGTGCCCCCAACCTCCACAAAGAGCTGTGTTTGTATCAGCAAGATCCTGATAATATCTTATAGCAATCACTGAAGCTGCATAAAAATCATGTCATCGATTCAAAGCTTATGTCCCAAATCAGGGATAAAATGATCAGTCGCTCTGACAGAAGAGAGCTGTACATCATTTAGCCCAGATTTTAGCAGAGCAGGGCTGCAACCAAGTTACCTGACAGCCAGGGGAAGTTTCCGGGAGGGGGTGTACTTGTTAAAAACATGCTTCTGTTTTTCAATTCTATTTGTAGTCAAGTTGGGCTCTGCTCTAAGAAGCTGATGTCTTCTGCAGTTTTAGCTGAAACAATAGTGAAGGGCTTTCCTCTTTAAGAAATCTTTCTCCCCACCCCCAATCCGCCTCAAGCCAGTGACCTTTGGTTCAAGGCTTTGCAGGAGTTGATAAGCTAACAGCAGGCGGGGCCCCTCTGTTATTGCCCTGGCAGCCGAGATGGGTCGGCAGCATCACTACTGTTACCGTCTTCATGATCATATTAGGGTCCAGGTTGCTTCTCGACAGCTGGTTCTGTTCCTCCAGTTTCTACCATCATGAATCCTGTGCCTTATCTCCAAGCTTGCCTATTTGGTCTACACCTTTGCCACGCGAAGTGTGGTCCCCAGACCAGCAGCTCCCGCATCACCAGGGAGCTGGCTAGAAATGCTGGGTCTGGGCCCATGCCTGACCTGCTGAATCACAGCATGCCCTGTAGCAGTGTCCCAGGGGAATGGCCCGCACGTGAAGGTGTGAGAAGCACGGCCTAGAACGTCTGTGTGCTCGCCTCTATTGCATTTTGCGCATTAGTCTCGATTTGATTTAATATAAAGTCCTCATCTGCTACAAGAGCGGGATGTGTGAAGCTCGTTAACATCTTTCTCATGTAGAACCAGAGCAAACGGTTTGGAGAGTTTCTGTTTTATTGTCAGCTCACAGGAGTTATGTGCTAGAAGTGTCTGTGATTCTTGGTTTACGGATCATCACAGAAACCTGAGGAAATTACGTTTGGGTAAAGGAGAGGCAGTTCTGTGAAAGCCAACAGCAGAAAGTACCCATGAAATTTCTGTCAGAGAAGCTTTCAGGCCACCTAGGGAATTCTCCTTAAACGTTGTCCCTCAGGAACAGTTGCCTCCCTGGTCCCGTCAGACGTAATTCCCAACCCGACAAACTGGACGTCTGAACATCTGGGGCCCGTGAGCCCTGTGAGAACGTTGTTGGGCGCTGAAGTGAGGGCGGATGAGGGAACAAGCTCTCACCAGATGATTAGGGCCCCTGTGAGTCTCAGCCAGACGCAGATCAAGGAAGAGCTCACTGTGACGGGCGGTGAGAGCACACGGGCTCACACACAGTGGGGGTGTGTTACTCATGGACTCTTTTCATCCTGTTACCCCTGCATACAGCAGGCTGAGGTAATCCACAAGTTCTGCCTTTGAAAGGCTCAGCATCCCCGAAGGACAGGGCAGAAAAGTGGGCACCCACACAGATAAGGAAGGGAGCCAGGAGCAGACCCTCTAGCTGGAACTGGGAGAGAGGCCTCAGAGACTTGGCTCCAGTAAAACTCAGAACTGCTTCCAGGGTGAGCTGGGACCATCCACCCAAAAGCAACGAACAGGGTGGCTGAGACAGCTGAGCTAAGGTCGTTCTCATTGATGTGGATCCTTTGATCTGAGGTCTGCGAACCTTGTTACCATACCCAGCCACAAAGAGCTGTGCCCACTTTCTACCTGGAGGCTCAAGGATTAGGGGAGAACTAACAAAGGTAGGTTTGCAAAGAGCTTCCAGGTCTTTGAGTGCGGCCTGCCGTGACCTTAGGTCCACACTTCAAGTCCAAGACCTTTGAGGGCAGAGTGATCAGTCCTGGAAGGGTCCCAGGGTGGGGGTGTCACTGGGCCCAACCTTCTTGTACAGATGGGGAGATGAAGCCAAGTCCTCCAGGGGCAGTGGGACTGGCCTGAGGTTCCATGGCATTCTCTGGCAGAGAGAGAATCAGCCCTAAGATCTGCTGGCTCCTGGTCTCAGACTCTTTCAACTATGCACTGAGAGTTCAGCTTTGCTGGGACAGTGGAGGGGCCGTCTGTTTAACACTCTTCCGCTTCTGAGAAGAGCGGAGGAAAGGCCCTCCTTTCACAGTCTTCACCCAATGTCCTCCAAAGAGGCTGCAACTTCGGCCCCTGTCTGGCCCCCTCACTGTCTGCCTGGAGTGCCACCTCTCCAGACCTCAGTGCGGATCCTTACCCCAGGATGATCCTGCCGGCCTCTGAATTCCTATGTGGGCACCACACCCTCCCACTTTGTTCTTGATGCATTAACTGCTCACATAACCAGCTCTTCCTTACAAGATTGCAAGTCTGGGCGTAGGAAACACATTTCCACCTTCTTACTCAGTTCCTTTTGTACCTAGCGTGGAGCCGGGCATACAGTTGGCACTCAATAAATGCCTAAGTGACCCTTTTTCGTTTCTTCCTTGACAGATTCAGAGCCCAGTACCTCGGACTCCCAGTCTTCGACCACCTTGTTCCTCTCCTCAGAGGAGCCAGGCCCCTCCACGGCTGCCCTGCCGTCTCCCTCCTCCTCCTGCGAGCCTCAGGCGTTTTCCCCCGGCCCCTCGGTGCTGCCCCCGCTGCTGCCGCCGCTCCCTGCAGCCGCTGCGCCCCCCGGCTCCGGCGCCCCTCGGCGCGCGGGCCTCTACTCGGTCGTCGCCTCCTCCCCGGAGGCCGCCCCGCGCCTGGTCGACTGGCTGCCCGGCTGTCCTTCGGCCACCCCTCCCGGGGTTCAAGGGGATGAGCAGGAGCGGCCGGCGCCCGCCCAGGGCCCCGAGAGGGGCCGCGCCCCGCGCCCGGGCGCAGCGGGCAGGGAGGAGGGCAGGGAGGAGGACTCGGGCGCCTCCCCGCCGCCCTGCGCCCGGCCCACCGCCCCTGCGAGCTTAGAAGCCAACGTGGGGGACATCCTGGTGGAGCTGCGGACAATGAACGGCCACCTGGACACCATAGCGAGGGCCCTCACCAAACTGGCTTCGTCTCTGGGGTCTCAGGCCCAGCCCCCGCCCGATGCACCAGATGCCGACTAATGGAGCTGTGCCCGGACTGTGCGTCTGAGCCGCGCTCTGTGAAGCGAGCTCCAAGGGCACCAGGCACCCCCGCCTCTCCGTCACCCAGGAGCCAAGCAAACCCAGCAGAAGAGGGGACGACTCTGCTCAACCTACTTAGCAGAACGCACCTCCCCTCGCATTTCAGTCTGAAATGATGGCGCTTCTCACACTCTCTCCCGTGCGAGGCTCTTTCTAGGCTCTCTCAAGGTTGCCCCAATCCTCTGGGCTCTCCCGGCCCTTCAAATGTCCTTCTCTTGTTTTTGGAAAAGGCCTGGAGCTCCCGGCAGGAAAAGTGCTCCAAGACGGTGGTGGGGCCCTGGAAAAGATGCTCAGAGAACCATCCTTTGGCATCCCACCTCTGCGACTTCTGAGTGATGTGGAGGGGAGGCAAGTGCAAAGCATGTTACAAAAGCAATAAATAGTTCAACGGCAGCTCCAGCTGTCCTCTTGCCAGCTGTTGATGGTGTATCTCGTGTCTGGCGACTTTTACACATTTCTTTTAAAAAATGTTTTCGGGAAAATAAATTTATTTTTTCTCATTATAACCACATTTCAAGAAGTTTGGAAAATAGAGAAATGAAAACAGTCTGATGTGTTTGGAGAAGGGGGTATTTAAGTCTTTCTCATGCATAAGAAAGTATTTTGTGTAATAAACAAAATTTTTATATGTACTTTCTGGGTGTCAGCCTCTCTATGCCACATTTCTTCCTTTGCACAGGGTCCCCCTCTTTCTGTTCTCATTATTTGTCCCAGCCCTCCTTTACTCCTTAAGTCATATTTCAACTTTGCTCATGCTTGTGAACTTTGCTCATGCTTGTGAAGAATAAGCTTCTAAAGGTTCTCATAATTCTTCTCTAAAACTCTCAGATCCCCCTAAACTTGGTAAATCCACCCCTTTTCTCAGGATTGGAGCAGAAGCCGAGTCGCAGAGTGACTGGGCAGTAGAAGGAAGCCAGCATCCCTGACCTCTACTCACCAGATGCCAGTTAACCACCCTCCCCAATTGTGACAACCCAGAATGTCTCCAGACTTGGCCAGTGTCCCCTGGTTGAGACCTAGATGGATCAGAAATCTAGACTAGCCTGTGGCCCCCAGGATCTGACCTCCCAAAAGGAGGCCTTTTCTCACCTTCCTATTTGAATTAGAATTTTAGTAAAGTGCTCATTTGCCAGAAGCAAATATGCTGCTCTTTTTCCAGAAACAAACCAATGGTGGGAAACTACACTGCCCAGAGTAGAATCCCAGCCCCGAGCGTTCGCGGGGCTCCCAGCCAGTGCCCGGAGGCCGGTAGCTACCCGGTCCCTGCGGTTTCTGGCACCCACAGTGTCTCTCACACTTGGTGTGCAGGAGCCACCAGGAGAGCTTGTTAAGATTCGGATTCTGCTCCAGCGGCTCTGGGGTGGAACCTGAGACTCTGCATTTCTAATCAGGTCCAGGGGATGCTGATGCTGCTAGCTCAAGACACACACAGAGTAGTAAGTGAGTAGTGCCGAGGGGTTGTCTGCTCTGGATTCCAGTTGCCACTGTGCCCCAGGAGCTGCTGCTTGTCTGCACGCCACAGTGGCCTAATTCCTCACCCTCTTACCAAAACTTTCAATGCAGCTCTCGGGGTACTTTTTTTTTTTCAAAGCTAGGGTGCGTTAGGTCTAGCCACTCACTTCTAAAGAAGCTTCAATGGAGTTCAAACTAATTCAACAAACACTAATTTAGTGTCTACAATGCTGGTGACCTGGGGGACACACAGAATAAGGGCCATCCCTCCAGGGGCTTCCAGACTAGTGTCTCACAGAGAGGGATTATCAGGTTCCGGTGTGTAAAAACTTTGAAGGGGTGGGGAGAGCAGCAGGGGTGGTGAGAATGACAGTCACACGAAGGCCAGGCTTCTGGGGGTTTGATTTGGGAGAGTTATTGCACCCCTCTGAGCCACAGTCTCCTCATCTGTGTCAAATGAGGGTGATGCCCTGCCAGGGGCTATCAGGATCAGACATGGATGTGATGGGGGCTGTGCGTCCCAGAAAGTGCTGGCCAGAGGCCCTCTTACCGTTATGAGGTATTGTTATTTCCTCCATCCTGGGCCTTGTGTCAGGAGACACCCGGTGGGGGAGGGTCACACACTCACGACTGAGCTGCCCTGCAGTCTCTGAGGGACTAAGCCCGACCCCTTTCTTTTTTCCAGGAAGAGAATCCACGGCCCTAAGTGACCGTCCTTTGTCTGCTGTTAGCTGAAGAAACAACAAAACTGGATTCAGCTGGAGCAACTGGCAGCATTGGGATTTCACTCATTTGCTCATTCGAACAGTCTTTTGTTCTAATTTTAACTGACTTCTTTTGCATAAGATTAAAAACAACAACCAAAACCCCTAAATCTTTCAAAAACAGGGGGGACTGGTGTAGAAGTCCTCAATTCAGAGACAGTGACTGAGTCCTTTGATCAGAATCCAGGTATATATATATGTATGTGGTTCAGCTTGAGGATATCAGAGGAAGGAGCTGGTATAACAGTCATTCCATCTGGAGGAGCAGAGAAAAGTCTGAGCTCCTGTCCTGGGTGAGGGGGGCCTCAGAAACTGGGTCTGGTCTGGGGTTTTTGGAGATGGGCTGAAGGGGGATGGGAGGAGCGGGACTGGCCTTCTCGCGGAAGGTACAGGCAGGGGAAATTTGACAGTGTCGGGGGTCGGGGGAGGGGATGGAATTGAGTTCAAACAAAATATCTGTTTGAAGGGACTGGGCAGAAAAAAAGGAAATCTAGTTTTGAAGGTTCTAGATTGAAACTTCTCTGAATGACACTAAACTGTCCTGATACTTGTTTTTCCCAAGGCTGAGGGTGTCATTAGGGTTGGCCCAGCATGAGACAAGCACACGATGGTTCAAGGTAGCAAGCTGCAAGTCGGCATAAGACCTGTGGCAGAGAATAGCAGGTTTAAGCCAAAGAAGGATTTACCAGCAGTTCCAGCAGCTCGTCTTTTTGAGGTAGGGAGGGGCCTGTTTCTGAAGGCACTCAGGCAGAGACCAGATAGGGTACTGCTGATGCTGCAGCAGAAAAGATTCTACACTGGGTGTGGCGGTGATTTAAGAACCCTCTCACTCTAACTTTGAAGTGATCCTTGGCTCTTCCCTATCTCTCATGCCCACATCCAATCCAACAGCAAATCACGGTTCTACCTTCTCAAGAGTTCCATTATCCAACCACTTTTCACCACCTCCATCACTACCACCTAGTCCAAGCCACTATCCTCCCTCACCTGAGTTACTGCAACAGCTCCTAACTGGCTTCCCTGCTCCTTCCCTTCTCTCATAGAACAGCCAGAGTGGTCTTTTAAAAATATTTCTGACCAGGTTATTCCTCCGCACCAGACTTTCCAGTGGCTTCCATCTCACTCAGAGTAAGAGCCAAAGTTTTACGTAATCTGGTCTCCTATTATCTGCCCAACCTCATCTCTTACCACTCTCTTCCACTCCAGTCACACAAGTCCCCTTACTGCTTCTCCTATGCACCCTGCACATTCCCACCTGAGGGCCTTTGCACTGGCTATTCAGCCTGGCCCACTCTTCCCCCAGATACACCACGTGGCTCTCTCCCTCACCTCCTTCAGGTCTTTGCTCAAACATCACCATCCTTTTAAAAGTTGTCACCTGCTCCCTAACCCTAACCCTCCACTCCCCAGATGCATTTCTTATTCTCCTTTCTTGCTTTTTTGCCTCACACTAACCACCACCCCACCCCCATAGGCCTTATTTTATTTTATTTTTTTTTTAATTTTTTAATTTTTTTTTTTATTTGTGAGGAGATCAGCCCTGAGCTAACATCCGCCAATCCTCCTCTTTTTTTGCTGAGGAAGACGGCCCTGGGCTAACATCGGTGCCTATCTTCCTCCACTTTATATGGGACGCCGCCACAGCATGGCTTACCAAGCAGTGCGTCGGTGCGCGCCCGGGATCCGAACCAGCGAACCCCGGGCCGCCGCAGCGGAGAGCGCGCACCCAACCGCTTGCGCCACCGGGCCGGCCCCGCCTTATTTTATTTTTTGTCATTAGAATGTCAGCTCCACGCAGGAAGGAATTTTTGTCTGTTTAGTCTTCTGCTGTTACCCCAGCATACCGCCTTTTAAAAAATAAAACAGTGTTTTGAGAAAGGGACACATCAATTGTAACAATGCAGACAATCAGAGGAGAACAAAGAAGAATATAACACCCACCCCAAAATTCCACCCCCAGGAGATAACCACTGTCGGTATTTTGGCAACTGCTATTTGAAACATCTGTGTCTCTGCACAAATGCACCCACGTGTGCGCAGTTCTACTTGTCTGTGATCACACTAGGCCTGCTATTCTGTAGCCTGTTTGGTTTTTGAAATTGATAATAGATGGAAATCTTCCCACTTAAAATAGATGTTATATATGAAACGAAATTTACTTAACCAATCTTCTATTTATGCTTCCAGTTTTCACGCAGTGCTGTCATGACTGTATCTGGGGCATATGTGGTTTTGCTTTTCTGTAGTTATGTTGTTAGGTAAATTCCTAGAGGTGTGAGTGCTGGGTCAAAGGGCATTCGCTCCTACTTCTTGTTTTAGGTTGCTGCTGCGGCTTCATCACAGTTCAAAAAGGGGAAGTGAATGGATGACAGGAGGAACATGAGGTGGTTCCATTCAAAAACCTACAAAAAAAGGGAGAAATAAACCAAGGCTACCTTCTGAAGGTTAAACTTTAAAATTAGCGCACAGTGGGCCAGGACAGAGATGTGGAAAGCCGCCTTAAAGAGACGAATCTTGGATGGTCACTCAAATGGTGCGTTAGTCTGGGTCTGGTTAGGAAACAGAAGCCACCCACGTTTTTCACACAGCGGGGATCTCATTCAGGAATTGGAAACGGGTGTTGGAAGGGCTGCAGGAGCAGTGCAGGGGAAGGTAAGTTTACCCAAAGATGACTAACTGCAGGAAAGTGCTACCAGCCCTGGGCTGGAGTTGCCAGGGGGACCCAGGACCAGTGTGACGCCGAAGTCCTGGCTGTAGAGCTGAGCTGCTTCAGCAGGAACCCAGGAGTGACACTGCCAGGCCACAGCCCCTGCCACTGCAGTCACCCTCAGATATCACTAGTGCTGTCACTACTGCCTGAGACCCCACCAGAGACCAGAGGGAGGAAGGGAGAGAGTTGCTTTCCCCCTCTTCCCACTTTCCAGCCCCATCAGTGCTTCCCGTTCCCAGAATCTAGCTGGAAGCCCGTTGGAGGGAGTCTGGGAAATGCGGTTTGTGGGGCCCCAGGCCCCTATTGCACAGAACGGAGGAAAGAAGGGTGAGAATGCAGCTGACAGCAAATAGGCAAATGACCAGTGCCAGCAGTAGCTTGAGTCAAAGCAATGGTCTGTCTAACTTCAGAAAGCAGCCGTCCATCAGACAGCAGCCTGGGTCAGCCATGGGAGCACTGAAGAGCAGGCCTCATGGAGACCCACATGGACAGTGCCAGTGCCAGCAGAGGAGAGTTTGACCCTTTGGACCCAGACACAGGTGGACACAGGCATCCTGGCTCTCTCATCCGCCACTCAACAGTCGAGAGTGTGGCACCGGGAGACTGTTGCCTAGTGCAGACGGGCTGGGTTCCTGAGCCTTCTTGGTGGGCTGTTAGGGCCTGGACAACAGTAGGTTAACCCGTGTGGGTTGCTGCTCTGGGAAGCAGGAAACCAGCCCTGGGACCTGCCCTTGGCCGTGCTCCTCTGTCTAAAGGACGTCTGCACCCGCATTTACCGGGCTCCTCTCAGTGTCTGACCCTCTGCTCTGTGCTCTATATACAGGATCTCATTTATTTCTCACAGCAACCCCGTAAGCAAGGTTGGGAGCTAGGTTTCTAATGCCCATTTCGTTGATCAGGAAATTGAGGCACAAGGAGGTCGTGTGACTCGCTCACGGTCACACAGCTGGTAACTGACAGAGCCTGGAATCTGTCGTCTCCAGGGCCCTGGCTGTACTACCACCTGAGGCGGCTTCTGACTTTGGACTTCTTCCTTTCAGAAGTAGGTCAAAGACCCGGGACTGTTGAAATGCCTTTGGCTGGTGATTCTCCCCTAGGATGGCAGCAGAGTTGCTCTCTGGAAGTAACAGGTCTCTGAAAAATAAGAAAACGCCAGGACACTAGAACAATAAACCAGAAAACAAGGGACTAACCCTCTAACCCCTGCCCACAGCACTAATGATGTACGTTTTGGGCGTTGGGAGGGAGAGGAGTTGTTGGAGGACAAGACAAGGTACAGGAAAGAGTGGAGGAGCAGAGGGGCCAGGAGGATTGTGCCAACCCCATGGTCCTGAAGTACCAATGACTTCCGAGTCCTTTAAGGTCAATGTCGTTAACCACATTACACATACAAGGTGACTTGGCCATGATTGTATTTTGTTTCCCTCACTCCTTACCACCTCAGGCCACCTGACTTAAACAACCAACTCTGCTTAGAGAACCAGAAAATGCAAGGATTTCTGCTTGTCTTTGTGGCGCTGGCATTGGAATCCTGAGTCCCAGGGGCATTTGTGAAGCCTCCTATAAAGCAAGGGCCCTGGGGCTGGCTCGATGGCGTAGTGGTTAAGTTCGCACGCTCTGCTTCCGCAGCCCGGGGTTTGCAGGTTCGGATCCCAGGCGCAGACCTATGCACCGCTTATCAAGCCATGCTGTGGCAGGCGTCCCACATCTAAAGCAGAGGAAGATGGGCACAGATGTTAGCCCAGGGCCAATCTTCCTCAGCAAAAAGAGGAGGATTGGCAACAGATGTTAGCTGGGGGCTAATCTCCCTCACAAAAAATAAAAGCAAGGTCCCCAGCAAGCAGCAAGCAGGCAGACTCCAACCTTGGCTTCCACTGATGAGGCTGGCCAGGTACCCAGTGGGCTCACACCATTTCCACAAAGCAAACGTGCAAAGCCTCTGATGGGAGGTCACCAGGCGTGATTATTCAGATTTCTCTGAAATCTATTTCTAAAAAAACCCTTTTTTTCTGATTTCAAGCATAATTCATCTTATACAAATTCTAACATAATATAATTACATAACAAAAAGTGGTAGCCTTCTGTCTAACCATCTCTCAGAAACAACCACTTTAACAGTTTGGTGTATATACTGCTAGACTTTTTCTATACACATGTTTGTCTTGTCTGTTTCTCTCTCTCTTGCTAGGCTCTTGGTTCCAGATTCTTCCTCCAAAATGTACCAAATGCTGCTTCTCTTGTCCACATGCTCTCTGGAGGGCACTAACTCTGGCCCAGCCATCCCTTCTGGAGCAGGCCCTGTATCCTGTTTACCCCATCCCCACTCTGCCCAACACCATTAGGCAGGGAGCTGGCGCCGAGTGAATGCTGATGGAGGGAGCAGTCCCTGAGGTCCAGTCTGGCAGTGCTGGTTCCGTTTCTTGCTTCCCGCGGGCTGCCTGGATGGAGACGAAGACCTGTCGGTCGGCCAGCCTGGTGCCGGCCGGGGAGGGAAGGTCGTGATGACCTGCCTCTGCAGCTTCCGGGCCTCGCCCGTGCTTGTTTTCCGGGAGCCTCGGTGTCTGCCCACAATGGCATGGCTCGTTCAGCTGCCCGGATTCTTGGCGCGGTGCGTGGGCCGCATAGCTTGTCTCCATGGTGAGCATGGCAGGGACGGCCGGCGCTCGGGGCCGAGAATTCCTCCTGGATCTTCCCGAGCAGGGCTTCCGCCGAGCGACTCTGCTCCTGCAGTGGGGTTTTCTGATGGGCAGTGGTCACCTCCAGTCATTTCAGACGTGGCTGTGCTTTGAGCTGGAGTGAACAGATCTAACAGGTTTTATCCATTCCTTTCTCTTCCATCCCACTTTGCTCCAAAAAGCCTTTGAGATGGCTAAACGGACCATCACATGTGGGGGGAGCTGGGGCAGCCTCTGGCCTTGGCCGGCTGCACTGTGCGGATTGTGCAGGAAGGGTGGCAAAGGTCAGTGGCCTGCTCAGGGGTGCTGGACAGATGCAGAGTTGAGCTGGGGTGGAAGCTTGTGTCTCCTGAGTCTTTTGTTCTTTCGCCTGTAGCACTTGCTGGCTCCCCGTGAGTGACTCTGCAACGGTGGGATGAGAGTGCCTGGAGCTATCAGTCTGCCTCCTCTGACACAGCGTTGACCCCTGAGAGTGGACACACACTCAACATACACGGGCACACACACAGAGAATAGATTGAAAATTTTAAATGAAAACAACATTTTTAGTTTTCTAGACCAGGGGTCAGCAAACTATGGCCCAGAAAGTGTTCTTGTTCAGCCTGGGAACTAAGAACGATTTTTACATTTTTAAATCATTGTGAAAAAAGAAGAATATGTGATAGAGACCGTATGTGACCCACAAAGCCAAAAATATTTACTGCCTGACCCTTTGCAGAAAACGTTTGCTGATCCCTGGTCTGGATGGTCCATTCGATTGTTCGTCCAGTGATGGTAAACAATCTTCCCAGGACACTGAAAAGGCCCTCGTTAAAGGTAGATCTGGCTACCTTTATAGGGCTTGGACTCTGAAATCCAGAATTTGCGGCTTTCTTCCTTTGTCCCTCAGGTGCTTGTGACTTTTCTGAGAGGTGTCTTTCTGTTGCTAGAATTTTCTCTTCTTGGGGTAAATCATGCAGTGAACTCCTTGTCAGGAGACTTCCAAAGGTGAATTAGGGGGTCAAGGCTGGCAATGGACATTTGTTGCTGGCACCCACCATGGGGCTGGGGGCAGGGCACTGCTACCCGGAGGCGCCCTGCAAATGACTCGGTGGGGGCTGACCGGAGATGGGGCTGAGAACAGACGACTGCCAAAGAGTGACAAGGAAAATTTCTTTCCCGTCAAAGAAAAACTAAAGACGCCTGTCATCTGAGTACCTCTATTTCCTTTCCGACATGGCAGGCTTCTCAACTAGTTCCTGTCTATCTAGCCTGCTCGTTTCTTTATAGTTACTGAACCAGAATAACCACAAATCGAGCCGGAAGCTCACGATAACCCTCTGAACTCTGCACCGTCTTGGCCGGGCTATTCCGAGCACACGTTCGCAGGCTGCCCTGGCCTCCGCAGCTGCGAAGTATCCAGCAAGCACCCAGCAGTGTCTGAAGCTCTAGCCTCGGGCTGGTGACTTCCACAGTTGAGAAAGAAAGAGGGGCAAAAAGTGACGGGCAGACGAAACCAGGAACATTCAAAACTGTCGGAGCCGTTCACAGTTAAAGATTTATGGGCAGGCGGTTTGGAGTTTAAATACATTTTAAAGATGTATTTAAGATGACACCAGAAGCCTTTAATGTACAGGGAGCTTTAAGCATGATCTGGGAGCAGAAAATGGTCTGTGAACTCCCCTCTCTGAGATCTTAGAAGTTCTGTTCTATTGACTCCAGGCAGGGCTACAGCCAGGGTGCACTTCACGGGCTCATAAATATAACGTTATTGGACCGAAAACCCAATCCTTCTCCAACTGATTAGGCCCAGATTGGTGAACCCATAAATCATTGCTGAATGAGAACTATAAAATTGTGAATCAATGTGTCGCAGATCTCTAAGCTGGAATGAAAACGCTGGAATAAAGTAGCTGGAGTTCTTCTAAGATCCTCCTTTTTACCCCCTCCTCCCACCAGCTCCATATCCTTGCACGCTAATTTTAAAAGGCTTTTATTTTTGCTCCTTGGCCTGGCCATAGACAGCGTTTCAGGGCAGGAAATTTGGTCTAGAAGTGAGGCTGGGGAAACAAGGGACCGTCCTGCTGCGTTTCCGGTCAGGACTGATCTGCAGCTCTGTCGTGTCTCCCTGGCTGGGTCTCCACCTATGGTTGAGGCATTTGTCATCTGGGGCATGGGGACAGGAAGGGAACAAGACGTTCCAGGTATGGCTGACACATAGTGGGTGATCAGGTCACGTTTGGTCAATGAATGGATGTTTGGATCCAATTAATTTAAGGGCTCTGAGCTCCTAGATCGAATTACTGAATATAGCAATCCATTCTCCTCTTAGAACTACAATTCAGGTTCACAAATGCCATCCGGCTATCCCTGGTGGACGTGGTCACTCTTTTTGGATCTGGGAGCTCAGGCTGTCTGCTGTGAATGCTACCCACACACACATGGAGAGCAATCTGTGTCTCAGTTCCTCTGGAGTTCTTAAGCAAAGTTTATGTTCTGAATCCGCCTTCTCCAAAATGCAGTTTCACAGTACCCTTTCCCCCTCTCTTTGACAGCCCCATTTTGGGGACACACCAGGCGCAACCCTCTGCCCCTCATAAGAGCTCATTGTTAGAGGCCTGCTCTGGTGGGCTGGGAGCTCTTACTATGCCCCAGTCATCCCGACACCAAGCTTGTCTGCCGTCTTCTCCCCTTTGCGGAGGACACGTACACGGCTCCATACAAATTCCTTGAGGTGGGCACCTCCAGGTTTTCCCCAAACACAGACTCCATGGGTTGGAAGGGACCTCAGTCCCATCCTGTACCACCTACTCATTTGGGGAAACTGAGGCCCAGGGAGGGGTATTCACTTATCTAAAGTAGAATTCAGGCCTCTTGCGACCAGTTCCCCTTCATCCTAGTGCAAGCCTTATGCTGACTGCGTCCTTGTTCTTCTCCCCTGTAGAGAAAGAAGGTCCTTGTTGGGTTCTCCTGAGCTGGTCTTAAAGTGCCATTTCTGTACAGTTGGCTGTTCCTTTTGGACACTTTCATTTTCTCCCATGTTTCCCTCTTTCCTTGCTGTGACTTACAAGACCACGAACAGACAAGCCCAAGACCCCAGAGGAACAATTCTCTCCTCTAGTATGTGCCTCTAGGAGGAATGGGGCTGAATGACAGCGCTATTTGACGAATGGTCTCCATTTTGGTGTTTTACCACCAGTGGTTACAGAAACCTTGCAGGATGTGTCCAGGGAAATGGATTTTGTAGGGTTAGCAAAATCTGTACCACCCACCGCACAATAGCAGCACTGTGCAGAGAAGGCGGCTTTGAAACAGGTTTAGTTTTACGTTAGTTCCAAGTTTAGGTGAATAGCCAAGTTCAGGTGAAGGGCCATTTCTGCAGCTGAAGGATTTGTATTCCTCTTCCTCACCCTGGTGCAGCCTTTGTCATCCTGGCTCTTCTACCTTTTAAAAATTCTGACATTATCTCTCTACTTTCTGGGAAAACATTCAACTGCCATAATAAGCTATAAGAAATAATGTGATCGTACCGCTTGGATGTAACTCTTCTATCAGTAGACCTGTGAGTGAGCGTGAATGTGATGAATCCGACTGCCTAGAGAATCTTTCTTAGCCACCTAATGCCTCTTTTAGCCCCTAGGTCTGAAGGCACATGGAGAGGAGAAGCAGAAGATTGTAAAAATGACCTAATTCTTCACCCCTCTTGAATCCATGCCGTTTGCTGTGTGACTTTGTATTGCCCCCCGAGGCTGTGTCTGGGCTGAGTCATGAACTTGTTTTGACCAACAGGATAAAGTGGAAGTGATGTGCATTGGTTCCAAACCTAGATCTCAAGAGGCCTCATGTGTTTTCTCCTCCTCTCTTGTGCATCTGTCATTGCCGTGACAATATGCTCAAGCTAGCCCATTGGAGGAGGAGACGCTGAGGAGCAGAGCTGAGTCATCCCAGTTGTCCCAGCCAAGGCCAGTCTAGATCAGCCAACAGCCAACCAGCCCCCAGGCATGTGAGTATGCCCAGCCAAGTTTAGCAGAGCCACTTAGCTGACCCCCGGCTGATTCTAGATGTTTATTGTTGTATGTAACTGAGGCTTCATGATGGTAAGGCAGTGTTATTGTGGATATAGATGAGGGATATGGGGAGTTATCCATCCATAATCACTCCTTTATTCCTTGTTTCAATTGACTGGTCACATATACCTTGTGGTCCACACTGTTAGATGTCTACCCAATATCCATTCTTCCCTTCTTCCTTACTTACAGAACCATGTGCCTAGCTAGAACCTACATTTCCCAGCTTTCCTTGCAGAGAGGAGTTGTCATGTGACACTTGTTTGGCCAACGAGAATCGAATGAAGAATTGAGTGGTGCTCCTTGAAGGGGGGTGGGGGCTCCCTTTGCCCTTCTCCTTCTTCCTGCCTGGAGTGGGAAGGCCATGCTGGAGGGTATGATGACCCTGAGCTGACAGCATGAGCTAAGAATGGCTGAGAGAAAAGATAGAAAGAGCTTGGGTCTCTGAGAGTACGGCCAGTCCTAGCACTGCACCAGTACCAGAAAGCCTTCTTTATGGACTTCTAGTTATAGGAGGAAAATAAAGACTTTCACATCATTCATAGGCTTTTCTTACTTGTAGCTTACTATAATTCAACATTTCACAGTCTAGCATCCACTTTGTCTTCACTTGAAGAAAAGTCTTAAGAACACATAAGTAAAGGTCCATTCTAAAGATATCTCACAGAAAATAGGATTGCTGATTACCATAGAGGTTCATCAATCATACACATCATATAACAACCTCCATGCATTTATGTTCATTAATAATTTTCAAAGTTCATGATGTTCTTCCTTGATTCTCCTTAACATATTTGTGATTAGTACCCATGCCCATTATATATGAGGGGAAACTGAGGCAGCGGGAGGGTAAGTGAGTTCTCCCAAGTTAAACAACCTGTTAGTGAAAGAGCTGGGGAGAGACCTGAAAACAGGTTCCCTGGGCTTCCTGAGGAAAGATCTGATGCCCTTCTCAATTAGATCAAACTAGAGTGATTAAACTTATGTGTCTTGGGCTGTGACTGGCTTCCATTCAGGGAGATCAGAGGCACTGAATCCTTTTGACTCTGCCTGGACCATCCAAGACTGAAAATCACTGCAGACCAAGACAGGCTCATCTACAGGAAGGGAGAGAAGGAAGAAAGGGCAACTTGTTGTCTTTTGTGTCCACACAATTATTTGCTCCCTCCTCTCTGCTCCACAGTGGAGTAGAGTCAGTTGGTTGTGGATCTGTCTTCCCATGGCTTCTTAGTGAACTTCTCAAGAGTAGGCCTAGATGTTCTTTATTTATGCGTCACTGGCAGGGTTGCTGGTACAGGTGTGCAGGTTGGTCACTGCACTAGGATGCCTGGCTGAAGAGTGAATAAAATCCACGGTCATCAGGTAGTGGGCCATGGGATTGTGATGCACCGAGAAGAAGTGCTTTTTTCTAATTTGCACTATGGAACTCTGTGGAATAGTGGGAGCTCTGGTTCTTGGCACCTGGAACACAGCACAAGGTGCTTATTTGATAAATGAATAATCCCTAGATGATTGCTTCTTTGTGAAAGTCATTTTGATCAAGTTTTATTAGCAATAAAGTGTTTCTAGGGTGGAAATTGGCAAGTGCAACAGAGGCTTAAGATTTTTCCTTCTCAAGTTGCAACAATACTCACAGAAGTGGAGCAGCAGTTTCAAGTTTTGGAGATTAGAATAAAAATAAAATAAACAGCCACCACTTATTAAATATCTATTACGTGTCAGATAAAAAGCACTTTACATTCATTCTCTCCTACATGCTTACAACAAAATTATGAGATAGGTTCTAATAATATCCCCATTTTAAAGATGAGGAAACTGGGGTTCTGAAAAGTTAAGCAAACTGCTCATACTGCTGGAAAGCAGCAAAGCTTGGATTTGAATCTAGGCATGTCTGATTCTAAGGTCTTTGTACTTTGTCCTGCATTTTCCTAAACATGTGAATTCATTAGTGCAGGTGTAGCAAAGACAGTGGTATCGCCAACTAGTCCGTGGGGTCCCCTAGATTTCCCACCTTCACTTACAATTAGGTTGGGGCCACATGATTGGGTTCTGCCAATGCAATGTAGGCAGACATGATGTGCAGGTCACTGCCAGGCATGACCTTTAATAACATCCCGGGGGAATCACTGGCCCTCTCTTCCTCTGTCACAGTGACCCTGGAAGCCGGATGTTGAGATATTGGCATCTCAAGATGGTTGGAGCCTGGATCCCTGAATCACTGCATGGAGAAGAGTTGCCCTCAAGAGCACCTCAATCCACATTTGACTTTGTGTGAAACAGAAATGACTCTTTGTTGTGTTCTTGGAACATAATGTAGCCTGCCCTAACTAATATAGCAGAAATGATAAGAATAATTTTATATATTTATTTCGTATAATTGTTTATATTGTGCAAGATATTTTCTTGATCCTCATAACAACCTTGAGAGATAAGCAGGGAGCATAAGCCCCATTTTATAGGGAGGAAACTGAGGATTAGAGAAGTGAAATGATTTGTTCAAGACCACACAGTTGGTAGATGGTCAAACCAAGGTTAGGCCCTTGGTGTTCTTCCCACACTCTGCAATTTTATAACTTCCTAGCTTGATGTTATAAAAGCAAGCAATAACCTCAGAGGGAATGAGGGTCCCACTGTATAGAGTTCTGCAGATTAAATTAAACACCTTGAAGGACTAAAAGGCTAGGTAGCCAGTACAGACAGGTGTAGTACATTCCATTGGCTCATATTCTTAAGTCAATAAGCTGCAGGCATCCTGTGGCTGCTCGGACTCCTGGGTGGTCCTGGAGGGGAGTCCAGAGCCTCAGTCTTGAACAGTCTGGAGTGCAGATCTCCAATCTGAATCACAGGCTTTAAATCAAAGACAATAAGTTGCAGGCTCTGGGTGAAAATCCTCAATATCTCCAGGAGAATCAGGGGCCTGATTTTCCTTCCTCATCCCCCCACAGCAACAATCCTTTTATTTTTTAGAGAATTCTTCACAGTGTACAAAACACTTCACTCTCCATTATCTCACTTAATTCCTACAAAACGTGGTCATGTGTATTTTGTGGGGAAATTTAGAAAGGTTGGTTTCTTCTAAGATAATGACAGGGTTCTGCCTCTGAGAATAAAATCTGACATTTATTGAGCACATAGTATGTGTATTATCTCATTCAATCCGACAACAGTCCTCCAAGGTTGGTATCACTGTGCCTGTTCTACAGTGAGGGATCTGAAGAACGAGAGTTTAAAAATTTGTTCAAGGACACTCAGCTAGAAGGTTCCTAGTGGGGATCTATAAAGCCCATGGAGGAGTTCTCAACCAAGACAAAAAAGGACAAGAGTGGAGGGTAAAAGTGCTCAATTATCCCATCCTATGCAAAGGATGTGCCCCAAATACCCAAGTAACTTCTGGCAACTTTATTAGCTATAATCAATTTAACGCTTTTTAAAATCTATTGTATTCTTTGATCTTACTTCCTCTCAACAGAAGGGGATCACAATTCTATGTGGTCCCTTTTACAGGAAGAAGATTTTCCGTTTAGTTGACCTCCAATAACCTCTTTAGACTGAGAAGAGGTCTGGAATCTCCTTGTTTAGGTGTCTTAGTCATGACTTTCTAAACATTGATCTTGTCCATGTTCATTCCCTTTTGCTGACTAAAGTCTCCAAATCTTTTCTCCCTCACTAGGTCACGCTCCTGGGATTCTTATTCCACAGACTTGATGAGCTGTCAATAGCATGAATGTGGCAAGGATGCAAGTCACCTCTGCTGGTGGTTATTTGGCATCCTTCATTCCTTGCTGAGGGTGAGTCCTCATTTACCACTCTCCCCTGTGAAGCTCAGGCTATTGAAACAGGGGACCATCCTGAAACCAAAGGTTTCCCCGCAGGGCCTCCAGCTGCCCCACTCCAGGGCTCCATTCACTTTGCACTCGGTGCAGATTTCCCCTTGGAGATAGGCGTTGAGGCAAGACTGTGGCCCTATTCTTGACTGATTCATTCACTCATTCAGAAATACTGTTAAGCACTGGCTATATTTTAGAAACTCTGTTGGTCTCTGGGGATGGAGACATGAATAAGTCAGGTCTGTCCTAGTTGATGGTGACATACCATGCACATGTGAGTCACTTTGGAAACCCAAGAGTCGCTGTTGACTCTTCCTCCCCCGGGGCCCCACATTGCAATCAAACACCAAATTTCACCAATTTTACCTTCAAAATATTCATCCTACTCATCTCTATTTCTGCATCCCAGCCAATGCTCCCCTACTTTAAGTCTTTCATGCCTCTTTTGTTGATTATTGAAATTCCCTCATAACTAGTCTGTCTTATCTGTTCTCATCCTCCTTAATCACTCTCCCACATTGCAGCTCAAGTGATTCGCCTAAAATATACATCTAAGTCACTCAAACTTTCAAGTGGCTCCCTTTGGCCCACTTAACATGGAATACAGAGTCTTCGGTATGCTGGCTTGCACCTGCCTCAGCTGCTTTGCCCTTTAGCAGATGCTCCTGACCGCTGGACTGATTATTCAGCCATTTTGTCTTGACTGGCCTCCAGTCCTCCCGGTGGGTAAGTGTTTTGACTCTCCCTTCTGCACATCTCTTCCCAGCCCCACCACCTCTCTGCCTTTTCTCCCTGCTCCCTGCCTCCTTTGTAACTCCTGCATTTGGATAACTCCTATTCATTCTTTAAGGTTCATTTTAGGGCCCAACCCCTCCAGAAAGCCTTTGTTACTTCCCTGACCAATCTGTGAGAGACAGGCGCCTTTACTCAGTAGGCCTGTGGTATCCCTGGCGCATCTCCATCATTGCTCCTAACATATGGGCTGATAGCCGTCTTCAGTGTCTTTTGCTTCTCTAGACTCTGGACTCCACGAGGGGAAGGACCAGGGTACTCGGCACACAGTAGCCTCCCAGTAAACTTATTGAATGAATAAACGAACAATTTCAATACAGTGGAAAACAAGGTGTGGGGAGGGCTCAAGGGAATGAATGACTCCCGCTGGGGAGTTTGGAAGTGTCTTTGAAGAGAAGAAGACACAGGGCTGCATGTTGAAGGAAGCAGAGGAGGTTGCGGGCAGGGAGTGGGGAGAAGGCTACACTCCTAGTGACCCACTAGCAGCATCTTTGCTTCCTGTGCCTGTGACTTTATGCTCTTCTGGCCTAGAGGTCTTAGTTCCAGAGGAAAGAATTCTTCCACCAAGAGACACAATAACGATTCCATTGAACTGGAAGTTAAGACCACCACCTGGCCACTTTATGCTCCTCATTCCTCTGAATCAACAGGGAAAGAAGAGAATTATGGTGTCGGCTGGGGTGATTGGTCCTGACTACCAAGGGGAAACTGGACTGGTGTCCCACAATGGAGGTGAGGGAGAGTATGTCCGGAAAACGGGAGATCCCTTAGAGCGTCTCTTAGTATGACCATGCCCCGTGATTAAGGTCAACGGAAAACTACAACAACCCAATCCAGGAAGGACTACAATGGCCCAGACCCTTCAGGAATGAAGGTTTGGGTCACCATGTAAAGAACCATGACCAGCCGAGGTGCTTGCTGAAGGCAAAGAGAATACAGAATGGGTAGTGGAAGAAGGTAGTCATTAAGACAGCTATGACCATGTGACCAGTTACAGAAATGAAGACTGTAATTGTCATGAGTATTCCTCCTGATTTTTTAATGAACATGTTTGTGTGTGAAATGTAAAATTAACTATCACAGCTACTCTCGAGTTCATCTTCCTCAGAAGGGGGTATCCTTCCCCGATTGTATCAGGCCCCAGCCCCCAGCCGATCTTCCCTGCGGTCACCTGATTTCTGTCTCCATGGTGCTGGGCAGGGGCTGAGCTATTTCAAAGAAGGTGTAGTCAACAGCATTCAAGAAAAGTGTATTGAGAATTTACCAGAGTGAGAGGCTATGTAGGAAGATGAGTCACCTACAGAATCTACCCTCAAGTGGTTTTACAGTCTAGTAGCAAAGCAAATACAGGTGTTTTTTTTTTTTTCGCTATTTTATAGTTATATTTGTCTGTATCAGTACAGTGTTCACGTATGGTTACAGGGAGAGCAGACGTACCTCACACACACCTTGTTTGTGTGGTCTTAGAACCATATTGTCCCTGCTCATTCGTGCCTGTTACTGCCAGTGATTGAAAGCTGATTCAGTGCAGGCTCCTTTGCTAGCAATGTGGCATCTGGGGAACAGGCTCCTTCAGGGCTCAGAGGGCTGAGGCATGAACCATCAGGGCTCCAACAACCCCACTGCTGCCCTCACCAGCCCCTCTTCTCCTCCATTTCTTCTTGGCCATTTTCATTTTTTCCTGGTAATCCGTGTTGGAGGCTATGCAATTCAGGAGGCAGAATGGTACACTGGGAATGAGTGGAATTCCAATCCTAGCTTTTTAGGGGTGGTCAACTCCAAATCACCATGCTTTTGTGATAAAGAGCCTCAAGAAGCCTCCACAAACAGTTTGGTAGCATGCGTCAAGAATGTGAAAAATGTGTGCACCTTTCTATCCATGCTGTGGAATACCACTCAGCAATAAAAAGGAATGAGCTATTGATAGGTGCAATGATGTGAATGAATCTCAAAATAATTATGCTAAGTAAAAGAAGCCAGAGGAAAAAGAGTACATACTGTATGATTCCATTTATATATAACCCTAGAAAATGCTAACTAATCTCTAGTGACAGGAAGCAGAGTGGTGGTTGCTAGGGAGGCGGGGAGCGGAGCGAGGGACTACAATTACAAAGGGGCACAGAGGAACCCCTGAGGGTGATGGATATGTTCATTATCTTGATTATGGCGATGGTTTCATGGGTGTATACATAGATCCAAAATTGTGAAATCGGGCACTTTAAATACGTGCGATTTATTGTATGTCAATTATACCTTCATAAGGCTGTTTAAAACTTTTTTAAAATATGTGTACATTTCGACCCAATAATTTCATTTTTAGGCATCCTCCTAAAGAAATAATTGAAGTGCCCAATTTATGTTCAGATCTTCGGCATAGTGCTTAGCATAGTGAAAAAATTCAATAACAGGGCATAGTTAAAAAAACTAACGCTTAGGGCTGGCCCCGTGGCTTAGTGGTTAAGTGCGCACGCTCCGCTACTGGCGGCCCGGGTTCGGATCCCGGGCGCGCACCGACGCACCGCTTGTCCGGCCATGCTGAGGTCGCGTCCCACATACAGCAACTAGAAGGCTGTGCAGCTATGACATACAACTATCTACTGGGGCTTTGGGGGAAAAAAAAAGGAGGAGGATTGGCAATAGATGTTAGCTCAGAGCTGGTCTTCCTCAGCAAAAAGAGGAGGATTAGCACGGGTGGTTAGCTCAGGGCTGATCTTCCCCACACACACACAAAAAAACTAACGCTTAAATAAATTGAAGATGATGATGGGACACTATGTATGCTTTTAAAGCAACGAAGTCTAATTTACTGTGATGAAGAAAATGTTTACCACGTAGTGTTTTGTGGAAAACCCGAGTACAAAACAGTATGAACGTTATGAGATGAATATGTTACAAAATAAAGATATTTGTAGAAGAAAAACTGGAGGATTTGTACAAAATATCCGCAAGAATCAATTCTAGGTAATGGGTGGGGTCACAGGTAATTTTAATTTTCTTCTTAGTGCTTTTATGTATTATTCAAATTTTCTACTTTTGAAATGTATCATTTAAAAAGGATTTTTTTGTGTGTGTGTGAAGGCACCACACCCACTCTGTTCTGTGCCGAAGCTGCAGGGGAAGGGCCCATCCCTTTTGTCATCTCTTCTCCAATTGCCAAGTAGGTGCTGTCCTTTGCCCGCTGTGAGCTCCAGAGAGCTCGAGAATGCCCATGTCCGGGACCTTCCAATCCTGCCCGGGGCCCTGGCGCTCCTTCTCCACTGCACAGTCAGCTTGCACAAGGAGCCACTTGCTCCCTGTGCTGTAAGTGGCAATAACGGAGCAAAGGATGGTTATGGCCAGGCCAGGGGGCCATGGGCTTTGGGGAAGGAAGCAAGCCTTGGCCTTCCTAGCTCCTTCCCAGCTCTGTTTCCTCTGGTTGAGTGCAGCTCTTAGAAGCACTCAGGAAGCAAAGCGTTAGCCACGGGACTTGCCTAGACCGCATATGTATTACCTTCCGGCAAAAACTGTAGCCACAGGGTGGGGAGGCTGGGTGCCATTTGAGTGTGTAGGTCAGCCTGCCTTTCCCCGACCTCCTTCTTCACTCTTCTTCCCCCGGCAACAGAAGCTGAGGAGGACTGAAGGAAGCTCTCTTAGCTTCACGCTTGTTGAAAGCAGGATGGCTTCCTTTGGCCTGGGTGTGCTGCCCTCTGGGTTGCTACCTGCCCTGGTGGTATTAGTCCCTGGTCTAGACCAACCAGCTGAAATCAAGAGGTTTAATGTAAGATGTTTAATGCACTTTGAAAATGCGCCTGCTTGTTCTGCCGAAGATGACTGGGTAGAAGGGCTGAGGTGCCTGGTCTCAGGTGGCTGCAACTGAGAGATTGCTGCTGAATGAAAGGTGGAATGAACCAAGACCAGGAGGGTCTGTGACCTGGAAGTTAGGTTTGTCCAACTGGGTGGAGAGGCCTGTGGGGACAAAACCAGGTGTATACCATCAGTGGCCCTGAATATGTGGAGGGGTGGTAATGTGGCCTATGAGGCTCAGTTTGCTCATCTGTAAAATGGAATATGAACACCTCTCTTGTAGGATTCATTCATTCATTCATTTTACTCTCTAAACATTGACTGAACACATACCACGTGCCAAGCACTGTGCTAGGGGCTGGAGACACAACAAGTTAATGAGACATGGCCTCTAGTTCCTTAGGGGTCTTCCCTATTAGGTTGCTGGGAGGCCTGGTTTATATATATCTATCACCATGGTGACTGACATATAGCAGATGCTCCAGAAATGCTACTGTTGTCACCAAGGCAGGGGAACAGTGCCTGGGCCCAGTTCCTGGACCTTCGACCACAAGGCAGAAGTCTGATACTAGGTCTGTGCACTGGCTAGTGAGGGTTGGCTAGAGAACCTTCAGGAGCAAGTAAAGGGCTTAGCTATCGGTAGAGAAATGTGTGGGATCTTGGCTGTCATTGGAGAAAGGTTTTAATTGGCTGTTGTTAGAAACAATTCTTCTGAACGTGTGTGAATATGCTATTCATGTGAATGGATGTTCATTTTGCATATCATTCACTTATTTAAAAAGCATTTATTCAGTGCTAGGCACTGTGGCTAGAGCTGAGGAAGAGACTAAAGATCCCGACTCACAGCACTCCAAGATCTTGCAGTCTGGTGGAAAGAAAAGGAAATGCACACAAACAAGGCGAGTGCTGGCCTTGTGGGCCAGGACGAGTGGAACAGGTCAATGCAGTGGGAGTTCAGAATGGACGAGAATGGTTTGGTATGGAGAGGGCAGGAAGGTGGAAAATGCTTTAGAGCGGATGGATGGATGGATGGGTGGATGTGGGGCCTTAGCTCAGCCTTGGGGGCTGTGCCTCAGGGATGTTCACGGGAGAGTGAGCTAAGAGGGCCTGGTGCGTGAAAGGTGAGGTTGGGGGCATTCATTCCTTCATTCATTCAACAGATCTTTCCTGAGAGCCTGCTGTTGCCAGGTACTCTTCTGAACTGTGGGGACTCAGCAGTGAACAAGACAGAAAACAACCCCTGCATTATTGTAGTTTGCATTCTAAAAGAGGAAGACGAAAAATAACTAACAAGTTATATATAGCAGCAGTTCTCAAACTCTGTGGTCTCAGAACCCCTTCACGTTCTTAAAAATTATTGAGGACCTCAAAGAGCTTTTGTTTATGTAGGTTATAGCTATTGATATTTACAGTATTAGAAATTAAAACTGAGAAATCAAAAATATTTATGCATGAAAATTTAAAAATAACAATATATTCATTACATTTTAGTATAAGTAGCATATATTGTTACAAAATATATTACTATGTTTTCCCAAACAAAAATTTAAACAGTGGCATTTTTCGCATGTTTGCAGATCTCTTTATTTTGAAAGGGAAGACAGCTGGATTCTCATGTCTGCTTCTGCATTCAATCTGTGCTGATATGTTGTTTTGGCTGAAGTAGATGAAGAAAGTCTGGCCTCGCCCAGATATGTAGTTGGAAAAGGGAGGAGTAATTTAATACCCTTTTAACTGTGGATATTCTTCGTTGGTACTAGCCTGGAACTCAACAAGTAGTAGTTTCTTAAATGTTAGTTGCCATGACGAATCTGAAACTCCATCAATACTCTATTTCATTACAATGTGTCGGTCTGTCTCGCACTTTGAATGTGTTTTTTACCCATGCATCATGAATTGATCATCTAGAAAGTGTGGGTTCACCAAGTTATGCAGATCTTCCAAATGTTAACACCTTTCATTATCCAACACCAAAACCACATTTATTAATATCATCACCAATCTCATCAGAAAACTCTTAAAACATTGGGAAGGGGCAGACAGGTTTTAATAATTTTAATTTTTGCTTGAAAGCCTGTATTTCATCCTTTGCAGCAAATACCATCAGGTATTTTCCAGCAAATCTCTGTCAAATACCCAGATCTGAATGACCATAATCGGTCTGTCAGTCATTCTTTCAAGGGAAAATGTCTTCCATGGAGAAAGCAGCTAGTTCAGCTCGCAACTCAAACAATCTCACAAGCCCTTTCCCTTGAGATGCCTATCATACTTTGGGAGGCGACAGAAGGGCTTTATGCATATTTCTTGGAATATTAAAAAGGCATGTACTCAAGGATCAAGATTAAATAAAATTAATAACTTGTGCGGTTTCCTCAGGGACATTCTTAAGTGAAACCAGCACCTTTTTTGTTGTGAGTGTGTGGCAATGAAGGATACAACGACCAATAATACATTTTGGTGCCGCTGACTTGATTCATGAGCAGGTGCCAGCACTTTCACTCAGCATCACCTTGATACCATCAGTGCAGATGTCAACATGGTGAAAAGGGCAAATACCATCCTCGTCTTATTAGGAAAATAGTTTGAATGTGTCTCAGAGGCCTTCAGGGGTTTGTGCCCCACACTCTGAGAACTGCCGGTGCAGACTGTTTGCCACATGGACTGGTGATAAGTGCAGTGGAGAGAACTACAGCAGGGAAGAGGTGCGGGAGCAGCAATGGGTGAGGGATGCAATTCAAACGGGGTGGTCAGGGCAGGCTTCACTGAGGAGGTGACATTTGAGCGAAAGCTTAAAGGAGGCGAGGGAGGGAGCAGTCAAGGAAGAAAGAAGGGCAAGTGTAAAGGCTCTAAGGAGGAGCATGCTTGGCATATTTAAGGAAGAGCAAGGAGGCCAGGGTGGCTGGGGGAATGGGTGATGGGGAGGTGGAAAGTGTGGTCAAGGAGGAGACAAGAGCCAGACACTGTGGGGCCCTCCAGGCCATCAGGGAGGACGTGGGCTTTAACTGTGAGTTAGCTGGAGAACCATTGAAGGGTCTAAGTAGGAGAGTGACATGATTTGTTTCTGTAGCAGAAGGGATAAAGCTGAACGGTGGCCTGTGGTCAGATTCTGTATTTGTAAGGTTTGTACATTTATCCCTGAGTAGTGCATTGCACATAGTAGGTGTTTAAAAGAGGTATGCTGCAGGATGACTCTATCCCTAAAAAAAAAAAGCTATAATTGATTTGATTGATAATAAACAGAATACTAATACAGACACAAAAAAAAAAAAAAAAAAAAGAGGTATGCTGGATGAAAGAATGTCCTATGTTCCTGTGCTTATTAAGGAATGGGGCTGTGTTAGCTAGCTTTTGCTGCAGTAAGAAAGACCCCCGATAACTCAACAGTTTAAAACAATAAACATTTCTTGCATATCTTACTTATATTATAGTACTTGCTTATGTTACATTACTTGGCTGCTGCTTTGGTGGAGGGGAGAATGACTATTTGGGAACAATAATACGGGCTACAAAGGTCACTCTGAGGGGAGGTGTGTCCGTAGTCAGCTCACTGAATTAGTGCATTTCACTATCTCTTTTGCTCATGGGGCCTGGCAAGGGTCATCTTACAAGAACACTGCTGCCAGAATTGAGTCATTGGCTCGTAGGCACAAAGAACAAATGCGCGGTCCTCCTTCTGTGATTCATTCCAAAAGAAGGGCCAAGAAACCATGCCCTTTTCACCCTAGGAGTACAGAGTTTATCTCAGGGTTGCTCAGCCCTGACTAAAAGCGTTGTGTCTGGGGCCCATGATGGAGCCAGGCTCGGTGCTCTGGGAGAGAGTCTCAGTCACAACAGGTCCTACAACCATCAATATCGGAAACCCTTGGTGGGGAAAGGGGCTTGAATATCACAGAATCCTGGACCACCGTAGGAATCTTTGGCTATCCCAGGAATCCTGGGACTTCTCCCTGCCTTTTTTATGCACTCTAAAGAGAAGGGGCATCTTGACGTAAAGTTAGAAAATGAGCTATATCACAGGAACCTGCTTCTGGCTGCTCTGCCATGGCCTGTGTTCTCTTCATCTCGGAGGATGTATAGATCGGACCCTGGGGTGGGTTCATGGTACCAGGCCACGCACCAGCCCGAGTGTTGTTGGAGATGTGGGTGCAGCAACGTCAAACTCTAGGGAACTTTCTTACTTTGAAGTTGCATCCGTGGCCTGGCCAGGTCACCAGCCGCGCTGCCCATCCTCTTGACTTTATACCTTTCTCATCTGGATTCAGCCAACTGCTTGTCTAATATTAAAAGGAAGCCTCTCACAGACAACTGAATATTGCCCCTCCCTAACTTGGGCCCTTTAACCTTGAACTGCAGTCTCTGGGTCTCAATACATCCTACTTTTGAGAAACGCTTCCATAAACATCTCTCAACTACCAGGACACTACGTGCTCCAGGTTCGCTTCTGTTGAGTGATTTTGTGGGACCAGAGCCATTGCCTCTTAACCACATCAGGTGATTAAAAATGGCCCATAGTCTGGCTCCCCCTCCTCCTGACATGGGTGGAAGTTTCTTCTTTTCAGATCTTACCAAGTTCAAGCAGCTTAGGGACACCTCCACTGAGGCCCGGTTTGTGATCTGGAGCAATTTATAGCAGCACTAAAACCTCTCACAACAGAGAAATTAATACTCAGACACCTTTTCAGAGCCTCCTTTGAGAAAGAGATTTTGACCTGGGGCCAAGATGTGGGAGGCAAGATGTTTCCCTAACTCTATTGGGTGGCAGCCTCTGGGATCACACTCAGCTTGGCCGGATGTCCCGTGTGCTCCAAATTTGTCTCTGCTTTTGACTGGATTTCTGTCTCTGTCTATTTCTCAGTTTTGGTTTGTGTGATTTCATCGCTCCCTAATAAAGGAACACCACGGAGCACGCTGGGGTTCAGGGAGACGGTGAGTATGTGAGTGTACTTGCATATTCTGGGTCTGAGCCAGGTTCACTTTTCCTCCTTGGAGGACCCTTTCAGTGGTTCCCAAACACTTTTCCTTTGGTGAAAGTGCAACGTTTTATTACTAAAATTCCAGCGAAGTCCTTGAGGTTTATAATTAGAATTGATGAGACTCTCTGCCTATTCCCCAGTAAAGAGAAAATAAGACTCCAGCATCCTGGCAGAGGAAATTGTAGACAGGTTCAGCAAGGACAATATTGAGGAAAAGAATAAAAATCCACATGGGGAAGGGCTAACTTTCAAAGATCATGTAAGGTAAAGGTGGGGCTTTTAATCAGTGGGATCTCAATTTCCATGTCTTTATGTGGGATGATTAAAAAAATTTTTTAAGTGAATAGTTCAAAAGGACCTAGGAAATGAACTGATTGCTGTTTCGAGCTTTTCCCCCTGCCAAGTCACAGGGATAGGAATAGGCCTATTGTCTGCAGGGGTGTTTTTTTTTTTTTTTTGGTGAGGAAGATTGGCCCTGGGCTAATGTCTGTGCCAGTCTTCCTCTATTCTGTATATGGGAGCCACCACAGCATGGTTTGATGAGTGGTGTGTAGGTCCGCGCCTGGGATCTGAACCCACAAACCCCAGGGCTGCCAAAAGGGAGTGCACGAACTTAACCACTATGCCTCTGGGCCAGTCCCATCTGTAGTTTTAATAGCAACAGATAAACAGAAAGCTTAGGAAGGCATTCTCCAAAATGTGCTCCCACCTGGAAGTCCTGTTGCTCAGAAGCTGTGATTATCAAGCAGTCACCTAGCGACTGCTAGAAATCCAGATGCCTAGCTTCACCCAGGAGATTCTGATTCAATAAGTCTGGGGTGGGTCCTAGGAAGCTGGGTTCTAAATAAAGGCCCAGGTAATCCTAATGCAATAGGTCTTGTGTGTGGGAGCTGGAACACCAAGAAGGTCAAGATTATCTGCTAGCACACTTGGCTCTGCTGGTCCACCCTGAACCTTGGCTCCCCATCTTCATGAATCTGGACTCAAATTCCTTTTCTGTGCTTCTATTCTAAGGAGAGTTTCCCAAAACTGATGTGCGTGGGGGGCAAGGCTTTGCACACAGAATGATTTGCTATCATAATTTAGGAAAGGACCATGTTAGAAAGCAAATGTCTTTAAAGAGGGAAACGATTCAGTGAATATGGAACTCCTCTTAGCACAACACTGCAGACATTCCAAATGAAGTTTCTTAAATCTGTATGATTATAAGGGAAATACTCGTGATATAACAAAACGCAGATACTGATTACAAAATGCTTACAACTAGGTTAAGAGGGGAAAATCTCTCTGTGAATAAAGGAATGGCAGGTGAGAAACACAACAAAATGTTAACTGACGTTGTCTTTGGATGGGCATCTTTGGATGCTCTTGTTTATATATTTTTTTTACATTTTCTTTAATGATCATTATTGCTTTCATATCATATTACATACATACATGGATCTACATCTATGCATAGATATAGGTATATCTTTATTTTAAAAACAAAAGAATTGCACGGATTTGGTTATGGAATTACACCCGGTGCCACAGTGTGCGTGATTGAGGCCAAGCCTGTCTATTTTACCGGGAGTCTAGGTCAGTGGTGTGTGCCTGCAGGTCGCATATAAGCAATGTTATCCATGACCAGGAAAGAGGTATGTATGTATGAATGCCCAGTGATGAAGCTCTTTCTCCCTGCATAAAGATAGGCAGATGCCATTTCTGGACACCATGGACCTTGAATTTGGTTTGGGATCCTTGAAGTCTAAATTGCTGAGGTTGTTCTAGCTCCAGGGACTAGCTGGGACAAAGATACAAAGGATGGACTCCCTCCAGTAAGCAGAGCATCTTCCATCCTACTCAGAAAGCCACCAAGTCACCCCTGCAGGACACAGACACCCCAGAAGAGCCCCATAGCTAGTCACATAATAGACCCTGACGCTTCCCAGCTAAAATAATCCTTGCCTCCTAGGATGGGGTCAGAGAAGACTTTTTATGCCAATTCTGGTTGCTTGAAGCCCTGTGTTGGAAAAAATTGTGAGGAAGTCTGGGGATTAGAAAAACAAAAACCCCACATCAACGCACTGTCATTGCCCAGGCTGGTGGCAAGTGAAGTGTGTGCTCTACGCCTGAGAGTACTCTTCGCTGAGCTGGTCCTGGGCGTCTCGGGAGGTTCTGCCTGCCCTGCTCCTGGCCCTGAGTGACCAGTATGGAAGGGCTAGACCACGCTGGATTTCTGCCTGAAAAGACCGGCTTTTGTCTCCAGGCTTGCCTGGCTCAGGAGCATCCCTGACAGAGCTTTCGTGCTTCTCATCTTCAGCCCCCCTTGCCCTTCTTGACATTATCCCTAAGGCTGAACTGTCCTCCTCGAGCCAGATCACCTTCAGTGTCTAGGTCCCCTGAAGAGCCTTTTGACCAGCCTTGTTATTCCTTCAGAACAGGGCAGAAGTAAACTAAAAATATATATATACACAAGGCTGCTGAGTTTTCACAGTATCTGTCCCCTGCCTTCAGACAAGTCCTTATTGACTCTTATTTAACACCTCGTTCAAGACCTGTGCTGTCCAGTACAGTTGCCACTAGCCACATACAGCTATTCAAATTTAATTTAAATTCATTACAATTAGATAAAATTTAAAATTCAGTTCCTTAGCTGAACTAGCCATACTTCAAGTGCTCCATAGTGGTAAGTAGACAGTGCACAGAGAAATGTTCATCACTGCAGAGAGTTCTAAAAGTTCTATTGAGTTACATGACAATTTCTTTTATCTATCTATATACTTTTGTTTTTAAGTTTCCCAACCCATGGCAGATTAGAAATAGCAAGTTAAGGGCAAAGGGAATGATGGCAACAGATGACCTGCTATAAAAAGAGGATATGGAATGATTAGAAAGCAAAGCACTCATTGAGCAACTACTATGTGCCAGGCACCTGTCTAGGTGCTTAAACTACATTATTGAACAAAAGAGACCCAACTCCCTGCCCTGGTGGAGGTACTGAACCAGGAAAAACACACCACTTTGAGGACATTTAGTATGGTGACCAACAGCCTTGTTTTCTTCAATATTCTCTGAAGGCATCCATCAGTTAACAATCCAGTTCAATAACTGCTGTTTATCTTGAGTCATTAAGAATAGTTAATTCACTTTAAGAAGGCAACAAGTATACGTATTTTAGAAAGGTTACTATCTAAGTAGCTAAAGGAGCTAGTTTCAATTATTGGAAAAAAAATTCTGGGTTGCCTACTCTTTTCTCTTCCTTTCTAAGTTGGATAACCATCATCATATATGTAAAAGGTCAAAAAACAAAAAACCTTGTCATTTTATAAGCTCCTTTTTGCAGATGAGTTTATACTGACCTTTTTTTCTCTTCCTTTTCATGTTGCTGTAATTTGCTTTCCAGTTCTGTCCCTTGATACTATATGACTCTGGATAAGTCATTTGAACTTTTCTATGCCTGAGTCAGAAGGTGAAAAAGAAACCAGAACTAACACAGACATGACCGTGGGTGGCATACATTTTATCAACAAAGTGCCTGAGAATTAGTACAAAGGTTTCGAGAGAGAGCTTTCTGGAGCAAGCACGGGCCAGGTGGGATTTGATGAATCCATATAATTTCTCTTTTTTCCCCACTCTCTTTCCTGCCCCCCACTCAAAACCCATAATGAATTCTCTCTTTATCCTTCATAACTGGTGAAAAACAGAAGCCAAGCAGTAATAAGCTTAAATATTTCCTTAGAGAAAGAATTCAATTCTGGTAATAAAAAAAAAATTGTGTCAAAACAGGTGAGGAAGAAATTAAGGTCTTTGTAGAACACTCCAGGGCTTGGAATACATAATTCTTCCACGTGATGGAAGGAGACCTGTGAAGGAAAGGGGAGACATATATCTCAACTGCTTGTAAAAAGTATAGGTCAGAATCGGGGCAGAAACCCCTAATTTAAAAATGATGTCAAAGACAGAGTCCAAGATCATTGATGGGTGGGAGACAGGATGATGTAGCAGAACTGGGGCGGAGCGGAACACAGCATTTGGAGCCAGACAAATCTCCATCAAATTCCAGCTTCAACACTTATTAGCTGTGACACTATGTCTAAGTAACTTAACCCCCGCGTGTCTCAGTTTACTCATTTGGAAAATAGAAAGAGGGATGGTGACAGTACCTACCATGCAGGGCTATTACAAGCGTTCAGTGAAGCAATTTGTGTGAAGCACCTGGCATAATACTTGTATTAGTTAAGGTAACACTAGCTGTTGTATAGTTAAATGCCAAATTCCAACAGTTTAGTATAATTAAAATTTATTTATTGCTCATGTAATAGACTAAATGGGGAAAGCAGGAGACCTTCCTCCGCATGGTGACTCAGTGATCCAGGCTTCCATACTGTAAATCCCTCTTGCCCATCTAAATGGGGAAAGTAGGAGGCTTTCTTCCATGTGGTCATTCAGGGATTCAGGCTTCCATCTTGTGACTCCCCCAACCCCTGGAACCTCAAAATCCTCTACTTCCAGGAGGCAAAGGGGGAAGATAGAGTGGAGAAGCCCTATCTGCTTCTTAAAAGCCCTGGCCTCAGAGGTGAGACTTATCCACTCTCCTTCACATCACTTTGACGAAAACTAGTCACATGGGCTCACCTAGGTGCAAGGAGAGCTAGGAAATGTAGTCCCTGCTTAGCAGCCACCTCTTAGCAATAACTCTACACTCCGGAAGGGGTGCCAAATGTTTCTGACCAACAGCTAGCTATTTTTCTGTAATGCTCCATAAATGGTAGCCATTCTTACTTTATTTGGTATGAAACACACAGTCAAGTTAGCAGTGATTTTGTTGTACAAGAAAACTAAGCATGCTGTAAAATGCTGAAGAATAAGGGAGAAAATTCAAAACTCAGATGATAGAACTAGATGAGTAAACCAGTTTGAAAAGTTCGATAGTATTTGGAACCATGTTTTATTTGGCTATATTTGAAACCAAATAGTATAAGGTTTTTATTAATCCATCAAACAAATATTTACTATACTGATTATATGCAAGACATTGGGTTAGTCCTTGGGTGTGGGCTGGGAAGGGGGTACAGAGATGAGTAAGACCTGGACTTGCCTTCAAGGGTTTATATTTTGGTAGGGGAGGGAAGGTATGCATTTCCTCAAAGAACCACGAAGACCGGCAGTGTGGGCACTGCCCTGAGAAGTGCAAGGTGCTGTGGGATTTGAGAAAGGCTCTCTGTCCAGCATGATTCAGCTGTGTGAGAGCATTCCAGACACTGAGAGTGTGAGTCTGTCCTTGTCTGCTTGCCCCTTGATACCTCTCTACTTGCTCCCCAAAACTCCCAACTTTGTTCTCAGATATCCTAAAACTCTGCTCCATTTCTGCTCTCCACGGCTCAGAGTCCTTTTTGGTTCTGGCTCCTTCGTTTGTCCTTCCTTCCTGTCAGGACCCAGGTTCCCAGACTCCAGTACCTGCACTGAGTCTCCTCTCATGGTAACCCCCAAGACTCTGCTCCAGTGGGCTATACCTCCAAGGTGTGATCTGGTGTCCCAGACGCCATCTAACCCCCTTGGCTCTTTTCTATCTTGGGGTTAGGGGGATGGACCACTGCATGAATAAAACTGCATTTGAATTAGGCTTTGGAAAATACACAGAATTTCGTTAAGTAGAGATGAGGCTTTCATCTCCATAATGCTTGATTCAACAAAAAGGTCCATTGTCACTACCTTCTCAATTTAAATATAATCTTTTCATTCCATCTATGTTTTTGGAAAGGTTGCCATATTTCAGGCATTGCATTGATTGCCGAGGCTGCTGAGATTAATAAGATACAGCAACTCCTGTGTTGTAGGCCTGGCAGTTGGTATCACACCCGTATGATGGATAAGGGAGACAGCGGCTTGGAGAGGTCATGTGACCATCCTATGGCTAATCATCCAGCGAGTAGAATACACAGGATTCCTTTCCCATTCTCCTTCATCCTAGTCCAATGCTCTTTTTACCACTTTGAAAAATACCGTGGGAGTTCAAATAAAGGAACTGAGTTTTATCAAATCGAATTCCATTCAATTAGACATAATACCTTGCAAAAATACTTGCAATGGAATAGGGCTTTCTTGAAGATTGTAAAACCTTCAGCAGTCAAAGAAACAAACCTCTCCATCTCTGTGTGCTGCATCGCTGAAGGACTGCATTAATGAATTAACTGGGGCACGATGCCCAGACAGTTCCTTTGACCAGAGCAGTGGGCAAGTCCACACTGTGTTCAGGAGCAGATGCCGACTCCGACAGTCTAGGCTGTAAGTGTGGGGGACTAAAGGTCCTGGCGTTTGGCTCCTGAGATCCCCACCTGCCCTGCGAGGCAAGATCTGATACACCTGGTGAAAGTGTGCCTCGCTCAGGGTAGCTGAAACCGACGTTTAATTTCGGTTCTACTGTTACTCATTCCTCTTCAGACTCCCCGGCTGGGGTGGCAGGAGGGAGGGGCCTCCTTGTGAGACGGCAGTAGGTTTCCACGATGCATGAAGAGGGATTTAAAGACAGGGATGGATTTGAAAGCAGAGTGGTTAGATGGAGCAGAAGAAATTGGTTGTCCTAGGTACAAGGGGCAGCTTGGGAAACGACAGAGCCGTGGAGCTAGTGGAAGGGATGGGAAGGCAGACCCAGGGCGGGATGTGGGGCAAGGAGGAGGCATGTGTGGGTATTTGTTGTAAGATAACTACAAGGCCTTGAACACGAGCAACATGTTTGGAGCAAGTAAGAGCAACCCCGAGCAGTCGTGGGTGGGGGAAAGAATTCAGAGAGACGGCATCTGAAATGAAAAATGACCAAGTTCACTGCTCTCCCAGCGCCCAGAACCTATCCTATGTGCAGAAACACAACCCTCGCCTGGTTTAAAAAAATGCTGTGTTTTCTGGGGGCCGGCCTGGTGGTGTAGTGGTTACTGCGCTCCACTTCGGTGGCCAGGGATTCAAGGGTTCAGATCTTGGGCACCGGCTTATGCATTGCTTATCAAGCCACGCTGTGGAAGGCTTCCCACATATAAAGTAGAGGAAGATGGGCACGGATGTTAGCCCAGGGCCAGTCTTCCTCAGCAAAATAGGAGGATCGGCAACAGATGTGAGCTCAGGGCTAGTCTTCCTCACAAAAAGAAAAGGCGTGTTTTCTATTCGGGACCAGTGCATCCCTTTCACCCCTGGAGGTTGCGACCAAGAGGTGTGAAGGAATCTCTCTCAGTTCTAGCCATGAGCATCACTTTAAAATACAACTTTTCTTAAATGCCCCACATTTCAAAAGGTAACAAAATCTATATTTGAGATTAGAAAAATAAATTAGCAGGAAAACAGTTCAGCAGAAAGAGGCTAACATGGCCACTGGGGGTGGCTTTCTAACTCTGAGCTCCACAAGGGCCACCTTCCTTGCTCACCTTGGGCCCCCATCTACAGCAAATGGCAGCGACCGCTAAAACAACCCACAAATGAGTGACTAATGCATAAGGAAACCCACTTTAGCCTGGGCTAAAGAGGTGGGAAATCGAAACAGGGCCCCTGTTTCGGATGAGGCTTTGGGGGCCGTGGTGTGAACCCAGAATGTCCAGAGGCCTGACTTTCCTGCCTCTCTTCTCTCGCACCCGACCAGAGAGATGCAGGGGTGGTGGTGGCCTTGGCAGAAACAGGCGGCAGGGAAGGTGTCTGGGTGGCTCATGCATCCCTTGGGATTGACGTAAGAATGAAAGGAGAACATTTACTCGTGGAGGAACCATTTGTTGAGTTCCTCGTATGTGCCAGAACGTGGGGCACAGCAGTGGACAAAACAGGCAAAAATCCTACCCTCATGGGGCTTCCATTCCAATGGGGTGAGGCAGACTAGAAATAAATAGATAAGTCATAGTGGTTGTATGTGAGATGTTGGTACGTGATGGAGAAAAATGCAGCAAGAAAGGGGCTGAGGGAGTGCAGGAGAGTCAGGGAAGGCGGCATTTAAAGCAGATGCCAGACCCAGAGCTGGGTCTGTCTGGGGGAAGAGGGGTCCAGGTGTAGGGAACAGCAGGCGCACAGGCCAGGGGAGCTGCCTGCCAGGTGTTTTCGCCGAGCTGCAGGGAGGCCGGTGTGTCTGAGGCTGAGGGGGAGGGGTGGAGGGTGCTAGGGGATGAGGTCAGAGAGCGGCCAATACTCTAGGCCTTACAGGCCTTGCCTAGAATTGGGGCTTTTACTGTGAGATGGAGCATCTGGAGGTGAACGGAGCAGGACAGGATCTGACTTAAGTTAAAGGGGATCACGCCATGTAGACTTAGGTTGTATGAAAATCTCTTAACACACTGGTGAGAACATAGCACTTAATAAATGTTAGCTGTTGCTCCTATTAAGCTTATTAAAACGCGGTGGGGAGAGAGGATCATGGAGTGGTGAATGGTTTCCTGTAACATATGTGCTACACCTTTGCTCCACCAGCTCCTCACACATAGGTTCTGATAAAACTCGGGGAAATCAGAGAGTAAACATGATTGGGGGTTCCTAGGCCTCAGCCCTGAAATCAGATCAGAGAGTTTCTGATTTTGTGATTAATTGCCTTACGGATGGAATCAGCACGCATGGAGCATCTCCTCCATGTCAGGTGCTAAAGCAGATGCTGGGGATACAGTCATGAATAAGACTGGTGAGTTCCTGCCTCACAGGCGTCATTTTATCCGAATCTCCTCCTTCGGGTGGGATGCGAGATGACATTCAACACACAATTATGCAAATAACGATCCCCTTCTAACAGTGATGAGTGAAACGAAAGATGAATGCAGGGGGCTCTGGAATGCACTGTAGAGGGAGGGCCTAACCTGGCCATCACAAGGGGCTTCTCTGAGGAGGGGACATTTAAGCCAAGACAGGCAAAAGGAGGAAGAAATTGGCCTGGTGGAGAGCAAGGTGGATAGGGCCTTCAGGGAAAGGGATACATACAAAGGCCCTGTAGCAGGAGGTAAATACCCTGTGCCTGGAGAGCAGAGAGCACGCAGAGGAGTGGGATGAGCCTGAAGGGGTGGGCAGGGCCAGTCAGGCAGGACCTTCTGGCACGTGGGGATTGGGGCCTTTATTCTGAGTACAATGGGCAGTGCTAAAGGGCTTTCATCAGGGGAGTAACCTCACCAGACTTGCATTCAGTCACTGGGGCTGGGTGTGGAGGGTGGCCTGGAGGGGGACCAGAGTGGGCTCATGCCCTGTTGGGAGGCCCCCGCAGCAGCATCTGACTGGTCAAATTGCTACACAGTGAGAATTGAGGTGCAACAGGAGGGTACCCCAAATGTCACCCCCACCCACCAGCCTAAAAGCCCTCCTGGTTGGCACCCCTTGTTTGGCTTTTAGCCCTGTTAAGGTGTCCATTTCTATCTATCCCCACCCGAATTAATGCTGTTAGCCCTCCATGTAAAGATCACGGGCGTTGGACTCAACCTGACTTGGGATCCCAGGTCTGCTCCTTCCTGTCTTTGTGGCTTGGGCGAGTCTCTCTGACCACAATTCCTCATCTCTTGAAATGGGCAAAATGACGCTTGGGAGGATTAAAGAAAATAACAACGATTAAGGGTCGGTCCCACTGCCTGCATAGGTAGGGACCTCCACAAACGCTGGTTTCAGTCTATCCGAATGAATCATCTTCTAATGAGAACCAGTCTCTTGAAATCAGGTTTCTCTTCCACAAAAGCACCTGAGAGAGAGTGAAAATCCTGATGGTGTGAGATACAGGAGACCGCGACCTTTACCTCGGGCCTTAACAGCCTGCTGGTGCTCTGAGAATTGAAAATACGGACAGTTTCAAGGGATCTGAGTGACCATGCTGAACACATGCGAGATACAGCCATAAGAAGGTTAAAGTAGTTTCTCTTCTTGTATAAACTCATTTCTAAAATTAACAAACACATATTTAAAAAGGAGAAAAAACCATCAAAATTTTAAATAGAGAAATAGTCCTTAAGTATGGTAAGATTGGGCCCTGTATTTCAACTTGTGTGGACTGTTTGCTTGAGTGTTTGCATATATGTATTTATCATTCATTCATTCATTCATTCAATAAACAATACTCGATTATCTCTTGCATTGCTGACATGAGGCCAGGTGTGATCTATCACTGACAAGATCTGGCCCCTGTGTCTATTTTTTCCACAAGAGACTGTACACTTTCTGACTCGATTCCTCAGTTAGAAACCAAAGGGCAAAGCTCTGGTTTTCAGTTTTACTAGATGTTTTAATTGTTCCTTTAAAATATCAAGATTTAATTGTGTGTATCATCAGCTCTTAAATTACATTATCTTGAAAGTTTTTACTCAAACTCCTAACATTTAAACATTCAAATTTCAACCCCCCCTTTTTTTTTTAATGATGAACCTCAAGTAATTCATCTCATGATGTTACAGGAGATGAAGATGTGGCTCAGAGGTGATTAAAAAACAGAAAGTATACACATGGGGACGTCAAAACTTGTGATGTGCTCCCCGGTCCACAGCGACTCATAACCCACAGAATTCACTGGCTTCTGGTATCGAACATAAGACGCGAGGTACGGACAGTGTGCGTCCCGCCATCCCCATTACGACGTGCCTCTTGTGCCAGATAGTCTAGCCCATGCTAGACCAGATAGCTAGCCCTTGAACAGCATGCAATTGTCGGAATCTTGATAATATAATAAATTTGCCAGGCAAATGGTGAAATATGAGTCTTGGTTCTACTTGTCCTGCAGTTATAAAAATTGCAAAATTTCTATCAAGTAGAAACTGAAAACTCTGAGTGTCGCCTCATGGGGAGCCCTGACGCTCTCACGTCAGACGGTCCTTCTCACCCACCCCCACCATTCTAGTCACGCCATGCCTGTGCCAGGGAGGTACCCCGCAGCTCAGTGCTCAGTACCCAAAACATTGCCTGACCTGAGGCCCTTTCAAATGGGCCTCACGAGCACCTTGCTGTTGGCCTGATCTCCAGCTTTCCTCCGAGGCAGGGAGCTTGTGGTCCTGGAGGCACCTCCCCTCCTGCTGTGCAGACGCTGCAGTCCAGCCCCCCCTCACCCTAGGTCTGCCCTGGCCAGCGTCTCTGCCCTGCAGCTGGGATCTCCCCCATCACCACTTATCTGTTCTAAGTACCATTCTCTTAAGAACCTGGTTTTTGAAAACCACTTCCTACTAATGCACTAATTTGTTACTCCTTCCAGGAAGGAGGTGTTATCTTAAAGTGCTGCTTGGTAGATAATGTCTCAATCCAGTGGCTTTAAAACTGTGTTTCATGGAGTCCTAAGCTTCCACGAATGTGCCTGAGGGTCACCCTACGGAGCCCGGGAACCCAGTTCCCAGGCTCCAACCAGGGCCATGCTGCTTTTATATGCCTCCTACACTGGGGCCATCCAATGGGGTCAGTAAAGGGTGGGCTCTGGAGCCAGACCACCCAGGTTTCAACCTATCTCCACCACCTACCAGCTGTGTGCTGTTGGGCAGGTCATTTAACCTCTCTGGGCCTCAGTTTTGTCATCTGTAAAATATTAACAACAACAGCACATTGTATCTATCTTTATAGGGTTATTGTTGGACTAAATGAGTTACAACATCTGGCATATAGTAAACACTATTTTAGAATTTGCTGTTATGATTTATATGGGGTGCTCTGCAAGATTTCACTTGAAAGAAGTTTTCCAGTGCTTAAAAAAAAAGGTAAAACAAACAAACAAAACCCCAAACTCCCACTACCTTCACTCAAAATATGAATAACTTATTGGAATTCTGCCACCGAGGGCAGGTTTCTTGGCGCCTCTCAAATCCTACCTAAGTGTGGGGCTGAGCTGGCTTCGGGTCTGCACGTAGACTACCTCAACCAGCTCACAACCGGCATTTACATTCGTAGGTGCTGACTTAGCGAGAGGGGTTAAGGGCTATGTCTGGGGCATTTCATTCTTTCTATTTTCCTATGAGGTTTTTTAAAAGTTGTTATTATTAAGCTAATATGTAATACTAGGCCCTATTCATGACACACGCCGAGCAAGAGGCCATTGGCTCACAGTATGACAGGGGCCATGTGAAGAAAGGTTTCCTGACTTTCTAGGAGGGAGGGCAGGTACGATTATCAAAGAATGCTGGGCATGTGCTTCGCTAGAGAGCTTTAGAGCCTGGCACGTGGCCTTCATCTCAGTGTGTGAGGGTCAAGGAGACAAACTTCACAGGATACCTGCAGGTCTTTTTGGGTTCCAGAATAAGCATCTAAATTCTGTTCTTTCCAATTCAGTGCTAATTGTGCTATGACTTCGTGCGTTGTGGATCTGGGTGCAGTTATCCCTCACAGAAGTCATGGGTGTTGGAGGAGAATGAAGGCTTTGGAATTAGGCTCTCCCAACACTGGCTGGCACACCTCGGAGCCTTTGCACCTGACCCCTCTGATCTTCGCTGGCCTCAGATGCTCTGACCTGAGCCTGCCTCCTCCGCCACATCCCCAGGAGTCCTCCCATACCCCAGGCCCCGCTGAATCTCCCATCTCAGGACCTTAGCCTCCTGATTCTGGGCAGAATTGTCCGTCACTAACAGTCTGGGGCTTGTCTACCTCCTGTGGGCTCCACAGCACACTGTGCTGACCCCGCCTGGCACTTGTCACCCTGCATAGTCAGTCTCCCCCCACGTCCCCTTGTCCCCTTGTGAGGTCTTTGAAGGCGAGGCCTGTGTCCAGTTCATTCTTGATCCTCCAGGGTCTGGCACTGGGCCTGGCACATAGTAGGTGCTTAATCAAAGTTTGTGAAATGAATGAATAAACCAGCCCCCCTGCTTTTCAATGATGGTGGCAACACGTTATTGATCACTTGGGACATGTGTCATAGGTAATTTCTAACCAATCTTGAGGTCTTCAAACTTGGAAACCTTGGTCTTTCTTCCTTCCTTTTTGTATTTTTTGTTTTTTTTCATTTGTGCAGACTCAAGGTTCTCCTTGCCTCATGATGTAACTCTCACTTGCAGGAGCAGCCAGGCTGGGGTTAGAGCTTGCCGGAATTCTGCTGCTGCTGAGTTGCCCAGCGAACACCACCTTGAGCGTGGCTGAGGAACCAAGATGAGAACTGAAGCACGTGTTGTTTAACCCCACCAGGGCTGTCCCCAACCCAATGCGGGGCTGTTGGCACAATGCCCACGTACTCCACTATGATGCTCTAAGTGGGGTCCAAAGTATTCCATAGCATGAAATTGTAGGGTCATTATATTATAGTGAGGGCTAGAATGAGGACAGGGCCAATCTTTTTGTGTCTGATTTCGATTTACGGGGTGAGGGTGGGGTGTTTTCACAGGGTTTTATTGCCCTTGGATCTGAGAAATATTTGGTTTTTGGTTGATTAATACTCTGCCATTTATACTGACCACATGGCTTCACTTGTAGAACTCCAAACACACAAGGGCTGCTGGGTAGAATGGGAAACAAATTTTAAGAAGCATCTATCAAAATCCCCCATGACATTTCTTTGTGGGTCGGTCTTCAGTCACACAGGCATCCAAATGTTAATCCTAAAGAAATTCCCAGAGCTTGTGGAAAGAGAGGATTTTCTCATTCATGTCTATCTCTAACTCAGAAGAACGTTATGGTGTTATTTTATTAGCAAAGTAATGATAGTAACTAACATCTGGTGTGTGCTTACTACATGCCAGACACAGTGCTGCGTGCTTTTACACAGATTATTTCATTGATTCCTTGCAATAATAAGTCTATAAAGTAGGTCCCATTGTATCTTATAGATGAGAAAGTGGAGGCTCAGGTGGTTCAGGATGCTTGGGGTGCAGGTGACTTGTCTAAGGTTATCCAAGCAGATGGTCATGGGGCTGGGAATTGAACCAACATCTGGCCCCAAAGCCTGGACACTTCTTTCCCTTACACACACAGGCTCTCCGAATGAACATGGGCCATTTATTTCTGTATATACTGTGGCTGTGTTCTCCAAACAGTTCAGAGCTTTAGAAAATATTTTGAGGATTCTCACTCAGATTGACCAGCAAATACACTTTAATTTTGCTTGAGAATTTCCTCGTTTCTTGTTCCTCTGTCTATTCGGCTTAGAGACCAGCCTCAGGGAATGAAATCTCCCTCCACCTACAGCATATGTTCTCTCCGATTACTCGAAGACAGCAGCTGAGCTGCCATACACAGCCTCCCACCCCAGGACAGGTGCATTTGGTTTAAACAGAAGGTGTCACTGCCCGAGGTCGCTGTCTTCAGCACCTCTCCCCAGTCTCCTCCCAGAAATGGAAAGACCAGGGCATGGTGAGACTGGATTCAGGTACCTTCTTAAACCTTACGCCTTAAATGGGACATTTACAAGGAAAAGAGCCCTTCGGTGGAGATCTCACTGTGAAGTTGCAAAGGATGCGTGCCTTTCTTGACTCCCTCCACCCCCACCGTGGGCGCTCGCAACCAGGGGCCTTCTTGACATCTTTTACTCTCATCTTTACCTCTGAAGAACTGAAGGGAGAAATCACAGGAGTTGGAAATTCCGACGAACCTTTTGCTCTCAGTTGTCTGCTGAGGCTGGGTGAGTCTTATTCTCAGAAGATGGTGAGAGATTGTGGACCGTGGCTGCCGACCAACCTTCATCTGGGGAGGAGGATTTGAGACCCGTTGTCAAAGCGGGAAGGAAAATGAGGCAGTTAGGAAAAAGTGAATGCGGAATGGAATTGTATTTCCTTAAAAGCATTCTTTATCAGAAGAAGCCCACGGCCAGGGTCTCAGGCAGCCGTGGTGGAATACGAGTTGGCTCTGAGGAAGGAGAGGGAGGGCAGAGAAGGGGAAAACCCACCTGGGACATTCGTGAATTTTGAGCTGTTAAAAAGTTGTTGATCTTGCCAGGTTCCAACTTTTGACAGCTGCTAAATAAGGCACCTGAGAAAATAGCTTCAATTTTATAATTTGGAAGTGGGAAGGGAAAATTCATCAGGGCTCAATGCACAGAAAGAGCACAGGGGCTTTCCTGGGCCGGTACAGAGGCTTCTGGCTGTGACTCATTAAGTCTTGGTGTACGGAGAGCAGATCTGGGGTTCTGCAAGGACGAAAGACACATTGCCCGCCCTTCCAGTTTGTCGACTCACAATAACGAGCTTAAGGCAAAGCCCTTTAGGAACTCGCCTCTATGCAATACCCCCCTCTACTGGATTCTTGCATGGAAAACAGCGTCCCAAAGGCCCTCTGCTGCCTTAGAATCTCTTCAGAGGGTTTTCTCTACGTTACAACATATTTTGGCATTGGCCAAGGCAATGTCCCTTGCCCTCTCCACTATTCTCTTGATTAAGATGAAAAATTCTCTAAATGCACACACACCCAAGAAAGATGAGACACATCCCTAAGAGAGATGAATGAAATGATGATCGGGCAGAGCGGAATTTTAGGACTTCAGAAGACAGGATTGTTTCTCTAGTGGGGAATTGAGGACCAGAGAAGGGTAGCTACTTGCTGAAGACACACAGCATGTAAAAGGCAACACTGTGGCTGAGACTCCCTTCTACTGACTGCCACTTTAGTGCTCTTTCTCCTGTGACAGAGTGACGAGTAAATATTCAGGGTGGCTGAATCCCAAGAGAGGCTTCTGTTTATGGAAACCACAGGGCCAGTCCAAGAGGGAGGTGGTCTTTTAGGCTATTTCCCTCTCAGGGTCCCCAGGTCCTCAGTGACCCACAGACCATAAGTCCAGGCAGAGCCTGGGTGATGTGTGAAGCACCTCCATGCCCCGCCCAACCACAGCTCCAGACTCCTCTCTATTAGAGTCACTACTTCTAGGGCAGTGCTGCCCAGTAGAACTTTCTGGAGTGATGGAAATGGTCTTTATCTGCACTGTCCAATATGGTAGCCACTAGCCACATGTGATGACTTTAGCACTTAAAATGTGGCTAGTATGACTGAGAAACTGAATTTTAAATTTTATTTAATTTTACATCCACATGTATCTTACCTAATGGATAGCACAGTTCTAGAAGGACCAGTTGACATATGTGTATCGCTTGGCTAACAAGATCTGGTTTCCTTATTTGGTGTCACCTGGTAATTCGCTGGGCTATGTAGAGGGGACAGGACCCAGGATGTGGCTGAGCAACTTGTGCAGACAGTGCGGGAAGCAAAACACCGGGGTTGTCATTTGCAATCTTGCTTCTGTCCCAGAGAAGCTGCTCGGGTTTGGGAGAGACGTAACTCCTGGGACTCTATTTCCTCACCTGTATAATGGGACAGATTGGTGATTTTTGGCCTTTTTGCCGCTGAAGAGCCCTTTCATTATATTTTTCCCCAATGGACTCCTTGTTTGGAAAACAAATTTGTCTATGCTACAAACAGCATTCACTAAGTAATAATTGCTCCCATTGTTAAATTACAAATTACTAATCAGAACTTTTATCAGCACCGGCTAACCAGAGTAACCAAAATGAATTGATATCATTCATTCTAAAAGAGACCTGAGACACAATTAGCCTGTCCAGTCTCATATCAGGCATACGTACGTTTTATGAAAGGTTTTTTAAAATATTGAGAATATCTCTAGCACTGCCATGATGACTGTCTGCTAGGACATTTAGGGGGCTCAGGGACCCAGGTTAGAATCCAGATGAGGTGATCTCTAAGTTCCTCCTGGGTCTCAGGGCTCTGAGTCTAAGGAGCTTTGACAGGAGGGGCAAGCTGGGGCAGCACTTCTTGGAGGGGGTCTGGGCCTTGTTGGGGGGAGGGGCTGAAAAGCAGACGGGAAAACCACGCAGGAGGATTTCACCTGCCTCACCCTTTTGCTCAGGGCCCTGCGTGGGGGCTGCTGGGAGATGCTAGAGTCACCGGTCCAGGGCTGCCACCAGCTACCACAGCAGGCCATCCTCCCTCCTCTCGGGCACTGTGCCCACCAGCAGGGGACAGACTCTGAGGCAAAGGGCCATTTGCTTCCCAGCATGAGACTCTGCAAGGCTCGTGGAAGTGCCACAGAGAGGGTGGTGGGAGGAAACCCAGAGCAATGAGGCAGAACTTGAGACAAATTTACGCAGGAAGCTCTCAGGAAGCTCCTTGTCCCCTCTGAGTGTCTCTGCGAGTCGAATGGTTTCTTTGAAGGATACACTTTCAGGTCGAGCTAACAGATGTGCAGCACCTCTGTGGATTCTTACCGAGGTTCTTTATGACGGAGAGGATGTTAGTCTACACCGTCACCTAGTACCATGTTGACAAGGAATGCCCCCTTTAGCTCAACACCAACAACCATTCTCCTTGGTTCTCATGTCACCCATTCTTTACCTATTGCTGCTGGTTTGTGGGTATAAGTTTCCATTTTTCAAAAATCTTTCTCACGCCGTCTAATTTTATTCTCCCAAGAATCCTGGCAGGTAGATGGAGCCAACCTCTTTGCTCCTATTTCACAGATGCATCAACTAGGTCTAGAGAATTATGTCTTTGCCATTGATTTTGGGGTTGGATTGGCTAACTTAAAGGGAGCTTTTCTGACTGGTACATTTTCCCTTTTGGCCTTCTCTGGGGCCTAAGTATCCATCTTACAAGGCGAGTATCCTTCTGACACTTTTTTGTTGGTGGTGGTGAGAAAGAAGAGGTTTTATTCACTCCAGTTTTGATAAGGAATCAGCGTTCCCCATCTCAGCAATTTTTGTAGTGCTGACAGAGATGCCAAAATCTTTAGATGGTTCCGAAATCTTGTGAGAACATGATTTTCTCAGTGTTTGTGTGTGTCTATGTGGGGTGTCTGCATTGAACCATTCTTCGAGGGTCCTCAGAGAGGTACAGTCTCTCAAGGCCAGGTGGAAGCTTTGATATGCTGCATTAGTCAAACCAGCTAATAAGCATGAATGTGCTTTTGAAAATCACAGCCCCCTGGGTCCGTGTGGGAACTTTAGTAACAAGAACCCATCATGTCTATTCAGGCTGGGGCTTGGCTGAGCACGATCCACAGGCTGCTTGTATGTGTGTACTTATTTATTTTTAAATAAACATTAACTGAGCATCTACTATTTGCCAAACATTGTCTTACACACTTGCACAGTCATCATCTCTTTGAATAGGGCTCATGTTTAATTTTGGTTTTGTTTGGGGAGAGCACTTGAGCATCTGGAATAAGATTAAAATAATCATAGCTCTCTCTTTTTCCTTCTTAACTTTTCAGATTTTATTTCCCAGGAGATGGGGTTCAGTTGTTTGATTTTACAATTTATGATGATGGAGGATTTTTTTTTTACATTAAATGCTTGCCAAGGAGGTGTGTTCTATTGAGGGTATACATCAGACTGGAATGAGAGCCTGTGGTGAGGGCAGCTTAACCAGAGGGAGGGGACTGCGGTATTAATAAACTGAGATCATAGAGTGACGGGGTGGGGAGCCCAGGGCCTTTGTTGGAAAGATATTAATGGGGATCATGCTTACATTCTTAGCTGAAGAAACTATTTGATCTCCTGAGCATAGCTCTGATGTCTCTTATGATATGTATTAAATGTAAAACCCCCTTCCACTCAGAAAGTCATTTGTCAGATCAAGCGGTTGGAAGTTTCTACAAAGTCCCGGAGCCTCAGACAGAAAGACAGGCATGGCTGGTCCATCGGCAGCTGTACTGAGACGGCAATGCTGTCAACAGGCTGGGGAAGGCTCCAAAAGATGGGCACCTTCACAGCCAATTGAGTGTTGGCACATGGTGTGTTGAGGTCTGAACTTTATGGCTTTGGTGGGCAAACGTGGGGATGGGAAAAACAATTAACCTGACATTAATAAAACGCCTATTATGTGCCAGGGACAGAGCAAGAAACTTTTAAATCTACTTTGTCATCTAATGTGGACAAAGGCCTCATCAACTATGGGTCATGACTCTTCTTTAAGGGTGGGGTAGGGTCAGGGGAGGAGGAGAGAAAGGGCAGGAAAGGGTGGAGAGGAGCCTCAAGCTGCCCTTAGGGCCCATTTTAACCCACAGCCAAACAGAGAAAAAGGATGATTAGTCACTGTCATTTCAGGGGGTGGTTGCTTCTAAAAGATATTCTAGTCGAAACTGTGTCCCCCATTGGGCTAAAATTCCAAACAACTGAGCACTAGTGAATCAGACTTGAAGCATGAGCCACGGACTCCAGGAACCCCCTGTTAAAATGTCCCTAGAATTCCCTGCGAGAGAAGAAAAGTCTTCCTGGGGTCAGCACGTGGATATCTCTCAGGTAATGGAAAACTTGGGTGTTGGTTTAACTGAAAGGGATGGAGACCCAAAGTTTCACACAGATAGATCTCTCCTCTCTCCCCTGACATCCAGGTATCAGCAAAGACAAAGCTTCCCAACCGGAGCCTGTGAAATCTTTGTGTTGGTCTATGCGGGTCAAGTCCAGGCAACAGTTGACATCTGTATGTTAGTCATGAAGGAAGGCGGGGAGGCTGATAATTTATAAGATGTTGGTTTGGTCAAGGCTGTTGCCTGTCTCTGGGACGGCCTGACAGTCAGAGGAGAGAGGCGAAGAGAGGGGAAAGAGAAGAAGACCATTGCTCACTCACCCGAGCCCCACAACCAACTGGGCAGCCAAGTTACTCAAAGGGAATTTTAGGAAAACCAGATGAGAATCAGAAGAAAGCAACAAAATCAGATGAAGCCTGAAAGCAGTTGGTTATTCCAGGGAAAGACAAAACAAAAGATGAGCAGTGATCTAGTAAATGTGATCACGCACATGGGTCGGGGTTAACAATCTTGGCCAGGATTGTTGAAATGTGTGAAGTGCTTTGTATGAAATATCTGATTTCCTCCTCAAAACTATCCTAAGAAGATATGATTAGCACCCACATTTTACAATTGAGCAAACTGGGTCCAGAGGATTTTTCTAGCCCCCAGAATGAAGCAAGAAATATGACTAGTTACATGTTCACTGGGACCGTAGGATCTGAACAATCCAGTAGCTTAGGAGAAACAGAAATATGCCTGGTATTGAAACCAGAGAAAAATGTCTCTTGTGAAATTTATGGATGATCCACTATCATAAAGTAACACAATTTTTAAACCATATGATAACTGAATCTATACATCCAGATGAGTGCTGGGCTGTTGAGAAGACCGCACCCACCCCCCCATATTAATGGCACGATAGCTGCAGCTCCAGGAGCAAGGTGGCTCTCCTTTCCACTGAAGAGAGTTCTGAGGTGTAGAATTCATCCTCCCTGGAGATTGTAGCCAACTTTTCCAGTGACACAGCCACAGCAGGGGATTTGAATATCCTCAGTGGTGGCAGATTGTCATCCTGGGAAAAATGGTTCTAATTTTTTGTAAGTCGAATCAGGTCTGGTGAATAAAGTAAATGTTTAAACTGACCTTCTGAAGGAGAAATGAGAAGGCTGATTTTCACGTACGGTCCATACATCAATCCAATTCCTAGAAAGGAATTCCAAGAATATTTTGGCAGCAGCCTTGGAATAAATGTCTATGGCTTCTGGAGATGACAGCTTTGGGGATAGTGCTCATAGTAGGAATAAGTTCCGATGTATCAGTAAGTCATCAGTTGTGTTATCTCGTGTGTCTTGATTTCCCAACTGTAATGTAAGATCCTGAAAGCTGGGGGCCAGAGCAGATGCGTAGCCTAACTTTTGTTGGTGGAAGTATTTCTTGATTTCACCTCTCCCCATCCCTAGTTTCTCTCAAAGAATCCAACAGCAACTCCATTCTCCGATGCTCTGAACAAAATCCTTGGAATCACCCCAACTCTTTTCTTCCTGTTGCCCTCCACGTCCAGTCTGTCAGGAAATCCGATTGGCTCTACCTGTAATATATACCTGCAGTAAGACCACCTCTCACAACTGCCACTGGCCCTGTCCACTTCCCCTGCCCCTCCTGCCTGGGGAATGGCAGTAGCTCCCTCACCGGTCTCCTTGCCTCCACTTTTGCCTCCCATGGTCTGTTCCCCACCCAGCAGCCCTTTAGAAAGCAGGGCACTCTTCTACTCAGAGCCCTCCAGTGGTTTGGTGGTTGGCAGACTAATGGCCCACATGATGTCCATGGCTTATTGCCTGGAGCCTGTGAATGTGTTACCTCAGGTGGAAAAGGGACTTTGTGGATGTGATTAAGGGTATGGGCCTTGATATGGGGAAGGTACCCTGGATTATCCAGGTGGGACCAACCTAATCACTTGAGTCCCTCAGAGTGGAGAACCGTGCCTTGCTAAGGGCAAGATGTAGCATTGTGGGGATGGAAGAGAGATGTCATGTGAGAAGGACTTGACCCCTTGTTGCTGCTTTGAAGGTGGAGAAAGGGGGCCACAAGCTGGAAAATGAGGTCAGTCTCTGGAAGCTAGAAAAGGTGAGGAAAGGGATTCCTCTGGAGCTTCCAGAAAGAAACCCAACCCCCATGACACCTTGATTTCAGGGAGACCCATGTCGGACTTCTGACCTCCAGAACTGAAAGATAATAGATTTATGTTGTTTTAAGCCACTAAGGTTGTTTGTTTACAGCTATTTGTTAAAGCAGCAATGGGAAACTAATAGAGTTTCTCACCCCACTTAGGTTAGATCCAAAGGCTTCACCACGGCCTGCAGGGCCCCGCGTGATCTGGTCCTGTCATCTCTCTGACTTCATCTCCTTCTACCGCCCCCACTGGCTTACCCCCCTCCAGTCACGTGGGTCTCCCTGCTCTTTCTCTGAATGCCGAGAGGGCTGTGTCCTCAGCCTGGAGTGCTCCTCCTGATAACCACACTGCCTCCTCTCTCACCATTCAGTCTCTGCTTGAAGCTCAGACACCACCTTGCCCAGAGGCTGGCCCACAGCACCCTCATTAAAACCAGCGCCCCCTGCTGACTGCCGTTCTCAGTCCTCCCTCTTACCCAGCTTTGCTCTTCACGCTGTGGGCTGCCACGTGACACACACAGACGGAGACACACCGATGCTTCTATGTGTTTGTTGTCTTTTTCTGTTTTTGTTTGTTTATCGTCTGTCATCACCCACTAGAAAGCAAGCTCCAAGAAGGCAGGGATTTTCCCCATTTTTTCCCTCTGGTGTATTCCCAGTGCCTAGACTATGGCACATAGCATCTGCTCAATAAATACTGATTAATAAAGGAAAAGTGAGTAACAAGGTATTAATTGTCATATGCTACAAGCAAACCTCTTGCTATAATATATTGATAGTTATTAACTTTGGCTGGACACAAAATTAGCCCTCAACAATAAATTCCCCAAACAAGTGATTCATTTTAGGCAATTTTATTTTTTTTTTCTTTAGACTCTGATGAGACTAGCTGCTTGCATCCAAAGCCCAGAGATGGAATAATATCACTGCTGTCCCTACAAACTGCCTGGATAGTAACTTCTGCTTGCAGCACAGGACTGGGGGTGCCAGCACTGCTGCCCCTCTCTGGCTTGGTGACCTTGGGGAAAGCACTTTTCCCTCTGAGCCTTCATTTCCTCCTGTGTGAAGGGGGCCTAGATGACAATTCCTTGGACCTCTTCCACTTCTGAGATCTTCCTGCCCACTGATTCTGTAATTGTTTGGCTCATTTGTGGGGGTTAACTGTGGGGAGGTTGGGGCACCATTTCTTCAGGTGCCTTTGAGAGACAAACGCTCCTTTGTGCTCTGCCTCTGGAAGCACTCCAGATTCCTGGAGCACAGGTGGGGTGTGGGTGTGTCTGCCAGTGTCATCACGAGGAAGGTGGGGGGAAGGGGAGGTGGGGAGGAAACAAACGAGGCAGGGTGGCCCAAGGAGGGGGCAGGGAAGAGAAACAGGTCATGACACATAAGAGTCTTAAACTCTTAGAGAGAAAAAATTTGAATCTGACTGTAGGATGTTAATGGCAGGCATATTGAAGGAGGCAGATGGCTGAGCTAGGAAGCTGGTCGGGAGCAAGGGTTGTGAGTTGACTTCTTTAGACAACAGTTTGGCAATATCTAGTAAAGTTGAAGATATGCGTAAACTGTGACCCAGCAATTCCATTCTGCTATGAACTGAAGTGTGCCTCCCTCCCCAATTCATATGTTGAAGCCCTAATCCCCAATGTAATGGTATTTGGAGATGGGGCCTTTCAGAGATAATTAGGTTCAGATGAGGCCATATGGGTGGGGCCCTCATAATGGGGTTAGCGCCCTTATAAGAGAGCTTGCTGTCTCTCTTGCTCCACCATGTGAAGACACAGTGAGAAGGTGGCTATCTACAAGCCGGGAAGAGAGCTCTCTCAGATACCGACCATGCTGGCACCTTGATTTTGGACTTTTCTCCAGAACTATGAGAAATAAATTTCTGTTGTTTAAGTCACCCAATCTATGGTATTTCCTTATGGCAGCCCAAATTGACTAAGACACACTCCTAGTATTTATACTCTAGAGACACTTTTGTGTATGTATACCAAGAGATAAGTATATTTATAGCACCACTGCTATAGCAAAAAGTAGGGACAAACTCATTTGTCCACCAATAGTAGAAGAAATAAATAAACGGTGATATATTCACACAGTGGAATACTATACAGCAGTGAAAATGAAATGTATTCCTCTAGTCATGTCTATACAGATGAATCTCCCAAGTTGCAGAAGAATATGTGTAGTATGAACTCATTTGAATAAAGTTAAGAATTATGCACAAATCATTAATATATCATTACACATACCTATGTATAGACATACATAGTAAAACTATTGAGAAAAAAAACAAGGTGAAAAAATACCCATAAAATTCAGGAGTGGTTACCCTGGAGATGAGGTGAAGGGAATGGGCACTGGGTGAATGCAGGTGGATTCAAAGCATTTGGAATGTACTCTGTTGTAGGTTGTGTGGTGGGGACATGGATTTTGTTTTGTTATTCTTTATACCTTCTGTATAGTGTTATGTATACTATTATATGTATATATGAAATATTTCATCATTATAAAAAGAATTTAAGCAATGAAACAAAACATAATAAAAGCGTAGGTTTTGGAGGCAAGCCAACCTGGGCTCCACTCCAGGCTCTGCTGCTTCATTAACTTAGGCTCTGAGCAAGGCTCTTCCCTCTGTGACTAATGACACCTCCTCATGGGCATCTGAGGGGAAAACCAGGACGAAATGAGAACAGCCTCACACAGCAGGTGTTCAGCAATGGAGAACGATGATGATGAAGGTGGGAAGAGGACCTGTGAGAGCTACTAGAAACGCCCTTATTCTTCTCAAGATGATGATGGGTGTTGTGAAAATTTTCAACAATAAACGTTAACCTGCACATGAAGCTTTGTAGTTTGCAAACCCTGTCTTCCTTGGAGCCGACAACTCTTGGAAGCAAACGTGAGTAGATAAGTTTGTAGAGGATGAGTGGACTAGGAGGAAAGACTGAATCCCACCATCGCAGTGGGAGATGTTGACACGATGCCCTTAGATCAAGCAGACTGGAGTTAGTACAGATGCAGAGGATTTGAACAACTCACTGAACAGGATCGATTTGCTGGACATACAGGGTGTATCCTGTAGGTCCGGATTCTTTCCTGTGTAAACATTTGTAGAAATTGGCCATATATTAGACAATAAAGAAAAGTTGCTAAATTTCAAAAAATCTGAAAGACATAGATCATATTTTCTGACCACAATGCAATTAAGTTAGATACTAATAACAAAAAGATAACACACATTGGTATATTTAAACATACTTCTAAATAACTTAGGGATCAAGGTAAAATGGTGTAAACTCTGGCAGAGAGATTTTGAAAGCTGTCCGTGGCTAGCACTCTGCTAAGCTTGGGCTAGCCTGGAGAACATGACTAGGTGGGTGATGCCTGTTCTGGGTCCTTGTCCTTTAGGATTCTTCTGCTTCATCCAGGCTTTCAGTGATTGCTGTTGTCTTCAGACCAATGTACATTGTATTTACTGCTTTTACCCTGCACCCTCCGCCCATCACTCCTTTTTCCCATATAAAAATCTGCAAGCTGACTGCCAGGAGTGGAAGAGAACATATATATGTTGAAGGATGGCTATGCACCAGGTGGGATGTATGACATACAGATGAATAAGACACAGTTCTTGCCCATAAAAGCTCACAGTTGAAAGGGGTAAAGGAACATTACTATATCCGCTGTGTTCGTATATATATGAAAGAATATAATGTTCATTATATTCATATATAATCATGGGGCCATGTGCTGAGTGTCTTTGTAGAGGTCTCCATACAGAGTCTGTGGGACGAAGAGGAGGGCAGGACAGAGTGTGCACAGAGGGAGTGAGACGGGATGTGAAACCCAGCATGATCGAGATAAAATTTCAGGTGGATCACAAAGGGTGGGGTAGGGTTCTTCAGTGGGAGAGGTGGACGCAGCCCAATGGAATAGCATGGGAAAGAGAGATGCGGAAGAGCCTGGCTCATCTGGGAAATGCTCAGGGTGTGGGTGAGGGTGGTGAAGGGCCTCCATCTCCATGTAGGGGCCCAAACACAGGAGGCCTCGAATTCTAATGGGTTCAAGTTCTGTAGGAAAAGGGCAATTAACAAGGGTTTTTAGGCAGGGAAGCGACAAGGACTGATGTGGTTTTTTCACAAAAGCAACTGCTGGCAGCAGACGAGAAGATGGATGGGAGGGAGCAGGGAACGGCGGCAGGGCAGCCACGGAGGGGGCCCCTGTGAAGGCCGGGTGAGGGTGATGAAAGCATGATAAATGAATGCTAAGATGCTGGAGACTGATACTCAGTCTTATCCCGCCCAGGAATTTTATATTTTGACAGAGGACACTATCTAAACCCAAAGGAATGAAACTCTAAAGATGGCAATTCCTTGGATGGTGATGAGAGAGGTTTTGGGTGAGGAGTCTAAAGGGGCACTTAGCCATCCTTTAAGTAGGTACCAAGTAGCGGGGGTCACTACTCTGTCTTCTATGAGGTTCTTGTTTGTGGTCAACGTGAATCTTTGCCCATGTGCATTCTAAGTGTTATAAAAATAGTTATAGCTGTAACGGTATAAAAACATAATTCAATCAGATTTGAAAAGGAAACCTCTTTCTCCACCTCGCCCATCCAAGACTCAGCCTAAGCCTTAGCCAACGGATCCTGAGAGCATTCACTTCCCCCAGCTGGTCAGTGCAATGACATGATGGGTGGAAAGCTGGGCCCAGACAGTCTAGAGGCTGGAGGCTCTTCTGCCACAATAGTTCTGTCACAGAAACTGCTGTGGGGCTGGCATCTCAGGAGCCACAGGACCAGAGGGGAGAAGCTGGAGTGGTAGCTCTGGGGAAGAGAACCTTGTTCTCAGGGAAATCCCTCTGTCACCTTCAGATCTGGGATCAGGACTCTCGCTGAAACGGTTTCTTCAACTCTGAGTAATCATTTACCATCCTGGCCACCACTTGAGTGGACAGAGAAGGTGTTTGGTACCCATAGCGAAGGAGCTACTGAGAAGAGTGGTCTTTCCACATTTAAAGATGATGTTAGTCTATCTGCACCCCAGGGCTGGGTTGGGCTCTGTCTGTAGCAGCTGGGACAAGCTTCCCTGAGCCATCCACACTCTCACCTGGCATCCTTGATGTCTACACACAGGCATTATTAAGACAGCTGGCTCAGATTGCGGATAGGGGAGGGTGCATCCATAGCTCAAGGCTACCACCTACCTGGGCCACCCAATATTCCCACACTTGGCATTGTGAGCATGGCGTCTCGTACGTACTCGGCACAGTTTTTCTGGGCTCCTCTCCAGACTTGCCTGGGGCACCTCTTCCCCGTTTTCACATGCTCCTCTGAAGGCACAAATGTGAATAGGACAGATGCACCCAGTGTCAACACAGCTCCAAGAAGACGGAAGCTCAGATTTCCCTGGAGCCTGATTTCGCTGGAGGCCAGCTGAGCTCTGGTGCCAGCATCATGGATGCCCCACCAAGGTCCAGGCATCGCCAGGACCAGAGTGTGCTGGCAGCCCCTGTGGGATCTGCAAGCAATCTAGCTTCTTCCTGCCACTATCTTGGCTTGGCCTTAACATACTCTTGCAGAAATGGACCTGCAGTCAATCAGATAAGCAGATGTGGCAGGAGACAGATGCTCTGGGCAGGGGAAGGGAGAGCTAGGGCCTGGCTGTTTCTCAATCTCTGCAGCTTCTCAATCACATCCTAACCAAGACCAGGATGCCCCTCAGCAGTCCAGCCTGTGGAAGTTGTGGTGGCTGGCACTTGGTTCTCCAGAAGGCTGGAACTTGGGGTGAGGGATGCAGAAGCCACCCAGCATCCTCTGCATGCTCGGCTCACGTGGGAGGGGAGATAGAAGGCAGGTGGAATATGGGTCCCAAAATTCGTAGCTTGTAATCTGGAAGCAAAAGACAGCAACATTTTTTTCCCTCTAAATGTTTGAGAGTGTTTTAGCTTGGCTAATGGCTTGAGAACTTCCACGAAGACTCTGGAGTGTTCTGGAATACTGACAGTGCTTTGGACTTCAGTGTTTAGCCCTATCGTGAAGGGGCTGGCAGAAAGCACTCAGCTTCTAAAACCTGCTGCTGCCCCCACTCCAACATTGCCACTTCCTTTACACGCCTCCTCCTGTCCCAGGATGGCCTGGGACCAGAGCCGGGCTTCGCAAAATGCGTGAGGCAGACAAACCCCATGGCAATAACCCTTTCCCCAATCCCATTCAGGCTCAGAGGGGTAGATTCTTTCTTCTAGTCCTCCAGGCCTTCCCCGAGTGAGACTTAGAATCTGACAGCCAGGAGGACCCTGGGGAGACCCCTGAGTCCAGGGTTTGCAATTTTACACACCCTTGCCCTCTACTGATAAGTGTGACAATTCGTGTTGACCTCATCCTGACCCCTGCAATGGTCAGGCCTGGGCCTGTTTTTATTTGCATCCCTAATGACCAAGGTTTTGTTGAGCTTTATATCTTGTGATGTGAATAATGAAAATAATTTTCAAAAATCAATTTCTGAATATAATATTAAATTATAATAATGGATATGTTTATATTAAGGCTCACAGGCGTGGAGTGAGGGGTTTGCACTTGATCCTGAGGGCAGTGGAGAATCATTTACATAGCTCAGAATGAACGCCAGGCTCAGGGCTCGGTGATTTACACAGGTTTTGCCACTTAATTCTCTCATCAACCCTGTTGAGATAGTATTGACAGTTCCATTACACAGATAAGGAAACTGAGGCTTGGGGAGGTTAAATGACCTGCTCCAGCTGTCATAGCTCAGACGGGCAGAGGCAGGATTAGAACTCATGCCTATTTGGCTTCAAAACCCATGTGTTTTCCAAGATTCTGGGTGCCCTGGGGAGCTGTCACATCCCCTTATGGAACCTCTGGGTCTCTGTCTCACCATTTCCAGGCTGGTGCAATGTCCCCCAGTCCCCTTTCAGATGTAACAGTTGGTTCAAGTTTGCTCAGTTGGGCATCTCTTTCTACACTCAGTTAAGCCTGTCCAAATCTGACGTATGTGACTGAGCTCACACGGCCCTCCACCATGAGACCTTCTCCAGACCACTCTCTGCCAATGCTGGCTCCATCCATTTGTGCCCGATCCCTCATCGCCCTCCAATGCTGTCCACTATGGCTGTGTCTAAGGTCCCCCGTAACCATACGGCTTTGGCTTGGGCCAGGCAACTTCCAGCTCAGGGGCCCATCCTCAGCCTCCCCACCCTTCGAGAAGTGGCTAGGGGTGGAGCCTGGACGGTGAGGTGAGAAAAGGGGAGGCAGATGGGGAGGAGGAGAGCGACGCCCTGGGGTGGAACAAGATTTGGCCAAGAAGTGGTGTCAGTCAGCAGCCACCAAGAGTCTTTATCCCTGAGATTAAGGGAAAAGGAGGAAATTCCAGGTGCAAGAAAGGGTCACACGAGGAGTGTTGTCAGATGGAAGTTGAGATGATGGTAAGAGGTGAGTCAGAGGCAGAAGACCTGCGGTGTGCATTAGGCATTATTCCTGCTGGTGGGTGAGGGAGGAGGCCGTATGCACGAGAGGGAGGATGTTTGGACAACTCCATGGCAGTGACACTTTCTTCCTAATGGGGAGGATGTGGGCCTGGACCTCAGAGCCCCACAAAAGAGCTACTATCTGGCCTGTCCTTTTCATGTCCTAGGCCCCAGGGACAGAGAAGTAGTCTGATAATTAGGGTTTTTAATAACTTCCCTCTCCCTTGATTGCCACGCCCACTTGCTGAGGTGTCATCTCACTTCCTGCCCACCAGACATGGGTCATCTGGGAGGGACATGCTGCTGGGTAAGGCAGACAGAGAAACAACCATGTCCCAGGTAACAGGGCAGGGAACACAGTGGCAAATAAGACCCAAGTGGCCCCTTCCTCAAGAAACTCCAGGGCTACCTGTGTGAAGTCAGCATGGTAGTGTTTCTGAGCCATAGTTTATTTACTCACCTGTAAAATCAGGAAGTGTGTAGCCACCCCAAGACATCTGGAAGGTGTCCAGGTCTTGGTGGGCACTTGAAACCAGGTTAGATTACCGTGTCCTTTTGCACAGGGCCAATGCTCCAGGTTTGTTGGACACTGCAGCTGCTCCTGAGCCCCCTCCTTTCTTCCTTCTAACTCGACCTGATAAGGTTAGCTATTGTGGCTTTTATTTATTTTTATTTTTGGCCCATTTTTAAGTTCTTTCTGTCCTAAGTTCTTTACATTCATTATTTGATTGAATCTTTAAAACAACCCTAAATATTATCATACCCATTTTAGAGATGAAAAAACCAAGGCATAGGCAAGTCAGGTAACTTTCCCAAGGTCACACAGCTAATGAGTGAATTAAGGACTTTAAGGTGACACTCAAAGACTGAGTTAAACTGCTTCAGTTAGGAGCAGTACTGAGGGAGGAAGCAGCCTGACCACACACAGACCCTGTAGTGGTATTTGGAGGGCCAATGTTTTATTTTGAAGAACTACACCAAAAGGTCAAAACAAGGACCAGGTTCAGGATGTTGATGAGTAGGTGAAAACCAAGCGAAATTGCTCACAAACACCACTTAGCTTAAATAGCGCTGGCTAATTTATTTCTATCAATAAACTAAGCAGCAACTGAGAGTGAGCAAGAGCAGTTGGGAAGCACATGCTACCTTGTCTGGGACTAGCCAGTCTCCTCTCATGGCCTCGGTCACCACTCGTTCTCAGCCAGCGCGTTTGCTGGTGGTGGTGTTCCTGTCTCAAAATTCTCTGCCCTGATCTGCACAAGGGGCTGGGGTCACTGAATGGTCAGTGCATGGTGGTCGGCTACTAGTTCATTGTGTTCCAGAGCGATCCAGGGAGTCCGTGTGTCACATGACCTGGGTGGCCAGGCTTGGCATGATTAAATGAGACGCTGATGTGAAACTTATTTGATGGTTAAAAGTATCAGGCCAACAAGCCATGCTGGTGGAGGGATTGGGCATCATCTTTCTTGAAGAGACATAACCTGAAGGTCGGAGGGGCTATCCTTGCTCAAGTTTACAGATGAGGCAAGTAGAAAGCAAACTTGAATCTGGGTCTTCCAACTCTTTGTCTCTCCCAACTAGGGCTGTATTCTGAAATTCTGGACTCCAGACTGGCCTGAAAACATGAATGCTTTTAAATGTATGGCTTTCTGTATAAAGAAGGTAGCTTTAGTGAAGAAGGGACGATATCGTGATTTCCCTTTTGTGTGTCGGAGCTGTGTGCATCCTGCTCCTGACGCAGCTCTGCCAGCATGCGGGCTTTGTTCTCACATGTAGGACGGTTCCTGGCACATGCCACGTGCTGGATACCTACCGGCCCACTGAATGAGTCACGGAACTTTGTCGTTTCCAATCAATACCTCGGCCTCTGAACCCAGGACTTCCAAACTAGTGTTGAAATAGCCTGGGGTCTCAGAAGAAACTTCTCAATTTCACAAAACCCTTTCCTAATGAGGGACATTGTAAACAGGAAACTTGGGAACATAGGCTGGTAGGAGGTGGTATAAAAGTAAAGATAGAAGTGAAACCAAGTTCAGAGAGGAAAGAAAAACAGTCAAGGACTAAATTTTGAAAAGATCTGTTTGTATGTTCACTTATTTATATTATACACCACTTTTTCTAGAAAGTATTTAAGATGACTAAAGTGCGCAGGAGAGGAAGTGGAGATGTGTGCAGTGGGGTATGGAGGAAAAGGCATGGATCGAAGATCCACAGATCCAAATCCTCTGCCTTTTCCTAGGGCTGTGAACTTAGGCCAGTTAATTCACCAGCCTGAGCCTCAATTTTCCCAACTGTAACATAGAGGTTGTCAAAGATATATATATCTTTGACACTATATATAAAGTGCCCATCAGGGTAGCTTCATGGCACACCATGGACCTCGAGTGATTGGAATCTATTATTATTGTTATTTTACCAAAAAGGAGGAGAGAGACGCATCCTCACCATCATCACCATCACCACCACCACCCTTATCATCATCACCATCATCATCATCATCATCGTCACTAATATTTATTGACTGCTCACTATGTGTTAAGCACTATTCTAAGTACTTTACAAACACTAACTCATTTAATCCTCACAACCTTGTAAGTAGAGACATGAGGAAAGAGACGCATAGATTGGTTAAGTAACCTGTCCAAGATCACACACCTGGGACGTGGCATCAGTTAAGTAAGGTGAAAGCTCCTGCCATCGTCAGGCTGTGCACACAACCTGAGCGTAGGGTCATCCTACACATGCTCTAGGATGTAACCAGATGACAAGACCAGTAGCCTTCCTGCTGCCGAGTGACAGACAGAATGTGAAAGAATTCTAACCTGCAAAGCAATATTCAAACAGGAGGCTTTCCAGTGATGGCTCAGATAAAATATACCCTCGGCAAGCACTGTGCACTTCAGATTATCCAAGCTCTCCTTCTTGCATAAAACTAGCCCCTTCCTCTCCCTGCTTGCTGAACAACGGGGAGCAGAGGAACCCCACTGATTTCCTATTTACTCCTTGTAGCCCATCACTCAATGTCCTCAGGCAGGCCAGTCATCTTGTCCCAACAACCGCAGATGAGATGCAGCAAACTTATACCCTTTGGCGCTTGTACTATTGGAAATAAACACACAGAGGAAATCTCTGCTTAAAATGCATGCAATGTTCCTGTACAATACACAGGCGCTTTCTAAGACAGCCATTTCACTTGGTGGTTGGGCGCACAGGGCTCCAAATTCAACAAGAGTGTTAGTGAATTGAACCAATTCATCTGCTTCGACCCAGTGTAAATGTATACACCAGTGCGGCCGTGGGTGTCTGTGTGCAGCCAGGGAGCATTTACACGGCAAGAGTTGGGCCTGAAGAGTTGGGATTGGATCCCTCCTCCCCACTTTGCCCCTGGTGCTCAGCGGATTCTTCCCTTCCTTGTTCAGTGGTGGAAATTCTCTGCACGGGATGAGCTCACAGCCTGAGTTTCTGGCCTCTGGCTGAGGAAACAACGGACCTCTTGTGATGTCCTTTTCCTTTTCCTTTGTGGTTTTGGGCCATCGCAACAAGTGTGGGTGACAGACTCTCACAAACTCAAGGAAGAACAGGCAAAAGGGGACAGCCTTAAATGCTCTTTGACCCAAGCACAGATCTGTCCTTTAGGAAAGGTGCCATCTGTAAATGGAGAGATTTGGAAGTGAAACTATCAGTACATGAGCAAAATATCGTAGAGAATCACTCAACCTTTATCACTCTTCTTTTATCTTGTTACATCCCCATTTTATAAATGAGGAGGCTGAGGCACAGAGAGGTTACACCACTCTCCTCGAGTTGCACAGGTTGCAGTGGCAGATCTGAGATTCACATTTAGAGAGCCTAGCTCAACAGACCGTGTTCAAAATTGCTAGGGTTCCTCTCTGTTGCTTCATTATCTGGGACAGCACAGTCACTATTTCAGCTTTCAGGTGTCTGCTCTAAGAGCCAATTCTTCTTTGTGATAGGTGCAAACTTGGCCAAGTTCTTTCTGGGTCTCAGTTTCCTTGTCTGTAAAATGGGGTAATATTATCCATGTGACATATCCTGTAGCATCATAATGAGGAACAAAGGATATAGAAAATGTAATCAAAAGAAGTGTAGATTGTGAGGCGCAGTTAAGAATTATACATGGTTATAGTGCTTCTTGATTTATAATGTGTTTTACTCATGCTACTAAATCTTCATGCCAACCCTTTCATCCAAGTGTTATCAATCCCAATTCAAATATGAGGAAATTCATACTCAAGGAGAAAAAGTGACTTTCCTAAGGTCCAGGACTTAAACCAAGGTCTTCTGAATTCAAGCCCTAGAGTTTTCTATATGACTCTTTTATGCTAAGAGTTTACAGGTTTCGGGGGGTATGGACAATATTGTGTTCTTTATTTTATTTATGTTACGTTATGTTATTTTTATTTTATTTTATTTTCAAGTCTCCCTAATCATTTAGCATAGTGACTTGAACATGGAAAGGATTTAGTTAATTTGTTTTTGACTGAATGAATCATGAGTGGATGGAGAAGAGGCTTAATTAACCAGAAACTTGGGGAAATGCAAGTCTGATTGAGTTTCTCACGAATCTAGAATCATCCTGGAACAAAGGCATTGAAAATATATCTACAAGGTTCCAGCTCACTCTCTGTCTCTCAGGAAGAGAAGTGTAACACACACGAGTGAATCTTCAATGGTTGCCTAAAAATCTTACAATGTCTCTTAGTCATGCAATTATGGAACTTCTAGAACTAGAATGCATCTCAGAAGTCATCTGATCCAACTTTCTGCTCAGTGGATAGATTCCCCCATCACTGTGAACTCAGTTGATGGCTGGAGACCCAGGCCAACCCATCCCCTCTATCACTTTTCACAGTTGAAATCAGATAATCTGGATTCAAGTATCAAACCGTTTATAAGAAATACAACCTTGAGCAAGTTCTTTAAGTACTCTATGCCTCAGTTTCCTGATTTGTAAAAGCACACTTTGACTCTGCTTTTTTCTCTTACCCTCACACTTGGGAGATGCTCCCATAACAATATATAGAGACCTGCATAATGCTTTTAACATAAACATACACACACTAAATTATTTAATCAGTTCCCTACCAACATAGGTCACTGCCTATTTTTTGCTGTTGCAAATATTCTTATAATAAATACCCTTGAACAGAAAAAAAGTAGTACCTACTTCTTAGGTTGTTGTGACAAATAAATTGATTCACATAAAGCATTTAGAATGGTGCCTGGCACGTAATGAGCACTCTATAAATGCTAGCTATTATTACTTTAATTTTTGTTAACTGAATAATTGGAATAACTGGAAGAGGAAATAAAGTGAGAAAACGTGAAGCCCATTAAGGGAATGTATCAGTTCTGACTAAGTTTAGCTGTGAGCAACGGTTGTCAATGAGGTAGAAGTTTATTTACATCCTACATTCAGGAAGTTTGGAGGTGGTCCGTCCTGGGCTACAACGACACTCCATGGCATCAGGGATTCAGGCATCTTTAATCTGAATCCTCCATTACGTGTGGCTTCTCTTGGTTATCTTATGGTCCCCATCGGCTGCTGGAGCTCTAGCCATTATCACTACATTCCAGCCAGTGGGAAGGAAAAAGCCTGGGGGGAAGGTCAGGGAAAAAGGGCACAACTTTGCTTTTTAAACCACCCCCAGCAAGCTACACATAGCACTTTAACCCTATTGGCCAGGGCTGAGTTACATGGTCATACAACTGCAAGGAAGGCTGGGAAGTATAGTCTTTCATCTGGCAGCCAGGTGACCCACAAAAGTCATGGATCTAAGTGCTGTGGAAGAGGGGGAGAATAGGTATTGGGGGACAATCTGTAATCATTGCTACAGGGAGTTTGGGGAATTTGGGGAAAGGCAGTTCTGACACCTTTGCTTTGAGAAAGAGGAGTCTTTTGGTCCAAGCTAAGATTTTGGGATCCACGCCTCAATGATTTTCATTAAAACCACCTCCTCCCCAATCCATGGCCTCTCTGAGTCCTGGTCCAGCAGGGCACTATAGCAGGGTAGAGACTTCCCCTCCCCATGGTGGGGGGTGCATGCTCTGCTGGCTTAGCTCTCGGATTTACTTGGCAGTAGTCTGAGATGTGCCTGTGAAGATCTGTGCATCATGTGTGGCTTGTGGAATCAGCTTGCATGACTTATGTTGTCAGAGATGAGCTGGATCCCAGGTCAGACCTTGCAAGTTTTAGCTGCTTTTCTTCTATAGAGAAAACCATCCCTGATAGGATCTCTCTAGGGCTCTTCTTCCCACCGTGCAGTGTAGACTTCCCAGTTACTTAAAACATCTGGTAAGTCACCTTCTCGCTGATTGGGACCTCTCTGTATTCATTAGAGGGCTTCCTCTTATTCTGGACCCGATCACTCCTCGTTCCAACAAGTGTTCACCATCTAAAGGAGACCCACCTGCAGCAGGACTTGTGTCTGGATGCACGATAAGTAATTTCTGGAAATCAAAGCAACCTTGGGAGCAATTATTCTCCCTCCATGGAGGATTATCTCTCTTTTTCTCTCCATGTCTCCCTCTTTCCCTCATTCCTTCTATTTGGAAATGCCACATAACTTGGGGCAGGTGTATTGGCCACCTCGTGACCCACTTCCTCAGGCAGAGACCTCAGAGAGGACAGGATGTAATTGGGAGTGAAAGATGGCCTTAGACAAAGGGTAGGACTGAGAGAGATTGCTGCAGTCATGGACTCCAGTGAGGGCCCTTTTGTTTTTCCAAGGAGCTGACCACATTTGTGTGAGGGTATCTCCTGTCTGCGGCCAAATGGCGGCATAGATGGGGTTGGTCTCAACACCCTCCAGCTCCACTTCATAAACCTTCTGCTTCCTCCTGGGCTCCCCTAAACCCAGCTACTTCATGCTCTGCCCATCTTCATCTCTCTCAAGCACCTAACAGTTTTCCATTCTTTTAAATGTTTCTTAGCTACTCCGTTACTAACTTCTCCATCTTAGCGTTTTCACTAACTTCCACTTAGCACTTTTAGGGAACTGGGCTAGAGATGAATAAGTCTCTACAAGAAGTGTTGACTGACTAACCAAGCTTGGAGAAACAATATGATTTGGGGTAGTAAGATAAATGTTAGGAATTTTTTAAAAATCATTAATGTTTTCGTCAAGAGTTTGGTGATCAACCCACCCAAGATTATACAGACAGTAAGTTGCGGAGGTGGGGTTCAAACCCAGATTCTCTGCTGATCACCATCCCCGGCCCCAAGGGGGATTTCAGAAAGGTTAACAGGGTGACATTTGGGGGCAGATGGGTCTTTCAAGATAGGTCTTGCCCCTCTCTCGCAGACTGGCTATGCTCTCCTAGCTTGGACCTGGGCTCAGGGAGTGGGCCTCCAGAATAAACTAAATATATGAGAGCTTGGGTTCACAATTCCACTTGAATCTAGCTGGGAGGAAACTTGACCAGGAATCACAGAACTCTGGAGGTGAACCAGAGGCAAGTTTTTGCAGGAGAAATTGGAATGAGGCTGGGGCAACATTTCCACCTCTTTCTTCTCCTCGACTCAACCTGAGAGTACGTCAAATAATGTGGTTTCAGCTCCGCTTAGCTTCTTTCAACCTGAAAGTCAAAGCTTCTCTCCAAGGGAGGGAAACCTGCATGAACTGAAACTGAAATAAGTTAACTCAAAGCCCTGTGAACTGAAACTGTTGAATTTCACACAGCTCCAGTTCATTTTTCTCTTCTCCCATCCACCCCCACATCCCCAAATCATATTCATTCAGGGAACAAGTCAGATTTAGATGTTTTTCCAATTGCCAGGCTCACAAACCCATCCACAAACCAAAGTTATATTCTATGGTTATAAGTTGGCTAAAAGCGGCAAGGAATTATGCTTGGCTCGTCTACCTCTGGGTTTGACACATTGGGCTAATCAAAAGGATCATTCCATTCAGGGTAGAAAGCTCTCTGCATGGAGGGCTGGACCAATTTCCAGGACACCTGGGCTATTGGAAGGGCTTTCGGGGATGGCAAGCAAATGTCTTCTTTCCTTCCTGCCCTCTCCCAATAGTCTCTTCCCTTCCACAAAAGGACTTGAATATCAGATTTACCCAAGGATAGCTGTTCAGAGGGCCTGACCCTGATGCAACTAAAGGAAGTGGGTGAGAGAAGGTGGGCTCACCTAATGCTGGAAAAACCAGTGGGTGACTATGGAATGTGATTTGGATATTTCCACGTGGGGGATGCCTCCAAAATGTCATCCCCATAGTTCAAAATGCCCACCACTGGGGTCCTAAAGGAGGTCATCAACTCCAGGAAGTGAATTGAATGTAGAAAGCCTGCTGATAGCATAGCAATTCTGTCTCCACTGGGCAAATTGGATAGAAAGAAATAATTTTACAGGACAGGAAAATGTGCCAAGGAGAAATTCCTTTGTCACTTGGGTGGGTTTCTTTACCACTTTGTACTTTACTTGAGTCCTCAACTCATGGGGCAAGAGAAGGGACCTGAGGGGATGAAGGGAGCCAAATGGAATGGAAATGACTATTTAATTGTGTCTATTTTGCAAAGATGCTATCATGTATGGGGTCTTAATTCATTTTCTCATTATGTGTTTACCAATGGCTGTTCTGAAACCAGAGACAAGCCCACGGTCAACTGTTTAGGAAGTAGCTGAGCTGGGATTCAAACTCCCATCTCTGACTCCTTCCATAACTGCAATGCTTTCTTTCTAAAGGAAGGGATTTTCAAGATCGCCCAGGACAATCTGCCCATTTTATTTAAGAGCAAACTAAGGCCAGAAAAGTAAACAACTCACCTACAATCATACAGCTAGGTGGTGTCAGAGCAGGGGAAGACCATGTTTGTTGATTCCTAGACCACGAATCTTTCGACTACACCACACAATTGCATCAAGGAGAACCAAAAAGTCCTTTGCAAAGGCCAGTTAAAAATACCAGAGTATGACTATAGGGCAGAGAGAAGAGTAAGTTATATTTTAGACATTATCAGGGGAAATTATATATGAGCCTTCTTGCCACAAGTTTTCATTATTTCATAAGCAGAATATTTCTTACTGTTGCAAAAATAAACCTAGCATAGCAAATGCTGGAATACTTTGTGAATAGATTCTCTATAGGTATGGAATAAAAATACCACGGTCCAGGTGATTGTAATGTGTCGCCAGAGCTTAGAACCACCGCTAAAACTCAATGTGAGTCCTTTTATTAACTTCTTTACCTTTAAACTCACCAAACTAAATAAAAGTGTTTTTAAATTAACTTAATTATCATAAGTTGTGATATTAAGGCTGTGAATTAAGATCCTGGCTTTGTTGGGTGCCATTTGCAGAATTTCAGTAGACCTACTGGATTGCAGATGGGTAGATGTTTCTCCTTGTCTGGAACCCACGTTATATTTAATGTAGGCGTAATTCAGAGTACATTACCGTGAGAGAAGGAATTCTACTATACGTGCTCTTCTGACCCTGAGATTTTATGATTTAATGTGTATTATGTCACACACCCACCTATATTTATACATAAAATATAGATATCTGTGTACGACTTAACTGAAATGATTGTAAGTTTTTTTTTATTTCTTTGTCAGAGTCAATGATTTTGAAGAAAAGTGACGTTATTTCTGGGGAGAGATTTCTTGCCTCTTCCACCGCCTTGGTGAAAATCTGGCTCGGAACAATACGTCTTCTGTGAAACGTATTGCACAGAAAGTTGTGGAAATAAATCTTCCCTCTCACCACTCGAGCTGAAGTCAAACCGAGTAGAGCACAGAGGCTTTGGAAGGATTGGCGCTCTAAGGAAGAAAGAAGAGTGTCCCGAAGCGGAAGGGGTTGATGGGGGGAGGCCCGGAATAGACTTCCCCTCTGGCAACTGTTGTGTGGCACTGCGAGGGTAGGAGTTAAGGCAAAAAAAGAATAGAAAGCCCTCCTTAATAAATCTTTGGCTCTCACCTTTCACACCTCTTTAGTGGGGAGTCAACAGCATGAAAGGGGACGTGGGGCTCTACTTGCTTAACGCCCAGCTTTACAGATGAGAGAAACCCCACCGGCGAACTGGAGCCAGCCACATCCCAACTCCAACTCCACGAGCAGTCACAGGCAGAGTTCTAGCTGGTGGGCCGCCGTGGGGGCCCAGCTGACTGGGGGCAGGATCTTAAATGGGGGTTCTCTAAGACCCCCCACAGTCTCCAGCCGCTCACATTCATTCTGATGAAGCTGCTTGTTTTCAACTGTTAGGGCTAGAAATCTGGGGGAAGAGCCAGCTGGGTGGATCTACGTCCTTTGTGAGTTAAGATTGTAAATAACATTTATTCTATTTAATTAATTTTAGTCACCTTCTCCACGGGGCCTGCCCGCATCACCTTGTTAAATTGCACCTGACCACCCCCGCCCCCCGCCCCGGCTTACCTCTCCCTTTTTGCCATAGCCTGTGTCACTTTCGCACACGTGGATTCATTGGCTTATTTATTATGTTTATTTCTCCCTGCTCATGGTAAGGTCCTGGTGGCCAGGATCTTTGTTTTGTTCGCAGATGTCCCCAAACCTCTAGTATAGAAGGTGCACAGTAGGTGCTTTGTCAATATTTGTGGACTCAAGAATGAATCAAAGCCCTCACTGTGTGACAGGCACTGCGCTGAGTTCTTTCACGGTGATTCATGGAATCCTGAAAACACCTCCTCAGGGCACATTCTATTACTGTCCCCACCTCATACATGAAGAAACCAAGGCTAATGAATTCAACCGATTGCCAGAAGCTGTCTGAACAGCTTGATGAGTTAGTTCCCCAAAGGTCACTGGCAAAGCCACAGTTGCCCCCTGCTCCCTGTTCCCGCCCCTTCTGTGGTAAAGGCTGGGCTTCCAGAAATTTCTTTGAAGGAGAAGCCCTGTACTCTGTGGTTCTTGAGGCACTTTCTGGCCTTGCTGTGGGTTCCTGCAACCTGATGTTCCAAACAGAGGCATTTGCTAATTTCCTGAAGAAAGCTCCAGGAAGTCTTGTACTCGGGTAAAAGCTGTTCACGGTAGGTGAGAAAAAGGGAAGTTTTCAGACCACCACGCACTCGGAGGTTTCATTTTCAGTGTTGTGTGGAGCTGACAAATAAACCTATCTGAGTTGGCTCTCCTTCGCCTCCCGCCTCACCCCTGCCTCTCCTCTTTTCCAGATTCATGTGAATGTTTTGGTTAACTTTATCCCCGCCTGTGTTATTGTTGTTATACCACATATTAACGTGGTGCTTCTGTAGCCGAGAGGAGTATGGTTGAGTTACAGTAACAAGCTACAAGCTGAAGGAAAGTGCTGTGGTTTTTGGCTGGTCCAGTCCCAGATATACACCCGCACATCTGGACAGGAGATCATGTGACAGCTTGAAAAGCCAGAAACATATCCTGGATACCATAAAAAAATGGGTTCTGTTAAATTAAAAAGGCTTTAAATACTGGGTCAGCTGGTTTGAGGGTCTTTATTTCTCTCTCTCCTTTTTCATTGTTCTGGAATGTGTTGTAAGATTTGTGATTGCTGAAGACTTAATTCAATATTGTGAACCCATCATATTGTGAATTTGTTTGCAAATTTTTCTGAGGTTCAGCCAGCCCTTCTCCACTTTCGTAACTTCAGGCATGGCTGGTCGATTTTGGGATCAGGACTTGGTATCTTGGTAAAAAAAAAAACACTCTAGAAAAAAAAAATAATCTCTCTTCTTTACCACTTGCCAGCCCCTTCCTCAGATCCCTCCCAAGAAAAGCTTTAAAACCTCTGGCCTGTCTCCCTTTACAATCTTTAAGACAGATCCTGGAGGGTAATCAGCTATGAAACATTACTGGTGAAGAGAAATGTCATAGTTCTCTTTGGATAGAATCCAGAACAGATTGGAAATAAAAAGTTTCTTGAGATGAACGGATGTTAAACACCAAAGTATGGTCAAGACTCTATTCCTGCAACTCAGGAAAAAATACATCTATTTTCTTTTTCTTACGCAAATAAAACATTCTTGTGTTGCCCGCTGGACATATCTTTCTCCTTGACTTACCAAGATTGCAGAAACCAGGATTAAACAAGGCACCCATTCCAAAACCAAAAATCTGTTTTCTCAAGCTATCAAAGAATGAATAACTTTGGAAGTGAGCATGTGATAAAAAGACAAGATAGGAAAATTGTGCCTCCTTTCTTTTTTAGGAATAAACAGCCAGTTAGGCAGAGTGTTCTCTGTTGGCATTTGTGTCATCTGCTGGTGATGGTTCATCTTTCAACTTAGGAAAAAGTAACAGAAACAGTATTGGTAAAATACTGCCAGCTTTGGGTTTTCAAAAATATGTGAAATTATCTTATTTTAACATATTCATTAGTTCAGTGCTTCTCTTCCCAGCATTAGACTGTCAGCTTCCTGTGAGCAAAGATCTTGTCTTACTCACTGTTGAGTCCTCAGCGCCTAGAACAAGGTCTCACCTCAGTGCTGCCCAGCTTTGAGTTGGGTGTCTGTGTGCCCTTCTCCGCCTTGCTCTGTGCCTCGGGGCTGACTTATATGAGCTGTGTCAATGGGCTCCGTGATGGTTAAGTTTATGTATCAAGTATATGTGATGGTTAAGTTTACGTTGATTGGGCCTGGGGTTGCCCAGATAGCTGGTAAAACATTTTTTCTGGGGGTGTCTCTGAGGGTGCTTCTGGAAGAGATTAGCATTTGATTCAGTAGACTGAGTAAAGAGATCCACTCTCACCAATGAGGGTGGGCATCATCCAATCCATTTAGGGCCCTAATGGAACAAAAAGGCCAAAGAAGGATGAATTCTCTCTATTCTTAAGCTGGGACGTCCATCTCTTCCTGTCCTCAGACATGGGAGCTTCTGGTTCTCAGGTCTTTGGATTCCAAGATTTACACTAGCAGCCCCCAGTTCTCAGGCCTTATACCACCGGCTTTCTGGTGCTCCAGCTTGCAGATGGCAGATTGTGGGACTTCTTGAACTCTATAACTGCATGAGCCAATTCCTATAATAAATCTCCTCATATACATCTCTATATATCTCTTGGTTCTGTTTCTCTGGAGAAACTTGCCTGACACAGGCTCTCTGGCCCTCTAGCCTACCTTTGGATATAGATGTGGGTAGCAGGGTACATCAGCCTACAGGTTGACTGAGTCCCTTGACTGTATCCACAGATCCTCTCAGGCCCAGGGATGGTAATGGCCCCCTCCTTCTGGTCCCGGGGCACTGCACTATTCCTTGTAATAGTATCTTCATTAAATTCATAAAATGACTCCATTTGAAGCTATCTGTTTCCTCCATTATCTATATCCTGCTGGGGTCCTGACTGACGAAATTAAGATTTACTGAATGAACAAATGAATGAGGCTTCACTGTGGTGACCCATGCTTCGGATAACTGCAAGAAGTCGGTTCCACAGCCATTTCCTCCCATATTTGGTTCTTTAGAGATGTGGTTGTCACCATTATTTCAAGGCTCCAAGGACGTGCTGAAGTTGTTTTTCTCCAGTGACAACCCACAATCTGCTCCAACCCCACCCTTACTTGGTTTCTCTTGTGATCAAAGATACGAACAAACAAAGCAGTTTGCCGCCTTTAAAAAAGTCCATTATTGAATCACCTACCTGTTTGTCCTTTCATTAATTCACGCATTTATTTGGCATTCCATAGCAATGTAATAAGCACCTACTATGTGCCATGCATTTAGGGATGGCAATTTTATTTCATCTTGAATGCCACCTAGGAGATTCCTAGAGCGCGGCATTCCAGAGAATTCTGAAGCAGTCTGAGATCAGTGGGAAAATGTGCCAAGATCAATTAGTACTTCTGCCATGGACAGAGGAGTAGAAGCACATACGACCAGTATTTGCCATCCCTGTGTTAGATGTCACTGAGTGAGGAAAACGGTAAAATGAAAAAATTCTAGTAACAGGATTATTTTTGCTGCTTCATGTTAAAATTGCATGCTTGCTCAAGAGTTTCTGGTATAAAATCACTACCACTCCTCAGACACACCCAAATGGTCATTTGATTGTACAAAAGTAGCACTGACCTGATTTTCATTATTTACATTTTAGTTTGTATTTGCTGGGTTACAAACACAAATTAAATGGAAAATTTTAAATCTAACTTTCCTAAAATGTAAATCACGGACTGCAATGACTAGACAGTCCCCAACCTTAATTAAAATGAAGGCTAGCTAGCTGGTTTTTATCACTTTTGGATAACTTGTCACAACCATCACCCAAAGGTCAAAGGCATCCTTTCTGAAAAGCTTTTCTCTCCAGATCTCTCTTTCTGGATTTTCTGAACGAGGGAACACACATGAGGAAAGTAACTGTCCTTAGCTTTCCATTCTTGATTACAGTCAACATTGGTTCTATATCCACCTCAACTCGTGACACTGGATTTGACACAAGATTTCCTTGAATTGAACTTCCTGCGTCCCGGGCACGCACTCCTCTGGGGTCAGGTTTCCTGACAGCCCTCATTTGGCACCTAATCCTCTTTTTGAACCCTGTTTCTTTTCTACTCCCGAGCTCAGCAGTTCTGAGCCTTCATCTGACAGGAGGGGATTACATACTAAGAGCTAAGATTTATTGAGCACTTATACTGTGCCAGGCTGTGTACTAAATGTATTTTACTAAATGCGTACACATTCGGTGCTAAATTAGTACACTAAAGGTGTAATAAATGCTTTCTATCAGGGATCAGCAAAGCTCTTTCTGTAAAGGGCCAGAAAGCAAACATTTTCAGCTTTGCAGGCCATATGCTCTCTGGTGCAGTTACTCAACTTCACCACTGTAGTGTGAAAATAGCCACAGACAATGTGTAAACAAATGGGGATGGCTGTGTTCCAATACAACTTTATTTACAAAAATGGGCAGTGGGTTCAATTTGGCCTCCAGACTGTAGTCTGCCACCCTTGCTTTATATGAATTGCCTCATTTAATTTGTGTAAAAATCTCAGGTGGTAGGTACTGGTTAACTAGATTAAGACACGAAATACGATGTACTAGAGCCAGAATTCAAACTCAGTCTAGTGGTCCCATTTTTAAACCACCCTTCTTCTGAGTTTTAGAAAGTACCAAACATTGATCCACTTCTCCCTGCACAGGGGCCTCCTGGGACTCCCAGCGTCCCAGCCTGAGTCCTACCAGCTCTCTCCTTCCTCTCTTTCCCTCTCTCAAAAAGGTCACCCTTCTCGGGCATTCATTTCCTCTGAACTCACTGTCTGTCCTTAGCATTAGGTTTGGCATCAACCCCAGCAACTCCTAAATCCTCTTATAGTCTGAGTATTAAGTCCTCTGCCAGACTGGGGTTTCTCTCAGTCTACATACAATTGGGATGAAATCACGGGATGAAACCAAAGAGCTCACATTTGAACAATGCCTGTTCAATAAATATGTTGACTATCTCGTGGTTTTGAGTTCGACCCTTTAGTTCCACTGTTATTTGCCATGTGACCCTAGGCGTATCAAAATTGCTTGGTTTCTTATCTATCAATGGTGATTGAAAAAAAAACAACCCGTAAGTTTGTTGTGAGGACTTGCCAATAAAAGCATTAGGCAGCCATGGAGATAAGGAGTGAGGGGATGCCAAGCCAGACCTTACTGTTTTCCTTTTCATTTCCTTGTTTTGAGGGATGGCTGTAAAAGCACCTTACTCACTGTGAGTTAGTGGTGTGTACTTGCGTCTGGTGGCCCTTCTGTCCCAGGTGAATGAGTGGAAAGCTGCAGTAACATGTCTTCATCTCATGCTCTGGGTACAGAGCCCAGCACAGGGTGAGTGGGAGGAGCACCACGTTCAAGCTTTAGGCCTTGTCATCTGTGCTGAGTGAAACTCCAGCAGAGGATGGGTCCATGGATCCACCCACTCATTGGGCCAATGTTTATTTCATGCCAGCTCTGTGCCAGGCATGACACTGGGCCTGGAGAATGTGGTGGTGAACAACACAGACTAGGTCTCCCATTCTAAGGAGAGTCACAGACACTCAACCACTTCTCACTGAGTGATAAGTGCTGTGAAGCAAACAGGTGCCAGGAAAGCTTATGACAAAGAAGGACCCCAAACTGAGGGGAGGAGAGCTCAGGGAGCTCCTACCTAGAATATGCCTTCACTCTCCTCCACCCACTCACCCTGGCTGTGTGAAGGACCTGAGGACAGAGGAAGTTGGGGGTTCTGAGGAAATGAGCTCAGAGTGCTTAGGGTCTTGGGGGTATGAGTTGAGGCCAGAGAGACAGGTAGAGGCCAGAAGAGGTGGTGCTTTGTAGGTGATGGGAAGGAGTATTGATTTTATCCCAAAGATAATAGGAAGCTATTAAAAGGTGATAAACCAGGAATGATGCGATCATGGATGGGCTAAGAACATGCGGGACCAAAAAGATATTGATTGGTCTTAAAGCTTTTGAGGTAAAAATTTGGCCCCGACCAACTTTCTTATCCTTGCTCACTATTTCCTTACATTCTCCAACCCTTCTCTCTAACAGATGGGTCTTCTCTATATCCCTCGAACCCCTACTCCATTGCCACACCTATGGCAATCCCCTACTCCCCATAGGAAAGTTCTCTCTGTTCCTCAGTACTTACTTAAGTCCTGCCTTCCTTTAGGACCAGCCCGTGTCTCATCTCTTCCGTGAAGACTTCCATGAAGGGTGGCCCTTCATCAAATTACAAACTGTAGTCAACACTATAGGCAAACAAGAAGGAGAAGGCCAAAGTTCTCCTAACTGCTTACCTAAGTTTTACCCCCTAAAGTCCTTTCCAAAAATCTCAGCTCTAGGTCTTCTCTCCAAAACATGTATTTTTTTCTCAACAAGAAATTGTCTACAGGCCATTAAATACTACCCTTGCTCATCCAAATGCTACCCATCTTTCACCATGGACCTCAGAATCACTTCTCACAGGAATCCTCCCTGACCACTGCTGCGGGAAGAGACTTTGATCCATCCCTCCTCTCAAGTATCACCCACTTGTTGGTTATTGTTAATTAATAAGACAAAGTAAACAAAACAGAGCTTTGTCTGCATATCCACCATGCTTCCTAACTTGACGTAAAGTTTTTCAAGGGCAGAGACCATGCCTTGTGACTCTTTCTATATTCCTCCTCACTGACGGAGCATCCTGAAGATGTTCAATAAATACACATTTCTTGATATTTCTTGATATTTTGATCTGAGGTCACATGCTCATTTGCATGCCTGGCTTTGTGGAAGATGAGAGCTTCTAACATTGTCCCTTGAAGTCCTTCTCCCACCCTGTTGTCAGAGAGATTGTCCTAAAACTTACCTCTGTGTGATTTCCCTTCTTACAGCCATCCCCCTGACTCCTTCTTGGCCATGTAATAAAATCTGAGCTCTTTAGAACAGACCTTTCCTGCACCTCTAGCTGTGTTTTAGTTTTCTGCTGTTGTGTAACAAATTACCATGAACTTAGATACTTGAAACAACTCATATTTATTGTTTCACAGTTTCTATGTGGCAAGAGTCTGGGTATGACTTAGCTTGGCTCTCTGCTTCAAAGTCTCAACCAAGCTGAAGTTAAGCTATCAGCTGTGGCTGTGGTCTCATCAGAGGTTCAACTGTGGAAGAATTTATCTCTAAGCTCACTCTGATCGTTAGCAGAATTTATTTCCTTGTGGTTGCAGGACTGAGGCCACCTTTGGCTACTAGAGACCTCCTGCAGTTTCTTGACATGTGGGCTTCCACTTACTTCCTGGCAACTTACTTTCTCATAGCCAGCAAAGGAAGGAGAGACCCCAGGGCGAGTCTGCTAGGAGTCTTATGTAATGGAATAGAATCACTGCCATCACTTTTGCCATATTTTATTGGTTAGAAATAAGTCATAGGCCATTTCTGTTCCCAAAGTGAAAGGGTCATAGAAGGGTATGAACCTTGGAGGTGGGCATCTAGGCTCTGTCTGCCACAGGCTGCATCTTCCTCCACTGCTTCTGAAAAGCGGATTCTGGCAATACCAGATGTTTCTACTTCTGTAAACGTACCACATCCATTTACATCTCTAGGAATTTACATATGCATTTGTATCTGACTGAAATGTCCTTCCCTATTTCATCTTCTCCAGTAATTCTTCTTGAATGACTTCTACCTTAGAAAATTTAATCATTCCTGTGATACCGCTTTTCTCTGGACCCATGTCTGTGGTCATGCTCATCAGGCAGAGAGGTAACTTACCTGTATATCTCTGCTGCATTAGACTGTAATTTCTTTGAGTTTGGGAATATGTGTTCTTCATTTTTCTATCTCCAGTGCTCAGATCTAACATTTGATTAATCAACCTGGAGAATGTGTGAAAGATGGCTTACTTAACGGAAAATGGTCATTGATCTAAAATGGAGGTCTGCAACCTTCTCTTACCCCATAAATTTTGAAAATTTATTTACCCTTTCAGATATTTTTTAGTTGATATCTATACTGGTCGGTTCTTGTTAGGTTATGCTGCTATAACAAACATACTCCAAATCTTCGTGGCTTATAAGAGCAGTCTTATTTCTTGCTTACATGATACCTTGGTGGCAGGTTGTCTACGGCTCTGTTCCGTATGTCTTCTTCCTTCTAGGATCTGGGCTGAAGCAGCACCTGTGTCTTGGACATGCCATTCCTGTAGCAGATGGAAAAGAGAGTTCTGGCTGAACCGTGTGGTGACTCTTAAAGCTTCTGTGCAGCTATGGCGTCCATCGCTTCTGCTCACATCCCATGAGCCAAAGCATGTCACGTGGCCAAGGCTGACTCAAATATATTCCTCTTATAAGAATGAGGCAGCAAACAAGGGAAACGAACATACAGTCTACCACACATCTACAATTTTTAATCATAAGTTTAATAATTGCAAATGTTCTAATTTCTGGCATATTGTGTATGTGCTTTAAATATATCTTTTGTCAAAACTTTAGAGCTCATTCAGTTTGTGAAAATTTCCAGTCATAAAAAACCCCCTTGGCAAAGGTGGTTCACATGTTTAAATAAATCAGTCAGATCAGCCTTATTTTTTGTCAGAAAAAAATCTGACTTAAAATTTCAATTCAAATACACTTGTTGATATGTTCCTATGGCAACTATTCATTTCTAATTCATAGATAGGTGGATAGTCACACAGTTAAAAGCACAGAGCTCTGCCATTAATTGGTGTCCTGGAAGTCATAAGGTTCTGCTCCTTCTAAAGTCCTATTGCTTTGCTGTCAAGAAGTTCCTTTTGGAACAAGGCGTTATTGAATTGTCCTCTTGTTTGGTGTCCCGAGGTTTTGACTCACCAAGGTAATGCCCCAAAGCAAGACTTGAATGGGCAAGAAATAAATCATATTTTGTCAAGTAGGAAAATGGTGCCTGTGAAAGGGGAAGTGAAAAGCAGACATGGCAGACTGGAGGTGCTGGTTTTAAGAGCATTTACGGATGTTGAGGATCTGGAACGTGATTCTCTTAAACTAGTCATGCCTGTGCACCCCCTGGGAATTCTTTGGGCCCCGTAGGAGTACACACACCCAGTTTGAACATTGCTTCTGTAAGACTTGGGATGCTCTAGGTGTGGGTAAAGGTGAAATGAATGGAAGGACCTCAATGAAAAAAAGAACGAGAAAGAAGAAAGTGGAGTAAAAAGTTCAAAGCGTATAGACAAAGTGTGAAACTTGAGGAGTGAAAGCTTTCCCTGGCTGCAGCTGGCTAGAGAGATGACGCAAATCTTCCTCTTGCAGGAGAGAACCAGTGATGGGCTTGGATAGGGAAAGAGAATTGGGGGTGCATCCTGGAGTGACGGGTAAGCATAAGAAGAAAGAGTCCTGGACACCAGCCCATGAAGGATGAATACGTTGGTGCCAGTTTGAGGAAACATCACGTACGTGGTCTCTCCAGTTGATTTCAGAGGAAGTTTCAGGAGTCACTGATTTCATCTGCTCGTCACCAGCATGATTAATACATGCTTCAGTACACGTGCACGCACATACACACTTTCCTATTAATGAAGCCCGTATGCTACGTACAAGAAACAGATCACAAAGCTCTGGAAATACTTTTCTAGGACATTTCCCGTCCCTGCCCCCACTGCTCCATCACCTACCACCCGCCACTTCTTTTTTTTCTTCTTCATCTTCTCTTTCTTTCTTCTCTTTTTCTTGTTTTCTGTCCCTTTCCTGTTCTTTCCTTTTATTCCCATACTCATCCCCAAGGGCTTTACCCTGCTTCAATTTCTTAGTTAGCAACTGAGGCTGATTTAGAAAAAATGAGCACACCCTCAGAAAAGCTCAGGAAGATTTTTAGCTTGGGAAGAGCACCTTTGTTGGAAAGAATTGGGGAAAGGTTTCCAACCTTTGTTGGAAAAAAGGGCTTACTTAAGATCCTTAACTAAATCTATATTTATTATTAAAAAAATATATGTTTGTATAGAATTGTAAGATGCCAGAAGGGGAAAGAAACTTGCAGACCATCTAATTCAAATGTTTATTTTATAAAAGAGGAAACTGAAGCCACAGAGGGGAAAAGATTTGTCCAAAGCTACATAGGACTGGTGATTTTCCACCTTATAATCCATTATGTGCAGGGAAAGTCGGGACCCATGTGTCAAAAACCCAGAAGAAATCTGCTTATTAACACACACGGGGAAGCAAACGTACATATATGGATACAGGAGTTACAGCCAATATAGTAGACATAGTGTGTGCACTCTGTTCTTCATCTCCTTTTCGTTGAATTTTTTATTAAATGTAGCTCCTATTTATCTAAGAGTGAGATACATAGGATAATTCAGTAACTCAATGGCCCATTTGTAACCACGTGGATATGTTCTAGGTCAAGCTAGAAGGGAATCAGGGCTGCACACAGACAGTGCCATATATCCGAGTAGAATTAATTCTAAATTCTGAGGCACGTCATTTTGATTGAAGTCTTAGGCAAAATACATCTGATATTAGGATTATCCAATATGATGTATTCTCCTAGGAAGCATTTGGCTGGGAATTAGGAGACCCGGGTTCTAATCCAGCCCTGCCCCTGGGTTTTCTCTGAATGGCCTTTCCCTCTCAGGGCCTCTATTTCAGCAACTTGAAAGTGTGAATAATACCTCATAGAGCTGTTGTGACAAGCGAATGAAACTGCAAGTGTAAAGCACATGATAAATGATCAAGTCCTGCAATAACATGAGGGACTTTAATTTTTATTACTACCTTGCATTGCCAGGGAGAATTGAGAGTTGTTTTTTTTAAGTAACTGAGAGCTGTTTTCACGCATGCGCTCTCATTGCACTTCTGTCTCTGCAAGGATCTCCCCTTCAGAAAGGCTTTTCTGACTGGCCCCTCACCAGCTACAGTGCTGCCCAATCCCCTTAACAGTTTGCTCTCAATCCTCTTAAGCAGTTCTGGTGTTATCTTTGGCACTTATCGCCCCCTGGCGTGTTATGGAGTATTTATTTTCTTTCTCTTCTATCTGAACGTAAGATCCATGAGGGCACAGGCTGTGGCAGTTTTGCTTACGGCCTTATTCCCAGGGCCTGGAACAAACAGCGCCTGGCACGTAGAGCACGTTCAATCAACTTTTGCTGATGAATGAACAAACATAGGACCTCCTGAGGGAATTTGGTGAAGGCAAGCCCACCAGGAGACACAGTGGCGATGGGGGGGGGGGTGACTCAGGGGTGTGATGATAGCTTGGGTGACTCACAAATTCAGAATGGATGATTTGAATGCCCAGAGTTATCTGAGACTTTTGTCAGAATTTTATCTCTAAATGTCCAGTGATACAAAAGACCAGGAGAGTTAGGCATTGGCAGCTCAGGGTGAGGTTTGCTTCTGCTGGCATCCGTCTAGAGACCTGGGTGAAGCTAACACTGTGGGGAGAAACAGTTCATTCTTAAAACACTATGGGCGGGCAGGAGAGGCGGGGGGTGGGGGGGGGGCGGCCAAACAAGGGAGGCAGATGGGCCTGCGGAACTTAGAGGAGACCCTTCCACCATCCTCAAGTGTGAGTTGGCCTCTGCTGGACGAGAGTCATGATCTGGGACCAACTGGTTTCCCAACCTGGGAAGCCTGTTGATGATTGACTGTACATGTGACAGTCACGGAAGCTTCTGGTTTTGTGAACTGAGTAAAAAAATCCACCCACAAAGAACATGTGGAACACTGACTGTTAAGTGCTCCCGGTGGAAGGGTAGAGATCTCTGATCAAAGCACTGAGCTGGTCAAACTGACCATGGCCAGAAAGTCAGTCTAAGGGTCTGGACCTCTTGCCGGTGCACAGGGATATATTATATTGTATGTATTATGTATGCTATGTTGTGTTGTGTTATATTTTATATATCATACGTGTATACATGCATACACACACATCTCCAGTGTGTGTAAGAAAACGGCAGCAAACAGGAGGAGGCAAGGAGAGAGGAAGTTGGGGCGCCCCGGCTGTCACAGTGAGCCGTGTTGACCGTCAGCCGGAGCCGCATGACATTCCTCTCCTTACCCTGAATTCACAGCACGCTGAGCGCCTCTGCAACGCTCCGCAGTCCAGCCCGAGGCCCTGATTGAAATGATCCGAGCACCGCTTACAAGAAATGCAAGAAAACGGTTAAACGCAGCTGATCCCCGCTGCCGTGCCCTGTGGCCTCGCGCTGGAATGCCAGCCGCCCAGGACCCCGCTCTGGTAGCTGCCACGGTTTGTGTTTGCGCGTTTCCCCCGCACGTGTAGTCCACAGACACGGGTCTGCTGTCAGCAATTCCCGGTCATTTTCTTTTCCGTTCTGGTTTCGCAGCTGGTTCTCCCGGGACACCGAGGCCCGCCCATTAGGGGTCTGCCCTGGGCCGGGTGCGGCTAGAGGATGGGAAGCTGTGGGGTCAAGGGGGTTTGCCTGGGCCTGCTGTCTCCTGAGGAAACAGATGACACTTTGGGGGTGTGCCTGAGTGTGGTAGATGGGGGAGCAGGAGACAGGGGACCCCGGTCCCTGATGCTTTCTAGGGGCCTGGGAAGAGTGTGTGCAGGAGCCATCCTCCGTCCCCGCGCTCTCCCTCTCACCCCTCCCCTGCCCTTCCGTCAACAGCAGGATTGAAGAGGCTCCTTTGGTGTGGCTGTGGGATCCCCGACCTCTATATAGTCCTCCTGCCTTAGAGTAGCGGGGCCCATGTTGGGATCTTTTAAGTCTTCTGTGAAGATTGGGCAAGCTGCTTTTCTCCTCAGGATGCTTTGTCCCACCAGCCAAGTCATGCTCCGTTGAGGTCATGGGAGATGGATTATTTTACACCGGCATTTGCAAACGACGGCTCAGACTTGAATCTACAAGTAGGTGTTGACGGCAGAAACTCGCAGGCATCTGTTTCCATCCCTTTGGCACCCTCCACCTCCAGCATCTGCTCCACACCTTGCGGGCTTGCAGAAAATCTCTGGTTTCCTTTGAGTTTCAGTCTTCCCTGGCATTCAGTGGGAGCCCAACACGTGGATCCCAGAGCGGGGGGAGGCTGGGAGCCTCGGGGTGCAGTGGGGCTGTCTTCCCAGGACAGCAGAGTTAAAGGCTTGGGGCTGAATGGCATTTGAAGTAGCCTTTGGTACCAAAGCTCACCCATCAACAGCCAACGTCTGTGAGGAGGACCACACACCGCTGTTTTCTTTTATAATACACTCCCTCCTTGCCCCCCGCCTCGTGTTAGACTCTGTTACACTACATCTAGGGGAGTTTTTCTTGGCGCAATCATGGATTTGTCTCTACTTTTGACATAGGCCACAGAACAATTGTTCTCAAAGACGGCGAAAAGGAAAATGTAGTAACCGTGACAGAATCCTCTCTTCCACCTGCTCCTTCATTTCCGGCCTCTCTGAGGAGGTTTAGAGGGTACCACGGCTGCTCCCCTCCCTCAGCCCCATAGGCTGCCCCTCCTCCCCTAACCTCCTTCAGACATTGTGCTATTAGTTAAGGAGAATTTTAGAACTGTCCACAATAAACGTTAGACAACTGGGATATGTTTTATTCTGAGATTTTTTTCCCCCCAGTCAGCTCTGAAAAACTGTTAACTTGGACCAGGATTCTTTAGACTCCAAAGGAGCTAAGATTGTGAATGTAAAGAGTCAAGTCTTTAAAGTACCACGGCTTCTGTTCTTCTCCACATCCAAATTGGTGGTCAGTTGCTTCACTGACTTGCTGTCCATTTCTAAAACTCTTCCAAGTTGGGTGCATTGTCCTCAACAACGTATATAAAAATCAGCTCCTGATCTCTTACTGAAAAACTTCAGTGCCTCATGGTTACCTGCAGGATGAAGTCCAAAGAGTTAGCCAAGCTGCTAAGTACAGTTGTTTAGGTTGTACACTGCACAGTGCTAAGGTGCACCATACTCTGAACAACCATACTGAGGCCTTGTAATAAGCAAAGCATTCAAGGCTCTTCACAGTACATTTCCAAGCAACTCTTCTAACGTTATGTTCCCTAAGCCAATAGGTGTACTTTTAACTTTAGCCTGTCTGGTCTCACCCAACACACCTTGAAATTCCTACATCTGGACCTTTGCACAGACTCTTCCCTTAGCATGAGGAGCACTGCTTCCTCAACTCCACCTAGTCGAGTCTTCTCAGTCCTTCAAAACCTACCTTAAGTTCCACCTTCTTTGTGACATTTTCCATGCCCACCCCACCTGGAAGCCATCATTATTTTTTCTGAACTTCTGTAGTACTTGCTGTCAATAGCCCCATGAGCCACACTCCACACAGCTGGGACTTAGGTTCTCATCCTATGTATTCTATATCTCCAACTAGATGGTGAGCATTTGAAGATCGAGCCCATGTTGAACATCTCCTGAATTTCCTCCAGCACCAGACACAGTGCCTGACACACAAAGTGTGCTCAATAAGTTGTTGATCTACTGGTTGGTTGGTTCAAGTTGTTTTGTGAAGAACCCACTCACCCTCTCCCCAACTCCCTTGTTATTTTACTCCAGTTCCTGGACTTTCATAATAACAAAGATTCCAGAAAGCTGATATAGGCCATTTCCTTCAAATAAACCCATGTTTTCATATAACAAGCAGTAGAGTTTTCTATAAAAGAAACCCTCTGTTTGGGATCCATTAAATATGCCAAATGATAATGATAATAAAACAATATCCATTTATTTAGTGCTTACTAACTATGTGCACATGGACTAAATACTTTACACATACTATCTTATTCAATCCTAAGCAAACCTTGAGGTAGATATTTATATTTTCCCAGCTTCACAGATGAATTACTGAAGGCTCAAATAGATAAAGCAATTTGTCTGAAGTCACAGAGCTAGCTAGTGATGGCGCCAGGATGAACCCAGTGCTTCTGAATCTCAAGGGCTTTAACCACTGGGCTGGTCCACAAGATTTCCCAGGGCCGGTCCACAGCACTTTTGAAGGGCGTGCTGGTGGTAAGGCGCTCTGTGGGTTCAGGGCTGACCCTGATGTGGCCAGAGGACTCGGTTGTCATAGCGTGTCTGCCAGAAACTAGTTAATAGGCCTTATCTTTAAAATGAAGAGATTGGACTAGATTCCTTCTTGTTCTAAGAATTTACGAAGCTACAAAAAAGTAAAGACACGGTCCTTGCTCTCAGGAATTTACAATCTTGTTGGGGAGGAGAGGTGGAAGACTTAGCAGAGGAAGAGCCAGCTAAGGGAGACTGTCCCAGCCAGGTGAGAGGTTGAGATCCGTGGGGTCAAGCACGTCAGCGGATCAGATCAGAGAAGCTGATGCTGTTTCTCTGCAAGCAGAGCGGGAGCTTGGATCTGCCATCAGAGGGATGCCTTTTCTTGAAGAAGGACAATGAGCTTGACCTTCACAACAGGGCCTGGGGAGGCCTGCCAATGGAGTGGCGCATATCGCCACCCCAGGATGTTTATCAGCCAGGCCATTTTGACCCTTCAACGAGATGTTTCTCGAGCAAATTTTTTGGAATTTTGGTGGGCTCTGACCTGCAGTTTTCACTTCCAAAACAACTTGACTTTTCTAAAGTGGTAATTTCATTTTCATGATAATACTAAACTGAAGCCACATGATCTCTAATTGGAAGCAGGTCTTGGGCTGCAGAATTGCCAAGAAGCAGTAAGAAACATGCTTATTCTACTACTTTGCTTGAGGCACTCAGCATTTTTGAATGCCTGGGCAGAAATATAGTTTTTTAAATAAAGCCAATCCCTGAGAGAGGAGGGGGTGAGGGGAGGGGAAGGCGAGGAAGAGATGGGGGTGGTTAGAAATGGGAGAAGGGATCTTTTTTTTTTTAATCCAAAGAGAGGAAGATAATACTCTTTATTTTTGTATTTGAATTGTCCTGTCTGTGTCTGCCATCTTTTGGTATTAGCGAAATCGGGGTGTGTCCTGGGTGTCTTGAGGTGGGGGTGGGAGTGTAGCTGATGTTCTTACAACTTTCAAGTTTGCTGTTCTGATTTCCTCCAGCCCAGCAGAGTGTAGGGCCAACCTCACAGGGATGCTGGGAATTACTTCTTTTTCTATTTTCTTTCTCATATCACTTCACTTGTCGTATTAATTGTATCCTGATGAGAGATGCAGTAACTCCTCCTCCGGTGGCAGTTGGAAGATTGTTTTAATAAGTGTCTCTGGAGGGAGACAAGAAACCAGTCATAGCTTTTTTTTTTCTTTTACAGAGCAGCAAAAAGTGTCCCAGGGAAGGCTCCGGAAAATACTGACATGAAGGAAATCTTTTAATGATGTTTTTAAAAAGAAACAAAACAAATCCCTCTCTGAAAACAAAAATTATATAACGGATTAAACGCATATCAGAACTTTCTGACAGAAGCCAAAGCTGTTTTCTAAATACAGTCGAGAGCTTAGTAATCACATGATGTTTTTTGAGATGCTTTGCTTCCTGCTGCCCTCAGTTTCCTGCAAGGCACCGTTTTAGAGAGATCTGCTGGAGGGGACTCCAGGTTCTGTGGCTCTGTCCCACTCTGTCAGTTAATATTTTCCTGAGTGCCGCTCTGAGCCTCGGCTGGCTGGCAGCTGCACGGGTCTCCTTCTCCTGACGGCAGCGTCTCTCGGCAGCCCTGTCCCTTCCTGTGCCCGCTGTCCCTCCTGCTTGCCCTGTCGCGTCTGGCATTGGGCCTTTCTGCCAGGGCTGCCCATTGCTTGCACTGTACCAGAAGAATCCCTGGCATGATTCTTACTCTCGCTTTCCCACTTTGCACACCATAGGAAAGGAAAGCTATAAAAGGAAATACGAAGAAGGGAGCAAGCAAGGGGCAAAGTGATGGGGGAAAGAGAAAGTTCTAGATTTCAGCTTTAACTGTTGCCTGTAAAAAACCACTGCACCCTGGGTTGGGAAAGGGTAGCTCAGAACTTGGGTTGAAAGAGAAAGTCTTGAGGGTGAGAATATTTAGAAATGCAACCACAATGCCTCAAGATAGATGTGACTCAGTGACTTCCCAAAACATGGATTTCAGATAAATATCACGTTACATCCTTCTTGTACTTTTCATTTGATTTTTCTAAGGCGATCATTGACGTTTTTAATCTAAACCCTGCTGGCTTACGCACTCACTGCAGTTTCCAAGGAAGGCATGCAGGTGGTGAAGGTCCAGTAGGGACATTTACTTTCTCCTGATGTTCCCAAGGACCCCTGGGCCCTGAAGCCCTAAGAAGCCAGAACATCTGGTCCATTTCAGCAGTTTATTCACAAGTTCAGCCAGTCATCTGGATGTTTTATCTATACAGTGCCAAACATCTGGGTTGACATTTTTTTAACCAGACTTACTAGATGTTTTGGCATTGTGTAGACAGGAATTCAATTTTTTAATAGATATTTCTCTTCTCATCTGAGATTCTTAGTAACCAGTACTCTGCTACAAGGAAGGAGATACAAAAGAAGACTTTTTTTTTTTTTTTTTTTTTTTTTGCTGAAGACTTTCTTAATAAGTCTGCATTTATGCAATCATTGAAAAGTAGACAATTTTGCCGATTACATTTTTGGGAGTATCCAAACAACTTTAAATAATCAGTTTGATTGCTGTACATTTTTGGAGGTATCTACACAATTCTAAATCAGTGGTTTGATTGCTTTGCTTTTTCACTGGTAGACAAAATTGACCAAAATAATATGGTGTGTTGATCTTAACAAAACACAACCTTAGATGTTCCAAATTCATTTTCAAAGAATAAGAACTTTAATGCTTTTGGCAAGAGCTTACAAACATTGAGAATTGAATGACTCTTGAAAACAATTTATAATTAGGTTATCTCTGGATTTTTAAAAATATTTATTCTTTTAAGTAAGATTGTAAGACCTTGGAGGACAGATATGATTTTTAAAAAAGCTTTATCATCTAATTGGTTGCTGCTGTTGAGAATGGTGGTGGTGGAAATGATGGTGTTAGGGGCAGATAGAATGGGAGTTTAAATTTTTTCATTTAAAGAGTTATTTTATGCTGTTTATCTTTCCCTTGTATGTTTTAGACTGTAAGTAAATGAAAATGTAGTGATTTGTACATTGAAAACTCATGGTGTTTCAAAACACTAGTGAACTGGAAGCACCTTTCTTTCTCCCCAAAACAGCAGGAGAAGTTGATAACTTGCTAAATTTTTTGTGCTATGTTGCTTCAGTCTTGGGGGAGGGAGGAACTAGGTATGTGAACAAAGATTTGCCCTTATTCTGGGTGCATTTTTACCATCAACTCTCTGTGTAAGCCTTGACCAAATCCCTTCTCAGTGCACGAACCTGGGTGAAAGTAGGGAAAGGCAGAGAGTGGTGTTGGTCTGGGTGGGAGATCTAAGAGGTCAGGGCTCTTTCTTCTCCTAAGGCGAGTACAGAAATCAAAGAGCCAAAGGCAGCTGTTAAGAGTTCGAGTACAGAGCCAGGGGGTGATCAAGCAGCAGCAGGAGCAGGTCAAGAGTGATCAAGCACTGGTCCTAGGGGATAGTCTGGAACAGGGACAGTTAAAGCTGGAACAGCTGAGTCCATCCAAAATGGTTTTTATGTGCTTGATACATTGTCTGTTGGAGACCAGTCATATTTAAATGGCCAGAAATGGGACAATGCCTCATGTCTTAAGATTCTCCTTTGTTAACTCAGAGGTTAGTTACTTCCTACTCTGAGATTGTGTGGTTCTATATGAGAAATGATGCTCACGATTTCCTATTGGTGAAAACATCAGATGTTAAGTTGTTTCTGAATTTCATTTGTCCATGCTCTATTGCCTGTATGACTTTTCAAGAACGAAATCATGCACTTCCTGCAGCAGACGCTCAATAAATAATGCTGACCAACTGACCATGATAAGTAGAATTTACCTTTTAGGTAAATGAAATTTCACATAGTGAAATTTAAGGTTTTCAGGGACAATATTTAGGATTCTAGGCTACCTCTTGTTTGTCCCACTTTTGAAAATGATATTCCTCTTCTTGGTTTCTCTCTAGGAGTATGTTTTAAGGCCAAAGAGTAGTTGGCAGTGCTTATGTTAACACTGAGGATATATGGAACATCTTTGTTCTGCTCATCCCATTATGCATTCAGCTTCTCATAAGGGCTAATCGTTGGCAAGAATATGAAGTTGGGAAAGGTTTGCCTTTAGAACCCTTTTACACTTCTGTGGTCTTCTTGTTTCCACTAGACATTAAGTTCCTCTCTGAAAGAGCTTTGTTCCCTTGTTGCTCTTTTATGAATACTGGTAGGCATTTAACAGATGTGATCCATAACTAGGAGAAAAACAAACCTAGATGACAGAGAAGTTGAAATTGGCAGAGAAGAATTTTAAAACTCTTATTTTACCTATGGTCAAAGAGTTAAAGGGAAATGTGAGAGTAATGAGGAAACAGATAGTAAATCTCAACAGAGAAATGGAAATTACACACAAAAGAAGAACCACATGGAAATTCTAGAGTTAAAAAATGTAATATTAGAAATGAAAAACTCAATACAAGGGCTTAATAACAGGTTGAGCACTGAAGAATAAAAGAGCAATGAGCCTGAAGATAAGAAAATAAACAATCCAAAGTGAAGCACACACACAAAATAGACAAATACAAAAGGAACAGAACATCAGTGATCTGTGGGACAAAAATATCTATCATATGTATAATTGGAATCCCAGAAAGAAAAGACAGAAAGAATGGGAGAGAAAAATATTTGAAGAAATTAAGGTTGAGGTTTAAAAAAAATGATAAAAATATGATTCTACAGATCCAAAAAGCTCAATGAACCTGGAGCAGGATAAACACAAACCTAGGCGTTTCATGATCAAAATGCTGAAACCCAAAGATAAAGGGAAAAATCATAAAAGAAAAGAGACACCCTACAAACAGGGGAACAGGGATAAATTTGTATGTTGGGATCTCACTAGAAATGACACAATGTAGAAACCAGGATAAAAGCATCTTTAAAATGCTGAAGGAAAAAAATTCAGCCAAGAATTCTGTATCCTACAAAAATAACTTTCAAAGATTAAGGTAAAAAAAAAATACATTTTACATAAACAAAAGCTCAGAGAATTTGTCATCCCCAAACCATCAGTAGAAGAAAAGTTAATCTTCAGTCAGAAGGAAAATGATACCAGATAGTCACAGATCTACAAGAAAGAATAAAGAGATTTGGAAATGCTAAATATGTGATAAATGTAGAAGAACTCCCCTCCAATTTCCTTAAAAGCCAGTAGATGCTTCAAAGCAAAAAGAATAACATTGTTTTGAGATTTATGACATATGTAGAAGTAAAATGTATGATAACAATAGTACGAAGTAGAGGAGGTGGGAAAATGGAAGTATAATTTTGTAAGGCTCTTATGTAATATATGACATGATATGAAATGATAAAATACTTTTTGGTAGACCATGATAAGTTAAAGTTACATATTATAAATCTTAAAAAATAAAACAAAAAACAAAGTGGTATAGGTAAACAGCCAACTGATAAGATAAAATGAAATACTAAAATATACTCAATCTAAAAAAAAGGCAGGAAAAGAGAAAAGGAACCAGAAGCAGACAAGACAAATAAATAGAAAAGATGATAGACTTAAGTCCAACCACATCAATGATTACACTAAATGTAAATAGATTAAACACTTCAATAAAAAGGTAGAATTTATCAGATTGAATTAAAAAGACCCAAATGTATGCTGTCTATAAAAAACCAATTTTAAATGTAAAACACATACATATTAAAAGTATGTAAACTGTAAAAAGTAAAAGGATGTAAAAAGATATACCAGGTACACACTAATCATAAAAAAGCTAGCATGACTATACTAGTATCAGACAATGTAGACTCAAGATAAGGAGTATTTCCAGAGACAAAGAGGGACATTTTAAAATAACAGGGTTGGGCCGGCCCCGTGGCTTAGCGGTTAAGTGCGTGCGCTCCGCTACTGGCGGCCCGAGTTCAGATTCCGGGCGTGCACCAACGCACTGCTTCTCCGGCCATGCTGAGGCCGCGTCCCACATACAGCAACTAGAAGGATGTGCAACTATGACACACAACTATCTACTGGGGCTTTGGGGAAGAAAAGGAGGAGGATTGGCAATCGATGTTAGCTCAGAGCTGGTCTTCCTCGGCAAAAAGAGGAGGATTAGCATGGATGTTAGCTCAGAGCTGGTCTTCCTCGGCAAAAAGAGGAGGATTAGCATGGATGTTAGCTCAGGGCTGATCTTCCTCACACACACAAAAAATAATAAAATAAAATAACAGGGTTAATTCATAAAGTAAACATTATAGTTTAAAATATATGTGAACCTAATAACAAGACTTGAGAAAATATAAAGCAAAAAACTTACAGAACTAAGAAAGTAAAAGGCAATTCCACAATTATAGTTGGAGACTTTGACACTCTCTTTCAGTAACTGCTAGAACAAGGAGAAAATCAGTTAAAGCGTGGAAGACTTTATTAACACCATCAATTAACTTATCTAATTGACGTTTGTAGAATACCCCACCCAACAACTGCAGAGGACAAATTCTTTCCAAGTACCTGCAACTTTAATTAAGCTTGATCCTATTCTGGGCCACAAAAGAGGTATCAATAAATATAAAAAGACTGATATCATACAGAGTATGTATTCTGACCACTCTGGAATTAAATTAGAAATAAATTATAAAAACATGTCTAAAGCAAAAGAATGAGACTAGATGACTGTCTTTTACACCACTCACAAAAATTAACTCAAAATGGATTAAAGACTTAAATTCAAGACCTGAGACCATAAAACTCCTAGAAGAAAACATAGGGAAAAAGCTCCTTGTCATTGTCTTGGCAATGATTTTTTGGATATGACGCTAAAAGCACAAGCAACAAAAGCAGAAATAAACAAGTGGGACTACATCAAACTGAAAAGCTTCTGCACAGAAAAGGAAACCACCAACAAAATCAAAAAGCAACCTACAGATGAGAAAAAATATTTGCAAATCATATATCTGATAAGGGGTTAATATCCAAAGTGTATAATGAACTCAAACAACTCAATAGTGAAAAACCAAATCATCTGATTAAAAAATGGTCAAAGGACATGAATAGACATTTTTCCAGATAAGATATACAAATGGTCAACAGGTACATGAAAAGGTGCTCAACATTGTTAATCATCAGGAAAATGCAAACCAAAACCACAATGAGATATCACTTCATATCTGTTAGAATGCCTATTATCAAAAAGACTAGAGATAACAAGTGTTGGCAAGGATGTGCACTGTACGAGGGATTGTAAATTGGTACAATCACTGTGGAAAACAGTATGGAGGTTCCTCAAAAAATTCAAAATAGAACAACCATATGATCCAGCAATTCCTCTTCTAGCTATATAGCCAAAGTAAATAAAATCACTATGTCAAAGAGATATCTGCATCCCCATGTTCATTGCAGCATTGTTTACAATACCCAAGACATGAAGGCAACCTACGTGTCTATCAATGGGTGAATGGATAAAAAAATGTAGTGCATATATACAGTGGAATATTATTCAGCCATAAAAAAGAAGAAAATCCTTCCATTTGTGACAACATGGATGAAGCTTGAGGGCATTACGCTAAGTAAAATAAGTCAGACTGAAAAAGACAAACACTGCATGATATCAGTTATATGTGATATATAGAAAAATATCAAACTCATAGAAACAGAGTGTAGATTGGTGGTTACTAGGGGCAGGGGGTGGGGAAAACGGGTGAAGATAGTCAAAGGATATAAACCTCCAGTTTTAAGAATAAGTTCTGGGGATCTAATGTACAGCATGGTACAAATATACAATACTATATTGTATATTTGAAAGTTGTTAAGAAGAGATCTTAAAAGTTCTCATAACATCAAAGAAAAAAAAAAGATAACAGTCATGCATCACTTAATGACAAGGATACGTTCTTCAAGGATACCTTCAAATGCATTGTTAGGCTGTTTCATCCTATGAACATCATAGAGTATACTTACACAAACCTAGATGGTATATATAGCCCACTACACATCTAGGCTATATGACACTAATCTTTTGGGAACAGAATTGTGTATACAATGTGTTATTGGCCTAAATGTCATTATGTGGCATATAACTGTATGTGAAGTGTTGGATGTATTAACTAACTTTATTGTGGTAATCATTTTGCAATATATATGTATATCAAATCATCACATCATACGCCTTAAATTTGCACAATGTTATATGTCAATTATATCTCAATAAAGCTAGCGAAAAAAGAATAAAACAATAGTAGACATATTGGAAAAGGAAACAAAGCTTGAAGATCCTGCCTTCTACCAGTCTCACAGCCCTGATTTGACAGTGAGGGTGGCCTGAATAGTGAGGGACTGCTCAGTGGGCAATAACAGCAAAATCTCTGGCAGAAACTCTTTCTTTCTGGTCAGAGGACCAGAAAAAGGGGCCCCGGTGAGCATAAGAGTTTGAGGGAATCCCCGTTTCTTTCTTCCTTTTATTATCTTCTCTCTATCCTGGCCACCACAAGGTTTGCCCCTGCTGTGGAACTATACTACCATCAAGGTGATAGATGGGGTACCTAGAATCTCAAGAGAAAACCCATATCTCTGTTTAAAAAAAAATGGGAAGACGCGCTCCTGTGGTCCAAAATGTGTGGAAGAAATCCATTTTTTTCTCTTTTCTTTTGTACTTTCCCCTGAGGCAGCTTCACTGCGTATGTACTACACAGAAGTACATAACAGCATAGGAGGCTAAAGCTCTGAGAGAAACCCATATTTATTGCCAGAAGAACTGGGGAGAGGAGTCACAAGGAGGTAGAAGATATGGAGAAAATGCCTTAGGGGAGAATGCTGGAAGAGAAAAATCCCCAAGGAACAAAAATCCTGGGCTCACCCCTGAGCTATGAATGTGTAGGTCAGAGCCAAAGAAGCATAGCAAAAGTCTTTGAGAAATGAACCAACACATAAACTGCTCAGGTCCAGATTAACTTCTGAGTGGTACAAACCAAAAAGCAGAGCAAAGGCTATGAAAACTGACGTGCCGTAGGAACAAATACCCACAAGAAGCAAGGCAGGACTTGTAGTATGAACCTAAACTGGTTGATTGTATAATAATCAGAATATGAAACATTTCAAGAGGATTTTAACAGGACCCAGAGTATCATAACACAATATTCATATTTCCAAAATGCAATCCAAAATTAATTTACATATAAAAAAACACAAAATGGGACCAATTTCAAAGGAAAGGACAATTTACAGATGTCAAACATATGGTGACCTAGATGGTGGAATTATCAGGGAAAGACATTAAAGCAACTATTAAAGCTGTGCTCTTTGGGACAAAGGTAAAAGCTTTTGAAATGAATGGAAAGAGAGACATTATCAGTCGAGAAATACAAATAAAAAATCAAATGGGGCCTGGCCCAGTGGCGCAGCAGTTAAGTGCACACTCTCTGCTTTGGCAGCCCGAGGGTTTGCAGGTTTGGATCCCAGGTGCGCACCGACGCACCGTGTGTCAAGCCATGCTGTGGTGGTGTCCCATATAAAGTAGAGAAAGATGGGCATGGATGTTAGCTCTGGGCCAATCTTCCTCAGCAAAAAGAGGAGGATTGGCATCAGATATTAGCTCAGGGATGATCTTCCTCACACACACAAAAAATCAAATGGACATTTTAGAAGTACAATATCCAAAATAAAATTTATTGAATAGGCTAGATAGCAAAATGGAGATGACAGAGAAAAGAGTGAGTAAATTTGAACATAGATTAATACAAATTATCCAATCTGAAGAACAGAAAAAATGATTGAAAAAAATGCAAACAATCTCACAGAGCTCTAGGACAATATCAGAAGTTTTAAAATTTATGTCAATGGAGTTTTGGAATGATAATATAGAGATTGGTATGAAAAATTTGAAGAAACAAAATCTAACACTTTCAAAATTTGGTGAAAATACAAATATATAGATTCAAGGATCTCTGCAAACCCCAAACAACATAAACCCAAAGAAAACCAAACCCAAATACATCTAATGAAATTGCTGGAAACTGAAGATAAGGGGAAAAAATCTCTACGATATCTAGAGAAAAACACCATGTTACATATCGGAAAACAAAAATTCGAATGATGGCAAATATATCATCAAAAATAATGGGATGCGAAAAGACAGTAGAATAATATCTTCAAAGTGCTGAAAGAAAGGAACTATCAATGTAGAATTATACATTAAAAAAACATAGTCCTGGAGAATGAAGATGAAATAAAGACATTCTCAGGTGGTAGAAAACTAAGAGAATTTTTGCCAGCAAACCTACTGTAAAAGATGCTAAAGAAATTTCTTCAAGAAGAAGAGACTATCAGAGGAAAATTTTGTATTTCAGGAATGAAAGAAGGGCAACAGAAATGGTAAATATATGGGTAACTACTATAAGACTATTTTTGTCTTATGTTCCCTAAAATACATATGGCTGTTAAAAAAATTATAATTTTGGTGTATGCAGATGCAATATATATGTCAATTATAACAAAAAGGGGATGTGTAAAGGGACATATATGGTGGTAAGCCATCTAAATATTACTTGAAGTTTTCTATATCTCACTTCAAGTAAAATATTAACTTTATTTAGTCTGTGAAAGTTAGCTGTGTGATCCCTAGAACAACCACTAAAAAAATACAGTGAAATGTAGTCAAAAAGTGAACAAATAAATTGTTCAAATAATCCAAAAGAAGGCAAGAAAAAGGGGAAAAAAATATAAGGACAAACAGAAAATAATAAAATGATAGATCTAAATCCAACCATGTTAATAATTACATTAAATATAAATGGCCTGTACATGCTAATTAAAAGACAGAGACTGTTAGATTAGATAAACGACACTTGAGTGACAATCCATATTGAGTTAAATTTCAGGAGTTTTAGGGGTAATGGTTGCTGGGAGTATGTGTTACAAATGGGAAAAAGAGGGGCAGTAGATTAGAAAATAGTTGGTAGCTAGTAGTTAGAGTAAGTAGTTTAGAAAGAGTGAGTTGAGTTTTGTGATACAACCTGCATCACAGGGGCTTGTTTTTCCTGTGTTGAAAATTATGATTCACAATCACAAAGTTTTAACCAAGTTCAGTTATTTTGCCAAGTGACCATCTGTCACTTCCACCTGGGTTGGGTGGTTGCACTACACTCTTCTCTCTGCTTTCAGGCACAAATACCTTGAGACTTGCAAAGTTGCATCTTGGTAGCAGAAGGAAACCCATATCCCTGACCACGTAAGCCTATTAGTCATCTTTACTTAGCTCAGGCCTCATCTATGCATTGGGTTCTGCTCCTGGGACTTGCATCTTTCTCTGGGGAAATCTTACCTTTACTGCTTGTGTTATTGCTATTGCCCTGGAAACTGCCATGGGAAGAGCTGGGTTTTGCCCAGGATCATGATAGGATCTCATTTATTCCAAGCCCACACTATCGGAACAAAGCTAGTGCTCAAGTTTCCTGTCCATCTTGATGGATAATATGCCCTCAGATTTTATTTTATAGCCATATTGAAGACAGGTTTTGTGTCTTCTATGAAACTCAGGCTAAAGACATCCATTGTATTTTCAAGGTCTCATATAGAGGGCTCTGTGTAATATTATGGGTATATTTTAGCACCAGGGAAAGACTTTGTCTCATTAGCAAATATCATGTTTCCCTTTTTGCCTAGGCTGCTGGGAAGCTTCAAGCTAAGCTTAGTTTTCAAATGTTTTTACTCTTACATTTAGGCATTTAACAAAACAACATCTACTCCCATTAAATTTTTTACAATCTCTCTTTAATTTTCTATCTAAGGGTCATTTAATGCATTATAATGTTGCAAGCTCAGTGCCTGAAGTTCCAAAGTATGTAATTATGCATGTACGTACGTAAATATTTAAAGTATGTAATAATGTAAAGGATATCTGCCACTAAGAAAAAAGTACTAGATGCAAAGAGGATATTATCCATATGGAAAATTCATTGAAATGTGTATAAATAATATAAATTAAACTCTATATAATTAAACGCTAAAAAATCCTACTAGTAAAACAAAATGCAGGTTATAAGATATTCATGGGCAATATTCCCATGTTATATTCTCTTGTTTTTGCTTTTTTCACAAAAACATTGATGGAAGCAATTAAGCTCCACATAGAATTTACATTCTTCAAAAAATGGATTGCAGCAGGAGACTGTGGGAATTGACTTCTACCTAGATGACAAATGATTATTCTCTAGGGTGTTATGAGAGGTTTGGGGATTCGATCGGAGATGTAAAAGACATTTTCCACTCCAAACAAATGGACTGAAGGTATATTTTATTATATAGAGGATAGTAAAGGCGATAGTCTGCAAACAGATCCAAATAGGTCAAATATTAAGAGGGAAAAAACATCAGCCCGACTGGAAAGGGAAAACACCCACATCGGCTGAAGAGAAATGACACAAATCAACCGGAAAGAGAAACACCAGGTTGACCGAAAAGAGAACACATCAGATCAATTACTTTATATCAAATTAATTACTTCACATCAAATCAAAAACTCACAATATCCACGCCCCACTGCCGGGAGAGTCCTGTCAATCGACGCGGCTGGGCAAGGATCACACGTCCTGGGCAAGGTGTCCCTTCCACAGGTGGAACTCTCATCAGGTCTCAGTTTCCAGCAGTTTTTATACCATCAGTAATTTTCAGAGTAAGCAATTACAGAGTTTGCAGAGCAATCATTTAGTGTTCCCAAGCACAAAATGGTTATCAGTGGCGTACGTGCACTGAGCCCCCTGGCTAACGTCCCAGCCCAGTAGTTGTGTACGTACATTGTTTTCTTTGGTTATGGTCCCAGCCCGGCACAGATGGCCAGTCCATCCCGTGCTACGACGCTCCGAGAGCCTTGAAATGTTACAACTTGCAACTCCCTCCGTGAGAGAAGGGCCAGTTCCCACCACGCAGAAAGCAGCTTTTATATTTCTTTTTGTGTTGGTGGCTGTAGGTCAATGGAGCGGCCAAACATGGCTGTACTCATGTCAAGATATATTCGGCCGTGGCCGTCTCCATTAACCATAAGACACCATACGCACAGAAAATGAACTTTGTACATAAGTACATAAGGCACATCCAAGAATCCAAAATCCAATGACGACAATAATTATAAAACTATCTCGCAATAAAGGACCCAAACCCCAAGGTAACCAATCAAATAACCCCTTAGAATATGAAATGTTATTAACTTGATCTTGCAAATCATGTACAGCATCAAAGATAACATTAGATAAGGTAACACTTAGGCCTAACAAACTAGCTTGTAGAAGTCCAGACCAGCCCCCATCACAGAGGGTAGCAGAAGGCAGGGTAATAGAGAAATTATCTTATATTGAGAAGTTGCTTGATGTTTTTGAGACCAAATTTCTTGGCCATTCATAGTCCAGGTTATAGGTCCCACTGGTGTAGAGCAGTTGGTCCAGCAGTGCAGGGTCAAAGGTTGTCCTATGGAGACATTAGTTGGTGTGTAGGTCTGCAGCAGACACGGAGGTGCAGCACAGCATAGCAAACACAGCAGGAGTATCTATTCACGCAAAGAAACAGAATTTTTAGGAACATGATATAATTGTTCATTTCCTGGATACATTACTATGAGTGTTGCAGTGGGCCCTTGGGTCACTACTTCTGCGGCACATGGAGCCACATTGGGTGGATGTGTCACCCACACCTTTGCTCCAGGTTTTCATCCATCTGTAGACCCAAATCCTTGTATTCCTCTTTTAGTTAATTCACTTGGAGGCTGTCCTTGTGACACATTTGGAGTCAAAAGGGGAAGCACCAATAATTGTCCCACTCATTCTACAGTTAGTACTGTGTCACTACCATTATATAATATAAATTTTATTTCTCTTTGGTAATCTGGATCAATGACTCCTCCCAGTACATCAATACCTTTTGCTGCCAGTCCAGAGCATCCTTTTAACAAACCAAAGGTATTTTTGGGGAATTGTACCCCTATCCCAGTAGGGACTATAGACTGCTTCTTAGGGGGCAGTTGAATAGAATGAACGGTAGATAAATCCAATCCAGCCGCTTCGGCCGTGGCACGAAAAGGCGGTTTAGCAGACTGCGTCAGGGGCCGACAAGTTAAGGTCATAAGCTCATGGGTGGCGGCTGCCACTTCTGTAATCTTTGCTGGCAACAACCTTGACAGAAGAGTCTCATTAGGGCCTAGTGGCCTGTTATTTAACATATTTAGAGCAGTACTTAGATGGTTGTGCCACCCCTTTAATGAGCCATGACCGAGTTTCCTCAATTGTTGTTTAAGCAATCCATTCATTCGTTCTATGAGGCCTGCAGCTTGGGGGTGATAAGGTATATGATAAATTCATTCTGTATAATTTTTCTTGGTATAAGTTTGAATCAACTTACCTGTAAAGTGGGAACCGTTGTCACTCTGAATTTGCCTTGGTGTTCCATAATATAACTTAATTATATCTAATAATTTTATGGCACTCTGTTGGGTGGCCACTTTAGCTGGTATAGCCAATAAATAACCAGAATATGTATCAACAGCAGTGCAGGCATAAGTATATCCACAAGAATTTGGCAATGGTCCAATAAAATCTATTTGCCAGGTATGGGCGGGAAATAATCCCTTTTGGATATGACCTTGGTAGGGGTGTGGAACTCCCCGTTTATTTAACTGTTGGCATAATTGACATTGTTGTACTGCAGTGGCAATATCATCATGGGTGACAAGGATTCCCCTTTGTTGTGCCCACCTGTATGAAGCTTGTTCTCCCAAGTGTCCACTCTTTTCGTGGACCCATTGTGTTAAGCCTGGGTTGTGCGTTGCACGAATCTGCACCAGCTGATTAGCATGAGAATTATGCTTTCGTTCTGCAGAAATTAAAGAACTGTAAGCATCAACATGAAATACAGTAACAATTGTATTTTAGCATCATAATCATATGTCTTTTTATAATTTCTTTTTAAGTTAAAAAAACTTTAATTTTGGCAGAAGTTTATCAAAAATATCAAAAGATTCTAAAACACTTGGTCAAATAGGAAACAATGCCTAGTTATTTATTTAATCAAGTTGACAAGAGAAACAGTTAAAGGCAAACAGAGAGTTAAAACAGTCAAAAAACAAAAACAGAAACCTTAAGGGAGAGACTTTAGTCCTTTTGAACATAGGAAATTACTTTAACAAAACATAGGTGTTTTGTCTTTTACATAGACTTACTCAAAAGACTATCTTTTAATCTCTATATAAAGAGCAGACTAAAAGTTTAAGAACATTACCTTTATAAGAGAGAAAGTCAAATTTTAATTTTTTATCAGCTTACTTTAGCCAACTTGATCATGTGCAAAACTCCTCAGGGCTTTACTTTCACAAACCTTCTGTCACTTATTTTTTACATTTAAAATTTGTCCCATGCCTTTTTCCTTTTCTTAGTACTTTAGGACAAATTTATCTTTCTTAATAAAACAAACAAAAATATCTCTATTCTCTATATCTTTTTTATGGACAACATACATTTTGTTTTTTGTATACAGACTTTCCAGAAATGTGTACTTTCTCACAGAAAATTCCTCAACATGCACGGAACATGTTTATCAATAAACGCAAGCATCTTTCAGTTTCTCCAAGATAAGAAACCAAAGGCAGACAAATCTATGCTTAGTAACCAATTTTTAATGTTTTATCTTATGTGGGAATGACCAGAGACTCAATAAATTTTTATCAACTTAATTTAGCAAAACTCTAAAGCTTCAAGTTACCAGAAAGATTTTGGAAGCTGTTTTTGAAATAACTTTGTCTTTTAGAAGTTTCTGTGTATTAATTAAAGATTGCATTTCATCGTGAGAGGTTTCGAATCCTCTCTTTTAAGGGTGACCCTTAAGGTGAACTCATCAGAAACAGATTTTCCAGAATAGCCATTCCAATTTCAAATTACTTCAAAAGTTTACTTATTTTCACTTGCTTAATTTCAGATCAGAAATTCCGGGGGAGTTGAAGCGAGGAAGCTCAGCAAGAGAGGGGAGGGGAGCAGCAGATTCAGCTTAGGCTGCCGGCATGTTTAATTACTTAATTATTTTCTCTTAAAGAGGCAATATAGTATTCCTGATTTTATTTAAAAACCTCCAAAGATTAAAATAGGCTTCCCACTAGCGGTTTAACATTTTAGCTGGCTTTTTCCAATTGCATAAGCAAATACATCAGTTTTGGTAAATTGAAATTGCCCCATTTTGGTCACATCCAATGGTTCATATCTCGCAGACGAACATCCCAAGATTCACATAATCCTGACCTATAAGTCCACTCCCCAGCCAGAGTGTAAGAGGGAGGGTCCTCCCATCCTGGGATCTCTTCCACCTTGGCTTTAGTTACCTTTTGTTTGAACAGGAAAGCCATCTCCTTAATCGAATCCTGCTCACAGCGCCAATTATGTTATGAGAGGTTCGGGGATTCGATCGGAGATGTAAAAGACATTTTCCACTCCAAACAAATGGACTGAAGGTATATTTTATTATATAGAGGATAGTAAAGGCGATAGTCTGCAAACAGATCCAAATAGGTCAAATATTAAGAGGGAAAAAACATTAGCCCGACTGGAAAGGGAAAACACCCACATCGGCTGAAGAGAAATGACACAAATCAACCGGAAAGAGAAACACCAGGTTGACCGAAAAGAGAACACATCAGATCAATTACTTTATATCAAATTAATTACTTCACATCAAATCAAAAACTCACAATATCCACGCCCCACTGCCGGGAGAGTCCTGTCAATCGACGCGGCTGGGCAAGGATCACACGTCCTGGGCAAGGTGTCCCTTCCACAGGTGGAACTCTCATCAGGTCTCAGTTTCCAGCAGTTTTTATACCATCAGTAATTTTCAGAGTAAGCAATTACAGAGTTTGCAGAGCAATCATTTAGTGTTCCCAAGCACAAAATGGTTATCAGTGGCGTACGTGCACTGAGCCCCCTGGCTAACGTCCCAGCCCAGTAGTTGTGTACGTACATTGTTTTCTTTGGTTATCGTCCCAGCCCGGCACAGATGGCCAGTCCATCCCGTGCTACGACGCTCCGAGAGCCTTGAAATGTTACAACTTGCAACTCCCTCTGTGAGAGAAGGGCCAGTTCCCACCACGCAGAAAGCAGCTTTTATATTTCTTTTTGTGTTGGTGGCTGTAGGTCAATGGAGCGGCCAAACATGGCTGTACTCATGTCAAGACATAGGGCCAAATGACCAATGGAGATTTAAGAAAAAGTGTAGATTCTCCTAGGACGACATATTTCTAAGTTGAGTTGCTTGGATTGAGTACTGATGTCATTGCTTTCAAAATCTTTTTTCACAACTCTAAAGACATAGACAAAGCATTAGATTTGAGTTTTTTCCCCTGTGTCTGTATTACAATTCCTCAGGAGGTGTCCTCTAAAAGTTAAAACCTGGGACCAATCTGACTATGGGACATCAGCCCTAAATTAGATCTCTCTGCCTCTTTTCCAAGTTCCTATTCCATACTTTAAGGGTGAAATCAGCACTAAGTGTGAAATCAGGTTGAGTCAAGAAAGGTAAATTGCAAACTCATTACCATATTATCACATTATGCCCCCTTCATTGCCCAACCAGACCTTGCAGAACTCAAGGTTTAGCTGATATCAAGCAACAATTCCAGCAAACCTCCTTCCCCTAGGCTCTGGGATTTGTCTTCTAATAGGCTTCCCTTCCATAAAATGTCAACATGACTGCTTCAGTCACACAGGTCTCTTCCATCTTTGAAGATTCCTCTTCCCAAATTTTTATGATACAAGAGAGGTAGCAGAGCCTCCATCTTATTTTGGGGGGTTAAAATTGCTCTTTTGCTATAGAAATAGTGAGCAACACTTTGAAAAGATCTTTAAGTTAATTCTCTGTTTTCTCACCTTCAATTCCTGTCTGATGTCCTGCTGGATCCTCAATCAGTTCAGCTTTCTGTAGGCCTATAAGCACACATCACATATGCATACATGTGCCCAAGGCAACCAGGAATGAGAAGAGAGAAGATCTAGAGAGTTCTCTAACTCAGGCAAGGGAGATGAATTCAGATAGTCATCTGAATGAAACAAGACAGAAATGCATCCATTTCCGTTATTTCCCACAGTGTCTTTAGTCATGGTGCCTTGGATTGGTGAATCTCAGTCAATGTGTTAAATTAAACACTTGCTATTAAACTCAATTGAATTATTTAAAATGACAGCAAGGCTATGCTGATGCACAGAGACGTCCGTGCTGAGAATGTTCTCTTCATGAGGGCTGAAGCTCAAGTATAAGTAAAATTAATTCCTCATTGCACAGCTGTTTAAAGGAAGTCATAAAGGAATGACTTTTTTTTTCAACATGTCCAAGAAAAGTGAGAATTTGCAAATTTACTTAATAAGTGATTCAGTTTTTTAGGAAAGTGGTTTGAATTCTTCCACAGACAACTGGGGCACAAAATCTCAGAATTTAGGGAAATACTGGAGAACACTGACTCCAACCCTTTCGTTAGGCTCAGAGTGGTGTGGTGACTTGTACTAACACCCCAGAAACTTCTTGGTCTTCATTCCATCTGTTTTCTAGACCACAGACCTTTGCCTGTCATTACCCTCCTAATGACTTAAACTTCTGGAAATTCCATTTATCTGGTATAATTAATGTGGTTAAGCGAACACTCTGAACCTTTAAAATCCATTCCATTCAAAGGCTTAGTAACAACTGGGGAAAAGCAAGCTGAGAGAAGCATGAGCAATCCCACCCTGAAGCACACTTACCTGAGTTAAGTACCCAGGGCTGCATTTGCACCAGCTATAAAAGAAAGTTAAAAATAGAATTAATTTTAGGGAAAACACACTTTAGTAAGGAATTTCTCAAACCTATGATTTGAGAAAGAGAGATCCAATTATCCTCTTTAGGGATAGCTAGTACCCGAGTTTTGCGATTGGGCTCTTAGAAGCATAGTCTTCTGCCAAAGGCAGCAGAAGGGACAGGCACCGTCCACCTCCCTTCTCACACTGAGCAGGACACAGGCTGTGTGACCGCAGCTCCCTGTGACATCAGCTCTTTTCGTACAGTTCCAAAGCCCGCTCCCCGCACAGGTATATTATTGACACCATGAACACATAAAATGCCCCCATACTGTTTTGAATCATTTCATTCTAAGTCTTTTGCCTTTTCAAGTTTTCTATTTTTCTAAGGGAAAACTTTCAGGTTTTGTCTTCTAATCAAAATCCAGTTTGAGATTTCAATCAAAAACAGAAGAAAAAACTCCAGTAAAATGAGGAGAACAGCAATACCCTGAAACTTAAAAGTCAAATTATAGAATACTGGCTAGATTTTATGTTTTAACCACTCAATCTATATGTAGCCATTTAAAATTATTCAGATATTTGTCTATTGGCATGAGAAGATTTTCACATTATGCAGCTAAGTGAAAAAAGTTCACAAAACAGAAGAGCTGTTCTTTTCAGGTTTTTATGATTAATTGCAAGGTATAGACACCCAGTGAAGGAGTTCTATTAAACAAGAGAATCATTTTAGTTCAATCAAATAAGATGATTGTTTTAGCTACAAAGGAATATTCATGGAAATTTAGGGATGGGAACTGTAGCACGGCAAGACATCCAGGGACGAGGATTACTTTAAATCATTACTTTAAATTATTTAAATTATTACTTTATATTATTTTATCCGAAGACTTCGACCACTTAGTTTTTGTTTTCCAGAAAAATTTCAGGACATAGATTTCAATAAACAACCAGTTTAAAAACTGTAATAACGAATGGAAAAGAAAACCATAGGTTAAAGCGAGTAATCTAATTAATGCCTGAAAATAGGGATGTTTTTAACATGCTTATAATTTATACTTGTTTTTTAAACTCCTCTTTTACGTGTCTTAAGCTGAGAATTGTAATCACCTGAAGATCACTTTATTATAGTTTTAATAATTACATATCTTTAGAAATATAATAACATTATTTGTTGAGCGGCTGCTATGTGCCTAGCAGTGCCTGAACACTCGTTCTCTCTTCTTTCCTTTCTCTGGTCAATAAATAAATTATTAAATACCTTCTGTGTGCTCCTTTTCTGGGTTCTCAATATGGAGTGTTGAACAAGTCCGTGTCTGCTTTGTGGGGCTTACAGTCTGCCCTGGAAGATAAGACAAGACAGATGTAGTATGTCAGAAAGTCAAAGTTCCTATAAAAGAAAAAAGGTTATCAAGCAATGGAAAGGGATGGGGGTAGGATGGGGACTAATTTAACTAGGATGGTCAGGGAAGGCCTCTCTGAGGAGGTGGCATTTGAGATGAGGCCTGAAGAGGGGAGACAGCAACATGGGGGAAGTGAACTCCAGGCAGAGCGTACCAACGGCCAAGTCCCTGAGGCAGGAGTGGGTTTGGTGTGTTGAGGAAATGGAAGAATGTCCAGTGGGATGATTGAAGGTGACAGTAGCAGGGGATGAGTTGGAAATGGTAGCCAAGCATCTTAGATGAGTAATAAAAAGTTCCAATGTTCCCTGATTGTTGTGGTGAGCCATTGCATGGTGTCAAGTGGGGAGTATATTTTAAAAGATTCATGCTGATAGTTCCAAAATGAACTTAGGTCTGAATGTTTGACTCCCTCCAAAATTCATATGTTGAAACCTAACCCCTAAGGTGATGGTATTAGGAAGTGGGGCCTTTGGCTCCACCCACATGAATGAGATTAGTCCCCTTATAAAAGCAGCCAGAGAAAGCTTCCTAGTCCCTTCCGTCATGTGTGGACACAGCAAGAAGTTGGCCATTTGCAGCCAGGAGAGGGCTTGCACCAGAACCCAACCATACTGGCACCCTGATCTTGGACTTCCAGCTTCCAGAATGGTGAGAGATAAATTTCTGATGTTTGTAAACTACCCAGTGTGTGGTATTTTGTTATAACAGCCTGAATGGACTAACACAGGGTACAAGGGAAGCCAGCAGGGAAGCTCTTAGAGTGGTCCAGTTGAGATTGGTGGTGGCTTGGACCAGGCTGGTGGCCAGTGATGGTGAGAAGTGATCAGACTTAGGCAGAATCTACATTTTGAAGGTGGATTGGACATGGTGGCGGTGGCAAGGGGTGGGGGAATGAGAGGCTAACAGAAAGAGAAGCAAGTTCATGTCCTCCCTCTTCCTCAGCTTCTTTGCTTTTCATTCATTCACCCAACAAATATTTACCAAGCAACTTCTACATGTCAGGCACTGAACTAGGTACTGAGATATTAGTGAGAAAAATCCAGACGCAATCCTTGTCCTCATGGTATGCAGAGGACAACAAGGAAGAGAGAAGTTAATCAAATGATAAAAAATATAAAATGAAAAATTTCCACTGTGATGAAGGCTGTAAAGCAGAGGTGCTATAGGAGCCTATAAGAGCGGGATTGATCTAACTAGAGAGGTAAAAGGAGGGTTCTCTGAAGAAGTGATGCTTGAGCTAAAGGAGGAGTAGCTGCTGTCTGAGGAAGGAAGAGAAGCCACACAGGGAGCAGTATGAAAAGTCCTGATGCCAGCAGAAAACAAGGGACTGAAGAAGTGCAGCATACTTATAGCAGAGACCATAAAGGGCCTTGTTACAAACTATAGAAAAGAATTCCGGATCTATGTTAAGAAAAATGAGTAGTTGCTGAAGGATTTTAAGTGGTAACAGGATCTGATGTTTGTGTAGAAAATGGTTTGGAGAGAGGCCAGTAAGCATGCAGGTCGCCCCTGGGCAGCTAGATGTTCCTACAGGTGAGAGGTAATGATGTCTCTCACTGGCTGGTGCCACTGGATGGATGCTGGTGCTCTTCATTGAGTGGGAGAGCCTTTGAAGGGAGCCCTGTCCTGGCACGTCAACCTATCCGATTGGCTTTTTCTGTTCTTACTCACAATTCAATGAAACAGAATAAACTCCAGAAGTAAACCTAATGTGTATATGGTTAATTGATTTTTGACAAAGTTGCCAAATAAATCCAATGGCAAAAATTGCATTTTCAACAAATTGTGCTGGAACATATAGGGAAAAAATGAACCTTATTCCATACCTCACACCATACACATAAATTTGTTTGAAATGGATCATAGACATGAACATGAAAGTTAAAACTATAAAGTTTTTAGAAGATCTTTTTGACCTTGAAGTAAGGAAAGATTTCTTAGAGAGTGCATAGGAAATAATAATCATAAAAAGGTGATACATTGGAGTTTATTAAAACTAAAAACTTCTACTCTTCAAAAGCTACTGTTAAGGAAATGAATGGGCAAGTCTTAGACTGGAGAAAATGTTAGCAATCCATTATTTGTTATAGGACTTGTGTTCAGAATATGTAAAGAACTTCTACAACTAAATAATAAAGACAAAACTTGTACAGGCACTTCTCAAAAGAAGGTAAATGAATGGCCAATAAGCACACAAAATAATGCTGAACATTACTAGTCATCAGAGAAATGCAAATGAAAATCACAATTATGTGCATTATTCACTCACTAGAAGGGCTAAAAATAAAAATGCTGTCAACGCTGAGTGTTGACGAGCATGTGGAGCAACCAGAACTCACATACAATACTGTTAGGAGTATAAAAATGGTATTAACATGTTTTAGTCTGCTAAGACTGCCATAACAAAGTATTGCTGACTGAGTAGTTTAAACAACACATATTTATTTTCTCACAATTCTAGAGGCTAGAAGTCTGAGATCAAGGTGTTGGCCGGATTGGTTTCTTCTGAGGCCTTTCTCTTTGGCTTATAGACGGCCAGCTTCTCCCTGTATTGTCACATGGTCTTCCCTCTGTGTGTCTCTGTGTTCTCATCTCCTCTTCTTATGAGGACATTAATTGTATTGGAGTAGGGCCCATTCTAAGGGCCTCATTTTAACTTAATTACTGCTTTAAAGACTATCTCCAAATACAGTCACATTCTTAGGTACTGGGGGTTAAGACTTCAACACATGAATTTTGGAGGGATGAAGTTCAGCCCATAACATCTCACTTTGAAAAATAGCCTCGCAATTTCTAATAAAGTTAAACATACCCCTACCTTATGACTTAATAATTTCACTCTTAAGTATTTACCCAAGTGAAATCACATGTCCTACCCTCCTACCCTCCTACCCCCCAAAGGCTTTGTACAAAACTAATCACAGTAGCTGTGTTCATAATAGCCTTAAAGTGAAAACACCCCAAACATCCATCAGCAGGTGAATGGGTAAATTTCAGTATATTCATATAATGAAATACTACTCAGCAATAAAAAGGAATGATCTACTGATACATGTAACAGCATAGAAAATCTTACAAATGTTATGTTAAGTAAAAGAATCCATATCAAAAAAGGGTAAATACTGTATGATTGCATTTATATAGAGTTCTACTACAGGCAAAGCAAATCTATTGCCAAAGAAATTAGAACAATGACTACCTCTGGTGGTGGTAGTGGGAAGGGATGTTGACTGGGAGGGAACTTTCTGGAGTAATGGAAGTATGCTATATCTTGATGGGGTATGTATTAGGTAGATGTATGCATTTGTCAGAACCAATCAGAGTTACACATAAGATTCACAATATGTAAATTATACCTCTATTAAAAACTTAAATATCTAAATAGTAATAAAAATCAGTCATGCATCTCTTAACGACAGGGATACATTGTAAGAAATGCATTATTAGGTGATTTTGTCATTATGTGGACATCATAAAGTGTACTTATACAAACCTAGATGGTATAGACTACTGCACACTTAGGCTCCATGGTACTTATCTTGTGAGACCGCTGTCGTATATGCAGTCCATTGTTGACGGAAACGCCATTATGCGGCACATGACTGTGTCTAAGAACTGTCACAAAGGCAAATCTGTGTAATTGTTTTCATGCCAGCTTTGTTAACAAAAGCATGAGCAGACGCTCTCGGCGCTGTTCTGCTGGCTGGCCTCGCTGGCCCAGGGCAGCTTCCACACTGCCCTCCTCCTTCAGCTTCTCCAGCTCCTGGGCCAGGTATGACAGTTGCTCTGCAGGAAAGGGCCCCACATCGTCAAGACAGGAGGCAGTGAGAGCTGCACCCCGGTGCTGTTTGTTTTGACCTCTCTCACGTCATCTCCTTCTTCTCCTCCCTACTGCCCACCCTGACAGCAGGAAAAGACTTAAAGAAGCTGCATAACTCACTTCCATGACCGTGAGGCCTACCCGCAGAATCTATCCCACCCTCCACGTCACCACTGGAGGTTGTGCTTCTCTGACTGAGCCCTGACTGATATGGACTTTGGTATATTGATACAGGTGTGGCACTCGGTAACATAAACCATGGGTAGACACACAAACACCGGGAACCATTTCTAGGAAAAGAGTGCAGGGTCCTGAGAGCACGTGTTTATCTTCTGGCTCCCCTTTTCCTTCCTGTATGATCTTGGCTAAGTCACCTAATCCAGGTGAGCCTGCAAAATGTGGGTCATCACACCTCCTCTCATTACCTTGCTGAACTCCCAAGGGTGATACAAAGTGTCAGTTTTGTTTGTGATTATTTCCTTCCTACCGTCTAGGAGTGTGGTCTTATTCAACCTGGGGCCGGGGAGTGGGTGGCTAGGCCTTTCCTGGTCTGTCTTTGGATCCTCTCAAGACCTTTAAGTAAGAGGGAGGAAAAGTTAAAATAGAGGCTAAATGGAAAAATGAGGATCTCAGGGAAACAGGAAACTTGATGTGCTGTGGGATTTCATTTCTCATGTGCAAAGCACATTTTCTCCAACCTATCATTTCTGAAATAAATGATCCACAATCATTTAATGTGAATGCATCCCAGACCTGAGTTGGGCCCATGTAATTTGGAATCAAAAATGACTGACAGGTTGACAGAAAAGTTCTGCCAATAAATTACATACATCCTGTTAATATAGTCTCATACCTAAAAATATCTTCAGAGAGTAAAGGGAAACTGGCAATGGCTATGGATTGACTTGAAAAAAATCAGCCATAAAAACTAAGCAAAATTATATCCACACTCCCCAAGCTGTAGTTAAAATTAATTTGCTTTCAGACCAAAGTCAAATATGCCAGTGCAACATGTCATTCATTGAATCCATTCAGTAAAATGTTAACTCAAACTAGATTTTTGAAGTTGTGTAGACTCAGTAGATAGGATTTCTGTTTTCTTTTTAACAGAACTATAGGATATTACCCTCCTGTAAATGTGGGCTGCATGTAACTCCATGAAGTCTTTCTGTTTCAGGAAGAAGAGCTGGGTGATAGCAATGAAGATAACAGGATTCTAGTTCTGGGCCATCAAATTTGCTTGCCTGCAAGTAGGTGATTATTTAATTCCTATAATACCAGCTACTTGTTGCCTTGTAGCTGGAAGTCACTTCTACACAATTGGACAAGGTACAATTTTACCACAGGAAGCAATTTGGGGGTTTAGACCTTCTTAGATAGCACCTAGGAATTGCCTTCTACCTCCCCGATGGAAGACCAACATCTGGTTGCAAAGGAACTCAAGGTGAGCATAATCTGGGCTGAAATTGGGAAGGCCATTCCTCAGCTACAGCTCCCCATTACTGTTGCCGGTTCAGGTCAGGAAAAGCTAAATAATTTGTTTAACCCAATCCCCTTTCCCTACCTTAAGGGAAAACTCCTATAAGCTCACTGTAAACACAACTATGCCATGTGGGCCTTTCATTAATCTAGTACAAACCACAGCCTGACATACACTGGGCAGGATTTACTTTATTTTTTTTTCTTAGCTCATTTTCAGCACCAGCTTATCCTCACACTTCCTACCCAGAGGTGGTTATTCGTACAGCGTGAGTTTGGGGGAAGACAGGAGTTACCAGAGCCCATCTTTGCCATTGCAAAAGCATTTTCTGGAACCCAGAGATGGTCATGGATTCATAGGGTAGGGTTTGAGGGGATCAGAGTTCACCAAGAAGTGCTGAAAACTCATTTTATAAATGAAAGGACTAAGTCCCAGAGGTCACCCAGCCAGTGAGTGGTTTTCATTCATTTAGCAAATATTTATAGACAGCTACTTTATGCAGATACTGAGCGAGGATGCCATGGTGAACAAGATGGATGTGGTGTCCATCTTCAAAAACCCTCTATTACGAAGCGCTATAGGCTCAGACATAGTTAGGGATAGCCGTAGCTTTGGGCAGGTGGAAAACTGTGTTTATCAAACTCTTTTGACCAAAACCCACAATAACAAAGACACCTAACATTTCATTTCAGTGCATAAAGAATATTTATGTGTATAGATATAGGATATATATGTATATAACTAAAAAAACTATTACTGTATATAAAAAAACAAAAGTTCCAGAAACAATTTTTATGTTTATTAAGTATGATGAGCTTAGGTATTTTCTGTTTTGTTTTTCAGAAATGCTGACTATGATCCTCTGCCTTAGAATGTGAAGGGTTGTTTTGTAGCTGAGCATTCCCCGAAGCTTAGGGGTGTGGTGACATTGGTGAAATTGTGATTTAGGCTTTCGAGGAAGGCTTTCGAGGATTTGAAGGATTATGGTGTGGAGGATGAGGAACCAGCTGCTTTTGCTTGTGTGAGGCGCTGGGGACCAAGCTGGAGGAAGTGGGCTTAAATGGTAATGGCTGAGATTTAGAATAGACAGAGATGCTAGCAGCAAAGGCTGCCAGCAGAACGTTGAGAAAGCTCCTCCCTGGGGAAATGCCATCTGATGGAAATGGAAGCAGTGAGAGGATGAGAGATCCATAGACTCTACAGCATGGGAGTCTGGGGGCTTGTAGGGAGAAGGGATCAGGCTCATTGGAAAGTGGCCACATGGCCTCGGCTGCAGTTGAGACAGAGCACACACACCGGGGAAACATGCAAAGGTTCAGGGACTCATGGATCTGGTCTCTGGGAGACACTCCCCTCCCCATCACAGCAGAACCTATAATCCAACCCGTTATGCAACCCATCTTTCTCAGTGAATTAAAAGGGAGACAAGGGAATCCAGCATTATTCACAAGAGTGGGTTGGTTCCTTCAAGCTCTATGAAGGATCTGAAGATGTTTATTTGGGCCCAGTAAATGTCTCCAAAACAGCAGTGACATGGAAGAATGAGTAGATTTGTTATGTTTTTTGGATGACAGAGCTAGAACCAATGGGTGGTAGAAGTAGGGAGACAGACTTTAACTCCAAGTAAGAAAGAACTTTCTAAGGAGTAAATGCTGCCCAACCCTGCAAGTGAGATCCAAATGACCAAGAAATGGTTGGATTCGTTTGTCCACTCACTAACCCTTCTTGAGCTCCTCCTACGTGCAGTGTACTGTGCCAGCCGGGGGAATACATTGCTCTTGAGTGTCTTGTAGAAAAAATTTCTGCATTGATTGAGAAATAGAGTTTGGTAACTTCTTAGATTTCTTCTAATTCTAGGGTCTTATTCAAGGTTGCAAGGGTGCTTGAAACTTAGGAAATAGATCTGTTAAAATATCATCGGATGAGGGCACCTCTGAATAGTGTTTCCACGGCTACTAGGAGCAAGGACTACCACTGACAGAAATGATCAATATCTTAGACTCATTTAGGGAATTTCGGATGACAAAGAGCCTGTCTTACATAGTTTACTTTTAAGGATTCTCTGCTACTTATAGGGTAAAATCCAAATTGCTTAGCCTGGCGCACTGACCTACCCAGTCATTGCAATGTCATTTCTCACTGCTGCCAAATGGTGATTCTCCATGCTAGCCTGCTTGAATTGCTCATTCTCCTCCAATGTTGGTGCCTATACTCACTCTTCCAGCTTTTTGGAAGTCTCTCCTTCCCTCTCCACTGTGCCCCTCATACTCACAATTCAAAGCCCTTCTCCGTGAAACCTTCCCTGACCTTCTCCTCCGCACTCTCCTTGTTTATTGCACTTCCTGTCTGTATCGGTCATTTGGTATTTCTTACATTGTCTGATGGTATCTCTTGGGTGGATATTTAACTTTGGGCACACGTATAATTCACCTTAACAATTGGATTGCGATCTTCTTGTGGGCAGAGACCACACATTCTACTTTGTTGTATCCTCTTTTGCCACAGGGCAAAGCATGCCTTCAATTCATATGAAGTTGGCGGCAAGTGAACAAAACCTTTCATGATTCGTTCTTGTCATAACACAGTCACAACTCAGGCCTATTGTTTATACGCATGAAGAAAGTCTTGTAGATAACACTGTTGAAAACATTTCAAGATGTCTGTGGCAGGCTCATATTTCACATGGGTTTTGAGCAACAAGGACTTTTATTTTTATTTTATTTACTTACAAACATTCTTACAGCATTTATCATGAGCCAAGCACTACCATTCTGGTCCATGAGCCTTTAAAGAGCATGCCCTTTCTTGTTCTCATTTTCTCTGTCTTGGCCCAGTGGTATTGCACTGCCTGACATGTCATTCACTTATTTCAGTCCTATGTGCTGGTATAAAGAACTGGAATTCTGAAAAGATTGTAGAATCTTCTAGGACAGGCTTCTCTCTTCTTGTGGGTTTGCAGCTGTCTAGAAGGAGCCACACATCTCTGACTTCTTCAGCAAGACTTCTCGTGTTTCTCCACAACCCATTTCTTCTTACAGCTCTCTTAGCCCCATTCTTTTCACACAGGACTCTGCTTTTCTACCTCTTGAACCATTTCAGGACTGTGGCCTAAGATCTCTACTCTCCAGGAGTTTTTCATCCAATAGTGGAATAGAGGATGGGCCTTAAGAACATTCTCAGAAGGAATAGTTCTTCTTGGAGGGCTGTCTCATTGATACATATGAATATGGAAATGTGATATGAAGTATGGTCACATCACACAGGAAACCAGTTTTCTTCTAGCATCAGGGAAGCTTAAGAGGGGTTTATTATTAAACTCTTGCCTTATACAACCCTCCTTACTCCCTCGCCCACCACACTGTCTTTTCTGGGCTTCCATATATCTTATGGAGCAATAATAAGTTAGAGTAAGTTGGAGAATCTGTCTTCGCAAATACAAATCAAAACCTCATTTTCTATAAAAAGAATTTTTCTTAACCAATAGATTTAAGGGGATAGAACTCTGGGATTTGGGTGTTATGACCTTAGTCAGTAACCTCTACATTTCACAGATGAAGAAACTGAGGTCCAGAGAGGCTAAATTATTCACCTGAGGCCACAGGTGCTTTCCTGATAGAATTGGACTTAGACTTTGCATCTCCTGTGTCCTGGTTGGTTGCTCTTCAAAGAGGATGATGACAAATGCCAACAGCTCATGGATATTCCTTTTCCTTCATAGGTTCAGCACCAATGGTCATGCTCTGAAGAAAATAGTTGGTTGACTGCTGTTTTATTTGGATGCACTAACCCTGGGATTTGTTTTGAAGTTGATTGGTACTATTTCCTAGTATCACAGTAGGCTAAGGCTGAATTTATTTTGTTATTCAAATTGCACACTTTTATAAAAAGGCTTAGATGGAAAGCTTGGGAAATCAGATAGGTTGGATCTTGCAAAGAAGTTAAAAAAATCACAGAAAAAAATGTTTTCCAGGTGACAAGAAATGTAAAGATTGTTGGGGGATAATCTTATGGATCCAAAGAGAACATTGAAAGTACCCAGAAGGCTTGTAGAGAGACCATATTTACCAGCTCTTGCCATGAACTAATGGAATTAAGTTTGTTTTAGCAAACATTAATGACTGCTGAATAAATAGAAGGCAGTGTGCTAGACAGGAGCTATAGATGGACATAAAGGAGTATAAGACCTAGTCCTTGCCTCCAGGAACCAGCAAACTAATGGAGAAATGTGAAAGCACTTGAGTAATGCTCTCCAGAATCATGCTTCTGGTTGAAGACAACTTTCCCTTTAAGAAACTGACTGTTCTTTGGCCAAAGATATATGAAGAGCTGCAGTCTCCTTACATCAAGTTCTCAAATTTATCTATAATTTTTTCTAACCCGTCTTGAGTTATTTATAACATCTGTCAGATTCTCGTAATGGAATAACAAGTTCCAAGAGTTTCCCGTGGATAAATGTGAACACTATACCTGTGAGATATCCTTTAAATATATGTTGCTTTAGTGGATAGAGTGTGTTTTTTGTTAGTCCCCATACTACTTTCTCTAAGCTCCTATGAGTGGGAAGAAGGAAGGGATCCACCAGGGAAAGAGCATGGCCATCTTGTTTTCTCCTTTGTAATTTCGCAGATATTTTGCATATATTGGTAACATCCCTTCCAAGTGTTCCCTGTTGAAGAAACTCCTATCGCTTTAATTATTTCAACCCCCTTCTTTGAAATACTTCAGTCTGTCCCTCATTTCTCTCTCCCTCACTCTCTTCCTCTTGCTTCTTTTGCTCTAATTTCTCTCTTTGTTTTCTGAGTTGCCTCACCTGGCTTGTTATGTCTTTCCAAGGTAAGAGAATGAGAACAACGCAAATTACCCTAGTCGGGTTGCGCCATGCTTTTCTTGAGGAGTTGGATAAAGTATCTATATATTTTCTAAAAAACAATCATGCTGATGATGTGCCTGGAATTTTATTGGTCTTTTTGGCCCTGGCTACACATTGGGATGATGTCTTCAGGGAATAGCTTATAGAGTCTTCTGCATTCCTTTCTTGTAACCAGTTGCTTGTGGGGACACCAGTTGAGTTATGGATCTACTGGATGCCAAGTGTTTCTTTTTGCTGTTGTTGGGCTTCCAGCATTCATGCAGAAATTGTTATATATTTTGGCTTGTTTTCCATCCACTTCCCACACCTGTTGGTTGTCTGATTAGGTGCACAAGTAAATTGTCCCAATTTCCCTTTATGTGAATGGATTCCCTCCAAATCCGTCTAATAAGACTCCTGAATCTAAGGCTGACATTCTTCTTGTTGGAATCTCATTTTTTCAGAGTGGCAGCCACCTCAGCACCTAATCTAGTGGTATCAATTATTTTTCCTGCTAGCTGGGGAAACATTTTTACAAACCAAATTTTAAATCTTAAATGGAAGCTCATTGTAGTAGCATTAGCTCATTCATTTATTTAATTGTATATATTTGTGTATGTGTATGTGTGCGTGAGAGAGAGAAAAACAGAGAGAGAGAGAAAAAGGGAGAGAGACAGGGACAAAGACAGAGATCCAGAGAGAGACTCAGCCTGCCTCTTGGCTCAATCATGGCATACCCCAGAGTAAGTGTGAGACGGGAGAGGTGACCCTGTTTTTCTTCACTTGATTTTGGCTCCTTTGAACTTTTCACATTTGAATGACTTAAGGGTTTTTAAAGAGTGAATTTTGGCTCTATGCAATTTTCCTTTATGAGCCAATCTTAGAACCTTACAAGTATAACTACTTAGATTGAATTAGGGATAAGGACTCATATCCTATCCACATCCCTACTTCTTTTCTCTCTTCCCTAATACAAGTTCCAAGGAGTATGGTTTGTAAGTCAGTGAACTACACTAATTCTATTCTATGTGCAAGGAAACCTAGACTTAGACATAACTTTGATTTGCTGAAGGTCTCACAGCTGGTTAGCAAGAGCAAGAAATTGAATTTCTACTCTCTGAGACTCAGGCCATCGTCTTGGAAGGAGCATAATTGGTTTCCCCTTCCTTCTTTTGGTTTAAAAGTTTCCTCTACCACCTTGTATATATTTATTGTTCATGATCTGGTGCCCCCTTATTTCCAGCTGAGATCACATTTCCTATTGATCCGTTGCCAAAGATCTCCCCTTAAACTCTACCCACTTGCTAGTGTCCAGAACATCACTCCCACCCATACCTCTCCATTATCTCAGGCATTGAAGCTTAGATTGTTCTTTGTCAACCACTTATCTGGGCCCTGCTCACGATATGAGCAATGATTCTAGAACACCTTGCACATTAAAGTCTATCTAGTGTCGTGATCTTTGTTAACTATCACCTAACCACCCTTAGATTTGGGGAGATATTTACAATAGACCTGGCCCTGTGTTAAGCACATTACAAAAATTATATTAGTCATCTCTTACCACAACTTCTGAGGTAGGTACTGTTTTCTATTTTCCAGATGAAGAAATAAGACTCAGAGAAACTACACAGCAAACAGCAGAGCTGGAATCTGAGCCTAGGTTTGCCTGACTCTAAAGCCTCAACCTTAGACCTCCAGGCTCTCCTGACTCTCAGTCATTTGGAACCAGAACTTCCTTATGCCATCAGCACGCACATTTATTGTCTAAGTAACTGTAATGTCTAAGGGAATGATGTGAGATGGGCTACTGCTTTATGAAGCAGCCCGAAATGATTTCAACTCCAGTTTATACAGCAAAGACTGTGGATGAACTTGTTCATCAAATTCTGAAATATAGGGCAAGCAGGCAGTTTGGAAGCTTGAGGTAAGTTTAGGGCAAACAAGGAAATAATACTTCTCCTAGCACGTAATAAAGTTATGGAACTCATTACCCTGAGAGGCAGTACAGACAGGAAATGTAAATGGATTAAAAAAGAGTTTGGACAAATTTATGAATGACAGAGTCATAAAAGGCTTCTAACAGAAGCTGGAATATACGAGGTGTGACTATAAAGCAATGAAATTTTTTTTTTTTTTAACAAACACCAGAACTTGTATATCCAAATAAATATATTTTTCCTTCAAAGTAGTTTCCTTGGGAGAATACGTGCTTATTCTGATATTGTGTGCTTGATGGGAACATGTTCGGAACCTGCAGGAATTTAGAGGTTTAATCCACCAGCCTTCTCTTTTACAGATGAGGAAACTGAAAGCTGAAGTCATTAAATAACTTGACCATGGTCACACAGAAGGAGTTCTGGGGTTAGAATCGCAGCTGCTGACTTCTGGTTTTTAGGCACTGCTGCGTGCTGTCTCCTGCTGTAGATTTCTTCGGAACCTGTGACTAATTCTTTAGAGTATCCTAAAAGTGGTAAATCTTTATCCTTTGTGAATGGGTTTCTGAGACAGCCAAAGCTGATTTAGATTTAAGGTTGATGATTAAGATGCTTGTACAAGCTGTATATTAATACTGTTTGTTCAAAACCTGAGAGAATGTTTTTTTAAGAAAGAGGCAGTAAAACCATGTTCCTTTTGCTACCTGTAAACTGGCTTCTAGCTGGCCCCCTTCAGCTGGCCTGAGGAATGTATAATGCATCTTCACCTTTGATAAGCCACGTCTTTGAGCCAGGCTGCTGTGGCGCCTCCTTCTCCACGACAAGTAATGAAAGCACAGCCAAGGGAAATTGCTCTCTCAAGGGGAAAAGGAAGTGAGCAGAAAAGCAGCCCCCCTGGGGTCAGCGGAGGTGGCTTTGGAACTCTCAGAACTGGAAGGGATGCTGTAGGTACCCCAGAGTCCTACTTCAAACAGGTCACAGATATTTTGAATAACGAAGAAGGAGAGAAGAGACTCGACGCAGTAGGGTTAAAACCTGAGCGTAGACCGCTGCTGTCATTGAAAAGATAAAAAGAGAATTGCAGAGAGCAGATGAAAAAGGGGAGAAATGGCTGCGATCCCCCCAGAGGCAGCAAACATGGGTCTCGGGGGTGGATCTCATCAAGATCCGACCAAGGACAGAGGTCACTGGGAGCTCATTGGTTTGTGTTCATTCATGCCCTGCCAGTTGAATTCACTTTGATCACGAAATATCCTTTTCACTTGGGCTTCTAAGAAAAATAGGGGGAAGGGAGAGTGATGGAAGGAGGAGGCAGGCGTAGAGAAACCCCAAAGTCTGTGAAGCGTGTGAGACGCCTTTTGCTTAGGCTTGGAAACTTTGCTTCTCCAAATGGATTCACGGCCTTGAACCAAAGCTAACAAAGAAAAGACAAACATGTCACTAAAAGTAACATGTTGACATGAGTTAATGTCTCAGCCAAAATTTATAACATAACCCAGAAGGAACACGAGCTGCCTGGCCATGCATCCTGGTTGATGGCATGTTTCTGGGGAATTCTGGTAGGAGATATCCCAGAGAGGTCAAGGCCAGCAAGGAAAGCTGGAAACAGCAGCTCTAGGTCCTGTGACTGAGGCTGTTAAAAAAAATTAACCTTTGTTTTGTGATATTTGAAGCAGACAGAACAGAAAACCTGGTTTGAATAGGAATGGAGAAGAATGGTTATCAGATTTGGTGAAATCTTTGAAGGAGGGTCAGTATGAAGAGAAAGGATATATATTATATATATTTATACACACACACACACTCTCATGCATGCTGAAAACGCTCATATAAGTATCCACAATGCATGTTTTCTTTGGGGCTTGGCCAACTCTGCAGTATGGTAATGAAAAGGATAAGACCATGCAGTTCTCCTCTGTAGGTGAGCATATGGATACATGGCCCACTGCACACACATGTGAATACATATACACACTATTTATCTCCCACAACAGAATTATTATATGTCTTTCTTGGCTAAGGAAGGGAGGGGGAAAGTTGAGCCTTAGTTGTAGGTGTGAAGTTGCTAATAGCAGGGAACTGCTTATTCGGAAAACTTCTACAATTCCACTTAATTCCACCTTGGCTCCAACCCAACCCCACAGAGCCTTGCAGATTTAGCAGAGACACAGAGGTTAAAAAACGACCCCAGAATGCTATTTGGGAAAACCCCTCATATCTTGGGCCTCCTGGGTTCCCGGGATGAGGGAACAACAGACCCAGAGCAGCACCATCCCTTTTAGGCATAATTTAGGGGGGGCTTGACTTAGTCTGCGGAGTGGTGAAAGTGTAGATATGGCTGTTGGATCCTTGTTGTCTTACTTAGGAATGGGGCAGCTTTCTGGCTTAAAAATATTTTTTGTGTTTTGTGCTTTTTTATTTTGCCTACCTCTCTCTGTCTTGCTGATCACCAGTCTGGATGCGAATTTCGTGTTCTTGCTGATTCTTTAGTAGACATGTCTGTGGCTCCATAGTGGCCAAGTCTCACGGCCTGTGTCACAGTCAGACCAAAGCGGACACCAAGATGCTCTGAGTCCAGAGAGAAGACTTTCAGCCAGCCCATTTCCACCCCTCTCCATCCAAACCTCTGGCTACTGTGTCTTAGCCTGGGATGCAATAAACCTCTTTAAAAGGTGGCAAATATTATTTCTTTAAAGAAAACCCATTCATTTTCAAATTAGGGTACATGTTTCAGATTGAAAAAATAGTCTTGACAGATGCTAAGAAGTGCGGGACAACCAATACTTGTTAGACTTGCAGGGGAAGAGAAAACACTAGAATCATTTGGTCCATGAGTAACCTCAGGGCTTGAGCAACGAGATATCTACATGTTCTGTTCAGTCTCCTGCGTGTTTATCAAATGGGGCCATGACTAACTGTGGAAGCTTGTTGTCCTTTGACAAAATAAAATAAACCCCTTGCCACTGCCTCCCCCTCCCCATTTCTAAAAAGTTGAACAGAGAGAGTCAATTCTGGTTCTTCCTGGCCCTCTGCTTGAGTGTAGATGGAAGGATCTGTTGCTTCGTGTGTTTCAGGTTTCAAATGAAAACTTCATCAATGAAGAACAAGGAAAATAAACAGGGCTTCAGCGGGAATTTCAGAGTCCCACAAGCCCTGGTGAACACTCTGCAGCCTGAGAATAGCCCCAAAGTCCAGTTCAGCCCTTCTCAGAGACTCTCCTCTCTAGATCTTCTTGTGGCCCCGATCTCAAGACTTTCTCCCACCCCCTAAACAACTGACCACACACACATTATTTAAATAATTTTAAAGGAAATGGAAAATAGAGACTGGTACCATAGATCCGTTTACCTGATCCTTGTGTGATGCTAAAAAAGGCAACATCTGGCCTACTTGAAATCCATGTGGGTTTGAGAAAAATGGCACCAGTCAGAAAAGAAGCTTTTTCTTGTAGCATCTTTTCTGATTTCCTTTTTTTCATTCCACTTTTTTTCCAGACATTCCTCAGACTAATTCCACACAATAAGCTACTGGGACACTAACAGGGAAGTTAAGGCACGAGGTGTTAAGGAACTTGTTCAAGCTGATTCATGAGCCTGGACACTCAAAGAAGATCTGAGTCCTGGTGTGGGGTAGGGAGGTGGCTGAATGGATGATCTCTGGGCTGTGCTGCTCAACCTCGAGTCCCGCGGGAATGTGAGGCTGTGCGGTGGAGTGAAGAGCAAGCACTCACACCAACCAACGCATGTGGCTTTGGAGCCATGGCTCCATCAGTCTAGTTCTGGAAATGTGGGCCAGTTATTTAATCTCTCTGCACTCTCATCTGTAAAGTGGGAATAATAGTGGGTAACATGTTAATTTGACTTGGCGTTTTGGTAGCCACGGTAGAGATTTTGGCATTCACACTAAATTTTACGACACCAAAAGAAAATCATCAAAGGGTTAGCTTTAAAAAATTATCAAATAGTTTATGAGGAAGACACCTTCTTGCCTCCTACCCAACCCCAAGCCTCATTTTAGGGGTGGGAGGGGGTTTGAGGATGGAATACGCTCAGAGATGGGAGTGCGGGTTGGAGATGGGCTGAGGGTTCCATCAAATGGAACATTTAATTATATGACCTTCTGAGCTTTATCAAGAAGGCTCTCTTTAAAATGCCCCTCTTTGGAGGATAAATTCCATGGGTTTGGGGGAGGTTTAAATGAAGTAATGTCTGTGAAGAGCAAAGCATGTGGCAGGTATGGAGTTAGTGTTAGCAATCCGTCCCCCATTTCCTCTTACACCCTTCCATCCTCCCACCCTCCCTCTCTCTGGCTGGTTTCAGAGCTGATGCTCTTCACTCAAAGCTAACTTGCTTCTTAAACGTAATATCTCCAAAACTGAGGCCTGTCACGGCACAGAGGGATGGGTACGAACTTTCTTGGTGTCTGTAGGGAATGCAGCCATAGTCTTCAGTTGATTGAAATATTGTGTTTGTTGAGTCCCTCCATCACCTCAAGCGTCTTCTTCTCCAGAATCCTTGAGGTCTATTGATTCTCCTCCATTCGGGGTCATTAGCTCATCATTCATTTGTCCCCTGCTAGATGGAAGGAGAGTGTAAGACCCTGTCCGGTGTTCCAGGAGCACACAGTGGAGATGAGCTGGGCTCACAAGTAAAAATTGGCAAACAGTAAAGGCTTAAGGGCTGCATTGTTTGGGAGGGGCCAAGTTGAGCCCACCTGGAGGAGGAAGCCAAGTCGACCAAGAATCCTACTTTGACCTTGCTCATCTGAACTGCCCCTTGGGCTCAGAACCATACTGCTCTGGGTCCAAGCTGGCACCTAGGAACAGGGTGTTAGGAGAAGTTCACATCCTGTGATTATTTAAATATTTTTATTTTTAAATTACCCAAGTGTAGCAGGGATTTTCTTCCTCCCCATAGCCTACTTTCTTTTGAGCCCTCATCCCTGTTGGGGAAGAGATCTTTGAGAAAGACATCCCAAGGAGACTTTTTGGCAAAAAAGTCTTGTCAAAGTTGTACATCCTGAGGAGTTGAACATGGGCGAAAGAGAGTTTTGCTGCGTTTGTAGATGCCCCTTTCTGAGGATCCCAGGGACCTGCAGCCTCCTCAGCCATGCAGGGGTCTCAGAGTACCCCCTACAGATGGGGCTGGGGCTGGGAGCAGGCGGGGGGCCAGGACGGTCCCGGAGGTCAGACGCTGGGTTGTGGAAGCACAAGGCAGCTACATTCCACGCTGACACAGACCATCATGAAACTGTTTTTTTCTTATCAAGTAATTTCCATCACTTTCCTACACTCAGAAATATACTTCTTCAACATCATTCTTAAGGCCTGCGGTGGATTCCATGGAATGAAGGCACCCTTTTTAATTTTAATTTTTAACTTCATAGCGTGTTTTTCTGGGTTGCTTGCAATGGCGTCCTCAGAACCTCTCTGCATGGTTTAGTGAGCTGGGGGAAGCATCCCCTGAGAAGGATGCAGAGGCTGACTGGGCCGACATTAGGCGCCACTCCCAGGGGGCCATCTTGACCTCAGCCCCCACTCCTCACAGTGGGGTGGGTCCCAGGCCCTGATATTTGCAGCCACCATACACATGCGGCATTTCAGCCAACACACACAATTACAGTATCCCTTAATTAGAACCCTCTCTTTATCCCAGGGAAAGCCTCAGCTGCTTGTCAATGAAAACATATTTGTACCGTGGCCTTAAAAACACACACACATAAATTGCCAATTATTCCCCATTCATAGACTCTGGCAAGACACGGGGGAGAGCTATTTGCTTTCCCTTAGGCCAAATTAAGACTTGTCTTTCATGGCAACTTATTTGCAGGAGTAATTTTCCACCTCATTTAATTAGGCTAATTGATTCAGCAGTTCTGTCAAGGGGCAACGCGGCACTGGGTGCTTGGGGCAAATTACTCCCGTGCTCTTTAGACTCGCTTTGAGCAATGACCTGATTAGCTTTCCTGTTTTCAAACCCAGGTCGGCCCAGCTCCTGTGTGTCTGACTTTGCGGCACGTGGGTAAGTACATGTGGAGAGCCACTAATTTATTAAGCACTTTGAAAAGAGCTAGGTGCTGAGCCCAGGCCGGTAATTCTATCTAAGGAACAATTAGCTCACTGAAGCGTGAGAGCGAGTTGTAATAACGGGATCCAGAAACAGTGAACTGAGCAGATTCCAATGCAACTAAGCATAGTCATTCTTTTCAACTGTTCATCTGGATTTACAGGAGCCGTGCTATGTATGTGCCATGTTCTAGTACATCCGGTTCATTGATTGTTATGAATGATTTTTAGGGAAAACAAATTAGGGGTAGGTACTTAGATCTTGCTAAATAGCAAATGGGTTGCTACCCTCTATTCCTTTTTCTCCTTCTTTCCCATTTTCTGAGAACTGTGTGTTTCATGGAATGTTAGGTGTAGAGGAATGGCTATGTGATGAAAAGGAACCACTTAGCAGCCAGGGTTCACTGAGGCCATGCTATGGCCAGGCACTGGTCCTTGACTCTTTACGTGAACTCATTCATTTAATCCTCATTACAACCTTATCAACGAGGCACCATCACTACCCCCATATACAGACGAGAAAGCTGAGGCATGAGAGGCTAAGGGGCTGGCCCAAAGTTATACAGCTGGCGGGTGGAGGCAGGATTCAAACTCTCTGCTCTTCACCACCACTCCAGGAAATGCTTGTGGGAGCAGAAAAACAGTGACACGTTTATAAGCTATGAGGGAGGGTCATGTGTTCTATTTTTGTATTGATATATAATCATCCTCCTGTTAAATTAGTGAGGAAGATGCGACTGTGTGTCAATGTTGGTCTAAAACAGGAGTTGGCAAGCTTGTTCTGTAAAGGGCCAGATAGTAAATATTTTAGGCTTTGTGGGTCACATATGGTCTCTGTCACAACTACTCAACTCTGCCTTGTAGCACAAAAGCAGCCATAGACAATATATAAACAAGTGGGTGTGACTGTGTTCCAATAAAACTTTATTTACAAAAACAGATGGCTGGCCAGATTTGGCCCACAGGCCAGAGTTTGCCAACCTGCGGTCTAAAAAATGGTATTACATGGGTTTAAAACATTCGAAAATCTTAAATACAAAACCAAACCTCTAACCCTTCTATTGTCTTTATAATACAAGTGCATTCACGTTTTCATGCCCAGGCTAACTGATTTCTTGACTCTCCTTCTCTCTGTTTTCTTCTTACAGCTGACAATTCAGCGTGTTGCATAAACATGGCCCTGACTTTGCCGTTTTGCCAACCTAAAGCAAGGGTGGTCAGGCCACCCAGGGCAACGGCGCGTGGTGGGTGGGAGACAGAGCCCCTCTCCAATAAACAACCTGGACTGTTTATTGGGCTTTTGAGGCAACTAGGCCTCAGGGAAATGCTGGGAGCCTGAGGTTGGCAGTGACACATAGTGGGGTATTCCTGTTGTCACTGACGGATGCAAACATGCCTTCATCCTGTAGGCCATCAAGAACACCTCTGTAATAATTTTCCTGTCCTGATTAAGTTTGAGTTCTCAAGAAGACTCTCTAAAGCCAAGTTAAATCCTCTGAGGCTTTATGTCTATGATGCAGTCGGCTGTCACCCAGAGGGGGGAAGTACGTGGTGTTCAAGCTTCTCTCACAGAACAAGAGCTGGGGAATGGGGAAGGGATGGGCTTTCCTCCCAGAGAAACTGACATAGCTCAGCCAATATTTTAATTAAAATGATACAATCTTAAGAGGAAAAAAAGATAAAGCAATTTGAACCTTCGTAAATGCAAGAATCAACAACAAAATACAATATCTGTGACAATTTAAAGAAATTAAAAAATGCGACTTCAAAAAAAATGTGAAAGGAGAGATGGTGAGTAGGTGATATAATTTTTTCTTTACGTATCTTTTCTATTTCTCTTGTTATACAAATCATATCCTATGTTTGTAGAAAATCATCAAATATAAACCCATTTAAAACAAAATAATAAATAATAAAATAATGGTCTCACCTCTAAAATAAAGAAGGACAATTTCCTTGCATAGAATCTATAGTTATTATTTCTGTTATTACCTCTGGGGTCAGAGATGTTGTCCAGAATAGAGCTAGAGGCGCATGGTTGTGTTAACAGAGCTTTAAGAAGAATGATGCTCTGATTACTGGGGGGGGAGGGGCAAGGTGGTCAGCCGAGCTTCATGCAGGTTCCTCTGCTTGTTCCAAAGATGTTGTTCTTGGAGATGGCTTCTGACAGGTGTATGGAAATGACTGCAGATCCCCGAGAAAGGCCTAGATTGGGAGAGGAGCTAGGAATCCCCGGGAAGGAGGATAGCTGGGAGTTGGTGGGCTTCCACAGACACCATGAGGTACACCCACCTGGCACCCCTCAGAGATGATGTTCACAGGTTATTGTCGGTTCTTTCCTGGCTGTAGCCTTGCTCCTGTCTTTGGGTGTCTTCTTGCCTTTTATTCTCTTACTTTCTCTCTTCTGTATCCTTTCGTCCCACCACCCCAACCATATTCCATTTTCCTGTTCTGTTTTACCCTGCGGCTGAGGGTGTCCAACCATGAGGAAGAGAGACAGCAATTTCTTCTTACGTCCCTGACAAAGAATTTCCAACATAACTCTGTGGATAAGAGCTGAAGTTCTGAGTCAAAACTTGAGAATCACCAACATTGCAAATGAAAGACTTTCATTGGAAATAAAAGATGCAGGTACGTTTTAGGCTAATTGTAAGAAGGGCATTGTCCCAAGATTCAGAATTCTTAACACGTTTTATAGGCAATGTGATCAGTAAGATTATAAAAATGTCTCTCAGAGAGAATGATTTGAGCATTTTCCATTTTTTTTTTTAGGAAAAAAGGTTTCAGTTTCACTTGTAAACATTAACTACATTTTTTCAACAAAATCTTGGAACTTATTAAATTTTCATTCATTCAACAGGTGTTTATTAAGTGCCTCCAATCTGACAAACCATGTTAGACTCCAAAATATAAAGATGTACAAGACACATTTCCTTCCCTCAGGAGCTTCTTGACTAATTTGTGTTCCACTATGTCATAAATGTACCTGGTACACCTGTCTATCCACTCTTCCTTCTTTGGAAGTTCTGGGTAGGGTGAGTATACATCCTGATTTGCTCAGGACAGTCCCAATTTATGCCTATTTCCCCTAGGGAATTATTGGTAACTCTTCCTTTTGTTCTTTAAAACTCCTCAGTTTGGTTGATATGATGATACAGTGATCCTAAACATAATCTCTGATGAATGAATGGGCCTAGGAAGATGTGTTTTTACCTGGTGACTTGTTCTTTTGTTCACATCTGGTTGAATCAGTAATGAACATCCAAATGAGATTCAATCAGATTCCCCCTCTTAAAAATTTGCACTGAGACCCAGAGGTCAAGCCAGATGGAACTGTGCAATGGAGTTGAGGTCAGCTGGAGTGGTGGCCATATCTGTTACCATAGACAACCCAAAGCCATATTTGCAAACTATCGTTGGGGGAGAAGGAACCGAGAGCCTTGGAAAGAAGCCGTGCAACAAGCAGTGTGAGATCCTGTTTTCTTGTGATTAGTGGGTCAGACACCACCACTGGGCTTGCCAAGAAGCATAGCTTCTACTACTCTCTAACCCTTCTCCCAGTAGATCTCAGAGGGCAACGAGTGGTAGAATGAGACTGTCTATTTGAAGGAGTGCCATGAACCCCTCAAACCATCCTCTGTTGCCCTTCCCAGGGGGCTTCCGCTCTCTGAAATTAAAGGATGAAGATCTCAAGAGAATCACTCATAAGTTTTCATGTAGACTCCTTGAAAGTAAGTCCAGCAAGTAGAAGTTGAACATTTTATTCTCTGAATGTGACATCAAGTCACCAGGCTTGAGAACCCATACTAGGTTGACCAGAGAAGCAGAAAGAACCCTGGGGAGAGGTGGTGCAGTATGCTGCCAGGCAGAGACAAGGACTGCCCCTCTATAGTTCCTTAAATTGTGGAAAATAGACCCTGCACACGTCATGGACCCCAGATTTGGGGTTAGGAAGGGTAATTGGGATTTGAAGCCATAGTCTTGCTAGAGACCAAAGTAGTTTTGGAAAATCAGAGCAAGAAGATGAATCCATTGGCTGGAGGACAAGTGAAAGAGGTGGCCTAGTCTCCCAAGAGACCACCTATGCCTAGGGGAGCTTCTCTAAATTGAGCCCCTTATCAGCAAGGCTGTTGGAATCACCATGTGACCATTTTGAGTTGATAGACAATGAGCCAAATCAGCAATGACGACCAACCAAAGTGAAGTCTGGAAAAGTCTGAAAGCTCACTGTGAACAGCCACATTAGAAGATATATAGCTTCTATCCCTCTGCTCTCCACCCCAACACAAAAGTGGAGAAGAGGAAGGAGGCATTGTGTGAGAGCAGACTGTGTTTCACTCTCCTTTCCCCGGTCAAGCCACTTGAGAGCCCAGCATAGCCTACCCTGAGGTTGGGAAGGTGGAAAGAGAAGAGCTTCCCCTTGAATATGGAATTGGAGATTTAAAATTGAAAGCACTGACTCTTACAGATGAACATGAGACTGCTTTGATAATAAAGCTGATAGGATAGGTATATATCATCTTTATGGTTAAGAGTGCCTCACCCGAGGTTAAAGGGAAGGTCAGCAGAGTCCAGTTGGTGGTGGATACTCAGTAAAGGAAACTGTTTCATGTTTGTCCCCGAGTGAGTTGAGACTCCTCATTAAACCGGTTTGTGGAGAGAATGTTAGAGGCTCCCTCAAGTTCAGCAGCTATCTTCCCTGACAAACCTTGGTGCCCCAGCATGCTCAGCTGCCAGTTTCCTTGCTACCTGACATCATAGTTATGGCTGCCCAAGTCCAGTGGAAATGAATCAAAGAATCGTCTAATGTGGGTCAATCAGATACCCAATTTTATTCTCACATTGCACACATACTTGATAAGTAAGTCATGGCTCCTGTATGAAAAATCTGTTGGACTCTGTGCCCGAGACATAACACCGAGTTTTATGCCATGTTAAGGAAACATTAAGCTGGTTCCCTTAAAAACGGCATCTGAATCCAGCCATCAAATATCGCAACAAATGGTACCGTATATCTCGCCCTCTGTTACTCTTCTTCCTTATCATAATGGTGAAGGAACTTTGGAAGGATGTGTGGATGAGGGATTTAGGCATTTGGATTTGTGCAGGAGACACATGATGCTGGCCAGAAGGAACAGGTGAGAATCTTCACCTGGAACCTACTCTGGGAGGAACTCAAGATCCCAGAAGAGACTGGAGATGAGGAGAAAGTAGCTGCCTGGTTATGACTTTCCAGGCTTTTCAAGACTTCCTGAAACTGACTTCCTTGACGTTTCCTTGATTATAATAAATTTCCTTTTACTTGATTCTGGACTAAAGTATACCAATAGTTGCACCCAGAGAAAGGACAATAATTGTCATTGCAATTCTGAGGAGAAGACACAGGAGCAGCCTTTCCTCCTTTCTTCTGCTTTTGTGAAGAATTTAGACACTCATTTATCTACGACGTGCATCCTTAACAGGGTAATATTGCTTCCAAGGGGGCAAAACCTGACTGGGGAGGGAGAATTAGATATTACTACGGTTTGTGGCTCTCCAAGCTCAACCTTACCCATTGACATAAGCAGGTATACAATATATCTGTAGTATCCAAATCTCACAGGGGTAGGGGGACGATTAGGAAAGAAATGTCCAAAAATCCTTCTTAGGGGGAGATGTAATGATAAAAGTTTGAGAAACACTGATCTAGGGAAGATAAATAGCAAACGGAGCCCTTTCAATCTCAAATGCTGGACGATGTTGTTCCACGTTCACTAGACATACATAAATTCCTCTCTGGCTGACTCATGTGAGAGAACTAGATTTATAGATGGCCTTTGTTTCTGAATGAAGATTTGCCTCTGTTTTCTGGCTTCCCTGGGGGTTTTAGGAGAAGAGAAAGATCCTCCACACACCATATCGTGCCTGTTTTTGCAGGCAGCTTAAATGTTATACAGACTTTGGGCTAGAAGGAATAGTTTCCAAGTTTCATCTCTCTCAGATGCATTATCCTAGCCTACGAGCAATGTTTGAGGTCCCTGGGTATTTTTACGACTTAGCACTGGATCAATGTGACAAAGTGTGGGATTTTTTTGAGGACAATTTATTCCACACAAATAAAAATGTAGACTGAATTCTTAGAATGTAGCAAGGCAGAGTAAGCTGAAGTGAGTTTCTGTGTATGAGTACTACATTCCAACAATATCTGGATGCATTCTCCCTTCATGCTTTGCAAGCTTATGGGCAAAGTTAGTCAGAATTAATCAGCCATATTGTTCTCAAGTAGGAATTGTTGGCCAACGAAAGTCTAATATCTCCTTGGGCCCTGCAGGCAGCAAGCTTGGCACAGTGGGCACATCTCACTCCTCCTCCCCTCAGCCTGATGTATCCACAGTACTCTCTTTTTTGGCATCCTGGCTGCCCTGTGATACTTGCCAGCACCATGGCCCAGTGATTTTTGCCTGGATCCGTGTTCACTGCAGCCAGCCTTGGCAACCTCTCCAGCTGGGGAGGATGTGTGGTGGAGTCCAGAGAAAGGACAGTTTGGGTGAGGCTCAAAAATAACACAACCAAATTGCATTAATAATCCTCGTCTTTTGTACCTTCCAGGGATGCAAAGCTGTTTCAATATTCTGAAATTAATTAATGTAATTCACCATAATAACAGGCTAATGAAAAAAAATCGCACGATTGTATCAATTGATCCAGAAAAAACATTTGACAAGGTTCAACACTCATTCATTATAAAAATGCTCAGAAAAATAGGAATAGAGGGAACTTCCTCAAATTGATAAAGACCGTCTTCAAAAACCCTAGAGTTGACATTACACTTAATGATGAAAGACTGAATACTTTCCGCCTAAGATTGAGAACAAGGCAAAAACCTCCACTCTTATTCAGTATGGTGCTGGAAGTGCTAGCCAGTGCAGTGAGGCAAGAAAATGAAATGAAAGGCATGCAGATTGGAAGGGAAGTAATAACACTGAGCTTATTTGTAGATGACATGATTATCTATGTACAAAATCCTAAGGAATCTAAAAAAAAACACCTCCTTGAACTAATACATGATTTCAACAAGGTTGCAGGATACAAGGCAAGCATACAAACATCAGTTGTATTCCTATATATTAGCAAAGAGTACATGAACGCCAAAATAAAAAAATACAATACCATTGAAATCACTCAAACTAAATGAAATACTTAGATGTAAGCCTAACGAAACCATGTTCAGGACTTATATGCTGAAAACTACAAAATACTAATTAAAAAAATCAAAGATCATCTAAATAAATGGAGAAATATACCATGTGCGTGTATTAGAAGATAACACAGTAAAGACGCAGATTCTTCCCAAATTGATAAGCAGGCTTAACTCAATCCCTGTCAAAATCCTAGCAAGGGTTTTTGTAGATGTAGATAAGATTATTTTAAAATTTATATGAAATTACTTCTTGGCTTTTTGGCTAAGTGTAAAATTTATATGGAAAGGCAAAGGAACTAGAACAGCTAAAACACTTTTGAAACTAAACAGGGAGGAATCAGTCTACCTGATTTAAAGACTTATCTTATAGCTGTAGTAACCCAGCCTGTGTACTACTGATGGAGTGATAGACACATACATCAATGGAAGATAATAGGGAACCCAGAAATAGACCCACACAAATATGCCCAACTGATTTCTGAGATAAGTGCAAAAGCAATTCAACAGAGGAAGGGTAGCCTTTTAAACATATGGTGCTGGAACAATTGGACATCCATAGCTCCTCCAAAAAACGGAACCTTGACCTAAACCTCACATCTTACACAAAATATATCTCAAATGAATAATGGACTTAAATACAAAATCACAAAACTTTTAGAGAAAAATGTAGATGTAAACCTTAGCAACTAGGGCTAGGCAAATAGTTCTTAGACTTGATATGAAGAGCATGATTCATAAAAGGAAAATGATAAATTGGACTTCATTAAAATTCAAAACATTTGCTCAGCAAAAGACTCTGTTAATAAGATAAAAAGAGAAGCTACAGACAGAGAGAAAATATTTGCAACCTACATGTCTGATGAAGGCCTGGTATCTGGAACATATAAAGAACTCTTGAACTAAAAAAAAAATCCAATTAAAACATGTGCTGAAGACATTTCACCAATGAGGATATACAAACGGCAAATAAGCACATGAAAAGTTGTTCAACAATCATTAGCTGTTAGGAAAACGTAAATTAAAACCACAATGGGATATTACTAAACACATATCAGAATGGCTAACAAAAAAATAGTGACACCACCAAATGCTGGAGAGAATGTGGAGAAACTAGATCACTCTCACACGGCTGGTGGGAATGTAAAATGGTGCAGCCATAACTTTGGCAATTTGTTTAAAAACTAAACATTTAACTACTATACCACCCATCAATGACACTCTTGGACATTTATCCCACAGAAAGAAAAATTTATGTTCACACAAAAACCTATACATAAATGTTTATAGCAGCTTTATTCAAAATAGCCCCAAACTGGAAACAACCTCTCTATCCTTCAATGAGTGAATAGTTAAATTGTGATATATACCTAAACCATGGAACTTATTCAGCAGTTAAAAGCAACAAACTATTGGGAGCCGCCCGGTGGTGCAGCAGTTGGGTGCGTGCGCTCCGCATTGGCGGCCCTGGGGTTCGCAGGTTCAGATCCTGGGCGTGCACCGATGCACTGCTAGTAAAGCCATGCTGTGGCAGCGTCCCATATAAAGTGGAGGAAGATGGGCACAGATGTGAGGCCAGGGCCAATCTTCCTCAGCAAAAAAGAGGAGGATTGGCATTGGATGTTAGCTCAGGGCTAATCTTCCTCAAAAAATAAATAAATAAATAAATAAAATAAATAAAAGCAACAAACTATTGATACATGCAACAACCTGGATGAATCTCCAGAGAATTATGCTGGGTGAAAAAAACCAATTCGAAAAGGTTACATACTGTATGATTCTATTTGTGTAACATTCTTGAAATGTCCATCAGTGGTTGCTAGGCGTTAGGGAGGGGTTGAAGGTGAGAGGGAAGTAGACCGGGCCATAAAAGCTCTACACGAGGGATTCGGTGGTGATGAAGATGCTCTGTGTCTTGACTGTATCAATATCAATATCCGGGTGATATCGTAGCATCAGTTTGCAAATTGTTACCACTGGGGGAAACTGGGTAAAGGGTACAAGAAATCTCTCTGTATTATAACTTATAACTGCTTGTGAACCTACAATTGTCTCAAAATATAACGTTTAAGTTAGAAAAGGAGGTATACAATGAAAAGCAAATGTTTCATCTGTCGTTATCTCTCAGTCACTTTCTCTTTCCAGGGGCAATTTTCCTATTTACCTGTCCAGAATATTTTATGAATATACAAGCTCATACAAGAATATATATAATTTCACTGTAGCTTTAGTTTGCACTAATCTTATTATGAATTGTACATCTTTTCATATTAGGGTGATTGTATTCTTTCTCCTGTGAACTGTTCTTATCTTTAGTCTATTTTTCTATTTAAGTCAAGTCTTTTTGTTTTTTTCCTGTAGCAATTTGTAGAGTTTTCATTATGTATTGAGGACATTAACTTTTTATGATATGAGTTGCAATTATGGGTTTTTTCCCACAGTTTGTCTTTAATTATTTGACTTTTTGTGGGGTTATTTTTCCCAGGCAGAAATTTTTAATTTTTTTTTTTTTTGTCAGGAAGATCAGCCCTGAGCTAACATCTGTGCCAATCCTCCTCTTTTTGCTGAGGAAGACTGGCCCTGAGCCAATATTCATGCCCATCTTCCTCTACTTTTTATGGGACGCTGCCACATGGCTTGACAAGCAGTGCGTCGGTGCGCGTCCAGGATCCGAACCCACGGACCCCCAGCCGCCGCAGCAGAGTGCGCGCACATAACTGCTTGCCCCATGGGGCGGGCCCCAGATATTTTTAAGTTTTAATGTGTCAAATTTATTAATCTTTCTTTTTCTGTCTTCTGCATTTTGTGTCACACTTAGAATGGCCCTTTCTTATCTAAAATGATTTTTTAAAAATTTCCCTGCATTTCTTTTAATAGTTTTGTGATTTTATTTTTCATCGGGGATCCAGGCTCTTTCCATCCTTCTCTATTAACGTCCTCATGTGGGCTTTGGTCCTTTTGGTCACAGGACGGTTGCAAGCCTCTAGGCATCAAGTCTACATTCGGAGAAGCAAGCAAGGGAAGAGCAAACTGACGAATGGAGGAAAAAGTCAGGCTGTTTAGTCTGTTCCTTTGAAAAAGCTATCCAGGAAGTTCCAGTTATCAACTTCTGCTTACGCTCATGGGCCAGAACTGGGTCGTGTGGCCTCTCTTAACTTCATGGGAGTCTGGTGATGTGAATAATTTTAGCTGGGTACATTGATATCCCCCTCCCCAAGAAATTGGGGTTCTGTTAGCAAAGAAGAAGGTAATAGCAATATTAGGCAAGAAACTAGCAGTGTCTGCCCCCAGGTTACTTGCATGACACGCAGGTGCATTTTCTGGGTCCCTACTAGTCTCTAAATTTGTGTATTTGTGCTGCGTAACTGACTTCTAGCATCTACTGTTAACCAACAAATTCAAATGCCTTTATAAAAACTACTTTTTCTCTCAGAAGCTTTTAAGCTTTTCTCTTTATCTTGTGATATTCTGAAATCTCTCCCACCCCTAGGTGGGATCTTTTTAGGCCTTCTCCTGAGATTTTATGGGCCTCTAAGAATCTGAAGATTCTTATCGTTCCTCAGCTCAGGAAAAGTTTTTCCCTCCTTTCTTTGATGATTTTCTCCTCTCCCTTTTCTCTGTTACTCCTTCGAAAACTCTTATTGGACATATACTGGATTTAGTAGAGTTTTCCTCCTTGTCTCTTAACTTTGCTATCACATTTTCCATCTCTTTGTCTTGTTGCTTTATGTTATGAGATGTTTGCACAGTTATGGCTTCCAGACACCGCCTTAGTCTTTAGCCTACTTTGTTCTATTGTTGATATGACAGTTTTAATTTGAAAATTACTTTTTAATTTCCAGAAATTCTTTCTTGTTCTTTGAGTGCTTCTTTTTTGCAGCAGCCTGTTCTTGATTTCTGAATGCATTATCTTCCTAAAACTCTGCGAATACTAATTACACTTTTTAAAAATGTCACTTCTGTTCTCTGAATTATGACTGATATCTTTATTCACCTGATTCTCCTCTTGTATTGAATCAGCTTTTCTTCGGTGTTGGGTGACCGTTGGTTGTAGGGCCCCCTGCTTTTGTACAGGGCTGTTTGCCTAACAGGCCCCTCACATAAATAGGACAGGCTGCCTACTGTGTGTATGTGGGAAGGGTGCCAGCTTCCTTTATGATGAGCAAGGAGCAGGCTGATGAGCCCACAAGAGGCAAAGTAAAAGGGCTTCATTTTGGGATATTGCCCCTCGGTGTATATTATTCCTGGGTGGAGCTGCCTTTTTGTTTCACTAAGAATCTAATGGAGCTGATGGCTAGAGTTACCGAACGATTTATTTTAATATGGCCTCAGACTCAACCCCACACCTGGATCCTTTCCAGGCAGAACACCTACTGTCTTTAGACATTAACTCTAAGGTTTTATACTGGGGGCAAAAGTTGCCACCAGATGTAAGGTGCTGTAGGAGGAGGAGAGGTCTCACTGTCTCAGCTGTTTAGAATGCAGTTTAAAAATAATAAATAGCCTCATGATTGCTAAGAGATCTTCAGCAGGATCTGAGGGCCCAGTAAAATGACCGATGTGCATAATGAAAACCATCAAGACTCATTGTTTACAGTTTACATTATGTTGAGAATATTTTGTTCAAGAAGTTAGAGTAGTGTATATTTTCTTTTAGAAAGTTCTGTGATCTCAATTAAAATGTATAACTTTAAATGAGTGAGCTTTATTTATCTGGGAAATGTACTAACAATGTCAGATAAATGAGGCATTAATCTGACTACAGGTGTGTGTGTATATGCACGTGTGTGTATATATATACATATATATTTTTTTTTTATGAAGACAAGGCTTAACATAGTGTCCTGATTATGTGAATCATATGACCATAAGGAATATGTAAATGTATAAAAATTCATGAGAGTTTATTGATAGATTTTGATTCAAGCTTTTGTCCTATTTCAAGAACTGATATTTCCCCCATACTTTTATCACTAATTTTAACTTTGTTTATTTTGCCCAAATTACATTTATCAATATTAGTGAAAAACAAAAATTTTTACCTCACATAAAAAATATGTATGCTTAAAATTTTGTAACTGTTGGCTTTTATTTATTTTCCTTTCAGTTTTATTGATATATAAATAACATACAGGACTGTATAAGTTTAAAGTGTACAGCATAATAACTCGACTTACATATATTCTGAAATGATTACTACAATAAGTTTAGTTAACACTCATCATCTCATATGGATACAAAAATAAAAACAGAAAAAAAGTTTTTTTCCCTGTGATGAGAACTTTTAGGATCTACTCTCTTAGGAACTTGCAAATGTACCATACAGCAGTGTTAACTTAGTCATCATGTTGTACATTACATCCCAGGAAGGATCACCCCAGGTCTTATTTATCTTATAACTGGACATTTGCACCTTTTGACCATCTTTATCCATTTTCCCCACCTCCTACCTCCTGCCTCTGGTAACCACAAATCTGATCTATTTTTATATGAGTGTGGTGGGTTTTTTGTTTGTTTGTTTTTTAGATTCCACATATAAGTGAGATCATACAGTATTTGTCTTTCCCTGTCTGACTTTTTTCACTTAGCATAATGCCCTCAAGGCCCATCCATGTCGTCACAAATGGAAGGATTTCCTTCTTTTTTTTATGGTTGATTAGTATCCCATTATATATATCACATTTTCTTTACCTATTCATCTGTTGATGGACATTTCGGTTGTTTCTCTGTCTTGGCTGTTGTAAATAATGCTGCAATGAACATGGGATTATAGATATCTCTTCAACATAGTGATTTTGTTTACTTCAGATATATACCCAGAAGCAGAATTGCTGGATCATATGGTGGTAGTTCTATTTTCAATTTTTTGAGGAACCTCCATACTGTTTTCCATAGTGGCTGCACTTTACATTCCCACCAACAGCGCACTAAGGTTCCCTTTTCTCTACATCCTCGCCAACACTTATCTCTTGTCTATTTGATGATAGCCATTCTAACAGGTGTGAGGTGGTATCTTATTGTGGTTTTGATTTGCATCTCCCCGATGATTGGTGATGTTGAGCATCTTTTCATGCACCTGTTGGCCATCTGTATATCTTCTTTGGGAAAATGTCTATTCAGTTCCTCGGCCCATTTTTTAATCAGATTGTTTGTTTTTCTGCTGTTGACTTGTATGAGTTCTTTATATATTTTGGATACTAACTCCTTAACAGATATATGATTTGCAAATATTTTTTCCCATTTTGTAGGTTGCTTTATCATTTTGTGGATTGTTTCTTTGGTTGTGCAGAAGCTTTTTATTTTGTTGTAGTCCATCAGTTAATGAGCAGCAACTGATTTTTTAGAACGTTGTTGAAGGGGATGTGGGCAGTCTCTATCCGCAAAGAGTAAGGGATGAGATTGAAGAGCTCAACTGCCCTCCATGAAGACCGAACAGGAAATAGGGAGTCAGGGGCTGGCCAGAGCTGGAGGGGCGCCCGAGGAGCATCCCAGAGGGAGACCCCAGGTGAGGTAGCTGGATTCCTCTTGAACATGGAATAGGAGCTCACATGGTTGTTTAATTCAGGCAAGGATCACCCCATTAGGCTGGAGAATCTGGGGGCATCAATAGCTTGAATTACACAAGCTTTACCTTCTTTACCTTTTTAAAAATACAAATCAACCTTCAGTTCTGATCCTTTTACTTCAGGAAAAGATTCTATGTGAAGGCAGAAGAGGACAGAGAGGTGGTTTTAAATGTAGAGGAATCCTTCTAAAGCACAAGACACTGACAGGAAACTAAGCAGTTGCCTGGGGCCCCTCAAGAAGGCACTATCTGTGTCACCTACATATGTTCCCAGGCTTTCTAAAGAACTGAGTTCTACTTTAATAATGTCCAAATTGTTAGAACATGAACAGTTAGAACACGCATACTTACTGGACAGAAGTCACCTCCAAGATGTCCCTCTGTTGTGTCTGAGAGTCTTACAGGAGGCTGTGCTCTGAGCAAATGCTTAAGCTCCATCATTTTATCTTGCTTCTGGCTCAGAACGGAATACTCTGAGATTGCCCCTCTGCTGTCTCACCCTGGTGCCTGCTGTTGATGACCCAACTGCAGCCTCAGGATGGGGCACTCACTGCTCACCTCAAATTCCCAGGGACATGGAAGATTGTTCTTGGTCTTTGCTAGTGATACTGGAACTCCAGACGTACCTTCTTCAGCCTGTAGGTCATCACAACTGTGGCCCTGCATCCTGCTGCACAGGAATGGGCCACCTCTCTCCATTGCTGTTGCTGCTAGCTCCTTCCACTTTCCCGGAGACAGCTGATTCCCACTACTGGAATGAATCCAGAGAATCTATGTCTTGGAGTCTGGGTCCAGTGAGCACCTGGCCTCTGAGAAAAAATAGGAAAATCCTTTTTCCCAGTCCAACGGTTGTGCCTCATTTCTTCCATTATCCTAACTTCTTTCCAGTGAGAACATCAGGTCACCTGGGGAAAAATTCCACTTATACACACCAAAGTGTGGTCTTCTCTCATTGTTCCAGACAGATAATAACAAAATAGTCTTATATTGGTATATTTCACAAAGCCTAGGTTATCCTGTCTTATCCATTGTCACCTTGGTAAAACTTTCTAGAAATGGTCATTCATTGCTCTCTAGGAAATGAGCCAATGGTTGGCTATGCAAAATGACTTTATTAGGTACCTCTCTTTTCATTTCTCCTCATTCCATTCCCCTCCCTACCCCTTCAGTTTCTTCTTTTGCTTTGTACACTATGAATATGGTTCTTCTCTATTCCACTAGGTCTGTAGACTTACTGAGTTTTGTTGATGCACATTAATTCAACACATATATTCTTTGACATTTATTGTGTCCTAGTTACTGCTGCCAGACTACACAGTTCGCTCCTTCACTAGAGAGAATTCATAAACTCATCTTGCTAGTGTACCATGCATCCAATGGCCCATGTCTGGAAGCTGCCCAAAGAGAAACAAACATGGAGGAAGATCAGAGTCTCTATGCCTGCGAGGGTTGCTAAAGATTTGTCTTAATTCCAAATGGCAGGAATAAAATCCATCTGGGCAGTGTGTCTTAGGAAGCTACATTAAACCAGACGAAGTGTATTCATGTAGATGTTATGGGATTCCAGAGCAAAACCATGAATGAGTGTTTATTTTTAATCCCCATTACAAGGGTCATTTTAATTAAAGTCTTAAGTTAAAGGGAGTTGGTGAGTTTATCAGCCTAACATCTGATCTAAAGTATCCTCTGTTTCTTTGCAGGGCCATGAAATTCTTCATGCTCTGGGAGTTTTGTTTTCCTGAACCCTTTGACACAGAGCTTTCATTGAGAAGGGGAAATGAAGAAAGAAGTGGTGGTTCCAAGGACCATGAATAGCCCCACCCTAGGGGGAGCAGTTTGTGAGCACGGAAAGCGCCCTGGGGTGAGTAAAGGAGCAGCCATTTAGCTGACAAGAGGCTTATTGTAAACCACGGAGGTAAAGGGAATTTCAAGGGAGGGAAAATAAATTGACAGAAAAAGTGTCCTTTCCAAATGCATCCCATTTTCTAGTTTAACTCGTCTCAAACGTGATCCTAGACCAGCAACCCTGCCTAGCTCAAGCCTTTTCTCTCTGTCCATCACTGAACTGAGTTGAAAAATCAGCTGGGAGAGAAAGGTTATTAGGAATAATGAGAAAGCATTGGGCCAAATTTGGTCGAAACTTCACGATTTCTTAGTTTCAAGTCGAATTCAAACGTTTTGGGGCTCAGCTTTTTTTCTCTTGGCAAACCACAATATCCTATTTCTAAGAAAGGAGCTTAAGAAAGACTTCTTGGCCATCAAATAGCTGTTAGAAAACAACATTTAGATGAGTTAAGTGTAAATGAATCAGAAACATGTGGATTAGATTTACCTCAGAGTCCATGTGGGTTTGAAGGAAAAGGAGGAAAAGCCTTAGGCAGAGTGACACTTGGGGTTTCGCTGATCCTTATATGAGTGAAAAATAGGTTTGGGGGGTCATCAGCTGCCAACACTAGGAGGATGTGGTTGGTCCTACGTGTATTGTTATCATCGTTGTTATTATTAATTAGTATTATTGATTGCGTATGTGGGCATTTAGGTATTTTATACTGTTTCTTCTTCTTTCTTGTGCTTGTTGCTCAGACCATCCCTATCAAGTGTCCAGCATGATGAAGGTCAGTGGCAGGGCTGAGCTTAGGACACTGTAAGGGAGGAAGACAATTCCTCCACCCTCTAGGTCCTTCTGGCTGGTCTAAGAATTAAATTGATATGAGACAGAACAACAGGAGAAAATCAAACAAAATTTAATAACATGTATACATGGCAGGAACCTAGGAAAACTGAGTAACTCGCCAAAATGGCTGAAGCCACCACCTTAAATACCATCTTTAGCTAAAGACAAAGGAGGACCTTGCAGGTAGTGGTTTGGGACTTCAAAGCGGCAGAAGGCAATTCACATGAAGATGGAAAAGCAAATATTGGGTAAACAAATGTTTGCTGGGCCATCTGTAGACAATGGGACCCAAAAGAGAACTTTGATAAAAAATGGGCCTTGCTAAGTGCCTTCCTACTTTCCTGTCTACCACACCTAAAGCTATCTATGGTGACAGCTCCTTCCTGGGAGAGGTCTTCTATCTTAAATCCTCTTAGGCAGTTAGAGAGGGAAGGTCAAAGCTTCTTTCTGAGTCTTTGTTCTTAAAAATAATCAAGCCACAGAGATGGATTTTGGGGTGGCAAATTCTGATCTTCCACAACGTGGAACTTACACTTGCTTTACCACTGCATAATGCTTTGTCTCTCTAAACATATGAGAAAAGAATGTGTAAAAGAGCCCTTACATTCCTTAAAAAGGTATTTGTTTTAGATATTATGGGAAGCTTTCCAATATCAAAACTATCTACCTTCCATGACTCAAGAAGCCCAGTGACTTCCCAAAGTAGTATAGAAATCAAAGGAAATTTCAAGGGAGAAAAGGTATATTGACAGAAAGATTAAGTAATGTATTGATGGTTGTACTAAATGGTCTTAATATTCCTCCCATTCTCCCTCATCTATTTACCACCAAATGTTCAAACCCTCCTGCATCTGTGCTCTTATTTCTTTCTATCTTTCAGTGGAGAAAATGTTCTTCACTCCATCAAAGGCCAATCCCTCTACTTGTGTTCTAGGCCTGGGCTATCCAATATGGTAGACACCAGCCACAAGTGTCTATTGAGAACTTGAAATGCATCGGGTATGAATTGAATTTTGCTGTAAGAGTAACATACCTAGTATGAAAAAAGAATGTAAAATAGCTCACTAATAATTGCTTATATCGATTGCATGTTGAAATCACAATATTTTGAATATGGTGTGTACAATGAAATACATTATTGAAATTAATTTTGCTTCTTTCCTTTTTACTTTTGCTAATATGGTTACTAGGAAACTTAAAATCACATATGTAGCTTGCATTATGCTCTAGACCCAACATTCCTCAGGGTCTCAGGGACATCACTCTTCTGATAATCTCATTCCTCTCCTATATCTTCAACCTTTCTCTCTTGTCTGCATCATTCTGTTAGCTTCCCACTTGTGTAAATAGTTCCCTAAACAAAAGGAAACCCTCTTTGGATGTCATCACCTTCACTAGCTTCCACCCTGTCCTGTTTACCATCATAGCCAAGCTTCTCGAAAGCATTGCCTACACAGTCTGCCTGCATTTCTCACCAGTCAACCTGAGTCTGTAGTCTCCTACCGCTAGCTCAAACCTGCTCTTGCTTAAGCCGGAAATGGCCTCCACAGTGCAAAATCCAAAGGGCACATCTTTCCCGATGATCTCTGTAGCATTTGAGATAATTGATAGCTCCCTGCTTCTCAAAACTCTCTTCTCTTGGCCGTTTCCTAGGATGCCTGATTCCCTATTCTCTCTGGCTATTCCTGCTCATCTCTTTTGTTGGATTTACATCTTTCATACTACCTCTAAATGCTGGAGTATCTCAGGCTTCTATCCTGGTCCTCTTCTCACTGTATATTCTTTCCCTACACAACTTCCTCCCTTCTCACGATTTTAAATACCATTTATGCTGACAACTCCCAATCTCAAGTACCTACTGCAGACCTGGAAATACTCAGACCTCTCCTCTGCAATCCAACCCCATCTCTAAGTGCCTACTTGACTCTTCATTTAGGTATCTCTCAGGCATCCCAAAATTATCATGTCCAAAAAGGAACTCTTAGGCTTCTCCTCCAAGGTTTGTTCTTTTCCACCTCAGTAAAGGACATTACTATCCACTCAAGTTCCCATGTCAGAAACCTGGGAGTTATCCTCAACTCCTACCCCATCTTCCACATACAAATATCACCAAGTATTCTCAATTATACCTCAAAATTGTTTCTCAAATCCGTCAGCTTCTCTTCATACCCCTGGCGCAAGGGGTTGTCCTTTCTCCTGGGCTACCACAATTGTCTCTGAGCTGGTTTCAGCAGGTAGTGTCAGAGCCAGAACTCAACCTGAGGCCACGTTAGTGTTCCACATTGCTCGCACACTTGCCTCCTACTCCCTCCCTTTATTGTTTTCCTTACTGCTAGGATGTGGGGGAGCTAGAGCCTCAACTTAAGTCTCTCGGATTTTTGAGTTGGAAGAGCAAAGAAGGCCTCTCTGCTGAGGTGACATTTAAGCTAGTATCAGAATGACAAGAAGGAACCAGGCATAGGAAGATCTGAAGAAAGCATTCCAGGCAGAGAGTATAACAAGTGCAAAGGACCTGTGGTGGGAATGAGCTTGGTGTATTTGAGGAACAGAAAGCAGGCCAGAAAGTTTGGAGTAGGCAGAGAGAGTGTGAGGCAGCTTTGGGAGTCACTGGCTACTCTGTGACAAGTGGATGGCAAGGGAGCCCAGGTGAAAGCCTCAACACGTGTTAGGAGCCTCTTGTGCTAAGTTGGTGCCCTGAGCTAGGTTTTGCCAATGGAGAGGAAGAGAAGGAGAAGTGGATTTCTTTGAGATATATTTTGGAGGTAGAATCTCCAGGATTGACCAGTGGATTGGAGGTAAGAGAGGGGTAGGACTCATTTTCTGAGATGGTGAATACTCAAGAATTTAGATTTGGGCCAGATAAGCTATGAATATGCTAGTCTGAAGTTCAGAAAAGAAGTCAGAAGCTAGAGGTGTGTATTTTAGAGTCATCAGTGTATAGGTGGCATTTAAAGCTACAGGGACAGATGAGAATTTCTAGGGTAGGAGGGTAGAGAGAAATGAGAAGAGGACCCAGGAAACAACACTGACATTGATGGGTAAGTAGGCGAAATGGAACCAGCAAAGGGACGTGGGGAGGAATGGCCAGAGAGGTAGCAGAAAAACCAGGGGAGTTAGGTTTTCCATGTGGGATTCATGGACTCTAGGAGGAAGCAATGTTTCGAGAAGGAAGGAGCAGTCCTCTGTATCAAATGCCACTACAAAGGTGATGAAGATGAACTCCAAAGAGTGTCTTTTGAATCTGACTCAGTGGAAGGTTGTTGGTGACTGATCAGAGAAGTTTGAATAGAGAGGGAGGAGAGTGTAGTTATACTTTTAAGAGTTTTGTTTTTAAGGAATAGCAAAGAAAAGAAGGCCAAGAGAGGCACTTTTTATAGGTGGGAAATAGTATGACCTGTTTGCTTGCTGTTGGGAATGGTCTGGAAGAGACAGAGAGATAAGTGAGGCCGGAGAGTAAGACCCATGTCTGCCCCTCCTCTAAAACCTGTGTTTTAATATCTATTTGCAGAGTGACAGTCCCCAGGGTCATTGCCCACTCCTCTTCCATCTTGAGATTAGCTTGGAGGGTGTGCACTGATTCCTTCTGGGCAAATGAGAGTCTCCTTATGTTTCTCTTTGTCTGGACAACCATGTGACCTCTGTTGGGTTACCCAGAACTGAGCGGGGACGCTTTGGTCTGATAAAGTGAACTCGAGAAAACGGGCTCAGAACCTGTGAGTTTCCCTTTGAACACAATATAAATGCTACTGTGGACCTCAGAGGTTAATCCATTACAACAAAGCAATTAAATTTAGGGACTGTTTGGAAGATAAAAAGCAACGAGTAATAACCAGTTCAGAAAACTCAGCCATGATAGATTTCTATAATTTCCTCTGACTTGACAGAGCCGCGTCTAGTGACCTGAGGTGAGATGGTGTGACTGCCTGCCCAGTGTTGTCAGAAATGCAAGGGGGAGATTATTTTTATTAAACAAGTTACTTCTGAAGCATTGGCCTCTCTTGCTTCCCTTTTCTCTCTCAAGAAGGTCATTTACCAGCTGGTAATGCATTTAACCCTTAAGTGTACAATCAACCTCATGTTAGTCACGAGAACCATTTTACCACCAGAAGTTATCTGAACTGCTTTTTCTTCAAGCTAGGATTCTCAGTTTTGAATTTGAACTGCGTTCTCTCTGTTGTGGACCTACTTTGTTTTAATTGCTTTACTTGCCTACCTTCCTCTGGCTGATTTTGTACAGATTATTGAGAAATAAGATGCTTAGCGTGTCCTCTTTTTCATTACGGTGTTTCATTGATGAGAAAGAAGAGAAAAATGCTCTCACCACAAGGCTGGAGCTGGGATGAACACTTCAGACCCTAGTTTATTATTCTTCGGCTCTGTTCTCTGCACCCCTTTTCATCTCACAAAGCGTGTAGTCATCCTGAATTGTTTATTCCACGGACATTCTTGGCACCCACTCTGCCTGTGACACTGCACTAGGCACCGTGGAGCATGTAAATGCTTAGCCGCGTGGCACCTGCCCTCTGGGAACTGGTCCCTGCTCTGTTTCAGCGGGAAGTACAACGAGGTTGATGACACAGTCATTTTAGGAGATTGTTTTCTCTGTGCCAAATTGCCCTGTCTCATTAATGACAGGCTCAATTTCCATCAGGTTCCTTGATGGGTCTTGCAAGACGTCCAAGACGGAGCTTCCTTCCAGCCCAGAACTGTAATTCCCTGCAGATACGTGTTGGCATCCGCCTGCCACTCGGGAACCTAATGAAGTTAATTTTCAGAAAAAGCAAACACAAATATAACGGTGATCAGGAGAGCAGCCACAACTATCTGAGCCATTTCTTCAATGGAGGAATTAGCACATTAAGTAATTTGCACTGCGTTTTTTTCCACAAAAGATTTAGGAAATGATTGTCCAGTTTGAGGGCTGTGGTTTCAGATTTGTGATGAGGAGACTGAGTTCAAGTCCCAGCTGTGATTATTTGCACTCTTCCCCTTCTCAGCCTGTAGGGCCCAGGTGTCATTAGACCATTTGTCCCACCTACTTTGTGCGGCTGGTGGGAGGATGAAATGAGATAATAACATAAGAGAAAAGGCTTTGTTAAGGAATAAAGTGCTATGCACATGGTAGTTATTATTTCAAAAACCAAAGTTAAGAAGAGATAAAAATCTTAATCTGGGAGGTATTTTTCTACAGAGCTAATTGGCAGGTCATTGCTTTTTTTCTCATTTCTTGTTTGCATGTCAGAGAATTAGCAACCAGATAGGAAGGAAATGCCATTATTAGAACATAGGCTGTCTGGGTGGCAGGGAGGTTCTAGCCGAGGCGTTTTTAGTGGTGTGGTTTCCAGGACTCTGATTTGCGTACCTGGAACTGTCTAGCCCACTGATGACAAAAATACACCCAAGTGATATGTATTATGCTTTGGTTTGACAGAGTGTCTTCAATTTTTACCTTAAAGCTCATTCTTTTGGTAGAGGCATTGACTTCAAACAGATGGTTCAGAATAGTGCTGAGCCCAAAAGTTTCTAGAGAGTCTGGACGTCAGAGGACCAAACTTGGCCTCTGCCACCACCAGCTGCATTGTCCTCCCAGAGACCCAGCGCCCTGCATCTGATAAGACTGGCAAGTGACTCATTAGGCCGTATTTTGTGAAATCCATCTTAGAAATTTCTTATTTGAAAATTAAAATATGTATATGTGCATACACATGCATATACACATCCATATATATATATATATATTTTTTTTTTTTTTTTTTTTTGTGAGGAGATCAGCCCTGAGCTAACATCCGCCAATCCTCCTCTTTTTTCGCTGAGGAAGACGGCCCTGGGCTAACGTCGGTGCCCATCTTCCTCCACTTTATATGGGACGCCGCCACAGCATGGCCTACCAAGCAGTGCATCGGTGCGCGCCCGGGATCCGAACCAGCGAACCCCGGGCCGCCGCAGCGGAGCGCGCGCACTTAACCGCTTGCGCCACCGGGCCGGCCCTATATATATTTTTTAAATCTCTTGTCTTTTTGTTTCTTTATTTGTTCCTTCACCACTTGTTGGTGTTAACCAATTATTTGCTCACCAACTCGTTGTTCACCAACGTACTTTAACAGAGTGTTCCTCAAAGAGTGGGCCATTAAAGATCCACCTTTAAGAGAATGACTTGGAGTGTTTATTGAAAATGCATACCCCTACCTTTGAGACCTATCAAATAAGCCTTTCTGAAGGTGGGGTCCTGCGACCTGCATCTTCAACAAGCTTCCCAGGAGGACAACAAGTACACTCAAGGTTGAGAACTCTTCTTTAAATATTGTCCACAGGAGTTTGCTAGTTTCTATTGCCATTTCTCTCAGGTTGAAAGTTCCTGGGCTAGCACTCTTGATTTCATTTTGAGCAGCTGGATCAACTCTTATTAACTCTACATCCATCTTGAGCTTTGGTAGACCCCTAACCAATTTTGATTTTATTCTTCTTGGCCCAAAGATCATTCTTCTTTCCAGACGGAACAAAAGCAAAGTAGGAGTCAGAGATCCCTGCTTTCATTATATCATCCTTCAAATAAATGGCTTTGAAACCAGCCCCTAGACATCTCTGTGTAGTCAGTCCAAGCCTGCCACACACAAAAAAATCTCTTTTGACTTTTGCTTTGTCACTAGCCTCACTCATTGTGGACCAGGGTGACCAACTGTTCTGATTTATTTAGAACTCTCCCAGTTTTAGCATGGAAAGTTCCATGTTCTGGGAATCCCTCAGTTCCAGGCAAACCAGAATGGCTGGTCACTCTATCAGGACATTGACCTTCTTGACTCTCTTCTTCCAGTTAAAACAAACTTGTATATTCACGTTTGATTTAATGTTCACCTTTTTCCCTATTTCTTAAATGCTCTTCTGAGAGCTTCCTGTGCAAGAATACTGGTTTATTTCAATTGCATTACCATTTTCTTTTTTCAAAAACCAGCTGGAGATGTCACTTGACTTCTGTTGAATGAAGGGATTTCCCACTTAAGCATTCCAGGTATGGAATCAGAGCTGCTCCAGGAACTGGCTGTGTTTTAGCCTCCTGCCTTTCTGCATTGAGTGACATTATCAGCTGGCTTGCTTTCCGTATGTATTAAGTAAGGTCATCCTCTTGGTGTCTTAGATCCTTTGTGTTATTCTCTCAGCCAAAGGTAGGATCTATATGGTTTAGGATTCCTCTGCAAATAGGAAAAGAGCCCAAGTATCAAGCCAACTGGTACTAAAATGGAGCTTAACAAGCCCCTAGCGCTGACAAGGATACCCAAATATCTCCAGTCAATCCCATGCCGTCTGCCAATATCCCCCCACCCTGCACTTCTTGCTTCCATCCTCTGACGTGGGTGGTTCTAATGTTATTTTGGTTATTTTGAAACCACAAGAAGACTGTGTTGTATTGAGCTAAAAGAGGGGATTTCTTGAGATCTGTATTAGTCTTAGTCAGAATGCACACATTTGCAACAGACTTGGGACATTGCACTGTCTGTCTCCTCTGTGATTCTTTGGCTTCAAATGGATGATAAAGTCTTCAAAAATTACTTCAAGCCATACCAACTTTGAATTTTCTTTAAAGTTACACCAGGTCCCCTGCTATTAGAAAGGGGTACAGGAACCAGTACCATTGGCTAAAAATAAATGAACCCCCCAAATAAACCATTTAGCCTACTTGAGCTAGTGCCCTCTTTTGTTTCACTTGAAATTATTAGATAATTTTACATCACAGTAATAACTGCCTCCCCGCTCGTTTTTAAGATCTTCCCAATCTCTGTGAGACATGTTCCCTGCCTGACCTGCCAGGCCATGGAATAATGCCTTCAAATTCTAGCATTTTCTAAAGGCTCTGCTCTTGGCCTCTCCCATCATCTGCATCTGGGTGGCATCATCCATGCTCACCAGCTGACAACAGCCTCCTCCCACCACAGCACATCTTTCCTCCTGTCCTTGTCCCCTCCCTCATGTGTTCTCCAGCAATTTTCAATAACAGGTTTGTGAATTTTAACATAGCTGTCTATCTCCTTGACTTGTGTTACTCAGTATCCCTTTCTAAAAAATAGTCCTCTTCTTTTGAACTCCAGTTTTAAGACCCATCCCACTAAGACTTGGGAATACCTAGGAGAATATGGTCCATGATATCATCTTCACTTTTCTTCATTTATGCATCAAACAAAAGGCTATCTTAGTTTGTAAGTGAGGTCTCCCCTTCTCTCCTCCAGATACAAGGACACCTTTAAACTCCACCTGGAAACATTTAAGAAAACTAAGACCACTAAAAGCCCTCCACAGTGATTGGAATAAATCCTAGGATTAACCTATCACAGTGGAACCAAAAAAAGAAAGGTGCTGCTTTTCAAAGTTATAGTCATGCCACCTCCTAGAAGGAAGGCAGACTTATTAAATAGGGAGCTGCTCTTTTTTTTTAAGAAAACACTTTATTGAGCCTTTGATTAAGCATCATGTTTTATCTATATGGATGCATTTGAGTCAAAGAGAGGCCTAAGATGGCTTTGCATAATTTTTATAAGAATATCGGTGTCTTTTGGGTAAACCTAAAGGCTCACTATTGGGGAAAGGGAGGTAGTAGGCAGAGGCTTGGGGAAAAAATATGATGAGAGAGGAACTCTGATTTGTGAAAGATGTGGAGCCACATGGCGGCCATCAAGACACAAGGAGCGAGACAACCAGTAAGAGGTTCTTCATGAAGGGCTTAGACTACCAACTTTATTAACATTAGTATCTGATATCCACTTTTAAGTTTCTCCTGTCTTCTGTTGTAATCCCACTGTGTTATCCCGGAACTTTCAAAGTCTGTTCCACACAAGGCAAGTGTTGGGTTTGCCTTGGGGGATAAAAGGAGGGTGATCTGCACTTGGGGGTAGTGGTGTGGGTGAGAAGAGCACAGACTGAAATCAGAGATTAGGGGGAAACCAGGAACAAGACCCTAGGGCTGATGGGTATAGGCAAGCTCTAGAAGATTGTAAATACCTTGTAGAAATCCTAAGAAATGCTGGAGACACACTGGATTCCCCAGTTACAGAGGATAAAGCCTCGAGTTATTTTATATGAACATTAGACAGAAGATACACAAAGATTGTAGAGGTTAGACCACTTGACTTATATTATTTATGAGAACCCTTCTTTCTGGATAGCAGACAACTTAAAATCTTTGGTGAAGATAGCAAGTCTCTCAACAGACTTTCATAAACATTATTTCTTGGACCCCAGTCCACTGAGAATTTCATTTGCACAATAATTTTCTCTTTTTTTTTTGCTACATTCCTCTGCCACAGTCACAGATATGTAGCAGTGTTCAGGGACAACCATTCTACTCTTGGACATACACCAAGCACTTCCATTGTTGTGGCTGCAGGGCAATCTGAATCTTCCAAGATGTGGCAGCAGAAGAGGGGAGTATGTGAGGATATGTGAATGTGACTCTGGGACTGGCCCTCAAGGAGGATGGCTGCGTGTGTATCACAACGTCGATGCCTGAACTTGGGCTGGATGTGTGTTGACAGAAGCATCCAAGGATGCCAATATGGTGGACAGGGCTCAGCAGTGAGTATTTGGGCAGAGGCAATATTCTTTGTCTGGAGGGTGGGTGCCTTATGCATCCAGGAACGTATGTCTGTTAGAAGCAGAAGCCCAGCCAGTGGGAAAAAGGATGGTAAATACTCTCCTGAACATAAGGAAAGAGGCTGGGCTAGAAAGATGTGTTCATTGAAATAAATTTGTCAAAGATTATGAACCTCTAATACTCCACCAGCTGCTGATTATTGCCACAGGCTCCTGAGGAAAGGGGCAAAGGGAACATGCTATATTTCTAACTCAAAATTCAGCCCCATATCCTTATCTGGTGTCATCCCTGAGGCACTGGACTGGGTCGTGTGTGAACTGTAAGAACCTCATTTTTCTCCTCTAATCCAAGTCCTAAAGTCGGGTCTCTTTGGCTTCTTCCCCAGGCCTATCTCTGGGTTTACTCTCACTACTCTGATAGTGAGGATGCACACAAAATGAAGAACCGAAGAGAAAGAGAACATTGGCTATGTTCATGCCCATTTCATCTCCTCGCATCCAGAGCTTCACTGCCTAGAACAGAGATCTAACTCTGTCCCAAGACTCCACGATTTTAGAACCTTCCCTCTTGGAAGTGGCACAGGGATGGAGGAATTGAAGAAGCCACCTGGAGAAGAGGGGAAGCCTTCAGCTACTTCTGGAAGTGAGAGGGTGTCACTAATATTCTGTTAGGGTAGAGACTCTCATCAGTGGGCTGTGGTTCAGAGCAGGGCATCCGTCCCCATGGAAACAGTGGGATATGGAGGAACAATGACTGAGAGGATGAAGCTAAGGCCAGAGGCTTGGTGGACACAGAATGCTCACCTTGATCCTATGAGCCATCAGCTTATATGATTAATTTTAAACTAATTTCACACATGCCCATTGATTGGAATGGGGCTTCTAATTTACTGTCTGGCTTAGTTAGGGCTGGCTTGGGCCCTAATGGGTCTAGGGTGGCAATGAAAAGTGTTTGGGTCCTATAGGACATGAGGCTGGGGCAGGAGAGAGAGAGAAAGTTGTCACTGTAAGATGCTGCAGGCTCAGTCTTTCCCCACCAGGGTGACTGACATCCGTCCTCTTTAGCTTACCTGCTCAGCCCTCAGGCAGGATTGGGAAAAGAAACATTAATCTGTAGCAATTTTGCAATGACATCTCTAGTATACTTGGGAGAGGGTCATATTCTCATACAGCAGCAGGAAATTCTCAGATGAACTGCTCATTGCAGACCTAGCCGTGCCTTTGGCTGGTGTCACCCAGTTATTCTGATATATTGTTTGAACATATTGGTTTCTTGGCTAGATGTATTGCGTTTAGTACATTTACAATATGTAACAATCAGTTTGACACTGGCTTGAACAACCAGAAGGGATGCCAAGACCATTTGGATGGATGCCACACCCAATCAGAATGGATGTCATGACCAATCAAACTGGAAGCTGACCGTAAGAAACTGACAGAGCCACACCAGTGCAGACCAGCCGAGGAGCGGCCCAGTTTCGATGAGTGCTCGGAGTAATTAATTCCAATAGAAGCCTTCTACTAGTGAGAATTTCAGAAAGTATGATAGATTTGTTGAGTTTGTGGTTCTTTAAATCCTTGCAAGAGCTGCCTTGAGGCGAGGCTGGTCTTACACATTGCATGGCATACGCAGTGCAAAAACTTCGTGAGGGTAAGGCGGCAGCCAGAGTTTGGCCACTGGCCACCACTCTTCTGTTGAGAACTTTCAAGCAAATATGTGTGGGGGGCGTGGAGGCAGAAAGATAGATGCCAAGATTTAGCTTGAATTCCCTGGAGACAGAGTGGAGGCTGATATGCACACTCACGCACATGTGCTGTCGCTCACATGTGCACGCTCATACGGCACTCCGTGCTGGTTAGTGCTGTTGGGTTCGGGGGACCTGGGCCCAGGCAGAGCCAGCGGCTGGCAAAGGCATTGTTCATTGTATTGTGAGTGACATGAAATCCACCATTTGACAGCCAGCCCACATAGCTGTGGTGACGCGAGAGGCTCACTTTAGATCACGCATTCCACTGCTGTGCATGGATTAATATGGCTTTGAAAGGGCTTTTCTTTCTTTCTTTCAAATTTAATATGAGAGTATATGAGGAAGAACATGGTAGCAATTAGCTGCTACCATGAATTTTATGAGCAGTTTGCTAGAAACCACATTAATGACTCCACGGGTAGTGCTGAGATCCGTTTTGCTATGTTATTTTTTCTCTTTTTCTCCCTTTCCCTCTTAAAAGGCCAGCCCAAAGCTCCAGAATGGTGTCAGCTGCGTGGCCCTTCTCTTTTCCAAGACAGGTAGGCCCAGCTCATCCCTAGCTTGGATCCAGCACAGAGCCTGCCTGGTGGGTCTAGCCTCATTCTGGAGCCTAGAGCAGCTAGACGGATGGGAAATAGTCTGGCCTTGGTTCTGACAGGTAGAGAGAAATCCTTACAAGAAGTGTCCACAGTGAAGTTGCTACCAAAGAGAAATAAAAAATCCTGCATGTTTCTCAATTTTAGCAAGGGGAACTGAAATAAAATGTGGGCATTAGCTAGAAGAAAAAAAAAAAGGAAGTGAATAGTCTTTATAAATTCTCAGTTAGCATGGAGATGGTTTAAAAATATTTTACCCAAAGCCAAGGGAAAGGGTTGGTAGTGGATAAAGGGATTGGGTGCAGGAAGCAACCTCTGCACAGCTTCTTGGGAACGTGTGATGGAGCCAGCTGAGGTCTGTGTTCAACAGTGGTTTCAATTTTTGGATCCGGAATCTTGAAATAAACAAAAGTAAGTTTGTTTCCAAGTCACAAACCTTGATCAGGTCGTAAGAGGAAGACCTGTAAACACAAACAGGTTAGGTGTGGTCCCAGCCACGAGAATGAATCAGCTGGCAGGAGAGGGAAATGAAAAAACCGAACCAAAACATAAAAACAAAGGAGAAAGACCTCAGTCTGCTTGAGGGAAAATAGATATGAGACTGGTGAGAGCATAGCTTTTACTTCTGATTCTTTTCCACGACATCAAAAGTTAGCCACGGAGAGTTCTGGAAGAAGTAGAGCCAGGAAGGTAAACTGAGGCTTCTTCTGCGATGAGGGCACGGGCCACCTGTGGATGAGAGGTAACCCGAGCTGCCTCTTGAGAACAAGCATCTGCACATCCTTTCGTGTCAGCTGAACTGAAAGTTGTGGCTTAATGTCCAGGAAGCTTTTGGGCTTTTGACTCAAGCAGAAATTCAGATTGACTATGAATGAAGAGCTGAGGATCAATGATAAATAATACCTCATTGACTCCTTTTTTCCCTAAAATATACAAAATGGTAGTGGTTTGTTAATGTTGCTTAATCTCAAATGTTTTCATGAAGCAGCATTGTTTTGACTGATAAGAAGTAGAAAAGTCATGACGATAAATCTATGGGGCTTGAATCTTGAACTCACTTGAATGCTCGGCACGTCTGATTGTTGGCAATTGGTTAGGATGACGGAAATGATACCATCAAATTTCATCCGATGGAAACATGATTCAGTGGCCTGTTTCCTGAGATTTCCTGATGAAAACATTGTATTTGAGCTCAGACATGAATATTTCAATAACAGAGAACTAGACTGTTAGTAAACTTGGCTCTCTGAAAACGTTCCCCATTTGAACACTTTCTGATTTGGGTTCAGCTTTTTTAGAATGGACCATCTTATCAAATTTTTGATGCTAAATATTGTCCAATTTGAAAGAGACTATAACAAACATGTGTAAGAGTTACACTTGCATCATTGGTTTAAAATATAGTCAGTGGGGTGTAAATATAAATGTAATTTAAAATGTAATCAATGGCAAAAATGACCCTCGGCCTCTTCTCAAATTAAGCAAAATTAAACACAAGGTCAGTGTTAATAGAAAAAATAACTTGTGCTGGGTACATGAGTTCTCACTTTATTTTGTTTTTTAAACTGTGCATATATGTTATATAAACTCTTTTTGATATCTTTCACCATAAAAAAGTGTAAAAAAGTAACTTGTTGGGAATGTGAGCTCAACTTCCCTCCTACACACACACACATTAGTTAGTATTAGTCAAATCCTCATAAAATGTCTAGTATGGGCCTCAACAATTTGAGTGACCCAGAGAGTCACGCAAATAAAAAGAGAAGCCAGCAAGTATGAGGGAAGGCTGAAGGCACTGGTGTCATGTAACCCGGAGAAGACAAGGACCCGGGTGATTTAATAATGGTCTCCCAGTTTATGGAGGGTTATTATGCAGAAGATGGTGTCCGGCTGTTTTTCATTTCTAGTGAAGACAGAAAAAAATGGAGAGGCTAGAATTGCATCAGGGGAGATTAGAGATTAGAGATGAAGATGCAGGTCCTGGCAGAAGGGTTGTGAGACATTGGAATGAACAACCAAGGAAGATTATGAAATCCCCATCTTTGGAATTCTTAAATTAACATGATCTTCGTGAATCAACGGGGTGGAATGGCTCACTTATCTGCCTGCTAGCTAGGGAGGGACAGCCGAGGGAGGATTTCTGTAGGCCAAGTCCCCCTGGGGCGCCATGACTCGAGGAGTTGAGTGTATCGCCTGCCTGTGGCGGGGAACCCAGTGCACGGAGCCAGGAGCCTGCTGCCTTGTGGCAAAGCTGCTCGTCTGTGTGCTGGGGTAAGCTGACACTTCACGTTCCTTTCGACTCAAATGGCTCCAAAGTCATTTAGGATCTTTCCGACTGCCAACTACCACCTTGAAACAGGAAAAGCATTTTAAACAAATCCTCCAGGACACGCAGGCCGAGGGTGCATTTGTAGCGCTCAGAATACACGGTCACCAGACACCTCATAGAGGCAACTGAAAACTATTAGCACAGCAGGAAACCCCATGGAAAAGAGATGTGGGAAACGGGAAGATTCGGATATTAAACTTATCTCCTCTTTCTCTTTTTAAAACATTTTTTTGACACAAAGCCTAAATTTTCTTGATGACCAGATTTCTCTCCCCCCACCTTTCATTTTTCTTTCTTTTGAGTTCTTTCAAGGTTTTTTTACTTACAAAAAATATTTAAAGTATGACAATTAGATCTTATGGATGCTGAGAAGCAAACCCAGAGAATTTGAAGGAGGCAATTAAATTTTTTTTTGTTAAAAAAATAAAAGCCTCGAGCTTTGCTTCACTTATAAAAGGATACTCTTACTTGTGTCTGTTTTAAATATATTTCTTAAGGTGATGAAACATCCCAGCGAACAGAGCTGTATGTGAAGAGATTTGTGTGGAAAGGAGGATTTAAAAAAACTTTTTTTTCATCTTCCCAAAGCAGCCCAACCTCGGACTTCAAAGGAGCTGAGCAGAACTTCTACCTAAGGGAGGCCTTGCTTCCCCCAGAGGGCTTGGTTTCCATACCATGGTTTTTCTGGAAATGTCCTCTTTCCATACGCTACCTCTGAGTCACGCCTCATTGAGAGTGATGATTATGATCTCCTCTGGACGTTCGGATGCTGCTGAGAATGCGGAGGATATTTTGAGCCCTGGAATTCGGGCTCTGCCACATGTTTGGATTAACAACCAGTTAAACCTTGCTAAGGCAATATTTTTCTATGCAGTTAGTTTTTATACCAAACAAGGTTTGTAGTAATTGGATGCCCTACTTGAGCACAACTGTTTACCAGAAAATAAATCACTCTTGGCATTAAGAAAACATAAGCCCAGGGATTCGCCAGCACAGCATCATCCCGTTCATTTCTCATAAACCTAGCCCCAAACATGTGCATTCTCATCTATGATGACTTATGCTTTGAATTGTGGTCTCTTTATTTCCATGCCCATTATAATGCTTACCTAAACATTTCCCTCTGTTTAGCTGCGGTGCTTCTGGTAACGACTTCTAGTTGGCTGCTGGGAAGTATTTGCCAGCCTTTAGCAAGCCATATGGAAAAGAAAGAAGGAGAGAGAGACAGGGAGAGGGAGAGAGAGAGAAAGAGGGAGGGAGAGAGGGAGAGGAAGAAAGGGAGAGGGAGAGGGAGCGAGAAGAGAAAGATTGGAAGAAAGGGAAGGAGGGAGCAGAAGAAAAGGGGCATAATTTTTTCATGAGTGGCCGTAGAATTACAGAGAATAAGGACTTGAAGCAGGGTTATCTGATTCAGCCTCTGCAATTGTAGATGAGGTCAACCAGAGCATGACTGGCTCCGGGTACCAGAGGAGGCAGAAAGGTGGCATGTGAACTCAGATCTGCCAACTCTTGTTGACCTTGCCCTGTCCTGAAGTTCCTTCTGTCCTCCGGTGGTCTTTTTTTCTCTGGAGATCTTGGATGCCTAAAGAAGAGATTAGAAAAGCAGCATATGGTAGGCCAGGCTCTCTTGGGAAGAGATAATGGAACTAAGCTGAAGTTACAGGTTTTTCCATCATGGTAACCAAGAGAGTCAGCGAGTTCTGGGGAGCAGGACCACACGCTACTGCTGTGTGGTTGTGCCTCCTATGAATGGTCCCGCCCAATTTCTGACAGTCATTTAACGCCAGTCAAAGCCATGTTGGAAGAAGTTATTAGTAATGCAAATGTCAGGTTAAAACAGGAAAATGATCCAAACATATGAGGTTTTCAGACTTTGAGAATATTGTTGAAATTCTTATAGAAAATGGAAAGACAGCCTCCCCTTGAGGAATGATTTATTTACTCTGTTGAACTCAAATCAGAGCTAGCAGCTCTAATCATTCAGAATGAATCTAATTGACTTTCCGTTAATGGGAAAGCCAGATCCAAGTGAATTCTGCTCAAAAACCATAAATGCTATAAAAGGGAAAAAGCACCCAAAAATAATCCAAAAGATTTAGAATTAGCCTCCACATGCTTTAATCTGATTGTGGTATATTAGAATATTTTTGGAGCATTTGTTGCTAATGTGTATTTTTTGTGTGTGTTTGTGAGGAAGACTAGCCCTGAACTAACATCCATTGCCAATACTCCTCTTTTTGCTGAGGGAGATCCTCCCTGGGCTAACATCCGTACCCATCTTCCTCCATTTTATATGGGACGCTGCCACAGCATGGCTTGGCAAGGGGTGCGTTGGTCCATGCCTGGGATCCAAATCTGTGAATGCTGGGCCGCTGGAGCAGAGAGCGCTGGGTACTTAACTGCTACACTGCTGGGCCGGCCCCCGTGTATTTTTGACAATAGGGGCAAATTCATCTGTTTTTTTTTTTTTCTTTTGCTGAGGAAGATTTTCCCTGAGCTAAGATCTGTGCCAATCTTCCCCTATTTTGTATGTGGGACGCTGCCAAAGCATAGCTTGACAAGCGGTGCATCGGTCCGTGCCCAGGATCCGAACCTGCGAACCCAGGCCACTGAAGCGGAGCACACCGAGCTTAACCACTAAGCCACAGGGCTGGCCCCAAATTCATCATTTTTGAGAATTAAAAATGAGTTGCTGAGCATGAGAAGATTTAGTCATTAGTGAAGTAAATATATTTTTTCTTCCGAGCAGACTCTTTCCTTCACTTTAACCAGGTACTGTCATTTGTCAGAGAGACTGGGGTCATGAACGTAGCTTTGAGGGAATTCCCCCCAGTTCACTTATTTCAATGATAAAGTCATTCACATGGAACCACATTGCACTTGGATTCTAGTGTTGAAACTACTTCTTTAGGCCCGATTTGCATACGCTAGAAATATTGAGAGCTGGGACAGAATTAGTGAAGCATCCACGTTGTCTACCATTTTTCTTTGCAAGTACTAGGTAGCAAATATACTTTGGATGAAGGAATCCATGAGTGAATGAAAGTCAGACTGAATCATTTCATCATGGATTACGATTTAGATGTTCCTACTCACATAATCAGTCTGCAGTGATTACTGGGTTGTTGCTGTGTGTAACGCAGCATGAGAGGCACAGAGTGAGACAAACAGATGTGTGTAACAGCAGATGGTTTCTGCCCTCAAGGAGCTTAACACACTGCACAGGGCGGAGCCACGATTCTGAGCCTTTTCCTCCTGGTGACATCATGGGTCAAGTTAGCTACGGCTACACCATCATCCGCCGTGGTCCCCTACCACTCATTTAGAGGCCAAGGTTCCTACCTCTCCTCCCTGCAGGCCTTAACTCTACCCCTTCTCTCTACCTTTCCACCCACTTCCTATGTCAAGGCCCCTGGTGGGAGGACCAGTGCTGATGGGTGTGATTCTTCATCTGTTTGACAGCTACCGAGTATTATTAGGAGAAAACCATATGAAATTGCTGCTTTTGTAGGTCAGAAATAGTTAGCTATCAATAATTTCATATGATTCAATCAAATTTTAGCATATTTGTATGAAGTGGATAATCTATATGCTTTTGGAAGTGTTTTAGATTTTTACAAGAAGTTTGGTCTCTAGGACCCTCCCTCAGACAGACAGGTCCAGTGTCAGAAGCTCATGGGTTTTGGTTGACTGTGCTTCTGGGAGGTGAGAGCTGATGAGGTTTTGTTCATTCCAGCTTAGGTACCCTGAACTGGGCGGCTGCTTTTGGTGTGAAAAGTATTTTGAAAACTCTTGTTTGTTTGCCAGAAAAATCTGATTTGGATAAATACGGCATACAAATTTCAAAGTAAATACAACTATATGAAAAGGTCTAATAGCTTAAAACTATGTGACTTGGTGAGATCCTGTTTTAATATAATCTCTCCTGTTTAAACCCATGCTCCCTAGTGCTCTTTTAGCTTGGAAACCTACCAACCGATTTCATTTGGATTAAAAAACATGTAGTATTTTAAATAACTCAGGTAATACATAAGATACATGTAGATATTAATACATATATATACTCAACCAAAAAAAAAAAAAAAAGAATAAAAAGAAGAGGAAGAGGAGAAAAAAAGAAAGAAAACTTAAACCTCTATGACCACAACATAGAGAGAGCTGCTTTTAATATTTCAGTGAAGATGCTTCTAGACTTTTTTTCCAAATAGGTTATACTTTGAAAATGCAAATATTCTTGGAAGGTTGAGGGGAAACTATTAATCACTGGGGGTTAATTTATATCAAATGCTTTCAGAACTGGAAGTGACTTTAAAATATTCTAGACCAGTCCTCAACCAGGGGTGATTTTACCCCCAGGGGAAATTTGGTAATGTCCAGAGACATGTTTGGTTGTCACAGCTTAGGGATGCTCCTGGCGTCTATGAGGTAGAGGCCAGGGAGGCTGCTGAAGTGCACAGCGCTACCCTCACAACAAAGAATAGTCAGCCCCAAATGTCAGTATTGTCAGTAGGGTGAGAAAGCCTGTTTTAGACCAATTCCCTTATTTTCAGAGTAAGGAGTCCAGAGCTGGAAGATGATTTGCACAAAGTCATTCAGCCAACTGGTGGCAGGAGAGAGATTAGAACTCTTGCCTCCCACCATGCAGTCCAGGGCTCTCTTCGCTGCACTGGAATGAAAGGCTTTTCTCCTAATATCTTGGTGAGACCAGCAGTGTGAATTGAGAAAATACAAATTTTGATAGCCCAAGGGAGGCTCAGGAAAATCTGAAGGGATCATTCTAAAACAGAGGTCTGGGAGGAGAGATAGATCCAGTTAGTAGGAGGTGAGAACCTGGAAACAGAGGAGAAATTAATAGCCGGAGAGCAGAGTAGGGGCGTTGGTAACCAGTTCTTGAAGAGACAAGAAAGAGCGGTGGGAATATATTCCCCCCAAATATTGCTTGCTGGCCAGTTTTATATGGATATTTTTAGGGTGACCAACTCATCCAAGTTTGCCTGGGATTGTCCTCGCTTATAAACGGAAACTCCCATGTTCTGGGAACCACCTCAGTTGTGGGCTAACCAGGACAGTTGGTCACCCTAGGTCCCATTTCCTCACATAAAAATACCTGATAAAAGTTATTCCGTCAAACTGCAAACTAGTTTGGCGTATTGGAGAAATTTGGTGAAGGGTACATGGGACCACTCTGTACATTTTTGCAACTTCCTGTGAATATATAATTATTGCAAAATAAAACTAAAAAAATAGTTTAATAAATGTGATCTGAATGAATAACTAACCTTCTCTTAACTGAGACTTCAGAGTGCTTTCATGTGGCCAGATGGGACAGGCAGACCAGAAAGTTCTTTATAAGGGTGTCATAGGGTCCCACACCTGTGGGCAACAACTTCATGGGGTACACAAAAAGGGCAGTGAGGGTGCCATTTGGTCACTGTACAAACGGTATGGTTGGCATTTAGGCATGGCCATAGGGTTCCTTAATCTTGAAGTAGTCCAAGTCTTCTTATGGTGGAAAATAGTGCAGTTTGGGGAATAAAGAAGGGAGAATGGTTTATACAAGAGAAAAATTACAGAAGAAGCCTCCATAGGAGTTATTCATTTATTTATTCATTCATTCATTCGTTCATTATGGTACCAAACACTCTGCTAATTGATAGAGAATAAAAGTTAAATGAGAGCACTTGTCTTCCCTTGAAGGGTTTTTGGTTTGGCGGCTGAAAAAAGGGTATTAAGGAAAAATACCCCATTTTAACTACAATGTAAAATATACTTCTTTCATAAGAAAGAGAAGGGAACATTAGCTGAATACCTTCTAGATTCAAGTTATTGGGGATGTAAGTTAGACAGCTCGGATCTGTGTCTTCAGGGAAATAAAACAACTGGACTTTACAGAGGCACCTGGAGTTTTCAGTGTATGGACATCTTTAAAAGGACATTTTAATTTAATGGAATTTCTATTTTTTTGGAGGAATGTCCACAAATTGGAAAACGTCAAGTAAAAAGTGTCCCTGATGGGCCTGGGAGCCTGAGCACTGGGTGGAAGTTTTTGACCAGAAGACTTCTCATTCTATTCCATATTTCTTAGCTTTTTAGGTTAAATCTTGGAGAAATTTTATCTAATTTTCCACCGGGGGTCAAGGGCATATGCCTCTTTCACAAGGCCAGGGAAAGTACTATTCTACAGGGTTTGATTTCAGCCTTGCTCGACTCTTAGAAGTGTCACAACCTATTTGCTGAGGCCTGTAATTGCTTTCTCAGGGGGTACAGGGTCTTTCCTTTTACTGTTATAGGTCATCCTTCCTGAGAACAGGAACTCTTGAGATGGATTCTATTTTAGCTGCAAATGAACACTACTATGTGTTTTACCAAGAAATGTATAGCAGGCACTATACTTTAGTGGATCAGGGGAGAAAGAGAGTCAGAAAACAGATGGTAATGGGGGAAAGGAAGAAGGAAAGCACAAATATGCTCAAACAGGAACCGGAAGTAATGGAGGCAAACCTTACCCTCTTCTTTTCATTGAGAATTGCCCATGGCGGGGAAGTCAGAGCGGCCATCTTGTTTTTAGGTGAATCTCTTTTAAGGGTTTTGTCTTTAGTCTTTAGCAAAGAAGATAAAGCCGGAAGAATTACTGGGCAGAGCTTTTAAAAAATACCTACCCCCCGAGTCCTGCCTCCAGAGATTCTGAGACAGTTGGTCTTGGATAGGACGCAAGTGTCAGTATATCCTTGAAGCTCCCCAGATGAGAGCAGTAGTTGAGAACTACCATTTAGCATAGCCCCCTAATTTTTACAGATGGGGAAATCAAGTCCCAGAGGCATTAGGCAATTGCCAGAGCCAGAGGTGGATCTAGCACCCAGGTCTCCTGCTCCCCGTGTAATAATTTTCCAATAATGCATTTGGAAACTCCCACATATAAAGTACAAGACCAGGCACGCTACAGATGCTAGAGAAGTACCACTTCTTTCCCTAATGGACTTCCTATTTTAAACACCTAACATGGTACCTGGCACATAGCAGCACTTAATAAATATTTGCTGAATGAAGGAGCATAACATGCGTTTAATTTTTCTCCCACCCCTACCAGAAGCATTTAAAATAACATGTCCTAAGGTGCTAAAGTGAAATGAAATGACTTTCGCATTCAGTCCCTATCTTAGTGTTTGTTACCTTTTTGTGACTCAACCTATGAGACGATGATTGAGTAGATCATAGAAGTGATGGGAATTTCCATTAAAGTAATGAAGTAACAGTTGGCTTTTCAGCTTGAAATTCTTTCCCTTGTTAAAGAAAGTGAAACATTATCTTGAGTAGGGTAGACTATTTAAATCCTGCTGAATGGGTTTTCAATGGAAGTGATTGAAAAAAACCATTTTTTACTTTTTGGAGGAATTTGTTCCATTCTGTCTCGTGCTTCATTATAAACAGTTTTTTTTTTTTTTTTTTTTTAGCAAAAATTATTCCTTGTGCCATGAATGTGTGGTGAATTCCTCCCAACCACATTTCCACACAGACCACAGGTCTTTGCAATTTTTTTGTGTGTAAAGCCCCCACTGATGATGGCTTAGAACTGAAACCCGATCTAATGCCACTAAACTCTTGGATTGAGAAGGGTCTTAAAGTTGCCTTTGGCAGTTTAGACAGAAGTTAACCCAGGGCCTCTGGTGTCTCTCCTTTACTAGGATTGTTGATGATGCAAGACAAAGCCTAGTTCATACTGGACTGTAAGCTTTTGAGGGCAGGAAACAACTCTGTTTTCCTCACTTTATTCTTCACACATAGTAAGTGCTCTAAACCATGCATTTTCATTGGAGCTGACAATGCCCCAAGTGGTGAAAATGATTCTGGGGGGAGGGGCATGAAAAAAATCTTAGAAATGGTTTATAGCCCTTCAAAGGGTCATAGTACATAAACAGATACACAGTATATCTGTGGCATTAAATTTTCATGGGGAAATTGGGTGAAAAATGTCTAAACATCTCCTTAGGAGAGTCATAATGAAAAAATGTTGAGAAACATCCTTCTATACATATTTATTGACTGACTGAATGAATGTAATGTATGGCTGGAGGCAATGAAATATTCCTGGATAATTGCTCAGAGATGGTGCTTCGTGGATCCATTGTCTAGAGCTGGACAAGTAACATGAGAAAAGACTCCTGTATTCAGAGAGTTAGCCAACTGCCATAACATTTTGACGTCAGTTTGAACTGTTCTCTACTTTTCCAGTTGTCATTTTGATTTGAGATTCAAAGTAAAACCACAGGCACCACGGCTCCTTGGTCTTGCCTATTTGCGTGTGAAAATGGGAGAACTGTATCGTTTCTCTGAAGGTAAAGAACCTGGATACCATGAGAGAAGCAGTGGCAAGGAGCAAAGTAAAGCAATTTCACTGGAATTGACCCACCAACTCTCTCTTACAGAGCATCTCTTCAGCTGTGTCTTAGTTCAGTTATGGCTGTACCACTTAGATTTTGATAACACATGAATCTTAGTTTCCTCATTTCTAAAATGGGGACAACGGTAGGTGCCATAGTCACATCATAGAGTTCTTGTTGGTATCAAATGAGGTCATACATGTGCACAAACACTCTAAAGTGTAAGTTATTAATTGTAGTGTGTTATTATTATCCCAATGATTGAAATATTCTTAGCAATAGATTCCCTATAAAGAAGCCAGGGAGAATTTGAAGGAATAAGATCTTTCCATGCTGAGGGCAGTCAGTGGGCCCTGGGAGATGCCGCATGACATTCCACATGGTTGTACTTGGATGCAAAAAGAGCTGAGAAATGAAGCCTCTGTTGAGCAGTTCCTTCCCAGAAATGGTTTTGTACAATGGAAGGGGAACATAAGGAGGACAGCTAACAGACTCTGCCACAAAAGGCAATAATTTAAAACTGTGCCTAAGTATTCATTTTCCCCAGTGCAAGGGTACAAGAAGTTAAACCATCCTGGGACGGTCCCCTTGAAAGTTATCCCAGTTCCAAATCTTGCCCCCCATCTCTGTCCATGGGTCTCTGCCTCCTTGCCAGAGCACTTCCTTCTTTTCACTTTCGTTGTGTAAATTTCTACATTTTGAGAAATACCATGCACCTATACGAGTTTCTTTCATCATAGGATTCATCCCTCACCCTACGTGAGTTTTTCCCTAAGTCCAATTTATTCAATCTGGAATAATCTACCATCTTGGAAGGTTGCTGAGGGGAAAGTAGGACAGTAGGGCATCACAAGGCAGTCTTTGACATTCCAACACCTTCAGACTAATGCACTGGAGATGTGGGCACAATAAATCTGGTCCCTGTAGAGCTTCCCACGTCAAGACAAGGGACAGTTGCACTTGCTTATTTTTCCAGTTTTCTGGAGTATTGTTGGAACACATACACATACACACTTGAATCTTCTGAGAACAGAGATTAATTCTCAAAGAAATTCCAGTTTCCATCCACAAAGAGGAGCAGAAACACTTTCCTCGCCACCACATCATTTGGTAGACTGCTTCTCTCATCGTAGGGTTAGTGATTTAAGTATTAATGCAGAGTAATTTTAGTTGTTTGAGTTTTTTTCCCCCCATTAATCTTTGACTTTTAAAAGTACTCTTAAACCTTCTGAAAATAAGAATTTTGAAGCATTGGAATTATCATTTGCAACAGTCCAATTAAATCCCTGTACAAATGCCATCCCCTTGCCCAGTCCCTGTAGGGGGTGGGAACAGTTTCATTCTTTCACGTATGACATTTCTACTTCCTTCCACCTGCTTTCTCCTGTCACGCTTATTTGTGCCTAAATGCCTTTGCCTGTCCTGTTTCCCTGACTAGGAATGCCCTTTGAATAATTTTCTTTCATCTTTCAAGACCCAACTCAGTTCTCACTCTCTCCATGAAAACTTCCTGGGCTTCTCTGACGCACACTGTCCTCTTTCTCGGACCTTCCATTGTGTTCCACAAAGTCGAATAAATAGTTGTTCTACATATTTTCTCTCTGTTGTCAATGTTGTATTTGCAGATACACATAGAAGCACTTTATACATACTTATCGGCTGAATGAATGTCAACGTACGACTAGAAACAAGAGAACATTCCTGGATAATTGGCTCTCACCAATAACAGTGTTTCTTAAAACTCTTTGGGAATGAGGAAATTATCATATAGTTCTTTATTCTCACTAGTTTTGCAACTTTGATCAACTTACCTAACTTCTTTAAGTTTTAGTTTATTTGTGTATAAAACAGAGATAAGATAACCACTTTGTCCATTTTTTGGAAGAATTAGAAATAATATAAGAAAAGTGGGTAGCTCATTGCCTGTCATTAATAGGTGCTCAATAAATAGTAACTGTCCTTACTATTATTGTTTTTGTTGTTGTTATTCTCCACAGTACCTAGTATGGTACTGGGCATGTTGATTGACTGTTTAATCCTGTTCAATGTCCTGTAGTGTCCTTCTTTGGTCTGACTGTTTCTGTGTGGTTAGTTCATTGCATTAGGGTGCAAGAAATCTGTTGAGGGAAATAAGTTGGAGGGGAAACAAGAAGACCCAGTAGGAGTGCCATATCTGAGCACCGTAGACCGAGCCAGGTAGAAATGAAAACTTTCCAATGAATTTCCTGGACTGGCGTGAGGTGTTGCCCCCGTACCTTAGTTCAGACTACGTGAGGAGTGTGATAAACCAGGACTCTGAATAGTGGCTTTCATGATGTGGCTCAGATAAAAATCTTACCATTCAATTTTTTATTTACAACTTAGAAATTCTAGATTGGTTGACATTGACTTAATACTTTAAACCAACTGATAGGAAGAAAAATCTGTTACTGATTTACTGGCCTTCTTTCTTTTTTCCTCTTTCCTCTCAGCACTGACTGAAATTCTCTCCAAAACAAGTACTGGGGGCCTCACAGTGCTCAGGGAACTGATGGGGGGAGGGTGTAGGATGCGAGGCATTTGCATCTCATTGTTGGCTTCTAGGGTTGCCTCCCTTCTTCAAACATTCGCTGTCTGGCAAACCTCTATACTTTCCCATCCTCAGGGAAGCCCTTGCCCAGCAGAGGGTCCCATAAACAGGAATCAGCAAACTTGGATTCTGTTCCAGGCGGGCTCCCTTAACAGCCCCTCCCACAAGCTGTACACATCTTAGTAGATACCCTCCCTGGACAGTCCCCTAGCTTTGTGATCTCATCCCCAGATGGGAGGGTCTTGAGGTGGAACATTCCTATCAAGAAGGTAAAGTTACAAGAAGAAAGAAAAGCTGTAATCCCACCATAGTGGGAAGCTCACACTCTGTGTTAGGGTCAAGCCTGGTATAGGGCACCACAAAGGAAAGATAATAATTAAATGTGTCATAACTGGGTACCAGATACAGTGCTAGGTTCTCAACGTGTATTATCTGATTTATTTTTCATAACAGTCCTGGATAGTGGAACTTATTATTTTGAATAAATTAGGCTCAGAGAGCCTATGCAACTTGCCCAATATCCTATGGCTGGTAGGTGGTGGAGCTGAGCAAGGCACTGCGTCTGTAGGGCTTGCTGGCCTCACTAGGGACTTACAGATCACAATAGAGAACTGTGCTCAAAGAAGCGGTGAGAGAACACTGGCCCAGGAGGTGGAGCCCTGGACTCTCCTCCTGCACCGCTGGTCTTTTGAAAGCCAGGGCTTGGACCTGGCCTACGTCACGCCCACTGTATCTTATTTGATAAGTCGTTGCAGGACCAACAAGATTCAAGGGGTGGGGAAAGGAACTTTTTCCTGTACTTCATCTTCATGTTGTACTTCGTGCTCTTCAAAACGCCACAGGAAATATTATTTCATTTGATTCTCTTTTCTAAACACAGCAGCTGGAGAGATTCTTTTAAAACTCAGGTCAGATTCTGTCATTCCTCTGCTGAAAACCCTCCAGGGGCTCCCGCCTCACTCAGAGTCAAAGTGAAAGGCCTTACAAGGCCCTACCCTGTCTGGTCCCGCTGCCGTGGGACCTCAGTTACTGCGCTCCTCCCACTTGTTTTGCACTAGCCTCCCTGGTCTGTGAATGCACTGCCTCAACCTTGCTTCAGGGCCTTTGCACTTGCCGTTCCCACCACTTGGAATGCTTTTCCCCTAAGTGTTCTCTGGGCTCCCTTCCTTACTCCCTTTGGGGCTAAGCCCCAGTAGTGCCCTTTTAGAGATGCCCTCCCTGGTCACTCCCCGGTGGTCTCTGTTCCCCTTCCTGCTTTACTTTTTGCCAAAGCGCCTATCTCCATTAGAAATTCTGTGTGTTTGGCTTCTTCACGTGTTCATCTGCTTCCCCCAGTGAAGTTCCAGGGAGAGAGTGACTTTTGCCTATTTTTTTATGACTCCTCAGGCACTACAACTGTGCCTGGCCTTTAGTGACGATCCATAAATATTTAGAATAAAATATTGAATAAAAGCATGAATTCTCATAGCAGTATGTATTAGTCAGAGCAAGTACAGTCATACGCCGCATAATGATATCTTGGTCAACAATGGACCGCTTAGACAGCGGCGGTCCCGTAAGATTAGTACCATATAGCCTAGGTATGCAGTAGGCTATACCGTCTAGGTTTGTCTAAGTACACTCTATGATGTTTGCACAATGACGAAATTGCCTAGCGACGCATTTCTCAGAATGTTAAGCAATGCCTGAGTGGATTGTGCTCTCAGCTTTACAGATGAAGAAACAGAAGCCCAAGAGGTTGGGTGTGAAGTCATGAGATTGTGGCAGAGCCGGCTTTAGAACCCAGGTGCCATGACCCGCAGACTTAGGCCTTTTGGGCAACAGCTTGCCAAGTATCCATGTGGCTGCTTCCACGCAGGGACATGAACGGCTCTGATATGGGTTCAGGATGGGCTCGATACACAGACATACAGGCTTTCACGCACAGTGGGAAGAGGGTACCACACTACTGCTGTTTCCTGGACAGAGAAATATGCATCTCTGCCCGCTGGGTTCAGATCAGTAGTAATTACGAGAGTCTGGAGGGAAGTGAGAAAAAGCATCAGGGACATTTAACAACCTTTGCTGACCTGCAAATTATTATTTACAGTAACACAGAGCATTTCCTCTGTGGAGGCAAAGACATAGAGTATATTATACATGTGTTTTTTTTTTTTTTTAAATAAGCCTGAATCCTCATTGCTCTCTCCGGAAGCAGACAGAGAACAGAAAGGATGACTGGGCAGGTCAGAGCGGACTTACCCTTAGGAGATGAAAGGAATGAATCCTCACTGTTCTTTATTAAATTCCTCCCAGAAACTCCATGTAGACGATATTAGAAAATCTGAGAATCACATCGTAAACTCTTGAGAGGCTGGATCGGGTCTTGTTTATCGTGCTTCTCCTATTGGCTTAGCGCACTGCTTTGCCATGGCAGATCTGGAGAATTGTGTTTGAATTGACTGCCAGGGCTGGGAGGGGCTTTGATTCTCGTCTCTTCCAACATTGTCCTTGGGGCATAGACCATCAGCCCATCCCTGGCCTGGAGCTGCCCAAGCTGTAATACCTCCCCTGATAGGGAGCCCATTACCTACCACAGCAGCCCATTTTTCTTATTATACCGCTTATGTTGAGCAACTGTCTGCCTCCTGTAAGTCCCACCCTTCAGTTCTAGTTCTGTCCTCTGGAGTGACAGAGAATAAATTTACTATGTCAGTATCAGATAAGTGTTTTTATTTTTATTTTTTATCCCCCAAAGCCCCGGTAGATAGTTGTATGTCATAGTTGCCCATCCTTTTTGTTGCTGTATGTGGGACGCGGCCTCAGCATGGCCGGAGAAGCGGTGCATCAGTGCGTGCCTGGGATCGGATTCCGGGCCACCAGTAGCAGAGCACGGGCACTTAACTGCTAAGCCACGGGGTCGGCCCAGATAAGTGTTTTTACATGCAACAAACAAATACCATATGATTTCCTTCATTAAGTAGTAGATAATAACAACAATAAACAAACACATAGAGACAGAGATTGGATTGGTGGTTACCAGAGGGGAAGGGGGGAGGGAGGAGGGCAAAAGGGGTAATTCTGCACATGTTTGTGGTGATGGGTTGTAATTAGTATTTGGGTGGTGAACATGATGTAATCTACGCAGAAATAGAAGTATAATGATGTACACCTGAAATTTACACAATGTTATAAACTAATGTTACTGCAATAAACAAACAAACAAACAAAAAGTTCTCATTGTTTCACTGGCTGTAAAAGCCAGAACTTGGCGACTAACATTTTTTGAAGCCGGATTTCCCTGAAAGTCCTCCCAGGATGTGTGTGTGTGTGTGTGTGTGTGTGTGTGTGTTACAGGGTGGGAACTGTGTTTCTAGCGTGATGGTGCAGAGCATGGCGTTGGAGTCGAGCTGCTTGGGCTCAGATCCTGGCTCTCACACAGCTATGTGACTTGGGTATGACACTTAGCCTCTCTGTGTCTCAGTTTCTCCATCTGTGAAGTGGAAATAATAATAGTGACACCTTCGTGGGGTTGTTGTGAGGATTAAATGAGCTAATGCCTGTGAAGCATTAGCATGGTGCCTACCTAGCACATAGATGGTGCTTGATCCTGTGAACTCTTGTATGCTAATCACCCTTCCTTCAAGAGGAAGTGCTGCTTCTCTCCGGTTATAACAGGCAGAAGAAACCTGGGGATGCTTGTGGAATCGTCCACGGTGCCTCCGCCTTCAACGCTGCTCTGCTTCCCTCCCTCTTTCTTCTCTATCCGTTCCCAGGCCCCTCCCCAGTGGTCTAGTCCCCAGAGATGGTGTTCAGCTGGACAGCCACCCCTGCCAGGTGGCTGTAACACTTGCACTTGCACAGGGGACCAGAGAAATCCAAAATTCTTCAAAGTCCAAAGGAGTGACTCTGAGGGTGACATCTCAGCATGGTGAGTGAGAAAGGGATATTTGGGGGGATAAACGTTAAAGTCTTCCCAGTACCTCTCACACTGCCTGCCCGTCAACTCACCCACTTGGCGCACTGGTTGGCTGTGTCAGTGGAATCATGCCTTCCTGCCAAATGTTTTAAACTTGACTTTGTCTACCTCCCTAAGTTAAGCCCTTTGATATGGTCAAGGCTGCACGTTACAATGACTTGCCAGATTCATTTAGTCTGAATTAGTGATAAATCACATAAAATGATAAGAAGAAAACATGATTGACAAATGGTATTAATATTCCAAATGTTGTGTGGGAGATCGGGATTTGGCCACTCTGAAATCTATCTCTTTATCTTGGTTGTTTTCTCTGAGGACATTTGACCTCCCCCACTAACTGCCTAAAAAATTTGACATGGTAGCTCCTTCCTGGAATAGATCTATCATGATGGCTGTAAAGATAACGTAGGGTAAATGTTACAATAGGAAAGGCACCAACAAACCCCTCTTATCAGAAGTTCTGTCTCTCTGGCCACATTCTCTGGATGACCCCGCGAAGAGTTGCCAGACAATCATTTACATTTATAAGGGAAATCTCCATTTGTAAAGGTATCTCCCTCTCTGTTTGGAGAAGAGAGGGGGATGAGCTCATTTTTAGTGACATATCAATGTGGAAGGTGAGGCCTTGGGCTACATAATAAACCTTACTCTTGTTTACTGTGCTTTAGTGGTAATCTCCTGTAACTGACTCCCCCCACCCCCAAAATCCTCCTTTGTCATTGGCTGAAAATGATATTTAAGACGAGAATTTCTGCTATTGTGTTGAAAAACGCAGTGTCCCTGCTTTCTCCCATGTATACATGTTATTAAACTTGGTATTATTTTCTCCTGCTAACCTGTCTTGTTGATTATTTGGCCAGCCAGAAAAACCTTAAGGGAAAGGGCAGAGGGAGATTCTCCCTCTTCCCCCGACAGTTTGATGGGCTAAAAAAGAAACATAAAGAAAGGAAGCTGACATTTCTGAGGGCCTGTTATGCACCAGCCCGGGGGATGCTGATCAGATTCTCCCTATTTTTAAAGATGAACAGTGAGCTGCCCAGAGTCCACTGCAATGAATCAAGAATTCCAACCCTAATCTGTCTCCATCCAAAATGAGAAGGCTCAGGGGAGTGGGGGAAATTTGGAGCCAGTGGTAGGAGACCTGGTTTCTAATCACAAGTATGGGACCGAGGGCCGTCTTCTGCTTCTTCACGTGTAAAATAGGAATGAGAATATCTACCTTGCATTTTTCCCAGGATTTGTGAAGTTTTTTTTTTAAAATCATTTTATCTATGTATAATGTTTATTTATGTGCACATGAACAAAAACATCTCCTCCCCAACCCCTGAGAAGTATCAAGGCCTAGTGGAGAGTAAGTGTCTCTCCCCCGGTCCCGAGTCCCGGACCATGCCCTAGATGTAACTCCTTAACCATGTCAGTGTTTTGTTCTGGTGATTCCTACCACAAGCTGAGATAATTCCCTCTGCATCTGTTTCTTGAATTTGTCCAATTTAATCTGCAGCCATTCTCCCCCTGCGATGACAGGGATTTTAGCACACTTACACTCTCTCTCCTCTTCCATGGATTTTTGTACATAATACTATTATCTTCAACCACTCTTGTGGTTACTTTCACAGTGTAAATAATATACTTAAGTCCTCATTTTGTGATTCATTAACTTTTAGGCGGTATCCATTGACTTGCCACTAGAACAGAAGTGACACAGAGGTGAGGATGTCTGTCCCTTGGTTCCTTGATGCCTCTCAGGGCCCAGAACAGTCCAGACACAGGGTAGGTGCTTACTTCCCACTTGCGTGGAAGACTGTAACAGGGGGCAAGAGCACACCTCCCCTCTCCACCCTCCTACCTCCCTTCTCTGAGCTGTAGTATTTACTTTACCCTTTCAAGGTTTATAAGATTCATATTCTAGGTATTCCAAGTTTTATCTGCAGGTTGATTTAAAAAGCTGAAAAGCAATACAAAGAATGTAAAGTATTGTGATTATGAAAGTATTATATGCTGCAGAGCCAAGTAGTTTGACCAAATCCGCATCACTTAGCAGGAGCCCTCAGGGGAGAATGTTCCAGAAGCCAAGAGCAAATGGATTCTCTTTTTTTTACACAGCAAATGCCATTGCAGCCAGTTGCTCTCTGTGGAGGAGAGTTGGGGGCTGTAAAACTCCGAGAGGCCTTTAATTAATGACCCCACAGGCCCCCCGCCATTCTTCATAGCTCAGGCTCTGATTTGGGGGTCTCATCAGGGCTTTGCTGGGAATGGTGCCTCCACTTCCAGGCCAGTTCTCTTCTTGTGTGTATTTTTGGGGTGTCAATTTTCCACTCAGCTTTATGCATCAATACGATCCCATCTTTGTCTTCTAGGCATTTGTGAAATTTTATGGATTGCTGCTGGGACCCTTTTGTGTTTGTTATGGATTTATTCTTTTGTATTTATTTACTGTTATTTCAATGAGGTTTGGGAGGTAGGAGAGGTAAAGTAAGCTCAATCTACCATTTTGAACTTTAGCACTTAATTTGAAAATTTCGAAATTAATAAATATTCCTTCATTGAACAGCCCTGAGACCTTATGGTTCAGGGGAAGAGGGTCATCATTAGCGGGTTTTTGATGGGGTCAGAGAACCTACACTTGCATCCTAACAACAATGCCATTTCACGTCCTTATAGATAAATGAATATTCCCACCCGGACTAACTTGACATGTTCATGTGTCCACGAGATGAGAATAGACAAAAAAGTACAGGAGCAAGCTATGGGAATGAGGGGAAGAATGAAAGAAGCATTTATAATTTAGTTTTTAAGTCCCAATTATTGTTATATATGGGGACCTGTTTTGAAGGCAAAAGAATCAAGACTCATTGCGATAAGGTAATGTAGCAGAAAGTGTTGGGTTGGTGGTGAACAGAAGGAAGTTTGAAACCTAGTTTTGTCTCTTAAACTTTTTGCAAAATGGGTACAATAATATCATCTGGTAGGTTGTGGGGAGCATTGAGCCCAGTGATACACGGAAAGCACCCAACACAGTGCGGTTCTTGGGGGATGTTAATCCTGGTCCCTTAGAGGCCAAGAGATGGACCAGCACAGAAGAAAGATGAAGGATCTTTATGCCAGCTCTGCTTAATTTATTGTAGTCAGTTTCACATCTTTATTCTGTATTTCTGTCTATTTTTGTCTATTTATCTCCCTGTCTCTCTTCCTCTCCTACCCCAATCCCCAAAGCTAGTAAAATCTTTAAGCATACTTTGAAAGAAAATTGCATGGTATCAGCCACAGGAATGTGCTACCATTTCATGGTGGCCACCACAGCTCTCTCCCAGGACCCCAGATGGAGCATCGCAGCTGGGCAGAAGAGCCTTGGTGGGGGGCGGAATGTTTCCTGGGTGCTCTTTCTGTCCTCTCAGTCATTTCCCTTTAGCTAAAATGATCCCATAGTTATGCGACAAATTAGGCCCCTGTGCCATATAGATGCCATCCTTCCACGGCCAGGGGCTGTGGCAGCATTCTACTGAGTTCCTCATCATGGGACTTATGTGAGTGTAGCCCGGAAAATTACTGTCAGGCCCTGAGCGAAGCACATTATGGAACAATCAGGGCTTGGCAGAGAATGATTTTAAAAGAGCTTTGTTTTTTCTACAGCACCACTTTCAAACACACTTAGGCAAATTATTCTTCACTGTCTTGGGGCCAGTGACAGGTCCACATGACCTCCAGGAAAACGGGCATGCCCCTAGCCCGCCAAAGTCCCCGGGTAGCCCTGTCCTGTGCGCACCAGCCTCTTGTCTCTAGACATTTTTCCAGGGGTAAGGCAGATGCCACCATGAGCTCCCCAAACTCCCTGAGGTCAGCACTCTCTTCCCGTGAGGAATTGGAAGCACATCTGCCCGAGTTTGAATCCTGGCTCCACCCTCATTGGCTGTGTGACTTTCAGCAGGTTACCTAACCTCCCTGTGCCTCCGTTCCCCAGCTCCAAAGTGGAGTTAACAATAGAACCTACCTCAGAGGGTTGGAATGGGAATTCAGTGAGTTAGTTTCTACATGAAAAGCCCTCAGGACAGACGTTCTCAACTTTGGTGGCTCAGACCCACCTGGAGGGCTTGTTAAAACACAGGTGGCCTGCCCCACCTCAAGTCTCCCTTCAGTTTGCATTCCTGACAGGTTCCCAGGTGATGTCAATGCCATCTGACTGAGAAGCCCTGTTTTAGAACAATGTCTGGCACAGACGAGTGCTATATGACTTATTTGTGACTCATTATTTACTTGGGAATTAAAAAAAAAGCCACAGTATCTTTGGCATACATGGCATGATTCAATAGTAACAAGTAGAAGATTCTTGATATCAAGTGGATTAGCTAGCACCTAGCCCCCCCCCCATAGCCTTCGAAAGCCTATAGGAGGATTGGAAGACGGTGGGGACTGGAGACCAGGAGGGCAGCCCGGAGGCGTTTCAGTGTCCAGGATCCCAGCTGGCCCGCCCTCTGCTGCTGAATTTATGGGTAAAAAGTGAGACAAGAGCTTGGGAGCCAGAGAAGGTCTGCCTTGCCTCATTCCCCAAGTATTTTGGGCTCAGTGTGGCACCAGGTGTTATGGGAAACAATGACACAAATGATTGGGTCCCTGCCTTAAGTGACCTCAGTTAAGGGGCTCAGTCCAACACACACCAAACAATATGCAAACATCGTCGGCACTCAGGGCCTGATGCGGTGCCACTACAAGCGCTGTAGGAGGTGACCTGTGGTCACAGGGCTGGAGAGCATGCGTCACACTGCCCAGCATCCAGAGCTTGCTCCCCCGCTGAGCAGCTGTATGGCCTTGGAGAAGATGCTCTAGCCGGCTGAGCCTCGGTTATCTCAGCTAGCATGGACAGGACAGCCTCCTCCCAGGTCCCTGTGTCGATAGGAAGCACTGCACAGGCCCGTGAGGGCAGGGACCCCAGTCTGTCCTGTGCCTGCTCTCGCTGGTCCTCCCGGCATGTGGAAGGTGCTCCTTACTCCTTGTAGAATGAGGCACAGCTGAGTAAAGCACTCGCAGTGTCTGGCTGGTGGGGGCTCAGCATGGGTGACTGTCCTTACTGCTATTGTTGTTTTTGCGAGGACTGGCCAGATTAGAGGTGACCAGTGAAAGATGTGGAGAGTGCTCTGGACCTGGAGGGATGGATGGGATGAGGGGGAAAAGAAAGGAGAGTATTTCAGATGTGGCCGAGCGTGTAAGCAAGATGGGGAAGTAAGAAGGAGCACAGTGTGGTCTGGGGAAGCGAGGAGACAGGAGGGCTGAGGAGTAAGACTGCTGGGAGGGGGGCTTATGGGTGAGGGGAGCTCCAGGATCTGAGCTTCCAACAAAAGCGTCCATCTTCTCCCATCCTCTTCTCATGTCATTCTGACACTGTGGCTGCATAAAAAACAAAAGGCAAAGCGCCCAGGTCATGGTTTCTTCTTGTTTCCCTTCTAAGGGACAAATCATTTTGGTAACGAGAATCAACTTGGGCATAAAGGAACATTTCTTAATGTTCTCAGATCATTTCTCGGTGTCTTAGATCATTCCACGCATCAAAACACGGCTTGGGTCCCAGATGCTCGCATCTAGCTTACTCTGATATCTAAGACATTAGAAAGATGGCCTCAAAATACAGTGTTCTTTCACCTTATTTAGTTCCAAAGCTCTTTTATTCTCTAAAACATAGATGTTTCAGGAATGGCCTTGTTGTGGACTTCTAGAAAGTCTAGATGCCAATGTGGTGGCTCATGTGTCCTTAGGATGAAGAATCAGAGGAATCCGAAGCTCCCTACAGAAGGCTAGTGGTGATGGGCTATTAGCACACCCAGCCTTGGAGAAAGAAAGGTTAGAACACCTGCCAAGAGAGAAGAAGGTGCATCCTGTGTTCCCACTGGGCAGCTCTCGGGACAGACTGTAGTTAACTTTGACCTTTTCTGATTACTGCCCGCGCCCCATCCCCCACCTCTCACACCTACACAATCTACTCTCAACACTGCCACAGGGAACCTTTAATAAAATGCACATCTGAGTGTTCTATCTGCTTTTTCTTTCTGGCTTGTAAACCTCCTGTAGGCCCCCCAAAACCACAAGATTGAGTAGAGTTTGGCATGGGGGCTCTTCCCTATTTGGCTCAAACTTAACTTTCCAACTTCATCTCTTGTGCCTCTTCCTCTTCCCGTACAGGACGGCGGTGGCTCCTGAAACTGGTGTCCTACCTAGAAAACTCCTACTCACCCGTCAGGCCCCAGGCAGTGCCACCTCCCTGCCAGGCCTAGTTAGAGGAAGGCACTTCTGCTGTAGCCCACAGTTCCCCAGCCTCCAGCCTGGAGGGAGAAACAGAATTCAGCAAAGCTCATTTCTCCAGCTCTGCCCCACCACTGACTACGGGCACCCCAGCCATCCTTCAAACACCCCCTCCTCCGATTTTCCTGTGAGTCTCCAGAAGGTGTCATCTGCGTGCTCGTGTGTGCAGCTCTCTATCTCCATGGCCTTTGTCACTTCTCTTCTCTGCTGTGGAGAAGCATGCTGCCAGGTCCCCACAGCTGCTATCAGCATGCTCTGGTGTGACTGAGGCCACAGCGCTGTCCCCTGCTGCTGCCTGCGGAAGGCTATGCTTTCTTTCCTGCAGTCACATGTGCGCTGGTCTGGGTCACAGCTCTGAGCTGCAGTGTAACTTCCAAGTGGGGACAATGGGAGAATAATTCTATGAAGAGGCCATGAATAGCTCACACTCACCAAGCCTTTCCTGTGCACCAGCAATGGTGCTAAACACTCCTGTGGATTGTACATTTTAATCCTCATATTTACCCTGGGTGCAAGTATTGTTATTATTCCATTTTTCAGGTGAGGGCCACACCACCAGAGCCTTGCTTAGGTTCTCATGGCTGGTAAAGGGTGACTATGTGTTTAAACCCAGGTCAGTTTGGCTGCAGAGTCCAGACCCTTGACCATCAGGTGGTGTTGTGTCCCTGTCTTGGTACGTACACCAGCTCCCAGGAGATGGAGCACTTCCTTACTCAGTCTATCAGCTAGAACTCTCTATTTTACCCCACAACAGTGTCTGGCACATGGTGGAAGCTCAATAAATATTTAGTGAATGAAGGAATAAATAGAATCTCATTCTAATCTGACCCTCTCACACCTAACTGGTGGGCCTGGGGAGGGTCTCCACATCCTTCCTCACCCTTCAAAATCAGATCAATAATATTGCTTAGATGGGGTTCTTAGAAACCAGGCTGAGATGCTAATGTACAGGAAATGGAACTCACATCTCCCCATGCCTTAATGGCAACAGCATAACCCTCGCTGGGTTTTGCCCCCACCTGCTCATACAGGCCTCAGTCCTCTGCAGAGCCCCACCTGATCCTGGGAGAATGTATCCTGTGTGCCAGCAGTGGTCACCATGTGGTGTCCTCTGCTTCTTCCTCTCCCCCTTGAGTCCTTCCCAATGGTGTCCCCTCCCCTGCCCCTGCTGCCTGCACCCACTGCGAGAATACTGTCGTCATGTTCAGGGCCATCTCCCCTGCGAGTGGCCAGCCCTCAAAGTGGCAAGCCATTCTGTGTTCTGTTCAGATGTGAAAGGGCCACTACCCCACTCTGTGTGACACACTTCAATCAACTGGGACTCGACCAGGTGGTGACATGAATGCCTGATGACTTACCAAGTCCTTTAGAAATCCTATCCTCCAGGGCCGGCCCCGTGGCTTAGTGGTTAAGTGCGCACACTCCACTACTGGCGGCCCGGGTTCGGATCCCGGGCGCGCACCGACGCACCACTTCTCCGGCCATGCTGAGGCCGAGTCCCACATACAGCAACTAGAAGGATGTGCAACTATGACATACAACTATCTACTGGGGCTTTGGGGAGAAAAAAAGGAGGAGGATTGGCAATAGATGTTAGCTCAGAGCTGGTCTTCCTCAGCAAAAAGAGGAGGATTAGCACAGATGTTAGCTCAGGGCTGATCTTCCTGAAAAAAAAAAGAAATCCTCTCCTCCAGCTTCACACTGCAGCCCCTGTCTCCACAGTGAGGGCCCAGACACTCCTTTGGAGCTGGCTGGTGTGTGTGGGGGTGCATGTGTGTGTGTGTGTCTGTGCTGTCCTCCCTCCCCCTCCTCGCTCCCCACACGACACACTAGGCTGCTCATTCCTCTCCTCCCCCATGATGCTAATCCACCTGTGAATATAGATGTTTACGGGTCTTGCTTCCTCACCCTGTTCCCCACTCAGCCAGCCACATATGGATTCACTTTAAGGATTATCTGGGACGCCCCCCCCCCCCCCCGCCACCATCCACCAACTACAGACCTAAGAAGATCAGCTCCTCAGTCCAGACATCAGGTGAGCCAGCCTACTGGGGGGAGTGGGGGCGTATTGAACTTTATCGACAGGTCTGGCATTTCCAGATTTAAGGCCTGGATTTACTATGAAGCTGATGAGGCTTAAGTTTCAAGACGTCTTTCCTCCATTTGCATGGGAGAGGCCCTAGTGCTCATATGTCTTTGTAAAATTTGCAAAAGTAAGCTATTTTAACGCAGTCAGTTAAAGACCGATGGATGTCTCTTTTCTTCCACTCACCTTCCTTCCAACACCTCCCTTCCTGTCAGGTGACATTGGAGTGGCCATAGGCATTTGGGGGATCTAGATAAAGGGCAACTGAGTTGGGGGTACATAAGTTCAGGTTTATTGTGGTGTATCAATGTGGTTTGTCATCATTTCCGTGTGTGGGGTTAGGTTATTGTAAACCCTTCCGGTATAGGAACGACAGGAATACCCCTAATACCCACTGGGTGGGCTCACCCCACATCAAGGCATAAAGGTGCAGGGTCGAAGTCATCGCTCATTTTGACTGTGTCCTAGGGCACCTCGCACTGGTACCATGAGAGTAGTGGGGAAGAAGCAAGATATGAATGTGTGGAGGCCAGAAGCCGTGCTGTGGAAAGTTCTCCCCATCATCAGGTGCCTAAAATTATACGTGGAAGATTTAGTTACTTCATCAATGTCTAATCAAAACCGTTCCCCAAAATACCAAAAAACAAATTTTGATCAACCATGCTAGAAGAAAGAAAATTGCCTTTTTCCCCCTCTGTATAGAAAATAATACTTAAAAATCATTACCTAAAGAATGACGCATCAAAAAGAATTCGCAAACAAAAATGTAGGAAAACCTCTGATAGTATAGAGCTGTGTCAGAAAGTTAACTGATAAAAATACTACAGGTATTGGTTTGGATTTTGCGATGTTTGTGATATTTGATGGCTTTTTTTTTTAACTTTTGTAATATCTTGTGATTTCTTTTCTCATTCTAAATAAAAATTCACATTTGTAACATAATTTGCAATAAAATTTGTTATTTGTAACATAACTGTATTTTTTTCCTTAAAATCTAATTGTATTAGCTGTAGGCCCCACATAACCTGGATCTGCCCTGGGCATGGAGTCAAAGAGTATTTGGACCTCTGCCCCCTTCTGATCTGCAATGTCTAAAGAGCTGGGGTGAGGCAGGGAGAGAAGCCATTGCCAGAGTTTCCTTCCCCTCCTCCACTTCCTGTCATATGCAGCCACGGCAGCCATTAGAAGGTTCCCACTCCTGCAACCCATCAACTCTGGGTATCTTTCTAGGCTTTTTCTCCTCAGATCTTCTCACTCTTTACCAGTTCTCTCAGATGTGATGCCTCAGACCTTGCAGCCCAGCCCAGCCTCAGCCGAGACTCTGAAACTAGTTGCCACTTGTCTTATGCTCTTCAGTCTCCCCTCCTGTACCCAGCCTGACCCCAGCAGCCCCCGTCCATGGGGTGATGTTGGGTCTTTCCTTCCTTTGTTCTCCATTCTCTCTACGGAGGGTCTTGAGATGTGCCCAGGATAGACAAGGCTCCATTACCAAACAAAGATCTTTTCAACATCCTCATTTCCTTCAATTCTGGAAAGAGAGACCCAGAAACATTACCTATTGCCTAAGTCTACAAGGCCAGAGATCACAGGGGTGAGGGAGCGGTGTCTCCAATACCTTTTGAGTTGTTGATATTTGCATTTGAGGTTTCAACACAGACATAGAAAGGCATGAGGACATCCCTATGTCCTTCTCTCCCATCAGTGTGACGGCTTTCCTGGTCACGTGTCAACTTCACTCCCACTAAGAGGAAAAAGTATTCAATTTGTAGTTGAAAGATGTGATTTAGATATTGGCTCTGCTACTAATCTATTGAGCGTCCTTAAGCAAGTCACTTCTCTCTTGGCCTCATTTTCTCATTAATAAGGCAGTTGGATGACATGATCGCCACAGTCCCCCAAGCTAGAATTTATCAGGCTCTATAAATCCCTGTGCTTGCAAAATTCTAGTTAAACAGATCTTAATCACTTGTAATCTTCACAGAACTAGAATTTCTTTTACTTCAGCTCAGCTTAAGGAGAAATCACAAGAAAACAGGTTCACATTAGGGAAAAGGGACAGAGAAAAGACCCAAATTTCAGTATAATCCTTTATACTAACTACAGCTATGTCTATAATTTTCTATGGTCATCATACAGTTAATACTCTAAAAAATACTCACTTATGTTTATTAGGCTTTAGTGACTAAGGTAGCAAATCAGTGAAAATATTTTAGAAAGATTAGCACCTAAAAGGTGGACTTTTCTTGTTGTTATTTTTGTTGTTGTTTTAACTGGAAAAAAAGCTGGTTCTCAGGATTCTCTGTCCTCTCAACTGCTGCAGTTGGTCTGTATCTTGTTATTTCAAAGTGTGCACAGACCCTCCTGCCTCCTCGCTTCTCCCTCTTTTCTCTGCCATGCTTAGCAAGAGCCCTACCCTTCACTCTCTCAGTTAAAAAATAAATGACCCAAGGAAGGGAGGAAATCCAGAATATCAGAAGACATGAAGAACATCTTTGAAGTGCCAGGTACATGGGCTTCAGAGAGAGACATGTATGGCTTCAAATACTGGCTCCACCGCTTACAGACTCCAGGAGCTTCAGGAAAGAATGAGAACACAAGGGAAGCAGGCAGCTTGGAATTGCCGAAAGACGGAAATGTGCAGCAGTCATCCAGGCCCACTAAGGGAAGAGGGACATTTTGGCTGGGTTCAAAGGTCCTTCAAGGCCATCTTCCTGCTTTTGTTGAGTTCATGCTCTCTGGCTTACCACCTTCAGGTTCTTAAGATGGTTTCCCAGGTGTCTGGGGAACAGCATTCCAGACAGGGATGGGAGAGGTGAGAGCATGCCAGGATGCCAGGTCCAGAAGAGGGTCGGCCTCATTGTTACTTAATAGATTAGCCTCTGGCTTATACATCAGCCCCCTATGCGTTTGGTTATCAAACACCTGTCCATAAGAAACTGAACTTTCATCTCTGCGTACAAGTGGGTTAAATCTAACTGCGGGACCTGCCAGGCTGAGGACCGTTGTGGATACTGCTCCCTGGGAGCCAGCCAGCCTGCCCTGATGATATACCCTCCCTCTCCCAAGTTTCCTTTTAACTGTAACACATCCTAGAACATTTTGCAAATAAGTAAGTGCCATCTCTGCACTTTGGAATATACTACTTAGCCAATACAAATAGTCTTTTTTTTTTTCTTTTTTTTTTTTTACCAAATTTGGTAGTCTGGCTTATCACTCCCTCCTGCCCTCTGGCAGTTGCAACATATGCTAGTGGTTTGTTGTGGAGCACTGGCTCTTCGGGGTTGATGATTTGTCGCTTGGGTTTATGTGGCAGAAGAGGTGGATTCCAAGAAACACATGTTTAAGAAATTCAGGAAGGAGCAAGGAAGTGGATACAATCATTGCCTAATTGGTTTGTTAGGCCAAAAATGCCTTTTGGTGCTCACCACAGCACTGTCGCCAATTCTTAAGCAGCAGTGACCTCCCTTGAGGTCGTTGTGTGAATGACTGTGATAAATGGCTGGTTTTGGAAGGTTAGGGATTTTTTTCTCTTGGCTTGTTCTTCTTTTTTTTTTTTTCTTCCGTTGGTTGTTTGGGATCTTATTGAAAATCACAAACCAGAAAAAAAACAGCTGACAAGATCGGTGGTGAACATTTCAAGAATCAGGTTACCGTGGCCTGTGGCTCTCAGCTCGACTTGAAGAAATTCAGGTTGCTTTGGTGATCTCTCAGGACATTTTCCTTAAAATACCTGCTTACCCTTGGTTTACCAGTGAGCAGGAGGTGGAGATGGGCAGAAGGGTCAGGCTAAATAATGTGGCAGGATATATACATATATACGTATATGTATATATCCTACCCACCCCCAATAGTTGTGTCTATATGAGGCTACCACAGATGCCTTGGAACAAAAACAAATCTTAAAGGCTAAATACATAGTTTTGGGGGGAATTGAACAATTTTGTAGGCAGGCTATCAGTGTACCTTGAATAAGTGATTCTGTGGCATCTTGATGTTAAGGCACTGGGTCAGCATAAGAGCAAGATGGACCTGGAGTGGGGTCTGCTCCTTTCATAAAGTAAGGACCAGGGTAGTGAAAAATGCTGACCCGAGAGTCAGAAGCCATGCTTTCTAAGTCTTGTCCCACTTCTTGCTGAACTGAGGAACCTCAGGCAAATCATTTTGCCTCTCTGGGCCTGACTTGCCTCATAATCAGATGATTAGATCAATTCTTTGAGGACATGCTTTCCTTCTGTGTTTATCCAAACTCACCTCAAATATTCTTGCCACCACAAATGCTTTCATCATTACCATGGGGTGAGTCATATAAAGCAAATCTCATAGTGTAATCCAACAAGTCACATTTTCCAACATGGCGTATTATATAGCAGCAATATCATTAATTTCTGTTAAGTTGTGGCACCAGTACACCCAAAAGGGAAAAAGCTAGAATTGTAGAATGTATAAAAAAATAATTTCCATTATAAACAGTATCACAAATAAGGGCTAAAAATACATTGTGCAAAGAAGGGCTACTGTGTCAGCTTTGGAGGTTAATTTAGGATCATTTGTATTTAGCATCTTTTTTAATGCAAAAGATTCTTTAATACATTTAATGTCTTCTTAATAACATTAAAAATTCCTTAAATGTCATTTACACTACTAATTTGTTTAGATTTGGCTATGCACCCTCAATGTGCATAAATTCTAAATTAGTGAGATCTGAATTAATGAGGTGTTATTCACTTTTGGAATGTGTTGAACCATTTAGTTGATAACTCTTGATTCACTATAAACTAGAGAAACAAATCTGATATGACCTATGAGACTACATCTGAAGCAGAGATTCCTTTATCTAACAAATGCTAGGACATATAGAGTTAAATTTAAAGCAAAATGAGATTTCCTGAGGTCTTGAATGCTAATATGTACTGCATTAGAATTGAGATGGGTAGGGTCCTTCATAACAAAACAGAACACTTGCCAAATCTGGTATCTTAAAAGAGTAATGTAGACTCTAGGCTTCTGATTAAATTCTTTGGATATTAAAATTTGGTTTGACCTAGATTCAAAGTGACTAGATATTTTTCTTTCCCTGTAAATTTCAGGGAACTCCATACCAGGGCCGAGAGACTGCATCTAAATCTCTCTTTTAAAGACACTCATAAAAATGCACTCAGCGCTAAAAGTTTCCACCGGAGGAAACCAACAAAACAAGTTGGATTAAAATGGAAGCAATAACAGTGAGAAAAAAAAAAGGAAAGAAGAAAAAGAAAATTCTGTAATTAGACCTCAACATGAAAATATGTTCTAAATAATTTAAGTAACTGTGGTCAAATAAAGAACAGAAATGGCAAAGCTATTTCGTTTTTGCAGGAGCTAGTTTTGGGTTTCTTTCCCTGTGCTCATCAGCGTCATAAAATGTTAGTGCTGGAAGGGTCATTAGTGACCGTCTATTCCAGCCTCCCTTAATAGAGGTGGAGGCCCAGAGAGGCAATGGAGTTGGCTGTGTCAGGGAGCCAATTAGTGGTGGAATGGGGACCAGAACTCAGCTCTTTCTGAGCTCCCACACTGCACAGCAGTGCATCTAATAGGCAGTTACTAGACATTTGCAGGATTGAATGAACTTACCCTTTAAGTTTTTACTGGGAACCAAATCAATCAAAAGTTGTCCATTCTTTCTCATGTGTGTCTTTTCTCCAGATGCTTTTTCCCACTCTGATTTCCTGGACTCAAAAAAAGATTTATGGAGAAAGGAGTTGAGTTGGGGCCACTGAGAGAAGTTTTTCTCCACACTGAAGTTTGGGCTAAGGGTGGGAGGGGGAAGATAAAGAGAAAACGGTTACTCAGATCAAGTGATTATTGAACATTGAGTTTCTGCAACTAATTCTTGCGTACATTTTAACAGGATTGGTAGCTAGGTCTGTGTTCTCATATTTTTGAGGGAGTTAAAAGTCATCCCTGTGTAGAACAGAGTAGGCACTTGCTAAGTACTGAATGAGTGAATAAATATGTGAAGGAAAGAGTGCTGTGTGTTTATACAGTGTATCGTTGAAGTCTCCTCAGCTCTCTGGAAGTAGCTATCATCCCCATTTTCTGAGGGAGGAGACTGAGCCTCAGAAAAAATAATGGCTGGCCCAAGGTGTTACCTTCTTTGCATTCTTCATACTTTCTCCTGCTGCTTCTTAGTGAAAGAGTTCCAGTCTTTCCATCAACTTCTTGATTCCTTTATACATTTTTTTTTTTTTATGTAGGGAAGAAAGGAAAAAGATAGGTCTCTGATGCAGAGCTGAAATCACAGATGAATAGGAAAAATCAAAATGGCTTTGGGTTGGCAGATGCCAAATGTCATTGAACAAAGGAAGTCGCATGCTCATCTGGAAGAAGAGGATGGTGGAAAAGAATGACAGCTCAAACGCTTTGTGATTTGCAACTGCCTTATTTAATCCTGTTTCTAATTTAATAGCACATTCTAGGTCAACAGAGTCCTACATTCAAAGAGGCTTTGTGGTGTCTGTATAATGAGACTGGTATTGGGTTCTTGGGTTCCTTTTTCTGAAGAACATAACATAAATCCATTGGCATAGTTTCATCCAATGAGAGGAGAATAGCAGCTTTGTTTATCCCTGTATGTCTAGCCTCTGTCTCGGGGAATGACATCACCTCTCATCAAATATACTTCTGCTAATGGTGGAGGTCAGGAAGAATGACCAGCATCGCTCTTTCCTGAATCCCACTCCATCTCCAAAATGAGTTTTTTATGAGGTGAATGATTCGCTTATTAGCTAAAGTAAACAGAGAAACAATGTCAAGTTAAAATGGAACAAATTTAGATTCAGAGTGACACTGAGCAAATAGCCAGGCTGGACCTACCAGGCCCTCTTGGGATGTGGGTGTGCCTAGATGAGAATAACTCCAATTAACTTCAGTGGGGAAGGGCTTCCAATGTGGCAAGTTCACTCCACTGAAGCCTAAACCATTCAGCCCTGGAGAGCAGAAAGGCTGAGATGGGGAGATGGGAAGGCATCTGATTGCAGCATGAATTCACTTTTTGAAATTCTGGAAATCATAGACTCTGATGAAGAGCTGAGACTCTCCAGATGAATTCTGTCTTTCTAACCACAAGGAAACTGAGGCTCGGGGAGGTTTAGAGCCTTGGCCAAGGTCCCACAATAATTAGCATCTGAGACAAGTCTTAGTCCCTGGTTTCCTTGTTATCATGAGTGGGGGGTAAAGGTTTCTACCTTCAGGCATTCCAAGCAAAAATTATCCATGATTGCAGGAAATATGTCTATCTTCTTCACCAAAGTGCTGGGCACAAAGCAGATGCTCAAGAAATACTTGAAGACTGAAAGAAAGAAATCCAGATCTGAATATTGATCAGGTCCAAAGATCGAACCAAATCAGAATTCCAGATTATACCCAGTTTGAGCTCTGAGTTGGGTCGCAGGACATAGGTTGGAAATTCCATTCTGGGCCAGGACTATGCATAAACCAAAGAGAATACAGAATTAAACTGTTGGGTTGATCAAGGTAAAGGTCAGCCACTTTTCTCTACCTCATAGTATTATAAGGAATAAATGAATCCTCAGCAAGGACCTAGCGGAGAGTGAGTGCTCAATAGTTGTTAGTGATGACAACGACGACAATGGTGATGATGATGATCATGATGATGATGAACTTTGTGCTATACCAGATCCAGGTTCTCAGCTTAAAGTTCCCTCCAATTTTTAGGAGCTTTTCTGATTCAACCATAGTCATTTTTTTCATAACTAGAACTAGCACAGACATACTGTTCTTTAAAAAAAAATACAGAAAACAGCAAGAAAAAAAAGATGTTGGGACTCCACTCCAAACTTCCTTATAACTTGTGATGAGTATAGGTGAATAAGTGAGAAGATTCACAGAATATTCAGAAGGATTTCCAACTGTGATGAAGTTAGAGCATATGGCATGTGCGGTTCTTTCATTTCACATAGAATGACCAGATTAACCTTCCTAAACATTGTGTTCATCATGTCACTCCGCTGCTCAAAAACCTTCAATGGCTCTCCATCATCTATCCAGAAGAATACGAAGAGTAGAAATTCATTAGCCTAGTGCTCATAGATGTCTTTAGTCTTGCCTTGACTGGTCACCATGATTTGCATGGAATGTGTGCTGTAGCCTAGATCCACCTGCCATTGTCTGAACTCATCTTGCAACTTTTGTCTTCACACATTTGTCTTTACTCCTAAAATCCTTCCCATTCTTCAATTTCACACTTGTCTCTAAACCCAGTGGGAACATCTCCCCTTCTTCTGAACTTTGAGAGTATTTGTTCTGTTTTTGAATGCTTGATAAGACCCTTCTGTACTACTGTTTTGTTTTGTGATCTTCGAGGTTATCTTTCACACCAAATTATAAACTCCTGAGTTTTGGGAGCATTTCTTATCCATCTTTTTGTCCTCTTTAGTTTTTTTCAGTGGTAGGTGGTTAATAATTTCTTATTGAAGGAATGATGGAATGAATGGTGGACTGGACAAGAAGCTCCAACTTCTCACAGATTAAGGAAACTACCAGAATACTGTGTTAACAGCAAAGGTCCCAGCTGCAGTTTCCCACTGGATTCTGGCAGGTTAAGACCGTCACTTTGCCAGGGACTATGTGAATTTGATGTTTTCTCCTGTACCTGCTGCACTAAGGAAGGTGGAGGGAACTGCACCTCCAGGTGTAGCAAGAGTGAGAGAAGAAAGGCGAAGCAATGTATTTGAAGCCTTATGTCTGCTCAGCCCATATTCCTAGATGGTCTGCTCCAGCCCCTGGGGGTCCTCTAGGTACTTTCCTCAGTTGGAGTCTTGAGCCCATTGGTTTTGAAGACTTCAAAGCCCAAGACCTTCCCAGCAAGGTGCTCTTTCTGTTCACTGTCAAATGACTGATCAGCAATTGCAACAGCTCTGAGTGTGTGTCTATATGTGTGTTCACGTGAGAAGGGTTTGTGGAAGCTTGATATTTTAAATGGAACCTGGATGTGTGATGAGGACCGGGGAGTGGCATGAACATGCAGGCAGGACTGTACAGACATGGAGGCTAAGGCAGTAACCCATTTTAACTGGAGCTTCAGATGGAAGAAGAGTGGAAATTTGAAATGAAAGTGTGGGGTCACATTAGAGATGACTTGGAAGCCAAGTCCAAGGCTTTGAATTCCAGAAGGGAAGGTAGGGCATGATGGCAGGAGACTTTGGACTAGGATGGCAAAGAGGTTTCACTTCTTGTTCCAGAACTCAACCTCTCTGTGTGATAGTTTATTTATAAAGTGGTGATATGGTGCTTTCCTTATAAAATCGTCATGAAGATTAAATTACATAGTGTATGTAAAATTACTCTTTGTGAAATGAATGGTAAATGAATTTCCCAAATTATTGGTCCTATTTTCAAAAAGGGTAAGAAGATACATTCTAATAACTATAGAATGATCAACACAATGGGGTTCTTGGGTGAGATTCTAGATCAAGCTATTGAGAAACTGGTTTGAAAGCATGAAAGAAATTGTCATCACCAGGAGACAGTGTGGGTTCCCTGAACTCTTCCTGTGAGCACAATGTCATTCCCTTTGTTGTGAGGGTTGCTTGACTCATCCAGAAAATGCAAGAGAAGCAGCATGTCAGGATTTCAGTGAGGCAACTTGTGAGATTCTTAATAACAGGATGAGGAACAAGATAGAAGAGCGTAAGCAAGACAATGCATTTGCATGGTTTTAAAACATGCCCCCAAAGTGGTGGAATCAATCAAAGTGATGTCCATCTTTTCTAAGTGGCACGCCACCGATTTTGTTCAACATGTTAAGAAAGGAACTTAGAGGAATATATAGAAGGTCTGCCTATCAAATATGCAAATGGGGAAGAGCCTGGAAGGAAAATAAATGTTGAGTGATGGGACCAAGATTTTAAAAACTCTATTGTTTAGAGATTGCTACAGTATTTAGGTTTTGATGATAAACACTATTTATTTTACGATGAGTTTTTAGAACACTATTATCCATGCATCCAAATCACAAACACACTCTCCTCTCTCTCTTGGCTTCCTAACTTCTATGAATATTCTGTTCCTCTGGCACTGAACCAGCACCATAGGAATGGAACAAAGACAGCGCCCTCCTTCTAAAAGACCAAGCTGTAAAATTAGCAAAGGAATAAAAACCAGCTGGCGAAATATGATAGCTGTTATTCGGAGCCCATGAACCTGAAAAGATAGTTTATTTTAGAAGACAAACAAAATCTGCCTTCTGTTTGATCTGGGACAGCATCCACCGTCAGAAGCCGTCCGTTCGCATTTAGTTACTCTGGAGGTTTGGGACAAGCAGTACAGATGCTGTAAACAAAGAACAGAAAGGATCGTTTTCCATCTTAATTTGACAGTAAGCAGTACTAATTTGACTCTGCAGCTGTTTATCGATACCCAAGGAAAAAAAAAGTTGCAATTCAATAGAGGGAACAGTAGCCAGTGTGTTGGGGCAGAATTGTTCATAAGACGGCAGGAGCCAGGCTGTCTTGAATCTCTTGATTTTAGAAGAACACAGTGTAAATTGCCACATGATGTGGTTTTCCTCTGGCAGCAGGGCCAGCAGTGGGAGCCTATAGTTTTTAGCCTTCAGAGAGGGCTCTCTGTAGGGGCTTCATCTTGATTTGTCTTAGCAACTACCAATGGATTCCCTGTCAATCGTTCACTATTTTACAGAAAACAGGTCTGGCCCAAGGCAAAATTCTTTATTCTCTCACTCACTCAATTTACAAACATTTATTAAGTGCTTACTAAGTGTCAAACACTGAGCTGCATATTAGAGATAAAAAGATGAATATTATTTGTGCCCGCTTGACCTTCACTTTCCAGCTATAGAGAAATTTGCAAACAAATAATGATGACACAATAAGGTAAGCACAATAATAGAAGCATACCCTGATTAATTAAAGAATCTAGTTCCCGTGTGTATCATCCATGAATTGGTCATACAGAACTAGGCTCTATATCATAGATTGGATTTGAAAGCTATCATCTACATAGCTTATTCATTCATTCATTCATTCATTCATCCATTTATTATATTATATTTTGGAATATTAGTTCTGACAAGAACTAATATTCCAGGCACCTTGGCAAGTACTTTTCATGCATTATCTGGGTCGATCCCTGCAACCACATTATAAAGTAGACGCTATTTTCCTCATCCATACGGCCAACAAAGAAGCTATGGTGTAGAGGTTGAGTTTCTTGCGCGTGGCCATGCAGCTACTTCGCGGAGGAGCCAGGGACAGAATCCCAGTTGGGCAGATTCCAAAGTCCGTGCTTTTTATAACAATGCTTCCATTTAAGGTGCTTAGAGGTTGTGAATCCCAGTGGCTCAGCATGGACATCAATTCTCATTGTCATATATTTTGAAAAAGTATAGGTTTTCCAATGACTACGACGTTTATTTTAGTAATTTATTATAATTTACATCTCAAAGCTGTTCATATAATATTAAACTGCCACCTTTAGATGATGCTCAGGGTCTTCTGCTTGGAATAAATAGAACATTGTGCTTCAGTTCTTTGAAACATGTTTGTTGAGCACTTACTATCTGCCAGGAATGAATGTGGGCTTTGTGATTACTGAGAGTCACAAGTTCAATCGACATTGTCTCTATGAGTTTATCCTAATTCTTTACCAGGAACAGTTGCCTAACTTCCCAACCCAAAATGTAAAACAAACATAATCCTACCATTGTAAAAAATTTGGAAGACATTTACCATTTGTCATCAAACCAGAGAGAATAGTAAGGATGAACAGCTATTAGAAGAAAAAAAAATCCTGTCATGTGTTCAGTTTAGTAAAATTATGCAAATTTTACTACTTACATTTTAATTTCTCTTCCTTTCAGAAGCAATTGAATCTCTGTAATTAGGCCACATCTGGCATGGCCAAATAAAGCATTCTATTTAGAAAATGGAACACTTGGTGCAGCCGGCATCTCTCCATTTCACTTAAAAAAAGGAAGCAATGGGCTTGTGACTTCCAGGTTATTTCACTCAGTTGGTTTACTTATGTTCTGATCCACAATAGACGTGAGCTTTGGAAATTTGGGTGTCAAAGGAGAGGACACATGGATTTGGAAAAGTGGCAGAATTTGCTCCTTTATTATGTCTTTAGGACACTCATCATTTGTTGACCATAAAAAAAAAAAAAAATGGGGGAGGCAGAGCTCTGAACACCATTAGGAGGCAATAAACTGTGAAGGCCAGGCTCAGCTTTGTTCCTAGATTCTATTCTGTATCACTGATCTATGCCTTATCACCCGAGTGCTACAACCCACTCTGGCTTTTCTTGGTAATTTATTAATATTCTCCTGCTTAAGTAGAGAGTTTGGAGCATTCAGTACAGGTAATAGTTCCATGTATACATAAAACAGTACTTTACGGTGATGTATCACCGGGTATATTAGGGTGCTCTCAGCAGCGAGCAGCACAGTACCCTGACCCCACTGCCTCAAGCAGACAATACACTCACTATTTCACACGACAATTTCAAAGATAGGGTGTCCTAGGATTAGTTAATTAAGTGGCTCAATGACATTATCAAAGACCCTTTCTTATCAAAGAGGTTCTCTCCATCCCTCTGCTCTGCCGTCCTCAGAGAGTTGCCTTTATGCTCAAGTGTGCCCTGAAGTATGGTAGCAAGACTTCTGCAGCAGCAGGCCCAGAACCATATGCAGATATGGCCACGTCCAGGGGAAGGAGATGCCGTTCTCCCCTCTGCCTCTTTTGGAAATCAGGGAAACCTTTCCCCAGGTCCCCAGAGGACTCATCTCACATCTCAGTGGTCAGAACTGTGCTACATGTCTTGACTCCCACCAGTCACTGTCAGGGGGAACGGGGTGGCCTTTATGAGCTTAGACCAACCAGAACACATCCCCTCAAGTACATGACTACGTGGAAGAGGCAGACACATGAACAAAGTCAGGGTTCCGTCATCAAGAAGTTGGGATGAGTGGCTATGAGGTAGGCAAACAGCAGTGTCTGCTATAAGCGGTCAGGCCTGTCCTGTCTGACCTTCAAACAGCCTTGTATAGATAGCAAATCAGGCACTACAGCCCCCAAGAAGCAGAGGAGAAAACCAAACATTTTGGTTCTTTGCTCAAGGCCACCTGGAATTAAATGGCAAACCAAAGTCCTGAGTCCCAAATCCAGTGTTCTTTGCGTCACTAGTCTCCTTGGTCTTGGCATAATCAGTGACTTTTCATCCCTCTACTGCTTACTATTATCCATCCTGGTGCCAGAACTCAGCTAACATTTGTCTTCGCACGATAGTGGATGTGCAGCCAACACTCAGGGAGCACTTACCATGCCAGGCACTGTGCTAAAAACTTCACACAATTAGTCCCGCAAAACCCCAAATCGCACAGCTAGTGTGAGAAGCTGGGGTTCAATCCCAAACAATAGATTCTATAACCATGTTCTTAACAATCACACTGCTGGAAAAGGTACTGTTGTCAGGGCTGCAGTGGGCAGCCTTGAAGTTAATCCAACATTGCACAAACCAATGAGGGCTTTTGGATGGAAACTGATTTAGAAGGGTAGATTATGTGCCCTTGGAGACCACTGTCACTTGCGGTGGTGGAAGACCCCTAGTATCTAATCCAGTTATTCCCAGTTACAGGCTACTAGACTTTGGGAAAAGACTCCCAATTGAACCTCAGTTTTCTTATCTGCAAAATGAGGGTAGAAGTAATTCCTGCTTCACAGATTTTTTTGTCGCCAAGATTAAGGAAGAATATATGCAGAAATACCTGTAAATTGCAGAACATTCTAATGATTATTAGTTAGTAATTATTATTATTGGCATCAGTTGCTTTCAGAGATCAGGATGTTTCACTCATGTGACTCCTCTTCTCGGCCCTCTGAGATAAGCAGGGTTAAGAAATGAGAAACCGGGGCCGGCCCAGTGGCGCAAGTGGTTAAGTGCGTGCGCTCCGCTGCGGCGGCCCGGGGTTCGCCGGTTCTGATCCCGGGCGCACACCGACACACTGTTTGTAAAGCCATGCTGTGGCGGCGTCCCATATAAAGTGGAGGAAGATGGGCATGGAGGTTAGCCCAGGGCCAGTCTTCCTCAGCAAAAAAAGAGAAGGATTGGCAGATGTTAGCTCAGGGCCAATCTTCCTCACAAAAAAAAAAAAAAAGAAATGAGAAACTGAAGTGACACTGTCAGTCTTGCAGATGGCGAGGAATGTCATCGACTTAACCCTGCTGGTAGGAGCTTCACTCTCCACCACCCCACCCCTCCTCCCAGGATGTCTTCCTCATTTATCCTGCGGTCCCCACATGCCTCATCTCTTGCCCTGAAAGCTGTTTAATGCCCCCTCCACCTTGTGGTTTTTCTCTAGGTGGCAGAGAAGGGTAAGACTGTACACGGCACTGACAAAATCAGTGAATGCACATAAATCATGACATAGGTAAACTCTGGTATAGGGCGCAGGCCCTATGGGAGCAGAGCGTCTGCTCATTGGAGCTGATTTTACTTATGCTGCAGCAGACACGGGCCAGAGGGGAGAGAGCAGCCTCCCTGGAGCACTCTGACGTGGACGTGCAGGAGATTACAGCTGGAGGAGACCCTGGTGATCACTAAACCCTCACTTTCTGCATGTTGATGGACGTGACTAATACAGAGGATCCACGCTCAGATGTGTTTCCCAAGCACAAAGTTACACACAGTGAAACGGACTTCTTTACTCGTGGTTGGATTTTTGGAGTCTTTAATAGGCTAACATGTATTATGGATTTCTAAAAAGGGATTTCCCAGAATAATCTGGCTATAAAATAATTTTTTTAGGGAGCATCTGGTGAAGCCACTTTTCCATAGGACACTGATTAAATCCCATCACGTTATTTTATATTTGGGGAGACTGAGGTTCACGGAAGTTAACTGAGTTTTTCACGATTTCAACTAGCTGGAGGAAGAGGGAGGCTCCCAGTTCACCAGGCTCTATACAGGTGGTTCTTAATCTTGAGGTGCATCAGCATTCCCTGGAGGGCTTGTTGACATAGAGATTTCTGGGCCCTACTCCCTGAGTTTCTGATTCAGTAGGTCTGGGGAGGGGTCCAAGGTTTTGCATTTCTAATGAGCTCCCCGGTGATGCCCCTCCTGCTGGGTTCACACTTTGAGAACTGCTGCCTTACATCAGCTGACTCTCCTGTTAGGGTCTATGGCAGAAAACAGTTACGTCAGGTTTCTGACCCAAGGGGAGGTATGACTTGCTGGGTGCTGAAGCAGCTTTAGCCCTTGGTAGAGTAAGCAGTTGGCCTCACGATGTGACTTAAGGAGCACCAGGAGATGAGCTCAGTCTTCCACGAAGGATCCCACCCTTTCTGAAATTCCTCCCTCCCCTTTGACACCCTACCTGTAACCTACCAATGAGAGACTCAACTCTACCTGTAACAGTGGTTTTCTGTTTGTTTGCTTTCATCGTAAGTTGCTTTTTTACAATGTAAATGCTCCTGGAAAGGTTGAGAAAGATGGTCAGTCACTCACATGTGAGTAAGATTTAGTTAAATCAAATTCTCCTTTGTACTTAGCTGAGAATACTCATGAGAGAAGAGGGGTTTTGATTGAGTTGGAGAAATTGCAGGAGGAAGACCTATTTTTGGAAGATAGTGGGGAACTTTAAAATGGGTGGCTGGGTGCCTGGTGTGTGAGCTTGTCCAGGAGGTGGCACGCCACGTCGGGTTGAGCTGCTGCTTCTTGCCGTGAGTAGTGTTATTCTAAATATCAGTAGCTACTGAAACAGGGTGGGGTGAGGGAAGGGTGTGTGTGTGTGGGGAGTGGGGGGATGCAGATTTTCCTTTTGGATCACAAAGTCTTGTCCTCCTTCAAATATGAGAATCTAAGATCATGGGGCAGACAAGAATGACTCCCAGGGCTCCTGCTGACTGAGAAAGCTCCTTCGGGTGACAAAACGCCAGGATCTGGCGAAGGAGTCTAAGTGCTGGGTGGTCTGTGCCCTGTGTTCATGGGAACATCTGCTGGCTTCTTTGCTGAATTCTATTTACTAAAGAGTCTTGGGTTTATTCCCCTGGACTGTAACAAAGACCACTCAGCCTCTGTCTCCAGCTTCCTTGCTCTGTGTCTCCCTCTGGATCTCTTTTTCTCTTTTTGTTCTTGTTAGCCTCTCCACTTCTCTCTGTTTCTAGTCTCTGTCTCTCTTTCCATGGAGGGAGATGTGAAAAAACTTCTCTGGATGGATTTAAATGGCCAGCACCTGGACTACAACTTTGCTCATTTCCAGGAGTCACCATTTGCATGGAATTCCACCAAAATGACACCCTCTCAGAGTCGAGATACTTTGGTGGCTGTGGCCAGTGCCTTCCATTGTCCCCGCTCCTAACTAGTTTGGGAGAATGCAGATGAGACAAGAGCAGAGGTGGAACGAGGAAGAGTAGAGACCCCCTTCAACAGACCCAATACCAGGGAAAGTTGCAATTCCCCTCTACCTTGTCCTCTGCTGCTCCAGGGCGACAGGCAGCTGCCCCAAGTAGCAGATGGATGGGATTTCAGACCCCTGGGACGATGGTTGGGCAAATACTCTAGCTCAGAGATTTGGGGCTGCCCATAGCTTTCAGAGTGCCCATCTCACACCATACCCAGGACAATGATCTCTGGAGGGCAATTAATATCTGCTACCCCAGTCGCTGAGCCTTCTGGACCCTTGAAAGGAGAGTCTTAAAGTCATCTTCTCCCTGCATTCCTGTCTTTTGTTTCTCAGACACAGGGCCATGCACAGCAAGGATTCACAGCCATGGAAAAGTGTGGAAATCATTTACTACAAGTCTCCCCGAGGAATGCAGAATTTCTGATCAAAGTTAGAATGGACCCGTCAGGCAGTATTTATCCTCCCCTTTCTGAGTTCTGATGACTGACATTGTTCTGTTTTTATTACTGGTCCTTGGAAGCAATTGTTTTAGAAAAATGTTGTCTAGACCTGAAATTGAGTGAATATGACATTAATTATAGAGGCTTTCCTCTGAGTGTCTCTTTGCCAGCCGTGCTCTCTGCGCGGGAGCCGCTGGGGGCGATCAGGGAGATGCGGATGGTGAAGAGAAGGAAGTACCAGCACTGAAGGCCTGCTGTAGGCCCGGTTCTGAACCGCACCTTGAACATCAGCTTCTTCATTTCACCCTCACAGCAACCCTGTGAAGTTGGCACCATTTCTCCTGTTTGATGGATAAAGAAACTGAGGCTCAGGAAAGTCAAATATGTTCAGGAACACACAGGGCAAAAAAGGTGAGGTCAGGATTCAGATCCAGGTCAACTGAGCTCTAAGATTTATGCTCTTTCCATCCCATCCAGACCATCGTAGCAAGGTAGCTCGGAATGAGACATGATCCATTTAGTAAGGGATTCACTTAAAACAGTGCATTTGTATAGACTTTTAAGGAAGAGTTTTTCAACTGGGAATCCTAACTCATTACTAGGCCATAGCATCAATGTAGTGGGTTATGAGGACCAGCATCAAAAAAAGAAAAGAAAGAAAATATGTGTTTTAATAAAATACCAGTGTGTTTAAGTATGTGAGTAGGCCAGGCTTTATGGGTCTAAAGCTGATTTGGGGGGTCCTATTTATGAAAAATGGTATATAATTTTTTTAGAATGAAGATAGAATCACAAGATATTACTAATTTTAAAAAGATGACCACAAACATCACAAAATCCAGAAAACATGATATTTTTATTAATTCACGGTTTGATGCGCTCTATAATACTAATTTTCCTACGTATGTTGGCTGCATACTCTTTGATCATCTCTTTATCTAATTGCAATGTTGTAATATTTTCTACAGAAAGAAATAGATAGTTTGACTTTTCCTTAGTGTAGGTGATTGAAAAAATTTTTTATTACTGATCAAAAATTTTTTTCAGCATCACAACTTGTAATTAATAGTGTCATTCAATAGTGTCATTTTAAGACTGTTGTCAGATTTGGGAAAATTGATCAAGTTTCTTTTCATATATGAACTGTAAGGCTGGGTAGAATGTCCCATAGACTAGCTTCTGGCTTCACGTATTTCAAGACTTTTTCTCTCTTACAACCACACAATGATGGGTGCTGTAGGACATGTTCATATAGCACTGGAACAACTAAACTTGCACCTTTGTGTCACACCAATGGATCAGTGCAGTGGGCAATAGGGGTATTCCTGCCAGTCATTCCTATCTTGGGAAGATTGGCAATAACTTCACCATAAAGAGAAGTGGCTGTGAGATAGCTTCTCTCTGTCTCTATCTACATCCCATTGAATCCAAACTAGATGTATCCCCTACTCCCCAACTCAACTTCTGTTTAATTGGATCCACAAAATCTCTACATTCCTCCAGCACCACATAAGACATGGAGAAGATTGTGGAGGGAAAGCTGGAATGGAAAGACACAATGGTCTCTATTTCTTATTTTTTCAAATATTATAAAAACATATAACCATGTGAACACATCACTGGGGCTGCTCCCGAGGTCTTGGGCAAGTGAGCGACCCTGGAGCTTAAATTTCACTAGCTTCATGGAAAGTCCTTTTCTCATGTATGTGTGTACTGGGAGCGTCTCCTACAGGAGTAAGACTGTATTACTGATGGGAATATGTTTTTTTTTCCCTTAGGCGTGCTGGGGTTATAGAAGGGTTGAGAACGAGGGTTTTGGAGTTTATAAAATGCCAATCTTGGTGCTCCATAGCTGGTGCTTTTTTTAGGACAAGGGTTGGCAAACTTTTCTGTAAAAGACAAGATAGTAAATATTTTACCTTTTGTGGGCCATGTGGTCTCAATTGCGCTACTCAAGTCTGCCTTTGTAGTGCAAAAACAGCCCTAGACAATACATAAACAAATAACATGGCTACAATATAACTTTATTTAAAAAAACAGGGGTAGTTTGCTGACCCCTGTTTTAGTAGATCTCCCTTGAGTGGAAAGTTCCCTGTACTGAGGACAGGGATGCCCTCAAGAAAGGAGTGTGGCTTCCACCACTGCTATGCGAGGCAGAGTCATTACTGGTGTCCACTATCTTTCGGTGACTTTGGGTCAGGAGGGTTATGCAGGAAGAAAGAGAGCTGGCTTGTGAGATGGACAAGATCAAGGACTTTTTAGGTCTTATTTTCTGCCTCCTCCTCCCATTTTTAAGTCAAACATACTCTAACATATAGAAGCAGACATGTGGCTCTTGAGTCTAACGTGAGTCCCCTCACCGGATGTGACTGAAATCCTTGGTCAGTCGAATTTGTTTTTATCTATGGGTTTTTGAGAACACCAGTAAACCCTCTGGCACTGACCCTTGTCATCCAGAACCACCAAGGTTGGTCCAAGTCTATTTCTATGGCATATATGTTAACATTACCAACATCTTAATTTTCCTGGGTTGGAATATTAGAATGATTAAGGTAAAGTTTCTGTATTTATCTTCTTGAAGAGAGACCTTACAGGAAAAACACAGAACTATTCTTTTTTTGCTTTGGAAACTCCAAACTATTTCACCAAATCACTATGATTATTGTATACTTCAGAGTTAAAATTAGGAATAAATTTTAGTATTACTTTCCCTCTCTCTCTTCTCTTCCCTCTCATTTTAACTGAGTTATAAGAAAGGACTTGATTAAATAAAGTAGAAGGCATCATGTTGTAATTTAAAGCATTTTTGAGTTCAGTTTTCCTCATATATACATTCTCTTTATTATATTACATTTCCACTCCCCCAATTAGATGTTTAGCATCAGTAACAGATGCATATGCTACATCTAATGTACACTGATGGGATAATCTCCAATATTAGTCCAGGGAGTTAGCTAATGCTCAACACAAATAGTATAAAAATATTTTATTTAACCCTTCAGGTAAGAGCAGTTCCATTTACCAGCCCTATCAAGAAAAATAAATAACATTGCATTTACATTGTAATGACAGCAAAAAGAGCAAGTCTTGGCTAAGGATGAGTTAGTTCATTAGAGAAAGTTAGTGACAATAATTTTTACAATTGCAAAGTATTTTGTTTTTGTGTTTTGCAATTGTTTCCCTGGAAATTATTTGAGAAGATTTTATATTTCTTCTATGAATTGTATAGGATCTATCAGAAGGGATGGGTCCAAATTTGCACTCTTGATAAGTGGTCAAGTTGGGACAATCTGACCCTTGGTACATTATCCAAAGAATTTCCCCCATGGCAAGTGAGTTAGGGGTCAGTGTTGGTTCCAATAGCATCCTGTCCTCGCCACTCTGAGGGTGTGAAATTGGGCAATAATTTTATTTCTAGAATCTCTGTTTGTCATGTATGATTGGGAAGAGTAATACTCAATTTTTTTTAGAATTAAATGGGATTATTACGTCAGAGCATTTGATATGCTGTGACTTACCTAGTTAGGTTAGATATCTTTTCTCTATCTCAGTTTCTGTAAACAGTGGTTATTGACCTTGGATATACATTTGAATTACCTGGATAGCCCTTGATGCCCTGACAGACCCCAGATCAACAAAATCTAATAAATAATTGAAAATCAGACTGCTTGTCTCTGAGATCGTTTAACTGTCCCCGCACCAAAAGTGGGCACAAGTGAGCCAGAAATCTTAGCTATCAACCCAACAGTGTTTCATTGGTATGTGGAAATTTGGTAGGAGGGAGGGATCTTGCAACAATAGGTTATATTTTCACAGCTCTTTTATATTATGTTTTACAGGGCTCTTCATACGTGTTACTGATTTTATTCTCTTGGCAACTCCGAAAGTTTTTTCAGCTTCAAAAAAGATTACACCACTTGTAAAAGTTCACATAGTTTTTAAGTGGAAGAACCAAGACTCCCTCCCAGGTCTTCAAACTCTAACTCATTCCCAGTCTCCAAACTTCATATTAAACTATTGTAGAGATGCTCTGTTATCTGTTTTGTCAAGTGTTTCTTCCCACTAAGCAGACTGGTGAAGGGGGGAGGAGACGGGATCCCCCATGTCTGGGAGAGTTACCTGCTCCCACACTGCCAGCCGCGGGAGTCGAGGTCTGGTTTTCCAGACAGCTGGAAGAGAGGACCCAGTTACTCAAGGCATCTCATCTGTAGCCTGAGAGTCCAGGGTGAGTGGTTCTTGGGTGTGTGCCTTTCCAGAGTAGAACAATTTCACCCCAAATTGGAGGGATAACATGGGATTGCCAACTTTTTATTTTACTGAATGAGGACACAGAAAACAAAAACAAAACAACAAAAAACCTGTCATCTGCTACCAATATCATTTCAATGAAGACATTTAACACCACCTCCAAAAAGACAGAACATACTCTCAGAGTAGGACAGCTCTTTCATGGAACAGATCTACCTTTGTGAACAATTCCCTCTCTGTCTTCCTTCCTTCCCTCCTTCCTTCCTTCCTTCCTTCCTTCCTTCCTTCCTTCCTTCCTTCCTTCCTTCCTTTCTTCCTCCCTTACTCCCTTCTTTCCTTCCTTTCTTCCTTCCTCTCTCTCTCTCCCCCTCCCTTCTTCCCTCCTTCTCTCTCTCTCTTTCCTCCTCATCTCAGCGCAGCCCAGTCCATGAACAGGCCTTTGAGAGCCAGAACCAAAGCTTTCCATTCTCCCTGGGAACACACTCCTCTTCGTTTTGGTAGAGGCCCCTGAGTAGGAGTGAACTAAACCAACTGTGTATTTCTTGGAGTCTCTGAGATCTGTGTGTGTTTCCAAGAAATGTGAAGGATTAAAAATACTAGTGCACCATGATGTAAGACAGCATGCAGCAGTGCAGAATCAGGCCACCAAAGTGTTGAAATGTGCCCACTGAAAACAGAAGGGACCCGCCTCTCCTCTTTCCAAAGGAGGTGCATACAGCTCAACTGCCATAGAAAACATGAGGGCTGAGAACTGCCCGTGCACTTGACAGCCTGGAGAGCTCCGTGGGGAAGAGCCTGGGCGGGTCCTGTCAGGAGAGGGTGGAGGCTGTGTTGCTTGGAGAGCAGCGCTCTGAGTTGGATGTTCCCCTTTGCAGTGGGGAGATTGGGTTTCTCTGATGGTATTTACTGCTCATGCAATCACAGTTGAGCATGAATCACTTCATTTCCTTTATGTTGTCCCACCCTCCTACCCACACCACTCTACATACTCTTAAACCTCCCCCAAAAGTTCCCAGAAACTCCCCACCAAACCCAGTTTTTTGGTAGTGAGGACTGTGTCTTGGGTTGGTTCTGCTGTGCCTACAGGGGAGCAGGGGACAGGAAGGAGACATAGATCCACAGATTCATTCAGTCTTTTGAATACTGTTTGCGTTCTACAGACTCACTGATGTGCTGTCCACAGACCAGCACTGCCGGCAATACCTGGAGGCTTGTGAGAAGCGCCCCACTCCAGAACTACCGGATCAGAACCTCCATTTTAACAAGACCCCCAGGCGATTTGTATGTACACTAGAGTCTGAGAAGGGCCGCTCTGCAGCGCTCTGGGTGTTGAAATGCCTCCAACACTGGTCTCTGTCCATAGCTGAATGTAGCTGAGTTTTCAAAAAAATTAAAATCATAATTCCCACACAACTATAGGGTGAATATGAGTCAAGGATTTACTGAGCTCAGTCAAGAAACCTGCAAGATGCTAAAACTAGTTAGTTTAAAAGAGAATAAAAGAGACAGCAGCATATATAGTCAATAAAAGAAAGACTGCTGAAAAAAGATAGAAACTTTAAATTCAAAATTAGTTAATATCTTACAGCGCAATAAAACTGTAACATTGAAGTTATCTTTTCTACTAGGCAGACATTGTTTGCATCTCTGCCAGATAGATAAAAATTATATGTAGTCTATCAATCTCCTAAAAATTAACATCTAACTTTACAAAGTCTGGGCTCTTAATAGTAGATAATAAGTCAAAAAGGCTATATTTCCAGGACAGAATCAGATGGCTCTTAGGAAAGGTTGTGAGACAATGTTCTACTATGACTCTGAAAGGGAGCTCAGTAATCTTTTGTGTTGTCTCCAAATTTTGGATAATCTTTCATAACATGGAGTATGACCAGAGAGGTGCTACCAGCTTCCTCCTACCACAAAGTATCTTCTCCTCCAGCCTTCCCAGGACACACATCCCAGTCCACTGGGCTTCAGTTCTCCTCATTGGAGGTACTTCAGGATCAGAAAAGAAGACTGAGGCATTGCCTCTAGAAAGCAACTATGAAGATGCATAGTTAACCTGGGACAGAAACTAGAGGAATGAGAGACTTCTCCATTTCTCTTCCTTTAGCACGTTGCCATGGAGTTCTTGAACTGGTTGGCTACCATCTTAGACGCCAGACAGAGCCCAGCCCTCAGGAGATAAGAGGCAGGATGGGCAAACAACGATGAGAAGGTGGATTCAAGAAAGGAACAAATTCTCAGACACCAGGATAGGGGCAGAAACCACAACAAGCAAGTCTCTGAGAGTCTTCCACACGGGTACCAGGATCAGCAGGTAACTTGAGTCTGTGGCCCAACGAGAGTGGACTGATAGAAATCTCTGGGGGCCAAAAAATGAGGGAGACACAGAGTTCATTCTTACATCATTCATTGAACCTTTATTGACCAACTGCTCTGTCTGGGCATTGGGCTGCTAAGATGAATAAAAATCAATCTTTGCCTCAGGGACAGTTTAGTGAAGGCATTTTAACCTGAGTTTCATGAAGAAGCTTCAGGGGGTCCCCTGAAATTGCAAGCATAATTTTTCTGAGGAGAGAGTCCATAACTTTTGTCAGAATCCCAAAGTGTTTGTATCCCCAAACAGTTAGAATCCAATGACTAAGTAGAAACAAAATTTTAAGAAGAGGGCTCAAACTCACGAAATTTGCCTTATTAGCACCAGAGGCCAACAAAGTGGGCAAATTAGTTAATATAGGTTATAAGTAATGCCTACTTAGAAGGTTCCCTTATGGAGAATCCAGCAGGCCTCCCATTGTAGAACTGACCCACGGAACAACGGTGACTTGCCTGACCTACCTTTACAGTTTACTGCTCCTTCTGTCTGAAAAGTTATCCTCACTTCTCACTGCTTTTCTGGGGCCACATCCACCCTTCAGGGCCTACCTCCTCCATGGAGCCTTCCCAGATTTCTCTAGCCCTCAGAGAGCCCTTATTCCTTTGAACTCCTGTGGTCTTTGACCTGTCTGGCTTTATTAATGATTCATGTCTTTCTTTTCTGTGTGTTGTGAGCATTTTTAGAGCAGGGAATGGAATGGAGAAGGGTGTTATTCTTTTGTGTACCAACGGCATTTGGTTCAGTGCTACGCAATATTGTAAATTGAATGGTATTATGATTTTATTTTCTTATTTTTTGGTTCTTAGCCCCCTGTATAGGAAAAGGGGGCCTCTTTCTGGGATCCTACTGACAGGAACAGAAAATAGAGAAAGACACAGATACAGACCAAAGAGAATGAAGTGGTAAGGACTAGAAATCCTACGCTGTGATTACAGCCTACATTTTATTCCATTTCTAACTTGACCCATTTATTTTGCAAATTGTTTGGCAGGGAAACACTTCAACGTTGCTTGAGGGAGGTGGAAAAGAAGATAAGTTAAAGAAAATGGAGTTTGAAGAGACAGAAACTGTAAAAAGGAATATAAACTCTGGATTCCAGAGAAAGGCAAGAGGCCATGCAAGTAAACAAAGACAAGGAGAAACTTCTCCAGACAACATGGGCTCATCGTTGTGCATGCATTGCCCACAACTATGTTTGCACAAATATATCAGGGGTATCAAGAATGTTATAATGATACTCCATCACCCATGGTTCTCGTTTTAACCACTGTAATAAGCAAAACATACAGAGCACATTGCTGGCTTTAAAGACTATAATTTTCTCTGAGGAGAAATATTGCAAAAAGGGAAAAAAGAGAGAGAGAGAAGAAAACATGATATTTTGTTCTGTTCCTAAAAAAAGCATTTTTCCCCTTTCTTTGCTGCTCTTTCCTTTCATTAAACTGCCCTTAAGTGCTTTTAGAGAAAACTAAGTAGGCCACAATTCTGGGCTGCTGACTAAATAATTATAAGTCTGGGAGGCTGTTGGGATGGCCAGAGAGAGGCCAAGGTCTCTTTCCTGAAATCCAGAGACCCAGGGGGATTGTGCCAGTTGGGGCTGGACTCTTCACGTTGAAATGATTTCTCATTTTAAAGGAAAATCAGGGACATTCTTATCCTTATTAGTCCTCTGAGAAGTTGGGCCACTGCCAGATTTTATTGGAAAATTGCAACAAAGGAAATTAGAGATAGTGAGTTCTGCAAGGGTCTTATATTCGAAGGGTTACACTAGAGGCATATCGAAACCAGATTATTTCCAGATCAGCTCTGCTCTTCAAACTAAAATATATTCTTTGCTTTTTAAATATTCACATTTCCTTCAGTTGAGATTCTTATTGTTAACCATTGTTAGTTTTGTTTCTGTGTTTAAGAAGCCGTTATAAGATTACCATAGGGAAAGCTACGACAGAGCGATGGGTAGGTACTCTGCCACCAATGGGTTCGGTTCAACTGGCCAAGCAACTTCTTGTCCACTGGGGCCCAGAAGATGGCTGGGCATATGGGGGTGGACACCAGAGAAGAGACACAACAGAAGTCAGGACATACTACCCACGGAGGGACAGGACAGAGATTTAAATACTCAAGTAGAAAGTGGTCTTTTCAAGAGGCCTGAGAAGAAATGTGTTTGCTGCTTGAATCTCCCCATGGTGTCAATGTCCGAGCTTCCCAGGGGTGGCCCAGCATGGGGAAGAAATCCAGGCTCAGGAGCTGGACACATTTGGCATTGTATCTTAATTTTGCTCCTTGTTTGTTGTTACCTGTGCAACTTATCTACCCTTTCAGGTTTTGGAGATGAATGGATTGTAGCAGAGGGCCTCCAAGTTGCTTCTTACTCTAAAATTCAGAGATTCCTCATTTTCTAGTAACTTTTCTGCAAATCGGATAGATTTGCTTCAGGTCGTAAGTATAGCTTCAAAGTAGCATGGGAGACTTGACGTGGGTGTGTATCCTCTCGCCATCTTACCCTCCCTTCTCCCTCCCAGTACCTGTGTATCATAGCATGCCACCTTGACAATTCTTAACGTGGTGTCCTCAAGTTCCAGAAGGAAAACCATTGGGATGGGGAGGTGAATGTCAGAAATGTGAAAGAAAACACACCATAATATCACATAAACTCAACACAGTAAATTGTCATATGTGTTATGCATATCTTTGTTCTCTGACAGTGTAAAGATCACAAATATTAAAATTAGGAGAGAAACTAAAAAATAAAGGAAAATCATGAACACAATCTCAGGAAGAGACCCCCCACCAAGTTAGATTGTGTCTCTCCCCCTTCCCCTGCGTATTTTTGTCACTCAGCATCTCTGTAAGATGGTAGTATTCGTCCCAAAAGAGACACCTTGTTCTGCCACTAATAGAGAAACACTTTCTCCCCTCATTTGGTCCTGAGTTTTGTATTGTGATAAGAGTTTCAAGCTTTGTAAGCTCTGTTGAAGTTTCAAATTTTTCCCTCCAGAGTCCTTGGGATTAGAGGTCCATTCTAGATGCAATTGTCATGAAGCTCTGAATGCCAGAAGTGCAGCTGTCCATCTTTAAGTGTTTCCACCACGCTGGCTCTACAGCATGAGCTGAGTTTCGAGAGTTCTTGAAAACCAAGGAGAGTGGCCCCAAGCGTGGGAGACTGGTGCAGGTCAAAGACACTGGTTGGCACTCTTCATTTACATAAGGGGTATCCATGAGCTGTCATGAATTTGAGGGACCAGTATAGGCCAAGTTAAAAAATGATTGGATGTGGGATAGACACCTTGTAATGTTACTAAAGACATTTAGGTGCTTGAAATAGAAAAAGAATGAGGTAGCTCAGGGCAAACATTCTCTCCTCTCTTCCTCCAACCGTGATTTCAGGATCTCATAAAGCAGTTGACTCTGCCCAGGAGCCTCAGCTAGAGACCTGTCCCTCCCACCTCCCAGGCCCAGACTCAGCCTGTCCCTGGCCTGGCACTGCGAGGCAAGCATCATGCCTCCTTTCAAATAGATGGTTTTTTCATCTCTACATCCTAGTTTCTCCCACATCAATTAGAGTTCAGGGAACATGTTTAAATCCCTCAAAGGAGCAGTCCTTCAGCATTGTTATCAAATGCTGTTTCCAAACTTCTCAGCCTCTCTCTTCTTGCTCTCTTTCCAAGAAGTGCTTTTCACTTGAGGCTCCCACTTTATAAATGTCAGGCTGGTTTCTCTCATTGTTTTCTCACAGAGTGCTCCATGAAAGGAGGATTGAGGCCATATTTTATCCTGCTTGGCAGGGTTCCTGTGTGAGCTGCAGAATGATTCTCTCCACGTGTTACAAGGGGGGCGTGGAATTATCTTGCTTGGGGTCCCACAACAACTTGCACAGAAGCAAAGACAGATCCTCAAGCTTTGCACATAGAAAGCATATAATAAATACTTGTTGGATGCATAAAATCAATCAATGACCCTCCTTTTATACTTCCTTTCATTTGGAGGTGGGGATGTTGGCTAAAGGAGTCAATATTTTACCAAGCACCTTTCTTTGCTAACTTTTTGTTGGCCGAAACTTGAGTCCACCCCTGACAGAATTATTGGTGAAGAATGTCCATTTGGTATTGCCTGCCTATGCCCTTTCAGCACTTTCTGCCACAGCTCCCTCCCCACTCATGGAGGGGTCCTTCTATAGCCCTCCAAGAGCTGGAGAGTATGGCTCCCATCAGTCTGCCATCATATCTGAGGTTGTGTTTCTACTTACACCTGTTCTGTGACTGTCAGCCAAATCCTGCTGAGATATAACATATCACTTGGATTCTCCCTCCTGGGATAATAGATTTGTGTTTAATAGGATCCTTTAGGAGATCCTGTGCTGTAGCTCCCAGAGGTGGCTTCAGAGTGAGGATTTTGGCAATAGGAATTTAACAGCAGGTGTTATAATAATTTATCTCTCCTTTTGGACTAAAATCCTCTTGAGGGCAGTCCCCTGTTTTGTACATCTAGTATTCCTGGAAACACCTACCTCTAGTCAGTCATCAGTAGTATTTCATGGATAAATATGAGGTGACTAGCTAATATAATAAAGTAATTTGAGAGATGATATATATGGATTAATATAATCTTGCCCATGTAATGTATTTTCATCTTCCACAGTTCTCTTCAAAGTTTCAACCACTTTGGTTGAGAGAGAAAATTTTCAATATGGAGGTTCCCAATGATCCCCATGTCCTGGTATTCATGGCCTTGTGTAATCCCCTTCTCTTGAGTAACTTGCTTCTAGCCAATAGAATACGGCAATGTTGATTTGGTTATGTGATCAAGTTGCACTTATATTATTAGGATACAAAAGATTGTCACTTCCTTCTGGCTTTGAAGAAGTGAGTTGCCATGTTGGAGAAGCCCATATGGCCAGGAACTGAGAGCGTCCTTCAGCTAATAGCCAAAAAGAAAGTGACATTCTCAACCCAACAACTTGTAAGGAACTGAATTCTGCCAACAACCATGTAAGCTTGGAAGCAGACTCTTCCTCAGTCGAAACTTTAGATTAGACCTCAGCCCAGATGACACCTTGTTTGAAGCCGTGTGAGAGATCCTGAAGCGGAGGCACCAGCTAGGCTGTGCCCAGACTCCTGACCCACAGGAGCTGTGGGATAATAAATGTGCTTCGTTTTCAGCTGCTCAGCTTGTGGTAACCTGTTATGCAGCAAGAGAAAACTAATACAGGCGTCTCATCCCATTTGTCCTCCAAGTTGTCAGACTTTCCCAATGACATTTTAAATGGAATTAGCCCTGGGAAAAATGCCCAAGACTGAGAACTGAGGGATAGGTCGGGTCTTAGAAAGTTGCCCCTTCCCATCTTTTCTCCTTCCTCAACGTGACTCCTTCATGAAAATTCATAGCATTGGTCATACTTCTCAGTCTCTAAAATCCTACGTGGTTCTCATGGACAGTGACTGAACTAGAGCCAAGAGATCTTACCCTGTGCCTTCCTAAGCCCACTTTTGTGTCTCCATGGAGTTCTGCCTTGGTCCTTAGAGATGTCCTTCTCCCTGTCCTAGGCCTTATCCACGTAAGCCTTATGTCTGAAGGAAATGCCAACCCTTCCAGCAGTGCGTACCAATCTTTGGTCCATAAATCATCTGGGAAATTAGTTCAAATAGCAGTTTTGAGCCTTACCTGTTGAAAGCCTGATTCAGGGAATCTGAAATGGGGTCCAAGAATTATAATTTTTAGCAAGCTCCCAGGGGATTCTGACGGTGGTAGTGAAGTCCCAGATTTTGAGAAACCCTGATCCAGAGGCTCAGAAACATTTCACAAAGTTTCTCAAAGAGCACCCTTGACATCAAAATGTCCATATTTCATTGACCTGCCAACAGTATGTAATTGCCCTTATGACCTTGAAAAAGTCAGTTTTCAACTCTCTAGACCTCGATTTCCATAACTGCCATATGAATTGACTGAGCTAGATGTTCTCCTTCAGGCCTATGATCTAGGATAAGTAATGAAAGGGATGGTTGAGTAATAAAGCGCGAGTCCACAAACGGCACTTACTGTGTGTCTGACGCTGCTCCGAGTCATTCTACATGAACCCCTTCAGCCCTCACAACAGTCCTGTGAGGTAGGTGCCATTATTAATCTCACTTTACAGATGAGGAAACTGAGGCCCAGAAAGACCAAGCATCTTGTACAAGGTCACACACCTAGTAGACAGTAGGCAGGATTCAAATATTGACAAGTGGCTCTAGAGTCCATGCTTTTAACCGCCATGCTAGACCACCTCTCTTTCAAATTGTAAGTGTTTCCAAGTTTACACAAAGGCCGTGCTGGTGTGGACTGCACTTATTGGGGACGAATATGAGTTATGATTGTCCTTTATTGTGGAATAGGATTGTCACTGGCAAAAGATATGAGAGAAAGATATTGTAAACAGGGGAACCCCAAGAGAAGAACCATGGAAGTAGGCCTGAGGGTGGCTTACGGGTATGAGGAGACTGGTTGCCCAGAGCATGGTCCAAGGGGAGAGCAATGAAATGTGGGGCTGCAGAAGGAGAGTGGGCTATGATGTGGGGACAGGAGCGGGGGCTTGAAAACCATGTAGAGGAATTGTTAACTACCTAACAGTCTTTTCCCCTTCCCCCTTGCTAAGCAGAACTCCAATTTTCTTCTTGCGGTCCCAAGGGATAGATATGGTGGTTCTAGTTTAATTATAGCCACTCTCTTCCCTTTAACCAGTGACTCAATTCAGCCAATAAGACATAAGTAGAAGTCTGTTAGGGCCCTCTGGAAAAGATTTTTCTCTATAATAAAAAAAGGGAGATGCATGAGAAAAAGCCCTTCTGAGTCCTCCCTTCCTTCCTTCTTTGGATGCTGTGGTGTGAAGACATGATGTTTGCGCCTTTGGCAGCCATCTTGCAGCAATGAGGGGAAGATCAGAGAATCCTGGAAATGATTCCACAGAACTCCTGGAATTCTATTCTTATACAATCCGTGGAGCTCCTTGGTGTTCTAACTTCACAGAGCCACTGAACCTAGAACCACCTTCCTCCATTCTTGGGTTTATGTAAGATAATGTAATGCCTTAATCACCTGGGCCGCTGACAGCTGAGGGTCCTGTTGCATGTGGCCAAACAAATTCTAACTGATAGAGATTATCCAGGAAGCCAGGGTCTTTAGTGAAATAATACTAATAAGAGTTATCAACAGTATTGTGCTTCCACACACACTATTTCATTTAGTTAGAAGTGAAAGAGCACCGGCTTTGGAGTTAGAGAGCCTGGGTGTGAATCTCTGCCCCTACTAGACAACCTGAGAGAAAGCATCCTCTTGAGCCTCAGTTTCCTCACCTGTAAAATATGAAAAATAATATTGTTCCCTTCAGGTTGTGAGGATTAAATGAAATAATGTTTTCATGGCATCCAGCTCAGCATCCAGCACTAACTCGTCTAGAAGGTAGACAGATTAACAATGATGATAACAGCAAACAATTATTGAGCTCTTACTGCATGCCTGCCTCTGTATGAAGAACTTTAGGCGTATTATTTTATTTAATGTTCTTGGAGATTGGTATTGTTAAAAGTCCATTTCCACTTATTATTCTTAATCACCCGAGCCCTTTGAGTACTAGGCAGGGCAGGTGCAATCATCTTTCTTCCCATTCTGAATCGAGGAGGTGGTGCAGTGAGTGGAAGCAGCTAGCCAGCTCCCCATGGTGGTAACAAGGGGCTTTGTTAGGAGAAATTTCCCGTCTCTAAGGAGTTCTTTGCCGGGTGATGGACCAAATTGTCAGCAGTGGGAGGTCTGGAGAAAGATCTGGGGCTCTTCTTATATGGAAAAAATACTCTGAGCAGGTACACAATCTTTTCCACTTGCCTGCGGGGACCACCCACATGTGGTGTGCACTGGAATGGCAAGGGGAAGCAGCCATGTGTTTTTACTTAGGTGTGGGTCGCTCCACTGTGTAAGTGTCACTGCCTACATTGTTTCAGCCCTGTACGGCCCCTGGATTCTGAACAGTGGCTCTGACTCCTTAACTCTGTTTTCGATCATGCAATTTGAAAAAGAATCACAGAAGTTAGAGGAGAACTGAGTCATTAGTGCACTTTCCTTGCTGGCCAGAGGGTCGAGCGAGTTTCCCAAGTTCACACAGCTGGTTAGTGGCACAGCCAGGCCCGGAACACGGAGCAGCCACAAGTCAGAGCAGAAAGAGCCAGGAGTGCCGAGGAGTACCCAAGCTCAGATTCTGCTCTCTTTAGAGAACAGAGTGGCAGACGTGCCTACTACCTTCAGGGGTAGACTCAGCATTATTTCTATTATCTCTCCTGGTCCTCACATCAGCGTACAAGATACATGATACTGTTATATTCACTGTACAGATGGTCACGGCCTGAGGTCACAGAGCCGGTAGGGTACAGAGTTTCTTCACACTGCTCAAAGCTAGCCTGATATTTGGGCAGATCCAGTGTCCCGGGCTGTCCTAGGGCTCGCCTCTTCCCTTCCAGCAGTGGGGCCGGCCGTGGTGGGATCGCTGCTTTCCTAGCTGTATTTTCGAAGACCTGAGGGGTCCTGGAGCTATGTTGCAGGTGTCCCATTGCCACTAGTGTTTGCCCACACCCCTCTCCTCACACACTATTTGAAGGAGCTCCACGCGGGCATGAAGTGTGGGCTGCACACAGTGGTGTGATGCAAGGGCTGCTGGAAACCCCCAGCCCCGAATCCCTTCCCTGGAGTCTTGCTGCTGATAGCTAAAACTTGAAGTCCGGCTCTTGATTCCAGGCCCCTTTGAGCACAGGTCTTCCTTGTGGAGACAGTGCACTCGGTAATTCTTGACAGTTCAACTTCTCTAATTTGTATCTAGAGTTTCCCAGCTCCCAGCCGGGAAGACTAACAATACAAGAACATCTGGCCCTCAGGGGTGAGGGAAGAACTGGACTGTAGGGGAAAGAGGGATAAACGCGGAGGTTGAAGGACTGAACTTGGCCTTCAACCACAGCCCCATTGGACCACATCAGCTTCACATGTATCTGAACTCAGGGCTTCTCAGCATCCATTCTGGATGGGGCCAATACAGGACTACCAGCCATCAACACTGAGGGAGAAGTGACACAGCAGAGCAAAGGGACCTGCCATGCAGTGGGTGTTTGCAGAGGGCACTGGGGAGGGTGCCTGTGGGTGGCACAAGAGCCCGGCTCTGGTATTTCCATTCCTGCCTGATGAGGCCGAGGGAGTCCGCTCTTCCCAGGGCAATTCCAGCGCAGCTCATTTGTGCATGTTTTACAATGGTGTTGATAAAATCCCCATGGAGCCCTGGAGCATGTGTGAGGAGTTCCCACCAGAAATCTAAACAACGCCCTGGCGTTGCTGACAGCTTAATAATGTGACAAAGTTCAGCTCCTTCAATGACAGGGACAGGAATGCAGCTGGGCTGGTCTGACCTAGAGCTTTAAAAATACCCCCTCCAACTCCAACCCAGCATTTGACAAATAACCTTTTCTTAGCCTCCTTGAAGGCACCAGACAGAACCAAGTGCCACGCAGGGGCCACATGCCACCGTTAAAATGTTAAATGGAGTGGCAAGGGCCACAGGAGTCACCTGGGGCTGACATTTATCTTTATTATTATTATTAATAATAATGCATATATTGCTTTTTGGTGCATTCCAGGGTTTTTTGCACTCCTAAATCATGCGGCTGTACATCAGCAGGCTGGATAAATCACCCAATGAACCCAAATTCAATGCAGCTGTCAGGCCAGATCCGAGAGAAGCCGAGTTAGCTTAATTGAGCTGCAGCAGGGAACCGACGGGCGTTGCCCAGAAAATCAGAATAATAGCAGTGTTGCTGGTGACATTTCAAGAGCTAGACATGAACTGCTAGCTTCAGCTTTAATTTTACAAGAGGGAACGGGGGGACGGGTGCAGGGAGAAACCCAGACTTCAACAAATATTTAAACTTTTAGTTTTTCATTCTGCCTCAAAGCCAGGACAGACAATGAGTTCCACATTTAGAAATTTCAGTAGAAAGCATTCTGTTTTTTCTTCTTTCTCTACCTTCCTCTCAATTCTTCTGCCTGCCCCCTCCTCTGCTCTATGCCCTGTCTCAGCAAAACGAAAGCTGAAAGTAAAGGAACCACAGGATTTGAGTTGGAGCCAATTTAATGGGCCAAGAGGTTACATATGGAGCCAACAAATCATGGAACCATGAAGGATATAACTGATTTAAAGTTATGTATGTTAAAGCCCAAATCTTAACAGCATTCATAAAGGTAAAGGTAACTAATGGAGAGGCTTAACCGACAGAAAATGGGCTTTTTCCCCAGCTACCCTGCCTCCTTTTTCAAAATTGCAGTGCATCTCAGCTGAAAAGGGCTCCCAGAGGCAGATTCTCCCATTTGCTGATGAGAGGATAGACCTCAGCCATACTCACCAAGGAAAGACACGCTCTTGCATTTATAGGAGGCCTCAGACACCATCGTTGGTTTATCTTATGTGCACAAGTATGTGTGTTTCTTCTTCAGATGTTTTGGGGTTACCAGAAAAACCATTCTCTTTCCCCCGTTAATTTTTAAAACTGTGTGTAATTTCAGGGAAATTTGATCCATGTGTTTCAGATTCATTTGCACTTAATCATGAAAATCTCTCTGGAAAGAGCTATTTTCTCTTCTGGAAGACTTTGGTGCCCTTTTTAATAAGCCCTGTAAGTGCCCTTCCACCCCAGGCTGCCCTCTCCAAGTGCAGAAGGTTGTGTTTGGCCAAAGGAAAACCAACCTGACCACCAAGGGCATGGGTCTGGTTTGAAAAGTCAAACTTGTGAATTTGGACTGTATTCTGGCAATGGGGAAATGACTTCCCGTGGCCCCACTGTTTACACAGTCAGAGAAAGCAGGCTTCCAAAAAAAAAAAAAAAAAAGATGTGAAGAAGTGCAGATCAACTCTAGAGCATTGCAGTTCCCACCAACCAACCAGAGAGGGCCCGTTGGAAACGCCCCGTGGCCATCGGCAGGTGAGTGGTTGCCTCTGGTTCACAGGTGCAGAATACACGATTGCTGCTTTTCTTTGAGGTTCTTTGAGAAAATGCTTTTACCCAGAAACTCCCAACTACCTAAGAAGCTCCCAACTTCCAAAAACACCCTGGAACCCTCTTGGATGGCTCCCAACAGCCATGGCATGACTGTGTCCAGGACACACATTTCCCCACCCTCCATCCACTACAACCCACCACTGCATTGAAGCCACAATGGCATTCCTTCAATCCAAAACAAACATGTCATTACCAATCTCAGATTAATTGATGCCATTTGTGTGCCCTGCCTGTTGGGTTTCAGCTGGAGCCTACCCAACAGCAATGGCCACCGCCCTCAAAAACCTCAAGACACTCACAACTTTGGCCCTTGGCAGAATTCCCTTAGCTGCTCTTCTTTACCCCTGTGACTCCATGCTTTTCCTGCTGCCCACTCCCTGTCCCCTCCTCTCCCACCCTGAGGCTTTGGGCAATTTTGAAATGAGTTTCCAGTGGAATAAGATTATCTGTAGAACTGAGTTTTACTTTGAGTAAATGTCTTTGCTACATTTAATTAATTTTAAGACACACATTTATCTTTGTTCTAACACCCCTGAAATTAGGATACTCCTTACAATTGATGATGAGAAAGTATTGTGGTGAAGTCATGGAAAGTATTTCCCTTTTTAGTGGTACATAGAATAATGGTGCATCTATTCTAGTCCCCAAAAAGATATGTGATCACTTTTCAAAGCACTGTGATAAACTTTCACCTCTCTCACTCATTCATTCACCATTCACTCTTCAGGAAGAGTATATTGACCTCATGCCTCATTCTATGCAGAGTGAGGAGGAGGTTAGAAAGGGTTGAAAGGGCCCCTCGCTTTCAGAAAGTTATAATTTAGTTCTAGACATAAGTGCATACATGACCAACCATGCAAAGTGCTAAATTAGTGGTGTGGCCAGAAAGTGGTGCAGAAAATCAAGATGGAGCCAGAGTGGGATGGAGAGACAGCCGGGAGGCAGGCAGCCTCACTGCTGGCTTGGCTCTGTGACCCAAGGAAGTAAATTTTCACCTGTAGAATGAGGGGCTTGTCCTGGATCAGAGTATCTCGTGGTGTGTTCTACAGAACTGAGTCCAAGGGAATGCTTTGAGAGAAAAGGGTTCCCCAGTGGGGGGCGGGAGTATGTCACCATATCCTTTCTCAGAAATTTCCAGCACATATTAGCATATTATCGGCTCTGAGAAGTGCTACAGCGAAGGACTTATTTAAATGTTGTTTAACTCAGTGTTTCCCAAGTATATTTGTTTCTGGAATCCTTTATTTCATTCAATAGCTATTGCTGTAATAAACCTTAGGAAAACCCTAAAGTCTCTTCCAACTCTAACATTCCAGAAATTCATGAGACAACATGGAGCTAGAACACGTGGGGAGAAGAAAGCCTAAGTGATGTGAGCTGTGGTCACAGTGTGATGGGCTCCTGGCGTGGGGGTATCATCACTGAGAGGAAATCCTTTACCAAGTGAGCAATCAAGAAACACTTATTAAGTACTTATGGTGTACCTAATAAATAGAGGTCAATAAATACAGTATAATTTAATTTTAGTATATAGTATAATAAATATAGTGTCCTGTGTGGGGTGCCAGGAACTCAGAAATACGTAAAACACTGCCCCTGACTTCAAGTGGTTCCTAATCATGGAGAAGATGGAATGTTAACAAATAGTCGTGGTAAAATGTGTACTCGGCTTGTCACTGAGGTAGAACAAAGTGCCCAGGGGAGACGAAGCACGCATGGAGGAAAGCAATGAAGGCTTTATGTAGGAGGAACCATCAAAACTGGATCTTGAAGGAGGGGTATGAATATCTATGTGCCTGGAACAGAAGCAGAAGGAGAGTGTTTTAGGCAGGAAAAGGAGCAAAAATAAAGAGAAAAGGCCTGAGAATGTTCAAGTAGTGGCTGGAGGGCAAGATGCATTGTGATGAAGGGAGGAAAGTGAGGCTAACTAGTGAGATGGGGACCAGACATTGAAGGGTCTAACTCAGCAAATAACAACAACCAAAAGAGGAGACTTAATTATCTCCCATAATAAGGAGTCTGGAGGTCCATAATGAGAGGGTGTAGAACTGGCTCAGGAGCTCAGCGATGCTCCAGGAGCCTAGGCTCCTTCCATCCCTCTGCTTGACTATTCCTCAGCATGTTGGCTTTTCATCCACGTGCTTATTGGCCACATGTCAATAGATGGCTGCCACAGAACCAGGCATATTTTTCACGGATGATGCCTTATCCTTGAATGTAGGCATTTGGAGGTATCCTACAGGCACGGGAAGCCAGGCTTTTTTACAGAAAGAAGTGATATGATCAGACTGGTGTTTTTATAAGATAACTGACTGCAATGTAAAAGCAGGAGTGGGAGAAGAGAGCCTGGAAGCAGGAGACAGTCTAGAGTTGAAATTATCTGGCAAAAATGTCTTGTGTGCTGACACCAGATCCCCAGCAGGACTTGGAAGGAGGCAGTAGAAAAATGCTTTCCTTTTATCATGAAAGACCATTCTCCTAGGCAGCCCCAAAGACTCACCTTCTCACTTGTTGGCCAGAATCTAGAGACCCCTAGTGCAAGGAAGACTGAGACATTGAGTCTCTGGCAAAGGAGAAGGCAATAGTCATGAGACCACGCAGGACTCAGTCACTCCAGCTGGGCTGTGACTTGAATGAGAAATTAATCTTGTATTACATTAAGCACTGATTTTTGGCAATTATTGATTATAGCAGTTAGACTATTTTTTCTAATACATGTGGATCCCAATGCCCAATAACTAAGAAAGACAAGACGGCCTCATGTATGAGGAATGTGATTTAAGGCTGAACTATGGCAACCACAATATTTGGGAGAGGGGACATATTGCAGGTCATGTACCTCTTATTCTTTTGTCTCTCCAGAGATTAATAAGGATTTGCAACTGTCCAAAATGTGATCAACTGTCAAAAGTACATGAAAAATGCGGTGTACCTCCTGAAATAAGTTTTTAAAAATCCCAACTTTTTCACTAAGGGTAAAAAAAAAAACAGTAATTCAGTTGAGAAATCTAATTGAGAGACTCCTCACTCCACTCCTGCCCAGCCCCTAACTCAAGGATTACCCTCCTCTAAATATTTTAGTCACGTTGTACCCCTGATGTCAACAGAGATAACTGACTGTTTATCAGAGATACCTGAAGATCACTTTGTTCCCAGGGAAACAGATGTGATCGAAAGGGTGGGGCATAGTCAGTCCCCAAAGTGGAAGCGTGTGGAAGACACTTCTCCATTGTGGATACAAATCTGACACAAAAGGTGAAAAGATGGGGGAGAGCAACTCTCTGGACATCCTCTGAATCTAATTTCAAACAGAAGGAAGGTTGATGAAATGAAAGCCATGGAAACCCATGGAGAAAGTGTCCCTCTCATTCAAGAGTTGCTAAAAGCTAGGGGAACACTGTGCCTTTTAGGATGCCTGTAGTAGACTTTAGGAAGATATATTCAAGAAATTCAGAGAAAAATAAATATGATGCCATGTCGAGAACCTTCAAGTGTGGAGATGGCCCAGGAGGAATGGGAGGCCCTAAAAATTCTGAAAACATAATAAAAACATGAGCTTTATGAGGAAGCAGAGCTCCCCATCTAAAGTAACCAATATGGCACAGGCACTTCTTCAGAAAATTTCCATGGGATGAAAGTAGGGGAACATAACTGAAGATGGATGCTAAAGAGTGGCACCAATTGGCTAGAATAGGATCTGAAAGGTTAAATCTCACATGAGCAGAGCCTTTTAATGTTCTGAGACTGCTGTAAAGGACTTTTCTGGGTCTCCTCAGAATAGGTCCTGAACGGGTTGGTCTGTGGTTGTAGACGGTAGCACGTGGCATGAGGAAGCAGAATCCTCAACACCTCTCCCGGGGGCAGCCCACAGTCCTGACACTGCCCAGGCTTTTGCCTCAGCCTCTGGGTCAGCAATGAATGGTGAACCACAGGAAGACATTTGCCTAACCCTCCACCATTGGGTGTGCTCTGAGCAGCCCCACCCTGAATAAGAGTGTCTTGTCCTCGCCCGCCTAAGTCACACCTGCACAGACCCCTTTCAGCAGCCCAGCTTCAAGTGGCAATTTAAATCTTTTAGGACCGCCTGTTGAGCACCCACTCAGCAGATTTCCTTTCATCACTGGCTCGAGGGGAGTAACCGGACGACATAATTACGGGGTAGGAGAACGGGGCGTTTTGATTTGTGTTCTTTGAGGAGTAGCCAAGTGCCCCACTGCCAAATCCATGATCACCTGAAAGGAAATCTAAAGGAGGAAGCTGCCAAATAAGTCCTGCAGGTGTTCTCCAGGCAAATGGCTTTGAAAATGGGCCTTTTCTGCCCTTTTCTCCTCACTGCAGAGCTCAAAGGCATTTGGGGTGGACAAAGCCCGTGTGACTCCTTGAATGGCGAGGTGGAGCGAAGCAAAGGAAGACGTTTTCCAAATGCCGGGAGCCAGGGCAAGACAGTTGGGAAGGCTTTTGGACGTGGGATTATGTGCAGAACAATGATATGGAGCCAGACCTCTGATCTCCTGAGCATTCCCGGGCGGGACATTACCTGTGCCCGTTCAGGGCAGAGACTCTCAGGGATGCCAGGGAGGTGGCATGAACAGGCCACTTGCTCTCAGACTTCAGGGCATCCCACCTTTGATGCAGCAGACAGCCTCTCTGAAGATGCTTGAATGACACTCCATTTTGACTGGGAATATGTGGAAACAGATCATGGAAGGAGCACATGTAGGACGTTTTTAGAAAGGAGCACATGTAGGACGTTTTTAGAAATGAACGACTACATGGTTTATTAGTTTCCTGGGGCTTCTGTAACAAAGTATCACAATCTGTGTGGCTTAAAACAACAGAAATCTATTCTCTTACAGTTCTGGAGGCCAGAAGTCCAAAATCAAACAGTTGGCAGGGCTATGCTTTTCCAGTGCCTTTAGGGGAGAATCCTTGTCTCTTTCGGCTTCTGGTGGCTCCAGGTGTGCCTTGGCTTGTGGCAGGGTAACTCCAGTCTCTGCCTCTGTCTTCACGTGGCTGTGTTCCCTCCGTGTCTGTCGGTGTTCAAATTTTCATCTTCTTATAAGGATGCCAGTCATATTAGATTAGGGCCCACCGTTATCCAGTATGACTTGATCTTAACCTGATTACATCTGCAAAGACTCTATTTTCCAATAAGGTCACATTCACAGGTACCAGGGGTTAAGACTCCAACATATCTTTTTGGGGGCCATAATTCAACTCACCTCACATGAATATGTGAAAAAGCAAAATTACTATTCATATGATTTATCATATTATTTGTATGATTTATTCATATTAATATTTATCATACGAATACCTGGAATGCTGTGGAGTCTTAGATCTATTGTAACTTCAACTTTGGGTTCACTGTCTAAAAGAAGCAAAGGCTTTTTAACCTTTTGTTCTAATTATAAAAAGAAATATGGTATAATGTAATATAATGTGATGTAGTATATAACCAACTCACATGTAATAAAACTGTAATACAAATACAGAAGGGAGCTGTAAGCCTGAGGGGCAGGGAAGCCACTGGGACCTAATCGTCACAGGAAGCTCTCTTAGAAGAGAGAGGAGGGGAAACAAAGATGGGGAGAAGAGAGAAAAATGATCAGTGAAACTTAATGGATTGAATTCCCCCAAAGGCTCCCGCTGATCATAGCATGACTGCTTGAAAAGGGAGGTTGGTTCAAGGAACACTAACAAGGCAGCACCAGAATATAGTATGTGGTCCTAAAATTTCCAGAAGGTCCAAGTGGTGGGAGACTGTTGGGTGTTCCCATAAGTAGCAGTTGAGAGAAGAGGAATGAAGTGAGAGCAGCTTCAGAGGATTCACCCTGGAGGAAATGTGGAGCTGGAAGCACAAAGCAGTGTGTGGTTCCATTTCACACATGGGCCCGAGAACAGGGCTTTGCCAACCAAGGCTGCCCAGGGATTCTCCACAGCCTTACCTTGTCTCTTCACCTGATGTTGGATCTATGTATGATGTGAGGTATTTTCTGTCGATTACATTTCTTAATTGAATTCCATAGGAAGAGTCTGTGAACTGGTATTTTTAATGTTCCTAGAGTTTCAGGAAAAGGGGACAATGTGAGAAATATTAAATTAACCACCTGGGGAGAAAATTCATGAAAATTGATGCTGATGATTGTGCTACAAGCCAGGTAGAGCATCAAGGGATGAATTTGGAAGAGAAGCATTGTGGCCATTTATAACTTTCCTTCAAGAGCCTAAAGATGCCCTGACAGCCTATTTAAAAATGTATCTATTTAAAATTTTATCCCTATGAGTTCATCTGAACCTGTCATAAACGGATTTTGACACATATTCCATAATTTTCAAAATAGGTGTGCAGCGCTGTAGCACATTCACAGGATTCAAACAATAAAACATAAAAAGGTGTACAGAGAAAAATTTTCTTCCTACCTTGTTCCCCTCCATTCAGTTTCCAGCCTTCCCAGCAAGGAACATTATTATTAGTTTTTTGTTTTATCCTTCTGAGGAATTATTACAAATTTGCTAGCCAATACAGATACATAATTCTATTTTCCCTTAATTTTTTACACAAATGGTAGCATGTTATATGTATTTTCCTACATCTATTAATATGAGTGTAAAATGAAGTATGTACTCATTTATTAACAACAGCATTGTTTGCCATAGCAAAAATTTGGAAATAACTTTAGTGTCCATCAAAAGGGGACTAATTAAGTTATGAAATATCTACACTGTGGAGTAGTAAGCAGCTGTGAAAAAATGAAGATGAGCCATATGTATTTATATGGAAAGATCTGTAGGATCTTAAGTAAAAAATGTCTGATGTAGAACAACATACATAATATGTACTTTTTTTTTTTTTTGTGAGGAGGACTAGCACTGAGCTAACATCGGATGCCCATCCTCTGCTTTTTTCTTGAGGAAGAGCGGCCCTGGGCTAACATCCGTGCCCATCTTCCTCTACTTTACATGGGATGCCGCCACAGCATGGCTTGACAAGTGGTGCGTCGGAGCGCGCCCGAGATCCGAACCTGAGAACCCTGGGCCACCGCAGAGGAGCACGCGCACTTAACCGCTCTGCCACCGGGCGGCCCCTATAATATGTACTCTTGGGGTAAGAATGAAGGAGATGAGAATATTTGCATTTTCTTGCATCTGAACAAAGAATAGTCTGGAAGGATTCACAAGAAACTAATGAAGTCTTTACTTAGAGATGGTGAAGGAAGTATAATGATGAGAGACAGGAAGAGAGGTGAGACTTTCCAATATTTATTTTGTCATAGTATTTTAATTTTTGAACCATGTAAGTGTATTTCCTATTCAAAATAAAAAATTAAAATAAATTAATTAAATACATATCCCCAGGATCTGATAATCACACCACCAGGAACTTATCCTACAAATATTTTCTCACACATGTTAAAGATACCTGCAAGGATGTTCACTGCAGCATTATTTCAACAGCAGAAGACTGGAAATGCCCTAAATGTCTATTAAATGTAGCCTGGCTAAGTGAATTAAGTTATATTCAAATAGTGAAACACTATGCAGATGTTACAAAGAATGTAAAACACGTATTGTTGTAGAAAGCTCTTCAAGATATAAGTAAAAAAATGCAAGATAAAAAATATCAGGCTCCCATTTTTGATAAAATAAATATGATGCATGTATATATACCCACGTATCCTGTATTCTTATTAAAAAAGAACATGCATGTGCAATAGGATGTGTGTGTGGGTGTGTGTGTATGCATGGAAAATTTCTGGAATACAAGAAATTGTTAATGGCGATGCCTTCTGGGAAGGAGGTGAGACTGTTTGCAGTGGGAAGGTCACCTTCTCTTCACTGTAATGACTTTTGAATGGCTTGATTTTTCTTTTACTGTGTGTGTGTTCTTTGCAATTAAAAATATTTATAAATACATCAGTAAATAAAGGTACATCCACACAATGAAAACTGTGCGGGTCTTAAACAAACAAGTGGCTGAGGAAGCTCTTCTCATACTGATACAGAACAGCCTCCAACTTATGTTGTTAAGCAATTTGTATTTTTAATTCTAGCTGTTTCAGGGTTTCCCGTACAATGTGTTACCTGGTTCACACTTCTACCTGCTGATCAACTCTCAGCACTTTTCACTACTTTGCGTTTGATCATATTACAGCTCTGCCTTTCAGATTGAGGAAGATTATTTTTCATTTCAGTCTGTCTTCCTCACCTCTAAGACCTGACGTCAGTCTTTTGGGTTGAAATCCTAGCTCCTACTGGCTTCTGAACATAAGCAACTTGCTTAAATGCTATGGGCCTCAGTTTCCCCACCTGTAAATGAAAAATAGAATACATTATGGGAATGTTGTAAGAATTTCAGATAACGCAAATACATACTGTTTAGGACGTGAGGACCCAAGGGTAGGCACCCAACATGGTGGCTGTTACCGCCATTAATATTCCTTGGGATATGTCAATTGGAACTGCAGACAGGATGACCACACCCTGGTTTTGCACCAGATAAGTGAAGGCTTTGTGTGTCATGGCCAAGGCTGCTCCAGAGGAAGCCCGGCATTTGGCTGGTCTTTTTGGCCACAGTAGACTTGGGCCAGTATCTCAGAGAATCAATACTCTGTGAGTGCAATGAGCCTGTGTTCTTGCCTGTATGGGGCATTTTACAGCCCCTCTTATGGAAGCTTGTTCTCGTCTTTTAACCATGAATTTTATCCAGTGGCTACCCCCTCAACATGCTTCTTGTTGCCATCTGTTGCCCTCAGTCCATTAGTCCTATTTGTGCTTGAGTGCGTGTTTATGACAATGTCTTTCAAAAGAGGAGGTAAGGATGTCCATGTTGGCTTTCTTCATTTTCACAGGGTTAAAAAGAAAAAGAACTGCCTCTCCATGTTCTCTCCATTTCATCTCCCAGTGTAGCTCTGGGTCAAGTGGTCCCACTGATTGTCTAGTTGGCTTTCTGCCTTGATGCATTTATAGGGTCTTTTATTATTGACATTGGAGTTCCTTGCAAGGTACTCCAAAAAAAAAGAATTTTAAAATAGTCTCTAGTGGGCAATTTACATTTTAATTGCTCCTTGCATTACACCCCTCAACACCCTCATATAGTTTCCTTTTCTAGAATTAAATAACCACATGATAGCTTTTGGGCCCCATGTCTCTTTTCGATGTTGAACTTGGCCCTGTTGTGGTCTTTATTATGTAGGGGTTCAGTTAGTCTCATGCTCTTTCCCATTCAACACGCTTCTCCTAGTTTTTGTTTTCAGGTTATATGGCATCTTGATAAATTAAGGGCCAGATAGTTTGTGCCATCTTGGTTTGGTTTTTTGAGAATCCCACTGAGAATCACTGACGCTGTGATAAGAGTTGATGGTCAAGGAGTTGTGTGACGCATGGAATGGGGTAAGGGGAAAAGGAAAGATTGAAGACAACCATTTTCCAAAAGTCCTTTGGTTCCAGGTGAATTTAAAGTCTTCTTTCCCCGTTAATTAATCTAGGATTTAAGACTGAAGATCTGCCTGTCTCCTGGGTCTCATTTTAGAGGCCGCAGTACTTTGGAGACCATTATGCTAGAAATACAGATTTGGATTTCAGGTTCTCCTTCTTCACCTTCCTATCACTCTTCCACAAATCCCAGAAGGGCCTGCCAACTTGCCATTTTTCTCTCTCTTCACTTTATTCACACTCTTCCCTAAGGACTTCCCTAAGGACAGGCCTGGCCTTACTCTGAAGGCCAAAAGCTCAATGAATTGTGAAAGTTTCTGGTGGAAATTTCTGGTAGAAAATAGCGCTTCACAAGTACAATACTAATTTTTCCAAAGCTATGTCAGAGAGGACCACCTGCCCGCCACCCCCCCTGCCCCCGGCCCCACACACATACACAACTTCCCATAATATGTTCCTAATACCCTTGAGACTGTACTGGTGGGGTGTACACTGGGTTTGATCCAGGATGGCAATCCTTATGTGGCCTAAAATAAGGAACTTCTTTCTTTTTTAATTTAATTTCTTAATTTTTTAATTTAATTCTACATTTTTTCTTCTACTTAAAAATAAACCAAGATGTCCAAAGGGGAACAATAACTGCTGTAAGGACCAGTTTATACTCAACTCATTCCATGATGTAGCAGCCTCCTGGGTATGTCTAGCTAAATTGCAGAGGAGGAAACTAGCACATTTGCCTCTAAGAGAGAGAAAACTTAAAGGCAGTAAAGAAGTGGAATTGTGCACTTAGGAGAGATCCTCAACAAGTGGATAAATATATAGCCATCAAGTATATTTCACTTATCAAATTGAGAAGAATTGAAAAATGGTACAACCCAATACTGGCAATAATGGAAGAAAATAAGCACTCATATTCTTCTGGTGAGATAGTAAGTTGGAACGATCTGGAGGCAAATTTAGCAATACATACCAGGAGCCTTAAAATATGCATGCCTTTTGATTTAGCAATTTTACCTCCAGAATAGATTTATTCTAAGAGGAAAATAGAGGTAATGAAGAATCTAGCTCATTGGAACTATAGCATTGATTGTAAGCGTAAAAAATTAGAAATACCCTAAAGACCAAAGAATAGGGAACTGGGTTAAATGGATTATGATATATAAGAATGATGTCATAGATGAAAAGGGGCATGAAAAGATGTTCATGATATATGAGTAAAAAAAGAAACATTAAAAAACAGTACGTAGAGTGTTAGCTGACAATTACCAAAAAAAAAAAAAATACTGGAAAAACTTGATATAGAGAATCTAAATTTATTAGATTTATTTCAATAAAGAAGAACACTTCCTTGACAGAGGCTTGGTCGTATAGCTGACTTCATAAGAGGAAGTCGGGGGGTGGGGGGCTATTTACAGAGTTTTAGTGTCAGAGCTGAGCAATGATAAGGCGGGTCTTACCAGGTAGGGAACTGGTTGGGATTGGGCAGTTTATGACACAGTAGTTTTGGTTTGGTGGGCACAGCAAGGTAAGGTCTTGAAGCAAATATTGTTGAGCAAGCTATTGGTCTTGATAAGTAAGGATAATAAGGAAGTATTTTCTGGAGCAAGTAGCAAGTTATTTTTGTCAAGTCCCTGTGCCAAACAATAACTTGTTCTGTGCCAAACAATAACTTGGAAACAGGAAAATATGCTTTGCCCATAATTGTCTATCATAGGGACGGGAAAGAACATTAGTTTCAGTTCTCAATAATAGCTCTCTTTTTGTTAAAAAAATTCTTCATAGTTATATTTCTATCTCACTAGAAAAAGTCTAGGAAGATGATTATTTACAAATTAAAGGTGGTTATCTCTGAGTGGAAGGATTACAGGTATTCTTTAATCTCTTCTTTTTTGCCTATCTGTATTTTTTACATTTTCTCTAATGAGCATATATTCAGAAAAAAAGATACATTTATAAACTCATATTTAGCAAGATAATTCCAGGACTATAGTATCCAGAGTCACCCTCACCTCAAAAGCTTCTAATCCATTTCTAAAAATAACACCCAATCTAGGCAGAATTTTGCGGCCAACTTGGGGAACTGTCTAATCGTTACCTAATCACAACCACACAATCTGATAAGCACTGGGCTGCTTTTCATCTTTTCAGACAGACAGATAAATGCTGCACAGCCTATTTTAGAAGGATCCATTCTTCAGAATTATACTGGAAGCATATTTAACTAACGCAGACACCCGTTTCTCCCCTCCACTCTCTGGCATCACTCCATTTTCAGAATTATGGTGCAGTGGGTGTCAGGGACTCCAGGGAAATGAAGAGTGAGATCTGAGGTGAGCCCAGAAGTAGAGAATACTGTCTCATGACCTCTCCAATCAACAACTGATAAATATTTGTGAGCATCTAATATTTGCTGAGAGCTAGATAAGGGGAGGCATGGCACGAAAACTGGATAACTTACACTCCATCCCTTAAAGGAACCTAGTTTTTAATGGAGAAAAGCATGGTGACCGGCGATTAACACACAGGAACAATTCCAGATAGATACAGATGGCTTGCCACCAGGCCCTGCTCCACAGGTGGACTAGTACTTGATTCTGTGCTGGTCTCTATTATGAGATGAGTATTATGAATCTTGTGTGGTCTAGACTCCAAGTCCTACATAAATCTGGAGATAAGTAGGTTTGGGATGTTGAGATGTTCTAGTTAAAGGAGGTTAAACTCAAACTTTTTTTGATTTCCATACTTTTTATTGAAAATCTTTCCAAAATTTGAGTCTGTTTTACTTTCTACATAAATAACTGCAACTTAATGAACCAAATTGCAGGGCCCCAGGGTCATTTTCATTACATATAGATGTAGATTTCATTCAATATAGACTAGCAAGTAGGACACTAACATGGATGTGAATTGATTCCAAGATAGCTTGAAATTTACTTTGAAAGGAAAAAACCCCCACAAATTCCTAATATCTATATATTGGGACCACAGTGAGACCTTCCAATAGATTGAAGGTTCTAATTGGTTGAAATGTCATTCCACTTGAAAAATCCTTTATTATCAATAAGTACCTCAATAAGTACCTGATCTCATCATCTCATGACAAGGGGTCATGAGATGTAACCCCCTTGAGGATACTGAGGCCCGGAAAGGGGCCTTGCTCAAGTTCACATAGTAACTTAGTGATGGACCTAGAATTAGAATTCTGTTATCCTTGTTTTCAATCCTGAACTTCCTACCTCTCCAGTCTGATACCCCAGGCATTTTTCCTACAAGGTTAAACTTACTGGGGACTCTGGGGATCTAAGCTACTAGATAAATAAAAGAGACACAGCTCACAACACCTTTGAGCATAATGAGGTGCTCTCATTTCCAAGCCCAGTTTTTGGAAGCTTCTCTGGAATAGGACTCAGTTCTCCTCAATGCCAGACACAGGCATTGCCACTCATATGCTCATTGGTTTCATCATAGCACAATTACGGAAACCAAGATGCAGAGAGATGAAGTCTCCCATGTTCCCAGCCCTCGGTCAGCCTATAGAGCAGACCCTTTGCATTCAAACAATGGAAACACGGAACATTTCATGGGTGAGCAATCTGATGATCTAACTGGCTATTAAAAACAACAACAGACTTGGCTAATATACCACTTAAGATGCCTTTGGCCACTCGTAATAATAAACAAACAAACAAAAAGACACCCTCAAACGATTTAGGATGTATTACAGAACAGGAAATGCAGAGTTAGAATCTGTGGGAGATCAGAATTGGCCACCCCAAAATGAGTCTCTGGCTTGAGGATTATTTTGAGCTCGTTACTTTTAAAAACTGCAGACATAGGAAAAGCTCTGAAAACCAAATAAAAGTAGAAGTTATCCTTTGGAAGAGACATTTACATTTGTAAGGGAAATCTCCATTTGTAAAGGTATCTCCCTCTCTGTACCAGGAAGAGGGGGGATGACCTTATCTCTAGAAACTCCTATCAATGCGGAAGGCAGGTGAGGACTTAAATCTGCACAATAACCTTACTCTTGTTTACTGTGCTTTTCTGGTAATCTCCGGTAAGTGACTCCCCCCACCCCCAATATCCTCCTTTGTCTTTAGCTGAAGGTAGTATTTAAGATGAGAGCCTCTGCCATTCTGGTCAGTTGCTCAGTTTTCCTGAGTCTCTCCCACGTACACATATTATAAAGCTTTGTTTGATTTTCTCCTGTTATTCTGTCTCATGTCAATTTAATTCATAGCCCAGCCAGAAGGACCCAGAGTGGGTAGAGAGTTTGTCTTCCTCCCCTACAAACCATTTACAGGGTTTGCTGATTCAGTAGCTCAGTGGTCCCATCAAGGAGCCAGGCTCTCTGCATTCTTGCTGCATTTTGCAATGTATTGCCTTTGCCCTGAAGTTTGCACCTCGTGGGTTCCAGGGGGTAGAAGCACGTCCAGGCCTCAAACCCACATCCAGAGGCAGCACCAGAGGCAGCACCAGAGGCAGTGACTTAAGGAGTCACTTTCTTAAGAACACAGGGATCTTTTTTAGAAGTTCCTGAGCAAATCTCCCCTCCTAATCCTGGGTGGAACTTGGTCGAGAGCTCTCTGAAACCTACCACAGCCGGGAGGATGGGCTCAGCCGTTTGTGATTCACCCCTTGAACTGGGGTTGGAACCACTTTCACCCGAGTTATGTGAGGGTGGCGGGGAATGGTAGGTGGGGAGGGAGGGAGTGGGGGGAGAGTAGGGAGGAGTGGGGAGATAGACTCCTCACCCAATCAGAACTCCGCCAGAGGAAGATGTGGGTGGTCAGAATGGAGGGATGACCATCAACAGCATCTGCTACACCTGCTCTGAGCAACAGGCTGCCTCTCCCCCAGGACTCATTCTGAGTCAAGTGTTTTGTCCCTTCCAATGTAATGAGATGTTCTGATAGAGCATGGACGACACAGGGGACTGGGAAGACCTTTGTACCTTTTAGCAATGTGAATGCTCACAGAGGTCCTTGTCAGGTGTTATGTTGACTTTAGGTAAAACTTATTGAGGACTCTGGGGACCTTAATCCAGAGTTAGTGATGTGGTGCTAAGGGAGGGAATTTCAGGCCAGGAATGCTGATAGAGCTAAGCCACCAAGGGCCAAGAGAGAGCACTGGGTGCAGGTAGACCAGTATTTTAAGGTATTCCTTAAGTCACACCTGCACTGTCACTGTTGGCCTATCCCTAGGAATGACTATATAGATAGGAAACTGAAAAGAGAACATGAAGGAACATTGGTGTATTTTTTTACCTAGCCCAGGTACCATGATAGAATTTAGCCTTGCTAACATAAAAATCAGTTTGGGATGGCTGGGTCACAAGCTTTTTGCTTTTCCTTCTCTTCTTTTTCCTCTTTTTCTTTTAATTTGCTTTTGATTTTTAAGAGAATCAATGTATTTTATTTTATAATGGGAAAACAGAATAATCTTTATTTGGAAAAAAAGAAGTATTTCACACTTATTTAAAACAGCATAGGAAATCCCCACCTCAAATAAGAAATCTGATGATCACTTTTGTAATATTTGAAAATAAACCAACTTTATTTGAATCAGTAAATACCAATCAAGACTGGGAAACAAATTTATAACTGGTTTAGTCATGTGAAAACACTCAGCAATATCTTCATTAAAAGGCAATTTACATTTATTAAGGCTTGAAAGCAAGTCCTGTTATTTTATCACCACAGTAAAGGTCTGGAGAAAATCAAGTAACCATCATTTGGAGTGTCTTTATAAAATGAAATGTTTGTTCTTTTATAAAAGCTAGGCATCTTTTGCTAAATTAGTTAACTTCCCAGCTTATAAAATGGAACAACCAGGTAGTCAGCAAAAGACAAATTCAAACATCAACTGGATATTTTATATCTTAAATAAATGCATAGTCAATATTGTGAAATCTCTAACCATACGTAGAATACCTTAGATAATTGGATCCTTAAAACTATGTTATGCCAAAAAACAGATTACTTTTATAGAAACACAGATTAGCCCAAACCCTATATGAGGCAATATTTTATTTCATTTTTGGTTGAGGAGGGGAGCACTGGATCTATTTCCTTAAGTAATGTTAAATAAAATCATACACACTTTGGATCATACTTAATTATGAAATATCCTGAAACTAAGCTGAGAGAAGAATATTGACAAAGGGAGAGGAGCATGCATTCATGAGGAGGGCACATGTTGTTTGGTTTGAATGCTAAAGAGCATTGGATAGAAGACAACTGGCCTTGTGTGCAAAAAGGGCCCCAAGGCCGATGATGTGACCACATTTCCCTAATATCAGAACCGGGATGCTTCACAGGCACACTTCTGTCTCTAATGCTTAAGATTCATACAATGTCATACAAAAAAATAAGGAAGTGATCTTTTGGGAATCATTGAACTTAGCTTTAACCATGAGTTAATGCTTCATCTTTCTAATAAGGGGAACGCCAGCATTTTGATTTGCTCTGCTATTGAAATGGCTCCTGGCCAGTGGGAATAGGGATAAGTCATAGAAGTACCCAGTGGATATCTGCTGTCACTAGACCAGTTTAATTTTAGACACAGACTTACTGGTTTCTCACGATGGAAAACTCTAACTAGATAGCCCTGTACCTTCCTGACTCTACCTCCCTTTTAATTCCATTTGTCCAGGTCTTGCTGATTCCTGGGACTCAGATCTTCGGGGTCTATTTTAGGCGGTGATCCATTTTGTGACAATTCTAAGATGCTTGGTATTGTCTGTCTGTAGAATGGCCAATGCGCACAGGTGTTGTGAAGAGGTTTTGTTGTTTCATTTGACAAATGCTAGAAAACATAGCCCAGGAAACACCACTCTTGACGTAATCTTTCTCTAATGAAAAACCAAGATCCTTGCTGGCTCCACCAGCAGGAGAAATGAAGACTGAGGACAGTGGCATTTCCTGGGAAGCTGAAACTAGTCTGAGATTGTGTGGCCAAATAAACTGATTGAGTGTATTTTTCACTTTTCGACTCATTAGTTTGGTGCCAGGGAGCCATATCCCTTGTTCAAAATAAGATAGTCACACTCATGCCTGTGATTCTGAATTGTCAGGCATTTGACTTTCTTTGTCAAGAGATGAGGCACACAATAGAAGGATATGCTCTAGAACAATCCAGATTTTACTTCTCCAGCTCATCTTTTACAGCTATTAAAATCTTATCCAATACCTTCTTCTGAGCCAAACTGAGAGGTAGGCAGTACTGAATAGAGGAGTAAATTCAACGCAGTCACTCTGAATTTGATTCTTCCTTCTGCCTCTGCCTCCCACTACACTACCTCACAAAAAATAGTGACATGAAAGTCAGAGGAGAGAAATAAATCCAAAATAAAATAGGATCTCCACCCAAACAAATCCCCTTTCAGTGCCACTGAAATGCTTTCTGAGTCATCAATATTCACTCAAGACCAATGTCAAGGGGTCTTAAAACTCTGGAGTGTGGAGTCCAAACTGCAAACTTTCAATACTCCATGCGTTGGTTCTGGGGACACCTCAGGACCTCACCACACTGTTGCTGGGAAATGAGTTGCTGTGTATGTGACAAGGTTATTGCCAAAAGCCAGGGAGCCTGAAGGACCTGGAGAAAAATCTCTTTTGAAAAAAATTCAGAAGGTAATATTATTGTTATCTAAAAATACTCTGATAAATCTGGTCGTCAGACATTAAAGCTCTAAGTCGATAGTCAGTGGCATTATATGATAACCTACAGTTGAAATAAAAAGATATTCTCAAAAGAAGTACCCGGAAGTGCCTTCTATTTGTAACTCCACCTTCTCTTTTAAATGCTTACAGCCGATCATATAAGTGCCTCCTCCAGTGCCATAATATTGTTATTTATGTAAAACTAACTCAACCACAGAAGGAACATCTAGAAACAACAATATTGATTTGGTTTGGCTTGTTTGTTTTTAAAGACTGTTTTTAAAGACTCGCTAATTGCTGAATTCTGAATATCAAATCAGAGTCCTTAGTATCCAGTAACTTCTCTAGGGGAGCCACTCCCCGGGGCGTCCTTTTGTTTTCTGTGTCACACTGGCATGCTACACGGAAGTGCTTCAAGAACACTACCCTGTGGGTCTCGAGAAAGTGAACTGCCTCTTAGGTCATCGTGCTTGTGCTGTTAGATTCAGGGAAGAACTTCCCAGGAGGACAACATGACTTCACACTAATCAAAAGGCCTTTGGGATCATTCAAGTTTTCATCTCCCAGGAGGCCACTTTGGGGCCTTTCACTACAGAAAAAGGACTGTTTCCTCACCAGCTCTCCTTTTTAAACATCTCCAGAGACTAAGTCTCCAGGGAGTCGACGGAAAGGTTTCTTTAGAAGTGGAAATGAATCAACTCCTTCTGCCTTTGCAAAGCTCTCGGGCTTATAAAGTGTTCTGAGAAATTTCCTCTCCCTCAATGGGCTACAGGAGACCCCTGCTTCCTCCCTCTGCTCTGATCAATGGGTCACGTTTTTTATTCAGAGATCCCAGGAGGCAGGTAGGTCTGGGGAGTGCCGGGGTTAGAATTTGTTGATGTTTCTATGGAAAGGACCGTGCTGTCCTGCCCTCGCTGAGCAATGAGCCAAGTCCTGGGGCTTTCCGGCACTTGGGAGCCTCACCCTGGAGCAGCACGCAACACAGAAGGAAGGATTGTTGAAGGTGAGGGTCTATGGCTGTGGCGGGTGGATTTTCTCATAGGGCGTTCACTGGGAGAGGGGGCCGATGATTAGTTCATTTTTCTTAGTTTCCTCTGCACAGGTCCCCATGCTCCAGTGGGGTAAGCTTTTAAGGAGGTGAAACTCAAGGAGAAAGTCTAAGGAGTGAAATACTAGCTAAAAAAAGTTCCCTTGTTTTCATCTGGCAGTTGAGTCAGATGGTAGGAAAATGAACCTAGATGGGCGTATATTTTTCTTTGAGTTCTAACCACGTGGTTTCCCAGTCAGAAAGGCCCATGGACTTTCTTCCTAAGGTCTTCCATGATCATGCTACCTCCTAAATGGATCTCTTGCCCATCAGAGGCTGCAGCTGAATCAGCCACGAGCGGCTGTCCGAAAGCACCCAGATAGCAGACCTGCATCCAGAAACAACTTAAAGAGACTGGAAAGTCATTTTTGGCCAATTCTTGCATTTTTGCTATAAGGTTCGTAGTTACATGACATCACCAGTTCAAGACTTAGTTAGATCATGACAGAAAAGACCTGTCTTAAAGATTCCCAGGGAACATTGAGCCTCATAAAGAACTTCTTTATCTTCACTCATCCCTCCACCTCCCCCCATCTGCTTTCTCACAGACCAAAACTCACTCACAGGTAAATATAGTCAAACCCAAGCAGGTAATCTCCAATGAAACAGTTACCCTAAGCGAGCACACCCCGTGGCTGGTAGGCCCCTGTGGGCCTTTTGGCATCGACATTGCTCCCCTCCCCTTCCTTCCCCGTCACCCCAGTTTGAATCGCGTGCCAATTTCCTTTCCTGGCAAGGCCTGGACAGCATAGAAACGGAGGTCATCATCAGCCAGGTGCGCCACGGCATCGCAGCCTTCATGGCACTGCAGCAAACTGAGACCGTGTCTGAGTGGTTTGCCAATCTGGCCTTCAGTGCCCAAGGGGACCGGAGTGTCAGAAATTAGTGAGTGACTGAAGGTGTGCCTGCCAGACGCCAAAGTCCACAGGCTGCTCCGTCTTCTCCGTTCACTCTCTCTGTCGCCCCCAACAGCAGTGGATCTCTGTCAGGTAAGAACTAAGATGGCATTTGTCCTGGGCCGTGGAGTTACTGACAGAGAGGAGGATGGAAGAGGACACGGTGTTGCAGGTTCCTAACACATCTGAGATAGTTTGACATTGGCAGAAGGGACCAGTGACAATCCCATATCTGGATTCTCCAACATTGAGCCCCGGAATACGCTGAACCCAGACCAGGCCCAAAAGCTGAGAGCTTGACTATATCTATCATTTCTGCTTGCAGATTCCTGCATAATCAAGTGGGGTTGGCGCTGACATTCATAAAAGACGGCAATCTGGAGTTTCGATGATGCCAGCAAGATGTGACCTGATGAAAACAAATGTTTCCCGAGACGATGCGGAAGAGGAGCCTGTGAAGCCGGAGTCCTTCGGGGGAAGGTGAGTTCTTCTGCAGCGGGGGCGGGGCAAGACGTCAGACTCAGGATCGGCTGAGGCGCTTGGCGACGTCGGCGTAGGCCAACTCGATCTCTTTGTCTGCTGCACAGGTGTTGGTGAACTCGTCCCTGGCGTAGGCATTCTTGAGGTACCGCCACAGGCCTGTCATCTCAGCCGGGAAGTCGTAGTTGCGGTATTTCTTGGCCACGATCTACGACAGAGGTGACAGAACAGAGAGGGTGTGAAGGCATGAAGCAAATCATTGAGAAGGTGTTAGTGGCCTGACCCAGGGTGTGTACACAGCAGGAAAACCCTCCATGCGTCACACGGGCCATCAGCAAAATGTCTGTAATGCAAGGTGGCAGTGCTGCTTTCTTTTTCTTTTCTTTTCTATTTCTTAAACAAATATAATTTGCCCTTTGACCAAGTGATTCTGCTTCCAGGGATTTTTTTCTGAGGAAATAATCATGGATGCACACAAAGATTTAGCTACACATGTATGATCACAGGACTATTCGGAATAGCAAAAAATGGTATGTGACACATATATCCAACACTACGTGAATGGATAAACACATTATCATACATAAACATAAAGGCATACTGGGGAACCACTAAAAACGATGCTGCAGAGGAAATTCCTGTGATCTTGAAAACTCTTCAAGATAGAGCATTAGGTTTAATGTGCAGTATAACGCATCTGGAGAAATACATATGCTGACTAGACGTACGTATACCAATATCTTACCAGTGGTTATGTCTGACTGATAGAATCATAGACAATTTTTTTTCTTTTTTCCCTTATCCACTTTGTTTTCCGTAAGCATCCTTATTTACAGAAGGGGATGCAAAGCATAAAAAGTTAAGTTAGATGTTGGCACGTACATGTAGGTTCAGGGTATGATGTGGGAGTGAACAAATAGTGATTTCTATTCTCTCTGTAGTTTGCCACACTTGGGGGCTGTGGACTTGGGCGTTCTGGGGAAATGGCGTTTGTGTCGAGAGAAACAGTAGTGTAGTGGTCAAAAGCATGGCTTTCAATTGCAACTGACTAGATCTGAAATCCTGACTCTACTACTTAACAACTGTGTGACCTTGGACTAGTTGCTTAACCTCTCTGAGCCCCAATTTCTTTATCTCAAAAATGGAGGTAATAATATGACCTACCTTGGAGTAATAAATTAGTTAATACACATATAATATTTAGAGGGGTGGCTGGTTTGTACTAAGTGCTCAAGAAACATTACCTATTATTATAATTCATTGAGACCCACATTTGCCCATTTGCATGCATTCTTTCATAGGTATGGGGCAGGGTGGGCTCTTGGCTAAGGTCTCTTTAGCCAGGGAGGGCTTCAAAGACGTGTGACCTGTGCAGTCACATGGGGCCTCGACCTCAGAAAGGTCCTGCTCTTGAGTTAATGCTCTGCCGTCAACATCCGGAAATTCTGAATACTCTTTTCACAGGGGCCTCTGTATTTTCCCTGTGCACTAGGCCCTGCACATTAGCTAGTCTTGCCTCTAGACCTTGGGGACCAGGGTGGGGATCGCAAAAAGTAGCCTCTCTCCTGAAGCACTGACTTCTGACTCCTTCCCTTGCTTTCTTTTCAGAGAGGTCTCCAGACCGCTGGCCCTGGGCTCCTCTGACTCAGGGAACCTCCCAGAGCAGCCTCTCTGGGCTTTCATTCTCATTCAGGGGCCAGTGATGTGTGGGGTTCCCTGGAAAGTGGTGCTGAGTGACGGACAATGATGATCTATTGCATGAGAAGCTCGGTCTCATAGACTCACCACATTGCCAAGGAGGATGCATTTCGCCCTCCATCCTCCTCCATCAGTTCTGAACTTCTGTTATAACGCTAAGCTCCATTCTATTCAGAATCGCAGTTACTGCCCAGTATCCTCTCCCTCTTCCTTCGCTTGTGAGCAGTAGAAGGACAGGAACGGCAGCTTCTTCATCTCTGTACCCCTCGATGATCCCAGTCATGCCGTTGACAAGGGTGGCGACAACAGCAAACATCTATTTACTATGGGCTCTGCCCCAGCACTGCTTTAAGTGCTTTGCAAACTACTTAAATCTCTAAATAACTCCGTAAGGAAGAGTGAGTTATAGTCCCATTTTACACATGAGAAAAGCAAGGCAAAGAGAGAGGTTAAATAAGTAGGGATTCGATAACAGCTGTATTTAGTCTTTACCACCCTCAGTTATCCTATCAGACAAAGTGCATCCAGTGTCAAATGTAATAACATCATTTAATTTTAAAGACTGATGATCCCTGGCAATGAGCAAACGGAAGCCACAGAGTTGTAGTGGCTTACACAATGTGACACAGGAAAATAATTAATTCAACCAATATCTATTGAGTAATCACTGATGTTTACTACAGTCCTGGCTTCCTAATCCGCAGTTCTTTCCACTTTGCTGCTCAGCCATATGTAAACGATAAATGAACAGCTCTACTCAGAACCCCTCCTGTGCCAGTGATTCAGCTATCGTTGCTTATTTCCAAATCTACCCTCACATTTGTTTTTTTGTGACGCTGGGCCTGGGACTGTGCAAACCGCACCTCTGTTTTGCCAGCCACTCCCTATTAGGCTCCGCCAAGAGGGGGCGCTAGAGAGAGCCTGCAGGGCTGGAGGAGGGAGGAGGCACATGCCCCTTCCTGTCCACTTCCTCTTCGTGCCAGAGTCTCCTTTGCTCCAGTAAGAGCAGGGGACTTCAGTTTGCCTTTTGCCAAGACTGGCAGAACCAATGTCATCACACCAGCTCAGAGAGGCCAGCGCGCAACAGTGACCTTGCTGCAGATGTTGGGTCCCAGCCCCAAGGGCCCCCATCTGAACATGGGCCCCAGCACCAGTTAAGCAGCACTCCACCTCGGAGGTCCAAGGTTCAGCTCTGCGGGGCCGCTCATCTAGTTTCTAAGTTTTGGCAATTCCACCCTCTTCCCTTTGCCCCCCTGCCCTAAGGGTAGTAACTGCTCCTGCAAGTGGAACCTCTGTTCTTCAGTACTTAGTACTTCTTTATATAAATTCTCTCCATTAAAATAACTGGTTTGATGTGGTCACCAGCAGAGCCACCCCCACAATGTTCTGTCCACCTTCGCTGTGGCTAATAGGCAAAGGTGATGGAAACAGAGTCGGTTAGCAGAGCACTCGCCACAAGCAAACGCTGGGGCCTATGCCCACTGTCAGTTGTCCCTGGTCTCCCTCTGTTGACTGCAAGGTGAAGGTCCCTTGGGTTTGCCCAAGAGCCTTTGAGAAGAGGCCGTCTTGGCTATTGAGCAAATCCAGGCAGGAGTGGTGATTAACAAAGTAGCTTCAAGTCTCTCCATGCTAGAATCTATTATCAAATTTTTAAAGGATATAAAATGAGCCTTAAAACAGCAGAAACACAATTTATGAATATATATTTGTGTTTATATCTCCCTTCCAGTTCGCTTTAGAGGCTGAACAGGTCACTGTGTCCAGTGGCGGCTAGAAAGGCTCACCGTGCCCCTTCCTGCCCGGATCTGTGCACCCTGAGCCTTGGCCACAGGGCCTGTTTTTGCTCACAGTTGGCTTGACTTGGGCAGATGAGAACTAGAAGGAAGCCAGACAATGAAAGTTCAAACCAGGCTCTCAGTGAGTGCCCGGGCCTGAGCAACTCAGCTTCAACGGATGAAGATGAATCTGAAACAGAGCCAGGAGAGAGACAGAGAGCAAAAGAGCAAGGATGCGCACACAAAGCCGTGACGTTTGCAGGAACTTCCATGCTCATGTTCTGAATTCACTCTTTCATATGAAAACAGTTAGCTCCCACAGCCCAGATTAAGTTTTGGCGTCGGATGCCAAACTGAAGGCTTGACTTGGCTTCCCCTTGGCTCTTTCTCCACTGCAGAAGTTTGCCAGGTCTCTGGGATCTGATAAGCTGGATCAGCAGAAATCCAAGGAGACAGGAGGCGAGGCCCAGCCCTTGTCCGCTCGCAGGCCATCCTCCTTCTGATCCTCAGCTTTTCCCAGTGAACAACTCTCTGAACTTCATCCAAGGACAGGAGCGTAACTTAGTCATCTAGGACTGGGAAGAACTGGAGGAATCATAGGATGAGCCCCTGGCCTGGGAGATCCATTTGTTTACCTTCTTCAATAAGCGATTTTTGAGTGGGTCGTCAACCCATGTTTGTGAGAAGAAAGAAGGAGGGAAAGAAGAGAGGATAAAGAAGCAAGAAGGAGTATAATCCACGTCTTGTAGGCATAAGAAAAGTGAATTCCAAAAAGATTGAATGACCTGCCCCAGCTCATGCTGCTAGTTGGTGGCAGATATAGGACTAGAACTTGGATCTCCTGACTTCCAGAATGAGAGTCTTTCCATTACGTCTCTCTGACACAGTGTGACTGAACTGGAATCATATCGTCCCTAATGGTGCCCCTTGTTCCTCAGGAAAAGAGAATGAAGGATGTTTCAGGGGTGCATTGGGGCGTGCACTAACTAACAACTTCAAAGAGTTATAGCTTGGCTGGACCTATAAGTGACCAATGGCTTGGCCTCAAACCCAAAGTGTCTTCATATTAATAGGTTGTATTTGCCCAGCCTGTCAGCACTGGCATGCGTGATTCCCTCCCAGTCTTCAGCTCTGACCAAGGCCCATGGGAACACCAGTGTACACACAGCTAAGATTTCAGCTCAAGCTGGTGGGTGCTCTGATTGGAGGGAAGCCTGTATTTCTAGCCTAGGACTTCAGCTGAAAAAGATAGGCAGATATTCAGCTGATAAATGATTGAACCTGATTCTTCTCAGTGAAGGGTAGAAAGAAACTGGGTATCATAGAGACACAAGCTAGGTGATCAAATGGTCACTCAATTAGCATTTATTAAAGGGCCACCATGTACCCACCATCATGCTTGGAGAAGTCCCTATCCTCACAGAGCTTATTGTCCGACTGAGATAATAGATACAAACATGCAAAAGTAAGGCAATCTAACTCTCCCGTCCCACTGTATTTTTCTCTAGGCTGGTGAGGGGGCAGGAAAGGGTGTGAGAAGAAGTGTTAGTTTAGAGGAGTTTTAGTTTAGAGGAGTTTGGGAGATACAACTGCTGTCTCCAAATAAGATGAAAGAGAGCAGCCCTATTCCGTGTTGCTCCAGAGAACAAAGGGTAGCAGGGTAGCACCGAGGTCCATTTGGGCTCAGTATAAGGAGAATGTTTTGTTAATCAGAACTGTCCAAAATGACAGGGCTGGCTCGTTAGGCAGAGGGCTCTTCATCACCAGAAATGTGCAGTCACCGCGGCACAGAAGCCTGTCACAGACACACAGAAAGTGGCCCAGTTTGGGGTGGGAGATTGTTTTGGATGACCCTGGAATTCCCTTCTTTCCAGCTCTCAGATCCTAAGATTTGTAAAGGAAAGGATTACACTGTATGTCAACGATGGTCAGTAAGCGCAATGATAGCAAGAAAATGACGTCACCTCTTGCAGCCTCCAGCTCTTCAACTGACAGTTGAGGAAGGTGGTGCCTGCCCTAGGGAGTGGCTGGAAGGTATGAGAAGGTGGGTCTGCACACAAAGCAAATGTGCATATGAGGGCACACTTAATAGAGAGGTTGGGGTGTGGCCAGTAAGAACCTACAGGAAGAGGCCTTTGGAGTGCTATGACTGTATATAACCACGTATGATACAACAATAGCAACCACTATACATTGAGCCCTTACAATATGTCAGGCACTTGCACGCCATCTTACTCTCCCAGCAACCCTAGGAGTGAGCAATATATGCCTATCTTACAGGTGAAAGCTGAACCTCAGAGACTCTATACAGCCAGCACGCAGTGGAGGCTACTTTGGTCCCTATTGGTGTGACTTCAGAGCCTGGCCTCTTGGCCAGCAGGTGGCACAGTCCTTGACTCATCCACACAGGTGACCCTGGCCTGAGATGGTGCTGGGTCTGGCGAGCACCCGTGGGTAGAGATCTCTCACCTTGACCACATGGAGCTTGGGCAATAGATTGCAGTCGGCCAGGGTCAGCTCGTCCCCATCCAGGAACTTGCGCTGGGACCCCTTGTCATGGTCCCCGCGAGTGTTGGCGTCGATCTCCTCTGGCAGAGGGGTGTTCAGGTAGTCATCAAGCTTCTTCAGCGCCTTGGTCAGGCCTCTCTCAAGGGCTGGCATGGAACAGCAAAATAAGTGTCTTTAGTCAACCTTCTTGCCACTGGATACAGCCACAGGGTCCTCAGAGTAAAGTAGCTTATCCCGAATCCTGTCCCCCTCATCACACTGCCAGCCTCCCACCCACTACAGAATACCTGGCAGCCATGAACACAGTCAGTAGAAGAGTTCAAATGGCCTGAAAAAGCAGACCTTAACCAAACAATAAACACTAGCTAATCCTTTTTCTGAAAAAAAAAATATAAATATAGCAACGCAACCATTAGGATATATATCAAAGCTTTTATAGTGCTTATCTCCAGCAGATGCAATAATAACAGTCATCTTTCACTTTCTTTTTTGCTTATCTACATTTTGCCAATATTCCATAATTAACCCATATAATAATTTTGTAGAAAGAAAGGACTATTAAATAAGTAAATAACAACTGCCTAGAAGTCCTAGGACAGAGATATGCACCAGATTTTGTGGAAGCATTAACTAACCCAATCTGAGAAGTGGCAGGGACAAGACTTCAGGAGGACACGACACAGGAAAGTGAGTGGCCCTGTTTGGTGTTGCCCTTAGAAAACCAATGGGTATCAGAGGGGCATCCTTGAGTTTAATCCAGAGACGTTTATTCTAAAAATCAGAGCTGTCTCAAATGGAAGGGCCAGTGCACCAGGCGGTGGGCTCCCCCAGGAATGTGCAATCTCAACTGCATGGAAAGCTATCATGGATACAGCTCCAAGAATATATATCCAGAGAAAGATAATGTGGCAGAAGACTTTTCCATTCTCGTCCCAATAACTATCTATCCAATAATTCATTGAGGCACAAGAGCAGAACAAAATGCTCAAAAGAACAACTGCTGCAAGTCACTCACTCAGAGTCATTCCACCCAGAATCGCAGAGTCCATTCCAGTCACAGAGCATGAACACAGAAACCGTCCACCTGGGCTTGGAGGGCAGAGGAGGAGGAGATGCTGGCCGGGTCATTAGCCACTGCACCTGTGTCATCAGCTGCATCCCCAACAGCTGTTTTTCCCAGACTCTGGCTTGGGGCGAGACACTGAGATAATGGGAATCAGTCCTGGGGTTAATTCCAGCAGGAAAAGGGGGATTCTGCCCCAGAGTACAGTATAGACGACTGTACTCTGGTTCAGATTTTCCCCAATGTGCCTCCTGTTAGCCATTCCTCACATCACCCGCGTTTGTCTTTTCATAGAAGGCCTTTTGTTTGAGACAATGAAATGACACCAGCCCAAGATAAATCAATTGAACGCTTACTGGAATGTTTGGAAACAGGCTGGAGGTTGGACATAGTTTCTCAATACTTCCTTCTCCCTGGTGTGGCATTTGAACTTGTACTTCATCATCTGCTTTGTGTTTTCAGTTTGAGAGAATAGACTGAGCAGGGCTGGGAAAAATGCTTGTATTCCCCTTAGTAATTGTCTAGACTGGGATGGAATTGCAAGCCTATTCAATGGCAACAGCAGAGGGTGGGTACGAAACAATACTTATTATGCTCCTATTCCCACCGAGGCACTTGGGATTTATATGGAGTTTGTGCGCTTCCTCAAATCCCTCTACCCCCTTCAGTTATGGAGATTATGACAAAATCTTGATTATAATGGAGAGAGGAAAAATCAAATAGAGTGCCTGTTGAAACCTGACCGACTAATATCATCCAAAGGAAAGACACATATGATGGGAAATGAGATGCTGCGGGTTCTAATTCCAAATGCCCCTTGGAGACCTGGGCGGGCCACTGCACAAGTCTGTGCCAAGTTACCCAGTCTGGGAACTAGCATAAAATTTAGTAAAAGAGGCCTAGAACAGCCACTGAAGCTCCTTGGGAGGATAGTTCTGGATAAGCGTCAACGATCTCTCTAGTGATCTCTGGAGACGGAACGATCAAGTTTGCCAACAGGCATGGTCATTGCCTTATGTCATACTTGCAACACACCATGTTACATACCAAGTCGGCATGTTCTGAGGATGTCCTTTCTGTGTCGGTCTCATCACTCCGTTTGTGTATTTTTGATCAGGAATGTGAAGGTCGGAGTTGGTGATAATCATAGCAGAGAGAAGAGGAGCCAAGGGCAGGGAAGGGGCCACGGGGCCTGGAGCTAACTCTGTGTTTAAATTTTGACTTTTCTCAGGGTAGATTTACTGCAACGCTGCTGAGATTTAAGCTTCAAGTTCCCCTAATGGCATGGGCCCCTTCCAAGGCCTTGAACTTGAGTTTTAAAATTCCTTATTTGTATTTATTGCGTTGGCTTCAGACCCCACAAATCCCAGAAACGTCCCTAATCCCAGCACTTACTAAGTGGGACCTTGGGCAAGTTCCTCAGTTTCACTGAGCTTCAGTCTTCTCCTCTCAGCTATGGGACTAAGGATCCCTACCCTCATACGGCCATTGTGAGGATTAACTGAGGTTATGCAGGTACAGTGCCTCCCACAGCGCCTGGCCCATACTAGGGCATCAATCAATGCTAGCTATTGCTATTGCATTTCCAAATGTGGCGGTCATCCTGCTCTCTGTCCCTCACCCCATACCCTTGGTCAATATCTTCCTCAAAAATCCAAGGTGTGGCAGAGAATGAGAGAATCTAAGGAGCTCCAATTCCGAGGCCCAGTCTCTAGAGGAGGAAATTAACAGCCTGGAGCTTTGCTTCTCTTCTTGATTTAATGTACAGACACAGCCCTATCCCTTATGCTCCCTTGGGATCCTTCTCAGTGACGAGCTGTGTTGAGAGGCACGGCCAGAGGGAAATAGACACAATACGCCTGTGTGCTAACACACTGTCATATTATCGAATAACAAACGCCAGCACCAATACATTCTCTGCCAATTCTTTTCCCTCCTATCTGCCAACTCATTCCTCTGACCCTGGCTCAATCTGGCATACATAGAATTTAATTATCTCTTTTGGCCGACGGCACCCAGGTCATGAAAACATTGGTGTCGAACTTGCTGCTCTGGTAAGAGTGAGGGGGATGTGAAAGAAACCAGAATGACAAGAAGATGTTAATTCCTTCAGTGGTCGCATCTGAAACCCTCCTTCCAAAAGACTTCCTCTGAGTAGCAGGACGGGGTAACCCTCAGATCACAGCAAGGAAGCCTGAGACCAGGGGACCCCGAGACACAGGATCACTAACATCCCAGGCTCTTGATGGATACCCAGGCCTTTCCCTGCTTTCTTCCTCTCTCCACTCCACCCTTCCCATAAAGATTTATTCCGTACCACACACAAATGCGCTGGGTAAAATATGTGATGAGGAAACAAGGGGAATAGTTCATAAATATTCTCAGCCATATGCAAACAATCTCAAATTTATTTTTCTCTTTTTTAAGGAGGAAAAAAAATCCACCCATTCCATGATCACTTCCAGATTCATTGAGGTTGATATTACATAAGACCCAATATTGTTTTCTCGTCGTAGAGAAATAATGACTTGGAAACGGCAATTTGAGCTAAGAAAATAATATACTCTTACCAGGGCATGGAGACTGAATGGGGACCAGGGAGCCAAGACTCCCGCTCAGCCTCCAACAAGCTCCTGCAAGCACGGCTCAGGCCTGGTTTGCTGGCATGCTTTGTGCAGCAGTCGTACTGATCAGCATGCAGCGACACAGACCCCTTGGGCTCAAAATCCCCGTGAAGTGGGACCATGTCAAAGGTGCTCTTTGAAAGGACAGGAGCAGCTCTGTGGGTCCAGGTTGCTGTACTCAATTCCACATGTGTGGTTTCTTCTCCAGCATGTGAACTTGCAGAGAGATAAGAACCAGGGGTCCACCTCTGCCGACCTCTGCAGCCTGGATGGGGGCCTGTTCAGCTCTCCCGTGGAGAAGGAGATCGTGGCTACTGGGGGCTGGCCCCAGGCCAAGCACCCTTTGCCCTGCTGTGTTCCTTTCATGGCTCTAATCCTGTTTCCCAGCACTAGCAAGAAATACAATTCTGAATTTCAGAAGTGGTCCAGGGATGTTTATGCCACCTATCATTTATATACACAACGAAGCTATTGAGATGGGAATTATTATTCTTCCCATTGAACAGATAAAGAAATTGAGTCTTAGACTTATTCAAGTCTACACCCGCATGTGCAAGCACACACATAAGTCATTCAAACTACTCCTGGGATGTACAATGAAAATGTACCTTATTTTGTTGCTGTGGTCTTCCTTATAAGCTCCCAACTCCTGGGTAACGGGAAAACAACAACTTTAACCCATTCTGGATTAGAACTTAGTCTGATGTACCAATCTAAATAGTTCCTCTAGGGAATTCTCAGTCTCTTTTGCATAAAAATATTCAGTTTCTCAGAAAGCCTCCTTCTCTGCTCTTCTCTCTGAGTAAATGCAGGTGGGAGGGAGGAGGCTCCTGTGACCTCCTGGCACTGGGGAGATGGGAGTCCTGGGATCTATGGGGTGGAAGGCTTGGGGAAGCTACTACAGGTCCTGCACCTCTTCTCAGTTACATTGAACCTCCACTCCTTCCAGAGTAACCATGGGGATGTTCACCCTAGGCTGGTGGTCAGAGGTGGGCTGCTGGCCTTCCTCCAAAGCCCTGGCAGGATACCCACGCAAAGCACCAAATGGCACATCTCTAATTCCCTGACCCCTCTGCCTCTCTCTTCTCCTTCATCCCCAAATCCCCTGGGCCAGAAGGGGTGGCTTTCCTTTTCACTTTTCTATGTCAAATGGTCCCTCAACCACAGAGCAGCAAGGCTCCCTGCAAGGCTGCTGCACAGGCAGAGGGCTATCTCTTCTCTGTAAGCTAAGTCCTCCAGGCATGGTTCTCAATGTGCTAAAATTGAGAGAGAAAGGAATTTAGAAAACTTTAAGACAATAGCTTGGCTTGCAAAGCTACTGTTTTGCTGAAAATGCTATTTTGAATATTAGAAGCTAAATATTGAATTCCTTTTTCTTTCTTAGAATTCCTTCTATAGAAATCCTCATCTCTCATGGGGCCAATGGATGCCTAGGACAGATTAGAATCATGTACTCAGAAGGGCAAAGAGAAAAATATTTTCAAAATAGTAACCCTACTATATGAGTTAGGAGCAAAACCAGGATTTAAAAAGAGGGTGGTTAGATTCCAAACCTTAAGCTTCTTGTACTCTGCACAGCCGTCTCTGGGTGCCAAGGGCCCCCCACTGCTCCTTGGGGTTCACCCAGCCGCCATCTTCCTTTCGTGCTGCAGACCTTTCTCACACACCCTTATTCCACCGACAACCGTGTGGCTCTCACAACATCATTCCTCACGCCCCACTTTCCAGATAATTTGATAACATATGTGTGTTTTGCTACTAATGGCTTGACTTTAGCTGGAATTCTTGGTGCTGTCAGTGACCATGATTGGGTTTAGATGGAGTTCTCTCTGAGGAGACAGCCTACCAGGACCCTTCACATCATTTCTCAGCAACAGATAGCAGCTCTGCCTGTACTTGAGGCCAATGCTGTCACATTGTCTGTGTGACAGCGAAACATCTGGGTCAAAAAGTAAGAAATCCATTTGGGTTTTGTCCATGAAGAAAGAAATTTCTAGATTTTGAGAAATACCTGGAGAATTGAATGAAGTGTTTACTTTACATCTTCTCGTGGGAGATCATGTCGATATAACCAAAGGAGGCAAAAAAAAAGCACAGCTATGGTTTGAGGGAGACCACAGTGGAGATTTCTCTGGCTGTCACATATTCTTAGAGAGAAAATACAAAGATGGCCACACCTGTTGACATTTGATAGTTTTGAACATGAATGAAAATGTGATGGGAACAAAAAAATCAAATAATAAGAATTAACATCACTTCTCCCTCACCTGTTGGAGGAAGAAGACTTCCTTTAGAAACTGAGAGCGGTCTCATTGCTCTACATGAGACCCCCAGGGCCAAAGAGCCAGGAGAGAGGAGGGGACTGGCGCAGCAGCAAGGCCCAGGAGAGTTACGAGGGGTGGGAAAAGAGGAGGTGCAGGGCAGGTGGGCAGAAACTGAGGTACTGTCGTAAAGAGTACAATCTTGAGGAGAAACAAAGATGTTCTAAGGAGATTTTTAGGACTTTCAGCATTATGATGGGCAGTGTAATTTCCTCCCACCAAGAAACCTGCCATAAAGATCCACAGTCATCTCTCAGGTTTTGAGAAGTAGAGTCATGTAGCTTTTCTCTATTGTGAAACTCCTTAAAGAGAGAGTAAGGTGGCCCAGTTGTAGTTGGGTTACATAAGCAGGAATGACCACATAGAGGCAAAATTATAAGGCATGTGGAAACCGGGGTCACAACCTCTGACCCACAGTGACCTTTGTGGAACACATAACAGGTAAGGGGTGGCGGAACCCCACAGTGCCTTTGTCTGTTAAAGCAATATCTATGCCCAGTCCTCAGACCACGCTGAGGCAGGAATGGCAGCGGAGTTGTAGAAGATGGGGACGGGTTTTCTCTCAGGTTTGGTGGCTCCTCCACTGCTGTGCCTGGGCCCTCTGGCTATGCTAGCATGTCACTGGTATCATCAGGGAAGGGACAGAGCGAGCCTGGGTCAGGGGTGTCAGAGAGCCTTGACTCAGGCTCTCCTGAGAGGACTTGTGATGACAACCATGGTAGCAGAGTGGTGCATCTGCTCCGGCATTCGGGAGACCTCGGTTTGAATCCTGCCATTGGTTATGATTGTTCACAGTCCTGCGAAAGTGTCTTCTACAGAGTCTGGTGCATAGTGGGACTTAACAAAAGATAGCTATTATTATTACGGCTGTAGAACTTAAGTGTATGAAAGGATGGGAGGGAAGGAGAGACTGAGGGAAAGCATAAGGCAAGAGATCAACTCAAGGCAGAAGTTGGGTGCCTGAAGTGAAGCTTATCTGAACATCCCAGAACTTCCCAGGTACATGGAGAATCCTGGAGAGATCACAGAATGAAACCCACTCTTGCATTCCCCAACATGTTCAGGATCCCAAGTCACCTAGAATCATCTCTTTGGATTTGGCGTTGTTCTCTCCAGGCTACATGGGTGTGTCAAATTTTCTCTGTTTGGAGAATTATGTCCACCTTTGGTGCCAGACCAAGAACACTGGACTTGGCCTCACAGCCAGAGAGGAGGAGGATGTCAAATTGGCTCTGGCTTTGAAAGATCCAGGGGCTTACATGTGGCAAGCAATTCCAGGCCTCTGTTTCTAGGCACTGCTGAAAACAGGAAAGGTGGCAAGACACCCAGCGATTTACGAGAAAGCAAAATGCAACGGCAACTTCAACAGATTCCCTGCTATTCCCTCGTGCCGTGTCAGCTGGGCTTGAGAAGTCTGCAGCTCCTGCTGCCATGGGTATTATTTGTTGTTCTAGAAAAGGTTTCAGCCTTGAATGGGAGGGTGAGTTAAATGACAAACTCCCATGGTTCTTTCCAGTAAGAGGCCAGTAAATGATTCTTTACTCCAGAGGCAGGATTCAAGTCTTAGAACTATGGTGGATTGGGATGTAGGACCCTGTTGGATGCTCCCGCCACCACCTTCAGTGGAGAGAATCACCGATTGAATGGGGCACCCTCTGATATATTTCCAAGGGATTCAGGGACTTTTCCTTGAAGAAGAGACAGATCCTCTGTATCCCTTCTTCTCCAAGCCCCATAGGGGATCATTGTGAAGTCATCTTTTTTATACAGCTCCACAAATCAACCTTAGATTCTCCCTATGTTCAGAATTATTATTCCCAACAACAGCAACAAATTTTTTTTTAAAGGCAAGTTTTTGGCTAAATAATTAAATTATTTGGCTGTGTTTAAAACCCCAGCATGGTAAAGAACTTTAGGACAACTTCGGCGTGCTTTACATAAGATATTTTTTAAAGTATGCAGGAAGGTATGGATAATATAGACAATTCCAGATTCCAATAATTTTCTAAATCTCCTAAAAGCCACAGTAAATTTGAAGGAAAGATTATCACTTAGGTCTTTGGATTCAGGTTTCCTTTTGTTTACACAGTCTATACCACATAAGCTCCCCAAATATTTGTTTATCAACAGGAGGAGAAAGAGAGACAGAGAGACACTGATTCTGAATGAAGCCAGCCAAAGAGGAAACTGCAGAGACTCACTAGGGAGGGTGTAAGCTAGCGGAACAACCCGGACAGAACGTGTTCCCCATGAGGGAGCCCGGCCCAGGCTTCAGCGATGGGGCAGTGGCGACCCCTTCTGGCCTCTCCTTAAGCAGAGAAAACTCATCTGCATCTTCCACAGTGGACATGTATGTGTGTTTTCTATTAAGCTTTCCAGAAACTCATAAATGGTTGTAAAACCCATTGTGCTAATAGAAAGAACGACATAAATGCTGACTGAAGCTATTAGTGTGAGTCGTAGTTCATGTCGCAGACTGCATCGGGCCGAAAACTGAGCATTTTATGGGTACTTTATAACAGGTTATTTTTAAGTATCAGGCCATAGATTAGGTTTAGTGCTGATGTCCAAATATTTGGATTGAGCTGGTCAAGGGAGATTCTGACTTTCTCGGTCATCTGTTCCAGCATTTAGACCTAGAGACCTTCCTTCTCAACTCTCCCTCCCTCCAAACACTCAGGCTGAAGTGATTTAACCACATTCTGTCTTGCTTTATCCTCAGATGTCCACATCTTTTATAAAAAAGCCATGAACAAATTTAAAAACTACCACCCTGCCATCACAACTCTACATTTAAATAATTACTGGTTTTAGCATTCTGTGACTATCCTGTAAACTCTCTTCCAGCTGCCCGTTCTCTCATTTGTTAAACAGGTGTCTATCCAGCACCCACTGTGGGTCAGGCTGGCGCCCCTCACCCCTCATGGGTTGCTGGGTCAAGACTCCAACAGCAAAGCTGGGATTGTTGAGTCTATTTCAGGAAACTCGCATGGTAGTTGTGAATGGTTTATGAACTGATTTGATCACGGTTTCCTAAATGACCTACCTACTCTTGTTTAAAAACTCAGCACCACACGAATTTTAAATAATGCATTTTATTAAAGGTATAATGTGCACAGGTCAAGTGCACAGAGCGTGGGACCAGCTGTCTGGGTGGGGATCCTGGCTCTGCCACATACTGTCGTGGGCAGGCTGCTGAACCTCCTCTGCCTCGATTTCCTCATCTGCAAAATGGAGACCAAAGCACGGCACACCTTATAGAATTGCAATGAGCAACGCCCGTAGGAAGCTTAGAACGTGTCTGGTCTGCAGTGAGTGGTTGTTATGTGCAATGTGGGATGGTGTTGATGTATAAGAATCAAAGCATACAAAAAAGCTAATAAGTTCTTAGAGTTGCAAGAAAAAAAGTGGGCATGATAAATATTGTGCTTGTGACCCCAGATGAATTATGCAGAGTCCTTTCTTGAGTATTCAGCTGGTCCTTTCGCTCTGACTCTGCCGCCCTAACCACAGTCCCACTGGGGTGAGCCTTCTTCTTAACAGTCATGCAATGAGGCAACATTAGGGGGTAAGTTCGGCAGGGGTTGGGGGTTCTGATACTTTTGCAGAATTTCCCAGATGTGCCACAATTATACCCACTGCCCCCCTTGCTCAGAGCAGCTCTCTGGGTGCTCCCACTTGCCCCCACATGCGTTACAGTCTGGGGGAGAAGCTAGCCACTGGGTGTTTTGGTTGCACAGCTTTTTACCACATGAGTTTTGCACCTTCTAAAGTCTGAAGTTAGAGTGTAGCAGACTAAGCATGCAATTTTATACTACTTCTGTTTCTTAAAATCTGGGTGGGGTAATGATTCAGATTTGGTCAACCCCAAAGGAGAATTTGAAATAGTGTGTCTTTTCCTGGCATGGCTAGATCAGATATTTTCACCATAGTTGAAAAAAAAAAAAAACACCTTAAGTTGAAAGTGAATTATATGCAAGAATTCATTCTTAGCTTCTTTGTTACTAACAGAACCCAGATTTTTTTTCAGAGTAGCAATGTGCTCCATCAAAAATACTTGTCTTCCCAGACTTTCAGCTAGAGGAGGCCAAATGACCAAGTTCTGGCCAATGAGATGTAAGTGGAAATTTATGGATAGGCTCTGGGAAAGAAAAGACAGATGCAGTTGGCACTGCCTGGAACTCAGATGTAATGTCTGGAAATGGAGCATCCACGTTGTGACATAAGAATGAAAGTCACTAAAGATGGAAAATCAGGTGCTCTAAGGAGCTGGATCCATGACTTCTTTAAGTAACTACAACTACCTGAAACTCTCGACTCTCTGGACTTCTTGTTATGTGAGAAAAGCAAACTCCCATTAGAAAGTAAACATTTATAAAGAATGCTTAGAGCAGGGTGTGACACATAGTAAAATGCTATATGGGTTTTTGCTAAGTAAAATAAAATAAATATTTGCTTTAGCTGCCATAGTCAGGTTTCTACTATATGCAGCCAAACATGCCCTTTGCCAGCACACATAGATACTGCCAATATTTCATTCCTACATTATTATTCTTGCACAGTGCACAGTGCCTGATACTGAATAAGTATTTGTTGAAAGAATCAGCTATTCACTGGGGTTTGAAGAAAGCGGAGGGACCCTAAAATGGGACGCTATATATCTCTATGTGCTTATGCAACTGGCTTTATCTCCTTAAAGGGCTGACAATGGGGTAATGGTAGCACTTGGTCTCTTGGGGATGGATGAAAGGATTCCATTTGTTTGGCCTGACACGTCCTCCTGCAGGGTCATCAGAGCCAAACCAGGAGCAGAGGCCACCGCCAACCTGTACCTCTCTGCCAAGCGACACGGGTAGAAGTGAGGCCAGGGCCAGACCTGGGAAAGTGTTGAGTAAAACCTGTCCTTGAGCTCCTCACAATGGAAATAAAACATGGGTAACTGTCAGTGCAAACATGAACAGGCATGTGACCATCAGAGTTGAACTGGACGCAGGGGGCCTGAGAAATCATGTGGTTCGTACCCCTTCTTTGGAATATTCAGGAATGCAAGGGATTCTGGACATGGGCGCAGAGAAACATATTTCTTACTACGATCCAGATCATTAAATGCTCTTCAATCAGGGGTTCCTAGAAAAATAATTCAACCTCTGGCTTCTGGCTGGAAGAACACTAAATTCTAAGTCTTCTGTGTTTTCTCTTCTGACTCTTGTGAAGTTTCACCTTTAACACCGAATATAATGTTCCTTGACTGTAGTTATAAAAATTAGGGTGACAAGAATAATACCACTTGAGCAAACACTATCCCCCTACACTGACGGTCTTCACGAGGAGAACTGTTCAGATTTTTATACTCTTTTATTGGTTGGTTCTAAGTGAGGTAATTCTTTTTTTTTTTCCCCACCATGAGGCTTGATTTAATATAACAGGTTATACGAGCACCATATGTTCTCAGCTGAGAGATAGTTCTTGTCATAGAACATCATAAACTTTAAATGGAGCTTGGGACGTTTCAAAAGTAATCAGTGAATGGAAGGGCCTGTGATGTGGGACAGGCTTAAAGGTGGGGGCTGGGCAGGCTGGAGCAGGAAGCGGCTTGGAGAAAACACCCCTGACACTGATGAGGCAGGGCAGGCTCCTTCGTCATCTCTTGGGTAAATGAGCAGACAGGGGAGGGGCGTCTTGAAGTGTTTGGGATGTGTTTCATTCATTCATTTAATGAATGTCAATGGAGCAACTGCTCTGGGCCAGATGCTGAGCTCAGCTCTGGGGATAATAACGATGAATGAATGAATGAGATACATGCAGCATGTCCCCTCAGGGAGACGGCTGCCTGGAACCCTACCTCCCAAGCACCGTCCTGGACCAGCGGCAACAAAATCCCCCGGGATCTCTCAGGCCCCACCCAGATCCACTGCATCAATATCTGCATTTTGACAAGACCCCCAGCAGATTCAAATGTCATTCAAGTTGGAAAATGGTCTGGATAACAAGGCGAACAAAAGGAAGTGCTACTTGACACTAAGTCCTAAACATATGCATCTCTTTAGCTAATGATTAATTACTCAGGCTAAACTTATGAATGGGCTTGAGAGGTGTTGGGTTGCCTTCCCGACGGACAGCTCTAGAGCAGGTTTTTAAAGAAGGCTAGGGGTTTTGAAGTCAAAGTTCTGTGTAGCAACTTTGTTTTTCAACGAATTATCCTCTCTAAGCCGCTGATAAATTCAGAACACCACTCTGGTTTCAATTCTTATGTGTTCGTATTATTCGTTTGCAGCATTAAGAGTTTAAAAGTTGAGAAATGTCTGGTGTGTCCATCATTGGCTCCATGGTATCTTCTGAACACTTTTTCATGCTTCACCTTTTTTTGTGTGAAATGGAGAGAATGTTGCCCATCTGCCTGGACAAGATAGTGACAAATTTGACAAGGAGAGTTTATAATTGGGGTGTTTGAAGTTTTTGCTAGAAGGTCCAGCACACCACCTGGATTTCACATCTTGTCCTTTTTAGCCCCAGCTCTACCAGAAATGGGGGAACCCACTCTCCATGTGAATTTACCCAGAGCCATTCTCCCCTGAGAGTGGAGAGAAGGTTTCCTCAGAGCTACTTTCTAATCACAGATGAGGGTTACGAGCGCAGTCACAGTATAAACCAAGTACAACTCTCCTGACCTATACATACACAATGAGTGTAGACACACATACCCACGTACACACTACCGCACTTCTGTGGCCTAAACACCATTGTGCTTCACAGGAAAGTTGTGAGACCCATGCTGCGTCCCATCATGAATACAACTTTACACGCAAGCACATTTTTTTCAGATTGATTGATATATGACCCTATTTAAGGAGGTATGTTTGGTCTCCGCTAGTGCACAGAAATATCAGAACGCGCACAAGCTGTGAGTGTATGTGGGCGTGTAGAGAGAGAGTTTCTTAGACTGCACAAAGTCAAGAGGTGTTGGTTGCACAGGATGAGGTAACAGTAGCCAGGGGTGAAAGAGCATTTAGCTCGTGTTCAAATTAGTCATTTAATGTTCCTTTATTCCCAGGCCTTGAGCTGAGGCCAGGCCAGGCCAGGAGAACTCGTTCTGGTCAGACGGCGGGAAATTCCACCACATGGAAGGGTGTTGGTGGTCTCACTCCACTCCAGCGGGAGCCCACACAGCTAACACGGCTCCTTCCACTAATGAATGCGCCCACCCACGCAGGACCCTCCCTCCCACTCCCCTTCCTCCCTCCGTCCCCACCCGTGCCTGCCCCCTTCCACACTGGCCTGCCACCAACCGCCTTCCTTATGACTGCCCGAGGATTCATTTCAGGAGCGAAATTCGTTAAATTAGAAATTGCCAGCATCCGCCTCAATAATGAAGCAAATCAAAGACCCTCTGGAGGGATCCCCTGGGCCACTCCTGGGGGGTGCCAGAAGCAGACAATCACCCCTTCCCCCCCTCTTGCTCTCAGCCTCAAGGACCCTCCAGTGGGTGAGACAACTTGCATCTCTGCCGGACACGCCAAACCTTGGAGGTGGGTCCCTTGGAGCCCAGGTTATTTGTTTTTCCTTGTAAGAATGCTAATCAAAGCAAAACGTTAACCCAACAAACAAACAAATACCCCGAGGTGGCTATTTGCACGCCGGGTGGTCAAGGGAGGCAGCCTGAAGGGTTCCTTTATGACCAGAGGCGTTTTTGAAACCAGCTGGCAATGGCTGCTTTATGAGGAAGTGGCAAGACAGTCACCTCGTTATCCTCACTCCTGCGGTGGTCCGGGGACCACCCTGGAGCCTCCCTTATGATAACAGCCTCGGCTGAGGGCTTCTTCCAGGGAACCAGTTGTCCCAAGTTGGGACACAGCTGTCCTCTTCCAAAAGAACCAGTCGGGGTTTCCCACAGGACAGATATGGAGCCCCACGGCCACCTCCGTGACTCCTGTTTCTGAGTAGGGTCATTATAACTCGTATTCCTATACGGGTTCCGCATTTGAGCTTCACCTCAGAGCAGGAGGCTGAATGAGAGGCGGGGGCCATGCCCATCCCCTGGGAAAGGCCGGGCCTGTGGACTGGGCCCACTGTGATATGGGGCTGAGGGCTGGGACGGAGGAAGAGGAGAAGGGAATAAGCGCCTTGTGATTGAAGTGGCTTAGAATAATAAATACACACGCTTGCTTTTAAACAGGGCTCGCCACATCCTGGGGAATCTGGAAAAACGCTCCACCTCGCCTGCCCACCTCCCTCCTCCCACCCTCACCCCCCGACAGCAGTTGGCTTTCATGATGCTTTGGGAGAAAGCACGGGGCCTTTGATAGCAAGGGGCTTGTTAGTTCTGGGCTAACAGCCCTCCCAGGCCGCTTCAAATCCTTTCAAACACCTTCCTATTTTAGGTCAAGGAAGTTCATAAAAGTAAAGACTGGAGGTGGGGGAAGGGGGAGAGGAAAGGGAGAAAGAAGCATCTGGGCAGGTGGTCACTGGGCCTCCAGCGACCCCTGGAGGATCCATCAGGCCTGGTGTACATGCACCACCCTGGGTGTGGGGGAGAGATAACGGAAGGTGGCTTCAAGCCCCCAGAGGAGACCTAGCCTTTTCTGGAACCTCCAGCCAAAGCTGAGGCATAACTGAGTCTCTGTAAGCAGAAGATGCTTGAAAATCCCCAGGCCTCCTTATGCTAAACATGGTTAGCCATCTCTAGCACTGATTCCTCCACCCGCCAGAAGAGGGCACCACATGCTTCTACATTACACTGAAAGCTGGGCGGCCCATCAAAGCTGGGCGGCCCAGTCCAGATGGAGGACACCAGGGAACCTGGGGGAATATTTGTGAAATTAACAGCAGCAATAGCCATCGCATATTGGTGCTGTGTGCCAGGAACTATCCTAAGTGCTTTAATGCATAAATTCATTTAATTCGCATGACAATGCTACAAAACAGAGCACTATTATAATCTCCGTGTTACAGACCAGGAGGCTGAGGGGTATAGAAATGAAGAGAACTTGCTATTGCAGGCTGGGACTGAGACAGAGGGCAGCAAATTATAGTCCAAGGGCCAGAATGTTTTTTATATTTTTGGATGGTTGGGAAAAAAGTCAAAAGGAGAATAGTATTTTGTGACACCTGAAAATGATGTGAAATTCAAATTTCAGTGTCCACAAATGAAGTTTGATGGGAACACAGCCACACTTACTTGTTTACGTATCGTCTGTGGCTGCTTTATAGCTCCGGCAGCAGAGTTGAGCAGTGCCGACAGCCTGTGTAGCCCACAGAGCCCAAAATATTTACTATCTGACCCTTTACAGGAAAAGTTTGCCAACCCCTGACCTAGGAGATAAGTGCTATCTGTTTCCAGGCAGGAGAGACAGAGAGCAGAACTGACACTTTCCTGGATATGGAGTTAGGACAGCTATCCCGGAGGGATCTGGAAGCAATGTTGACCTCAATTGACTTTCTTTCCAACAGGGTGGCTCAAGGTCAAGTAGCCTCCAGGAAGTAGCAGAATGTTAGATTTGGAAAGGACTATGGGAATTGACTAAGATGCACATTTTTTCACATTTGACGACTTTGAAATCAGACTGCGTCTTATAATCAAAATGTTATAGTTTAAGTGAAAGCATTTTTTGTTTCCTAGTGGTACTTAAAATAATAATGTCTTACAATAGATGACACTTTAGATTACACAGCTCCTACCTCCAAAGGTCCAGCCTCTCTTTGTACCCTTCCATTGATGGGACACTCACTTCTACAGGCTTAATTGCAAATTTCTGCTTAATATTGAGCTGAAGTCTGTGAGCCTCAATTTTCTATATATCAAATGGGGATGGTCTTATTTCATATATTTACTTAAGGGGTCTTATAGATTTTATTAAAAGGGAGTGAGAGACATAAGCTGGGAAGAAGGCACTTTGACCTCTGGGGTAGAGAGGGACGGAGCAGGCTGCAGGAGCAGTTGGTCTGGTGGTATGGGTCAGCCAGGCAGGCTTCGAGGGGGCAGGATGGGAAGGAACTCGTGTAGACACAAACCACCAAGAACATGACAGGGAAAGAAGATTGCCAGTGCTACAGACAGATTATTTTTCCATCAGCATCAGCCAGGAGCATGGCCCACTGCAGGGGGCACCTCTTGGAAGAGAGAAGACAAGAGCGATTTGAGGATTCAGGCCTGAATGGAGGAAGGAGATGAGGAAAAAGCAAGGCACACAGTGGGAGCCAGTTTGCCCACGCTGCCTTTCATGTGGGCTTTGGGAGGTGATGAGGGAAAAAGAGGCAGGATGAGAGCAATCGCTGTTGTGATAATAACCACAATGCAATCCTTCAATCCACTTCCATCAGCGGGAATGATCACCCCAATGATGAGGTAAGCTCACTGAGGTTTCTAGAACATCCCGGAGTCTTCTTCGTGATATGTGGCTCTGATGATCAATTTTCTCAGAATAAACCCAGGGAGTACTCTGCTTGCTTCCAGGTCCCAGGAAGTGAAGCCAGTGATGCTGAGCCTTAGGAAGGAGGAAATCTTGGCCCTTATTTGTAAACAGAACCACGGCTGCCCAGAGAACATCGTGGCCAATGCCAACGCATTTGTTCCAGCGAAGGATCTGGGGCCAGGAGGCGATGGGAGCTGTGGTACACTCAACTTCTCTCGCACTGGCAGCCAGGACTGGATTTGGACTGGGGAGGAGGGACGGCAGAGAGCTGAGCCCCAACCAGGTGCTTTTCATTTGGGGACATGTGTCTTGGATTTTCTTGGACAGTACTGATTTCTTATAATTTGATTATTTTCAATGAAGGCAATTTGTTAAACATCTGACTTTCGGTTTGGAAAATACAGCCACCGTACTTACAACTAATGAAGGGCAAAAGCCAGAGAGAAAAGTCCATCAGAGTATGGGGCCTGTAGTCCAAACACATAGCAGTGTGTTCAGCATAGCACGGGGACCCAAGGAAGGCTTAGGACTTTATTTAGGAAGTTGGAAGTATTTTATTAGGACAGTTATTTTAGGAGGAGCATGTTAGGACATCACAGTGTCTTCCATAAGTGGAAGGGGCACATCTTTGCAAACACAGCATGGGGTCTGTCAGTCATGATAAAAAGAGACAAGCATAGGCAGGCTGCTCTGAGTCTTGGAAATGATGGAGACGAGCAGGAAAGTTGGTGACACAGGCCTGAGGCTGCAGGCAGCTCTCAGGGGTCTTCAAGAGAAGAAGCGAAGAGAGGAGAAAGAGGGGCGAAAAGAGGAGAAAATGGATTTCAGGGGTAGAGAGGGCACAGGTGAAGACCAGAAGGGTGGGGAGGGGTGAAGAGTGAAGATGGTGCCTATGGGGAATGACAAAGAGAAGTCATATCAGCCTGAAGTCAGAGGGCCTGGAGTCTACAGCCAGCAGGAAGGGATCACAGAAGGGGAAGGCCAAAGAAAATGAAAATAGCTCTTCCCTGCCTACAACTCAAGCCCCCAAATCAGGAACATTTGTTGTTCTTCTGGGAGGTTGGTTTGTTTTTATCTTCTGGGAGAACCTAACTGTAGCTGACCAGGGTCCCTTTCGGCTTTGTCTGAGAAGGTTTAGAGCCAACTCTGTGGTCTGCCATGTGTGTCGAGCATCGAGGCTCGGGGAGCTGCATTCACTGTTTTAGCTCACCCTGAGCTCCGTTTTATGGTCCTCCGTTGTTTTTCTTTCTCACCTCCTTCTGGTGCATGTTGCTTTGCTGTGCTTCACGTGTCCCTGTGAGTAGCTATAAAGTCTTTCTGGAACAAGTGGAGTATAAATTTTAAAATAGAAAGAAGGCCCACAGGACAGGGTAAAGCAGAGGCAGAAATACGAGAGAAAGCTACACTTGAAGGGGAAGAGATGAGGGAATTCCAAGGCCCTGAAAGACCAAAATCATCCAAATTGGGAAAAACGCCATTTAGCACAGAAGTATGTGGTACCAGCAGCCTGAGACGTATGAGTGTTAGATACATTAAAAAAGGAATAGCAAATGTGGTTAGGAAAAGCCATAAGGCTGCATACGATGTATGGATTAGATAAAAGAGATTGGCTGTGGGACTTTTTAGATCTCTTAGTATGGGAAAGAGAGTCAAGGGAAGAGGGATGAAGGATAGAAGACGCGAACGTGAAAAGTGTAGGGGAAACGTTGGATTCTTTTCTTAGTCTATATGCATATACATGTCCACTTCCCCTCCAACCAAAAAGAAAATGGGAAAGAGAACATAAGAATACAACACTTGTGCCAAAAATGAGATGGCAATGCCAGGCAGGAATATTAACAGTATCTGGGAGAAACAGGATAGAACTGGAAGAAATTTTAGAAGGACTTTAAAAATAGTGAATAAGAGGGGGCAGCCTGGTGGCATACTGGTTAAGTTTGGTGCACTCTGCTTTGGCAGCCCGGGTTGGCGGGTTTGGATACTGGGCGTGGACCTACACCACTCATCAGCTATGCTGTGGCAGCGACCCACATACAAAATTGGGGAAGACTGGCACAGATGTTAGCTCAGGGCTAATCCTCCTCAAGCAAAAAGAGGAAGATTGGCAACAGGTGTTAGCTCAGGGCCAATCTTCCTCACCCCTCTCCCCCCAAAAATAGCGAATAACAATAGAGAACTAGTGATGCACATTAGATCCATTTGTCAATTGCCTGGAACGAGCAATATGTACAAAAAGTTAAGTAAATCAGTGGAATTGATAGATTGAAGCATAAGGAAAAGAGAGATTACGAAAAATAAAGTAAAATATAGTACTTTATGCCCAGATTAGGGTAAGTAGCTAAAATGAATTCCTTGAAAGCCAAGGGCTTGGCAGAAATTTTTAGAGTCCCTTCAAAGGGCAATGTGAGGGTAAGAAATGCAAGATGTGAGATGGATATTCAGAGAGAGAAGCCCAAATCCTCTTACCAGATGACAGAGTGGGGGTGATGTGTTAAAGTAGGGTGTAAAAGGAGCCCCTCAAGAGGAGGGATAAACCTGAGGAGCCAAACTGATGTCCCAGTGAGACAGTACCTGGGAAAGTATGGGGCACGGGGCCGAGGAGACCAGAGCTGTTGGGCCTGGGGGCCTGCTGCCCCATCTCCGGTCATCTGGGGTCTGTGTGCCACGGTGGCATCTCAGAGGAAGGGGAAAGGAGCAGGGCCAGGAGGTGAGGGTCTTTAACAGCGATACTTGCAGAACGAGATGGGAGGATGTTAGAGATTGAGGCCACCAGCGTCGCTGAAGGTGCAGGGCCAGGCCACAGTAGGACTCTGCCATGTGGCCGAGCAGCACCGGCAGAGGCAGGATTCTGGGTGAGGACAGACCCAACTGCTGGTTAACTCCAGGCATGTGCCAAAAATGGAGTGGATGAAGCTTGCACCCTCCCTCCTATCCTTCTACTTCAGAACTCTGTAAACCTTCAATACTGAACAAATGACATGACTTTTCCCTGCTAGACTGAAAAATAATGTGCAGGGGCCCAGAGCAGGGACTCCTGCGGCCGAGTCTAAGAGCATCACTGCTCTCCCATCTCAAAGACACCCCTCCTCAGGGCCACTTCTCCCTCCAGGCGTGTTCTCGATCCCATTCCCTGCGGTCTCCTACCGCACCTCCCCGTCCAAGGTAGAAGGGTCTGTGCTTCCTCCGCCAGCCTGGGCTCTCTTGTTGTGTCGGATCTGAGTAATGGGCTGATGCAGGCTAGAAGAGCGGTCAGAGAAAAATGCCCAAGGACGCTGGGCACAACAGACAGCGTCCCTATGACCTTCTGAGCGACATCTTACACCACAGGACACTTTCTTCTTTAAAAAAACATGCTTTCCTTCCTCATCTTCATGATCCCTCCACCCTCCACTCTTCCTGGCTTTCCTCCTTCTCACTGGCTAGTCCTTAATCTTCCTCCCTGACCCCTCGCCCTCTGCCTTCCCATAGATGCGGGGAAGCCTTTGGTGTTGTCTCTAGCGTTCTCCTCTTCTCACTCATGGACTTTATCTTATATAGATGATTCTCGTAGATATGTGTATATGTATATATCCTCAAACTACATCATACATATATATCCTCAATCATATATATATCTCATACATATATCCTCATAGATATATACACATCCTCACTCATATATATACATGACTACAAACTACACTTTTATCCCAGACCTCTCTGCTGAGGTATAACTGTTTGCCCCTAGATAATAGCTCAGAATAACAGCGGACATTTGAACACACTGGCGGGCACTGTCCCAAGCATACTTGTGAGGTATGTACAGTCATTGCCCCCATTTTACAGGTGAAGAAACTGAGGCACACAAAGTTGATGTAACTTGCCCAATATCACAAGGCCAACAAGAGGCGAAGCTGGGGTCTGAACCCAGCCAGTCGGCTTCAGAGTCTGTGAGTTGAACCACCTCACGGTTATCTGCATCTGAGCCATGGGAAATGCTGCATGTCCAGAATCAAAGTTCTTGTATCCCCCCAAACCAGGGTGGTGGTGGGGGATCCCAAGTGACAGGAAAGCGAGCCCAGGTAGCATCTTACTACATATGGGGTCTTCAGACTGTCATGAGATGCTACCTTTAGGTGAAGTGAAGAGTAAGTTTGAGAAGAGGGCGTGGAGGGCTGTGGAGGCCAAATCCGGGCACAGCAGACCCAGGGGACCCCACTCTGGCAATTACAGAAGGAGGAGGCAGTGCAGTGACAGACAAGAAAACAGCACAAAACCAGGACCTCAGGGTCAAAGGCAACAGTACTGCAGGTGTGACATTCAGGGCTGGGCCACTGGTCCCCTTTGATGTATGAGTTTGGAGAGGAGGAAAATGAACTGAGAAAGTGGGATGCAAAGTCAAGCAAGCAGAACAGAGACTAAATGGGTGGGAGATTTGGAAGTGCTGGGTGGGGGGTAAAAGTTTCAGTAAAAACTGAAGCAGCAGTTTCTGATGCCAATATGGGTGTTTGCCTCACTTTTGTGATAATAACAATAATCAAAGTTAACATTTACTGAGCATTTCCTGTGTGTCAGGCTCTGTGCTAAAGGACTTACAAGCACTGACTTATAAAATAAATAAACCTGCATTACAAATCTTGGATATGTTATTAATTGCCTTATCTGGCAGATGAAGAAAGTATTAAGTGTATTTTACAGATGCAGAAACAAAGGCTCAGAGAGAGTAAGTCTTCCAGGCAGAGCTGTGCGGCCAGAAGCGGCAGATCTGGAATTCAAACCCAGGCCAGTAATTGCCTGCTTATATGTGTTACAGCCCCCAGTTAGTCCCTCGAGGGCAATGACTTTGTCTCGTTTGTCTTCACAACTCTAGAACCTAGAACAGCGCCTGGCACACAAGCAATGCCCTTTAAACACTGTAGCCACTCCGTGCAATCTGTGTTTGTTGAATGAATAAATGAATGACTGAATGTACAAACTAACAGACAATTCTCTTATGTGCTAGCTGTGGATGGCACCCCTGGATAGGGTCTGGGTTCTGGGAGCTGGGGACATTGGAGGTTTTGTGGAAATTTTGAGTGGCAGTTCCTATATCCACCATGGGAGTGGAGAGATGATCCGCCATGCAGAACCATGTCACAGTGTTGGGTTTTTTCACACTTTGATGTTGAGAGGTCAGAAAGGACTATGACCATGGCCAGTGTGTGTATGAGGGCTGGGAGGCATTAGGTGGAGAGATGGTGGGAGGGAGGAAGTGCTCTGCTCAAGAGAAAAAAAATTGAAAACACAAAGGGACAATCTGAAGAAAAGACATTGGAGAAATAGACGCAGAGCTGAAGATCCAGGGAGAAAAATGGGAAAGTAGTGTAGGAAGCCATGTCAGAGGGTCTAATGCTGGTGCTGTCACAGAGACCCGTGAGAGCCTGCTTCCTACAGAGCTCAGACAAAGCCGAGAGGGGTATGGACTGCGTGGGGCGGGGCCCTGGTGTGGCTCTGGAACCCAGCACAGGACGGACGCTGCTCCCTGCAGGAGGACAGGGCCCGCAGGAGCCGTGGCCTCTGGCTTGCTACGCCTAAGAACTTTTTGACCCAGTTGGCCATAACTGGGGATATGGGGTGCGGGGAAGAAAAAGTGAAGAGCAAGGGAAGGGAATGGGCAAGCCATAGTTACAATGAAGGAAGAACGTGTGGTGTCTTGCTAAAAGGCAGGAGAGGAGAACGGCACCAAGGACTGTGGTCTGGGGGACAGGCTCTCCGAGAAAGCAGAAATGCCTGAGCTTTGAAATGTGCAATGAGTTAGGCGAGGACCCGCGAGGGCAAAAGCATCCCAGAGAAAAACAGGGTGAAACAGAAGAAGCGGAAATAATGAAAATTGGCGAGTGTTGAGTTTTTAAGAAATTGATACGGGATGTTCAGTGGAAACTGTTGCTTTGGCTTTGGGGATAAGAGAACTGTAAATATGGAGATAATATGTCAATACCATTTATAACTTGAAAAATCTGGAAGGCTCAGATGAGATAATCTTTCTGAGGGTGCTTTGACAAGTATGAAGGAAGATATTTGCAGCTGAGAGGAAAGGACACTGGGTGTGTAATCTGAAAACTAGAGTTGAGAGCCGGCTCTGCCCCGGACAGCAAGGACAAGCCACTGGTCCTCTCATTTGCCTCTGTGTCCTCAGCCCGGAAAGTGGCAGTAATGCCCTTTCACACAACGGCCATGAGGCGCTGCTTTCATTTCCTATGGCTGCCACAACAAAGTACCACAAACTGGGTGGCTTAAAACAACAGAAATCTATTCTCTCAGTTCTGGAGGCCAGAAGTCCAAAATCAAGGTGTCCCCAGGGCCACACTCCCTCCTGAGGCTCTAGGAGGGCATCCTTCCTTGCCTCTTTCAGCTTCTGGTGGCCCCAAGGGGTCCGCAGCTTGTGGCTACAGTGCTCTAACCTCTGCTCGTCCTCACATGGCTTTCTCCCTGTGTCTCTGTGTGTCCTCTCCTCTTCTTATATGGACACCAGCCATTGGATTTAGGGAGCACCCTAAATCCAGGATGATCTCCTCTAGAGACCCCTAACTAATTACATCTGCAAAGACCCTATTTCCAAATAATGCCACATTCTGGAGTCCCAAGTGGACACGGATTTGTGGTGGACACTGCTCAATCCACCACAGGGTCCAAACAGCAATGAAGCAAGAACACCAAATATATGTAAAATATTTCCCACATTCTTCTTTTTCTTCTTGTCCCTAAAAGGCCACTCTCCTTATAGTGCCTCTTCACGCTCCTCTAACGGCTGCCATTGCCCAGAGGATAAAATCCAGTCTCCCAGGTCAGCACTGGCCACTTTTCTCAGTCTCTGTTGCTGGCGTTTCCCACCCTCCCCATGACCTCCACCCTGTGTTCCCCGTCGACTGACTCCCGCTTAACCTTTACGACCCAGTGGAAACCCCTTCAAGAAGCTTTCTCAAAGGCCCTGAAGGTCAATTCTTCCTGCCCTGAACGCCTTTGGCAGATAGTGTTTCCTTTCACGCGGCAGTTGATCAGCTGTTCAGACTCCCTTTGTTATTTGCCTTTTTATGAATTTAAGCCTTTTCTTCTGCACCAGCCAAGTTGAAGACTGGGAAAGTGTCTTTCTCTAGTTTCTTTTTCTAGAACCTAGTTCTGTGCCTGGCACAATCCAGGTCCTCAGTAACTGTTACCACATTACTTATTTCCCACTGCACCAACTCTGTTCCTGCCAAAATTTCTTCTCTTTCACCTCACGCACGGCTGCCTTTCCTGGTCACCTCGGTCCAGGGAGATGCCTTTCTCCTCTGAGCTCCTGGAGCATCTAGCATCTATCACCTTGTTCGGATCCATTGTGTGTTCATCTGATGGTCATTCATTCACTCATTCATTCAGTTTCATGAAGTGCTAATTCTGCTTGGCTGTGCTGGGCTCCAGGCTCCAACCTGTAAGGCTGTCTCATCCTCCCATTCGGAGGGCAAGCAAACTTTCTCATCCTTCTTTCTTCTCCTGACAGGACCTAACACAGTTCTTCAAGTGTTATACATGCTCAATTTGACAGTTCAATTCAAATTGCTGTAGCTAATTCTTAAAGGATGATGCCGAATGAGGGACTAAATGTGCTATGAACTTAAATGAGGCACTCAAACCCCTCTGAGAAGGCGCCACAAGAGAACCAGGTCCTGAGCTCTGTTGCCAAGTCCAGATGGAGGATGAGCCAGGCTTTGAGAAGCGGCTCCCCTGTACCTTCCTCATTTGCAGTCGGGAGAATGCAGAGGGTGGGGCTCTGCCTTCTGCATTCACCACCGTGGTGACTCTGCTGTTGCACCATGGCCTCTGGACAACCACCCGAGTAGTCTTTCAGGGACCAGAGGGAAGCTGGAATTTGTTATTCCAATCAGGACTGTCTGAGAATGCAGGCAAGGTCGCGAACTGGGGACAAACGCACAGTGGTACGGCCGAGGCAGAACCCTACTGTGCGGTGCATTACGCTGTGCGATAAGGCAGGATCAGAACGCAGACCGCACCCCTCCCTCCAATTCAGCACAAAGGCCCATTGGCCTCTTCTCCTGCACCAGCCAGAAGGCAGGATCTACAGCCCCCTCCCCTGCGCCGGGGGGCATGGGGTGGGCAAATAACAAGCGGCACTGGTTCCAGGTGCTTCTCTGACCTGAGCATCTGCGATGCCCTGGGTGGGGACGGTGCTGCCAGGGGCTCTCAGTGGAGGGGAGTCACTCACCAGCATTGTTCTGCTGCTTCGTGTTTTTGATGTAGGCGGAGAACTTGGAGAAGATGTCGATGCCTGCTGTGTTGGATTCCCGATGTTTTGCAGCCAGTCTGGGGTACCTGGAATGAAATACACAGTGTTCTAGGAGCAGTGAGAGCTTGGAGCTCCTTTAAGGGAGAGCCTGTTCCCATCACGATGAGCAACACTCCTGTTTATAAGTGGATCTGCTAAACTTTTTGGATTTTTACAGCCATCCTATAGGGACAGTGGGCCTTCTCAGCCCTAGTTCACTGAAAGAGGAACAGAGGCCAGTGAGGTGAGGAGAGCTGTCTAGGGGGACACAGTCTGTGGGCAGGGAACCAGAACACCATTCAGAGGGCCCAGGATGTGTCCTCTTCCTGGGACCACCAACAGGGATGCACCAATAAAAATGCTCTAATCAAAATTCGGAACGAGCTTGCCTCTATATCCATGGGGTCCCTGACATTTCCGCTACCCACATGAAAATAACTATCCACTGCCAGGCCTGCAATTATAATCCTAGCTGCATGCAGCTAATTCTGGGAGCAAGGAGATGCTAGGCACTTTGGCATGGAGGCCTTGAAACCATTTCTCAAAAGGAAGGGTACCCACAGTCCTCTTCTAAAATGTCCTTCGTACATGTCTTATTTGTGTGCAGTAATATGATGTGGAAACTACCAGGCTCCCTCAGCAGGATAAGTGTTTCCAATTGCTTTATTTCCAGGCGTAGAGATAGTTTTTCAAGGATCCAGCCCCCTCCTTTGCACAGTCTTTCATTTTGAAGCCAGAAGAATATACGGGGCAGTCTGGGGTTAGGACTCTTTCTATTGGTCCTAAGACGGAATGAGGTAAACTTGCTTGTGTGGGAATCCATGGCTTTGACCCCATTAGCACCATCAAAATGAGCAATTCTAATTTTCAAAAAATATTATCTCACAAATATTTTATGTGTATGGCCAGGCAAGGGTGGGAGGAGATGGGGGACAGTTGCTTGGTTACCATTATTATCAATTACATGGTGAATAGTTTGTGATCTCTGGGTGAATAGTTGTAGACTGTGAGCTGTTTGGTTCCTTTATGTTTAAAAAACAAAAGACCTTTTTTCGTTTAATGTTTTAAATAATTTGAACCAAAAAGTCTTTTTTGTGTGTGTGTGAGGAAGATCAGCCTTGTGCTAACATCTGCCAATCCTCCTCTCTTTTTGCTGAGGAAGACTGGCCTTGGGCTAACACCGGTACCCATCTTCCTCCACTTTATATGGGATGCTGCCACAGCATGGCTTACCAAGCTGTGCATCAGTGCCCACCTGGGGTTCCGAACCGGTGAACCCTGGGCCATGGTAGCGGAGCGCGCGCACTTCACTGCTTTCGCCACCCGGCCGGCCCCTTGAACCAAAAAGTCTTTAAAAATTATTTGTTGTTCTTTCATTTTCATGCTCCTGCTCATTAGTTAGGACCGTCCACTCTTGGGCCATGTTACGTGGATGTTTAATTTCAGATTCTGCCATTGGACGAGTCCTCAGAACATCACTGGGTCCAGCCCTCTGCCATCAGGTAGACACGGAAGGCATTATCCTCCCCATTCTACAGGGAAAGCAATTGAAGATCAGAGAGTTAGATGACTATTGAAGGGCCCGTGGATAATAAATAGTGGAGAGACCGTGAGAACCTGGTTTCCCACCTATTCTTCCTACTGGATCACACCATTTCTCTGATACCAGCGAAAGCTAACCTGTATTGAGTGCCTACTATTACCAAGTGCTGTTCTAGCCCCTTTCCACGTATTGGTCATTTACTCCTCACAGTTCTACTGGTACTGTTCTTAGCCTTATTTCCCACATGAGCAAAATGAGGCATGGAGAAGTTAAGCAATTTGATTAAGGGGATGTGGCTGGGTGGCAGAGCCAGGATTCCAACCCAGGCAGTTTCACTTTGGAAGCCCAGCTGTTAAGTTCCTTGTCCTGTGGCCGCTGGACTCTGCTGTTTACCCTCAGGGCCCCAAAGCCCTCACTGGAGCTTGGCTGAGCGCCATGGGTGAACTCTCTCCATCCACCAGGAGAAGGCGCTCTGCATGGGTCCTGCATATGCATGCCTTCCTGAGTATAGGGGGAATTACCAAATTCATCTGCTCTGACTGGAGGCACAAAGCAAGGTTTCCTGCAAGGTGCTAGGTAATCTGACAAGACATGGGAATTTAGGATCATCCTTCCCTATTTTGGCCTTCTCACACAGAATCTGGCATGCTCTTAGAATTGACGGCCTTAAATTATTATTAATATATACCAAGTACTCTTTGTTTTTGCTTGATAAGGTAACAATGTAAAGAAAGAATGACCTAGAAAATGCATTTTCTTTTGGGTTTGTTGGGGTTTTTTGCTTTCTGCCATCATTTGATCAGACTTCTAGTAGTCTGACCGTTTCTTCATGATCAACGTGGGCCAAACATGAGTGGGTGGTACCAAATCCAAGATGAATGACAAAGAGCTGTGGGTTCATGGAAACCATGGTAGTGCCTCCTGTTTTCTAAGCACTATGAGTCATTGAGACTTTACTTTAGCACAATGTCCCATTTGAAGTTTGTCCTTTTGGGAAGTGTGTCTTCAAATATGAATCGCACAGATTTCGGTAACCAGATTTGGGGAGGCTATGTACAGGATGTTAAGTATGTTTATTTTAGCTCTATTTTTACACTATATTTTAAATATGCAAATAAGTGGGCTACAGAGTACATTCTGTTTCTCCAAAAGGCTAGCAAAGAGTGTTTCATTCACAGAAGCATCTTTGAAATAAGACTGTGATGTGGTCTGGTGACAATCAAAGAGATGGTGAATTTGTCTAACTCAGGAGCTAGCAAACTACAGCCCATGGGCTAAATTTAGTCCAACATCTGTTTATGTACCTCCCATGAACTGAGAATCATTTTTGCATTTTTAAATGATTAGCAAAAATCAAACGAAGGATATTATCTTGTGACGTGAAAATAATATGAAATTCAAATTTCAGTATTCATAAATAAAATTTTATTGGAACACAGCCACAGCCATTCACTTACATATTGTCTATGGCTGCCTTCGCTCTACAAGAGCAGAGCTGTGACAGAGACTTGATGGCCCACAAAGCCAAAAATACTTACTATCTGGCTCTTTACAGAAAAGTTTGCCGATCCCTGTTCTAGCTAATGAAAATTTCTCTCCACTCTGTTTTTAAGATATCTTATTTCAAATGCATTCATCTTAGACATGCACTTAAGCTTCATTCTGGGAACTAAAACAGTTGGCCTCTCATCAAAAAAAAATTTTTTTGCAAATAGTAGCCAAAAAAAAAAAAATACAATTGCAGATGGAAGTGCCCTGGCTTCTCATCCACTGGCCAAAGGCTACCTAGCCCTGAATGAAAAGACCCCATGCAGTTAAACCAGCATGCAGTAAGCACCTACCAGGGGCCTGACCCTGTCCCAGTGTTGGGAATACACTGGAGAAAAAGACAGTCCTCCTGTCCTCATGGCATGACCTTTGCTGATCCCAGGGGCTTACCTGGAGCTTGAGTGTTGACCCTCCTTTTTCTCATGAGCTGAAAAGTGGAAGGACTTCCCTTCTGTCCCTTCTCCATTACTCCTGCTTCCTAACCTCACCACAACGCTCACTCGAGAAGCAGGTTAATGCTTCTGACTTGTCTGATCCTTGACAGTGTGCTTGCCTTGCCTTGTCTCTGCTACTTAAGCAAATGATCCTTGGAGGTGGAGACGGTCTGGCTTATCCATTAAAAGACATCCATTGGGATCTGTAGTTTGAAGACCTAAACTCAACAATTGTCTGTACAATTACATCTGGGAGACAGTCACAAAAGAGGCACTGACCTCTCTTAACTCTTCAAGCTGCCATTTAATGAGATCTTCTTACTCTATATCAGGGACTAAGCGAAGTAGTATTATCTCCTATGATAGTCCCTTGAGATCAACATCATGGGCATCGCTTTGTAGATGTGAGAATTAAAATTAGAGAGGTTTTAAGCAGTTTATCTGTAGCAGAGACCACTCATGCTCACTAAAGGTCCATGTGCTTCTCTGCATTTCCCAGCTTCTCTGTCAGGTTGGGGTCATGTGACTGGATTCTGACCAATAGGATGGGAGGAAAAGCGATGTAACCATTCACAGCCTGGACCTTAAAAACATTTTGTGCCATCTTTCTTCTCTCTCTTTCCCTGCCGAGGGAGAGTTGGAGGAAATGTATTCCCAAAGCTACAAGATGGAAGAGTGCCACACTACCCGATCGGACTTTGTGTGAGCGAGAAATAACCCCATATTCACTTAAGCTACTGAGATTTTGTTGCTAACTCGTTACTCCAGTGTAGCACAACCTAGTGGTACAAATAAAAACCCAAGTCATTCTGACTCCAAAGTCCATCGTCTCAGCCACCATGCCATCCTGGTACTGGTACTGAGGCTGTTTCTCCACCTCCCAGAGAGTTAAAAGAACATTCTTCTTTTTTGCTATTGTGAGATATTTCTTAAAATAATGAATTCAAAGTGTCTTCCAATTCTGGCAGTGTTCTGAACCCTGTTCATACTCAATACTTGCTTGCTAGTTGACTGACTAAATGACACGCCAGGTAACCAGACTTCATCAGATTACCCCCCCCCCCACAAATGTTTATCACAGCATCTACGCACTAGGATTATTTTAAACAACAACCAGCTCTGGTAAAGCACTTTGAAAAGCTCATGGAATCATAGAAGTTCTGCTGAAAGGCATCTTAGAGACTATGTAGTTTCACTCCCTCATTTTAGACATGAGGAAATGGGGAGGGTCTGGGAGGGAGAGATCCTTGCCCAAGGTCATACAACAAACACTGTTGAAAAGTGTCCAGAGTTTGGTCTCCCCACTCTCAGTTCTGGATCTTGCTAATTCTGGCCATTCTGCAGAGATGAAAGGTTAGAACCAGCGTGTCTCAACAATAATCCCAAAGATTATCCCACAGCTTCCCTGTTGAGCGTTAACTGGGTCAGTCCAAAGAAAGGGATGGCAGTTAGTCTCATTAAGAAGCTACTTGAGACTTCCTGGATTCCTCATTTTGACACAAAATGCTTTATGGGATCAAATGTGAGTTTTTAAAAAGTTGTTGGAGTGTTTGCGTGTGGTTTTTTCCTTTAAAAATAAAGCTAAGGGGAAAAAGACTCCCACAATTTCTTGGCTCCTGGCAGCTTTTACAACCAGCAGTGTGATGAGAAACATATGGCTGACCAGCGCTCAGTGAACAGTTGTGGGGGGTTTGCTGCCCCCTAGAGAACCAGAAGGTCAGGCTGCACTCCTCCAGGGGTCTCAGGACACGGGCCACCGACCTCCCAGCTCCTCGAGTCAGCGGGAAGCTGGCCGAGGCTGGTAGCTTGTTGTGGGCAGAACAGCAGGTCTCCCTTTATGGGGCTGAGGCACTGGCTTGGTGACATTTACTGCGAGGTGATTGTGGCACCTGCCCCCGTCTGACCCATAAAAAGGCATCTAAGGGACATTCCTGGGGGCTCTGGAATAGTTGAGGGTCTTACCACTAGGGCCCCCACCTCGGTGGCCTTCTGGAGTTGTGCATTTTAATAGTTTTGAGGTTCTGCTACCTGGGCGTGGTGAGTCATTGCATCACTGATGTGGCAGGAATGCACTTAGTAAAATCTCCTGCACACAACTGTAGCCCAGAAAAGGACCCAGACCAGAGGAAGCAGAGCTCAGGACAGGTAATGTGGGTGGACAGGGAAGAGAGAAGGTGTGTCCGCATCCAATACTGCTTAGCTCTATTTGCATCATGGAAATTTTTCAGAAGCTGATGAAATGATGAATCTGATGATGGCCCTCCTCTGGAAGAATGTACCTGTACATGTGGGGCATACAGTTTTGGGGGTCTCATGGATCCCTTTGGTCCCAATATGGACATAGCTTTGAGACCCCTGAGTAAGAGAAACAGCCCAGGAAAGGCACAGCTGGACTGGAGATGGAGGGGGCCTGGCTAAGATGGGCTCGAAGAATCAGAGAACAGGAAGGGTTCTTGGGTCATCCTTTCACAAAGGAGGGAACTGAGGCCGAGCACAGAGAAGGGACTGGTTCAAGGGGTCACAGCACATCACTGGCAGAACTAGCAGCGGACTCCAGGCCTCCAGGCCTCAGCCCAGCCCTGCACGCCTCCATCCACCAAGTGGGCAAAGGACCAAGTGGGACACTGCTCCTCGCTGCTTCAGTCTTCCATTCCTCAATGGCCTTGACGGGAACAGTCACTCCTGAGTTCGGGTATTACCTTTGAAAGGGAAAACAACTTCACCGAGGACTTTCTCCTCTGGGTCTCCCGGGCAAAGTCTAAACTCTATTCAGTTATTGAAAACAGCATTTATTTTGTCCTGTGGGATTTCAAACCAGCACCAGCAATGAGCTCGAGCCCCACGGGAGGGTGATGGAGCCTGAGCCCGCTTGGGAATCTCCTCACTTTTAGCAAAGTGGCTGGCTGGTGTCCTGTTCAGAGCTGTGCGTAGCTGAGCTGGGTGTTATGGGTGGGGCTGCCAGCTGATTTAATTAACGCGTTTATGTCAAGTCTACACTCAGCTGCTTCCAACGAGCTTGCGGTGGCTTTCCACTCTTAGTGTGAAAATAAACTCTCCTAATGTGGATGGCACAGAATAATTTTTAGGAGAAATGTATAAATGTTCAAGTCTTAATCAGAGCACAACAGGTGGTTTTAACTTGACAGTGATTGGTTACATGTGTGACCTTGGCAAGTTACTCAAGGGATCCATGCCTCGGTTTCCCCAACTAAAATGAGGATTATGACAGCACCTGTCTCCAAGGGCACACAAAGTGAGGGGATGTAAGTGTTGACAATAAATAAAACTTTAAAATAAATGCAAAATGGTGGTTTTTAGTACTCAAGTCCCACTTATTTTACTTACTGTTGTGAATCCTTCCTACCCCGCCTCCCGCTTCACAGCCCTCTGGTCTGTGTGGCCTGGACTGTCACCAAGCGGCTCCTCCTCACTCATTTGCCCACCTCCAGCTCTTCCGCTCTCTGCCTTCCTCATCTTCCCCCACCCCTTAACGTAAGCCTGAAAACTGATTCTCCATCACCTTTGTGTAAAACTCTTCAGTGGCTATCCCAGGGGAGAAAGCCCGTGCATACCTTACTCTATATGTAATATTATTTTTCTAGTTTTTAAAAAGATTTGTGATTATTTTAATCCCCGATTACAATATAGTATAAAAACCAAGTCTAGTTTCCAGTAACATTTAGAGTTCATCTCTCTTCTCTTTACTCCTACTTTCCACCAGGAGCAGCTTCTCTACCCAAGATGAACCCACAGCCCTCTGGTCTCCCCCCTCCCTGTACTTGTGCAGAGGAGGAGCTGCTGTCGTGTTTTCGTGTTTAATTATGGGCTCAGACCAGACCCGGTCAGATTCGTGACTGTTATTCATACCTCGGTGTGGTTTTAAGTTGTGGGGTTACCTCTCTCCTGGCTTATTTTCATATTGTCAGCCTTTCGGCTCTCGTTCTGAAACGAAGGAGCCGTTGCTCTCACTTGGGGGTCTTTCAGGCAAAGTGAAAGGGAGGAGGACTTCTTTAGGTGCCAGGGGTGCTAACCTCCCCAGTGCTGTTTAGGAGGGAGCGATGACTCCACTTTGCAGAGGATCTACCCTTGGAGTTGGACTCTGTGGAGCAGTTTGAGATTGGGGGTGAGCCCCTTGGAGGTGGGGAGGGGCGTCCAGATTCTGAAAAGAGAGTCCTCCGCTCTGGGTTGGTGAGGCTCCTTGGGAAATCTGCCTCCACAAAGTAAACTTTTGCTTTTCTAGTTCCCACAAGGACCCCTTCCTGTCATCAGCTCCAGAAATAAGCAGCCCATTACTTTGCAGGGATCAAAGTCTCCTCCAGGAACTCCTCGATCTTGTTGACATCGGTCTTCACGTCCCCGTTGAAGGTCAGGAAGGGCGGGTGGGTGCCAGGGGCCAGGTTGTGCAGGTCGGCTGGCTTTCTGTAGAGAGAGCGAGATTCAGGAGGCGGCTTACCCCAGGGCCTTCCCGTTCCGGGAAACCTGGGACTTATCGTAAATTGGACTCCCTGCGCTGTCCAACAAGCCTGTCGGCAAAAACAGACTTACGATGTGGAGTGTAGGCAGGGGAGGTTGGAGAAGATTCTGAAGGGATGCGATATGACACAGAAAGTCTGTCTGGTGGAAGTCAGTGAGACAGAAGCAAGTCAAAAGATGCAGGAGTACAGCAGTATTGAAAAAGCGAGAGCAATCACAGTTGACTATCTAAATCAGTACCAAGCTTTCAAGACCCGGGGCAGAGGCTTACCTTTGATTTCAAAAGTGCCTTCACCAATTAGCTTAACAAAAACGCACTAGACGGAATTCCAAACTTTAAATATTAGTGAATTCAATCGCGCTTTTATACTAAGAAATATCTTCTGTATTGTTAAGGGTCTGTGCAAGAGGGAGCAAAGTGACCTTGTGTTTGACATGGGGCCCTCTTCACGCCCAAGGGTGCGCTTCTGTGCTTCCACCACCTGGCCGGAACTCAAGAGCAGGATGGAGCAAAGCGAGGGGAGGAAAGGTTGGCAGTTAGGGGAACTGGGGAGGGAGAAGGTTGCACTGAGAAAAGCGTAAGGAAGAGAAGGAATAGTGATGGAGACTTCCCCGGGCAGGGCTGGAACATCAGAGTCACCCAGAAGGCTCTCTCTGAGAAGGCAACACTTCTCGTGGGGGTCAGGGGTGGAACACATCAGATGGAGGAACTGCAAAAAAAGGAAACAACGGGAGAAGGGGAGTCTGTCATGAAACAAATTCCTGGCATGATCAGTTAGGGAGGGGAAGAGAAGAATTTCAATTACGTGCTCCTCCCATACCCTTCCCCAAACACACACACTCTCCAGTGCCTTCCGTGGTACTTGAAACTCCTTAGACAATCGAGACCGAAAGTATTTTTAAAATCTAATTGACTTAGTCCCTTTGTTTACTTTGTGCGTGTCCCTCATTTCAGACAATGAAAGGACATTCTTTACCTTCTCCTCCTGTTTTTAGCTGACACAAGGCAGCAATGTTTGGGTTCCCAGCTGGGAAGGGCAAGCTATACTGATTTTATTTTTCAGCAATTACCTCTCTGTGGCTTAAAGATAGAGAAATGAGGTTTTTTCCTGTGACTTGAGAGAACAATAGCCTCTGGAGGGTGGCACCCTTGGGAAGTACTGCCTACGGCTGCTGAAGCTCGGCGGGACATTGCCAATGGGATGCTGGTCTGTTGCCCCCCTCTCTCTTTGTTGACCCCCTTCAGCATTTATGGTTGAAATTATATAATTAGCGTTTAACTACATAGTGCCAAGTCTAACTTATGAACTATTTAATGTAGATCAGTCCTCTTTCCTGGACTGGATTGCCAGCTCCATGAGGGCAGGGAGGATGCTCAGAATATCCAACATGTGTGGGGTTCTTGCTAAGAGCCAGAGACACTACTGAACGCAAATGCTTTCCATGGCCTGCCTCACTGAATCCTCATGAGAATGCTATAAACAAGGCACTACTTTTATGTCCTTTGTACAGATGAGGAAACTGAGGCTCAGAAAAGTGAAGTAACTTGGTCAAGGTCACTCAGCCAATTAACAGGGGTGGGGCCAGGATAAGAAATCCATTTTCTTAGAAACGGTTAAACTTCATCATATCATACATTTAAAAAAAAAATTCCTTAACTCTTTATTACATATGTAAAATACATATTATATATATTTTATAAATATGTATATCTTATTAACTATACATATTATATATTTTTTTCTTTTTTCTTTATTTTTGCAGTAAGAAAGTTTCCTTATCTGTAAAACTGGAGTTGTGAGACTTGCCTGGCTCCCCTCAAAGGGTGTTGGCAGGATCAGATGTGATAACAGATAGGAAAGAGCAACATAAACATCTGAAGAATGCTGGGCTGGCTTTCTCTCTCATGCTGATCTCCAGCCAAACACACAAGTCCACTTTCACAGACTATAATCCAAAAACCTCCTCTTCTCCATTGAAAGAAGCTATTCCTTCAAATCATATGACAGGCTGCTCTCTTGAGCTGTCACAGACAATAATTGCCTAGCGGATGCATGTTCCTTTATTTGACAGATATTAGCTGGGGGTCTAAAGGAGTTAGCTGCTATGGCGGACACAAAGAAACCTAAAACATGATCCCAGCCTGTCCTTGAGGGATTTAAGGTCTCAGCTGAAAGACAAAACAAATTCCATAACTGATGTGTTCTGAAGAGCGTGGTATGTGAACCAAGGAGACCAGGTTTGAGTAGTCGGGCACTTTGGGCAAGTCCTTTAAATGCGTCTGTCTCGGTTTCCTTGTGTAAAATGAAGAAATAAGATCTCCTTCACAGGATTCTACGTTATGTGATTTTTTACGGGAAAGCACTCACCAGTTGTAAAGCGTTGAGATTGTAGATACCATAACCTGGTGAAATGCTACATGATGATGCAAGGCAACATGGACGATAGGTGCTGGGTGAGTCTGGAGGGAAGCTGGAGTGATAGGGTGCTCCTGAGAGTGGTGTCAGGGGAGGAAGACTTCCCGGTGGGGGGTGGCTGGGTGCAATCTTTCCCTCAGGAAGGCAGGGAGAGCCTCTGTGAGACAGAAGAAGCATCCTAGCCCAGGGCTGGAGGCTAGAGGGAACAAGGATAGCAGAAGGTGGTCCAGCCTGACAGAGCCACGTGGATCGGTCATGGCGAGAGGCATTGGGAGATAATGTTGCGAGGAACCAAGGAAAAGACAAAGCATCAGAGGAGGGCTTCAGATGCATTTAATCCACAGGCAATGGGAAGTATCATAAGGTTTTCTGAGTAGGGGGAGCCACATGATTATTTTAGGAAGAATAACCTTACGATAACATAAAGGATGGATCAGAGAGAAAGAGACAGAGACCTGGAAGGATGAAGACCAGTTTGAAGAACAAAGAAACAGTCCGGCTGGCAGCAGTGGGACCTGAACCAGGTGTAGGCTTTGAGACTGGACAAGAGAGCTTGGAGGTAAGAGCTAGCACAATGGGAGAATGCCCCAGACTTGGTGACTGATTGACGATGGAGGTGGCAAGAGAAGGGAGCTGGAAATGTTTCGGTGCCTAGAAAAGGGAAAAGCAAAGGAATTCAGGAGGGGAGCTGAACTCAAAGGAAAAATCACAGATACAATTTCCAACATACACATTTTAAAATGATAATAGAAAATGCGTGTGGAGATATCTAGAAAATAGCAGATTTCTGGGTACAGAAAACTTTACATGAAGGTGACAGGGAGAATATGCTAAGCTCACCAGGGAGGAAAGTAGAGGCAAAGGATAAACACTCAGAGCGTGAGCCTGGAGCTATTCCACATTTAAAGGAAGGTGGGAGAGAGAAAGAGAACGCAAGCCTGAGAGTGTGGCTCCTGATGTGAATGATGCCTGGTATTTTTCTCAGCATTGAAGCTGCACTGTTACTCTCCATCCCGGCCTATAATCCAGATCACCCACCCTAAGGAATACTGAAGATGGGAACAAAGCAGGGGAAGTGGTCTGGATCCCAACTCCCTGGAAACTCAGACTCTCACACCTGAAGTCCTGCTTGGGTCCCCCCGGAGGGGGCGCCAGTGCTACCAGAATGGTGAACTCTTGCATTTTTAGATGTCCCTGCCCAGCTCCATGCCAGACACTCTTAGCTGCAGATCCGTTGTCCGTTCCCCCTTCTTCTTTGCTAATCAAACTTTGCTAATCAGGACCTCGAAAGGCTCGGGCCCAAGTGAGACACTTGCTTCTGCAGCCTCCCTGGTAACTGGAGGTCTGGCCAGTGAGGTGTGAGCGGGAGGCTGCTGGGAGCCACGGGAAGGCTTTCTCCTCTCACAGAAGGTTCTCAGTTTCTGCAGCTAAACATATTCCTCGTTGATACAGCATCCTTTACCTTTTCAGATCCACAGTGGTGACATTGAACACGACTCCTTTCAGCCAGAGGATCATAAAGAGGCGCTGAGAGAAGGGACAGTTGCCGATGCTTTCCCCATCGATTCCAGCCTAGAAAGGAGAGACCGAGAGTCCTGAGTTGGCACATGCATATTAGCAAGAAAGAATATAGGATCATAACACCCAAACACTGGTCTGAGGAGAACTGACTAAATCCGTGTCCCAGCTCATATTATTCATCATTGTCTTCCTAACGTCTACGCAGGGCAATGCCTGGCACAGGGCAAGGGCTCAATAAATACATGCTGAACCAAATCTGAGTTTCCAGCATGGCAATTATGTAGAATCCTTACTTTCTGAAACCATAGAACCCTAGTATCTCAGGGTAAAAAGAGACCTGCAACATCACATAGTCTGTTACAAATCATGTTGAACTGCCAACTTCTACACCCCCAAGTAATCATCTAGTCTATGCTTGTCTCCACTCGCCAGTAATTTATGTCTCTCAAAGCAGTCCATTCTGAGGATAGTTCTAACAATTAGAAATGCTTTTCTTTGGCTATACCTAGCCAAAATACATTCCTCTGTAGTTTACCCTCTTCTATCCTTTGGTCTTTGCTCCATGAGGATGTCATAAGTACAGATCTTCAGACTTTGACCCCATCTCCCTATATCTAGACTAGTCAGCAAGCTCAAGATGTTAATCAATACCCCACTTAGTGCTGACTAGTACTTGACCTTCAGTGTCAATAAACCATTCATTTGTTAAGTTATCCTTTTACTCAACAAATACATATTGACTATCAATTACGGGCAAGGCGCTGGAGAAAATTACACAGGAGATTAAAAAATGGGTTCACTCAGGGAGCTTATGGCCTTCTGTGGGGTGGCCTGGGGCCAAGACAGGAGCACATATGTAACAACAGCAGATAACATGATTGAGTGCTGGCACACTTCTGCTCAGTATCTTTCCCCTTCTCAGTACCCTTCTCAGAACAGTATTTTTTTTTTTTTTATTGCCTGAAAGGCAAGTCTACCTTTACTTCTGAGTGGGCTGCAGAGACTTGAATTCTACAAAGAATTCATTTTCAGCAAACACACAAACAAACAAAATGGTGGAGTAAGTGATCTCTGTATAATTTATTTCCACTGAGGAGTTTACTGGCCCTGATCCGGTTCGTAGAGGAAGAAATCACCCACTCGCTCTAGTTGGCTGTTGGCTCCGCTGGAAACTGTAGCCCCCTCATCAGGTGGCCTGAGCACCAGGCTCCACAGACAAGGAGGCCCAGGGAGGGAATGCCCCCAGGCTTCCTTGCAAAGCTGCAAATATTCCAGCCAACATTCTGGAAGGGGGGCTTGCTAAGATTTGTTTTTTTTGAAAGAGGAGGACAAAAATGCACTCCCAAAGCTTAGCACATTATTTTCCCCCTTGAGGTTTGTTTTGCTGTGGCGTTGGGATGGGGAGGCAGAGGGGCCTTCTTTCATACAGGAGACCCTCATTGTGCGCTTATTTCTACCTTGCAATTCACCCCCAGCAGGGGCTCAGGTTCATAATGGAAAACTGGCGCCTTTGACGGGGCTGGTTGTAGGTAATTGCTATGAAATTACAGTTATTTTACCTCTCTCTTAGCTACACCAAGAGCCCCATCCCTATTCAGTTCTCACTTTCCCTCAATGCTGGAAAGAGACCCACCCCTGAGTAGTTGAGACGCCATGGGCTCTGTTATATAAAATCTGAAAGGTGGGAGGGCACAATGTGGGCGCCACCCCTGCCTGCAGAGCTACAGGTACTGATAAAGCCACACTCAGCCAGGCAACTATTAATGTAATAATAGCTTGTGCTGACTTGAGTCTACGATGCCAGTTCCCTACGACCTTCCTGAAAAGGACTCACTTGACAGGCACCTGGTTCTTGGTCCTTTAAGACATTCTGACAAAGGACTTTTCCCCAGGGGCCGCTTACAATGTAAGTGACAAGTGGAGAATTGAAAAAAAAACAACAAAAAAATCAAAAGCTACATCCACATACCATCGTCTGTTTTACCTCTAGTGGTGGTGGGTGGGGAGGGATAAGGGAACTGAAGGAGGAACCAGCAAAATATTGGAATTCTTATCAGCTGGACAAAAAAAAATCAAATAATAGTAATGTTAACGATCACGAGTCATTGTTCTAAGTGCTTTACGTGTATTATTAACTCATTTATTGCTCATGTGAAACCCGTGTAGTGGGATATTATCACCCTTTTACAGATGTGGAAACTGAGGCACAGAGAGGGGAAATACCTGGCTAAGGGCCCCAGGATTGTACCCCGGTGATCGGGCCCCAGATCCAGAGCTCTTAACTGCCATGGCTGGAGTCCAACCTGAGGACCCAGACAGGTAACTTGGTCACACGAGGTCACAGAGCTGGAGGTGCTGGCGCTGGAATTGTCTGCACACATCCCACCTGTCAGTCCACGAGCACACAGCTGTGCCAGAGGGTAGACAGGGGTGGCTCTCATAGCTCCCACATTTCCATTATTGCCATAGATTATGATTCTAGGCCTAGTAACCAGAAATTGCCAAAGGACCAATACAAATAATATGTGAGGATTCTGTCATTCACCTCACTATCTTTGCATCTTTCTTTCAGCTTCCTCTTTTCTTTCATTGTTAAGAACACTGAACATGAGACCTATCCTCTTAAGAAATTTTTAAGTACAATACATTATTGTTGACTGTAGTCACAATGTATAGCAGATCTCTAGAACTTATTCATCCTGCTTACCTGAAACTTTATTCCCGTTGATTAGTAACTCCTCATTTCCCCTGCTCCCTGCCCCTGGCAACCACCATTCCACTCTTTGAGTCTGTGACTTTGGCTATTTCAGTTACCACATATAAGTGAAATCATGCAGTATTTGTCTTGCTGTGATTGACTTAATTCATTTAGCATAATGTCCTCGAGGTTCATCCATGTTGTCACATATTTCAGACTTTCGTTCTTTTTAAAGGCTGAATAGTATTCCATTGTGTGTATACACCACAGTTTCTTTATTCATTCATCTGTTGTTGGACATTTAGGCTGTTTCCATATCTTAGCTATTGTGAATATTGCTACAGTGAACATAAGAGTGCTAATATCTCTTCGAGATCCTGATTTCAGTTATTCTGAATAAATACCTATAAGTAGGGGCCGGCCTCGTGGCGTAGCAGTTAAGTGTGCATACTCCGCTGCTGGCGCCCGGGGTTTGGATCCCAGGTGCGCACCAACGCACCACTTGTCAAGCCATGCTGTAGGCGGCGTCCCACATAAAGTGGAGGAAGATCAGCACGGATGTTAGCTCAGGGCTGATCTTCCTCACAAAAATAAATAAATAAATAAATACCTATAAGTAGGGTTGATGGATCATACAGTCTTCTATTTTGAGTTTTTTGAGGAACCTCCATACTGTTTTTCCTGGTGGCTGCACCATTTTGTACTGCCGTCAACAGCGTACAAGGGCTCCAATTTCTCCATACCCTCGCCAACACTTGTCATTTGTTTTTTCCGTAATAACCATCCTGACAGGTGTGATGTGAGATCTCACTGTAGTTTTCATGTGCATTTCCCTGATGATTAGTGACGTTGAGAATTTTTTCATATATCTGTTGACCATTTGAATGTCTTCTTTGGAGAAATGTCTGTTCAAGTCCTTAGCCCATTTTTCAGTTGGGTTATTCGTTTCTTCACTATTGAGTTGTTCAGCTTCCTCTTTTCCTCTTTCACAGCGCACAAGTCCTGTGGCCCATAAAAATCGTTTGTTAAACTCAGGGGTTAAATGTGGTGAGCTTGAGGCAGCCACTTGAAACATCAACCAAGAAGAACTAGGTGGGGCTCAATGGGACCCCAGGCCCTGAAAAGTATGATGGAAAAATCCAGATGGCCTTTGGTCCAAAGGGGCTCTGAGCAACGGAGGCTGGGGATAGGCACAAAAGTGGTGGACCAAGTTGATAGTAATGTCCCCCTAAAATTCGTGTCCACCTGGAACCTGTGAGAGTGACTCTTATTTGGAAATAGGGTCTTTGCAGATGAAATCAAGTTAAGATGAGGTCATATTGGATTAGGGTGGGCCCTAAAAATGACTGGTGTCCTTATAAGAAGAGGGAAATTTGGACACCGACATACAGATGAGAAAGTTTAGAGATTGGAGTGACATGTCTACAAACCAAGGAACACCAAGGATTCCCAGCAAACACCAGAAGCTAGAAGAAACAAGGAAGGATTCTTCCCTAGAGATTTTGGAGAGCACATGGCCCTGCTGACACCTTGATTTCAAACTTCCATCCTCCAGAACCGTGAGAGAACAAATTTCTGTTGTTATAAACCACCCAGTTCATGGTAATTTGTCATGGCAGCCCCAGGAAACTAATGCAAGCAGGGAAGTGTCAAGAAGAAAATGGTGTACAGCTAATAGCAAACTTCCTGAGTTCACAGTTCTGCTCTGCCGTGGGCCTCGTGTGCAAGCACACAATTGCCAGCCAGATACAACCCCAAAGTACTTCCTGTTCCCTAGATATAGTAAATTTATTTACTATGTTATACTATACTATACTATACGCTATAAGGTATAATAAAACTTATAAAATATTATACAGTATATAACATTACATATAATAATGATAATAGCATAATGGAATTACAGAGGTTGCATGATTATACACTATATGTTATGTGCCAGGTAAGTCATATTATATGTTACAAGATATTGCCTTTCATGTAGTCTCTCCCTCTCTATGGTGAGCTTGGCTACTACAAAACAGGGGCCAGGTTTTCTTTTGCCTACAGCAGCAATGAGCACTGGTGCCTGAAACTTAGCTGATACTCAATGCTGGTTAGAACGGATGCATGTTGAGGGGAGGGTAATATTCCTCCCTTTCTGTGGCTTGAGTATCTCAAAATCCTGATGCTGGCACCCTGAAGAGCGTCCTGAGAAGAAAAGCTTGGGTTGTATAACACATTATAGCAGGAGATCGTGGTTCTAGACCAATCTCTGTCACTAAATCACCATGTGCCCTTGAGTAAGTCACCTCCCTTTCTTGGCCTCGATCATTGCACTTAAAACTTCCTGCAATTTTGTGAATTCAAGTGGCTAATGGAGATTTATTTAAGACAGCAGTTCTCAAACTTCTTGGTCTCAGAATCTTTATATCCCTTTAAAGATTGTTGAGGATCCCAAAGAGCTTTTGTTTGTGTGGATTATAGTTTCAATATTTACTGTATTATAAATTAAAGCTAAAAAATATTTTAAATATTTATTTACATATTTATTTAAATATTACAATAATGATAAACATATTACATGTTAATATAAATAATCTATTTTAATATAAAGGAAATATATAATTTTTCAAAAAAGAAATTTAGTAAGCAGAGTGGCATTGTTCCACATTTTTACAAACTCTTTAATGTCTGGCTTAATAGAAGTTGGCTTCTGCATTCGATCCTGTGCTATTTGGCTGAAGTATATGAAGAAAATCTGACCTCCAACAGATACATATCTTTTCAGATAATTGTGGGTATTTTTCTTTAATACCATACCGAAATTCAGTGGTGGTAGTTTCTTTTTTTCTTTTTTTTTTTTTTTTTTGTGAGGAGGACCAGCCCTGAGCCACATCCAGTGCCAATCCTCCTCTTTTTTGCTGAGGAAGACTGACCCTGGGCTAACATCCGTGCCCATCTTCCTCCACTTTATATGGGATGCTGCCACAGCATGGCTTGACAAGCGGTGCGTCGGTGTGCGCCCAGGATCCGAACTGGCGAACCCCGGGCCGCCGCAGCAGAGCGCGCGCACCCAACTGTTTGCACCACCTGGCCGGCCCCAGTGGTGGTAGTTTCTTAACGGTTAGTTGATAGGTGGAATTTGAAACCCCATCAATGAAGTTCTTCTGTTCCACTAAAACTCATTCGTCTTTCTTACGCTTTGAATGATCTTTTACCCATGAATGATTTTGTAACATCACAAATTCGTCACTTGGAAAACAGCACTTCACTGAGTAGTGCAGATCTTCCAAATGCTGATACATTTCATGACACAGTATCAAAATATCTCATTCAGTAATGTCACCACCAAGCTCATCAGAAAAGTTTAAGAGAAGCTGCCAAGCTCACGATGGCAGATACTTGTTTTCCAATATTCTTAGTTTTCTCTTGAAAGCTTGTATTTTGTCATTGGCAATAAATACCGTCCGTTGTTATCCTTGAAATGACAAGCTCATTTAATTTATTTTCCAGGAAAAGTCCGGCAAGAACCAAGTCTGAAAAACCATAGTTTGTCTGCCAGTTGCTCTTTCGAGTAGCAGCTGTGTTCTGGAGGAGAAGCGGCTGGTTCGGCTCACAACTCAATCACACAAAACCTTTCTGGAGACAACCATTGTATGCTGGAATGCAGCTGAAGAGCTTCGTGTGCATTTTTCACTTCATCAGCCAGAATGTTTAAAAGACATTACTCAAAGGTTGAGATTTAATTACATTAGATAATTTTTACTGCTTCATCAAGGACATTCATAAATGAGACGGGCTCCTTTTTCTACACGTGCATGACTCCTCCGTTACGCCAGTGCCTTGATTTGTGCTAAAACACCAGCAGCAGGGCCCGCCTGGTGGCGTAGTGGTTAAGTTCACAGGCTCCACTTTGGCGGCCTGGGGTTCACAAGTTTGGACCCCGGGCACAGACCTACGCACCACTTGTCAAGCCACCCTGTGGCAGGCGTCCCACATAAAATAGAGGAAGATAGGCATGGATGTTAGCTCAGGGACAATCTTCCTCAGCAAAAAGAGGAGGATTGGCAACAGGTGTTAGCTCTGTTAATCTTCCTAATCTTCTCACAGAAAAAATACCTGCAGCTTTACTCATGAAATGCCAACCCCAGGAAGAAATGATATTACTTTGAAAATAGTTATATTCTGGCTTCTGAAGGGGTCTCGGGGATCCAGGAGTCCATGAACAACATTTGAGAACTGTTGATTTAAGACATCCCGTGAACAGACCAGGTACAGAGAGCTTCTTCAGACAACTAGGGGAAGCTGATAATTGTCCAAAAGTCACTTGAGGGCACCAAGGCCAGGAGGGGGGAAGATTTATTCAGAGAAGATCCCAGAGGGAATTGCAGGAGACAAACAGATGACATTTCAGCTTGACAGATGTCATGTCACTTATCAGTTTATTGTCTCAGCTCTGAAGGCACCTTTCCCTAAATGCTCTGTGAGAATGGGGAGGATTTCCTTTTAGCATTTCCAAAGTGGAGGCTGAAGGTAGGCTTTCTCAGGAGACAGCACTGGGGGGCACTGCAGGAGGAAGAGGCTCTCTTGCTGTCTCTGGTGTGGGCTGGGGGTCCGCATTGTGGGTATGAGGACATCCAGTAGAGCCTGCCCCGGCCACAGGCCCAGAATGTGATCCCTCTGGCACCTTTCAGACTCGGCCTGGTGATAACCTTTCTGTAGCCCTTCTGACACAGGAGCCAAAGCCCCCATGTAGCCCGCACACAGCCTGCTTGTGGCCAGTGTGTCCACACAGATCTGCCACTTACTCTGCAAGCCCCGCGGTGCGTGAGGCCTCCAGCTTCCAGCGACACCTGGATCCCACTGCACGCCTATGGCACCATCGCTAATCACCTGTTCCCAGCCTGAACTCTGGAGGGCGCCTTTTACTTGCCCAGCAACTTCAGACCAGCTCTGGCTTAGCTAAACCAGTGAACATCTCTGCTTCCTGCTGGGCTGACATACCTTCTCCAGTGGGATTTGAACCACTTACACGTTGGTCCTTCCTTGGCTATTCTCCTTCAGCTCTAGGGTACCGTATAGAGTTTCCTTATATGTTATGGCTACTTTTTTATCATAGCTAATACTTCCTTATATTATACTTCTCCTGTTTAAACCACCATGTGGCTTCTTTCTCTTGATTGGACCCAAACTACTCTAGTTGCTTAAATGTCTGATATTTCAAAATGCAAGATTTTTAGGCTCTTTGATTCCATTAAAAGTCTGGCAAGGTTAAGTCCTGAATTAGAGACTAGAAAAAAGAAACCTCAATTTTCTCCAGAAAGTTAATGGTCACATTTCAACTTTTCATTGCTTTAGCCCATGAAACCTATTCCCGAAGACTCAAATGATCAAGTAATTTTTTTTGTGTGTGTGAGGAAGATTAGACCTGAGCTAACATCCGATGCCAATCCTCCTCTTTTTTCTGAGGAAGATTGGCCCTGGGCTAACATCTGTGCCCATCTTCCTCTACTTTATATGGGACACCGCCACAGCATGGCTTGACAAGCGGTGCATTGATGCGCACCCGGGATCCGAACCTGAGAACCCCGGGCCACCAAAGCAGAGGGCGAGCACTTAGCTGCTAGGCCACCACGCCGGCCCCACCAAGTAATTTTTTTAGGTTTACAGATAAAAATTCTACAACAGTTGGGCCAGAACTGACCTCAGGGATGATATGGCCTAGCTCTTTCTTTTTACTGGTAAGGAAATAGGCCCAGAAAGGTTAGGCAGCTTGCCCATGGTTGCACAGCCTGGTCCCATGGCAGAATTAGGAATATAATTCCTGATTCCTAGCTTTCCACTATGCTAGGCTGGCTGTTATCTTACAGGAAAGAGTGCCAGAATGACAAGGGCCACAGGAAGAGGACTTTTCTTGGATCTGAAATGACTCATCTATATAGCACTAAAATGATTTATATCACATGGAAGAGAAAGAATCTTTCTTGATAATAATATTTGCAGCTGTCCACTTTTTCTGTTTAGCTAAGTCTGATAGTATTCTTTATCATGACTTTTTTTTTTTTTTGAGGAAGATTGGCTCTGTGCTAACATCTGTTGCCAATCTTCCTCTTTTCTTTTTTCTCCCCAAAGCCCCAGTACATAGTTGTAGAGTTGTAGCTCTTCTATATGGGACGCCGCCTCAGCACGGCTTGATGAGCAGTGAGTAGGTCCACGCCCAGGATCCGAACTGGCGAACCCCAGGCCGCCGAAGCAGAATGCGTGAACTTAACCGCTACGCCACTGGGCCGGCCTCTGTTAGGACTATTTTTTTAATACCCAATGGCCTATCCTTCCAATACTTTGGTTAGTCAGCCTTCGATTAGCAGGGATGGGACTTGGCGGTTTGCGGTCCACTTGAAGGTAGGGAGTTCTACCTTGAAGAAACAACATTCTGTTTCTCAGTGGTCACAGATGGCTTAGCTCCCTGGGGTCACTTAGGCATTTGTCATTCAATAAAGTCAGGTAGCTAGCATACTTTTGAGGCTTCAGACAACCTCAGCATTTATTTAGCGTTGACGATAAAGGCTGAATTAGCTCTATGCGGACAGCTGCCTGTGGAGGGTAATATGAAGCATTCCAGGTGTGTCAGTCAGGGTTCCCCGGAGAAATAGAACCAACAAGATGTGTGTGTACACAGATGTAGATGTAGGTCTAGATATATATTTTAAGGAATTGGCTCACATAATCGTAGAGGCTTGATGAGTCTAAAGCCTGGTGGAGCAGGTCATCAGGTTGGAGACTCAGAGAGGAGTTGCAGTTCAAGTCCAAAGGCTGTCTGCTGGCAGAATCCCCTTTCCCTCAGAGGGAAAAGGCCTTCTATTAAGGCCTTCAACTGATTGCATGAGGCCCACACATGTTATAGAGGGTAATCTGCTTTATCCACAGTCCACTAATTTAAAAGTTAATCTCATCCAAAAAAACACTGCACAGAGACATCTAGAATAATATTTGACGAAATATCTGGGCACCATGGCCCACTCAAGTTGACATATAAAAAGTAAACATCACACCAGGTGAATTTAAAAATATTACCTGAGACAGATAACCCATCAATCCAGTCGTCAACACCTTAGCTCGCCAGATGGTTTTATAAACCAATGTATATATAGTTATGTAAATATCCGCTCCCAAAGGAATTTATAGGCTCCATACCCAGAGGGCCACTCAGTGTAAGCATCTAAGAGAACAGCGTCCAGGTGTACCTTTGACCCGGAGTAACCGGCCTGATCTGATAGCGGCTTTGGGCCCAAGTCTGCCTACAACTTCATGTGTTGCACGATATTGCTGTGCTCGAGGCCTCTGGGGAGGGTCCTTCAGCCCTACCTTGAGCTTTATGTCCACCGCACTGAGTCTGTCTTCACCACCCCCGTTCTTCCACACGGTCTTTGAGAAAGAGTTGCCCTTTCTAACCCAACACCAATGCCCCTTCTCCCAGCCCCTTCTTCCACCCCTACATAATTCCCCCCCCTATTCTTTCATGTCCAAACTATTTGATTAAGTGAATGGGTCTCTTTTAAACCTCCCTCCAGCCCTGCTTCTACTTAACACCCTCTTCTAAAATGATTCTATTTCTATCACTTTCTGGGCCTAAGCATTTCCTTCCTTCCTTCCTACCTTCCTTCCTTCCTTTCTGCTTCCTTCCTTCCTCCTTCCTTCCTTTCTCCCTCCCTCCCTCCTCCTTACTCCTTCCTTTTTTCCTTCCTACCTCCCTCCCTCCCTCCTTTCCTTCCTTCCTTCCTTCCTTCCTTCCTTCCTTCCTTCCTTCCTTCCTTCCTTCCTTCCTTTCTTCCCTTGTGACTTACTCCTACTTGACTTTTCTCTTATAGCTACAACTTTTGATTATCCCTTACAACTCAGCCCTCTGCACCTGCCTTGTCACCTGTGCCTCTGTGTGGCTGGGGCTCGCTGCAGGGGAGTGCAATCTCTGCAGATGCATGAGGTCCTGAGCTCAGAAGGGTCCCACACTTGGCTTAGTGCCCGCTTTTTCTGTCTCAAAATTCTTAGTCATTGTTGAACAAAGGCTCCCTCACGTTCATTTTGCAGTGGGCCCCACAGACTAGGCAGCCAGTCCTGCACACAGACTCTTCTTCCTTGTGCTGACATCCTCCTCTTCCTGACCTTTGTCCTCTCAGCTAATTGCTCTCCCCCTCCACGCTTGGTGCCCTTTGGAGAACTCATCTACTCCTGAGAATGTGATTATCCTCCCCAAGTCAGCAATAACCCTGGCTTTTAGACCTATAAACATGTCATTACTCTGAGCTTTAAAAAAAGGAAAAGGAAAAGGAAAAGGAAAGAGAGAGAAAGAAGAAAAGGAACATGTTGGAACGCTGCAGGGCTTGCTTGGTTCAAGTCTTTCTTGTTGGTTCCATCTCCCATCCTATCTCACTCCAATGTTATATATTATTCTAGAATTTGTCTCATTTCAATTAAAGAGTTTTCCAGTTGTTATCAGATACCTGAGGCTTTCTTATTAGTAAAAGTCAGACAATATTCCTTGTTATTATTTTTTTAAATACCAAATGATCTGTCCTTCCAATAATCTAGTTGGTAAGCCTTCCATTAGCATGAATGTCACTTCGTGATTTGTTTTCTTTTGGTTTTTTATTTTATGAAACTCTAGGAGCCCAGTGGGTGCTCAAGAATTGTAAGTTTGATTGCCTGGTACATCTTCCAAGTGACTCCATCCTGCTGCGGAAGGCAGGATGGCACTCATATCGTATCATAAACCTGCACTGAGCCTTCGGAGGTCTCAAAGTCCAAACCCCCTGCCTCCAAGTTTGGCTCTTTCTGCTACACTCGCCCTAGCTGAAATATTTCACAACTAAATTCCATTGCATTAGAGGCAGGCTTGTGTCCTTGACTTCACAGAGCTCTGTGGTACAGTGTAAAGGGCATGGTGTAGAGCCATGCAGACCTGGGTTCAAATTCCAGCCCTGACACCAACCAGCTGTATGTGGCAGATTTTATTTTTCTACTATTTCCATATGCTCTCTAGAGGTGGAGTCTATATTTCCTTTCTTCTTGAAATTGGGTGGGGCTTTGTGGCTGTCTAGATGAATAGAAGAGTGCCATAATGTGTGATTTCTGAGACCAGGTCATAAAAGGTGATATAGATTCTGCCTGGTTCTCTCTCTCTTCTTTGGGATGCTTGCCCTTAGAACCCAGCCACCATGTCATGAGGAAGCCCAGAGCAGATGAAGAGGCATCGTGTAGTGTTCTGGCTGAAAGTCCCAGCTAAGTTCTCAGCTGACAGGCGGCATCAACCACCAGACACGTGAATGAGTGAGACTTCAGATGATTCCAGTCCCTAGGCTTTGAGCTGTTCCAGATGACACCTAATGAAGTAAAATGAGTCATCACACCAAGCCCTGGCCAAACTGCAGGTTCATGAGCAACATAAATGTCATCACTGTTTAAAGCCACTAAGTTTTGGGATGGTTTATTACCCAGCAGATAACTCATATATACACTTAGCCTCAGGTTCTTTATCTTCAAATTGGGGGCAGAAATATCTACCTTGCCAGGGTTGTTATATGACTGGATAATAATATGTATAAAACACATGGTGTTCGTTTTATAAATTTAGAGCTATCGTCATTATGACCACAGAAGACAAACATTTAGGAAGAGCTAATTAAACATCCCTGTTCGTGAAATGCTATGCCTTAGTAAAGATTCATAGACCTCTTTTGATGGCACAAAAATTCAACAATACCTCGGTGTTCAGAGTTTTGTGTGTGGAGCAATACATTCAATAGAGAAAGCAAACACAGAATGAACTATGGTCACTGTCCATTGGCTGGGGAAGAGTATTTCTAAACCAGGGCAGTTGTATATTGACCATGAAGCAGGGCAGGGAAAGTGATTCATATTTGGTTAGCTGTTGGTACAATGATAGGCTCGTGCATGCCTATTTTCTACAAAGCCATTGAGTATCTGTGCAGAGCAACATTCTCCAACCAAACACTGTTTTCAAGTAGTTCAGGAGCCAAAGATGAGAAGGTCTGGAACTCAGGGAAAATAGACGGATGAAGCTGAGGGATCAGGTCTGTGACAGATTTCTGGCAGTTTTCTGTTAAAGGCCAGAGGAAGCCTTGCATTATCTCAATATCCGGGAACTTTTGTCACAAATCTTTATGAAATCGTCATGCTATTCTTTATGGATGATTATGGCTCTCAATGCTTGGATCAGGAAAGCTGAAAGCTGGCATTCTTTCACCTCAGAAATGCGCCAAAGCACAGGAAACCACAGAGTGATACAAATCTATAGCCTCAAATAAACAGAACTCCTTCCCACATGGGTTTAATTTGAAGACGCGGTCTTCTCACTTAAGCATCCCCTGGAGAATACCAGTCCTAATGGAGGAAACATGCCTTCCACTGAATTAGGCCACTGTCAAAGTTTTACTTTCCACCCTTGACATATTTTTTATTTGTTATTCAAGATCCTATAGAAATTAGTTCCAGCTTTTGATCATGAATCCATTTCCCCTACATTCATGGACTGAGCCTGCAATTCCTATAATCTTCATACCAAACTGGGGTATCTTGATATTGAACTCTGCTTCTCCCAAAAAGGTTGGTGCTTGGGCTCCTGTGATAGCAGAGATTCTTCAGTTGTTACTCATCCTGCCCTCTGCTCCGCTTGTCTGAATGTTGAGTTTTGAATATAGCATCTTCATCTCACAAGCTGGTCTGGAAAGACCTTGGAGGAATCACAAAATCTGTCATCCTGCCTCTGGGGCTTGGTAAGCTCTCCTCTATTCAAACCTCCCAAATATGACAGATTAAAAGCTTATGGCACTAAAATCAAATCTGAGTCATGAGATTTATTCAATAGGGTCACTTAAAGCCTAAGCCCTCTGGAAAATTTTTTGCAAAGTTAGCATTTTATAATATGTCAACGAAATATGTTTATAAAGCTTGAAAAGTCTATTTTAAATGATCATTTAAAAATGCCATGCCCAGGCCCCACTCTCAGACTGATTTAATTAATCTCGGGTAGGGCTCAGACAAGAGATTTTTTCTTTTTTTTTTTTTCCTCAAAACTCTCAAGGGATGCTAATGTTCAACCAGGCCTGGCCTCCTCTGACCTAGTGGTACTCACAATTGGGCGTGTACAACAGAATCACCTAAGGCACCGTGTTAAAAAAGAAACCTGACAAAGGAGCTGCCAAGCCCACTCCAAGCACACAGAGTCAGAGTCTCAGGGAGACACCCGAGGTGCCCTCCCAGCTGTCTTTGTTCCCTATTTCCCTGTCTGTACGGGAAACTCTTGTATCTCCCACTCTGCTTCTACTGCTGTTCCTTCCTCATCCAGTTCTTGCATAGGTCCTGAGAGAAGTGCCCCATTTTGAGTTGTACAGCAAATGGAGAGCACATTTGGATAAAGACTCAACTCAATGTAGCCAGAAACAATACCAGAAGCTTCACTCGCCAACTGATGTCTCTACGGTTGCCCCTCCTCAGAGAGCTCTTGAGCTCTGGAGGTGGGTCCTCCCTGGGGGTGACAGAGAGCACCGTGACTAGTCCAGAAATCCTACCCACTCAGCTCAAGCTCTCACATGGTCAGTGCAGCCACAGGCCGTATGTTCTGGGCCACATTTCCTCTCCCCAGGCACTATCTTCTAGCCTGCGGTGGCTAGAAACTTTGCTTTTTTTTACAGTGTGGGACCCCATAAAGTCCTATGTTCAGCTGTGTGGAGCGCTAGGAGGCTTTAGCTCCACCATCAACCATATGCAGTCATCCGGCCACTTGGGCAGGGCGGGTCCATGAGCAGGACAAGCATCTTCACCGAGGGCCTGCTCTGTGCAGAGCCTGGGAGTGCAGTGCTGAACGAGCCCTGGTCCATCTCCTTGAGAAGCTGGCCCACACGGAGGCAGCAAAAGGTAAAGAGATGGTGTCCAGGTCATCAGTGAAGTGCAATAATGGTAGAGGATGGGTGGAATGGAAGCAAGAAGGAGGCCATCTGAGTGTTTAGGGAAGGTTTGGGGGGTAGCAATGATCCTTGATACGAGACTTGAAGGGTAAGAGAACTTATTCAAGCAAAGCGGTGGGCAAGGACATCTGAACAGAAGTGACAGCATAAGCACGGGTCTGGAGACTTGATGACACTATGTGGGGTGTGCAGGGAACTGCAAACAGTTGGTCTTGTCCTTCGTGCTGTATTAGGGAAACCCACGTGAGAATTCTCCAGTTCCCTTTCTTCCTCCAGTCTGAGGATGCCAGCCCAATCACAGTCAAAGCCACAAAGCAGTCAAAAGCCCATCTTCAGGGGGCCCCATGTCCCTGGGGTCTGCCATTCCTGCCATCACTGCTCTCTAACCCCTCCGCCACTCTTGGCCACCAGGCGTCTTCCTCACTTCCATTTCTCAAAGCCAACTCTGAAAGCATCCACATTTAAGTTTGGATCCTGGATAACTATTTAACACTGATCGTGAACCAGATGTCAGCAGAGGTGATGAAGCTTCAGTGGTGGAGTTCCAGGCCTCTGCCAGGTGAGCGAGGAACTGGGAAAGGAGGAAGAAGAGTAACACTAGCTTCCTGGAGTCTTGGAACAAGACACGTGGGCTTCCACCTGTTATCTCCTATGCAGGATCCAGTCCATTCTTCCTCTGCAGCTTACGAGGACGGGGCTTCTCTAACAGGTGTCCATGCCAAAGGGCAGCACGTCTCATCACAAAGCTGCTTTAATTTCCATTTAGAATTCTCTACTTAAAATTACTTCAGGGCTGGTGAGGAGGGCAAGACTTAAAAACGAAAACCACAGCACATTCCTTTTTAATTAATTTGGAGATGGGAGACTATAGGAATGTTAGCTTTGCCTTTAACATGAGCGCTATGAATTCGGGATAATTGTTTTCCTGTATGCATGCGGTAAGACCTCAGCCGGAATGTTTTGAGAAGCAGGATGTTCGGGTGAATTGAGTTCCCTGGGTAACCCTTTAAGCAAAAGAAGGCAGTGTAACGAAAAGCAGAAGATTAGGGGTCCTGCAGCCCAGACCTAGTTTTGGCACAAAGGACTGCGTGATCTTGGGTAAATAATTTTCCCCTCCCTGGACCTCAGTTTTGTTATTTATAAAGTGGATAAATTAGAAGAGATGATCTCAAAAGATACTCTAAAATATTTCTAATATGTGGCGGGGAGCACGTGAATATCACCGAATCTTTTATATGCATCTAAGAATTCCAATGGCTGAATAGAGGCTCCACAAGCTAGCACAGCCCCCAGCTCCCAGCGCCATGCTCGACTCATGGCACGGGCTCAATAAATGTTTGTTGAGAGCATGGAGCTTGGGGGCTGGCATTCTACCCTGAAACGCAGGCAGGTGGTCCTGCAGGGCAGCGGCCAGCACTGCAGTTTGGAGGGGAAATGAAGATACAAAGCAAGAACCCCCATGACCACCTTCGCCAGCTCCTTCAAGGCTTTGCTTTCTCACAGCTTTCCTCTAATGTCTTTCCATAGTGTTCTCAGCACATCTTCCTAAAAAGCAGTGAAGAAGCATCCCTTTTGGAAGGCTCCTCAGCCCCACCCACATCCCTCAAGCCTCATCCAACCCCTTCATTTTTTGGACCAGGCTAGCTGAGGTCCACAAAATGTAGATGACTTGTCCAAGACCCAGACAATTGGTGGGGGTGGAGTTTGCAATCGAATGGAGATGGTTTGAAATCTCAGTCAAAATCAACAGAAGTAATTTAGACATGACCACAGGAGCTATGAGAACTGAATCCTTTCAAAAGTCATCTTTGAGACATTGCTGCTAGCCCGTGCTTACTGTCATTTTGCTCTCTTCAAAGAGTAAAATGTTGAAGACACAGGAAGAAAAATTCAGATTATTGTAGAGTACAGATTCTAATCAACGTTTATTCTACTTGAACATGGAGGACTCACTCAGGGGAAAGACAAGAAGGCCGGCTCACACTGAAGCTCCTGAGCCCCCAGAGGGAGTGTAGAAGAGAAGCCGTGTAGCTGGATCCTCCCCTGCACACTCCTCCTTCCCCCCTATAGGGTGACTGGGAGGGTTAAGGGAGATAACACAAGTAAAATGGGAGAATATCACTTGGCGAAGGACTAGCACTCAACATATCTGCTGTCTTCATTGTCACTTTGCCCTGTGGCCCATCCCTCCTTCCTCCCTCTCACACGCCCAACCAGTACACTAAAGGCCACAGGTCTGGAGAAAGTCTTCTATGTCACCATGCAATAGGGAAATATTCCTACCAGCCAGTGCCCCCTATCACGTGAGCCCACCCAATTAATTTCTATTGAGCACACATAGAGCTCAATAGTGAAGATTCTAGTCCTGGATGATTACATCTTCTGCTTTTTTAAAAACAGCCTCACAGCTATAGACATAGAAACTGAACCAGGTTTTGTGTCTGGGAGACCCAATTTCATTTTCTCTGCCTTGAAAAAACTCCATTTGAGCTTGGTCCCAGCTGAGTTATATGTTCAAGCTCAGGCCAAACTATAATTGAAAAGGAGTCTGTCTTTTATAATCCCCTAGGCCCAAAGGGGAAATGAAAAGCTTTTCCAAGTGGCAGACTAAGGCAGGAAATGTTCTATTTATTGTACTCCCATAAAAAAAATAAACTTACCCCAGTAATTATATTACACACACGATAGTCCAGGCCATCACCCAGGAAGCCACAACCTGAGATAGACTCCATGTTTCTCTTCAGAAATGGAATTTTTCCAAGACCTACCATAATTTCTTTCACAAGTTCTACAGTTACAAGAGACAGATGGCCCACCTTTCTGTCTGGCCTTTGGGAGTGAGAAGAGCTGTGCGCTGGTCCCAGATGTTCTGTAAGATAAATCTGCCCTTGAGCATCTTTGCCTCAGTGTGTCCCTCTGCATCCCTGCCTGAAAATGAAGTGACGACTGGATAATGTCTAACTCTGAATTCTCTGCTTCTCTCCATGCTCACTTGTTCAGCAATATTAATCGGCATGAAGAAGTTAGAAATGGCCCTTGCCTGGGAAGAGCTGTCATATAAATTCTCCACTTCATGCCTAGGAGAAAAAAACAAAAGTGGCCATTGTAAAAATAAAAAACTACTCCCAAATAACTCCAAAATAAGCAGACTGCAAAATAAGTGAGGTGCAAAAATTGTTCTCCTCTATTAGATCCTTTCTGTAAGTCTCAGAATTTCATATGATGCTCCTGGGGTACTCAAGTTCACAAGCACCAAAAAAATCTTGTTTTGGCTTCCACATCCAGTATGGGGATCCACAGGGAGGAACCCTTAAATCAGCCACTTGGTATATCAGAAGATGTGAAGACGTGTTCCCAGCTCTAACAGAGATTGCCCCATCCATAGGTTTGGAGTAGAAGTTTATGTAACTATAGATAGTCATCAAAGCATATCATTTGTATCTCCATTTAGTTTGAAGGTACTAAATAGAGTAGTTGCGCCTGCTTGTTAAAAATTGTACTATGGCCATGACCTCCACACCCCAACCCCCACCAAACCATTTCTGTCATTGTAAGCCAGGATAAGTCAACCCAATAGCTTCCCTTTACTTACAAGACCTATCTAAGGAAGGAAGCCTGCTATTGTTGGACTATGTTTAGAATATATGATGCTAAGCAATGACCTTCAAGGATTATTTGAGATAGACTTCTAGATCTTATCTAAGGTTTAGGATCAACTCCTTCAAATTATCTTTTGATGGAGGCTCAGGAATAACAAAGACATTTCAACTTGTGCTTCATCTCTCAACTACTGGAAGAGGCTGCTGGAAGCATCATGTAGAAAATTCTGAGGTCTCAACTAGGATCAGTGGGCAAGAACGTCAGTGTCATCTGGTGATTACATGTTTTATTTATAATGCCAACCTTAGACGGAATTCTGCAGACACTTCCACACAGAGAGCAAAGGCCTGCTGAAGAGGGAGAAGAAATGGGGCAAAGCTAAAATGATGAGAAACATAATTTTCCCCCATGTTCTCCCAATTTGCTCTTACCACACCTTTCTTTAACAGCATTTCTTTCTACTAAGTCATAAAACAGACGTTGCTTTATTTTTCTCTTCTCAGTCCTGAGGTACAGTTCAGGGCCAGATATATCACTCTAGTTGTTCAAAATGTAGCTTGCATGTGAAGCCCACAGCCTCAGAGACGTGTGGGGCTGAAGAGAAACAAGGCCTTAGAAACAAATTCAATGTAAGGAGAGTATGTGATTACAAGGACTTTTAGTCTGTAGCTTTTGCAGTTAGGTCACTAGCTTTGAGCAAGGCATTTCTTTTCTCAATCCCTTCACCCAGGGGGGAATAATGATGGCTTGAATTGGCCTCGGCTCTCTCCCTCATCTGTACCTGCAAATAATAACAGCTGTCCACCTGTTGCACAAGTTCTCTGTGAGGATCGAATGAGATAATGCACATGCAAGGGCTCTGAAAGGATGAGGCACAATAATAACACTACAACCCCACATCCAGTCCTTCCTTATCAGAGGAATGAAATTATAGTTAGAATGTGATGCCCTACAGCTCTACAGTCCCGTTAGGAAACTGAGCATGAGCCCAATCCTCAACCGAGTCCCATTAAGAGCTTTCTATCTCTCCCACAGAACTCCCAGCAATGGCCCTAAGAGGAACAATTTTTTTTTTTTGCCGAAGTAGATTTTCCCTGAGCTAATACCTGTTGCCGATTTTCCTCTTTTTTTGTGTGTGTGAGGAGGATTGGCCCTGTGCTAACATCTGTCAATCCTCCTCTTTTTGCCAAGGAAGACTGGCCCTGGGCTAACATCCATGCCTATCTTCCTCCACTTTATATGGGACGCCACCACAGCATGGCTTGCCAAGCGGTGCATGGGTGTGCGCCCGGGATCCAAACCCGCGAACCCCGGGCCACCGCAGCGGAGTGCACGCATTTAACCACTTGTGCCACCGGGCCGGCCCCCGGATTTTCCTCTTTTTTCCTTTCTCTTTTCTTTATTTGAGCCACTGCCACAGCATGGCCGTTAACAGATGAGCGGTATAGGTCCATGCCTGGGAACCAAACCCCGGCCACTGAAGCAGAGCACACTGAACTTAACCACTAGGCAACCGGGGCTCACCCAGAACAATTTTTTTAATGGAAAGATATTCTAGTTTGTCTACAGCCTTCCTACTCAGAGTCAGGTCCACAGACCAACAACATCAGCATCGTCTAGGAACCTGGTACATATGTAGATTCTCAGGCCCTACCCAGACGTACTAAATCAGAATCTATATTTTTAGCAAGATCCCTAGGTGATTTATGCTGATTAGTGTTTGAGAAAGCTGGTCTTCAGAATCTTTGGAAGACCTTATATAGCAACAAAGCAAAGAACTTCATAACCTATGCACTAGGTCAGTGATATCGAGCTTTTCTTTTTTCTTTTACAAAGTATATCTTTGCACATCTGGATTTCGCATAACTCCTGCTTAGAAAAAAAATCTCTACTCTTGCACATTGTAATCTGGCCCTACTGGGTTCTAAAAATGGGAGAGGATCTCAGCCAAATTTCCATATACCTTCTGCAGAGGAGGGGCCTGCTTGCAAATAACAATGCAGCCTGGTGCTGAAAGTGAACACTGAAGCTGAAACGGGAGCCAGGACTAAATTATTTATTGAAATTCCATGATGTGGCTTGTCCACGAGGAGCCAGCAGAGCCTCCAATCACTGAACACATCCATCCTATGCAGGCCCCATCGTCTGCCCCCTTAAGTCACCTGCCCCTTTGCTTGTGGGACCAGTCAGATATTGGACCCTCACCTGACAGGTTAAGTTCTGGAAACCTGACAAGTCGTGGTCAGTGAACCGGGCTTTCTGAAGTTGTCGCACTGAGAGCCCCCAGTGCCCATCACTGTGCAGTGCAGTGGCTTTACAGGCCACCTGCCTGCAGCCTCAGTGCACAGAACGCCTGCATAGAAAGTTGCAGGAAAACAAGAAAGCCAATATATTGCAGCTAACTCATTAAAAAAAAAAATTCTCTTCCTCAGGGTTTCTATCAGTACAATGGAGAGAAAAGGTTTCTTTACCAACCAACATGCCAATATACATATAGAATGGATTAAATTCTGTAGATAACTTGTCCTTTTATAATCACTAATATTTGATTTTCAAAAGTAAAATACTATGGGGCCGGCCCAGTAGTGCAGCGGTTAAGTTCACATGCTCCGTTTCGGCGGCACAGGGTTCGCAGGTTTGGATCCCAGACGCAGACGGATGCACCACTTATCAAGCCATGCTGTGGCAGCGTCCTATATAAAGTAGAGGAAAATGGGCACGGATGTTATCCCAGGGCCAATCTTCCTCAGCAAAAGGAGGAGGATTGGCAACAGATGTTAGCTCAGGGCTGATCTTCCTCACACACAAAATTATTTTTTAAATAAAATAAATAAAAAGGAAAAAAAAGTAAAATACTATAAACATGTCCATCAATAGCAGAATGGTTGATTACAGTATGATACGGCCATAGTACAGAACAGTACACAACTATTAAGAGAGTTGGATTCTTATGTATTGTTCTGGAGGAAGTGGCATGGTAGGAGAAAAAGGCAAGTCACAAAGTAATGTGAATAGTATTATGCCTTTTTTTAATTTAAAAACAAAACCCTGTGTGTGTATATATATATACATATATTAAAAATGTGTGTGTGTGTGTGTGTGTGTGAACCACGGAAAGAGAGGAGTTGAGAGCAGTACTTAACACTGAAACATTCGTTTCTCCAGTAGGAGGCATTCAAGGGGTGTGTGAAGAGAGACTCCTACTATTTTCTTTATGTGGTTTCAGGCAAGGAAATGTCTGAAACCTTTGGGGCCAGATATGTTTCAGAATTCAAAATATTTTGGAATGTAGAAAGGTGATGTGATGCGTGTGTACATACATGTAACCCCACCCCATCCCCAGCAGGCGCTGGGGCACTGCCCTGCAATCAAGTCTGGTAACATTTCTGCAGCACTAAAGTGGGACAAATAGTCTACAAATAGCCTCTAAAAATTCAGATCAGTTGTGCATCCAAACAAATTTGCCATAAACTTACAAAAGAACTTTCAGATTTCAGAGCTTTTTGAATGTCAGGATTCCAGATACAGGATTCTGGTTCCATGTATATCTCGTCAGGGTCTGACTTGTCACTATGGTCATGCATAAAAGGGAAGGGACAAAGAGAAAGAAAAACGGAAGGGAAAACTCTCTGAGGTACCCTTGTGTACCTTCACTTGTGCCTCCAACGGGCTCGATTTAGGCCTTGAGAATGACCAAGGGTGCAGTTTGGTGAAACACTGGCAGAGAGTGGGCGTGACCTGTGAATTTGAGATACTAGCAAATTCAAGCCCGCTGGCCTGTTGTGTAGCAGATACAGAAGAACAAAAAAAACAAGGTAAAAGAAATATTTTTAACAAAATAGAAAGTCACTTAGGTGTTGAGGAGTAACCAGCTCCTGAAACGATGCCCACGTGGCTCCTGTTACTCAATATGGAACTGAAGCAAATACATTTGTGTCAAAGTTAAAATACATGCTGTGTGAGGTCAACAAGGAATGCCCAACATATGTATTGGTGGCATCCGCAGTGTGCCATGAACTTGTTTAGTGAGGGTCTCAGATTCTCACAGGAGTGGGTAAGATCTTGTTTTTGGCTGGGTCCCTGTCAATCTAGACATTTCTTTTAAAAATATATACAGTTATGCTGTTGATTTTTAAAATATCTTCAAAGGTGGCAGGAGTCCAATTATATCAAATCACAAAGAACAGGACACTGCTTTAACTGTCAATCTCCGAGTTGTAAGTGCTGTATTAACCCGAGCCAAGTCAGTTGGAGCCTTCATTTCTCTCACTGTGAAATGGTGGCACAGTACCATTCACCACCCTCACCCAGAAGGTGTGCAATTAAACTAAAAAGTGCTGAAAAGCCTTTGGATTAACACATGTTGTAAGTTACAAATGACATATTTCTCTATGTTATGTAGGTGAAGGACCAGGCTCTGAATGTCACAAAGGGAATGTAAATGATCAGGGGTGGAGAAGCCACTGGACTGGAAGTCAGAAATCCTAGGTTCTGGTCCAGATGCTCCCCTAAAAAGTGGGGGCCACTTTCATATCTGGGCCTCTGACACCTGTTCTGCCCATCTTTCAGAGCAACAACGAGGGTCAAATGAGACCGTGTGCATGGGAAGAGCTCTAACCACTAGCAGTGGTTCTAGCTTCTAGCTACCTATGAAAAGAAGAAGATTAATATAACAGTATACATAAGGCAGAATGGAATAAATGGTAAATAGAAGTCCCACCAATGTGTTCTGCATGTCTAGGGGAGCAGTGTTTACTTCTGGGTGGGGAATTGGGAAAGTGTCCTTTCATTCTCCTCATCTCCTATCTGGATTTATTTTTTGTCTACATGTTTGTTAAATGTGTGGAGTGACCAGCCATTCCCACTGGCCTGGGACTGAAGGGATTCCAGAGCTTTCAGAGCTTAAAACTGGAAAAGTCCCTGGTAAACTGAGATGAGTTAGTAACCCTCTATATGCACATTCCTACTTTCAAAGAAGGATTTGAGAGGATACTTATGTGTAGACGCTTACATTTAATAGACTCATTCACACAAAGTCTGTGCCTGGACAGAGTTCATTCACTTCAAAGCAGCTTGGAAATTTCAAATAGTCTCTTCTTAGGACTTTCGGTTCATCACACTACAATGTTATCCTTCAGTGGATTCTCAGTATTAATAATCACTCCAAACTCTATTTAAATGGGTGATGGACATTGAAATGGCTCAGACCTATGAGTTTTCCTAAAATAACTAGAATAGATAAAAGGCAGCTAGTCAGGAAAACAACAACAATAACAAAGCGGTATTGTTGTTGATTCCCTCTGGGGGTGGATTTTGTGTGTCCGCTGTGTGTATGCAAGGTGCATATTGTATTGCCATATGCATTTGACTTTTCACTGCTGAATGGGCAGTGGAGTTCAAAGAGATCTGCCCACACATCAAAAGAGGAAATTCCTTCCTTTCAGGGCCTTGTCTTTTGCAAAGAAGCTGTGTTTAAACTCTATGATGATTTATAATAACTATTTGTAATAAATATTTATTTTAAGTAAATAGATCGGGTGATTGCTGTGTTCTACCCTTGAATAACAGGGATCATAGAAACTTCTCCAGTCTTCATTTTTGGCCCCATGGCCTTTTGGGTTTCGCATTGCTCTTTCCTGTGAGGGCACTTCAGGCTTCCTAGAGTGAACCATAACCCCCACTTTTATCAAAAGCCACTGTACGCTTTAGTGACAGGCATATTGTAATTGTTATCACTGCATGCAAATTGTAATGGATCCAAACAGCTATGTGACTTTTGGGGAAAGATTATTTTCTTATTGCCACGCCAGCAAACTCCCCCAAATCTGTAGTCCAGCTGACTTTCCTCTGTCATTTGTAAAATTAAAAATAATAGGCAGATACGCTGGAATGTCCTAAATTGTTTCTTTGACCTTCTGGGGTCCATACTCAGAACCCTCCAACGACCTGTCACTGAGAATAAGATAAAATCCACCTCCTTGGGCTGCCTCTCGGGGCTCCCATTCTCTCTTTCCAGTTTCATCAATATTCCCCTTTCAGAATCTCTTCCTTTGCCTCCCCACCCTTCCAGGTAGACTGCTGGGCCACCAACTCTGTTGGAATTGGATTTGCTAAATTTGTACTTGTGTTCGTACCTTTTCTCTCTTCTGGATTGCATTTTCCTTACGTCTCCATTTTCAAATATCAACTCAGATCACTGGCAAGCCTTTTCTGTCCACTCCTATTAGAATTATTTTGTGGCTAGTTCATTTCATTCATTCACCAGATAAACATTAGGCATCAACAATGTGTTAGGTACTGTTCTCGGTGCAAGAGCTGCCCAGCGAGTCTCCGCTCAGTATCTTCCCCTGTGGCTTGCTATGCCACTCATGTGCTCCTCTGGAAGACACAGAGCACGAGAAGGCAAAATACAACAGCAGGTAAGCCCCTGGGCTTTGGAACCTTACCGGGCTCTGCCACTTACTAGCTTTGTAATCTTGGGCAAGTTTCCTGGCCTTGGTTTGCTCTTCTGTAAAGTGGGAATGCAATTTGATAAAAACTTCATAAAGTTGTGGCAAGGATTAAATGAGATAGTTCATGTAAAGCATTTAGAGATAATTTGTGGTACAAAATAAGAGCATGATAAACATTACTTATATTATGATCTTATATCTGGTCTGATGTGCCTGTTTGGTATTGTCTCTTCCTGTGGTGCCTTCTTTTCTCTCTATACCTTCCATATATCGAACCTCAGTGTTGGGCATCCTCATCACTGTGTGATACAATATTCCTCTCTCCAACTGGGGATGGGAAGTTTTCAAATGAAAATATAAATGGGAGTTGTTAAATATTTTAAACATGTTAGTGAAAGTCTATGGGACTTCTAGAAAGTGTTCATTCAACAATACTTATTGAGAACTTCTAGAAAAGTAGTTCTCAAACTTTAGCATGCCTCAGAACCATTTGGAAGGCTCGTTAAAACACAGTAGGTTAGAGGTGGAGCCCAAGAATTTGCATTTCTAACAAGTTCCCAGGTGATGCTTCTGATCTAGGATCCACACTTTGAGAACCTCTGTGCTGGGTGCCAGGGATAGAAAACATTTACTAGAGGGCTTTGGGTCAGCTTTCCAAGAAAGCCAATAACCCGAGTCTGAAGAAAACACACAGCAGAGTGGGATGAACACTGGACCCAATTAGACAACCCAAATTCTAGCCCTGGTTCCATCCTTCATTGGACTATGACCTTGGATAAGTCATTTACCCGCTCTGAGCCTTGGTTTCCTTATTCACAAAGTTAGCATAGGAACATTGCTTTCACACCTCATAGTGCTGTGAGGACCCAGGACAAACGTAGAATATTATGTGTACTGACTAGATACTGAACTGAAGAGTCAGGGGAGGAGACATATCCTCCTCTCTTTCCAGTACAAAGTGACCCCTTGAATGGAAGAGAGACCCTCTAAGCAAGTCACATTCTTTCCCAGTTCACTGAAGTACTATTTAGTATCTTAAAGACCCACCTACCTGAATAGATCCCCTGGTAACTCAAAACCCTAAAGCAGCTTTGAATCAAGAGCTGCTCTCTGGAAGGTGACATTTAGGGAAGGTGCCCTGAGGGCTGTTGCTCTCTGTCTACCCTTCCCACCTCCTGCCGAGTCTTGAATCACCTTGGGCTGCCAATAGTTAACTACTTCCACCCCCTAAGACTAGCACCTGTGAAAATCACCCTCACTAAATTACATTTTAAGGTCATGGCCTCTGTTTTTACCAACTGTCACTAGAAGAAATCATCATACAAAGTTTTCTACTGCACTTACTATAAAAAAAAAAGTTGATGACATTTTTCATTATATTCCTCAGTGTACCCCACAGACTCCACATAAAACACCACGTGAGAAATGGCCTGAGAACCCAGTGCCACAGATAAAAGGATGCTTAATGTTAAGAGAAAATGCCAGTGATAAAATGTTGTGAATAAAGCACACTGAAAAAAGCATAAACTATATGATCCCAATATTTAAAAAAAAAAAACACTGGAAAGAAAGAGACCAAAATGCTATCAGAAGTTATCTTTGGGTGGTGGATTATGGGTGATATTCTTTACACTTATCTGTTCCAAATTTTCTACAAAGAGCATGAATTACTATTATAAGTAGAAAAAGGTAACATTATTTTTCAAAGTAGCTCAGTGATAGGGAATTGTACTTCCTCTAAAAAATTAGATGGCTTCTTCTGCTCTCAAAAAGAGAATTCTATAACTGATCATGTTTTCTTTTTTTTCTCCCTGCCTTCCAAGAAGCTCAAAATCATATTTGAAGCACCTCTCAATAGCTATGTTGACTCTTATCGCAGGTTTGTAGAGTTCTTATTTTCATTTTCTATTTTGTTGCAATTTCCTATTATAAGCTTTTACTTATTAGACAAATAGAACTTTCTTCTCCTATATAATTTCTGAAATTTCTAAACACTCTGAACTTTTTAGAAACTCAATAGGCAGCCACAAGTAAGTGAAAAATTTAATTTAACAAATTAAATGACACAGCTTCTAAACACCTGAAAAGGTAACGTCACTTCTCAAAGGCTTATGGTTTATAACCAGGGAGAAGTTCAAGCAGTGGGCAAATCTGATGTGATGTTTGTCGAAGACCACACTGATTCTAACGTTCCTTTTCTGCATGCAGTCAATGCCCAGATGAGGCACAGTGAGGACTCCCCTGGCTGTGGACTCCGTGGGGCTCAGGCCCAGGTGGGAGGAAAGCTCTGCACTTCCCTATTGCTGATCAGCATTGGTGGCATCAGCCAAGGGGACCACGCTGAAGGAAGACTCATTATCTGATGAAATGCAAGGAATACTCAAGGATGACGCTGAGACTTTGATCTTAGGACACTGGGAGATGGCAAAGCCGATGTGAGAAATGGGACATATGAGGGAGCCTGGCTTTAGGGGAAAGTTTTGATGTAAGATGAGGCGGCTGTGCAAGCAGCAGTTTGGAACAGTGAAAGAATGCTGGACACAAACCAAAAGAGGGCTCTGGTTCTTGTCCCAGCTCCACTCCATCAGTTTGCGTGACTTGGGGTAAGCCCCTCCTGCCCCTGCCTGGGACTCAGTTTCCTTATGAGATGAACTAGTTCATCTCTAAGGCTGTTCCAGTTCTTTCGGTGGATGTCTATGACTTATATATATATGTAAACTGAAAACTCACGAGAGATTTCACACATGGAGATAAAGACTCGGGTCAACTCTGTCTCAGATTGTGTGGCTGCATAGGTGAGTGGTTTTAATAGGGAAATTTAAGAAGTCAATGATTAGCTTTTAGCACTGACTGACACTCATAGTATTGACTTGTCTGAAAGTCAGTCCAAATGACATGCAATTGGAGTTTGTGAGAACTGAAAAGAATAACGACCAATCCAGAAATGGAATAAGCCTTGGTAAAAGGTGAGAAATGATTCAAGCATAAGGTGAATTACTGAGGCTGGTTGCCTGATCTTACGGGCTGTGCAGGGAAAAGCGTGCACGTTCTGGGAAATGGAAGAAGATGGAATACCGATAAAACAGGAGCTGAGAGTCCTTATGGCATATATTCAGTGAGAGCCCATAATTCTCCACAAATCTGTTAAATCCTCAGTTCTCTACCCAGGGACGTTTCCACAGGCTGATCTCACCAGATCCAAAGTTCAGGCAGCAGCACAGGAAGGGAGGCGTGTGGGGGAACGGCTGGGTAGGGCTTTGTCAGTGCTTTCACTGGGAAGCCATAAAAATCTATACCTTCTGGGAAAGGATGTGTGTAGTCATGCACAGAGCCACCAAAGCGCCACTGAAAGAGTAACGGCCCTACCCTGCTGAGTGGGGGCTGGGGTTGGGTAAGTGATGTCAAGACAGGAAGAGGAGTTATTGCACATCACATACCATCGTGGGGAGATTTAGTCAGAGCCTGCTGGAGGAGTGAATGTGACACTCTGCAGAGCTCAGCTCGGGCCTGCACTGCTCCTGCCCATCAGGCTGACCACAGGGAGTGACAGGTGCATGGGCAGGAGGGAGGGGGAAGAGCCACATGGGAGAGTGAGGTATGGACCGGCTGGTACAAAGAGGCAACAGGTAGGTCAAGGGAGGTTGGGGGGATGTCTGGTTAAAAAGACAGTACTACAAATAACCATTCATTCATTCATTCATTTTAGTTTATGCGTACATGCATTTTCACCAGATATTTCCTCAGCATTTGATAAAGGCTAAAACCTGCATTAGGGGCTAAAATAGAGTGCCTTTCTCAGATAGATCTTTTATTCCTCTTTTCCATCTAATTAGTCCCTTACTTATTTCCTTCATTGCACTTTTTATAATCTGAAATTAATTCACTTATTTCTTTACATCCTGTCCATCTCACTCACTAGAATATGAGTCTCACAAGGGCAGGGACCGCATCTACTCTGTTCACTGCTGTACTCCAGCACCTGGGACAGTGCCTAACACATAGGAAGCCCTCAGATAACTGTTTTTTGAATGAATAACTCACAAAGATGAACAGAACTTGGGTTCTTTGAGAAGAGATTCTAAGAGTGTGGCAAAGCACCTAGTGGGACAGTAAAGGAAAGAGAAAACCAGTGCAAAAATTGAACTGCCCCCCTTCAAATTCAAAAAGGTGCTTGGCATCAAAAAACAAACAAGACATCAGAGGAATCATCAATGCATCGGTTCCTTGCATTCAAGAGGAGAGGGTTGAGCAGAATTAATTCTGAAATCCTTTCCCGCCGGCTGGTCTGTGCATCTGCCGTCTTCAGCTAGATGATGTCAGTGCTCCCTCCTGTCGCCCGTGCTGTCCTTGGACTCCTTGTGCTGGAGTGGAAAGGACACCGGCAGAAGGTCAGATGGCCCAGCCCTACACTGACCTGTAACTGGCTGTGTGACTTTGGGACAAGAAATGTGACTTTGGGAGCTTCAGTTTTCCTCTATCAGTAAAATGGGAAGAATGACATTTGGACTAACGGCCCCACCTCCGTAGTTTTGTTCTGAGGTCCAAATTAGATAATGTGGTGCATGTGCTTCATGAACCCTGACACCATGTGCAGACGCTTGCCATTCAGTAGTCACCAGGATGCCTCCTCCTGCGACTCCCTGCAGGGTGAGGCCTTCATGGGCTTGTTGGCTTCCCTGGGGCTGGTTACTCACAAACAGAGTTCTAAGAGTGGATTCCAAAGGAAAAAAATAAATCATTAGGTGAGTGTCTTTGTTTATAGCCATCAGTCGAAATCACTGATGGCAGAATTCATTGAGTTTTTTGTGATGCTTTGTTTCCAAAGATGAGAAGACTGGGGTTCAAGGAATCCTTCTTTCCCTCCATAAACATTCATTGAGCAGCTCTGTGTCAGGCACCATCTGAATACCAGGGCAGTAAGGTCAATAATCGTCATCCTTGGCCCATGACTGCCTCAAGGGCGGATACAGAACATTCAGCATGCTGTTAGGAGGCAATGGGATGGGAGCAGTGACAAATCATGCACAGGGAGTTGAAGAAACACCTGACAGAGACCTAAACCAACTTGAATGGGTGGGAAGGAGGGGCTGAAAAGGCTTTAAAGAGCTAAGTCCAGGCAAAAAGGATAAGGAGGAACGTCCAAGATAGAGAAGCCTGTGCAGTGTCTGGGAAAGGAGAGAGCCTGGCCCCTCTGGGACCCTGAGCTGTTTGTTCAGGATGGTTGTCACTTGGCAATGAGGAAGGAATGATGAGAGATGGATCCAGAGAGACAAACAGGGAGCAGATCATGAAGCAATTCATTATACCTAGAGCAGAAGCTTAAGGATTTAATCTCACACGTCAATTTACAGGAGAGAATCTAAAAGTCACAGCACCATTTTGTACAGCAGAGCAGGAAATATGCATATTTAATCTCCTTGTTAATTTCTTCCCATAGTTACCTTTCTGTAAAAAGTGAACTTACCTCAAAACAATGCTTCACCAGGCAGTGCTATAGTGTAGTGACTACTTCCTAACCAGCTGCGTTGGGGATCTGTTTGTCCCTCCAGACCACTCTCCACCGTCTCCACTCAGCCTGGACCCTAGGAGGCTGAGAGGAGGGACAGTATCAAGGAGCTCCCTGCCCTCTGGCTGCCGAGGATTGCCGGGGTTGACAAATGAGGCACCAGAGGAAGACAGGAGGTCTGAAGGAGCATGAAAGTTGAGGTATTTATTACCCTTGCTCCATCCCTATCAAGCTACTCTGGGTTGGCTGCAGCCCTCTACCGAAGGCCACACCCCTTCCAGTGACTCTCTTTGGGTTTAGATAAAGGTCAGGCCTAGAGGTGGTAAAGGGCTGCTTTGCTCTCCCAGATATAATTCTCTATTGTCTCCTGATGGTGCCTCTAAACCCTGCTCATCCCTCTGTAAATAATCCCTTTACTAAACTCTTCCAAGTGCTCAGTTTGAGGTGCCAGTAGTTTCCACTGAGCTCCTGACTGATATACCATCATTGTCTTCCCTGTGTCACTGGGTTCTTTGGTGTAACAGGAAAGCAGGGTTGTCAGGGGGTGTCAGAATCCTTAGTATCATTGGACAAGGCCACCAAGATGGTGAAGAGCCCTGGCTGGGAGTCAGAAAACCCAGGTTCCAGTCCCATGTTGACCCATGAGTAGCTGTGTGACCTCAGGCAAGTAAAAATCTGGCCAGGCATTAATTTGGATGAAAGGGCTTTGTTGCCTACGGATAGAAGGCAGTGGTATCTGCAAATGGAAAGAGTAAGCATGAAATGGGGTTTTGAGACCATGGTCCCTGGAGCTCTAGTGCTCTCTGAAGGTGCCTCATGGCCACCTCGTGGTGGCCAGAGCAGCCCCTCTTTTATCTTTTTTTATATAGTGAGGTTCCATGTATGATTTATTTTGACCAAAAGAGGATTCCTTGTCACAGGAAATACTTGAAAACTATTATGTTTGATGAAGCTGTGAGGTTTTTTCTGATTTTTAGAGCTGAGATTTGCTCATTCCTCTGCTCATTCATTGGGTAGAGAGCCAGGCAAGGATGAAATGTCCACACAATCCACAAGCATGGCGGCCAGTAGCTCCAAGCACTCTTGGCATCACTCACTTGCTTAGATTACAAACAGGCAATAATTGTGACCTTGCCCTACACAAGCAGCCTTGTGCAGAGACAGACGACCTGGAGCCATATTGCTTGTGCACAATTCCAGGACAGCATTAACCTGAGTCATTTTCCACGAACTGCTCATGTGTATCAGTAGCAGTTGCATCTCACTTGAAAGTCAGCATGGCTCCTGTGTTGTCCATGAAACTGGAGACCTGAGACTCTTCCATTGGCAGCCAGTGGAAGATGCTGAGAATAGCAACATGACTGGTACTATGGACTTAACCCAAGTATTTGACCCCATTAACTTAGCTGGGATGTGGGAAGCTCTGCAAAAAGTTGCTTCCTAGAGATGTTTATTAACATCACTTCTCGCTCTACCAAACTTTTCCTGATAACTCCCCTGCCAGAAGTCATTGCTCCTGCTTCCAAACTCAACATTCAGCACTATCTTCTGCTGTCCTGTGAAGTCAGCTACCCATTGGTAAGCATGTTCAAGCTTTATCTCTCCTACTAAACTGTAGTCTCCATTGGAGAAAGGAACATGTTTTACACACATCTATATTCTCTGCAATGCCTTATACATAGATAAAACTAAGAAAATGTTTATTGATTTATTGGTTGATGGTAAAAGTTGACCTGAGAGGATTTATTTATTTATTTATTTATTTTGGTAATCACCAACACTAAGATCTAAGAGGTATCTTAGTTTGCTTGGGCTGTCATACAAAATATCATAGGCTGGGTGGCTTAAACAACAGAAATTTATTTCTCACAGTTCTGGAGGCTAGGGAGCCCAAGATCAAGATGCCAGCTGATTTGGTTCCTGGTGAGGGCTCTCCTCCTGGCTTGTAGACAGCTGCCTTCTCACTGGGTCCTCACATGATGGAGAGAGAAAGAGAGAGAGCAAGATCTCTCTCTCTCTCTTCATAAGGCCACAAACTCAATTGGATTTGGGCCCCGCTCTTACGATCTCATTCAACTTAAATTACCTCCTAACAGTCCCATCTCCCAATACATTCACATTGGGGGTTAGGGCTTCAACATACGAATTTTAGGGGGATACAATTCAGTCCACAGCATTCCACCCTGACTCCCCAAAACTCATGTCCTTCTCACATGGAAAACGCATTCATTCCACCCCAACAGCTCCAAGAGTCTTAACTCACTCCAGCATCAACTCTAAATAAGTTCAAAGTCTCATCTAAATATCATCTAAGTCATATATGGAGGAGACTACAGGTATGATTCATCCTGAGGAAGATTTCTCTCCAGCTGTGAATCTGTGAAACCAGACAAGTTATGTCTTTCCAAAATACAATGGTGGGACAGGCATAGGATAGACATTCTCATTCCAAAAGGAAGAAATAGGAAAGAAAAAGGGGTGATGGGTCCCCATCAGATCCAAAACCTAGCAAGGCAAATTCCGTCAGATTTAAATTCTCGAGAATAATCCTCTTTAGCTCCATGTCCTGCCTTCCAAACCCACTGGGGGCAGCAATTACCCCAGCAGCTCTGCTGGGCAGGAGTCATATCCCCAAGTCTCTGGTGGGCTCCCCTGCTAAGGCTCTCAGGGAAATCCCACCCCCACAGCTCTGGGTGAAGGCTGTTTGTACTGTTGAAACCTAGGCAATGGCTCCATTCTTTAAAACTGAGGAGTAAGCCCTGATGATCTCTAAATTGCCTTCAGGGTCATTCTTCTCTTTTTTTTGACGAATAATGCATGTTAGCTCTATGGTCTGGTCCTATTGAATCTACAAACCCCAACAGCCTTCCTTCATTTTGTCTCATTTTTTGCGTTCTCTTTTGTCCCAGCTGAGAATGTTTCTACTTGTATAATCCCATCTCTATTCCTGGCTTCTGCTGGGATGGCTGATTAAATTCATCAGTCTCTTTATTAAATGGTTGTTGCGACACACCCTAGTGTTCTTCTCAGAACAAGATTTCTCATTTTTTTTCTCATGGGTAGACTGAGAGTTTTCCAAAACTCCAATTATGGTTCCTCGTTGTCTAACAATTCTTTCTTCAATTTACTATAAGCAGTAAGGAGGAACCACACCTTCAATACTTCGTCTAGAAATCTCCTGTGCTAAATATCCAATTTCAACATGCACAAGTTCTTCCACAAAACACTAGACCACAATTCACCCAAGTTATTTGCCACTTTATAACAAGGATCTCCTTTCCTTGAGCTCCCAATAACCATTCCTCATTTCCATCTGAGACCTTACCAGAATTGCCTTTAACATCCACATTTCTAGCATGCGCCTCAAAACTCCTCCAGCTGCTACCCATTACCCTTTACCCATGGCTCTCCCAAAGCTGCTTCCACATTTTTAGGTATTCATTGCAGCAACTCATGCTCTCAGTATCAAAATCTGTATTAGTTAGGGTTCTCCAGAGAAACAAAACCCACAAAACAAAAATTGTAAATATATAAATATACAAGATACATTAATATATATATTTATATATATACAAATATAGACAAACAGATTTATTATAAGGAATTGGCATATGTGATTACGGCAGTTAAGTCCCCTGCAATCAGCAAGCTGGAGACCCAGGAGAGCCTATGATGTAGTTCCAGAATAAACCCCAATGCCTGAGAACTGGAGGGGCCAATGGTTTAAGTCCCAGCCTGAAAGCTGGCAGGCTCAAAGTCCAAGAAGAGCCAACGTTTCAGTCCACGTCTAACTACAGGAAAAGACCGATGTCCCAGCTCAAGCAGTCAGCAGGAAGAGTTCCCTCCTACTCAGCCTTTTTAGTCTATTCAGGTATTCAATTTATTGGTTGAGGCCCATCCACAGTAGGGAGGGCAATCTGCTTTACTCATTCTGCCAATTCAAACGTTAATCTCATCCAGAAACACCCTCACAGACCCACCCAGAATAATGTTTGACCAAATGCCTGGGCACCCATGGCCCAGTCAAGTTGACACAAAAAATTAACCATCACAAGAGGCCTCAGGAGTCATCGGGTACAGCCCCCTCTCCAAAGCATGACTCCCTGTGGCCATTTATCATCAGTAAACCCAAGGAGGTTCATACCACTCTTAAGTATTATCCTTGTTTTTAACCGAGTTCTACTAAATTGCCTCCTAGGGTTAAGTTTAGATTAAAATCAGAAAGGGCGTGGGCTCAATGTATAGCATTTTGAGAGCACAGGCTCAAGTTCTTCCCGTTGCATACTGTGGTGCTGGCCCAGCTAGCAGAGGTGTCCATGGTGCAGAAAAGCCTTTCCAGAGAAAGACAATGCAGGCCCTCCCCCGCACCGACTCTGACCTCTGGCAGGCCCAGGGCAGCTAGAGTCGCTCGAAGGGGAGATGACCTGGGGAGAAAGCTGAATGCCAGTGTCAGTCTATAAAGCCCTGGTTGTGAGTACAGAGGGCCAGGACTGAGGGCCGAGGCGTTCCCTTTCCTCCCAGGTGGCAGCATAGGCTGTGCTTGACATCCGTTTGAACTTGTTTCACTCTTGTCAAAATGTTAGGGGAGGAGGGAACACACAGCATGATTGGCTTTAAGTCTGAATAGCCTCCCTGTCCCCACCTGATGTTGTCTAGGTGTCATTTTGCATAAACTGTGTCCCCTCTCCTGATTGTCACCACTAAGACCTCAGTTACCCCCTTCCAGCTTCTCCTACAAGTAGCCCCCAGCATCCTGCTGAAGCTGTATTGTTCTGTAAGTATCCTAATTCCTGATACTACCTCTGTAAAGAAGTGCTCATTTTGGCTGGCAAAAGTTAGGAATGCTTTCAAAGTTTGGTGAAAGCATTAAGGAAAATCCCCACATTAAGATGTAGATCAACAGAAGTCGTTTCGTAGATGCACTTTTCTTTGCCTAATGTCACTGTTTGACCTGTATGTTGGGTGCCGCCTTCACAACATCATAGTCACAATGTCAATAAACAAGTAAACCATGTTTAATCTGAATGGGAAGATGAAAAGGCCTATCTTGCTCTCTACAAGGATTCTCCGCCTTGGCTTTGTTTTGTAAATGAGGGATATCAGAATACACAAAAATTAGCTTGAGCAAGCCAGGTATCTCATAAAATGTACCAAAATTCCCCAAGAGGGAGAGTGCTGGGCAAGTCACACCTGCCCAAGACAGTAACAAAAGTACCAGACCTGGGCTAGCGGTTTGAGGAGTTTCACCAACAGGATGTTGACGGCTGAACTCTGGGGTCAACTCTTGGGTGTTTCTGCGGGTCTGTGATGGGATTCATCTCACCTACGTAAGCTTTCTCCAATGACATCTCCACCCATATAGCCGTCTTTGCTCTATGAGGGAGGGAGAGTGTTGAGAGAGAGCTTGGCAGTAAATGCCTATGCAGGAGACCCAGCTCATCTGTAAAGTAGGGACATGTAAACAGAGTTGTTAGGATGATTCAATTATATAATTATGCAAATATTCTTTATGGGCTGCAGTCTGTTTTACCAATGAAAGGTATTATTAAGCTCAAGGAAAACAAGGTAGATCCTCTGCACCCCTCTGAAAACCTCGTCCTCTGTTTCCCTGTAGGTGGGACCAGCGTCGTGCTATTATTTTTTAAAGTGGTTTCCATTCATGTTTAACTCACTAGTTTCCATTCTAGCAACAGGTCAGCGAGTTAAAGAGGCAGCTAAAAATATAACTACCTAAAGCAAGCCAAAAGAAACTTCCATCTAGACTTTTGGTTTTGTTTCCTTTTTGTTTTAGGAATCCATTTAGTTGGCCCACAAGTGCCCAGGGGAACAAAGCGTGATAGAAAGATGCTGGTTTAACATCTGACCCCCAACAGCTATAAGAAGTGTAGTGTCACGTAACCTCCCCGAGCCTGCAGATGAATTTCCTTGTAGCAAAATATGATAATAACATTCACACTGTAGAATCGTTACAAGGGAAGGTATGCAAAACCCCTGTTACGGAGTAAGGGTATCCTTCCTCCCTCAGAAAATATATTGATGCCAAGTCCAAGGTCATAGATGTGCTCTTAACCTAAGCTTAGGAAGAAATATGAATCAAGCTGGTGAGCATCCAGGAAGGTCAAAGTAAAACTTCAGTTTCCAATACGATGGTGCCCTGGGTACCTAAGACCCTCAACCGTCTTAAGTGGCACATAGATCGTTGGTTGATTGGTTTGATGTCAGACAAACCTGAACTCAAGACCAAGTTCTGCCCCTACTAGCTGTGTGACCTTGGGAAAGGGATTGGATCTCTAAATCTCAGTTTCTTTTCCTGTTAAATGGGCCCGTATCAATTCCTTCCTCACACAGTCGTGATATGAGAAGATGGGATGTAAATGAAGTGCTTGGCTAATGGTATTATGTGTAGAGGAAAGTTAGCTCAACCACCTGTGACAGACAGACCCTAAGGTGACGCCCCATGACCCCTGTCATCTGGCATTTATGCTCTTGTATAATCCCCTGCCTTGAGTGTGGATGAGATCTATGACTTGTTTCTAGCTAACAGAATATAGTAAAGGTGAAAGAATTTTGCGGGTGTAATCAAGGCCCCAAGTCAGTTGACTTTAAGCTAATCCAAAGACTATCCTGAGTGGGCCTGACAATCAGGAGAAAGCTCATAAAAGAGGGACTCTCCTGCTGGCCTTGAAGCAGCAAGATGCTGTGATATGAATTGTCTACAGCCAGGGTGGTGTGGCGGGGAACTGTGAGGGGCCTCGAGGAGCTGAGGGCCTCAGTCCTACATCTGCCAACAACCACAAGAGCTTGGAAATGGACTATGAGCTCCAGGTAAGACGCTGAGAAAAGGATACAGCTAAGCCATTGTCAGACTCCTGACCCATAGAAACTCTGAGATAATAAAGGTGTTGGTTTTAAACCACTAAATTTGTGGCAAATTGTTGCACAGCAACAGAAAACTAATACACCACTATTTCTGGAAATTGTTCCCTAGAGACAGGCTTGCATTGAAGGGAGACAGGGTTTACCTTGATCCCATCCATAGAACTGTGGGATGTAGGAATGAGGGAAAGTAAAGGAAGCTTCCCAGATGCCTCTGATCCCTTTTCTGAGGACTGTGCCTGATGGAGCAGCTGGGAAGACTTCTCATGTAGTGCTCTGGACCCTCATCTGGCCCTTGCCCCCGGTCATACCCAGGTCTCCATGAGGCTGCGCAGTGGCCACTTGGCTCTTGTTTGCTGACCTGCCCTGTTAGGTTGGACTAATTTCTTATTGTCAGCTGTGTGTGGGGTGTCTTAATTTCCACATGTGCAAAATGGGTGTAATTATACTAGCTTTACTCAGCTCAGAAGTATGTCGTGAGGATAACATAATCACCGTGGAAATAGCTTTTTTAAAAGTTAAAATAAAAAAGAATAGCAGTGGCTCTTCTACTGAAGAGGGGAAGGGACAATCTCTGGCCCCTTTAAGGGAGGGCTTCTAATGCCGTCTGGAAACAGCAACTACGCTCACATAGGAGAGAATCAGATTCAAAAGCTCTTAGGTCTCAGTAACTCAAAGCTAAATAGAGATAGTAGCTATAAATTTTTCGGGACATTTGAAAAAATTAGTCTTTAATTTCACATTATTGATTTTATATATTCCACCAACTCCCCCAAAAAGCTTTAAGGGCACTCAAAATCAAAACAAGCTATGATCTTAAAAAAAATAATTAATTATAAATAATAAATAATAATAAATAAATAAATAATAACTTGAGGCTTAAACTTAATAAAACTGCCTCTCAATGCCTACAGAACAAACTTCAAACTCCTCTACCTTGTATTCAAGAACCGTCATGATTTGGTCACAAACGGAGCAGATACTCAGGCTGTGCCAGTTGTTCAAGTAATGAAATACCTGCACTGGTTGGTCAGTAGCTGCTCTAGAGCCTTCACCACCCCTCCGCCACCCCACTCAGGAGCCTCTGGATTTCCCCGCAGCCAGCATTAACGGACTAACGGCAGATGTGGTGTGGGGACTCCGGACCTTGCCCCAGTGCTACAACCGGTGCCAAACATTAGATCACTTGATTATTATCTAGACAACCAACCTTTCTGAGTGTAATTCTTACTCCTCCCCTGGGCATAGGCCACACGGGTTTCTCACTGGACCCTCCGTCCCTACCCCACGCCCTACACTTCCACGCTCCGTCCTATTTTCCACTGCTCCCTCTGCCTGGAATGTCTTCTCCATTCCCCACTGCCGTCTGCTGACCATATTCCTACTAGGTCTGAGATACTGAGGGTTGGTGACCACCTTTCTAAACCTCAGTTTCCCCATCCATCAAGTGGGAATTCTAAGAGGACCTACTTCATAAGGTAAGGATTGAATGACAGTACAACTGATGCCTGAACACAGTTCTAGGTGCAAAGAGAGAAAGTGTGGCCCCTTCGTATTTCCAGTCACATGTTACCAGTCAAGGCTTTTCCTCAAATGCCAGGCATCTATGAAGCCTCCCTCCACCCCCTTGGCTTGAAGTGGCAGCTCCCCTCGGAATCCCTGCAGGGGGCTCCCCTGGCCTTCCTCCTGGCTCCAGCTCCCCTCCATCTGTGTGAGGCCTGTGTGGAAGTGGTATCGCCCCCTCCAGTCCGATCACGGGCTGACACCCTGATCCATTTTTGTCATTTCTGAGCCCAGCCCGGCCACAGCCTGGGACATTGAAAGCATTCAGTAAACCTCTGCTGACATAAGATGAAATACCGAGGTAAGCGTTTGTTGAAGGAATAAAGGCCAGAGCTTTACATAGGCAGAGACTGTGCCCTTCATCTCCTGTTCCACGCCCGACACAGGGTAGCTGCTCACCAAACGTGGAGGGCTGCAGGCACGTTCAGCTTTACCATTCAGTGTGCTTCCCACACCCCACCTTCGCGAGTCCTGCCCCCTCACCCCCTCACCCCTCTCCTGACTACAGATGCTTCACTCACTAAAGTATAATAACCATTTAAGGCTCTGAGGGGTAGCTGCACCATTTGGAAAAACTTGGAGTTTTTCTCTGTGTGCCCGAAATCACACCTATTTTAATCACACTACAGGTAGTATTGCAAATCCATAGGCTATTAACTGAGACAGAGGGTACAAGAACCAATGGGACGCAGGAGAGTGTGTGTGTCAATCAGAAAGGGGTTTCTTTGAAACAACAAAAGCCTCAGCTGGTTTCTAAGAAGGTAAAGGGGAAGGAGCATTTCAAGCCAAGACAATGGAGCTTCTGGAGGCCAGGGGCTGGAACACGAAAGTCTGGCATTAAGGCAACAGTAAATACAGATTTCCGTTCCCACGTCCGAGTTCCTGGGTGGAGCCTAGGGGCTTGTATTTTTCAGAAGCTCCCTGGAAAGTTCTAATGTGCAGTCAGTTGAGGACCTAATGGATTAATCCAGCGATGCCCAGCTCTGGCTCCATACTAGAATCACCCAGGGAGCTTGTAAGAAATGCTGAAGCTTGGGCCCCACCCCCAGAGATTCTGATTTAATTGGTCCAGAGGGGCCAGGCTTTGGCATTTCTTGAGGCTCCCTGGGTGCTTTCTAAGGAGGGTTGGGAGTACAGCATCAAGGAAACTTTAGGGGGTGTGTGTGAGCAGAGGGTCAGTAAAACGGCAAAAAGAGGTTAATGACACGGAGTGTGAGGAATTCAACACTGATGACTGACAGCCTGGTCAAATACAGGTATTAGTTGAAATTTTTAACTTTTTTTTTTTAATTTTTTAAAGGAGATCTAAAAAAAAATATTAGACTTTAATTTTATGTTATGGATTTTGCATATACTATCTACTCTCAAAAAGGGTTTAAAGGCATTCTAAACCAAAACAGGTATGATCATAGCAAAAATAATTAACAAGAGGAAAGATGAGCATCAGAATAAGGTTGGTAAAGGATAATGAAAGAGAAAATTGGATCAAGAGTTTCAGAGGATGTGAGGCAAACCCCTTCCCCTGTCTCAGGCTATTCAAGTCATCTACCATCCTTCAATGGTATCAGGGGTGCTCACGCCTGTAAGTTCCATCTCTGACTCTGACTCTGCCTTGGGGTGACCCAGGGGCCTTGTCCTCCATCTTTGCACACCGCATGGAATACACTGCACCACCACCTACCCAGGAGGTGCCTCGCAGATGTCTGGTGAAATCAATTGCTGACCCAGCTCATTTCTAACAGACAACCTTTCCAGAGAACAACAGTGAATATAGATTATCTGTGTTTGAAGACTGTGTGTGATGTCAAGTGAAGTGGCTGCAAGTTAAAATGAGAATGCCAGCTCATGAAAAATCAGATCTTTAACAGGGAACACGAAAGTGAAAGCAAATCCTCCCTAGGGAGATTCAGTTGCAGAAAGTTTCAGAAAGAACACAGTGCTGCCCCTGCCACCAATTCAGTTTCCTAGGTGAACCTGCTATAGGATGTGTTTATATGTGTGTGCATCCACATGTATGTGTGGTGTACATGTGGATGCACAAATACATGTGTATTTATATATCAGTAGATCTGTTACAAGTCTATATCAGTGTTTTTCAATTCTTTTTTCATTATCATCGCCTCCAAGGAGCCTTTTCAGACATTTTTTCCCTCATCACTCCTGTGAAAATTTAATACCACAGATTTACTATATATGTGTTTATGTGCCGTATGTGTATTTGTGCTTTATATATAAAAAGAGTAAGATTTTTTCACCCCACAGTAACCAATTTTATACCTCTTGGGGAGATATTGCCCCTCTTGAGAATGCATAATCTATATGTGCATCTATCCATGTGCTCACATGTACACACACACACACACACACACACACACACACACACAATGAAAGTGGTTAATGTGCAAGTCAACAATAGCCAGAGACCGTAAGTGGATTCTGTGAATTTATACCATTTGAATTGAGGCCAGGATCCAGCAGGCCCAGGAATGTGGTTCCATCTATTTCATACTTGAAAAATTCCCCAGAGAGGCCAAGTGTCTTGGTCAAGGGCAGAGGAGAGTCAAGGGCATAACCACTCCAAGTGTTTACCATTAGGAATGTTTGCTTTATAAAAAACAACATTCTCCATTCCGGGGAAATCGACCTTCTGGAATGGTTGTCTGAAGCATCACAGATTGGCTTGCCTGTGTGAACTGCTTACCTGTCTCACTTGGTGTGCAAAATTGGTTTGGAAATGAGGTCATCATTGTATTTTCACCCGGTGACGTCCCTGGGCAGACCCTGTTGCACCTCCTTCCTGCCAGGTGGCCGTGTCCCAGCGCACAGATGTCAGGGCACTGCCCAGGGAGGCAGCATATGTCAGCAGCACATGGCGTGGTGGGAGCCAGGCCAAGCAGTAAACGTCAAGTAGATCATCTGACAGAACAACACCCCAAGTGCAGGGGATATGAGAAAAAGCGTGGCGGTGGAAGCGGGTAATGAGTTCCGCCCACGTGCAGCTCTCCCACACAAAGACTTTCAAGTCCACGACCACAGAAACCTTTTCATGGGTCTGGCAAACAAAGTCCAGAGCCTCAGCTTCTATGAATATTTCATCATGTGCATAATAAGAATATTAATAATTTGGATTCACACAACAACATTCTCCAAGAAATTCAGAATGCTTCATCTTACAATGCAACCCTAGGGTCACCAACTCTCAACGCTTAGTGGAATGAACAGCGACAGGTAAGTATGGCCACCACCACTGAAGGCAGCCCCTCCAATCTCACCACCATTTATAGCAAAGGCCAAGCCCACAGGTCTGGGCGCCATAACACATTCAGTTCAATTCCTTGTCAGCTGGGCACCTAGGTCAGGGGTCAGCCAGCCACCTGTTTGTGTAAATAAAGTTTTATGAGAATACAGGCATGCCCATCATTTATGCATCGTCTATGGTTGCTTTCATGCTACAACAGCAGAGTTGCATAGCTGTGACAGGGACTGTATGGACTGCAAAGCTGAAAATACTTCCCATGTGACCCTTCGCAGGAAAGGTTTGCTAACCCCAGTCTAGGTTACGGGAGCTCCAAGACCTTCGCCAAGTAGGTGGTAAACTGATTGTGAGCAGAGTCCTTTGGGAATCTCCCACAGGGCCCCACACAGCGCTCAGTACACAGTAGAACTAATCAGGGAATCAACTTTTAGAGTTGAAAGGGACCTCACATATCATTTCACTGAATCCCCTTATTTCAGAAATGAAGAAATCCAAATGACTGATACAAAATGATAGAATGGCAGGAAGCAGAAGCAAAAATAAAGTTTTCTGAATTCCATTGTATTGCTCTGTCACTCAACAAATATTTGGTGAATATGGAATAAATGTAAAGATATAGGGATCTATATAGCAATATCGTTAGTTGAGCATATGGTGTATGCCAAACAGTACGTGGATATAGGCATTTCGGTCTTGGACCTCGAATCTCAGGAGAAAAGTATATATATGCATATAGATCATATCTATCTATCTAATTTATATGTATATAATATATATTATGTATAATATACGTATATACTTTTGTATGAATATGCATATATTTATATATAACATGTATAAAATATATATTATATATATAATAAAATATGAATGTATATAAAGCAATAATAAAATGATGGTGTACATCCCTTGTAGGAAACAGCCAACCATGAGGACAGGATCCATCTGCTCTGCAACTTCAAGGTAACCATTGTCAGTTGGTTTCTGTCCTATTTGCTTGAACCCAACTGCAGGAAATCAGCACCAAGTCCAGGGAGCAGTTATCTTCCATCCTTAGCCTCTTTTTCTGGCTCCTTGGAGACCATCCTTGCCCACATCACGAACCCTTCATGGACTGGCTGCATCTGATACCCAATCCCTGCCCCTCCTGACTGAGGTCTGATTGCACAACGGGAGGCACTCCCTCACACCGCAGTGTTAACTGGCCAGGCGTTTATCTCCCACTCTGGAATGAAAGCTGCCCCACCCCTAATAGCGTAATTCTTGGCACACAGGTAGAAGAATGTTTTTTGAAGAGCATTAGGCCTAGATAAGTTTCAAATCACCCTTTAAGGTGACCTAACACGAGAGAGAGGCCAGAAAGGCATAGTCCATGGCTTTTCTCTTGGTCTCCTAGTCAAGGAAATCTCCTGGGGTCCTGAAGGGGTGGAGAACCTGGGGTCCCTTCATCACCTGCTCCTTCCAGAATCTTCTCTGGCAACAGGTCTGTTGCAGGGACAAGTAGATGGCTTCCTCCCCTTTCTCTGCCTCAGCTTCGCTGGGATTTGCCCCTCATGTCCTGCCCCTGAATTGAACACCAAGTCCTTCCCTGCCTGTGCTACAAAACTCCACTCCTAATACCAAGTCCCCTTGCTGTGAGTTCCCATAGTCTCGTACTTGCCCTTGGGTCACAATCCTCCTGCGTGTCCAGTGGCTGCCCGGCCCCCGCTACCCCCAAGCTGCAAGTTCTGCCAGGGCCCAACTGTGTCTCTTTTGCACATCTTATTCCCTACCAGACTCAGGGCCTGGCACCTGGTAGACCTCAATAAACAGCTGCTACGTGGAAAAGTGTATTTCAAGCACATTTGACTTTAATTTTGTTATTTTAAATTATTAACATACATTAAAAGATGTAGTTTTGGAGTCAGTCAGACCTGAGTTTGAATCCCAGCTCTGCCACTTTCCACAGGACCCCGAGTAAAGAATTAAGCTTGCCAAGCCCCAGATTTCCCATCTGTAAAGCAGTCACAGTACACCTACCCTGTGGCATTACTGCATTAGGGATACTGACTTAAATAGAGTGGCTAGCACAATGTCTAGTACATGGTAGATGCTCAAAATTTATATTTATTATGATGCCTCCTGTAGTCTTGCCACCTTTGACTATGTCATGTGTCTTGGAACGATTCAGGAAGGACCTAGCGTCAGCGAGGCTGGGCTCCCATGGAGTGAACTGCAGCCGATGGCTCTATTCTCCACCCTGACTTCAGTCTGCTATGTGGCAATATCACAGCCCAACCTCTCTGGGTCTCAATGTCCTGTTATGAAGGACCAACGAAGGTCCAACATGCACCTTCAGTCTCCTCGGAAGCTGCTGGAATCCCGTGAGGACTCAATGGAATCCACTGAATTCCATGAATAACATTGTTAACTTTCTTTTGATTTATTGTTTTTCATCTTTATAGTGCCCTGGCAAATTATCTGTAATTATTTCTGTTGTGGGACTCTACCATATATCTATAAATAAGTCTAGTTATTAGTAATAGGGTGAGGGCAGAATAACTGGAAAACACAGGTTTCTTTCAAGTTAAGGGCTTCATCCTTGCGAAGATGAGTTTCAAAGCTTACCCTACGATCCTGTGGCACTTTGGCCAATGTCCAGCTCTTGGGCAAATTAGCAAGGGGACAAAGTCTGCTTTTGGTAGCCACCCCCACATCACACAACAGGTACTATTTTTACTCCCTGCCCTGACAGACATGTCACACAGCACATGCAGTGCCCCAGCGGCACGTGGTGCTCCTGGTCTCTCTCCACCTCTCCTTCTCATCCTCTTCCCCCTGCCTCCTGACCTGAGAAAGCAACCCTAGTGAGTGTGGCAGCTGGGCCTACAGTGTCCATGTGTAGCCCATCCAGGGTAACACATATTTTAAAAAGGACCTTTGGGGAGCACGACTTGAAGCAAACGGCTCAATCAAAGGGTGGGAATTTATGTTACTGTGGCAGAGAAGTGGGAAGGAGACTTGAGAACAGGTGGGTCTTTAAGTGGCTCTGACTCTCCTATCTTTTAATGGCCCAGGCTGCCTAAGTGTGGAGATCTGCCTTGACCTTGGACTATTCACTGTGACCTCTGGGGAATTAAGGAAAGGAAAAGCCTTGGGCATCTCCTCTAGCCCTTAGGAAAAGTGTCTCTCTCTTCAGCACAAGCACTTTCTCTTCGCATAGCTGAGAGGCTCTGGGAGAAATGAGGCAATGGACAGCACAGACCCTGATGCCCAGGGACGGGGTTTGAAGCCTGGCTCTACTGTGTCCTAGCTCTGTGGTGTTGGTTAGGGGACTCCATCTCTCTGAGCTTCAGTTTCCTCATCTGCAAACTGGGAATAATATCAGGGCCTACCCAGAGAGTTCAAGGAGTTAATGTAAGGTGTTCAGACCAGCACATAGCCATCGCTATTATTATTCTGCTTCCAAACTTATTCTCTGATTTCTGAAAATGCAGCGAGACTCATGAGCCCTAAGACGACTGGGGAATGAGGACTGATTTTTCTACTTCACACATCAAGTCAGTTCCCCTTTGTCTCTCCCACCCTATTTTTCCCCTGCCATCCCCCCAATCTCTTTCCCGACATGTTCCACTTCAAGCACCTTATACTCTGGGGATGGGGATGAGCAGCTGTGTAAAAAAAACAAGGCCATGACTGCTCTGATAATTCCATAGGCCATGGAACAGATTCTAAAGTCAAGGGTCACTATTTAAGATGACTAGAACACTATGTACATTGGGGTGACCTGAGAGCAGCTGGGAGACCCACTACCCCTCAAAGTTCTCTCCCACATTTGCATGTCACAGCACTTCAAATTTCCACCATTAGATGCAATTCTCTGGCTTCAGGATACTTACAGGGGCCCTTGTTAGGTTACGGGCAGGGTTCCCCTCGTGGCCTGTGCATCAGAATCACTGGGGCGCTAGTTAATTACAGACATCTGGGACCCCCAGCCCTGAAGAATCTAATTCGTAAGTTTGTGCTGGAACTTGGAAAGTGTCCCAGGTGGATCTCATGATCATGCAAGGCTGGGAATCCCTGTTCTGGTGGGGGTTGCTCAGGTCCGGAGGCAGGATCTCCAGCTTTCTCTTTCAGTTTGTGCAGAAGAACACAGTAAGCAGGCCCCAGAGAGTCACCTTGTCTGTGATGAAGATTGGATCTTTTCCTTCCTCTCACTGTGTGAGAATAAAATCAGATAAAAGACACAAAAATGCTTCAAAAACTGTAAAGACACATAAGAAACCATTTTAAGGGAGTCTAGGAAATCAGGCTGGGAAAGGGAAGGCAGGTCTAGTTGGAGTGTCTTCAATATCAAGTTGAAGCAGTTGAACTTGGCCTAGGAGAGAGAGGAATGGGTGTGATAAAGCGAGTATTCTAGGAAGATCAAGCTAATGCTATCAAACATGGTGGACAGGCGGTGAGAGAGGCTGCGGGCAGGATGCCGTCTTAGGGGGTGATGAGGTGTTATAACGGGAGGAAACAAGGAAATAAATCATTTCTATGGTAGAGATCTGCTTGTTGTGTGCCAAACCTGCTTCCTCTTTCCCTGGGAACATGGCTAAATGACACTTGGGTTCTGAACTATGGAAAGTCGGTGGAAGTGATTTGGCCACTTCCTGGCAGGGACCATGCCAACCTTTGGAGTGATCCTCCAAGTTCAGTCTTCTCCCTGTGCTGGCTGAATGCAGAGTCCAGCAGGGGAGCTGGCAGCCCTGGGGGTGGGGGCAGGACACAGAGTGGAAGGAGCCCAATTAGGGAAGACCATGCACCAGACACTGCACTGAGCTGTTATGTGACCAGGTTGATGGACTGTTGTTTCAGCAGTGGGCCTATACTGACCAACACAATGCCTTACATTTAAACAGTGAAACCTCTAGTTTACAAAAGAGGCTGCTGTTTCTTATCTTATTTCATCCTTATAATAATCCTGCCAGACAGATCAGATCTCTGTTATACTCATGAAGTACCCAAATGAGAAGAGGTCGCGTAACTTTCCCCACGTGGCACACCTCTCCTAAAGTCCTGTGGTCAAGCCCTGCCCAGAACCCTTTATCCCCAAGGAAAAGCCTGAGGCGTTTGTGATAAAGGACCACAGACATAAGGCTCCTTTGATTTCTAAGGCAAATTACAAATACTGAGAATCCTGGATTTTATGATATGACTATAAAATGTTGCAGAACCAAAAGTGAAACTGAATGAAAGGTGGGAGGGAGGGCCCCTACTCTGCCCCCTGCTATGTTTTCTGGGCCTCTCTCACTGTCAGCATTAGGAAGCAGAGGCCTGTGTTGAGGGCAGAGGAGCCTTGGGCTGAATCGAGAAACCTATATCTGTTGTCATGCCAACCTCCCACCAACTGGGCTGTGGTTTTCACTTCCTCTTCCTTCTAGGTAATGAGTTCCCAGTTGCACATCCTCCCCTCCTTCACCTTTTGTGTTACTCTCCAGTCTGACACTTGTTCCTTTCCCACTTACCATAGAATACTGATAAACAGAAGTGGAAAATATCATCTTATGGTCCTTGGAGGTTGATATAGAGTGTAGGGTAACCAGCACCAAACTTCTATGCACCACAGCTCATGGGTGACCCAAGACGCACTGAAGACCTCCCACTTCAAAATCCCTCTCCTCAGATGCAACAGGGCTAGGCACACCATCTTTAGATAACTAAGCACTTTCTCCTCATTTAAAATATAATTGCCCCACGCAAGCAGGTGGTAGCACAGGCAATTCTCTACGTTATAAATAAAAGTCCAAGATTGCCCAGCCTGCCGTCAGAAGTGCTCATGATCCGACCCTGACTTATGTTTCTGTCCACCTCCCAACATTCCGTCACTCTCTCTTTGCCACAGCCAGGCAGAACTCTTAGTTCTTCCAGGATGCATCCTGATATTTCTCGCCTCTATGGGAGCCGTTGTTCACGCAGTTCCCTTCATCTAGGACTTTACGCTTGTTGCCTCTTGCTTCTCAGATTGTTTCTTCATCACCTTTGCTAACTCAGCTTGTGCCTCATTCCCCTCTCTTCAATGGGCATTTCCTAAAGCCCAGTCCTTATTTCTTTGCTCCTTATCCCTGGTTCCTCCTGCAGGAAACTTATTCCCTCAATGTATTCTTCTCTAAGCAGAAGACCCACATCCGTAGTGCTGACCTGCCTCTCATTCTTAGGTCTGAGCTTCCAGTGCTTGAATGGACAGCTGCACTTCATTGGCCTGCCATCACCTCAAACAAACAGTTCTAAACCCAGATCATTCTCATTAATAACAACTCCTTTCCTCACAGCTCTGTTTCTATTATAGATTCACAGGGTTTCAGGGTTAAAAGGAACCTTAAAGCTCAAACTCAATTACTTTATCTGCACTCAGTCCGTTTACAACATCTTACACATTAACGGTCAAGCCCATCACTGGTATCATCATTCCAAATACGGAAACCAGTCTCTCCAGAGATGAATTTACCACAAAACTACTGATTCTTAAGCTTTGGTGTCCCCCATATATTTGCACAGTTTTCTTCCAAGGCCTGTGACCAATTTTGTATTCATATCAATCTTCCATAGCATAGTTTTCCTGTCAGCCCTGGTTTGGGCTCATCATCACCTCCAGACAGGGACACTGGAGAATCCTCCTCATGGGCCTCTGCCTCAGGCTCTCCTTATTCTAACGTAGTCACCTGCTCACCATGAACACAGCCATGAGAACAATGGCAGCAGCTCACATTTCTCTCTCTTCTCTTCCTTAAATCCATATAGCATGTATCCCAAAATGTTAGCTTACGAATTTATCTGATAAGGGGGTCAGACTAGGTGGCTTCTAAGAGGTTTTTCCAAATGAGAAATTCTATGATTTTGTGATTATTGATCCCATTTTACAGAAGAGGAAACTTTGCTTTAAACAAAGTCGCACAACCAATGTGTATCAGAGCCAGCCCTGGAATCCGGGTCTTCTTACTTTGAGTTCATTAATCTTCCCACCACATCATGCAATGCAGCACATGGACCTTCCTAAGTAAACAGGGACCAAATGAAGCTCCTACCCTGTGTAGAAACTTCTTGTAACTCCGCGTCACTTACAAGGGAGCAAAACCCACTTAACTGCCATTCAAAACCCCTTCTCACTGTTGTTGTTTTTTCTATCTTATTTCTACCTGTGCCCCCTCCATATGCCATTCTCTTAAGCCAACCTTGTATACCCACAGGGCCCTGAACGTCCTCACCTTCATACTGTTGCTGGACCTGACATGGTTGCCCACTCCTAGCCACTCTATGAATCATAATCAGTCTTCAAAGCACAACTTAGGTCCCACTTCCTCTCATACTATACCTGGAGACCTCATCCAGGCCATACTGGTCCCTTCATCTGCACCTCTCATTTTATCTCCTATCACTCATGTGGCATGGACGCTTGTTTGCATTTTTCCTCCTCAGCTGCAAGCTCATGGACTACTGGGACCCCATCTTCTTTGATCTCCCCCCTTGCAGCTTACACAGAGCCTGGCACAGAGTAGGTGGCCCCTACACATGCTTGTTAACTGGTTAGTTGATTGATTGATTGTTTTCAATCCCTTAACTCCCTAAATTCTTTAGGGAGAGTGCCCAGCTTTTAAAATTACTTGTCACTCTTATATCATTAAAAAAAAATTACAAAGGAAGAGAAGCAAGTTATAAAGGAAAGGTCAAAAGCATTCCTTTCCTCCCTTTTCTGGCTTATTTGTGGTCAATTTGGGATGATTCATGCTAATAAGCATATTTGCCTCAGCTCCTCCATCCTATGAAATGCATGCTTCAAGTGGGGACTCGACTTCCTCCTGCCCTTTGGATGCCCCACTAGGTAGTTCAGCCCTATTTACCAGGGTCTAGGCCAATGGTTCTCAGTCTTTGATGAATCTCAGAATCACCAAGGGGTAGTTTTCTAAGGATACAGATGCCTACACCTGGCCCCACCTCCTGAATCTGAATCTCTGGGGCCAGGGCCTGAGCAAGCCCATGTGAATAAGCTTTGCTGTGACTTTTATATGCCCCAAAGGCTGAGTGCCATTAGCCTAGCCATTGTTCACCATGAGTTCTACAGTCAATCTAATTCAAAGAAACTTCCCACACTAGCAAAGCTAGAGAGTTCTAGAGGTTAACAACTCCATTTCTTTTTACTGGAAAGATTCATTTCAGTTCTGACAGCAGACTATCTATCTTATTTATCCTTAAAGAATTTCACATCTCAGAACCAAGATACTCTTGAATAAATATATGAGTTTCCAAAGTAGATTCTCACTCAGGGAGCTGGCAGAGAAAATTCCCCTGTAGTTGGGGCCGACCCCTCAGAACACAAGCAGGGTCAGATCTAAGATGCCCTGGGTGAGGAGAACATTTTCACTGACTCACATCTTCAGGAAACTCATGCTTAACCACTTTGTTTCTTTACTATTTCTAGTCCCCCAGCTTTGATGACAAAGACAACTGAGGATGTCTCCTGGGTAATAGTTTTAAAAGATACCAGATATTGAGAGTCTATCGTGTTTTTGTATAGTCCAGATAGCTAATACCTGTAAAGTTGTGTGTATATTTTCTATGAGAGCAACTATGGCTACACAGAGCTGGAGGGTTGCTGAGGAGGGAGTGGGAAAGTCTGCAAAGACGGCCCTGGGCTCCTCGTGGAACTAAAGGACTTAGACTCCAGAGCCTTCTTTCTCATCCTAGGGTCAAAGTTATAGGCACCTTTTAGGTGAGCCTGGGAGGCCCTGCCCAGAACCCAGCGACAGGAAAAGGAATGAAGCCCCTGAAATAACATCTCCATGGAGCCGAAAGGGGACAGGCCAGTGCAGCACCCCCAGTGGTTTGATGCATCCTGGCCAGGCCCCAGGGCTATGTGGGAGCCCCCTCGGATGAAGGAGCAACCGTTAGGAGGAATCAACTTCCCCTGAGCTGGAAGAACCCCACGATTGGTCAGGGATCTGCACTCACCCCGTGGTCAAACCAACCACATTACTTCAGACAATAGCCTCTGGGGGCCTTCAGCTCCCAGAGCAGCAGCCCCAGCAGAGGCAATCAGTTCCAGTGATGGTTGCACTGTGCTCCAGCTCCCAGTGGTCTGTGTCCCGACTCCAGCAACAAAGCAGAAGGAGACAGGACTGAGTCTCTGACTTCTTGGACACACCAAGGGAGGGAAGCTCAAGGGCTTGGCTTCTTACTAGTTGGGCTTTACTGGGCCTGCAAAAGAGGCTTTACTTATACCCTCGATTCACACACAGCTCATTCGATGCTCACATCAACTCCCTGGAATATGTACTGCCATTATCGGCATTGCACTGGTAAGAAAACTGTGGTCCAGAGAGGCCAAGCAGCTGTCCTGGCTCACACAGCTGGTAACCACAGCCTCATACCCAAAGCCACACTCTTCCACTGCACCTCCTGCCACCACTAACGTGGGCCCACCACACAGAAACTCAAAAGAAACCAGGAATGGAGAGCTTTTGACCCGACTGTCTAACACAATGGACTCTGCCCCGGGTGGATAGAGCCAGCAACACCTGGAGAAACAACACGAGTCAGCAGGGAGGCAGGAGCTGACACTGCTGACAGTGAACTCCAGCATCTGCAGACCCCCAAGGCCTTGCTCCCACCCCCTGCCATAGCACCTGAGATGTGCATCAGTCAACTTTTGACACTAGCACTCCCGTGGATGTGTTACCAGGCAAAGACACACTCACTGACATAACAGGGCAGATGAATTTGTGGATTGGATTATTGACCACAAATCAAAACCTGGAAGTAGTGGGAAAGAAAAATAGTTGCTTGATGTGATAAAGGGAAGGTCAAAACCTAATGAGCTCATGCTTAGATGAGTGAGCTGTCCAAGGTGACCAGGCAGCCCGTGGGCATCTGGGGTCTGAGTGGTAACGCCACAATATTTGATCCTGCCTGTTCTGGAAGACAGATGACCACATCATGGGTCACCATGACTTGACTTGGCCCTGCACCGCCGTCAGAGCCTTCTGGATCACTCAGTAAATGAAACAACTAGTCATTTCCATCTGACGATCAGCAGGACTCTGTTCTATTTCCCCCACACTGAAATGATGAGTATTTGACTGGACCGACCCTATGCACTGATTGTTCTGGAGTCCTGTGGATAGGGCTTTATAGTCTGTCAGCATCTGTTAACTGAACACTGATTGGGTGCAAGTTCTCTATCAACAACACTCCTGATCATGATGCCCTGAGGCCATTAGACGTTCTGGACATTAATCCTCACCAGCAAGGCCACATGGTCCAGCTGTGGCAGAAGCTGCCTGCCATCGGATCCGCATCTGATTATGACTCAGCGGCTCTCCACCAGAGCCGCATGCTGGAGTCACCTGGGGGTGGGGGTTAAAGTACTAATTCTGGGTCCCTCTCACAGAGACTTTGATGTAATTGGCCTGGGGAGCAGCCTGGCATCAGGAGTTTTTAAATCTCCCCAAACGATTTGAATATGTAGCCAAGGTTGGAAACCACTGGTTTCTGTTGAAACTGCCACCTATTGCCCCAAGAGACATTTGTTGCAAATCGGTCCATCATAATCACTTCATTTGGTGGCTTTCTACCTCTGGGGCCTGAGGGTGGGACTGAGGTGAAGGAGTCAGTACAGACGGGAGGGATGTCTTGATTTAAGGACTCAGCACATCCTGTGTTTGTCTTTCCAAATCACTTTCCATTTTGCTTTTACTTCCTTACTCTTCCTTCTTTCAATAAACAGCACTCACTGCCACCATCAATTCTCGAACCCGTGGTCCTCCCTTGATACTCAAAGTCCAAGCTGCATATGGTCTCATTTATTCTCAAAATAGCCCTGTGAATGAGGAAGGAGCCAGGCTTTTGTTCCTCAAGGCAAAGCAGAGACCTGCAGATCAAGAAAGGTTCTATCTGCTGTGGAATTCATCCCTTTATTTGGCTTTAATGTGTTTATAGCAATTTTCAATTTACAAAGCACTTGCACCTATTTGCTCCTGAGGAACCGTCACAGCAAGTCAGTGGTGATAGTATTTTCATAACCAGGGCGGCCACGTATCCTGATTTGCCCTGAACAATCCCTGGTTGTACCCGCTGTCCCAGCCTAACTATTGTTGGCACCCCCTTTCACTCTCAAGCCAAATGTCTTGGTTTTGACAATAAATTATATGCTCACCTAATTAATAATGACCCTCTTGTTTTAAGAGGGGGCTATTGAGGCTCATAGAAGTTAAGTAATTTGTTCAGAGTCACTCAGCTAATTATAGGCAGAGACAAGACTTGAACTCATGTCCTGTGTCTCCAAACCTCTTCCCATTCGCAGATATTATGGAACATTATACTCAGAGCAGATCTACTCAAATCTTTCTATTATAGGTGAAGAAACTAAAAACGTGGGGGAAATTATCTCTTAAAAGTCACTATTCGGATGTTCCCTGGAAGGGAGAGACTTGGAGTGCAGAGCAGGGGTGAGCAGGCTCCCAGACAGCATTCTATGACCACTTCAGAGTGGATTAGTGAATTATCGATAATTGACATCCCAAACGGCACTTGAGAGCCTAACTTGGCAAAAGAAGGTGCAAGGCCTGACATATGGGTATTTGGAAAAGAAAGAGTAAGTAATTTGGAATCTAAACTGCTAGATTTGAGGACTGGATCTGAAAGTTATTTACTGCCTACTTCTGGGCATTTCACACACCCTTTCTGAGCACATATGTTGTTCAACCAGGAAATGAGACTAGTCATCATTCTTACTGCCCTAGGGTGTTACAAGGAGAGCAAACTAAAGCTCACCCAGTGCTCTGACAGCATCACGTCTCCCCAGGTCCCTGTGAGTCACGTTTATTTGTTATCTTCGTGTTTCACCCAAGTGCTCATGAACAAGGATGCTGGATCGAAGGAGATAAGGTATTTGAATGTGCTCATAAAGGCTAAAATGCTGCCATTTATTATAATTATTATCAGCAGCAGCAGCAGTAACAGATAGTGATTATCAATTGGTGTGGGACAGAATCATAGGTCCTTGAAACTCCCTTGGATGACTGAGGTTTTGAATGACACGCCCAGTAGCTGGGCTGGCTTGGGGAAGGGAGTGTTGAGGATGACCACATCGCACCTCTTACTGGGTGGAGCCCTGTCTGCCTGGGAGGCTCCCTAGAAGCCAACCGATCCAGCCCTGCGGAAAGCGCCTCAGGGACCTGACACCTTCAACAGGAAGGCCTTTTTCCTTATGGCAATCATACAGCTAAGAGTCACTTCAAACTTTGGAAACGCCTGATTCTGTCAATCAGGACATGGCTTCCCTAAAATGAAACCATTCAAAGCCCGGGCAGCGCTTTATTTCACAATTATTTTCAGCCTTTACTTGTCCCTGTAAATGATAATTACTAACCAGATGCTGAAAAAGGGGGGAAAAATCAAAAGAGCTGTCCTATCTGATTTTTTGTTCCTCCATCAACCTGGGTTTTGCGCTCACTGTGAAGGTCTGCCTGGCTCTCATAGATTGCTTTCCTTTAGGGAGAAAGCAAACGACAACACAGGCATTTTAGAATTCTTTGGGGGCACTGAGGCTGTGCAGTGAGCTTTTTATATAAATGGAGAAGACTTCCAAAGCTGCCAACATGAAATTCCAAAGGTGCAGGTAGAATCGCTCTCCACCCCTACTAGTGGGGCAGAGAGCTCCTCTGGCTCTAAAGAGTCAATTTGTGTTTCAAATATCTTTCAGGAACCTGACACTGTGAAACTACTTGCTCCCAGGGAGTCTGAGAAAGTCCTAGAATAGCTTTCTTCAAGGAGAGCAGCAAGACGTTGCTTTGTTAAAGCTCTCCCTATTCACTCCCTGGATGGCAGGCGTGGACGCTGAGATTCAGGGCACCCCTGCCCGCCCGCGGTCCAACACTGCCCAGCCTCAGAGAGGACGTGACCTCTTTCATTACCTGTGTCTGCCAGAGGACCCAGAAATCCTGCCCAGAGGGGTCCCAGAAACCAGGTAAAGACAAGAGAAGCCACATTTGAGGGGAGAGAAACAGGCTGAGGAAATCAAGTGTCACGAAATGACAGGTGTAATTTCCACTGATAATTTTGAAAAATAAACCTGGGAATGTAAAACCTAGCAGAGGAAATTTAACAAACCTTTGTGGTAGGCTGGGCCAACTAGGACAGACCACCTGCCAAGTGTAAAATAAGTCACAACTTATTTTTTAGGTGTCAAAAGGTACCAAAGACCAAAACATTGTTACCAAGGTTTATGTAGATCTTATACTTTTTTTTGAAAATCTATTTGTTTAAATAACTTGTAGATAAGGATCATTTGGCCAAAATAACATCTTCCTGGTTCCAAATAATAAATGTGCCTTTTAAATTCAGCCAGGAGGCCCCTGGACCGGCACCACGAACTCTTCCCCTCTCAGTTACCAGCATATTTCTAGGGACACTTTGCATTCCAAGGCTTTTCCCACTTTGTGAAAGGTTTTGGCGCTCAGGTGGCCTGCCGACTCCCCTCCCCCAAGTCCTGGCCTCTCTTTCTGCACCGCCCTGGGGACAAATTTCCTGCCGCCTCAGGTTTCCCCGCTTCTGCGGTGTCGGCACCCAGGACCGATCAAATGTTTCTTTCTTATTACACCAGCGAACCGGGAAAGGCCGCCTGGCCTCCATCCTTCCTCCCACGGGTTGCAAACGAAGTGCAGCAGCTTTGACGTTAGACTGTTTCTGCCCGGGGAACAAGGCGACTTAATTGTTCCACTGTGCCCCTTCAGCCCAGTGCGCCCCAGGGTGATCGGGAACTATCCGCTATTGGCAAACCCGTAGCATTTCCTGACACTACCCTGCAGAATCACGATTATGACAATAATTATGTCGGCGAACGGAGTGTTTTCTGCTTTGCAGGTCACAAAGCAAGACAACATCTTTATTTCCTTTTGCTTTCTTTTAGTAGCTCTGAGTAAAAGAGAGAAAGGAGAATTTAAGAAATGATAATTTTGGTTTGCCGAAGATAATTATATCAGTAAAGTTTCCTGTTCTCTCCCCTCCCTCTCCCCCACCACCCTGAATTTTAGAAGAAAGGTTCACGGGTCCAGCCAGGTTCCTGCCACCTCCCTACACCTGGAGATGCCCTTTAGGACAAGCCAAAATCGCGCTGGGTCGGGCTCTGGACCCGCAGCGGTGACAGCCTGTCCTGCGGCGGGTGTGACAAACTGCCGGCCAACTCTCCAAGAAGACAGCCAACTGCCAGATTGCACCTGACTGCATTCGGCCCGGGAGCCCCGCAGCGAGGCTCTCTGGCTTGCAGAAAGGCCACCCAGGGGACCGCGATGGCTGGGCTGCCCTCCCTGGGGAGGTCCAGCATCCCGGCGCGGTCCGCGCGCGCCACGTGAGCCAGGTGAGCTGGGCTGCAGGCGCAGCAGGTGCTGCGGGCGCCGGACGCCGACCTACCTTCACGAAGAGTTCGATCTCGGGGTCCCTGTCGTCCCCGTTAGCCGTCGCCGCGTCCGTCATGCCGTCGGCGCCCGGGGCCAGCGTCCCGGGCCGGGGAGGCGCCACCTCTGCGGCGCCCGGGCCAGTGCTCTGCGCTCCTGCTCCTGCCCGGCGGGGCCCCTCTTCAGAGCGGCGTTTAATTTTTTTCTTCTAATCTATTTCTTAAGCCCGGGACGGCGATGTCTGAGAGATCAGTGTCCCGAGTGATCACATGAGGGGACAGGTGGCAAGGGGGGAAGGTGCGCTCAGGGATGGCAGCAGGTCCTGGGAGCAACAAGTGCCGGGCTGGCTGCAGGGAAGTGTCACAGGATCCGCGCCTGTCGGCGATCCGGCGGTCTCAGGCCAGCGCGCCCAAAATAGCCGGCGGCCGCGGGGCGGGGTCAGCCGGGCGGGGGCGGGAGGGGCATCCCGCGAGCGCAGCCTCCGCCCCGGCCCGGCCCCCGCCCCGCCACCCTCCAGGGCGGCGCCGCACCGCCGGCGAGGCCCAGAGGATGACCTGGGGAAGGTAAAGAGGCCAGGGAGAGGGAGGCGGGGGCAAGAGGAAGAGAAGGGATGCTTGAGTCTTATGCTTCGCTAATGAAGCGTTAGGTCCTGCAAGTTGCTCCACCACCGGCATTACACACTTGGAAAGCCCTCCTCCCCCCCCCCCCGCCTTAGCAATGCTCAGAGCGGGGAGGGGCTGTGGGGAGCGGGGTAGGGAAGGAAGGGACCCCGAAAACAGGTCGTCTGCCATCCTCGTGCTGGGCAAATAGAGTAGGGCAGGGCGGGGTTGGGGGAGAGGGGAGAGTCCTGTAAGTACAGGGTGTGAGCCAACCGGGCCAGGTGCAGCCGGAGGCAAGGATCCTTGACTTTTAACCTTCTGGGCTCGTTTTTTCTTCCCCTTTCTTTCGTTTTCTTTTCTTTTGCTTTCTGTTCTCGTCTACTCTTATTTCACCTCTGTTCTTCTCTGTTCGTTTTTAGTGAAGTATGATACACAAGCGGAAAAAATGCGCATGTCGTAAGTGTACCGTTCAATGAATGCTCACAATCTGAACCCACCCGTGAAAAAGCAGCACCAGATGAAGAAATAAAATGTTGGCTACACCCCCAGAAACTCTTCCTGGTCTCTCCTCTGTACCTGTCCTCCACCTTCATCCCTCTCCCCACCAGCGTAGCCATTATCCTGACTTGTAACAGTACGGGTTTGTTTTGCGTGGAATCTTACAGTAAACACAGTATATACACCTTGATGTCTGGCTTCTTTTGCTCACCGTTAGGTCTGTGAGATTCACCCATGCTGCTGTGTGTAGTTGTAAATGATCCATTTTCATTGCCACAATTTATTTATCCATTCTTCTGTTGATGGACATTTGCATAGTTTCCTGTTAATGATTTCCATGGATACTGCTGCTGTGAACAGTCTGTCTATCAAACATCCTTTGGTGAATACATGGACACTTTTCTGTTGGGTATATATTTAGGAGTGGAATTGCTAGGTTATAGAGTATGAGAATGTTTTTCTTGAGTAAACACTGCCAGATGATTTTCCAAAGTGGTTGTACCAATTTACACTCCCAGCCTTCGTTTCTTTTAAAAATAGGTACTAAGTCTTTTCTACCTGGAATCTGGTCAACTTCTGTTTGTTTTCTTTGCATTCTCTTTAGCTAATCTTGTTTGTGCTCTGTCTGTCCTTACTTACAAATATATATTTGTTTCACAGCTTTACAAGAAAAAAAATTGATCACTTAATCATATAAATAAGAATTTATTTATGTACCGGGCAAAAATGCTAAGGACTTTACATATCTTATCTTGTTTAATCTTTATAAAAGGGTTATTATTCTGATTTTACAAATGGGTAAACTGAGGCATAGAGTATCTGAGTAACTTGCCCCTGGTCATCCAGCTAGGACATGGTGGTCCAGCTAGGACATGGTGGAGTCCCAGACAGACCCAGTAGTGCTCTAAACTACTTAACTAACTGCCTCTCTCAAACTTAGTGCACACTGGGTAAGTCACTTTGGGGGAAACAAAGACACCGCCCTGGTTTTAATGGAGATTAAAATCCATTTCAGTATAATAGTCAGATGAAAGGAAAACTAAGGCTGCCACATGAATTGGGCAGATGGAGTGGCTATATAAGTTACCGTGTAGAGAGATTATTTGCCACAGTTGGAGTGGGTAGAGGAAAAGGCCTCACAGAGTGGAAGGCACTTCAGTTGAACCTTCCTGAATGGTCAGGCATCTGATAGGCAGAAAGGATGGCAAGGTATCCTGATCGCTCTTTATGGCAGGCTGTTTCCCTATAAACTCCAAGTGCAAATAACTCCTTCTTACTGAAGAAAGCAGTCCCAAGCCCAGCTTGCAGTCCTCATGGTACACTATAGCATAATCAAGGTGAGGTTTATTTGCTCTCTCCTCCTCCTTGGTTTCGGACTTACATCACCAAAACCTTTAGAGAGACAGTCACCTTCACAGCTGTACATTTCGAGCCAATGACTGCATACTCTGGGAAGGACAGTGTTACAGATGGAGACTGGTACCTTCACTGCGTCCTGCACAGACTCATCACTTTCCTGCTCTGGAGTGTGGACAATATTTGCAATAGCAATGCGGCAGAGGTAAATACAATTATATGCATAAAATGCCCTTGAGGTTTTTTTTTTTTTTTATGAAAGATGCTTTACACGTGTGATCATTTTCTTGGCTGTGATCTAAGCAATGTATGGTATGACCTCTACTTCCCTTAATCTCAAACCTAGAAGAGTTAGCTTTTATCTCATCCTCTCCAAATATCCACTGCTTTTTGGAAAATGGAACAATTCTCTTTTAATTCCTAGATAATGCTTCCCATTTGGACCTCCCTGAAAATAATGATAGTTTTACTGTTGTAAACCTTCATCTTGCAAAAAAAAGTCTGCTTTGGTCATAAAATATTTCTGTGCATATTTCTAGTTTTTAATTCCACATTCTGCTTTAGTTTAAGATAAAAAGACTTTGTTTTGTACCCTTTTGTGTCAAAGCATAATTAGTTAGAGTCAATTTTAGCTTTGTCCAGAAAAAAACAATTTCCTGATCATAGTCTGTTTCTAATAATAATCATAGTTTCACAAACTTGGTACAAGTTTTGGATAAATCTTTACCACGAAAGCACTTCAAAAACATATTTAGTATTTACTGTGGCAGCACAGATACTAAAATTGGAACAATACAGTGAAGATTAGCATGGCCCAAGTGAAAGGATGACATGCAAATCTGTGTAACATCCATATTTTTGTGTGATTGTTGAAGGCAAAAATTATAACATTCTGATGGAGTTTTCAATATATTCAGATTCAAGGATATGAGAGCTGCAACATAAAAGGTGAAGGTAAAGAGATTTATATAGTTTTTATAGATGTATACAGTAAGGTTTTTACACTTCACTTGCCATGGTAAACTATGAACTCTAAGCAGATTGAGGAAAGTTAGGTATATGTATATTGTAACCACTCATATAGCAACAACTATAAAAGTTATACAAAGAGATATAGTGAAAAAGCCAATAGATAAATTAAAATCTAATGGCAAGAAATATGCAAATAATCTAAAAGTCAGGACAGAGGGGGAAAAGAGAGCAAACATAAAACTAATAATAAAAAGGTATACTAAATCCAACCATATCAATACTTACACTAAATATAAATGGTCTAAACAAACCAATTAAAAGATGGAGATTGTTGGATTGGATAAAAAAAAAACTAAGACCCAACTATATGCTGTTACAGAAACATAAATGCTTCAAACGTAAATGATATAGTTAAATTAAAAGTAAAAAGATAGGAAAAGAAATACCATGCAAACGCTAATCAAAAGAAAGTTAGTGGCTATATTAATATCAAACAAAGTAGACTTGAGAACAAGGAAATTATCAGAGATAAAGAGAGATATTTGCTCATAATAAAACAGTCAACTCCTAAAGAAGATATAACAACGCTAAGTGTGTATGTACCTAATAACAGAGTTTCAAAATACATAAAGCAAAAGTTGATGTAACTAAAAGGAGAAAGAGACTAATACACAATTAGTGTATTAGTTGGAGACTACAACACTCGTCTCTTAGTAATTGATGGCACAAGTAGACAAAAAATCAGCAAGAATGTAGAAGACCTAAACAATACAACCAAACAATTTGACCTAATGAACATTTATCGAATATCCTACCCAAATAACGAAAGAATACACATCATTTTCAAGTACACATGGAATGTTCACCAAAATAGCCCACGTTCTGGGTCACAAAACAAACCTTATTGTTTTTAAAAGAATGAAAGCATACAAAGTATGTTCTCTGACCATAATAAAATCAATTAGATCAATAACAAAGATATCTGAACAACCTGTAAATATTTGGAAATTAAGAAGTACACCTTAAGAAATTCATTGGTCAACAAGGAAGGCTCAAAGATAATTAGAAAATATTTTGAACTGAATGCAAATGAACATACAACATATCAAAATTTGTAGAATGCAGCTAAAGCAGTGCCTAGAAAGAAATTTATACATGAAATGCTCTTTTTAGAAAAGAATAAAGGTCTCAAATCAATAATCTAAGCTTCCCTTTGAGAAATTAGAAAAAGAATAGCCAGGTTAACATAAAGCAAGAAGGAATAAAACAATAAATATAAGAACAGATATTAATGAAATTGAAAAAAAGGTAAAATAATGGAGAAAATCAATAAAACTAGAAGCTGGTTCTTGTAAAAAATCGATAAAATTAATAAACTTCCAGCTCGATTTACCAAGAGAAAAAGAGAGAAGATATATATTACCAATATCAGGTATGAAAAATGGGATATCACTACAAACTCCACAGACATAAAAGGGTAATAAGGGAATACTACAAGCAACTCTCTTCACATAAATTGGAAATTTAGATGAAATGAACCAAATCCAGAAAGACACAAACTAACAAAATTCACTCATGTAGAAGTAGATAACTCAAATAGTCCTATATCTACTAGAGATATTGAATTCATAGTTGAAAATCCCCCCCACCAAAGATCCATGTATCTTCATTAATGAATTCAATCAAAAATGTAAGAAAGAAATAACAACAATTCTATACACTCTCGCAGAAGTCAAAAGAAGAGGAAATAAAGGACTTGTATCCAGAATTTGTAAAGAATTTTCACAACTCAAAAATAGGAAAACAAACAACACTATTAAAAAAAAAAGGCAAAAGATCTGAACAAACACTTCACTGAAGAAGACATACCAATGGCCAATAAGCACATGAAAAGATAATCCACATCATCATTCAGTAGAGAATTACAAATTAAAAGAGAGATACCACAATATACATATTAGGATGGTTAAAATATACATACATGACACACATGACAATCCCACGTTTTAGCAAGAATACAGAGCAACTGAAACTCCCACACACTATTGGCAGGAATGCAATTTGTACAGTCATTCTGGAAAACAGTTTGAAAATTTCATATAAAGCATACACTTACCGTATTACCCACTTACCATCTCCTGAGTATTATCCCAGAGAAATGAAAACAGGTTCTCACAAAAACTTTTACATGAATGATTATAGTAACATAATTCATAATTGACCTAAACTGGAAACAACCCAAATGTTCCTCAGTGGGTAAATGAATAAACAAGCTGTGGTTCCTCTATACAATGCTGTACCCCTTAGCAATAAAAGGGAGTGAACAATTAATAGGTGCAAAACATAAATGAATCTCAAATGCACTATACTTAGTGAGAAGAGCCAGTCTTAAAAGATTACATAGTGCATGATTCCATTTATATGACATTCTGGAAAAGCAAAATTTTAGGGATGCAGAACAAATCAGTGGCTGCCAGGTGTTGGGGTATGAAGGAGTTTGACTACAAATGGGCAGCATAAGGGAATTTTTTCAGGTGATGGAACTGTTCTGTATCCTGTTTGTAGTGGTGGTTATATACACTTCCTGTATAGGTTAAAACATATAGAACTATATACCAAAAAAAGCCAATTTTCTCTATGTAATTTTTTTAAATGATCAAGATGCTTAAAAAACTTCAAAAAATGTAAAGCCATTAGGTTCTATTTCCACATTCCCCTTTCCACACATTCTTTGCTTCAACTCCTTAACATCAGACCTCATCTTACTATTGACTTCAGAAATACAAAACAGATCTCTAGTCCATGAGATCTACTGCTCCTAATTATAGTCAATAAAATACAACAAACCTTCATTGAAATAAAAAATACAACAAAACAAAATAAACATTTTTAAACTGAGAGAGTGTGTATGTGATAAAAGGACGTTTATTATGAAATAATGATGACCCTTATAGAGAGATTTTCCAGGAACGTTCACCTATCCAGTACCAGGGTATAAGCATATCATTAGTTACAAGCTCCAATTTTTATGTACTTAGTGATTTAGTTGAACCTACTCATTCTGTCCAGAATAGCAGCTACTTCTATGGGAATTGTGTTGTTCCACCCTTCTGTTCTCTACAAAGGGTCTCTAGGACAATCCCAAGGGCTTCAGGTTCAAGCTGAGGGAACTGGCAGCTGCAGAAGAACCAGTTACACTGTGTCTTTGTGGGAGGACCAAGTGGGTGTAGACAAAGGGAGGTGAGTCCTGGAGGGATCACACCTGCATGAGGTCACAGGTTGCGCTGTGAGGAGGATTGGGGTGGGTTGCTAGTTCTATCTATTCCTTTATAAACTAACATGCCCTTGGGTGTGCCCAACATTACCAGTGATCTTTGTCCCCTCAGCCATCTACCTGCTCATGCTCAGCAAAAGGAGAGGCCTAGGTGTGGGCTGGCCTGAAGCCAAGAATCCTTGTCAACAAATGTTACTCATCTCATTGATTCACTCATTACTCATTCCTTTAAACAGTGTTTTGGGGATGCCTACTGTGTGCCAGGCACTGCTCATGCTTTTTCTAGAATGCTCTGAGAACATGCCATGTGCATATCACTTCCTGATTATGAGCAGTCTTCGCTCCTGCACTATTCCTTCTGGGTTGAGTCATGTCTTTCCTACAGGAGTGAAAGCTCCTTGAGGAGAGGAATCCAGTTTTGTGTTTCTTTTGCATGACCCACAGAACATGACAGTCCTTTGCTAAACTTGTAAACAGACTGATAATATTCCCAGTACAGTGACATTCCACCAATAAATAATTGTTGATGGAATCAATTAATGAATAATTGGCACCCCTTTTATTCACAGCCACCTCCTCCACTAGGAATTCTACCTTTACGTCACTCAAAGGCTGCCATCAGTGAAATGGACATTGCAGTGCAGACTTTAATAAAGATTCTAATTTTGAACTAATACATAGGAATGAGTTATATAATAATAATAACAGTTAACATTTACTAAGAGCCCACCATGTGCCAGGATCTCTGAATCCCTTATTAGCTTGCTTCATTTCTGTAGTAACCCAATGAGGCAGGTGCTATTAGTCCCATTTCACAGATGAGGAAGCGAAGACTTAAAGAGGTTAAGTAACTTGTCCAAGGTCACACGGATAATTATAAACAGCACAGTTGGTATTCTGACCCAGTTCTCTGCATTGTTAAAGCCCATCTTATTAACCACCATGTTTTACTGTGTACGTGAAGTAGGCGGCAGTTGGAGAAGGTTGGGATGCTACTAGAGGTTTAGAAATTGCTTATTGAATTGGTGGAATCAGTGAATGACTGGTCTTGGATAAGGAATGGCTGGATTTGGGGATTTCAGAACCCTCCTTTACTCGCTTAAACTAAGAGGCAGCCAGAGATGAGCTGAAAAAAGAAGTAGGGACCAAGAGGTAGCACACAAAAAATAAAAAATACCCAGCCCCCAGAGAAACGAAAACCATAGGAAACAAGGCAGGAGAAGCGATCTGAGGTCATGTTCTGTTGCATCACCGTGCATTTTTGGCAGGATTCACTTCGCTGGTGATCGTCCTCACGTAATGGCAAAGCTCATACCATAGCCACAGCAAGATCACATAAAAATACAACTGTTACACAAATACACTTAAAAAAAGACCTTGGACAGGGTCCAAGATAAACACATGTAACAAGATTAAAAAAAAAATATTGTTGGCTCACTTTGATCCACATCTGATTTTCTTTTGGCCAACAGGCTCCTCATCATCTCAATTGACTAGAGATAGCCTTTAATAGCTCAAAAAAGGGAGTGGTGTTAAAGAGGACCAGGGTTGGGGGAGAAACAAGGTGAGAGACTTTGGGGATGGGAAGTCAACATCTGTATAGGTGGGAGCAGAATGCAGAATGTTTTGAGGGAAGTGGGAAAATACCCAGGATCAAGCAGATTAAAGTTCTGAAAGGAAGAGTAAAGGGTTGTTACAATGATTGACAACTAGAATCCATTTGCCCTTTTGTTAAAGGGTCCCTCCTGATTTTCCTTGGGGATCTACACCTTCTCCATTCACAGCCCGTTAAGTTCAAGTGGAGCTTCAGGGGTGGGCAGGTGACTCGTATGGGCCAATGGGAGCAAGGAATCCCATGACCACGATGATTGGTTGAAAATGGACACATGATCAACTTGGATCCAATGAGATTCAATTCTGGGACTTTTATCAGAAATATATTTGAGACAATGTTTCCTTCTGCTGGACTTATGGAGAAACTAGGATATGATCCTGGAGCTGCTTGCACTATCTTACCACCACTAAGACAAAGTCTGTCTGAGAGTAAAGCCAACAGAGAGGAAACAAGGGCCAAGAGAAGGAGAGAGGAAAACCAACTTCTGATGTATTGTTTGAGTGACTGGATCTCTTTGTGCCTGAAACTTGATACCCCTAGAATTCCCTGTCCTGATGGTCAGTAAAATCTCCTTCTGGCTCAGACTGTCTTGAGTTAGGTTTTCTGATGTTTGCAACTGGAGATTTATATCCACAACAGTTAGAACCAGCATAGAATAAAGAGGGCTGTGGGCAAGAGATGGTCCATATGATAGAAAAAGATCTCAGGGTTGTTGCAAGGCAGACATGAAACAACACACTGATGCACTTTAAAAAGGAGGGCACACCCTGAGATGAATAAAAAGTATTATTTTTAAAGTTCCAGACCCTCATAAAAACACTGTCTAGTCTTTTCAGGCTCATGAGCTAAAATACAAAATGAAAGTACAAATACGTTCAGACAAAGTTACAGAGAAAGGGCGTATGTGTAGATTTAAGGTGATCATAGATAGCTGCAGAATAAAACAATAAAATCATGAAACAGTGTTTCCAGGAATTGATTTTGTTTTTCAGCAGAGAATATCTTACAGTATAGTAAGAAAGAGCACTGCGCTTAGATCCAGAAGTTCCAATTTCCAGACTTGGCTCCTGCTACTTTCTGGTCATCCAACCCCTCTGAGCCTCAATTTCTTTATCTTTAAATGGGGATAACAGTACCTTCCCCGAAGTTTATGTAAAGTTTGAGTAATTCTATTTATGAATACACACAATGCATCCAATATAATGCCTGATCCACAAAGAACAGAGAGCTACTTTTTCCCCAAATATACATAAGGCAGCACCTAATTCCTCACTGCAGCCCTATATATGAGGTAGCTACTATCTTTACTTCACTTTACAGAGGGGGAAACTGACACACACAGATTACTCAGTAAGCATAACTAACCAGAAAGCTCTAGAGCTGGGATTTGAGTCCAGATCTGTTTGACTCTCAAGTGTCTGCTTTTAATGACCTCAATAAATGAGCACTAGTTAGTATGATTTTATAATTAATGTGTTTAAATTAATAGAAAAGTAAAATAAGTAAATAGAGATAGTAAAGGCCCGGTCTGGAAATGAAGGCTGAAGATCAGCTACTGGACCATTCAATCAAGAAATGCGCCCAGGTAAAGAATGGAATACACACTTTCTCATAACCCTGACCACACTGGATGACCATCATCCTTTATATGAGTGTTTCCCTGTCATAGTATCAGCTCTTTGAGCTACATAAGGAATTTGATAAAATTATAAATTCCTTCTTGGAAATGGACAGAGTTGATCTAACCCGAATTGTTATTATTATTTTAAAAATAATCTATCTTAAATGTTGGGGTAGCACTATAAGTCTATCCCTTTTCTAGAATTCTAGGAACATATCCATATATGAGTCTTTTTTTTCTTTCCATATACTTCCATATATATATATATAATCTGCATTTTAGGATCTCAGAGAAACAGAATAAAACACTTCTGTGCGTTATTGCCTGGTTACAGCTTTGCCTGGTTACAGCTATGCAGATACAGAAGAAATTTATTTCGGCAGCACTGTAAGAAGTGGTTCTCTCTAATCTATATTCAGTGACGAAGCTTTGATTCTATTTTTGTTGTATATTTTCCCCAACTGTGCAATCTTTCATGATCTGCCAGGAAGATTAACCCTACTCCCACAAAGCTTGGAGGGCAGAAAATCAGAGTATTACCTTGAATTGCTTCAATTTCCTTCTTCCAAGGATAAGGCAGAAAGCACTTGAAAAATCTCATTTTTATTAAATTCAGCAAATATACCTTGGTCAGCTGTTCTGTGCCAGGCACTATGCTCAATGCAGGGGATAAATGTATGACTAAGACCTAGCGCCTGCCGGCAAGAAGCTCACAGTGCCTAAAACACATGTGGGGGCTCCCACTCTGCACACCATTTCTAGCTGAGTAGACACAATGTGTTTTTAGGAAAATAGAATTGAAATAAATCTGACAGTATTGAGAAAAGATCTCATTGCCTAAGTTTCCATAATCAGAGGGTGAGACAACACTTGGGTCCACACCAGCTGCCTCACAACTGAGTCCTCTTTCACTGAGATGCGACGGCCGGAGTTCATTTATTATTTTTACGTGCATTTTTCTATTGACCACCTATTATTCACCAAATACTCTTGGAGACACTGGGTATATCTTGGGGAATCAAACAGCCCTTGCCTAGTGGTTCTTGCAATTCGTTGTGGGAAATAGAGCAAACGTAAACGAATAAATAAATGTCTAATTATAAACTGTGATAAATATCTGAGAATCTGGGTTATAATGCTAAAGAATCACAGTGGAAGGTGAGAGAATCTCCTTTGTAGGGTGTTCCCATGGGAAAGGCCTCTCTGAGGAGGTGACATTTAAGCCCAGACCTGAAAGATTAAAAGGGGCCAGTCAGTTGAAGACTGAAGGGAAGAGAGAAGGGAACAGCATGTGTGAGGGCCTTGAGGTAGGACAAAGTGTTTTATGCTTGAGGAACTGAAGGTCTAGCTTAAATTCTGCCATGGTATCCCTTTGGGGTCTACATTGTGGGGTCACATTTTCACCTTTTCCTATGTAATTACATTATGCAACCTTTGTAATTTCAGTACATCATTGGAGAAAATCTTCCCAGAGGTTTTCATTCAGGAAAAAAGTTCCAGCTTAAAGAAATAATGATGGTGCCACTGAATGTGTGTTGGGTTTGAGCAAATCACTTTCTGTTTGCTCTGTAACTATTCATAATTTCTTCAGTTGAACACACCTTGGAAATGTTTGCAATACACTCTTATGCAAACGATAGACATTAGTCTAAGACTCTTTTGCAGTATACGTGTTTCATCTCAAGGTCCCTCATACTCGGTTTTGCTCATTGGCTGCACCTACAGCAAGTTGGACATGTGGGGGACGGCAAACCCATTCCCAAAGGCTGGTATTTTATCTAAGTGATTTTATGTTTAAAAAAATGCTTTGTGGGACTGGCCCTATGGCTTGGCTGTTGGGTGCACACGCTCCACTACTGGCGGCTCGGGTTCGGATCCTGGGTGCGCACCCATGCACCGCTTGTCCAGCCATGCTGAGGTGGCATCCAGCCACTAGAAGGATGTGCAACTGTGACATGCAACTATCTACTGGGGCTTTGGGGAGAAAAAGGGAATTAAAAAAAAAGAGGGGGAGGATTGGCAATAGATGTAAGCTTGGCTGTTGGGTGCACACGCTCGACTACTGGCGGCTCGGGTTCGGATCCTGGGTGCGCACCCATGCACCGCTTGTCCAGCCATGCTGAGGTGGCGTCCAGCCACTAGAAGGATGTGCAACTGTGACATACAACTATCTACTGGGGCTTTGGGGAGAAAAAGGGAATAAAAAAAAAGAGGGGGAGGATTGGCAATAGATGTTAGCTCAGGGCCGGTCTTCCTCAGCAAAAAGAGGAGGATTGACATGGATGTTAGCTCAGGACTGATCTTCCTCCCAAAGAAAAAAAAAATGCTTTAAAATTAATTTAGCAAAATGAAATTCATTCTTTTTTACATTGCTCTTTTGGTATCTTGTAAACCCAACCATTGTCACTTTTTCTTTTCTCATAAAATTAAGTCCCAGGATAAATAAAGCTGAATATTGACCCAGTCGTTTATCTCCCATTAACATAGTGCAGGGCAATTGCATCAGTAGACGCCAGACTTAATGCCCTTAATGGAGCTGCCCAACATTAAGGCCCACGGGGTCAAACCACTGACCTCAGCTCTGCCTTACTCACCACCCCGGCTCCCTTCGGGAAGTCCTCAAATTAATGGGCAGAGGGATGCAAAACAGCCACACCAAAGTGGTCTGGCCCTGGTCACCGGTCAACACCAACTGCTCTGCTTCTCCCCTCTGGTCTTAGGGATGCTGTGCACCTGCCCACATGGATGCTGACTGGACAGCAGCAGCCCCTGCCCCTGTCTCAAGAGGCCACAGGAAAGGGTAGCTGCTTATCACTGGGACCGTTTACCCTGCAGTAAATAAAGGATAAGGGGGTCCTGTTCGAACAATAAACAGTACTGAAGCTCTACATGCCTCTGTCACAAATGGAGACAAAATATCAGAACAATAAAAAGAGAAGGAGCTTGCTCACACTGTGTGCATGCATGACTATACTTCTCATTTATCGCCATTTGAAGTTCTGTTTAAATTCCTCTCTCCTCCAGTAAGCTGTAGGAGCCTATAAAGCATACACAATCCATTCTCTCACTCTCTCTCTCCTTATTTTTCTTTTTAAATAGACTGTTTTTTAGAGCAGTTTTAAGTACACAGAAAAATTGAGCAGTAAGTACAGAGATTCCTATATACCCTCTGCCGCGACTCATACATAGCCTGCCCCACTGTTGGGGACAGATGGGGGCAGCCTCCCCCATACCACACCAGAGTGGTGCATTTGTTACCATCAGTGAAGCTACATTGACCATCATTAACACCAAAGTCCACAGTTTACATTAGAGTGCACTCTTGGTGTTGTACATTCTATGGGTTTTGACAAATGTATAATGACATGTATCCACCATTATAGTATCACACAGAATAGTCTCACTGCCCTAAAAATCCTCTGTGCTCTGCCTATTCATCTCCCTTTCCCCCCTAGACTCTGGGAACCACTGATCTTTCTACTGTCTCCATGGTTTTACCTTTTCCAGAACGTCATATAGTTGGAAACATACAGCACGTAGCCTTTTCAGACTGGCTTCTTTCACTGCGTACTATGCACTAATGTGCCTCCATGTCTTTTCATGGCGTCTACTCTCTCTTTATCCCTAGCAATGAACACAGTGCCTCACACAGAGTAGGCACTCAATGAGCATTTGTTGAATAACCGGGTTGAATAAATGAGCAAATGAATGAGTGTGATTTACCCACAGTTCATTTGACAGCTGTTGACTCAAGCCTACTAAGCGCAGGCTGTCTGCCAGGTGTCTTCAAACAATGATCCCATTTGCATAGGATTTCCAAAGATATTTCTTATTTTATCACAACAGCAGTTATAAAAAGTAAAACAGATATGTTTCTTCCTATCTTCGTTTTCAGAAAATCAGGAAACTCAGATTCAGAGAGGTACAATGACATATCTACATTCCCTGCGCTAGCATGTGGCAGAGCCAGCACTGGCCTCTGTAACTCTGATGTACTTGGATGTCTTTATCGTGTGCATCGTCTCCCCTAAAGTCAGGCTCTAGGTCATTCAAACTGACAAATATTAAACAAGAAACGAATTCATGCTGATATAGTGACAGGTGAGGGCTAAAAGCCACCCCGCCCCCCAATTTCGTTACTCAAGGGAGCCCATCTTCTAGCAAAGAAGAGTGCCCTTGGCTTTGATTGTTCAGCCCATGTCAGTGAACTCCGGTTTTCCTTTCACCACAAGCAAACCACTGCTGCGCTGTGGAATAGATCTCTGGGGAAGAAAACTTTAACAACTGCTCAAGGAGTAGTTTGTTCTCACTCAGTAGTGAAGAATTCACTGCTGAGCTTCCCCTACTCCTGTTAGGGATAGAAAGGACTTCAAGGATCTAGGCCAAAATCATTCGAGATCTGCAGTTGTGATGGGCCCTCAAAGGGACCATGAACTTATCCTGGGAGTTATGCCTGGTTATGAGTGAGTTATGGGTGAGGCTCATGAAGGCCCCTGTCTTGAAATCCAATGCCATCCGGAATTCATTCATTCATCCCCAGATCTTAACTTTCAGCCTTTTTCTCTTCCCTGAGAGCCTCATACTAATATATAACTATTTGCTGAGTATATCCCTTGGGCATCTCAGTTTCCTCAAAGTTAACATTTCCAAAACACCACACTAATATCTTCCCCAAATCCTCTCTTTATCCTGTATTTTCTTCCCCAGTCAGTGATGCCATCATCCATCCAGTCACTCAAACCAGAAACCAAGCCCATATTTTTGTTTAATTCCTCCGTCATCCCAAATCCAATTAGTCAACAAGTCCCTCCTCCCAAATCTCTCCACTTCTTATCGCCATTAGCACAGCTGCATTGCCTCGTGCCTGAATGGTCACAGAGCATTCCTAATGGCACTCTATCTTGGCCACGCACCTCGCGCCTCAAATCCATCCTCCACCCTGCAGTCTGAGTGAACTGTCTACAACGCACATCAGGTCATGACAGCCCTTGCTCAAAACCCTTTGTCAACTCAGCGTGGACCGTGCTCCCTGGCATGATGTGATGAATTGAGGCCTGTCTGCCCACCCGGGCTCATCTGGCCTCAGCCCCTAAAGATTCTGGGAACCCTAATATGATTTGATTTCCTAATATGGAAACACACCCTGTTGTTTCATACCTCCATGTCTTCACTCCCGTTACTTAAAACACTTTTCCCACATTTCCACACCCAGCTAATTCTTCCTCATCCTTACACCTCATGGTGTAGGCCAGCCTGATGGCGTAGTGGCTAAGTTCTCCGGCTCCACTTCGGTGGCTGGAGGTTTGGATCCCAGGTGCAGACATATACACCACTTATTAAGCCATGCTGTGGCAGGCATCCCACATATGAAGTAGAGGAAGATGGGCACAGATGTTAGCTCAGGGCCAATCTTCTTCAGCAAAAAAAAAAAAAAAAAGAAAAACAAAAACTCATGCTCCCATAGCACCCTGTGTGAACATCTCCTCTTATTCTATTACACTGACATTATTTGTTTATGTATCTGTTGCCCTCTAGAGCTAAGATCTTCAAGTACAGGAGACATCTACTCATCCCTCTATTAGTTACTTACTGCATTGTAAGGATCACTTTAAGCTTCTGCAGCCCCAACAAATCTTCAAGGTTTTGAAAGCAGGGACAGTGTTTCTGTCCTGTGTTTTCCTGTGTCTAGCACAGAGCCAGGCACATGGTATGCGCCTGGATCTGTCTATCTGTCCACATCCATTCATTTGTTCAACAAATACTTAGGTAGATCCTATTTTATTCCCATCCTATTCCCACTTGCAGAATGTGAGATGTTGCTCTAGTTCTTAAGGTCTTACAAACTAAATAGTATAAGCTGTACTTTTTAATACTAAGTTGCTGGTTCTGATATCTTGATTAAGTGGAAAATAGCTCCCTTGCCCCTCACCCTCTCCAAGGAATTTGCTCTATGCAGCACATGACTGTTTGTTGTTTGCCAACAGATGCCGTGGTGAAACAAAAAAACACAACGTGTGAAAACACAAAGGTGTGCCTTGACTATGGGTAAAAGACGTGAGCAGTTAGTTCACAGAAATAGGAATGCAGGGATGAATAAATATATGAAAGGCATACCACTTAGTTAAGAAACTGAAATTACACCAATGACAGATTTTTTTTCACTTATTTAATTGGTAAAATTTTTTAAAGTCTCACCAAAAAAAATTGTGGGTAAATATGCAATAAGAGTAGGGAGTGTAAATTGGTACAACCTTTTTGGTAGGCCTGTTATCTATTAAATTTGAAGACAAATTTGGGTCTTATAAAGACGCAACAGGTCCACTGATAGGAAACTCTAAAGTAAGCAAAGAATGTGATCAAAGATATTCATTGCATCCTCGTTTGAAACAAGGAAAAACTAGAAGCAAACAAAATGTGCATCAGAGATTGATGGGGCACATTTCGGTGCATCCATATGGTGAAGGGTATCACAAAAAGGACATATGGGGAGTTTCAGGGAACGAAGTCCACGATATATTGCTAAATGAAAAAAGAATTGTGGAAGAGTACACGCATTTGTTTCATTTTTGTAAAATATATGTAATTTTATACTATATGTATTGCCTGGAAGGCTACACACTAAATTGTAAATAGTGGTTATTTCAGGAAGGTGGGATTGAAGGGGGAGAACTTTTCAATTTTTACTTTGCATATTGTCTGAATTTTTTTTTTCTTTTACAAGAAGCAGGTGTTACTTTTCTAATTAAGTTGTGGGGAAAGACGCAGGCGTGTCACCTAGACTGTGCCCAGCCGTCTCAGAGCTCCCAGGGGCCAGGTGGGCTGCCCTCTGTGAAGTCAATCACTTTTGTCTTTGGGAAGCCAATTCCCTCTTCCACAGACCTGTCCCTGCATTCAGAATCCTCTCCCTCACCGACACTCACATACGCGCAGATCTTACTTTCTTCTGGTTCAATCGGTGAACATATATGGACACCCTCCCACCGCCTTTGTTCTCACAGCTGTGAAGGAACTTAGTGAGTTGCTCAGGCCAGTCACATCTGCATTTTAAAAGGACATCACAGGTTGATGACTATAGATAACACAAAGGCTGGCATTCCAAGAAGGATGTGGGTCCAGCAGAGTTTCCTAGGACAGTCTGTACCAGAATCACTTAGGGAGCTTCCTAAAAAGGATTTCTCTGAGCCCCTCCCACAAACACTGGATCTGAGGGTGGGGCCTGGAAATCTCCATTGTTGATAAGCTGCCCCGTGATTCTCATGCCCACGGAAGCTCCATAGCAGTGGCAGCAAAGGGAGAGAAGAGAGAAGAGAGGAGAGTTTGGGGGCTGGACGCTTTCCTGCAGCTCTTCACAGCCTTCCTTCCTTTATTCTGCACACACAGAAAGACCCACCCAGTTTTCCTTAGTAATAGCCCAGGAAAATTTTAAGTCTTGATTCCAAGAGCCCCAGAAAAACCCCAAATAGAGAAGAGAGAAGAAATGCCAAAGGGTGGGAGACTAGCATTACTTTGTAAAATTAAATTGCTATCTGTGGAAGAATTTCTCTGTAGATTTATGTATATCTGGGGAGAGTCATTCTGTCGTTGTACTAGAAAGGCTGATCGCTGCCAAAATGTCTCTCTATTTAATAAGAATAAAGTTTTAAAAAAATCAACATTTGATCCTTCAATGACATCTGGAGAGCCAGTTTTAAGTGTAAGCAAAGTAGATGGCCATAAAAAGCTGTTAATACCAGAGGTCTTTAATTTTTAAAGGCAACAATGGCACGTTAGAATAGAAAAATATGGGGCAAGATCTGGGGCTCCCAATCACCACTTGCTGACACATAACAAACCAAAGGTGCTATTTGAGGTGATGCCAGAGTGGCTTCTGCCTGTTACCTAAGAGTCTGGAAGCTCACATTTGCCCTTGGGGAGACCCTTCCTCTGTTCTCTGGGATCAATGGTTCTCAAACTTGGCTGCATTGGGGGCTATCAAAATGTTTATTCCCATCATCCATCCCCATAGATTCTGATATCATTGGTCTGGGGTGCGGCCTGGGCACCAGCAGTATTTTTAAAGCTCCCCAGCTGATTCTAACGTGCAGCCAAAGTGGAGAGGGCTGCTTGTTAGAGAGCCTTTTTAGTCTCGCAGATGGAAGGCATAGACCTATCCTCCAGGCAGTTCTGAGCTGGGTGATAATTCCAATACAGGTGCTTCAGGCTGAGACGTACTGTGTTTACCAATAAAAAGGTGGCTGCGGCCCGTGCTGTGGATACTCTGCGTCACATCCCCGCACCCACTCCTGTTTCCTGCCTTAGCTGCACTGGACAATTCCATGTGAGCCTGACACAGGCCGATGACATCCCACCTCAAGGGCTGCACTCTTTCAATTTTCTGTCTCAGACCTTCTCGAAGACAAAGGAGCCCCCAACTGATGGAGGACAGAGCAGGCATGCAGGCCGTGGGCTCAGACTGCGTCATCTGGGCATTAAAGGGAAGAGTGACTACCAAGGTTTGGAGAACAGGGGTTGCAGTAGCTACGTGGCCTTGGACAAATCATTTAACCTCCCAAATCGTAGTTTCCTTATCAAGGAATAGGGCTGCGAATACTTAACGTGAACTATTGTCTTCAGCATTAACTGACGTCATGGAGTGAAAGTACTTGATTGAAAATAGGTGCTCAACGTGTTAAAAACTTTTTATCCACATCATCTTACTTCAGACCCAAATAACCCTCTGAGATAATTAAGGCGGGTGATGTTGCCATCATCTTGCGGATGGAAAGAGCAGATCTAGAAAGTTTAAGTGGCAGGTCTCAAGTTTCAAGGAGTATCAGTGGTACAACCAGGCCAGGAACTTAGGTCTCTTGGCTCCTGACAGCCCTTTTCCCCTATTTTATATTGTGCTGTGACCTTTTCCTCAAAAGACCCCTGAAATTTTCAAGTCATTGACTAACGTTAGAAGAAGGAGAAAAGCTAATGAAGCAGAAAATATTTTCCTTCAAGTAAAAGGCACTTTGAGAGACAAGATAGCTATTTGTTTCAGATGGCATTGTTCACATGAGTGTGTTGTTTAGTGACTACCTGGCAATGGTCCAATGCTTCAGTTCCTTGTAAATGATGCAACTCTGCCTCAACTCCCCTATCAGTGCCTCCGTCTCTACTATTCTTCGGGTTTGTTTGCCTCTGGATATTGAATCTCTCAGAATTGTATTTGAAAAACTAGTATTGATTTACATCAAGTCTATGCACGGTCTGCGTCTGCCCCAGGGCTCTCCCTTTGGTCATTTGAGCTGAAGTCACTGGTCATTTTGCACAGTCAAGTCACCCTAATGACCGCTTGTTTGCCTGGGGCACCAGCCACCCTGGTGGCTGTGTCTCAGCCAGAGTAGGTTTTAATAACTCCTTCCCACTCAAGTGGCCTCGCCTATGTCCTCCCGTGTTCAAACGCTCACGTCCTACCTTGTCAGGACGCCTTCTCTGAACTCTCCAACCTACAGAGGTATATTCCTTTTGAAACTCAGGATAGCTTTTATTGTTTCATTTGGCACTTATTTATCATTTGACAGTTTATTTATTTTTACCCTTGTTGGTTAATCTTAAACTGTGTTCTGTTATTCGTTTTCCTTTCGCTCTGTAAATCTTGTCTCCCCACCTAGACTGCAATGTCTTTGAGATTAGGGACGATGTCTTGCACTTCTTTTTATTTCCCCACAGAGCATGCACAGTACTAGAATCATGCTTAGGAAGGATATGTTGAATGAATGAATGGCTGTTGAATAAATTCAGTGGCACTGCAGAGTACCAAGTATTTTATTAGTGGATTCTCGAGGGTTCCAAGTTTGTAAACCTTGTGTGTTATGCAGTATAAGAGTTGTGATAGCTTGCTTTGAAAATAACATGAGAAGTCTTCTTCTTGGGAATCCCTGTCCTCCAAATTCTCTGTTCATCCCCTTACTCCAAAATTAAAAATAAGGTAACAATTCAAGTTTCTATAATATATTCTATAGAAGCTGAAAAATTGGTCTTAAGATTCTTCCAGAACAAGTAGGAAAAAATACCAAAAAAAAAATTTGCATCCTTAATTTAACAACTCTTATTTAATCTCAGGTCTTAACATTTTTTCGTGTGTGTGCGTGAGGAAGGTCAGCCCTGAGCTAACATTCATGCCAATCCTCCTCTTTTTGCTGAGGAAAACTGGCCGTGGGCTAAATCTGTGCCCATCTTCCTCCACTTTATATGGGACGCCGCCACAGCATGGCCTGACAAGCGCTGCATCGGCGCACGCCTGGGATCCAGACCCTGGGCCACCAGCAGCGGAGCGTGCACACTTAACCACTACACCATGGGGCCGGCCTCTTCAGGTCTTAACATTTTTTGCAGGGCCTAGATTTTATCTCTTTTGCTTCCCTCATGAATATCCAAGGGCCTCCTCCATAAGAAGGGCATTACTGTCATTCCGGTTGGTGAACGACTATTAATTATTTCCCCTTTTACTCACAACAATGCTAAGGACTTCTTTTGCAGATGGACATCCAAACCTTGATTTGGTTCAAAAATCAAAAATACAATCTTTTGGCCACAGTTTATCCACTGAATGTCATGCTTGGCTAGCTTGAAAGAAATACTTCAGTTGTGCTGTTGGGCAGAAAGGCCTGAGAGTATGGGCACATGGACTGTACTCAGTAAGAAGTTAGTGAGAGCACAAAGGAATGAATAAATACTTAAGTGAATGGACCATCTAAAGAATTACACCAATATCAGAGGGCTCCTTTGGTTTGATAGTTCTTGTCCATCTTGGGTGTGTACTAGGGATGTGGTAACTGCTGGTGGCTAAAAGTACAGGGGGGTTGTAACTGGAGAATCACAGGAAGGACTGGTGTCTAGTTGCAGACAGGGATTCACAAAAAGGCAGATTGCTGAGTGGGTGGAAGACACTGAAGTTGTGTTGAGAAGACGATGCCAGTGACGATGAGCCTCAGGGTTAGAGGTTGAGACCTGGACCTTCAGACAGAGCCCAATATTGGCCTCAGTGGGACTGACTGTACCCATAGGGCTCACTTACTAATACTAGTTTTTTATTTGGCAGAGCTCATCGGCCCAGCCCTCTGGGTAGCCATTCTGTGACATCAGATACACTAATTCCAAAGTGGAAGGCACCTAGGGGCTCACTGGGTCCAATGCCTTCATTTTCCCCCTTTTCACTTTCATAGATGAAAAAAATGGAAACACAGATGTTTTCTTCATACAGTTAGTGGATTGCATGGCTCAATAATATGTGTTGAATAAATGAATGAATATTGGATTCATCTACTTTTGCTGTGACTGCAAAATCTAGTCTCCAAACTTAAAGACCCTGCCTTTCAAAGAGGAGCTGCCCACCCAGGTGGGTCTTCACGCCCCAGGATCCCATTCATACCCAGGGGTAGTGCTCCATCTTTGGGAGAAAGGGGGCAAACAAGGGTTGTGTTGGGTTGACTTCTCAGAGGCCCTTCTATGGGATCATTTTTCCAGCTTACACCCTAGTCTTGACTGTTACTCTCTGCCAAAGCCTGCACGTAGAAGCCCCAGACAACAGAAAAGGAGAGAGCTTGGAGAAGGGGAAGTTTAGTGGCATCAAAATCCCGCTGCACATTACAGTTTTGTAAAAACTCAGCTCTCGTGGGCTCAGCCAAAGTTAGCTTACGCAAACGAATACCCATGTGCCAGGAGACTCTCTCTCTTCTCTCTTTCTCTGTCCCCCTGATTGGCTCATCTGGGGGCCCTGACTTTCTGAAACACTTTGGCTTTAAAGAAGACATCATGCTTTTTACTAATTTGGATATTGTTTTTCAAGTGACAGAGGAAATTGCTACAGAATCTGAACTATTTATCTTCCCAGATTTTGCAGTTACAGCAAAAGCTGATGAGTTGGGAAAAGATAAATTCACTAAAATTACTTATATCTTGATACTTAGGTGATGAATAACTTTATAATGCTATAAAATCTATGTACTCTTGTGATAAAAAAATAATTAAATGCTTAGATAATAATTTATCTCCAAATGAGAAAATTATTTTGAAAGGAAAAAATAACATAGGAGATAAAAGGATATTATGAAGAAAAGGGAAATTAAACCTTATTCATGGATGGAAAGCCAACTATTCTTACGACAACAAAACTCTGTTCATGTGATAACAATTAAAGTCTCCATAGCATATTTTATAAAATCGGAAACACTGATTTTAACATTCCTCCAGAAGAACAAGCAGGAAACAATAACAAAAATTTTTTTCCAAAGAGATTGATAAAGGATTTACCTTCTAGATTTTAAAACAACTGAGAATTACCAAAGTTATATGACACTGGATTAAAAGAAGGAAAAAAAATGTGGGATAGAATAGATATTTCAAAAGTAGATTGAAACTATTATAAAAAATTACTACATGAAAAAATATATAAATGTAAGAAATAATCATTATTTAATACATGGGAACAATCAAATCATAGTACAGAGACTATATTAGATTCACACATATCATATTCTACAGTAAGTTTTGGTCAAAGCAAAATGATGAACATAAAAAGAAAACTAGAAGAAAATAAGCATACTCTTTCCAATTAAAAAAGGAAGAAACATTTCTGATTCTCTAAGATATAATTAGACAGGAAATAGATATGTTAGAATATAAAAAACCAAGAAGGCTTAAAAGATAAAATTTAAGTAAGTGAGAAAATTATATGTTACAAACATTAAAAGGAAAGCTTTACCATAGAGAAGAGAATTGATCTAATTATTTAAGGTCAGTATTCAGCTTTCACTCAAAATGAGGTCACAGGAAATAAATGGAGGGTTTACACACAAGGAAATGTAGACAGTCAATCACCACATGGAAAAATGCTCAGTCTCAGTGGCAACTAATGAGATGTAAACAAGAGAACTTTGAAACATCACGGTACATCCATTAAGGAAGGACAGGCATTGACAGTTCAGAGAACTGGCTTTGGAGTCAGACTGATGTAGACATGGATCCTGGCCTTGCCACTTTTTAGCTGTGTTTTTGATCAAGGCTCCTAACCCCTCAACATCAGTTTTCTAATCAGTAACATGAATCTATTATAGATCTTGAAGGGTTATTGTGAGGACAAAATGATGATTGTAAGTAATCATAAATGCATAGTATTTGGCACACACTGAACGTTTCCATTAACGGTAGGCGGCAGTAGTGGTGGTAGAATATAGTGATGGTGTTGGTGGTGATGAAGGTGATGATGATGTGGTGATGGTGGTGGTGGTGAAGATGATGGTGATGGTAGCCTATGATGACAATGGTGGTGTTGGTGAAGGTAATGATGTTGGTGGTGCTGAGTTTGGTGGTGGTGGTGTTGATGGTGGTGATGATAGCTGATCATGGTGATGGTGTTGTTGTTGTTGGTGGTGGTGGTGGTGAAGGTGATGGTGATGGTGGTGGACGAGGACTGATCATGATAAAAGTGGTGGTGATGGTAACAGATCATGGTGATGGTGGTGGTGGTTTTGTTGATGAAGGTGACTGTGACGGTGGTTATGTCAGTGTTGTGCTGGTGTATGTGAAGGTGATGGTGATGGAGGTGGTGGTATTGATAATGATGGCAGCTGATGACAGTTATTGTGTTCTTTTTGGTTGAGTTGGTGAAGGTGATGATGATGGTAGCGATTTTGATGTTGGGGATGGTGGTGATTGTGGTGGTGTGGTAAAAAAAAAGTTAAAATGATAAATACCAGTCTCAGTGGATAAATCAGAAAAATGCAATGCAAAAATTCAAACCTATTGGCCTTGTAATTTATTTTTTAGTCTTTCCAAAAATCAATCTAGCAATATGTAGCAAAAGGTATAATATATTGTACACTTTCACACAGAAATCAAACTCTTGGGGATATACATCAGAAAAAAATCCCCCAAATTAAAAATGGTCTGGAAATGGTATAGCAGTGCTATTTATAGCTAGGAACAATCCAAAGCCTCAATAATAGGGAAATGACTAAGCAAGTCTTGATACATCAAGATGATAGAATAATATCATGTAGCTATTTAAAGCGAAACATGAGGAAATATGCATATAGAAAAATGTTAGAACAACATAAAACTATGTGTTTAGATAGTGTGCATTTTTGTGCTTTTATCAAAGAACATAAGAAAATATAAATATGTGTGCATAGAGTTTAATAACTGCTTAATATGACTTAAGCTTTTTCCTTTTGTACATACTTGCTCAATGGACCCTTAATTTATGAAGAGTCATGACTGAACCCCAAGCTATACCTCACTCCAGATAACTGGCCCCTAACGGACCAGTTCTGAGACAGGACACCTCCCCTCCTTTCCCTGGAGTCCATTTACCACCTATCGTTTAGTTCCCATCCCAATTCTCTGTTCCTCACTAAAGTTAGGAAAGCTTTCAAAAACAAAACAATTTTTTGTTTCAAAACCGAAAAAAGGGGTCATAAAATACTAGCGGTATCAATTGAAGTATATATCTATTAATTTGAATGTGAGTTAGGCTTCTGGTTGTGTATAAAACGCCCACAAACATTGATAAGTTGTGAATTTGGGGGTAGTTACTTGACTTCTCTGTGCCTCCACTTCTCTAGCTATAAAATGGGAATAACAATAGAACCAAACATTGAGCCGTTGCAAGGATATAATGATGTGCCCCATGTAAAACATGGCAGAGTGCCTGGAACACAGTAAGTCAGTGTTTATTATTATTTGTATTGAATGTATCATTGCTATTGCTATTGTGTCTATGCTTCCCGAAAGTACCAAGGGCTCTCAATTAGAAACAAAAGCATGAGTTACAGCTCCTTCTTCTATACCATGGGAGGGTTAGATCAGGTGATTTGTGACATTCCATGATTCTGTTATCTAGGAGACAATAGTGTTCTTTTTTATTGATTTTTGCCTCGTGTCAGGAAGGAGAACCACAAACAAAAAATATATATTAAAATGGACTTTCAAAAACACCCTTATTTTTAATAACTAAAAAGATTGCATTAATAAAATACTGAAGTTTACCTTGCTTAAATATTCTGAACATCATCTTAACTATCTCAATAGAAACATCAAAAGACTGGATTTTTTCATTAAACGCTAAATTTATCTTTGAAATAAATAATGGCTTCTTTCTCCAAGTTGGACTTAATAACTTTTTTTTCAATAATTTCCTACTTGACTTGGGTTTTTGTACTTCCAAGTTTTCTCTAGGTTTTTTGTTTATGGTGGGTGAGTTTTTTTCCTTTTGAGTTTTTTAATTTTCAAAACAAACTCATTTCAATTCCCATCAAGATAGAAACAATGATCTAAGGCCCACTTTAGAAGCTGGGCAGGTAACTGGAGGCCTTACAGAGCCCCCAGGGCCCACCCAGGTTTTTCCTTCTCTCAAATCCTCAATACAGACATGCCTCTGAAAAACCCTAGAGGGCGCTCTTTTCCTGCCTATTGTCACTTTTGCCTTGTCTTCTCAATTGGAAAAGGGAAAGAAAAAAAAAGGAGGGAAGTAGATACATCATAAACAAAACACAGACTGTCCAAGCCCAGTGGGAATGAGAACATGGAGTCTAAGTTCCTATCTGCCTGGTGAGGATGCAGAAGCCCAGAGAGATGAGATGCTTGGCCAAGGTCACTCTGCTGCTCATTAGTAGCAGAGACAAAGCTGGAGTCCAGACATCAGACCTAGACCTTCTCTGCTCCACCACCTGCCCCTTTCAGCAGATAAAGCACGATGTCCATTAAGCAGGAAGGCCTGAACCACATGGATTCTGGATGCACGGTCTCCCTTGCTTACCAGCTTTTGTTTCCAAATGGCACGATCACTGACCGGCAAGCAAGGATACATTTAAAAATGTGTAATTCACAGGGATTTTCTACCTTGCGACTCTACCTAGCCCACCCATAAATCACATTTAATCACATTGCTTCGTTAGCACCAACAGAGTCCGTTGCTGCTACTGGACGTGATGGTGATGATGAGACTGCTGATGATGGTAATGAGGGCGTCTGTTTACTGAGCACCTTCCATGTGCCAGGTACTGTTCTAGGTGATTTATATGCACTGGGCCACTTAATCCTTACAATACGATGCTTATAAGGCAGGTACCATTTTTATCCCCATTTTATAGACAAGGAAAGAGAGAATTAGACGTTTTTTGTAGCTAGCCCCGAATCACACATGTGGTAAGGGAATCTGACTGTAAAACCAGATCAGTGTCTTCATTTGCTGATCCACCATCTTCTCAAATAGATGTGAAATATAGAAAATGAGAGAGAGCTGGACTTAAGATAGAGAAAGACTTGAGGTGGTGGAGGTATAGCAATTAAACGAATTTTCTACCTTTTGTGCTTCCAAATTGAATAAGGCAAACTGCTAATGTGCCAGGTTCATGTTCTCTTTAGAAACACAAGATGGGGAGAGTTGCTTCAGCGTGGAGGGTCTCTGTAGCACTTAGAAGAGGGTAAGGTTAGGATCCGCGCCAAGGACAGCTCAGGCAACGCCAGAAAAAATCTGAGCCATGGAGAGGAGAAGAGAGATTAGCCCTTCACAAATGGTGCTTCCTTTACTTCCTGAGGACCGTTCGCTCACCTGTGGTCTCCATCTTCTAATGTGAAAAATGAGGGAAGGGTGGCACATGGCACCAAGTTAAGGCAGAGAAGCTCTCTGTACATAACTGGCGTAGGGCATCAATTTGTCACTGCATGCTTAAAGGGAGTGTCCCCGTCCTTCAGTTCACAGACTCACCCGGTGCCGGCTCAGTCTGCTGTGTGCAGTGTCCCATGCTGGGTGCTGTGGGGTAGGCAAAGCTGTTTAAGTAAGACGTATTGCCTGCTTCTATATGCTTGTGTTGTAGATGGGGGAAAAGACATCCCTAGCTAAAATGTTGGGGGCAAAATTGTGCTTAGTGTCTATATTGGGTGCTGCCCAAATCCAACAGCAGGCATACGCACAGTAAATCGTCATCCCTGGAATGCTATTCAGGGTCTCTTTCTTGCAAAATGCAAAATTCAGGGGTTCTTTCCTTGTAAAATTTTTGAGACTTGAGTTTTATGAGGGATTCCTTGCTATAGTGGAAGGCTTTTTGACTAATAGAAAAAGCAAATATTCTGGTAAAAATAGTTACCTCAAACCGTATTTATGCCTGTGCACGAGGGCACTTACCAGATTCTTTTCCAAGAGCAATGCTCAAAGACGGTGTGCAAAGAGAGCAAGACAAAGGAGGGGAGACAGGAAGTAGGTATAGGGAAACCGTGGCTTCCGCAAGACAGATTTTACCTATATCATCACTTTGCTTAAGACCAGGCCTCTCTAGAAACTTACATAAACTGGGAAATTCATGCTGTGGTTCTGGATTCTTTTGCTTTCATTATTATTATGAACTTTCAGGGCACAGGTAAAATGCAAATGGAGACCTGGAGATCTTTTGCTTCATGTCTGGAGAACAGACCCATTTGTCAGTGCTAGAGCCTAGATTTCTTCGGGTGAGCCTGGATCAGAATGTTTTTGGGAACTTGATTCTCTGATTAAACAGTCATCTATTCTCTCACGTGGTTTGTCTTTTGGGGGCCACAGAGTTACCAAAGCTATAAAATTGTGTATCTAGTGATTCCTGGGATTACACCACAATTAATAAAAGCCACAATCTAAATTTTTTCCTACTGAAGCCAAAGAAAGTGAGAGATTAACAGCTTGAATTCAAAATGCATCTTGAAAAATCATCTGACAATGAAAACCAAATTCAAAACTCTCTCATAAATCATCAAAGCTATGGGAGATGCTTCTGCTGTGTTTGAGGCCTTCATTTCTGGGCACTCAGCTTCCCCAGAACACTGCTGACACCCAGCACACTTTCCATCAATGAATAATTCTTAGTTTGCTGACCTGGAGCCGTGAGGAGGCAGCAACCTCCCTCCTCCCCACTCTCCTCTGAGAGTAAAACGCCCTCTTGTATTTTTAATGCCACTCCCAAGACTCGGCGTCAAGTTTCCACAACGTTTGCCAGAGGAATGAGCTGCCTCTTTTAAATAGGCAGTTCCAGAGGTCAGAAAATAAACAAATTTGACAACAATTTTTGAAAAATTAGAAGACAAAAATTAAACAATTGATCCAACGTAGTGCATTTTACATTTTCAGAAAGATTGGCTTCTATAATTTTACCACCTGGCCCAACATACTGAAATTTACTTTATTTCATACAATAACAATCAAGTTATTATTATTTTTCTTGCTTCCTTCCTTTCCTTCCTCTCTGGGTTGTGGGAAGCATGACTCACCCTGGACTGGCTCAGAGCAAGTGTGACTTCATGAGACACACACAGAGTCAGGGTCTCAGGGGGCCTGTTCTCCACGACGCTGGGCACCAAGAAACCATTGGCCTACTGGGCAATGAGATAGTCTACCTCTCAATCTGGGGATCTTTTGTGGAAATTGACTTAATGCCATTAGATCTGTGGTTCCCTGTTTATCAAACAAGACACCTGAATTAAAAGCACTGAGACAGATAAAAATGAACTTCAGTATTATTCAAATTCAAGGTAATTTCATTTTCTTTTTAAAAAAACCATATCTAATTTTTTTAAGGAGTAAGTAATCTATGCATTGTAAAGAGTGAAAAATATAGAGAAATATAAAGAAGAAAAAAATTACAAGCACATGTAAGATGACTATGCAAATATAACTCCTGTTAACAATTAGGTATATCTCCTCCCTATCTGTGTTCTACATGAGGTATTTTATTTTTTATATCTTACAAAATTGAAATTATACTGTATTACCAGTTGGTATTTATCAAGGTACCACTATCTTCTATCTCTTCTTCTTCTCTCCTATAAAATAGTAACCATAAAATTTCTACCATGCTTTAGTCATTGGAAGCCCTGGATAACTGTGCAAGAATATAAATATTTGGTATTATTACCTTTCAAATACAAGTTTCAACAATCACCTTAACTGTGCACAGGCAGGTGTAGACACTTTGGGGTAGGTAGGCGGGAGTCAGGGTGGAGGGATGGGAGCAGAGGAGAGGATGGCGGAATTACACCTTAATTTCCTAAACTATCTTCCCTACAAAGACTTCAAGTAAACATCAGTGGCACTGAAGGTAAAGAAACAAAGTGGATTTGAGCTGGTCCTGATGGTCTGGTGGTTCAAGTTCGGTATGCTCTGCTTCGGTGGCCTGGGTTTGGTTCCCAGGCATGGAACCACGCCACTTGTCTGTCAGTAGCCATGCTGTGGCGGTGGCTCACATAGAAGAACTAGAAGGACTTACAACCAGAATATATACAACTATGTACTGGGGCTTTGGAAAGGAAAAAAAAGAGAGAAGGCAAGATTGGCAACAGATGTTAGCTCAGGGTGAATCTTTCCCTGCAAAAAAAAAAAAAAAGAAACAAAGTGGACTTGATTTCCCGAGATGACTCACCTCACTTACCTCTGTGTACAAGTTCCCTTAACCCCAATGTCTAATTTTGCCTGTTGGGGCTTTAGTTCCCTCCACTATGCAATGAAGATTATCTCTAAGGCTCCTTTCTCCTCCAATAGCCTCTGATGCTATCTTTTCTGCCTCACCTAGAGACCTTCCTATTCAAAGTAAAATTATCAACAAGACAAGCTCATAAATTCCACCTCAATGGAAACAAAAGAAACAGGATGAAGGATTAACAAAATCTCCCCCAAAACAATGGGGGTGTGACTGTTGACGAACAGTGCCAAGAGGTGGAAGTCAAAGTCTCTAATGTCTGACCACCGGGGACTGCCTGTCCTGGCGTTAGACATTCTATTTAAGCCTGTATGGCTGTCAGTGTGGTCACCAGAGACCCCATCACTCACCTGAAAACTGTGTTTTTTATTTCAGTTGGGTGTATACCCCATGCTGATTTTTGATAAAAGCCATTTGAAACAGCGTCCACTTAGAGTGGTTTTAATGTCCTTCTGTTAATAAGAGTGATTTCCTTCAATGGAAGCATGAGGCACTGAAGTCTAATACACAGGAGGTGTTTGTTCCCGACAGACATCACAGATTCCGGCAGGAGGTACCAATCCTTACCACGTGCTGGGAGGAGGACTCAGCCTTTGTGTGTGCGATTGTTGAAAGGTCCGGACTGAGACAATCTGTGTCTACATACCCGGTTGGTATAGGAAGACACTTGGAACCCTCTGACCCAACCGAAGCAGGACTTATTGTGACACTAAACTAATAAAACCCAAAATCCTTGACCCCCTTCCTTGCATTGGTCCCTTCCAAGGTCCAGAAAGGGCCCTACCATGGTGTTCAACCCATCATTTGTTTTTGTAAAATTTGCAAACATTAGATATTCAAGCTAGAATTGGTTAAGACCAATGTCTCTTTCCATTGCAGCTTCACCAAAATTATACCTTCTCTAGTACCAGGTGATGTGGGAGTGGCCATGGGCATTTTGGAGACTTCACCAAGCAGGAAGTTAAACTGGGGATATATTTAGAGTTTAGTGGGATATATTTGTGTGGCTCTAAGTCATTTCTGGTAATAGTTATATTACTGTTAGCTGTCCTCATGAAGGACTGGCTTCTAGTAATACTCTTGCCACCCATTGTGCTGACTTACCCCAGGTCAAGACCCAAAGGTGCAAGGTCAGAGGTCATATTGCAATATAAATGTGTCCCATGACACCAGGCACCAGAAGTATGTGGTTAATAGAAGAGAATCAAGGTTTGAAATATACAGAGCCAGGAGCTAACCTGTGGTAAGTTCTCCCAGTTATCAGATGGGTAAAATTGCAAGCAGAGGATTTAGTTCTCACCAAGGCCTAATCAAAACAGAATTTCTCTCCAATCAGGAATATACTCACTAATGCACCATATACAATAATATTTTTTAAGGGGAAGTATCCAAAATAGATTTTATGTATTTGTAGCATATAAACCTGTAGTAGTTCTATAAATAGTTTCATTTTTGCATTCCAACCATTAATACTAAAATTCAAATATTGATCAACTGTGCTAGTGGAGGAATTATATTATCTTTCCCTCCTCCCATAAAAAAGGATATTACAAAACAATTGTCAAAAGAAGAGGCAATCAAAATATACAGTCAAAAAAAATGCAAGGAAAAAAAGGATGGTGGATGTGTGTTAGGCACTTAATAAAACATTACTTTTTTCAATTTTTTGATGTCCTTGGTATTTGACAGCTTTTTTCAAGTTTGTAATTTGTCTGATTTCCTTTCCCATTGTAAATAAATATTCACTTCTGTGTCTAATTTTATTTTCATAACTTTGTATCTGTTTGTTGAGGAGGGCTGCTCGATGGCACAAGCTGCAGGCCCCGTGAAACCTGGATCTGCCCCTGATCCTAACCTATTGCTTGGAGTGGGAGTATTTCAGGCTCTGCCTCTTCTCCATCCTCCAGATTTGAAAGGCTCTCTCTGCCTGCTCCTTGGCCTATTTATTCCAAGTCTCGCCTTTGCTGCTGCCTGCCTGGCTCCACCCAGCAGTTGCCCCACTCCACGCTCCTCCCAGCTCTGTTCCTCCAGTCCAGCCCCTAGGAAACCAAGGCCAGGCCAGCGCCCTGGACTTCCTCCTTGCCTGGGACAGGAGTTCAGGCTGGCAGTGGGGACAGTTCAGAAGAGTTTAATGGATGAGAATTGACAACTTGCTCAGGTGCCACTTGTCCCCAGGGGGAAGAATGGACAGAGAGCCTGAAACGTCAGCTCAGTGGGTCATACCACGGTGGCTTGACCATCAGAACTCGTGGTCAAGACTGTGGCAACAGTAGGGAAAATGGGCTCTTCTTGGTTGGCAAATGATGTGAAAGGACCTACAAAATTTAATTTGAGAATTCAAATTTGAGAATTTAGAAACAAGAGTGGCCAGAGGCAAGGGAGGAAAACAAAAGAGCTTGCTGTTCGCAAGCACTTTCCTAATGGCCTCCTGTATTAATAACCCCTCCAACTCCTAGGGTAAGGTGGATTTGTTAAAGATAAGAGGCTGATTATGCTAATGCTATTTTGCTTTGCAAATGAAGGCTGAGAAGAGTGGTTTAGGGGCTGCTCCACAGGAAAACCTTTCAGAGTAACCCTAGACCATCCCACTCAAAATCATCTTTGCCATCCTTTCCCCCTCCTGGGAAGATAGATAGTTTTCATCCTTTAAATAATGATATTTTTAACCTATGTCCAAGCATAATATCTCCCAGGGGGTTATGATAGTTGCTAGAAAGTGTGAGAAAGAAAGAAATGTTACAAATGCTCAGAAGTATTCCTGCGGCTAAGTCTTACCCATGCTTCTATGAGAACTTAATCCTTCCTCTCTCCCTCCTTCCTTTCCTTCCTCCCTCCCTCTCTCCCTCACTTCCTCTCTTTTCTTTTTTCATTTCTAGCAGGGAAGTTGGGTATATAGGAGAAGTGAGAGAGCCCAACCACTAAATTGTCTTCAGAGAGAAGGAGTTTAAACACACTCACATATCAAGCAGAATAACGTATAGTTAAAAACATGGGTGTTGGAGACCAACAGACACAGGTATGAGTCCCAGTTTCAATATAGCCTTCAGATCCAGGCAAGAGACATCAAGCTGGCTGTAGGAATAGGCAGAACTAATTTTAACAAGTGACAAAACAATTGGGTTGGCTAAATCATCTCAGGGGCAAAAATATAGATTTCCTGTAGACTAAAATTTTCTCGTCTTGGTCATCAATTAGTTTTTGATGTATTGGTTAAATAGCTTCAGTCAGAAAGCTTTGAATATATCAATTCCACTGTAAGTGATTTGTTATAGTTACTATTCCCAAAATGTTGGGAAATGCCGGGTTAAACATCTTGACTAATTTCTCTGTTCCCTTTTATAGGCTAATGTGAGCTGTGAATCTGTAAGAGGAGGAAGTAGTAGGTAATCTTTCTCAAATTTCTTCAGCCATAGGATCCTTTTTTGTGGTCAAGGGACCTGTGTTGTGTGTGGGATATATCTTCAGAAATAATTGCCAGCCTTCAGAGATCCCACCATGACTATTGTCCATGCATATCCTCAACAGCAAACCATTTTTGAGCCACATGAATGTCAGCAGGCTGTTTATCTAGTCACCCATTGATCCTTCTCTGTGTTCCTCTGGGTCCCTGTGGATCCCTGGGACCACACCCTTATGAAGAGCCACCAAAGCTAATCTGCTCAACCAAAAGTTAACCGTCCCTGCATGGTGGCCGGAGTACTGCAGGGTGGTACACCCAGCCTTCCCACTGTCAAATGCCTTGGGCACTCGTTCTGGTTTTTTGGTTAAATTGCATTTTCTAACATAAATAGAAAAGGGGAGACCTTTTAAAAAGGTCTTTTAAGAAATGGAAACCAAGACAATATGCCATTTGTCCAAACGCAAAATGAACTTGGCGTCCTGAGATGTTCAACCACATCATTTCTTTACTCCTCCTAATGGGAGACAGTGCCCGCTAATTGCCAAGATTGAATCATCCCAGCTTACGGCAGAGTCACTAACAAATGCCAAACCAATTTGCTGCTCTATAAACTTTAGAAATTAAAATGCTAGTGGCTGCCTTGGCCTTCCAAACACAGGGATAGTATTTCAATACTAAATAAAGGTTGCTGCCAGGGAAATGGGTGTTTTCTACTTTGGTGCCACAAAAGGAATATGGGCTCTGAGGCGCCTTGGTTTAGGTGGCAACAAATACATTTCAGGCAGAATGGGCTCCACTAGGTCGCCTTGTCTCTTGGAGTTTTTAAGGTCAAGAAACTGCCCTTGACATTTACAATAGATTCTTCAACTTGTATCTGTATACATCTCAAAGTATTCTAAAGGCAACCAAAAGAAGAAATAAGAAAAGAGTAGCAGCCTTCCAAAATCATATATATTATCTATGTATATAAAAATAAAAATTATATATATTTTTATACATATATATAGAATAAAAGTGTATATGTATGTAGATATGTATGTGTATGTGTATATATAATCTCCTCTTAAGGAATCTTTGAGGTGAAGGGGTAGAATTTCTGAAAATGAAAAATACCAACTACAAAAATATTTGCTGTCTATCTCAGCCATCAACAAGGGCCCTCCCTCTGAACTCCTAGAACACTTGACTGAGCAACCCAGTCTTTATCAACTCTCCTCTAGGGTTTGCTGTTACTGCCTCCTCTGAGCACTTGGGAGCTCCTTCAGGGCAGAAACCCTGCTCCCACGTGTGTCTCCCCAGCCCCTGGGGCAGTGGCAAACCTGTGCTAGAGGCTGGGTAAATGTTTGTTGGGTTGAGCTATATTGAACTTGGAGACCCGCTTACTAGCTCTGCTTCTACCACTATCTCAATATGACTGGGGCAAATTATGTAACACCTCTGGGCCCTAGTTTCTACATGTCTAAAACAAGCAAGTTGAATCAGATGACATCCATGATCCTCTCCAGATCTAAAGATCTCTGAGTCTCTGTTTCTCTACCTCAATGTTTTCACTTGCAAAGTAAAGACAAAGCCCTGATTTAGCTCTAGTTGCAAGCCATCTAAATGGTTAGGGTTTCTCTCCCTTTTTCTAACTGCTCCTCCCTGTGACCTGTGGCTTTTACCTCCAGGGTCTAAATGGAAGGTTCTTCTCCACAGGAAGCCATCTGATGAGCTGGGGAGAGTTCCTGCTCCCAGTGTGGGTGTCGGGGTGCCAGGGGAAAGCTTTCCTCGTTCTGGCATTTGGACATCCACTCATGTCCTGCTCACCCTGAAGTGAGGATGGTTGATTTGGCCTCCTCTGTCTCTTTGCTCTCACAGGGGAGCATGGGAAGCTTTGTAAAAGGAACAACTGGAGAATAAGACCAGTTATTAGGAACTAAAAGTGTAACTGTCAAAAATGAAAAATTTAACAGAAGAGCTGGAAAATGAATATCTTTCAGAACATAGAGGAAAAAATGAGAGCGAGAGAGACAGAAAATATGAGAGAAATAACAAGCAGAAGACAAACCCAGAAAAGACAACATACAAGGAATACAAGTTACAGAGAAAATAGCAGAGCTGCGCCTGACGCACAACACACTCTTGGTACAACCATTCACATGTCAGACCCCACACAGGCAAAGTCCCCGCGCCTGGAGCTGGCCAACACTCTAGTAGATACAACTAGACAGTAGATAGACAGTAACACACCAAGTGCAATGCCGGGGAATAAAGACAGCAGGAGGATAAGGAAACAGAGCAATGGAGAGATGCTGCTGTCTTGGATGGTGAGGAGGCGATACTGGAGCAGAGACATGAATGAAGTGAGGCAATTGAGCCATGTTCAATCAATATTCACTGAATGAATGAAAGGATGGAAGTACGTAGATGGAAGGGTGATATGGTGCTGGGTAAGAGACGGCCTCACTGTTCTCATTTATAAACTGAGGAGCTCTAAATAATCTGGAGGCCCGTCATAATTAGAAAACAGCCTTCAATCCCACCCAGTAGGTCTACTTTAACTCTTGAGGTCGGCGTTAGTGATTTCAGGGAACACATCATGTCCGATGAAGTATTAGGAAACACCAGGCAACGCTTTATCACAGTCTGTGCTTCTCTCCTCAGCGAATGATTTTCTCCAACAGTCCTGGGAGCTAGGGTTTTATACTGTGGCTATTTTTAGTTGTCCGCAGCGGCTGCTGGGACTTATTGCCTCAAGAGGCTGACGAGAACTTTACCCGGGGAGAGGCATTCCATTCTGTAATCTTGCCCTGAAGTGCTGTCTAATTGAGATTTGACGATTTACAACCTCTGAGAACTAGATCCTCCCTCGGTGAAATGCAAGATCAGGTAGCTATGCTGTGTACTCAGCAGTCAGCAAGAAACCCTCCAGAGTTATTTTGGTCAGTAGATCAATTGTTCCCAGTCAAAATCTTTTGCTGAGGTAAAGGGGACTGTTTTCCTCTGGGACTGATTGAAGCTTGGAAAGTCTTGGCTGGGGCCAGGTCCGGGATAATGCACGTCATACTGAATTTTCTCAAGGGCACCCCAGAGTCTGTGCCCCAAACCCACGGTCCTTCTTTACTGGTCAAACAAGGCATTGACTGGCATTCAGGAAAGCAACTTGAAAGGTCGGGTTGGGAGATTCTGAGCGAGGTATTTAATCTGTCAGTACTTCCACTTCCTTCTCTGCTCCAAGATCATAAGGGCAAGACAGTGTACAACCCACCACTGCCAAAATCATCTTCCCAAAGCACAGTTCTGACTTTGCAACTTTCCTCGTTTAAAACCCTCAGATACTCCCTGCTGCAGATGAAATACGCTCTGAAAGTCACAGCTGCCATTCCAGGTCTTCTGTAGTCCAGGCCAATCCCAGGTGTAATTTTGTTTCTCCCATGCCTCCACCTCCTGCCCCCTTATGCTCCATCCAAACTACATCATTGAATGTTCCCTCTAAAGGTATTTTCCCACCTCTATGCTTCTTATGGACTGAGTGTTTTTGTCCTCCCAAAATTCATATGTTGAAGCCCTAAGCCCCAGTATGGCTGTATCTTGAGATGGGGCTTCTAAGGATGTAGTTGAAGTTAAACGAGGCCACAAAGGTGGGGCCCTGATCAGATAGGATTAGTATCCTTATGAGAAGAGACACCAGAAAACTCACTCTCCTTCCTGTGAGGACACAGCAAGAAGGCTGCCATCTGCAAGACAAGAAGAGAGTTGTCTCCAGACCACATGTTGGCACCTTGACCTTAGATTTCTAGCCTCCAGAACTGTGAGGATGTGAATGTCTGTTGTTTAGCCCCCTAGTCTGTGGTATTTTGTTACACAGCCTGACTGATACAATGTCCTGGCATGTGCAGTCACTCTTCACAGAGTGTCTCTTTCACTATTTCCATTGAACCAAATCTTTCAAAGAAATGCTTCCTTTCCTGGGAAGTTTCCACTGATCTTCTTAGCCACTGATAGTATTTTCCTCTTCTAAATTCCCAAAGAACATTGTCAGTACTTTTCTTTTGAAAATGTTCACTTTTTGACTTAGTAATAGTTGCTTATAAATATGAAATCTTTCCTACTGAGCTGAAGGTCCTTGAAGGCAAGGACTGTGTCTTGTTCATCTTTGTGTCTCCCATAACTATCAAACACAGCATCTTTAACAGTTAAAGATGATAGCCGTCCTTCATTGAGTGCCTTCTCTGTGCATGCGTCAATGCTTTTATGTTTATTTGGAATCCTCACAATTATTTTACAAGGAAGATATCATTATTTTCATTTAAAAAATGGTGAAACCATGGGGCCAGCCTGGTGACATAATGGTTAAGTTCGCACACTCTGCTTCCACGGCCCAGAGTTTGTGGGTTCAGATTCTGGGCACAGACATACGCACCACTTATCAAGCCATGCTGTGGCAGGCCTCCCACATGTAAAGTAGAGGAAGATGGGCCCAGGGCCCATGGGCCCAGGGCCCATCTTCCTCAGCAAAAAGAGGAGGACAGGCAATGGATGTTAACTCAGGGCTAATCTTCCTCACACACACAGAAAAAGACAAATGGTGAAGCATACTGTATAATTCTACTTATATGAGGTATCTAGAATAGTCAAACTCATAGAAACAGAAAGTAGAATAGTGGTTTCCAAGAGCTGGGAGGAAAGGGAATGGAGAGTTATTGTTTAATGGGTACAGAGTTTCTATTTTGCAAGATGATAAGTGTTCTATGGGTATATGGTGGTGATGCAGCACAACAATGTGAATGCATTTAATGCCATTGAACTGTACCCTTAAAAATGGTTAAAATGTTAACTTTTATGTTATGAGTATTTTACCACAATTCTAAAAAATGGTGAAACTGAGGCCCAGAGAGGTAAAGTAACTTGCCCAAGATCATCAAGGTAGAAAGGGGCAGTGCGTATATTTGAGCCCTCTCTGCCCGCTCTTCCTGTTTTGCTTCATTCTGATGCATCTTCTTTCCCCATAGCATAAATGTTGATGTTCCTTAGTGCTCTATCCTTAGCCTTCCTGGATTCCGGGTTCAGAATTAGAAAAAGGTGGCCTTTCCAGACAAACAAAGTAGAATAATGTGCCCTGTCCATGCAGAAGCATCTCTGCAGACGCTTGGCCTCTTGGGTGGACTTGGCTGGAGGCCAGCCCCACCTCCCTTAGCCGAGGGCCCTTGTGTGGGGTGCAACCTGCGCGATTTTATGGAATGGGTTGTCCCAGCTTACAAGAGCCAACTGTGCACATCTCTTCCTAACTTCCTGTTCAGTGATGCTCATGGTAGCTTGAGATTGCCTGTGGTGGGAATATTTACACTATGGAAACCAGCAAACGCCAAAAATTAAGGCTTTTCTCCCCCGAGAGCCTGTTGCTAATCATTTACCAGCACGCCACTGTGCACGCTGTACATGCTGGCTTTATCGGGATCTCTATTCTCTTCTGGTATGATCCTGTTTACATCTGTTATTGCAGCTGTTATCTCTACATGCCAATGAGATCTCTATATCTAATCTTGTCCTTCTTTTTACTTTCGTACCCATGTGTCTGCTTGCCTGCTGGGCATATCAACCTATATAGTCCAAGGACACATTAAAATGTTGAAAACAACCCCTCTAAACTTTCTCCTCTCTAATTTGTGGTGTCACAATCCACATGATCTTCCACATCCAAGTGGGTACCGGGTCTCAGAAATTCTATCTCCTAAATAGTTTTCATTGACTGCATTTTCCTCATTGTTTTGTATTAGTTCAAACTCTTGTCATCTCTCACCTGTGATATTATGTTGTATACTGTTTATCTCAGCCAGCTAACTGTTCTACCTACTTCCATCCTCCTCTCTGTATCAGAGTTACATATCTGTACAAATGTAATCAAGTCATTATTCTGCTTGACTTTTGAACTACCCGTTAACTACAAGGTAAAATTCAGCCTCCTTGGTGTGGCACAAAAAACCTTCCACGGTGGGGCCCTACACTTGATTTTCAGTATCCTCTACTCACTGCTCCTTCCAACACAGTCTGTGAACCACTTGCTGATTCCAAATCCCTCATACTGTTGCTGTTGCTCTCCAGATTGCTGTCCTCTCCCCTGCTCCACCGTGATCCTACGTTACCTTTAGAACCCAACTCACATGTTGGGTTGTGCAATCTTCCTGGGCTTCTCCTCCTGAAAGATTAATCACTCCTTCTCCACACGTTTACTTTGCATGGCCATGGTGTGTGTGCACATGTGTGTGTGTGTGTGTGTGTGTGTTGCTCTTCCCACCTATATTGAGAATGGTTGCAAGACTCTTGTTTATTTTTATAATTTCAGTACCTAAAAGAATACCTGGCACATAGCAGATACTAATATGAATTACCTGGAGACATAAAATTTAAATTAAGATAAAATGATTTCTGCTCTTAAAGATTAGAAAATTTAGAAAGAAACTTGCATCTATTGAGCAAACGGCATGTTCACTGATTCAGTTAAGCACTTCATTCTTCATTTACAAGCCTCTGTGGTGGGTATCATACCATATTCTACAAACAGAGATATGAAGGATCAGAGATGTTAATCAATTTCCTTCAAGATTAAAGAGTTAGTAAAGGGTAAATCTGAGATTTGAACTCAAATTTAGCTCTGAAGCTTTTTTTACTGCTCCAAGATTTAGTTTAACTAAGAAAACTTTTGTGGGAGCAAATAATGATGACTAAATGTAATAGGGGCAATATCTGGAATACGCACAAAGTGCCATGGGCACAATCCGGAGGGAGCCACTGAGTCTGGGTGGGAGGGGACCAAGTAAGCCTTTCAAACCTTTCATAGTGGAGGTGAACTTGTGCTCTGTGGCAGATACTGCAGAAAAACTCATCACAAACCTTTCCAAACCCTCCTGGCATGGCTTCATGTACTATACAGACCAAACAGTTTAAAAAAAAAAAATACGTGTCCCAGACTCCCTTGCAGTTAGGGTCTAGGTGTCTTAGTTTCCACCAAGCAAATGCATTATGTGTGAGAACAGGTTGGCAAAAGTGAGCAACACGTAGCGGCAGCTGCACACGGTATATAAGATCTTATGGCAAGCGCTGCGGCAGAGGTGTTTGGTTCTCCAGGTTGCAGGTCTGGTGGAAGGTTTAGTGCCCAGCCCTGGTGCTTTTCTCTCTCTCACAGTATCTGCACGTGAAGTGCAGAGTGCGGGCTCGATGAAGATTCATCGACCTGTTGATTTGAAATGGATTAAAGGGATACATGGGAAGGAATAGGCAATTGACCTGAATTTATTCTTGTAGCTATAAAATTTTTATTATGGAATAAGAACTCACCACACTCACAAGAGAATTATTCAACATTTACCCTCATATTTTCTCAGTAAACAATCCCCTTCTCTCACCCCAGATAGCCCTCCCCACTCTAACATGGCAAGTTGTTTTGACTGAGGACAAGGACTCTGAACTCTGGGTCTGGATTCTAGGCTTAATGCTACATTTGGCCCTAGCGGCTGGTGGGGCAGCATCTTCAATTCTCAAAGTTATTGCAGTTTTGATGGATAACACTTGCCACAGAGTGACTCTCAATGGGCGTGGGCATGGCCAATGGATGTTGACAGCTTTATGAACATTCACAAGGGCTGATTATCATTGGTAGAGCTTTGCCTAAACAATTACCATTTTATTTATTTATTTTTTATTTTTTCCCCCAAAGCCCCAATAGATAGTTGTACGTCATAGCTGCACATCCTTCTAGTTGCTCTATGTGGGACGCGGCCTCAGCATGGCCAGAGAAGCAGTGCGTCCGTGTGCGCCCGGGATCTGAACCCAGGCCACCAGCAACGGAGCGCGTGTGCTTAAACTCTAAGCCACGGGGCTGGCCCAACAGTTACATTTTAAATGAACTGATTCATGTGAACTTGTAACACAGATATTGTTTATTGATATGAATAATTTTCACTGGAGATTTCTTTATTTTGTGGGCATAAACACTCTTCTGTTTCGCTAAACCCAATCACTCAACTTCTTATTTTTTAGATAAGGGAATAAGGGCCCAGAGAGGGGTCTGTGACCACATAGCTGATTGGTCTTCATGCCAGATCTGAACCCAGGTAACCCTACAATAGCATTGTCCTATGGAACTTTCTGTGATGATAGAAATGTTCCATATCTACACTTTCCAATACAGCAGCCATTAGCCCCATGTGGCTGTTGAGCACTTGAAATGTGGCTAGCGTGACTGAGGAACTGAATTTTCAGTACTTTTTTCTTTAAATTAATATAAATTTAAATAGCCACACGGGGCTAATAGCTATCATTTTGAATAGCACGTTTCTAGAAGAACCAAGCCAATTTATAGAGGGTTGCCATTATAAATATAAAAAACTATTCACCAAGTTCTTTCCTTTCTTGCCACCACAGAAGAACAGGACAGAAACATTTCCATAGAGGTAAAAAAAAATGGTCAGTTGTAGTAGAAATAACAAAAGGCACTCATGTCAGTTATCCATTACCACTTTACATATTTACTGTGCAATTGTTATCATTGAAACCTCAGAACATTAGTGGTTTCCTAAACAATACATTCCCTTATTTATTTCAGCTGTTGCCATGTTACTGCTGTGCACCGAGCCCTGGCAATAATGGGAGGCTGACGGCTTCTGACAAGCCTGGCACTTCTGCTGACCCACAGGCTCATGAAGGGATGCGGAAGCCTCTACTTATAAAGCATAAAAATGGCGCATGGCTTAGAGCCCAGGTTTCTAATCTTTGTCCTCCCAAGACTGCACAAAACACTTGGTTTCAGGGCTAAAATACATGTTCTGCTCACAGGGAGAGTCATCTCATATTTTTAAACGAGTATCATCTGGGAACAGAGCTGCGGGCCACAGTATTTTCCTATGTGCACAATACAATTTATAGACAAATTCGTTCTGGACAGTTTGAGCCTGGGTATCAGAAGGTAGCTCGAAAATAGGATCCCCTTTTGGTAGTAGTGAAGTCCACTTTTCCTAGAGTTTTCTAAGTGAATTCATGAAATCACCAGAGGCTTGAATGGTAAGAGGTTAAAAGATGAGATGATGGCATGGCATTTTGGCTTGTGTTGGTGAATGATTAGCTAAGACATCTGTTTTCCTGTCTCTTCATTGCTGAGAACTTAAGGTACATAATGAAGACTTTGCAAAAAACAACATACTCTTAAAAGAGAGTGGAAAGAAGAAAGGTCAGCAGGCAACCTTTGCCTGAAGGCCAAGATATTTTCTATAGCTGTCTCCCACAAAATCACATTAATGTTATTATCATTAGATTATATTCCAAACTGCAATGCAAACTTGAATTTCAAGGGGCCAATATTTGGAAAGAAAGAATAAACAACTCAAGACAAATGGAGATCTTAAAGTTGAAGGAGACAACCTCCACTTCTGGCCAGGATGGAATCAAAAGAACCAGATTTACCCTTAACAACTAGAACATTACCTAAAACAACTAAGGGAGCAGACAAACTACATTAAATGATGGTTTTCAGACATTGGGGACTGGCAGCACAGGACCCAAATAGAGCCAGGCAGTCTCTCTGAGCTGTGGAGACAACAGAGTTTGGAATTTGAGGTCAAGGCAGCAAGAATTTTCAGACGTCAGAAAGGATGAAGCTGCAGAGAGAGAGAGAGAGAAACTACTAAGTATGGAGAAAGAACTGGAAATTAGTAAGAGAAACAATTCCAGGATCTCATGTAGGACTGGTAAGAGTTTGGTTCCTAGCAGCCAGAGTGGAAAGACCTCCTAGTACACAAGTCATTAGGTAAAGTCCTCAGAAGGATTTTTCTTCTATAGTGAAGTCAAATTAGCTCTAAACCAGGGCTTTTCTGGACCCACTCTTACAAAGCTTACAAGCAAAACCTCAGAAGGATCAAATTTATTCCAAGTAACTTAACTGCATCCCAGAATGAGACCTAATACTATTTAAAGGAATACAACAAAATCCAGTATCCAACAACATAAAATTCACTATGTCTGGCAGCCAATACATACTACCAGATCATGCAAATAACTAGGAAAATGCAACTCATAATTAAAGAAAATGTCAATCAATAAAAATAAACTTGTATATGGCTAAGATGATAAAATTTGTATACAAGGACATTAAAATTGTCATTATTAATAGACTCCAAGTATTTAGAAGGTAGAAGAAAATACAAAAATAATGAGGAGAGCATTGGCAATAAATTCAACAACTTTGATTAAATCAACAAATAACTTGAGGGACATGAATTACCAAATTCACTCACAAAGAGATAACCTGAATATTCCTATATCTGTTAAACACACTGAACTTGCAAGGGGGAAAAATCCTTCTCACCAAGAACTCTCTAGTGATGATGGCTTCACTGATAAATTCTACTAAGTTATTAAAGAAGAAATAGTAAAATTCTACCCAAACTCTTCCAGAAAACAGAATAAGAGGAAACACATTCCCAACTCATTCTATGAAGCCAACATTATCCTGACACCAAAACCAGAAAAACAAATTAAAAGAAAACCACAGACTAATATTCCTCATGAACACAGATGCAAAAACTTTAAGAAAATTGTAGCAAATCAAATCTGGCGATCTATAAAAATAATAGTAAATCATCACTAAGTGAGGTTTATCCCAGAAATGTAAGGTTGGTTTAACACTTGAAAATCAATGTATTTATTTCACGTTAACAGACTAAAAAAGAAAAATCATGTAGTAAACTTATTAGACGCATTTGGCAAAATTCAATACACATTCACAATAAAAACTCCTAGAAAACTAAGGAATAAAAGGGAACTTAAAGGCATCTATGAAAGACCTACAGCTAACGTTTTACAGGATGATGGAGATTAAATGCTTTCCTCCTAAGAATGAGAACAAAGCAATGATGTCTGCTCCCTTGGTTTCTATCCAACAGAGTACTGAAGGTTCTAGCTGGTGTAATAAGACCTCCTCCTACCAAACAAAAAGAAAGGAAAAGAAGAAAGAAGCAGAGAAGGAAGGGAAGGAAGGAGAGAGGGAAGGAAGAAGAAAGGACAGAAGGAAAGAAAGAAGGAAGGAATACAGAAGGAAAGGAAGAAATAAAGATGGCTTTTTTTTACAGAGAACATGGTCTTCTATGCAGAAAACCCTAAAGTATCCATGATAATATTCTACTAGAAACTACAACTAATAAGGGAGTTTAGCAAAGTTTCAGGATACAAGAGTCAATATGAAAAATCAATTATATTTCTATATACTAAGAATGAACCACAGAAATAGACATTTTAAAAATTACTATTTACAATAGCATTAAAATATAAAATTCTTAGGGATAAATTTAACAAAATATGTACAAAACCTATACTCTGAAAACTACAATGTGTTGCTGAAAGAAATTAAAGAAGAACTAAATAAATTGAGAGCTATACCAAGCTCAATGATTGAAAGACTCAAGATTGTTAAGATATCAAAGAAATTTCAATAAGGAGGTTTTTTTAATAGAAATCAACAAGCTGATTCTAATATTTATATGAAAATGAAAGGATCTATAATAGTTAAAATAATTTTGAAGAAGAAGAACAAAGTTGGAGGACTTCAGCTCCCTGATTCTAAGGTTTACTCTATACAGTAGTCAAAACAGTGTGGTATTGGCATAAAACTAGACACATAGTTGAGAGTCCAGAAACAGATCTAGATATACATGGTCAATTGAATTTTACAAAAGTTTCAAGACAATTCAATGGGGAAAAGATAATATTTTCATTGAGTGGTGCTGGAGGAATTGGACATCCAAAAGAGAAAGAGAGAGACAGAATCCATATTTTGCCTCCTATGGGAAATTAAGTCAAAACAGATCATAGGACTAAATCTAAAACCTAAAGCTATAATACTTCTAGAAGAAAATCTTTGTGACCTCAACAAATCTTTCTTAGATAGAACACAAAAGGCATAAACCGTAGAAGAAAAAAATTGACAAATGGATTTCGTCAAAATAAAAAATTTTTGTCTTCAGGAGACATTTACGAAATTAAAAAGTCAAGCCATAGACTTGAAAACTATTTGCTTATTTTATCTGATAAAGAAATTTTATCTTCAATATATACAGAATTCTTAAAATTCAGTAATAAGACAATGCTAAAATAATAATAAGTAAAGTATTTGAACAGATACTTCATCAAAGACCTGATGATGGCTAGTAAGTAGGTGAAAAGATGCTTAACATCAGTAGTCGTTAGAAAAATGTGAATTAAGGCTGTAATGAAATATCATTATACATTTACCAGTATGTCTAAAACTTAAAAGATTGGCAATACCAAGAGCTGGCAAAGAAGCAACTAGAAGTCTCATAACAAATTCTGGCAGTCACTTTGAAAATAATTTGAAAGCTTTTTAAAATAAAGTTAAACATTCACTGGCCATATGACCAAATAATTCCACTCCTAAGTATTTGCCCAAGAGAAGTGAAAACACAATCAACACAAAAGTTTATAAGTGAGTGTTTATAGCCACTTTATTAATAATAGCCAAAAACTGGGAGAGAACCCAAGTATTCATCAACTGCTGAGTACGTGAACAAATTGTGGTATACTCATACGCTGGAATACTACTCGGTACTAAAAAAGAACCAACTGCTGATATGTGTACCAACATGGGTGAATTCAAAAGCATTATGCTAAGTAAAAGGAACCACACACAAAAGATTACACAGAGTTTAATTCCACTTATATGATAACTTTTTAAAAGGCAAAACTACAGTGATAGAAAGAAGATATGTGGTTTCCAGGAGTGAGGGGGTGGCTGGGAGGGGACTCATAGTGAAGGATCAAGAGTCAAGGATCGTGAGATGATGGAAATGTTCTATATCATGATTGTGGTGGTTGTTACACAACTGCATACATTTGTCCAAAATTCAGTGAGGTGTACACTTAAAATTGCTCAATGTGTGTAAATTATATCCCAATAAAATTGACCCTCAAAAGGAAAGTACCTGATGAGGTATATGATACAATACCGTCTGTGTTAAATAAAAAGGAAAAGAAAGAGAATTTCAAATATATTAACATACATATATTTGCTGGAATGTGCATAAAATGTCTCAGAAAGCACAAACGTGAAATTTTTAGAATGAATTACCTCAGAAAGTGGAAATGGGGTGTCTGAGGGGGTATGGTGGGGGAGAGATTCTACCTTGTGTACCTTTTAAATTTTGAACCATGCAAACAATAAACCTATTCAAAGAGGGAGAAAAGTCATTCAGGCTGCCAAACCTGCTGCTTTTCAGTATGATTTGAGTCAAAATCCTATTTCTACGTGAGAACATCTCTTTCTTTGTTACGCACTGTCTCCCCCTTCCCCCCTATAAAAAGTCACAGGGCTGCCAAAGAGAACGTTCAACATATACTTCAGAGAGCATGACGATAATTAAGGTGTGAAAGAGAGGGTCCTTGTGGGAGGGAGACTGTTTTACTGTAGAGGAGAAGGAAGCTTCAATTCACAGCAGGTCAGAACCCGGGGGTGGCCCTTGGACTCAACACATTCAAACTGTTTTTTTACAGTTGAGTAATCTAAGGCCCAAGGAGTGCAAACGACTTCCCCAAAGTTGCACAGTTGTTCAGTGTCAGAGTCCAGATTGGGACCTATCTTAAGCCCTATCACAGAGATAATATCAATACAGCAGGTAACAACACAGAGCAAGGTTCAAAGTAAGTGCTCAGTAAATATGGATTTCCCCGTCTCTTTTTCCCCCATATCAGCTGGCTTCTCACCAGGACTCGCCATCCACCCACCCCCACCTTAAAGTCAAATATCAGTGGATTCAGGGACATAAGGGCCTTTGCTTGAATGCTGACCAAATTTCTCGGAATACACTAATAAGCTTTCTCTTCAAAAATAGAACTTAACTACTCTTCCCATAATTCGACAAATACTTATAAGCCCCAGCTATGGGCCAGGCTGTGTGCTAATGGTGGGCACACATACACAGGTGAATGAGATCTGGCTAGAGAACACTTTCCCTGACACACCCTGACCCAGATGATTGTAATATTAGGGGAGACGTGCTAAGAAGGAGGTAAACGCTGAGAGAGTATCACTCAGAATGACCCAGAGGTTCAGAGACAGCTTCCCAGGGAACATGAGTTCAGAAAGATGAGGAGGAGTTGGCCAGATGACCAAGGGGAGAAGATGCTATCGGCAGAGGGATTGGCATGGGTAAAGCCAGGTGAGGCAGAACAGCATCTGATTTGTGGGGAGCTCAGCATTCCTGGGGCATAATGAGCATGGCAGGGCGTAGCGGGAGATGGGAACAGAGAGGCTGCTAGGTTGTTAGGGGCAGGACATAAGGCCTTATGCGTGATGTTCAAGGGTGGACTTGATCGTGTTGGTGATGGGCAAAGCTTAAAGCAGAGGAGAAAAATGTCTGATTTGCAATTTTGTTCCAAGGGATGGTCTTTCCTCCATTAGGTGGGTGAAGACTACCTGAGAGTTCAGTTCCCTTTGACCAACATTTACAGACCCCTCTATGACAAGCTCAGGACCCCACAGGACACTGTGCTGCAGTGATAAGCAAGACATTGTTCCTTCCCTCGAGCAGCTGACAGTCTGGTGAGTTAACCTTTAAACAATGGGAGTCCAGAGAAAGATCTGTCATCCACTAGTCTAACACTGTCCCCTCCCCCAATATTCTGATTGGCAGTCCCATCCCAGTCAGTGGATGTTTTCCCCTCCAGTGTTGACACTACTCACTTTTGTCTGGTCATTGTGTTTGGTTTGGCTTCTATGACTATCGACAGAACAGTGTTTGGTCAATCACTATATGGATGCAGAAACACAAAGGCAGGCCCAGGAACCAGGACAACATTGTTGCCATGGGCTGCTCCTTGCACTGTTTAACACACACCACTGGGTGAGCCCTCAAGTCCTTTGACTCGAACCTCCCTTCAGAGCTCAACAAATGATATTAAGCACTCAGAATATTAGCTTTCTGCCCAAACTCAGGATGATGCTAGGAACGTGACAGGCATTCTCATCAATGTCTGAGAACAAATGAGATGAAGGTGCAAACAGTCCACTGACTTCTCATGGAAGCTTTGCATTTGGTGGGAAATACAGACCCCAGTAGCTGTCCATGTCCAGAGGTTCCCACACTCCAACTCAACTCAATCCTACCTTCAGGGGCCATAGTGGGTTGAAGAGTGCCTCCATTCTCAAAGCTATGTTCACCTCCCACCTGGACACACCAGGCATGAGTACCAGGTGAGGAAAGGGGAATGCATCAGACGTAGATAACACTGAGGGTTCATGGGCCCTCCTAAGATGATCTTCCACAAAAAATTTTGCATAGAATTTTAAAATGTTCCTGAACCTCCTGAAGCATATTCATGAACACTTAGCACACCAGGCTAGGAATGCCAATATAAAGGAAAGAGTCCTGGATTGAGAGGCCAAAGTCCCAGCTTGCTACTAATTTGCAGGTAGCCTTGGGTAAGTTCCTTGACTCCTCTGGCTTTCAATTTTCTTGTCACAGTGCTAGGATTCTGTGACCTCTTTGATTGATAGCATTGATTCACAAAGCAAACTAGTTCATATAGGCACCTAGAAAATGATTTTGGATAAAATTGGGACTTGACTGTATTCCTAGCACCTTAATTAAGAAGAAATTGTGGCAAGAATAGAAATCTTTGCTCAAATCTGCTCATTGTTCCATTTTCATGTGCTTCATTAGTTCCGTGAAAGGACAATTGAGCTCGTGTAACAGGCTCAGACTTGCATCTTTTCACAAATGTTTCCAAGGACCTACTTTCACACGTCCTCATCACTGACATTAGAGCAGGCTATTCCCAGGGATCGTGGAACAGGAGGACCATTTTAGGGCTCCAGGTGTTTCCAGACACCTAAATGTGCAACTTTTGTGTAGTCCAGCCATGTTAAGCCAGACCGCACAAACACATTTTTTTACTGGAAACTATACTGAAACAACATCAGTTGAAACTTTGTGCTGAATCCACACCTCGCCCCCCAAATATCAAGTAACCAGATACACATATAGATAATATATAAAATCAGCATCACACTGGCTAGCTTTTTGCAGAAATTTATCAATATGAAGCCAAAGATCTAAATATTTGGACATATCCTGATAGTCAGTTGAATGAATAAATAGCTAAAAAAATACATAGTCTTTTTTTTGTGTGTGTGAGGAGGACTAGCCCTGAGCTAACATCCGATGCCAATCCTCCCCGTTTTTCTTGAGGAAGATTGGCCTTGGGCTAACATCCGTGCCCATCTTCCTCTACTTTATACGGGACGCTGCCACAGCATGGCTTGACAAGTGGTGCGTTGGTGCACGCCCAGGATCCGAATCTGCAAACCCCAGGCCACGGAAGCAGAGTGCGCACACTTAACCACTTGCACCACCGGGCCAACCCCATACATAGTCTTATTATACACAATGCATTTACATCTAAACGCTCAAACTACTCTTAGAAATGAAGGCTGATAGATGCCCATTTGGTCCTGCTCTACGTGGTAGATGGAAATCCTTTTGACTTTGCTTAATTTTCATCCTAAACGTTACTTTACTCATGATACCTCCTCCAAAACGTTCTGTCACTCTCGATTACCTTCAGGATAAAATCCAAGCCCCTGAGTTTGCCACGCAAGACTGCACTCCTAGTTCTCCAACCTCACCGTCTGCCCTGCACCCATGCGGACCTTCTCTCCGCTCGAGCCAAACAGATCTAGTCACTCACATGTGCACATTCCCTCTGCCTTTGCTTGTGCTGAGCCCACTGCCTGGAATATTCTCATTGGCCCCTCAACCTCCAAATCTAGCTTCACTTCCCTCATTTCCTCCGTGGGATTTTATAGTTTCTCACCTGCAATGATGAGTTTTTGTTTGCCTCCAAGGCAAAACTCTCAAGTTTTGGGAAAACTCCCAGGAAGGACCTGGGAGGCGAGAGGACCTGTTCTCATCAGATCTTGGCCGAGGAAAGAACTCCAGGCCCACAGAGGGTGGCAGAAAAGGAAGGAAAGCCTGTGAGTCAATAAGATTTTTTTAAATTGAACGCTCCTATCAATATAAAACTTAAACATTTACCCACAATATATGTATATTTATTCATTTAAAAATTATATTAATGTATTACTGTAAGAATACACTATGCACGTCATCAAATATGTAAAATATTAACATTTAAAATGACTAGATAGAGCCCAACCCGGTGGCGCAAGCAGTCAAGTGCACGCGCTCGGCTGCGGTGGCCCAGGGTTCGCAGGTTCGGATCCCGGGCGCGCACCGACGCACTGCTTGTCAGGCCATGCTGTGGCGGCGTCCCATATAAAGTGGAGGAAGATGGGCATGGATGTTAGCCCAGGGCCAGTCTTCCTCAGCAAAAAGAGGAGGACTGGCAGATGTTAGCTCAGGGCTGATCTTCCTCACAAAATAATTAAATAAATAAAATGACTAAATAAAATTAAATGGAAATATTGCTTAATATTTTTTATTCTAATTATAATATTCTAATATCTCATGGATTATGTTGAATACCCTATTTTGGATACCATGACCCCTGGAATAGTGTCAGGCTCCTGTTCTATAGCAATAGTAACAATTACTGACAATTCTGTGATGCTTTCTACTGTGCTGATCTAAATTATAGACAGTCACTCCTTTAGAACAAAGATTCCAGGCTATGTATCTAAGAAACATTAACCAGGGCTGTTAGTGTTGTCTGACTTTGGGTGGGGGTCACCATTTACATTTTCTGTGAATGAGGCCCCCTAAATTTGTTCAGTGCACAACCTGTGCAGCCCTCCATGGGGGCCCTATCAGTACCTGATCAGAGACAGGCTCTGCAGAAACTTTCCAAGGAACAGGCTTCACATGAGCTGAGGGTGAAAGGAGTGTTGGTCTCATGTTGGCCTTCCAACCACACCCAAATCTAGAGATCATAATCAACATTGAGCAGTCTCCTAGAGTGGACGACAGGTGGTGCCATACATGTATACGCTGATAAAGTGCTGGAGCCATATACCCTGGGATCAAAGATTGCTAGAGCTGGAAGGGACTGCATTTCAGAGACGAGGAAACCTGGGTCCAGGAGTGTTTCATAGCAAGTTATTAGCAAAGTTGTGCTAGAATTTCCTGACCAGGGCTCTGTCTACAATATTACACTGCTCATCTTAGGATCAGTAACGGACTAAATGTAACGGAACATTTATTGAAGGTCTACTAACATTTATTGGATGTGCTTAAAATAAAAATTGTTATTTTATGAATGGTTCAAATTCATCACAATAAATAATAATTTAGGATCCCATATTTGAGCATTTACCATATGTCAAATACTATACAGAACAATTTATGCAAATTTTCTTATTTAATCTTCATAACAACCCTATGAGAAACATGTCATTATAACATCCAATGAAAAAATTGAAGCTGAGAGAAGCTAAACAATTTAACAGAAATTAACTTGTTAAGCCAGGCTTCAAAACTCTGCAACCTGACTTCAAAACCTGCTCTGCAACATGTACTGCCCTCCACAGACAATGAAGTCAATCAACATGTACTGCCCTCCATAATCAATGGTGTCAATCAGCATGTACTGTCCTCCACAGTCAATGGTGTCAATCAACATGTACTGCCCTCCACGGTCAATGGTGTCAATCAGCATGTACTGCCCTCCGCGGTCAATGGTGTCAGTCAGCATGTACTGCCCTCCACGGTCAATGGTGTCAGTCAGCATGTACTGCCCTCCACGGTCAATGGTGTAAGTCAGCATGTACTGCCCTCCACGGTCAATGGTGTCAGTCAGCAGGTACTGCCCTCCACGGTCAATGGTGTCAGTCAACATGTACTGCCCTCCATACTCAATGGTGTCAATCAGCATGTACTGCCCTCCATAGTCAATTGTGTCAATCGACATGTACCGCCCTCCGTAGTCAATGAAGTCAATCAACATGTACCGTCCTCCATAGTCAATGGTATCAATTACGTGCAAGACAAATCGTGTTCATTTGTACTATTTTTCTTTGCAATGACATCATCAGAATACTTTTTTTTCCTTTGTATTAAACAAAATGCCAGAATGCTTCTCTTTCTCCCTTTCTCTCTCTCTCTCCTTTCCTTCCATTCTCCTTCCCTCCCACTATCTTTCTCTCTCATACACACACATAGAAATACAATTAGGAAAATGTCTACAGGTCCCTCAATTTTAGCAGAAAGTAGCAAGACAAGTCTCATAATCCTACGTGGCAAATTCTGAACCAACAACTCTTCTTGATTGCCCTATGACATGGATTGCAACTCTCACTAGAGACCCGTTTTTCACTGGATCTCAGCCAATGACAAAGGAGCAATTATTTCTTCCCCCTTATTATCTTCAAGAATTGTGTTTCTCTATCTTCCCCATAGGATAGTTGGACTTAAGATATGCTGTGTTCATCTTTTATCCAGTACCCAGCATGTAGTAAGTATGCTATGAATGTTGAATGGATGGAGAAGAGGAAGGAAGGAAAGAAGGAAGTCCACATCAAACCCATCCTCAAAACCTCTGGGCTCTCTCTTAAAAATAATCCCAAGCCTACTTCACACTACCTCCACTACAATTGCCATCATGTTTTGTGTAGTTTTTCAATTGCCTCCAAACTGTTCTCCTGGCTTCTACCCTTTCTCCACTACAGTCTGTTATCAAAAAGGCAGCCAGAATGTTCCTTCCAAAATCCGCTGATGACTCCCATATCACTCAGATCAAAAGCAAAAGTGAAAATTCTTCTACTGGCCCACAAGGCCCACATGATCTGTGCCCACCTCCACCTCTCTGGCCTCGTCTGCTACCACCTTACCACCTTACTTCACCCCACTCCAGCCACGCTGCTGCCTTGCTCCTCTACTCACCATCAGTCTCTATCCTGCTGTGGGAGGCTGAATAATGGCTCCTAAATATGCCCATGTCCTAATTCCCGGAACCCATGAATGTTACTTTTTTGTGGCAAAAGGGACTTTGTAGATGTGACTAAACTAAGGATCTGAAAATGGGAACACTATCCCGGATTATCTTGGTGGGCCCAAACTAATCACGAGGGTCCTGATAAGAGAGACACAGGAGGGGGCAGATCAGAAGAAGGCAAGGTAAAGATGAAAACAGGGGGAGAAAACGTGACATAATGCGGTCCATGAGTGAGGAATGAGGTCAGCCTCTAGAAGCTAGAAGAGGGAAGGAAACAGATTCTCCCCTAGAGCCTCCAGAAAGAACACAGCCCTGCTGACATCTTGATTTTAGCTCCATAAAACTCATTTCAGATTTCTGACCTCCAGAATTGTAAGAGAATAAATTGGTGTTGTTTCAAGCCATTAAGTTTGTGATAATTTGTTGTGGCAGCAATAGAAAATAAATACACCCATCATTCTGTTTTATGTTTCTTTATGGCACTATTACCAGCAGGCATATTTTATATTTACTTATTTATTTGTCCCTCAGTTGTCACTCCCACTACAATGCAAAGTGCATGGGAGCAAAGACTTTGTTTTCTTCATGGTTGTAAACCCAGGGCCTGGCACAATAACTATCTGTTGAATGAATAAATAAATGATATGCTTTAAGTAATTGATTGACACCCTGAAATGGCTGAGCCTCCATAAAATGTTGGTTGAACATAGAGTTACAAGCCTGCATGAAATTTTCACTCAGTTGTCTAGAACAGGTGGAAACATATACAATGAGTACTGGTATAGACGCAGCCCAAGTGGTGTACACTAAAACAGCCCAGGTGAAGAACTTCCAGGACTGCATAGCAACAAGCCCCGCTAGGAAGATGGTGAGCACACCTGAGCCCCGTCAAATTTGGGGGTTTCAGCACCCCCTCCAGGGAGCTGGGAGGAGGAAGGAGCCTGAGCAGTTTATACCTACACCCCCCACCCCATACAAGCAGAGCAGCCCTTGTTTTACCTGTTTTCATATATTACATTTCCATTCAACGTTGACTAAGAAACTGCAGTGGGGATGGGGTGGGGGGTTAAGAAGCAGGGATTACAACTGCCCCTCTTCCTACTCAGTGTGCTGAGTATCCTCAAAAAGGAGTTCACACACAGGAGCTGAGGTCGACGGTATGCTCTCTGACCTCCTGGTTAATATAATTACGCTAAAAAGAATGCAAACTTAAAGGGTTAATTAAAGGTAATATTTGCTTTACAGTACTACAGATCATAAATAATTTAGGAATCACCCATCACCATCATGCCGTTTTTTTCTGTTGCTGGTACCAGCTGGGGATGCCAATACTTCTTTTTCCTCCTACTTCTGTTGGTTCGACACCAGTGGTAGGCTAATTTCTGATGAAATCAACGCTTGACCAAATTTACGAATAATTGTCTTCTTGGTGCTAATGATGATGATGATAATCCACCTTGCCTGTTGAATGAAGTTGCAGGGATGCTTGTGTCTTGAGAAAAAATACACCTAGTCCTCACTTTAAAAAACAGTTTTTTGGGAAACTAACACAAGGGTGATGTGGATATGGGGGCTGAAGGCTGCTTGAACATCCTCCTCCATGGACTCTCTCCTGGCTCCTTCGTGCACACTGTAGCTCTCCCGCCCAGAACACCCACAGCACTCTGCTCCCTCCTCTGTTCACCAAAATTAACTGTGTGCACGCTTGTCTCCTGCACCACACTGTTGATTTCTTGAGAGCAAGGGCCCTTATATGTTGCCTTCATATAAAAAAAAATGTAAATATGAATATCGTGGGGGATGGAGGGTGGAGAAAAATATTCTACCTTCTTGATTAATAAAGATGATGTTTAGCCCTGAACTGCTTTTTATGTTTTGATAATGTTCATAACCATAATCTTTATTACAGTATCAGTCTAATACAAAGATCACCAAAGCTCTTTGTTTAAATGTCATATGCATTAAACATTAACACTGGCCATTAGCGTCTTACCACTGCTGAAATCATGTTACTTCATCAGATATTTTAGTTATATTGGTGCCAAAAGGGCAAGCTCGGTGACAGAGGTAACATTTATTGACCACGTACCTGAAGTATCTGTGACCTTAGAAACGTTAAGAAGGAAACCCCAGTGCCTGACTGTTGATTTGACCATCTCTCAACAGGCTTGGTTTCATTTTTAAAAATCATGTTGACGAAGGAAATTGAACCAGACAGGAAAATGTACTTAATGTCTGTCACAAGGGTAAGAATTTGAGCAGCAATTTCTGCTCACTCATAAGTGAACTCTTAAAAAATTCTTTGCCCACGGTACATAAAGGTCAACGGGTTGGACATACACTTTAAATGCACTTTCAAATTCTTGTAATTTTGAGTGTCCTAGATGAACTCTGGAATGACTCATTCAATCTGCCCTTCTCTGTACTGAATATGTTTTGAGATCCAAGGCCCATGACACCATACATCTTTCCCTGGTCACTCAGAGCAAAATAAAACACCAATTCCACCATCTACATGTACAGGTATGCCTGTCAGAGGCAGCCCTTACCTTCACAAAGAGGTAAATCTCAGGGTTCACGGAAGCTAATTCATCTTCTTCCAAACTATCAGGAGCAGAATAGTAGGTGGAGGCAGCCTCGCTGGCAGAGAAGGCCCTGCTCTGCTGGATAGTGAAGCTTGAAGGAGATGGCAGGTCTTCCTTCATCATTCTTCCATTCTCCTGGAGCTCTTCTGGGCTGGGCTCCTGGTCCTGGGTTGGTGAGTATAATTCTTCCATCAAGATGTCCCTGTCTTCCTGGGGCTCACCTGGTTGAAGATCCTGGGCCTCAGGATATGCTTCATCAGGTAGGAAGTAGTCTTCTTCTTCGGGCTGGGAAGAGGCCACGCCGTTCTCCTCAGCCCCTACAACATAAACTGATACAGAGTCATATTCATGGGTTTCCAGCTTAGTGGCATATAAATTGTTTTCTGACCTCACGTCTTCATGGATGTTATTATAAAGAGGACCTTCATCTTCTTCTGGCTGGTCTGGAACCTCATACCTCCTCTCTTTTTGAACTGTGTCATAAATGGTGCTGTAGTCTTCACCATTCATGTTTATCGATCTGATAGATCCTTTCGCAGGCAGACCTGAGCAGATCTGAAGTAAGTAAAAGGATAGAGGATGCTGTACTGCCTTGCAGAGGAATCAATGGGCTTTTGAAACACAGCAACTAGCAGCAGCTATCAATGACAGGTCTCCAACAATCATTTACTGGAAACTTTAATCAGCAAAGCACAAGTCCACTGGACACAAGATAAAGTTTACACCCTCAGTTAACTCCTTCACTCCTAAGAATATTTTCAACTAGACTCTGGGATTTCCCTCCTTGTCAGTAACTCCAAGATTCTTTGGATTGACTAGAGGTTGAATTGAATTATTTTCCCTGTATATAGTGAAATTTCTGAATATTTAACCATTTGTTAATACGTGGAGTTCCCTCTTCTAATTGCCCCCAAATGTTGACAACATTCAAGAAGTCCCCGCAATTCAGTAGAGAACAATTCTTCACAATGGTAACTTATCTATTCACAGCCGAATTCAGTACACAAAACAATTCTTTGAGTATTGATACCCTATGATAAATGAATTGTACATACTCCAGTTAGGTAATAAATTCTATTTGCATTTCTTATCTGGAAACAGCACTAGGTGGTGATTAAATGGCAGAAGGAAAAGAAGATAATGGTCTCGTCTATGGGCACATCAGTACAGACCACCCCAAACAAGAGACTCAAAGATTTATGGCTTTGAGTTTTATTTTTTCCTCTTAAATTTGGATGATCATCACAGTCAACAAACATTCACTAAGATTCTGTTATGTACAGAATCTGAATCTGAATTGAGCACTAAGCATAAGAGTTAGAAGACACAGTCTCTGTTCAAGGGACTTAAATATAGTTGGAGGGCCAGAAAGAGAAACTAAAACCCTAGGGGACACAGAATAAACTATTTAAGGTATTCTTAGTGCAATTGGCCCAGGTCTGGAATAAGCAGCAAAGAACTGTGTGCACAAAGTTTCCTAGTTGATGTCATCTACAGATGCCACGAATATACAAGCTCTTTGTTTTTTAATCAGGCACTCTGTTCTGCTAATTTCTGCTTCCCTTCACCACATCATGTACATCGTTCTCTTGAAGTGACAATCCAAATAGATAGTAAAGGGACTTTAATGTCTAGAAATCATGTGAAAATTGAGAAGCAATGCAACTTTGGTGGACAGGTTTCAAAGCATTTGATGAGCATCTTATTGACAAAGCTCCATTGTAGTCTTAGCTCCAATATTGTATCTGAGAATCTTCTGGAGCAAACTAGAGCAGTATTTCGAGAACTCTAGCTTTTGCGACAACTTAAAGAATACATAAGGGGAAATAGGCCGGAGACAGACTTTAAAGGCTATTGATACTAGCCCGTTATCCTATTGAAGGGTGAGGTTTGATGGATCCAAACATCTGAGAAATTACGATAGGTTCCATATCAGGCATTTATAACTGAATGGAGCCCCAGCTCAAATGCTCCTCAAAATTTTAGCCCTGGAGAAAAACCCAAGAGATCATTCAATCTAACATTTTATTTTACATTTGAGAAAAGCCTGAAACCTAGAAAGGGGAGGTGAGTGGTCCAAGTTCACACAGTGAGTTAATGAGCAGCTGATTTCAGCTGTGATTTCCTAACCTCCAGCTCGGTAATCTTCTTGCTGCTGGCTCCCTTCCTTTAAGTCAGTCTTTTCCAACCTTTTTTTCATAGTCACAGAACCCCAACCCCACCCCAGCCCCAAAAGATCCTTTTTAGATATTTTTCCCATAAAATTAAAACACTGCAGATACATTGTATCTGTATCTTACTTACTTACATACTGTAGGTACCTCTGCACTTTAGACATAAACAGAATAAGTTTTTATTCTCGAAAAACCCATTTTCACCCCTTTGGGAGTGATATTGCTCTTTTTGAGAATGTGTACTTTAACTGCTAAAACACTTCTCATAACCCAGCACTGGGTTATATGCAATTCTGCATTATTACCAAAGAATAATATTCTACAACATGTGTATATGTACACAGCATGTCACTAGGTCCTCCCTGATGACCCGGTGAGGGGCTTATTGTTTATTGTTTATCATTTGTTTATTGTTCATAAACAAATAAAATGGAGGAGACGTAGCTAGAATTCATGTCCTTTTAATCCTGGTACATTTCCTTCTGTATTGTGTGTATAAGTGTTATCTCTTTACTATATTGTAAACTACTGCTGGAAGAGAACTAATACCTTTGTAAACTAAGCACTTTGTTGGCTTGTTTATTTATAAAGGAAAGAGTCCATCAACCAACTAATCAATCAAAAATATTTTGAGGGCTCCATATGTCTGTTACTTATAATCTGGGAAAGGAAATAAGACGCACAGTCATTTGCTTGAGAAGTTTTAAGAATGGCTTGTGTGCTTTCTGAAATACACATCTGCTTATGTTACACCCATGTTTGGAAAGCTTCAGTGGGTCCCAGAAATATACAGGAAGATGTCTGTTCCAAGACCTTTCACAATCGGAACCACGCCTATCTGTCCAGCCAGCTTTTCCCCTCAGCCCTCCCCCAAATGTCCTACTCTGCAGCCAGAAAATTTGCTCTTCCCTGAATACGTTATATCATTTCCTGCCCGTATGCTTTTGCACATGTGTTGCCTCCACTTAGCAAAATTCTACTTATTCTGCTATATGTAGGATATAAATATACATAAGACGTGATCTCACGTGAGCATACAACTGAGGAAATTTACAAATTAGTGATTCAAAGGAAAGGATCCAACTGGGCCTTACAGCAGACCTGCCCATTGTCTGGAATAGCTTTGGGGCTAGTGTATGGTCTTCTACTTTGCGTGTACAAAGACTCAATTTGGTTAGTTTTCACAGGGTTTTTCAAATATTATAGAACTGAGTAACTCTAACTAAACTTAAAAAACATCAGTTTAGCAACTGAAATGCCAATTTATTAATTGACCTCAAAAATCATAACTGCCAAATTGACTTGAATACTAGCTTGGAATAAGCAGCATAATCTCTTCACAGTAGCAAAGTCTACAGAGGGAAGCACTTAAGATAATATTCTCACATTATGTTTATGTGATGTTTATAGGATCTGAGGCAATACCCATTTTTTAAACCTAACATCAGTGATTTGTGCCTTGTTTTTTTATCTTGGTCAGTCTTATTAGGGATTTATCAATTTTACTTCTTTTTTTAGAGAATATTTGGCTTTATTGATAGGCTTTATTGTGCATTTCTTTGCAATTTCATTAATTTTGCTCTTATCTTTATTATTTCCTTTCTTCTCCTCTCTTTGGTTTTACTTTCCTGTTTTTATCCCAAGATAATTGTGGCAGATACTTAGATCATTGGTTTTCAACTTTTCTCCTTTTCTAATATATGCATTTAAGACTATTAATTTTCTTCTAAGTACAGCTTTATCTGCATCCCACAAGTTTTGATATTTTTTATTTTCATTATCATCCAGTTCAAGATACTTCTCATTTCTGTTTAGTTTTTGCTTTATCCATGAGTTATTTAGAAACACATTGATTAATTTCTGAACAGTTGAAGATTTTCTAGTTATTTTTTATTACTGATTTTTTTAGCTTAATTTCCCTGTGGTCAGAGAACATGGTCTTTATGAAATTTGTTTTGAGACTTGCTTTATGGCCCAGTACATGGCCAACTTTGGAAATATTCCATACGTACTTGGAAAGAACATGTGTTCCTCACTGTTAGGTGTGGTGTTCTATAGATGATAATTAGTTTGTGTTTGTTAATTTTTGTTATTCATTTCTTTCATATTTCCATTAATTTTCATCTGTTTGTTCTATTAGTTACTGAAAGAGGAAAGTTAAAATCCTTCCTTAAGATCATGGATTTGTCTCGTTCTTATTTCAGATCTTTTAGTTGTTGTCTTATACATTTTTGAGGCTATATTATTAGGTGCGCATAGATTCAGAATTATTATATCATCTTGGTAGGTGGACTGTGTCTTCAATAGAAGATGTCTTTCTTTACCTCTACTAATAGTTTTTGCCTTTTGCTGATAGCAGCTTTTTTTTTTTTTTTTTTTTTTTTGGTTAGTGTGTATGTATATATTTTCCCAAGTTTTTACTTTCAACTTTTATGTGTCCTTATATTTAAGCATTAGGTAGTTATATTTTTTATCCAGTCTGACAATCTTTGTCTTTCAATTCATATGTTTAGTCTATTGACATTTAATGTAATTGCAATGTATTTAGGCTAAATATATTATCTTACAATATGTATTTTAAAAATTTGAATAGAAATTTCACAGAAAGTGATGTATGACTGGCCAACAAACTCATTAAGGAGAGCTCAACATTGTTAGCCATGAGGGAAATGCAGTTAAATGAGATCACTTCATATCCACTAGAACAGCTAAAACTAAAAAGAGTAGCAATACCAAGTGTTGGCGAAGATGTGGAGCAACTAGAACTCTCATACATTGATAATTAGAGTGTAAAATGGTAAACCACTTAGCAAAATTGTTTGGCAGTTTCTTATAAAATTAAACATATACCTACCCTATGACTCAGCAATTCCAGCAAATCTTAGAAATGTATGCAAGAAAGAAAGTCAATATGAAAGTGATCATAATAGGCTTGTATGAGACTGCTTAGAGAAACTTGATTGATAATCTGTAAAAACTGGAAACTTCCAGCAAGAGGAGAATGGATAAACAAACTATGGTATATTCATATAATGAATACCAAGCAGCAATAACAAAGGAATGAACAACTGATACAGATAACAAAATGGATGAATTTCATAGATACTATGTTTAATGAAAAATGTCAGACATAAAAGAGTATATACTAAATGATTCCATATAATTATGTCAACTTGAAAATATACCAAGTGTTACATGGTTTCTAATAATTCTTTTAATGTGTATACAAGCAAGAGATTTTAAGGATTACTTCTATAGCCCATGGGCAAGGAAGGCCGCATGTTAACAGCTGTCTAAGACTTCTTCCTCTGAGTGCAAAGTTTCTGGGTTACTGTCATTAAGTTACGGAAGTTAAAACCAACACTTTACTCCCTGGAATAGAACCATCAGGCTGGACAGCCAGGCAGAGGAATTTGCATTAAGCCCATGGTACCAGCAACAATCTGACCACAATCCTGATAGGTGACCATCAACAGTGTCATTAAGAAGCTTTCAGGGTAGCTCACATCAGTTTATATAACCCAGGCACCAGCTACGGTCTCCCCAGTCTTTACACACTGGAGTAAGCATGTCTTAAAATCCCCAGTTTCACAGTTTTCTTCCTCATCCTATTCTCTGACTCTAGCTCCATCCATGTATCAGTCAGATGCAAAATCTCTCATCAGTTTCTTTAAAAAAAATCCACTGGTATCCAAAAATTTCATGCTGGACCTGCCTTTAATGGAGATTTTGGGATCATAGGGATCAGTCACATCAGGTAGCACCATTTCATTAGCCCCTACTCCCATTCCCGCTCCCCTCCTCTCTCCCTTCCTCCACTCTCGAAGGAACCATCGATTCTTCCTGTTTCTCCCATAGATTATTTTTTAGACTAGCTCCATTCACACTTGGTTTGGGAGAGGATCTCCTCACCTTCCTTCCCAAACAGGCTTTTCCAAGAATTTCTTCAGAGTGCACCCAGTACCCTCTCTGAAGAGAATTCTAATGAATCTCCATTGTGTTGCATTTATGTCCAGATCTGGCAACTCCTTGATGATATTTTTGGGACAGTGTAGACCCACTGGCCATGAATTTTGAAACAGAAGCAGTATTTCTGAATTGCTGGATCTTTAAAGTATGAGAATGGCTCGGCTCCCAGGGAAAACAGACACAGCCAGAACACCTCAGACGGGGGAGCAAGCCGTGAGCATTGTTCTGCCTGGATCTCCCTCCTCACAGTTGGTCTTATCAGCGGTTTGCAGATGGTGGGGGAGGAGAAAGGAGGATACATCAAAAATGGTTGTTTGAAAATGGCTTGGAATCCATTCAACATTTCGAGGTGAAGGGGATTAGGGTAGTTATAAGCCTAAATTTGCTACAGAGCTCAAATACTTGACTTTCACTAGGAGTACTCGCTGACTTTAATATCACTTCATTCTAGCCAACCTGAAAATCATCAAACCATAGACTCCTAGGAGGGGAAGAGATAGTGAGGTCATATCCTACAACAGGTCCCAGAATGGTTGATTGGGCCCTGCTACCTTTGGTAAACCTGTGACTTAAAACATTACTCTCTAGCCTGAGGTATCCAAGTTAGCCATATGGGCTTCAGGAACATCAGCACAAAGGGTTGGCCTCAGAAGAGCAAGAAAACAATTACAGAGACAGGAAAGGTCTAGGGAATTATTTTAAGGAGGGCAAGTTTATCTCCAGTGCCAGCACCTCCACTTGCTTTCCTGCCTTCTTTTCTCCACCTCACCCCTCCCCTCATCACGGCTCTTCCTCCTCTCAGGAGCCACTTCCTCTCAATAAGCTAATAGCTTACCCTTTCAGTGATATTTTCATTTGAAAAAATGCAAAAACCCAAAGGAATGAATAGCTAATGGTAAAAACTCATTTTCCACTGTTTAGGGAAGACATATTTCTCACTTCCTGTCTTCTCTACTAATTCTCAGTTGTCTCATATGTAAAATGAGAATGATAGTATGTATTACTGAAGAATTTACTTAAATAATATAGATAAGAAGCTTACTGCAATGCCCGGCTGGCTCTTAATTGGTACTATTATTACTACTACTACAATTTACCCCTTAGACAACAATATGAATTCTTCTGTTGTCTTTTTTTGAGGACTAAGCAAACATTCTGGATCCATATAAAGACATGAAATCAGAGAATATAAGGGTTATGAAAGGACCATCAGATATAGCCCATGACTTTAAGAGTTTAAAATCTGATTGAGTGCAAAATATAATGCTCCAGCAGGAAAAGTTAACTGACAACATGAGGTATTATGCTTAGTGACGAATAAGTGGGAGTGACCTTTGGGGCTGTAGGATTTCAGAAGAGGGTGAGGGCACCCTTGGCTGGGGGTGAGGGACAGAGGAGGTGAGTATCTTAGGTGGTAGATGAGTCCTGGACAAGTGAAGTGAAGAAGGGAAGTTAAGGTGTGAATTATGATTCAGAGTTGAGAATTCACAATGATAGAGACTAAACTAGCTTGGATAGAGTATGTGGATTATGGGAAAAATAGAGAAGGCAGCAGTACTAGGCTAGACCGAGAATGGCCTTGAATGCCAGGATCAGAAATCTGAATTTTATGCCTATTGGATGATATTGAGGATAAGCAGATACATAACACAGAAAGAAGGTCAGTTCCACAACCATTTAAACTACAGCTGGATTCAAGAGAGAGACAGGTGCTCAGAGAAAATCATTTCCAGTAGCTGGTATTGCTTAATGGAGCAACTTGGTCTATTGGCACATCACACGGTGACATCCACATTTCGCTATGGGCACAGGGAGGGAACTGTGTAGAGTCACCTGAGAAGTTCTGATGGTTCTGCTGAGTCATTTCAGTCACTGTGAATGTGCCTCTCTCCCATTCACCTCTCCGGGCACTCTCTCCTCCTTGCAGTTCACCAACACCATTCCCAGCCAGTCATTGCATAGTCTTTGTTTTCATAACTTCATCTAGTTGTTCCAACCTTCCAAATTTTATTCCTCATGATTCTGATTCTGCCATTATATCCCACCATAGGTATCTCTTCATAAATGTTTATTGCTTATGATCCCAAAATTTTACCACATTTTCTTACTTTTCAAATTGTAAATAGTCATCCATATCTTGATTCATCATTACGTTGGCTGGTCCCCCTCGGTGCTGTGTGTTTTAGATTATACAATCTGGGAGAGGTCTATTACTCAGAGGAGATAAATTTAAAAAATAGGAAAAGGGGGAATATTAAATATTGGGGGGATGAGGCAGACGAGATCCTCTTCACTCAAACAATTTAACATGAAATGGGAAGTAACAACAAGATTATTTAAATAAATTTAATAAAGAAATTGAGTACCAAAAACAACATCATTTTTAACATAGGGTGAACTATATGCCCTCAAGCCCTCAGGCAGGGCAATCCCTGCTCTGTCCTCTCCCTGCCCCCGGCACTGTCATCACTGTCATCACCCAGGCTGGCACTACACACCAGACCCCAGGGCCCCACTCTCAGGGATGCCCTCCAGCTATCCCCCCGTCCTTCCTCCTTATTCAGAGGGGGTCTAGTTTCCTCCCTCTCTTCCTCCCTATGCTGTCTCCAACACAACCACAATCTCCTTGTCTGACCCCCTTAGTAGCTCTCTGTCACTTTGCTAGAACCTCCAGCATAGAGAGAAAGCAACTCGAAGCAGATGAACTTGCAGATGCCCAAAGACTGAGGTGCCCAGATAGCCCACTTCAAAGAGGGGAAGCGTGCAGGGGCATCCTCTTAGGCAGGCTTTCGCAGATAAGGATAAAGGCACCCTGCATGAGTGTTGAAGGAACCTGTGGAAATGCTAAGTTCACTTAGTAACTTAATAGAGTATTACTGGGCTGAGTACTTTTCATCTCCATTATTCTGCAGAAAGGAAATGTGCTTTCTTTCTGCCACAGACAGCTTGACTCCATTGAGCTCTCTCACCCCATTTTCTTCCTCCAGTTCATTCCTCCATCTTTGGGGATTGTATTTTTGTGATTTGAGGGTTTCAGAGTTTTACAGTTTGGGGATTGTTTTTTCACCAAAGACAGTTAGGAAGTTTGGTTCTGTATTATGAAAGCAAAAGCCATCTATCTCAGCAATCTTCTGAGGTATCACTCTGTGTATTATATACTTCTCTATATTACAACTATAATGCAAATTGTTACTCTGAACCATCCAGGAAAGATGGAGAAAGGGCTGTGGGCTTTGAAAATGCAACTTGACTCCTCTAATTCCACTGGGTCCGGGATGCAGGCCCCAAGCAAGCTGTCCCTTCATGCTTTTACATTCCCTAAACAGTATCGCCCAAGGCCGCTGTCCTTCAGTTACTCCACAGGAAATATTTCCCTTGAAATATGTACCCAGCTGTCATTTTGAGCTTCTTGGGTTCCTGCTGTGGCATCAAAGATATATATTTTATACTGAGAAGATTTTGTTCTGATTATAAATGTAGTTTATGCTCATTACATAAAAAGCTAATAAAAAATCATCTGTAATTCCACTACTCAAAGATAATTATGTTAACATTCCGTTATTCCTTTTCTACCCATATGTGTATATGCTTTTTAATTGGAATCATGTTCATCTTTGTATTCTGCTTTTTAAAAATTTGACAATATATAATGTATACACATGAATTTTAAGCATATTTATATAAGACCAGCAAAGTACTTGTCAAATAGTAAACTCAAATATTAGCTGATGTAATTCGTTGATTTAGAAGATTCAGAGATATCTTTCTTTATTGTTGAGCCAAATGACTTTTTAAAAGGCAAACGATTTTGTTTAAACATGTGATTGGCCCAACAAACCAGACAGTACATGGGAAACTCTTTCCTCATTCCTGCCTCTCTGCACTTCCCAGGCTGGGACGCTCTGACTCCACGGGGAACACCGGGTAATGCTCACAGCAAGGCAGGGCAAACAACGTTTTGCAGGGGGTCTTAAGGTTGCCTATGATTTTCCTTTAAATTTCCCTATATACAGGTAGTATGCTTAATTAATCTACACATATTTAAATTCTGTTCTGGTTTTGGTTTACATTTGAGTGCAGAGTGGGCAGATCTAGGGAGCAGAGAAGAGAAATTATGGAATTATGGGATAAAAAAACAAACTTGAAGTTTATTGAGGTGTTTCTTGTTTAACAAAAATCGTGAAGATGAACGGAGAACGAATTGCATACTATTACTATTTTAGCAACATGCAGCATAGGGTAGGGGAGACTTTGGTCCCAAAGAGTCCTGGGTTCAAATGCTGACTCTGCCACTTACCTACTGGGTGATCTGGGGCACAATTATTTAAACTTTCCGAGCCTTGGTTTCCTTATTTGTAAAAATGGAAACAGCACCTTCCTCAAGCGCTGGTGGAAAGATTAAATGAAAAAAATATGTGTGAAATCTCGAAGCCTGGCAGACTATATAGGCGTGTTCAGCGTTAGTTTCCAGCGTTTCTCCCACAGCTAAGCTGCATTGGTTTGAGAGCTCAGAATGAAGAGACTCTGGAGGGAAAAAAAGATTATGTATAAGTAATCTAAGTAATCATGACATGTTAGTATGTTAATGGAACTTAGTTCTACTCTGTATCGCATTTATTATTATGCATTTGGGGAGTTATTTTCTTTCAATAACCCTGATACCTACTCTAAATGATAATTACATTTTGCATTTTGCAGTTATTGCAACCCTCAAAAGACCTTTACAGACGGTATTCTGCATGATTTGCACAAGAACACTGTAAAGCAGGTATCATCAAATCCATTTTGCAGACATGAAGGCGGTGGCTCAGGCTGCTTTCCTGGTGAGTGTTTATAACGCTAAGATTCGGGCCCAGGTCTCCTAAACAGCTGACACTCCACTTCTTCCACAGCTAAAGATTGCCGTGATCATTTAAAGAAAATGTTTAAAATTTATGCTCTAAGTAGGTCTGTAGAGTCAGGGAAAATATAATATGTCTATAAGTGAACCAGAGTGATAGGTCATGCAATAAAAATGAACATGTTTTTACCAAAGGCAAAAACTTAACCATATGCAAGAAACGGGAGACCTCAGGATTTGAAAACTCTGTTTTCTGCATTCATGGTCCACCAGGGGGCACTGTTACCCGTGCCGCCTGGCGAGCTGTTTCCTTCTTCTAAGCTAAAAAGCCAGGGAACAGTTGCAGTTTACAGATTTCCTGCTCTGATGGCTTTTCCCCATTTCCCAATTATGTTGCTTTGAGGATCAGGTGCCTCAAATTCAAAACATATGTCTAAAATATTTTAGCTATGTGTGTCATGTCAGAGCTCAATTCCACCGCATTTTTTTTAAATTCCTTAGTTCATTTAACGAGTCTTAAAGTTTAAAATAAAGGGGGAAAGGAGCTCGTGAGGAACATTCAAGCAACCCTATAGGGCAATTCATTTTTTATTTTACAAGGGAGGAAACTGAATTTCGGAGAAAGTGATTTGTCCAAGGTCAGGCAGATGGTAGGCAGAGAAGCCAGACCCGAACCCAAGTCTGTCTGAATCCCAAGACCAAGCTCTTCTTGCTACAATCTACTTATAATAACTCACTTTCCTAGGGAGGCTATTACCAAACTCAGATGATGTCTTCTTAGACTTGTTAGACGAATGAAAACAAAAGGGATAGCATTTTTTAAGAATGCCAGTTACAAAAATCCCTCGCAGCCCTTTTAAAATTTTTCTGTCTTTAATGAATTTTTTCCTAGAGTCAATCTACAAACTAGCTTTGAGTGTGTTTTATTCCCACCCTGGTTCATCTTATTATCCAAGTAATTTAAGTACCCATGAAACTTTACTTAGCTCCTAGCAACCATGACCTTCAAACCAAATAGAAAATATGTAGTGGCATCTATTTAAAGTCTGGATTGTCCACACCAAAATCAGAACGATTTCATTTGGTGTGTGTATATACATTTGTATATATACACATAAAATTATATCTGTTCTCAATTTCCGTACCAATATTTTGTGGCACTTTTGGTGTCCTGTGTCTTGATGTTTGCGGTTTCTTTACTATTGCTAAAGAAAATCTGCTGTCGCTGCTAATAATCATGACACATAGCATCTGTCCTATTTGTTCTACATCCTGAGGTCTCGAAAGCTGTCTCCTTGAATGAATGAACATATACATGTATATTTTTTGTTGTTAGTGCTTTGGAGTCGATTCTGAATCCTAGTGATCCTGTATACAGTGGAACGGAACCCTGACCAGTCTTTTTACGCCACGTTCTCACCTTCTGATGCTATATCAGACAATGCTCCATTGCTATTCATAGGGTTTTTATGGCCAATTTTTTTGGAAGTGGGTGGCCAGTTCCTTCTTCCTAGTCTATCTTAGTCTGGAAGCTCTGCTGAAACCTGTCCACCATATTGAAATCCCAGTGGCATAGCTTTCAGCATCACAACAACAAGCAGCCACGACAGTGTGACAACTGACAAATGGGTGGTGTGGTTCCCCAACTGGGAAACGAACCTGGGTTGTAGCCATGGTGAGTATATCTGTCTATCTGTCTATATCTATCTATCTATCAATCTATACACACACACACACACAATCTTGTAGTGTATGGTATACAAGATTGGGGATCACGAGGTCGCTGTAGTTTCCATCTTTCTCTCTTATTTGGGCTGTCACTCTAGTCCAAAAATTGCTCTCTCTCTCTCTCCTGCCACCACCTCTCAATCTAACTCCTGCTTTTTACCAGGTTAAACATCCTACAATGCAGCCAAGAATACATAATTCTTCCTCATCCCTTCCTATCTATCGCTCATGACCCAGGTAAGTGATGCCTTCCCCATGAATCCCTCTCCCATCTCTCCTGACTTTGTTAGTGTTTGTCTGTTGGTGTAAGCATCACGTTCTATCTTTGATAATAGTACCGGCTTACTTCCAGCCAGTCCCTCCCTTCCACCTTTTCTATCCTATCCCATTTCTTGAGGACAATAACCATAACTTATTTATCTTTATATCCCATAACACAGTGCTTTTTGAACTTGTTTGTGCATGAGAACCATCTGGGGATCTTGTTGAAATGCAGATTCTGATTCAATAGGTCTGGGGTGGAGCCTGAGACTCTGCATTCCTAACAAGCTCCCTGAGAATACTAATACTACTGGTTCATGGACCACCCTTTGAGTAGCAAGGCGCTAGTACATCTTGCATAATATTTTGCACGTGGCAGGTGTTAACTCACATGTACTAGAAAATTAAAAGTTAAAAAGCAAAAGCAAAATGCAGATACAATGAGATAGCACTACACAACTGTCAATATGGCAACACCAAATGCTGGTGAGGCTGTCTGAGCGCCTGGATTCTCATAAAATGTTGGTGGGAATGTAAAATAGTACATCTACTTTGGGAAAAGATCTGGCTGTCTTTTTTTACAAAATTAACATCTGCTTACACTATGATCTAGCAGTTCCTCTCCTAGATATTTACCAAAGAGAAATGAAAACACATGCCCACAAAAAGACCTGTACAAGAATGTTCAAAACAGTTTTATTCATAATAGCCCCAAATTGAAAATACCCCAGGTGTCCATTAACTGGTAAATGGAGAAGTAAATGGTGGTGTATCCATACTGTGCAATGCTGGCTCCTATTTCCATACCGTGGAATACTGGCTCAGGTTCTCTCCTGAGCTGAGGCTGCAGCCAAGTAGGGGAGAGCTGCTGTCATCTGAAGGCTTGCCTGGGGCCACAGGACCTGCTTCCAAGATGGCTCACTCATCTGGCTGTTGGCAGAAGGCCTCAGTTCCTTGCTATATGGTCTTCTCTGTAGATTTGCTTGAGTGTCCTTATGACATGGCCACTGACTTCTATCATGTTGTTACCCTGGCCCTTGGCCCCATAAGACATTAACCACAACCCTACTCAGAACAAGTCTAACACGTTCTCTTTAGCTTACAGGAAACCACAAAGAGAGGAAGGAGGATATGGCTGAGACAGACAGTGGAAACCAGTTAAAACAGGTTGAAGGCAACATGGCAGTCTGACTTGATCTGACATAGACCCCACAGCTCATTATACGCTCATCGTAATACATCACCATATTACAGAACACACCCACAAATGCCATGATAGTTTACAACTGCCACAGCAACAGCTGGATTAACCAAATAAGGAAGAAAAGAGGTGGCATCCTTGATCCCCAGAAAAGTCTGCCCATTTTGCTGAATAACTATGACTATTCCTCCCTTTCCTTACCTAGACCCCTTATAACAGCTGCTTAATCACCCCAGGAGCTGGGAAGTTGATTTGTGAACTCAGTTCCCGCTTCTCCATTCTTTGGCAGTTGAATAAAGCTTGTGCTGTTGAATGCTCAGCTTCAGTTTCATTTCAAATCCGCAACACTGAACAGAAAAGAACCTTCCGAGGAAGAAAAGGGCTGATTGTGGGTTTGAGGCCCACCGGCCCTGGGATTTTCCTCAGATCCCCTCTGATTGTGGGTTCCAGTCCCACCAGAGAGAAGCAAAATTGTTAACAATGTGAGTGATCCAAACGAGAGACCTGCTGTGGCCTAGCCTGGCTCCAAGCAGCTTCCCAGCCTGCTTGAGCCTTTCTTGGTCAATGTCAGGCCAAAGGCTCCCAATAAAAAGATATGAACTGGAGAAGTCAAGATGGCAGCGTAGGAAGACTCTGAACTCACCTCCTCCCACAGACACAGCCAATTTACAACTACTTGTGGAAAAATTACCCCTGAGACAGAACTGAAAACTGGATAAGAGGAACTTCTACAACAACGGACAATCCTAACTGAGGTAGAAGAGGCAGAAACTCCCTTCTGGAGAGGAAAAATGCCGCCTTCACAAGACACAGCGCCTCACGCCTTCACAAGACGCAGTGCCTCATGGCCACCCAGGAGTAGCCCAAAGGTACGCAGCCCTCCCTGGAGGAGCGGGGCCCTGAGCCAGGGAGCGCCCCCACTGTGGGCACTTTGTGGACTCAGCACAATCGAGATGAGTGGCATAATATCTGACTTTGCCTGCTACTAAAACATTGGGGAGTACCCCCAGAAAAGCTGGTTCACAAAGAAAATAAAACCGGCTCTTAAAGGGCCCACGCACAAACTCACCCATTTCAGAAAGCAACCTAAAATCACCAGAAAGAAAGGTGCACAGTGCTTTGGTGAAAAGAGACTCATCTGATAGGCCCTGTGTGCATCTCGGTGAGAGGTGAGACCTCTCCAGGGACTGGGACATTGGCGGCGGCCATTGTTGTCGCCTGGTGTGGGCGTGCTGACACGGACACCATTGGAGTTCTCTCTGGGGCCTGCTAGCCCAGGGTCTGCCCCACCTGCTAGAGCACCGATTTAATCCAGCTCAGCCAGGGCAGGCAGCCCACCCTAGAGACTGGCCCTACCCAACAGCAAGCCCTCAGGCAACTTGTGGGCCTGCATAGATTGGTGACTGGATTCTCTGCAGCCTGGCAACGGAGCCCAATTCAGTGGGGCAGGGCGTGCACAAGGAGCAGGTGGAGAGTGTGGGGCAGTGGTGGAGTGTGTGGGGCTCCTGCCGTGGAGAGACTGGGTCTGCTTTGGGAGGTCGGGTTGCACACTCGGGGCAGGACTGTGTTGACTGTGTGTGTGGACCTGTGGGTGGCAGGGCTTGTCAGCTGCAGAAGACTTGTGCTTCTCAAAGACCCACATAGGGGGTTTGCCCCACCTTCCAAAGCCTGAAACAATTGGGTGCTCCCGTGCCTGAGGCCAGCCCCACCCAGCTGCAATCCTCAGAGAGCTGACAAGAGACCTAAAGGCTGGAGGCTTATAGCAATTGTAAGACCCTGAGCCTAACAACCTGCCACACTGGGGGCCTACTCACTTAAAAGAAATACTGCAACACAAATGTGGTATTAGAACTTGCAGCCAACTGTGCTGGGGCTCCCCACACCTGATAAAGAGACTGAAGGGCCCACAACAACTACAAGCAGCTGAGCATTACAACAGCTGGCTAGGAGCATAACTCAGCCTCCCTGGGCACCTACAGGGAGAGCAAACAGGCCACAACAGAAGGACACACATAGCCCACATAGGGGTCACCCCTGGAACATTGAGAACTGAGGGAAGCACACAGCAGGCCTCCTAAGGCATCACTTACATAAGGTCACCTATCCAAGAGCAGGAGACGTAGCTGACCTACCTAATACGTAGTCACAAGCACAGGGAAAGAGGCAAAATGAGGAGGCAAAGGAATACATTCCAAGTAAGGGAACAGGACAAAACCCCAGAAAAGGAACTAAGTGAAACAGAAATGAGCAACCTACCTGACAGAGAGTTCAAACTAAGAGTGTTAAGGATGCTCACTGATCTGGGGAGAAGAATAGATGAACTCAGTGAGAATGTCAACAAAGAAATGGAAGATATAAAAAAGAACCAATCAGAAATGAAGAATACAATACTGGAAATGAAAAATTCACTAGAGGGACTCAAAAGCAGAGTAGAGGATACAGAAGAACAGATCTGTGAAGACTAGAAGAAATTACCTAAGCTGAACAGGTAAAAGAGAAAAGAATTAAAAAGAGTGAGGACAGTCTAAGGGACCTCTGGGACAACATCAAGCGCACTAACATCCGTGTTATAGGTGTCCCAGAAGGAGAAGAGCGAGACAAAGGGGCAGAAAATCTATTTCAAGAAATAATAGATGAAAACTTCCCTAACCTAAGGAAGGAAACAGACATCCAGGTACAGGAAGCACAGAGAGCCCCAAACAAGATAAACCCAAAGAGGCCCACACCAAGACACATCATAATCAAAACGTCCAGAACTAAAGATAAAGAGAGAATACTAAAAGCCACAAGAGAAAGTCAAGTTACATACAAAGGAAACCCCATAAGGCTATCAGCTGACTTCTCAGCAGAAACCTTACAGGCTAGAAGAGAATGGCATGATACATTTAAAGTGCTAAAAGGAAAAAACTTCCAGCCAAGAATACTCTACCCAGCAAGGTTATCATTCAAAATGGAAGGAGAGATCAAAAATTTCCCAGACAAGCAAAAATTAAAGGAGTTTGTCACCAAGAAACCAGTGCTACAAGAAATGTTAATGGGACTGATTTAAGGGGAAAAGAGAAGACCACAAATAGGAAAAATTATCTATTTCCATGATAAGAAGGTAATGGATACAAATGCACAAAAAAGAGGTTAGATATGATATCAAAAACATAAAAGGAGGGAAGAGGGGAGTTAAAGAGTAGAGCTTTCAGACAGAGGTCAAACTAAAGAGACCGTCAATTCTGTATAGAAGAAGGAAGGAACAGAGAAGGACTACTAAAACACTGAGAAAAAAAAAAAAAAGTTAAAAAATGGCAGTAAGTACATACTTATCAATAGCTACTTTATTATTTTTTTTATAATTTTATTTATTTATTTTTCCCCCAAAGCCCCAGTAGATAGTTGTATGTCACAGTTGCACATCCTTCTAGTTGCTGTACGTGGGACGCGGCCTCAGCAGGGCCGGAGAAGCGGTGCGTCAGTGCGCGTCCGGGATCCAAACCTGGGCCACCAGCAGCGGAGAGTGCACACTTAACCGCTAAGCCACGGGGACGGCCCATCAATAGCTACTTTAAACGTCAATGGACTAAATGCTCCAATTAAAAGGCATAGGGTGTCTGATCGGATAAAAAAACAAGACCCATATATATGCTGCATACAAGAGACACATTTCAGACCTAAAGATACTCACAAACTGAAAGTGAAGGGATGGAAAAAGATACTCCATGCAAATGGCAATGAAAAGAAAGCTGGGGTAGCAATACTCATATCAGACAAAATACACTTTAAAACAAAAACTGTAAAAAGAGACAAAGAAGGTCATTACATAATGATCAAGGGAACAATCCAACAAGAGGATATAACACTTGTAAATATCTACGCACCCAATGTAGGTGCACATAAATATATAAAGCAATTATTAACAGACATAAAAACAGAAATAGACAGTAACACAATAATAGTAGGGGACTTTAACACTCCACTTACACCAACGGATAGATCATCCAAACAGAAGATCAATAAGGAAACATTGGCCTTAAATGACACAGTAGAACAGATGGACCTGGTAGATATATACAGAGCATTCCATCCAAAAACCAAAGAATACACGTTCTTTTCAAATGCACATGGAACATTCTCCAGGATTGATCACATATTAGGCCACAAAACAAGTCTCCATAAATTTAAGAAGATTGAAATAATACCACGCATCTTTTCTGATCACGGTATGAAACTAGAAATCAATTATAGGAAGAAAATCAGAAAAGCCACAAATACGTGGAGATTAAACAAAATGCTACTGAACAATGACTGGGTCAACGAAGAGATCAAAGAAGAAATCAAAAAATACCTGGAGACAAATGAAAATGAAAATACGACATGCCAGAATTTATGGGATACAGCAAAAGCGGTTCTAAGAGGGAAGTTTATAGCGATACAGGCCTATCTCAACAAACAAGAAAAATCTCAAATAAACAATCTAACAATGCACCTAAACAAACTGGAAAAAGAAGAACAAACCAAGCCCAAAATCAGTAGAAGAAGGGAAATAATAAAAATCAGAGAAGAAATAAATGAAATAGAGACCAAAAAACAATAGAAAAAAATCAATAAAACCAAGAGCTGGTTCTTTGAAAAGATAAACAAAATTGACAAACCTTTAGCTAGACTCACCAAGAAAAAAATAGAGAAGGCACAAATAAGTAAAATCAGAAATGAAAGAGGAGAAATTACAACAGACACCTCAGAAATACAAAAGATTATAAGAGAATACTATGAAAAGCTATATGCCAACCAATTCGACAATCTGGAAGAAATAGATAAATTCTTAGAATCATACAACCTTCCATAACTGGATCAAGAAGAAGTAGAGAATTTGAATAGACCTATCACCAGTAAGGAGATTGAAACAGTAATCAAAAACCTCCCCAAAAATAAAAGTCCAGGACCAGACGGCTTCCCTGGTGAATTCTACCAAACACTCAAAGAAGACTTAATACCTATCCTTCTCAAACTCTTCCAAAAAATTGAGGAGGGGGGGGAAGCTCCCTAACTCATTCTATGAAGCCGACATTACCCTGATACCAAAACCAGACAAGGACAACACAAGAAAAGAAAACTACAGGCCAATATCACTGATGAACATCGATGCAAAAATCCTCAACAAAATACTAGCAAATCGCATACAACAATATGTTAAAAAGATTATACACCATGATCAAGTGGGATTCATTCCAGGTATGCAGGGATGGTTTAACATTCCCAAATCAATCAACGTGATACACCACATTAATAAAATGAAGAATAAAAATCACATGATCATCTCAATAGATGCAGAGAAAGCATTTGACAAGATACCGCATCCATTTATGATAAAAACTCTGAATAAAATGGGTATAGAAGGAAAGGACGTCAACATAATAAAGACCATATATGAGAAACCCACAGCTAATATCATCCTCAATGGTGAAAAACTGAAAGCTATCCCTCTAAGAACAGGAACCAGACAAGGATGCCCACTGTCACCACTCCTATTTAACATAGTACTGGAAGTCCTAGCCAGAGCAATCAGGCAAGAGAAAGAAATAAAAGGGATCCAAATTGGAAAGGAAGAAGTGAAACTCTCACTATTTGCAGATGACATGATTTTATATATAGAAAACACTAAAGAATCCACCAGAAAACTTTTAGAAGTAATAAATGAATATGGTAAAGTTGCAGGATACAAACTCAACATACAAAAATCAGTTGCATTTCTATACACTAACAACGAAGTAGCAGAAAGAGAAATTAAGAATACCATCCCATTTACAATTGCAACAAAAAGAATAAAATACCTAGGAATAAACTTAACCAAAGAGGTGAAAGAGCTGTACACGGAAAACTATAAAACATTGCTGAAAGAAATTGAAGAAGACACAAAGAAATGGAAAGATATTCCATGCTCTTGGATTGGAAGAATTAACATAGTTAAGATGTCCATACTTCCTAAACCCATCTATAGATTCAATGCAATCCCTATCAAAGTTCCAACAACATTTTTCACAGAAATAGAACAAAGAATCCTAAAATTTATTTGGAACAACAAAAGACCCCGAATAAGTAAAGGAATCCTGAGAAAAAAGAACAAAGCTGGAGGTATCACACTCCCTGATTTCAAAATATACTACAAAGCTATAGTAACCAACACAGCATGGTACTGGCACAAAAACAGACACACAGATCAATGGAATAGAATAGAAAGCCCAGAAATAAACCCACACATCTATGGACAGCTAATCTTCGACAAAGGAGCCAAGAACATACAATGGAGAAAAGAAAGTCTCTTCAACAAATGGTGTTGGGAAAACTGGACAGCCACAAGCAAAAAAATGAAAGTAGACCCTTACCTTACACCATACACAAAAATTAACTCAAAATGGATTAAAGACTTGAATGTAAGACCTGAAACTATGAATCTTCTAGAAGAAAACATAGGCAGTACGCTCTTCGACATCGGTCTTAGCAACATATTTTCAAGCACCATGTCTGACCGGGCAAGAGAAACGATAGAAAAAATAAACAAATGGGACTACATCAAACTAAAAAGCTTCTGCACAGCAAAGAAACCATCAAGAAAACGAAAAGACAAACTAACAATTGGGAGAAGATATTTGCAAACCATACATCTGATAAGGGCTTAATCTCCAAAATATACAAAGAACTGATGCATCTCAACAACAAAAAAACTAACAACCCAATTAAAAAATGGGCAAAAGACCTGAACAGACATTTCTCCAAAGAAGATACACAGATGGCCAACAGGCACATGAAAAGATGTTCAAAATCATTAACTATCAGGGAAATGCAAATCAAAACTAAAATGAGATATCACCTCACCCCCGTCAGAATGGCTATAATTAACAAGACAGGAAACAACATGTGTTGGAGAGGATGTGGAGAGAAGGGAACTCTCATACACTGCTGGTGGGAGTGCAAACTGGTGCAGCCACTATGGAAAACAGTATGGAGATTCCTCAAAAAATCAAGGATAGAACTACCATATGACCCAGCTATTCCACTGCTGGGTATTTATCCAAAGAACTTGAAAACACCAATGCATAAAGATACATGCACCCCTGTGTTCATTGCAGCGTTATTCACAATAGCCACAATAGCCAAGACTTGGAAACAACCTAAGTGCCCATCAAGGGATGAATGGATAAAGAAGATGTGGTATATATACACAATGGAATACTACTCAGCCATAAGAAACGGTGAAATCCAGCCATTTGTGACAACATGGATGGACATTGAGGGTATTATGCAAAGTGAAATAAGTCAGAGGGAGAAGGTCAAATACCGTATGATTTCCTTCATTAAGTAGTAGATAACAATAAACAAACACATAGAGACAGAGATTGGATTGGTGGTTACCAGAGGGGAAGGGGGGAGGGAGGAGAGCGAAAGGGATAATTCAGCACATGTGTGTGGTGATGGGTTGTAATTAGTATTTGGGTGGTGAACATGATGTAATCTATGCAGAAATAGAAGTAGAATGATGTACACCTGAAATTTATACAATGTTATAAACCAATGTTACTGCAATAAACAAAAAATAAAAAAAAAACATATGAACTACTGATATGCACAACAACATGGGTAAATCTCAAATGCATTATGTTGAGTGAAACAACCAGACACAAAAGAGTACTTACTATATGATTTTATTCCTTTTATATGAAGTTTTAGATGGCAAAACAAATCTATAATATTTTTAAAAAGTCAGAACAGTGGTTGCCCGGGGACAGGGGTAGGCAGGAAGGGATATAAAGTTATTTTCAGGAGAGATGGAATTTTGACAGAACTTTGAGTTACACAGGTGTATGCATTTGTCAAAACTCAGAGAATAGTATGCTTAAGATTTATACATTTCAGTCTTTGTAAATTTTATTTAAAAAGAAAAAGAACTCTAAACAAATTCTGAACTATCATTAACGATATGTTGCTAAAATGTTTCGAGGTGAAGTGTACTGATGTTGCAACTGACATTGAAATGTATCAAAAACAAGACGAATAATAAATGGTGCTGGGAAAACTGGACAGCCACATGCAAAAGAATGAAAATGGACCATCTGCTATCGCCATTCACAAAAATTAACTCAAAATGGATCAAAGACCTGAAGGTGAGACCTGAAACTGTAAAACTCACAGAAGAAAATATAGGCAACACACTATTTGACATTGGTCATAAAGGATCTTTTCGGATGCCATGTCTACTCGGACTAGGGAAACCAAAGAAAAAATAAGCAAGTGGGACTTCATCAGAGTAAAGAGCTTCTACAAGACAAATGAAACCAGGATCAAAATGAATAGACAACCCACCAACTGAGAGAAAATATTTGCAAAACATATATCCGACAAGGGGTTAATCTCCATAATATATAAAGAACTGAACAAAAAAAAAAAAAACCCCGATCCAAAAATGGGCAGAGGAAATGAACAGACACTTCTCCAAACAAGATATACAGATGGCCAATAGGCACATAAAAAGATGTTGAACATCACTCATCATCAGGGAAATGCAGATCAAAACAACACTAAGATATCACCTCACACCCATTAGAATGGCTATAATCACCAAGACAAAAAACAACAAATGTTGGAGAGGATGTGGAGAAACGGGAACCCTCATACACAGGTGGTGGGAATGCAAACTGGTGCAGCCTCTATGGAAAACAGTATGGAGATTCCTCAAAAAATTAAAAATAGAAATACCCTATGATCCAGCTATCCCACTACTGGGAATATATCCAAAGAACCTGAAATCAACAATCCAAAGAGGCTTATGCACCCCTATGTTCATTGCAGCATTATTCACTGCAGCCAAGAAGTGGAAGCAACCCAAGTCTTCCTCAACCAATGATTGGATAGAGAAGATGTGGTATACATATATATACATATATATATATATATATACACACACATATATATATATATATAATGGAATACTACTCAGCCATAAAAAAAGACAAAATTGTCCCATTTGCAAGAACATGGATGGACCTGGAGGGTATTATGTTAAGTGAAATAAGCCAGAAAGAGAAAGACAAACACCGTATGATCTCACTCATATGTGGAATATAAACCAACACATGGACAGAGAAAATTGTACCGTGGTTTCCAGGGGCAAGGGGGATGGGGGGGTGGGCATAAGGGGTGAAGGGAGACACGTATATGCTGATTCACAAACAAAAATGTACAACCACAATTTCACGTTTATAAACTATGAAGACATCAATAAAAAAGATGAATAGATGGATGGACAGATGAATAGATATGCAGGTAAAACAAATACAGAAGATGTTTATTGTAGAATCTAGATGGTGGACACATGGGTGTTCTTTAACTTTCCTAAATGCTTGAAAATTTTTATAATAAAATGTTTAAAAGAAAAAACAACAGCAGTGAATAGACAATTCTGCCTCTATCTGTATCCCTAACCCCAGCTCAGGGCTGATGCCTCTAATGTACATTTGGAGAGGACTTGTCGGCACTTTGCTGCTCACCCCCTGTGCAGAGAAAAGACCAGCGCGCTCAGACAGAATGAAAGCAATGTGGCAAAGGCCTGGAAATATTGGTCTATGCAGGACCTTCAGTGACTTACACAGGCTCTCTAAGCCTCCTGAAGAACACAGATCAACATGGACTGAGGCTGCTAGTGGCAACCAGAGTGGTGAGGAGAACAGGAGAGAGAGTCTGAGACCTGAATTTCATCATTCCAGGCTGTACATAATTCACAAGTACCCTAACGAAATGTCTTGATGGTTAAAATTCAACATATGTTGACATAGTTTACTTAGAAATGTCCGCAATTCTATGTATAAATCTAACTCTCTAGTACGTTTATGATCATTTAATCCATAATTTTTCTGCTGAGTTAATCTGAAATGGTAAGCTTTTTTGTTCATTGATTTCTGGTGGAAGCCGACGACAAGTCGGTCATTGCATTAACTCATGCTGGACCATCCGATGGGTGTCGACGCATCTCCTTACTGTGTAGAACACTGGTTCCCAAAGCTGGCTTCCTAACAGAATCACCTGGAGAGCTTTCAAAGCAACGGTGAGGCTGGCTCACCTAGGACAATTGACTCAACATGAGGGCCGGTAGGAGGGAGACCTGGGCTTCTGAACTTTTTAAATGATCTCCTGGTGATTTTAATATTTGTCACTTAACTAGACCTTACATTTTTAAAGTTAAAAAAAATCTTCAAAGGGACTGCAAATAAAATATAGTTTTACTTAAAAGAAGGCTGTTTAGGGTAAAGGTTCTTAAGTGTTGTGAGTATCTTGTTCTTCCAGCTCTTAGAGATATGTATCAAAGTATGATGGGTCAATAAGTTCACATTTAAATAGAACCCACTTCAGTTTTAGATTCTCAGAAATAAGAAGATCTCATTGGCAGAAATTATTTTAATCCTATTGAAACTAATGTCTATGAGAAGGCTGCTAATTTCCCAAATTCTGTTGTGTATATGTCTGGTCAACATAGCCAGATTACCTTACAGGCGGGCTAAGCGTGCGTTTGGGGCGGACACCAAAATATTTGTTTGGAAAAAGTTTTACATTTGATATTTCAAAAGTAGTATTCAAGGAGTCATTATGGTAAAAATATATATATAATTGTATTGGCATCCCTTACACTTATTCTACCTATGGGTGGTGGGAGAAACCATGACCTTTGTAAGGATTGCGGCCATGGAAGGTGCTAGCTGCCTGGTTGGGGGATGGAAGGCACTTCTGCACTGACGTGTAACCTTTGCTTCCAGCCCTCTCTCCTCCCGCCCCTCTCCCCAGCCAGGTGTCAGCACCAGTCAGTGAGAAAGTCTAGCACCCCAGGAGAGGACAGCGGAGGGAGCTTGTGCCTGGCCCAGAGGGTTTTACACTGTGAACTCAGTTGAGAACAACGTGCTAATTGTTCTTTGTTTGCTGAACAGAGCCTGATGCCAGCACAGAGCTGGCCCTGAGAAGCTTCCAGAGCCTGGTGACCAGGTGTGGGCAACCAGCACTGGCTGCCGGCCACCTGCTGCCGGGGTGGTGGTGGTGGGACACACAGCAGGTGCATCATAGATGGGTTAGGAACATCTCCAAACTTACAGGTTTCAGAGTGTCTCTTATTAGAGAAAGGGACAGAAAAATAGCTAAAAAGTCAGGTCAGTAACAATCAAATCAAAACACTAAACTCCAAGAAGAAGGTGGAGACTTTATCCCCCAGAGAAGGAGTCTTTGCCCAAATGTCAAAACTCTTCTTAGCCTTCAGGATGTTTGACCCGCTGCAAGTAGGAGGGGCAGAAAAATGACCAGACCAAGTTTCCAGGGACCCTGCGAAATAATCCTGTCAACTGTGGGGCAGCCCCCAGGGTGTGAATAAGACAGAGCCTCGGGAAAGGCATCCTCCCTCAAATCAGGACTGTGTGGGAAAGAGAATGGAAGGATTTTGCCCCATTATCACTCTACATGGAAAGGGTGAAAACCTATAGAGCCATCATTTTGCTATTGGTTTTTCTGATGTATCTATACAGGAAAAAAATTTAAATATACGTAAAAGAAAACATACTTTTCAAAAATACACACACACAAAACTGTCATAAGCAGTTATCTCCGGGCAGTGGGATTGTGGAAGAATTTTACTCTTTTTTCTACATTTCTAGACTGTCTTACCTTACATATGTACACATGCATGTATTTATACAGAGACCATGCATGTCTAAAACTGAGGAAAAACATGAAGCCGGTTCTACAGTAAAATAAGTTTAAAATTTGCAGATGTATGCTCTTGCCCGTGCATCGAATCCTGGATGGATGTGGGGGTGCATTGACCTTTGAGCTGGCATTCTCTGTGTCCCATCTCTGTGAGGACAGGGAAGGGAAATTTTTTAAATGCACATTTCCTCGTTAACATGACTGGCAGAATAGTGGTCATTTTGATAGTATTTTGTCCGTGGAGCCTTCTAAAAAGATAGAGGGAGAGATGTATATCTCAAGAAAAGTCTCCAGAGCTTTCCTGTGGTTATTCAAAATTCACACAAAAACAGGGCCAAGACCCCTCTTCTGCCACTCTGACAAAATGTCGCTAGTTTTCCTTTCTTGGAAACGATGTTATTTAGGTCCTGTTTTGAGCTCTCCAGAGAGCCAGGCAGAAGTAGGTCATTACGACATGTTTCAGTTCGTTAACTTGTCCCCATTTGGCCCCAGTCATTTCGTGTGCCTTTGATCCTTCACCTTGTTTCAATCTCTAATCATTAGGTGAGAGCTACATGCATGAAAATATCGAGAAGCCAAAAATACACAAAACCAAAAAAAATCCCAAACCCCGTGAGTTAGGTGGGAGTATTGCCCCTGTCCCCATTTTAAAGATAAGCAAACTGAGACATGGAGAGGTTCTGGGATTTGCCCTGAGTTACACAACTCCCTGACTTTGCTCTACTGCCACCTGCACCACGGTGGTGCCAGAGGCTGGCCCGTGAAGCCATCGGCATTGGCACAGGCTGCAGGAGCTCTCTCCCCGCCCGGGCTACAGATTCATACCCACCCTCTCGTCTGACCTGCCCCTCCTCAGTATCCTGGCTCCACGCTGCTAAGACTACAGTCGTGGTGATTTCTTGGGGCTCAAGTGGACTGGTGCCATTCATGAACTCCACTTTATTCTAATTTTAAAGAATCATTTTATATACATTTTATTTTAAGTTATATAAGAAATACATGAATACAGACAAAATATGACATTCAAACAATATAAAAGAATATAAAATAAAAAGTGAAAATTCTTCTTATCCACCTCCCTGTGCTCATCTACCTCCTGCCCCAAGACACACACTCTCAGCCTCACTCACCTCTCCAGAGGTAACTGCCAAGATCATTGGTACATGTCGTCCAGCAATACAATTGTCAACACGGTTGCTATGGACCAGTGACTGCTATAGGCCTTCTATTCTTCTAGTTCTTTCCAGTTTAATGTTCCATGAATGTGAGGGCCTGGTCTCAGGGCCCAGGCTAGGATAGCTCATAACGATGACAATTCAAGGTCAGGGGAGTAGCATGGTGGATTTGACTGAGAGCAGTGGCAGTGGAAATGGCCCAGAGGGCACAGGTGTGGGAGACAGCCCATTCTCAGGATAGGCCTTATTCAAGTGTCTGTGTCACGTCATGGCCTGCCTAGTCTGCTACTTCTCATCCTTTCTTTTACCATAGATGGCCCCCTTGAACACCTCCTTTCTCATACTCTAGAACCAAAGCTGGCCTTAAGAGGAGGGTTTTAATAATCTCTTTCCCAGCTCTCTATAACTCAACGTCAAGTCAACCTTGCTGTGGTTTTGGTCTAACCTTGTTCCTGGTTTTTGCAGTGTCTCCAGGGCCAATCCTGATTTTACACCCTACATCTGGTCAGTGGGTCCATGACATGTCACTTTCTTGGTAACTGCCCAGCACTCAGATGCTCTTAATTTGGTGTCCTATCCTTGCTGTCACATGTTCCCTGCCCTTGAATCTTAGCCCAAGAGCAGAGGCTGATAGTCTATGGTGGATCTCCCCAATACAGGGCTCTGCGTGCCAGACTGAACTTCCTCCTGGCATCTGCATCTCAGCTCATCTCTTTAGCACCTCCCTCCCCATTGTGAATGGGTCCAGTTAAACAGTTATGTCCTAAGATGTGGCGGGTCACACAAGCAGGAGAGAAATGGGTGGCAAAGACATGTGCTGTCTGGTACCTTGGCCACATCAATTGACATGAGAAACAGGAATGGCAGAGAAGCATGGTCCAGAATACTTGTTTGAGAGCTGGGAAAGGAGCTTAGGTCCTGGCAAGCCCTCGGAAATTTCTGTGCACACACTCTGCAGCCATTGGGCACCAGCCTCAGAGATAGTGCCAGCTGCCCACCAGTGTGGTGTGGCTGGTGGTATTTTCCTTCTCCATCCACCTGAATCCTGTGGTCCAAGCACAGCATTGCGGGACAAGTGAGACATGGGGTGCTAGGACCAGTGTGAGCTATCAGCTGGGAAGAAACTTCAGAGTGCTGCCATCCTAAACTCTGCCTTGAGATGAACACTACAACCCTGATAGTGACTGAAACAAGGAAATCTGACCTATGCTCTCCTGGGATGACCCAACCTTGGTGAGAATGCCCCAAACATCCCCCCGCTCTGGACCTCAATGTCAGCTATCAGCACAGTTGCCCCAGAGTGCTGAGCTATTGCTTAAGGCAGAGAAAGTTATGAAGAAGTGAAGAAAGAAGACAGCTCAGGACTCGCAATGGGAACCCAGGCGGAGCTTCCAGGTCAGATAGTAATGAGCTGTGATCTTGCATGTGCCCCTTTCTGGGCCTCAGCCTCTCTACCTGGACAGCTGGGACGGACTCACACACCTTTTAAGGAACTTTCCAGCCTTAACATTTGATGAGTCTGTTTTCCTCCATTACTGAAGCAGGAGAAACCACTTAATTTCACTTTCACCCAAGCCACATTGGCATGTTATTAAGAGCAGGAAACGGCCTATTAAACATTTATTCAAGATGGTACACCTGACCACCAGCATCCAGGCACTTGCTTGGTGATACTCTCCTAGCTGGGTTGATGGATAACTAGATTACAAGGTCCCTGCAGAAGCAACTCTTAACTATTCTTCTTAACTGGTTTAGCACAGAGTTATGCACACAGTAGGCTCTCAATAATGTGTTGAATAAAAAGACTTGGATTGAGACATTCTACCTTTCCCACTTAATTCACCGTGGAAAAAAGAAAGCCCTGTGGAAGCTTTGGGGTTTGAAATGCATCTTGTAGAAGAGAAAAATCTCTCTGCTCGACTGATTGCCCCAGAGTCAACGTGCAGCCCGTGCCAACCTGCTAAGTGAACAGATCTAGACACATGTGTCTGCTCAGATGCAAGAGACTCCCGTTACAACACGGCTCCAATGCTTAGCAAGTTTCTAAAGTACCCAAGAAGCATGAACCGACGTGCCTCAGAAAGCCATTCAAAAGCCATTGAAAGGAGCACAGTATAATACGACAGCTTTATAATGTCCTCAGGGAAGGAATGGGTGCTTCAAATTTGCTATTTAGTACTAAGCAGGTAATTAAAGCTTTTTACATGTAAAATGCAAGGTTGAATTCAATAATCTCTGAGGCCCTTTTTCGCTTTAACTTTTTTTAACCATTCATAAATTTAAATACCCTTAGAAATAATCGTTTTGTATATTATAAACCATACTTAGGGAAGAAATATTTTTAGGTTCATTCCAGGTGCATTGTAGACATACCAAGAAATCAAGAAAAGAAAAAAAATGTGTGTGGAGGGGTGAAGGGTGAGGTAATCGAAGGATCAACTCACATCTTAGTTATTTTCATGTTTTCTGCTTCCTTATTTGCAGAATGACTCCAGCCATCTTCAGATTATAGGTCAAAAAGAAAGGGCCAATAAAATACACACCACGGGGGTCAAAGTGTAGTTGAATTTTTAAATTAAATTTTTCAAGCATGGTTCAACTATACAAAGGATGAGTGTTGTTTTAAAATGTATTTATATGCAACTTCACTTTATTTCAGAAAGGACTTAAGGTGGCATAAGATAAACTAAAAATGAAAATCAGAGAAAGGAGAAACAAGGTTGGGAAACACTCCGACAGAGAATACCACGTAAAGGATCGGTAGTAATGTTCTCCATCTCTCCCTTGTGGAGAGGCACATACTCAAACATAGTGTGAACTATCCAGATGAGCTCAAAAACTTCTCTCTCCTTTGACTTGCTCAGGACTTTCTCAAAGTAATTCTCTCATTTGAGCACGTCCTGTGTGAGTACCACATGGCTTTTTGAGGATGGCAAACAGAAATTTTTCCATTTTATAAGAGACTTGAAGAGATTAATTGCCGGTATAACTAGTTTTGGCAAAATTCATAATTAAGATCTTTAACTATGGATCACATAACTGGTTTTGGCAGAATTCATAATTAAGATGTTTCAACAGAAGAATGGGCTTCTGAAAAATTGTCTATAATCGCCTTTCCTGTAGGCCTTTGAGAAAGAAGATAACTGTCTACCTACGGTGCCTTAAATGTAGTTCTTCCAGAAAAGAACATTAATTAGTATAAATTTTATCCCTACAATTTGAAGTTTTTACAAAATTGCAGTTTGCAAACCATTTGAAATTATTGACAATTGTATAAACTATATTAACCAAGATAATTTCTTTTTTTTTTTAAAGATTTTTATTTATTTATTTTTTTCCCCCAAAGCCCCAGTAGATAGTTGTATGTCATAGTTGCACATCCTTCTAGTTGCTGCATGTGGGACGCGGCCTCAGCATGGCGGGAGAAGCGGTGCGTTGACGCGCGCCCGGGATCCGAACCCAGGCCGCCAGCAGCAGAGCGCGCGCACTTAACCACTAAGCCACGGGGCCGGCCCGATAATTTCTATTCGAGCAGAGATTTAATGAATATGGGGAGTGAGACACGCGAAGTTTGTATGGAGGGTGATTCAGGCAGTGGGAATAGGGCAGAGGCTCTGAGGCAGGAATGAGCTTCATGTCTTTGTGAAGTAGAGAGGCCAGTTTGTCAAGAATGATGTGTGCAAGGCAATGAGTTGGAGGGAACTGAGGTCCAAGAAATACTCAGGGGTTGGGTGATATGGGGCATCAGAAGTGATTTTCTAACTGAAAAGCTGCATGTGGCTGCTGAGTGAAGACTAGACAGTAAGGGGCAGCAAGGGAAGCAAGGAACTCAGGAGGCAGGTACAGCAGGGTCCTGGGAAGAAGAGGAGGCGGCCTGAGGTGTTGCTGGAGGAGATAAGGAGCAAGGAGCGGGCAGCTTTGCAGGCAGGTGATGTTGGAGTCAGGTTGTGGTGTTAGGAAGCCAGGGGTTTCTTTAGCACAAAGGTCGGTCACCCAGGCCACCGGGGGGGGGGGTTCTGTCAGCAGGCAGGTGGGTGATGTGAGCAAGCAGTCATGTGACATCGGCCAGCAAGTGAGGGACACTGACCAGCAGGCAGGGCACACTTGTAAGCAGGTAAGTCATACTGGCAAGTAGACCAGTCACCTCTCTGAGTAGGTTGTGTTATGGGTTGAATTGTGTCCCTCACAAATTCACATGTTGAAGTCCTAACACCCAGTAGCCAGAATGTGACTGTATTTGGAGAGAGCGCCTATAAAGAAGTAATTAAGGTAAAATGAGGTCATATGGGTGGGCTCAAATCCAATATGACTGGTGTCCTTACAAGAAGAGGAGATTAAGACACAGACTGCACAGGGGAAAGACCATGTGAAGACAGAGAGAAGATAGCCATCTACAAGTCAAAGAGAGAGACCATCAGAAGAAACCAACCCAGCTGACACCTTGATCTTGGACTTCTAACCTTCAGAATCATGAGAAAATAAATTTCTGTTGTTTAAGCTACCCAGTCTATGATACTTTGTTATGGCAACCTTAGCCAACTGAGACAGGTGGATGACTTCCATGAATCTCTGGGAGGTCCTGCATGGTCTGAGTGCTACATATAAGTAGCTGAAAGAGGCCGCTGAGTATATGGAAGACATGGGAGAGTCATATGAAGGTCACGAGTTGCTGGGGTGATTCTGCAAATCATTGGGTGACCTTGGCAAAAATCTGAGATGATAGCAAAACAGCTCATTGGCACAAAGATATCTGAGTGCTGCAGATGAGTTTCATGGAGAGGAAAGTGAGAAGATATGGGATTTTCGTGAGCAGCTCGGTGACTCCACTGAATCCCTAGGGGCTGGACTATAGCAGGTGACCCTTGAGAACATCTAGGCCTATGGCTGAGAAGCTTGTGAGGGCAGACAGAAACCAGGATGGTGGGTGTCATGTGGGGAGTTGGGCCTGGGTGTCCTGGGTGGCAACAGTAATGATATGACTATCATCTAAAGCAGCAGTGGTGAGAAGTCAGGACTCCACTGGCTTCTGGGGAAGGGGCCAGAAATCCACCTCCTTCCTCACTGAGGCAGCACCTCGGGGCTGAGTGCAGAATCTGACTTTCTCTTCTTACCATATATTGTGCTTTACCAAATTTCTTGCTACCTAATCTGTTTCTGAGTCTGCAGAATCTGTCAGACCTGATCTAAGACTGGGCAGGCAGCATGAATGAGCCGCTCCAAACTCTGTGCTCTCATCTAGCCCCATAATTTTGTAATGATCCTTTGTTTTTCTTTTGTAACTTTCGAGTTTTACTATAAAGAGTTATCCATTAAAAGTCTCCATTTTGTATTTTCTGTATGATTTTACCTTCAGGAGGCACTAACATAATTAAATTACTGCTAACCAATTTTGTACTCCTTCCAAAAAAGTGACTTCTAGGAATTAGAAGCAGCCTTCTGTTTGTCTCTGAAAAATTATACCAATGGAACAAGTATATCTTTTATTTTTAATGGATGTCAGAAAGCATCACAAGACCCAGGGCTCCTGTACCTGGAGCAAAGATATGCACAAATGTCTAACAAAACCAGTTACATAACTGACCCAGATGCCTTAGGTTAAGTAAGGCAGATTTCAGTCATGACAGGTCAGAAATAGGAAAAGGCCCAGCCCATTTTGCTCATGGCAAAGAAGAGGGAATAGTTATCTTCAGGAATGGAAATTAGCCTAAAACAATCCAAGGTAGTTCAAAGCAAATATGAAATTATCTGGAAATCTTGGGTATAATTTTAAAAACTCATGCTGTTTTTATCATCTTTCTCTATCATATACCTGTACTGCTTTGTTAGCATGCATACCTCGGCATTTAAGAGAGGTGGGTCCTGACCCCATCGGTCTGAACTTTAGAGTACAGCCATTACCAACACTCTGGAGTCTGGAAGCAGCTGCAGAAACAATTTGAAGCTGGATGTATTCTGTTGATTATTTTGTACCTTCATAATTCCAGTTGCAAACCTCAAGGCTGGCCCGTGCGTCGGTGAATTTGGGCATCTTAGATCTTTGGGCTGTCAGAGCTGGAAGGAATGACAGAGGCTATGTAGTTCATTTCTTAGAATCTGCCAGATCTGAATTTAAATATTCACTCTGCACTCAGTAGCTGAGCATTCTTGGGCCAGTGTCTCAACCTATTTGAGCCTCCATTTCCTCATTTGCAAAACAGGCCCTCTTACAGTACCAGCCTCTGAGGGTTGTTGTCAAATAAATGAGATAAGGCAAGTACAGGACTTAGCACAGTGTCTGACGCATGGTAAGTGTTAGTGGTTATCATCACTATGGCCGGAAAAACTTTCCTCAACCTGAACGATGGTCAGGGGAGGGCTGAGTTCTGGGGGAATTCAATGTCCAATGTAGCAGAACTTAAATTTTCCGGCAATTGGGGCATATGACTACACATGTCCTCTTTGTTCATTCACTAGGTGCATGACTGCTTACAGAGTAGAAACAACTGACTGCCTTATAGGCCAGATGTGTAGTGGAGACAGCAGCTGGGCGGGCATCAGGAGAGAAGGGCTCCCTTCACCCACTGCCACTGCCAGTGCCCGCGAGACTGAGTCTGATCAGGGATTGGGGCTCAGCACTGACATTCCCATAGAACCTTTGGTGAGCACCTTAACCTCTGTGATTTTGGAATAACACAGGTATAAAGGTCATGTTTATTTACAGACCAGTGGTGAAAGCCAGAAAAGACCCTTATGTAAAAGCACTTTGTAGGCTGTAAAGCACCAAACAAATTCAAGTTCAGTTATTATCCTAGACCTCCTTCCCCACCTAAAGCATTAATGACCTCAAATTGCCCCTTGCCAATCTGAGGCTCTTCTCCATTTAGTGCAGAAAGCCCTCATGTTTCACACAATAACCTCTTCCTAGATCCAAGTGTCCCCATGGTGTCCTGTTGGCTGCACTCCAGCGTGTAACACAGCAGTATACGAGGTTACTAATTATTATCTAATCTGATACTTCCTGAACATGCCTGATCATGAGACACCCAGTGCTTGTGAAAAATAGAGTTCTCAGAAGCCACACAAGAGTTACTGGATCCAAATCTTCATGAGGGGACCTGGGACATTTTTAACAAAGGCCACAAGTGATTCTGTGATTTGGCAAGTTTGGGAAACAGTAAACTAATGCATGCAAATGTGTTAGCTAAGAAATATATTACTCTATCTGGACCCAACCCAATTAAAATGTTGAGCTTCTTAAATACCCCTAAAGGAGTTATTCTAATTCTGGAGATCTCAAGTAGAACCCTAGGGGGGATTTATGGGTAAAGAGAATTCCTTAAATCACACTGTTAGGAAGAATGTTTATTAAATTCTACACACATTATTTTGTAGTTCCATAGTTTAAGAGTGATATCAACATCCTTAGAAGAAAAGCTATAGAATGAACAAATGATTAGAAATACCAAATAATAAAAAAATAAAATGTAAGTAATTAAACTTCTTTTAGTTCAGAGATGAACCACTTTAGCAAGAGTCTTTACATTTGAGAAGAGATAATATCTTATTTCACTGATTTTAAAATATATATTTTTTTCACATTTTAACACCTCTGAAATCAGAATGTATCTTACAGCTGATCGTCTACAATGTTGTTAGTGGTACATAAAACGGTAGAGCTTCTTAACATAGATAGTGTCTTGGATTCAATGAAACACTAAAAAGTACAAGACAATGACATTTTTCTCGGTCTCTGTTGACACATAACAAGTGACCTAGATGTACCTCTTCCCTCTCCATCTCCACAAGCCTGGCCACACTTGAAGCTCTAGCAGTTAACCAGTCCACCCCACACGCTGCAGCCTGCCCTACTCGCCCAGGCTGCAGGGACCTCTCTCTTCTTACAGCTGTTTTTTTTTTCTTCTTTTTTTTTTTGAGGAAGATGGGCCTTGTGCTAACATCTGTTGCCAATCTTCCTCTTTTTTTCTCCCCAAAGCCCCAGTACACAGTTGTAGTATCATAGTTCTAGAGTTGTAGCTCCTCTGTATGGGACGCTGCCTCAGCAGGGCTTGATGAGCGGTGAGGAGGTCCACGCCCAGGATCCAAACCGCGAAACCCGCCAAAGCGAACGCGCGAACTTAACCGCTACGCCACCGGGCCGGCCCCGTTCTCACCGCTCTTGTTGTCTGAAACACCTGTTTTCTCTTTCTCTTGCTTATATCATTTATGCTGCTGCCTTGTTGACCAATTCATTTTTGCACTACCTTATCACTTTATAAACATCTTTAGAATCTAAAACTAGATGGTGAACAACTAGAACACAGAAACTTGCCTCTGTCTCTTGCTTTTCCCCAGGGCCTAACACAGAGCTCCTACCTGGTAATATTCAATAAATATTGAGGATGATGGCACTTAAGTGGGGTGACTATATACTTTATCATCCAAAGCAGGACATTTTTGAGAGTGAAAGGGGGCACTATGAATATTTGTGTGGGAAAACAGGCATAAACCGGGACTATCCTGGGCAAATGTGGTCACTCTACATATAAAGGTCTTTCCTACTAGACTGTAAACTTTTTGAGAGTGGGGACAATGTTATACTCTTATTTCTGCAACGCAAATAGCCTGGTGCTTTGTACCTCATTACCTGCTAAATTAAATATAACTCCTTCCCTGTCTACAAAATAATATGGTTTTAATCAACTTGGTCAGCCTCAATCCTAATGACTCCTTAAGTATATATCACTATTTTTCAGGAAAATGGAATTATTTTTAAGCACTAACACACTTTTCTTGTCTTGGTGCCTATGCTGATGTTATTTCCTCAGCCAGACATTAACAGCCTCCCAAGGATGTCTACATCCTAAACCCCAGAAGGTGTGACTGTGTTACCCTGCACAGTAAAAGGAACTTTGCAGGTGTGATTAAGGTGAGGATCTTGAGTTGGGGAGATACTATCCTGGATTAACTGAGTGGGCCCAACGTAATCATAAGTTTCCTTACAAGGGAAAAAGGAGGCAGAAGAGTCAAAGTCAGAGAGAGATAAGAGAAGATGCTACACTGCTGGCTTTGAAGAGAGAGAATGGGGCCACGAATCAAGGAATGTACATGGCCTCTAGAAGCTGGAAAAGGCAAGGAAATGGATTCTCTCCAAGATCCTCCAGAGGGGTCGCAGCCCTGCCAACCCATTCTAGACTTCTGACCTCCAGAACTATAAGATAAAAATTCTGTGTTAAGCCACTAAGTTTGTGGTAATTTGTTATAGCAGCCATTGGAAACGACTACACCGTCTATCCTACAAGAACCAGTAAAAACCAGCTCATGCTGGATTCCTGACTCCTGCAGCTGAGTTAACCTCTGCAGGACTTATCCTCTTCCTCTTTGGGGTTCTTTTATAGCATTCACCTTACTTGATAGTATAACGCAAGCAAATGTTTGCTTTCCTTATCCCATTTTTAGATATAAGTAATAGAAACCCAATTAAAACTAGTTTAAGCAAAAGGAGAATTTATTGAGTCACACGAATGGAAAAGCCCAGGGATGGAGCTTCAGGTCAACTTGGAGTTAAGTGCTCAGCGTCCTCAGGTGTCAGACTGCATCTCTTGGATCTGCTTTCTCTGAGTTGGCATCATTCCCAGGTAGACTTGCCCTTTACAGCAACAGTGATGATCACCAGCAGCTCCAGGCTTATATGCTACCTATTTAGCAGCTGCTGCTGAAAGACTGACTCTTTCTCAACCGTTTCAACCAACGTTTCAGGATTGAGTCTTTTTGGTCTGGTGTGGTGTATATTCCCATCACAGAACCCATTCCTGTGGTCAAGGGAGTGGAATTGGCTCTAATAGGCCAGGCTTGGGTCAGAGTAAGGGTGACCAGTTCATCGCGATTTGCATTGAACTTTTCTAGTTTCAACATTAGAAGTCCCATGCCCCAGGAAACCCCTCAATTTAGGGGAAAATGGGATAGTTGGTCAGCCTAGTAGTCCATGCTGGAGACAGGGGAGTTGTGGTCAGCCCCATATGACTTCCGTGACTAAGAATGGGCTGGTTTCCTAGAGCAACCACCAAAAGAAGGGAAAATGAATGCCGGGCAAGCAAAAGCTACAGAGTGGTGCCCTCTCCATTGGCCTTTCTAGATGAGAGGCACCTCGAGGGCAGGGACTGAATCTTACTTATTTTTGTATAAAATGTATACTGTTTCTTGCACAGCTTTATTAAATACTTGAAAAAATTCCCTTAGAGTGAAGAATGTCTAACACTAATAGTTCATGATGGTTAATACAGAATCACTTTTAACAGAAGCTGTTAAAAATAGTTTACAGTCCACTTGATTGAGATTATTCAAATGTAATCATGCTGAAAATGGGGTGGGTAGAGAGTTTTAGTTAAATGAACTTCCAAAATCACCAAAGTGCTATGATTCACAAGGTCCTTTCCCCCCTTATATTTAAGATAAAACCTGTATTATGTTTTCTTTACATTAACATCTAATATATATGAAAAAGTGAAACTTAAAATACCCTCCTAGTGATTGGAAATTCGAGTCACCAGTTTCAGTTTTGTTGTTGAGCTGAGCAGTGGACAGGAACTGTTTTTCTCTGGGCAGGGTGTGGCTTTTGCTCTCCAACTTCTTCCTGTAACTTCCAGCTTCTGACCCATTCCTGCCAGCAATGAGTTATGCATCACAATTAGGAGTTTCAAAAGGAAATAATCATACAAAGAGCTATGTCTTTGATTTTGAAAACAGGATAAAAATTTTAAAACATTTTACACTAATGAATAAGTGCTAAATCTTGACTCTAGTTAATGGGGGGGGGGAAGAAACTGTCTCTCACATGCTGCTTCCAAACCAGACATGGGCTGTGGGGGCAAAGACTCAAGTTGCAATTAGTTTTTGTGAATTTAGCCAATTCAATTAGCTCTGGGGCACAAGATTCACCTGTAAATGATGGGTTTAGATTATTGCTCATAGTTCATTTCAGTCTCTAACACAAAATGGGTTTAAACTTTATCCATATTTTGAAGATTTATATAAAATTCCTTTTTCAAAAGCTGAGTTTAAAGAACATTATAAATAAATGTTATTATTTTGCCTACCTAAGCAAAACAATATTTATGTCTAAAAATCACAATGGAAATTAAGCATTTATGTTACTGGTATACTTTCTTTTATTATCATTAAATTCCTCCAGTGATCCTATAATGGACTTCGTGGTGGACTTCCCATCATCCATTCCACCTCACTCCCATTGAGAGAAGAAGTGCAGTTTGGGAAAGAGGGCTCAGCTCAAGACTTACTTGGTCCACTGGTAATTCCATATTCCTTGCTGGCTTAGATTTGGGCATATGACACAATTCTAGTCAAAGTGATTGAAGGAGATGGTTTCAGGAGGCTTCTGAGACAGCGAAAAAAAAAACCCTAGAAGTCACCTCTATCACCCAGTGGAAGTGAAAAATGAGTCATGTCGTTCCTGTTGTGACTGCTAGTTATCTTTACCACTAGAGGAACCAGAAAGCCAACTCTGTTAATAGCCGAGTGGAGAGTTGGAAAGAACTCAGTACACGGTCACATTGTTAAGCTGCTAATTCAACCAGTCCTGAAGCCTGCCCTACCCCTGGACTTGTTTCATGAGATTCTAAATATCCTTATTATCAAAGCCCATCTGAAACAGGTTTTCATTTGTGGTTGAAATAGTAAATATTTAGAGGATAACAGAAGCTGGGTGTCGAAAGATCCTTATGAATCATGTCCTTCTGTTCTTGACCCCACTGTCTTACAGAGAAGGACACCAGACTGCACAGAACTCCTTGATCTGACGCAGCCACACGGGCACTGGCAGTGGCAGTGGATGAAGCGAACCCTTTTCTCCTGATGCCCGCCCACCTGCTGTCTCCACTACACATCTGGCCTACAAGGCAACCAATTTTGCCTACTCTGTAAGCAGTCATGCACCTAGAGAATGAACAAAAATGATATGCGTGATCATATGCCCCAAATGCCAGAAAATTTAAGTTCTGCTACGTTGGACATTGAATTCCCCCAGAACTCAGCCTTCCTCTGATCACTGTTCAGGTTGAGGAACGTTTTTCCGGCCATAGTGATGATAATCGCTAACACTTACCACATGTCAGACACTGTGCTAAGTCCTGTACTTGCTTTATCTCATTTATTTGACAACAACCCTCAGAGGCTGGTACTGCAGGAGGGCCTATTTTGCAAATGAGGAAATGAAGGCTCAAATACGTTGAGACGCTGGCCCAAGATTGCTCAGCTACTGAGTGCAGAGTGAATATTTAAATTCAGGTCTGGCAGATTCTCGGAATAGAACTACATGGCCTCTGTCATTCCTTCCAGCTCTGACAGGCAAGAATCTAAGATGTCCAAATTCACCGACGCACAGGCCAGCCTTGAGGTTTGCAACTGGAATTATGAAGATACAAACTAATAATCAACAGCATGTACCCAGCTTTAAATTGTCTCTGCAGCTGCTTCTGGATTCTGGGGTCTTGGTAATGGCTGTACTCGAAAGCTCAGACTCATGGGGCCAACCTCAGACCTTGTCGCTATCACAGGTTACTAATCTGGGTACTGGGTTTACATCTATTAAATCCTTAACACTTGAGAAGATTACATCTGATTAATATTCTTAGTTCATTTAATTGTATGTTTTTAAGCACCTGTTGGAGCTACAGTGGTGAACAGGAAAGAAAATGTCCTCTTGGAGCTTGCATTTTAATGAGGCGGGGGTGGGGGGGACAATGAACCCACAGCACCTTAAAACTTTCCACTAAATTCAATAATCATTTAGTGAGTACTTCTTCTATGCCAGGTTCTGTGTTTGGTACTGCAGATACAAAGACAAAAAAGATACTAGCCTCTCTTTGCCAGGTATGCCTGGATAACCCAAGTGTTAAATAAATCTACTTCTGTTTGGTAATTTCTTTTTCTACTAGTAGTTTAAAGTTACATTTGACTGTTTGGCTAAGTTTCCAATTAAAGGCGGGGAGCACACTCCCACATGCACCTGTCAAAAGAAGTGCCCATTACTAGTTCCCTATTGCAAGGGCTGTGTTTCTGTTTACCGTAACCTTATCTGTAAACTGCCCAGCACTCAACCTCGCGTGTAAAGGTGCTCCCTTCTCCAGTTAAGACAGCACATACTGCTTTGGTAGAACCACACTGTAGTTATCCCAACTCACTGGAACTGCCTGAAGCTGCTCCACACTTTTGCTGGGCCCTGGGGCAGCCACAGTCGTTTTTTCCTGCGGACACCTAGGCCGCCAAGCGCACATTTAACTAAGGGCGAACTGGGAGTGACAGCAGGCCACGGGCTTGGCAATGAGGGGCCTTTCCGGGACTCACGCGGTTTCGGGTCCCCTGAAGGGCACCCAGCCCTGGGACAGCATTACAGGGGCGTGGCAGGAGAGAGGCACCAACCTCTTCTAGATCCAATTTGACCCCACCAAGGCGGCTGTCTCCAGGCGGTACCTGAATCTAACCAATCGGAAAGGGAGTTACATTTAACGCGACTCCGGCATCCAATCCGAGGACATGTCTCAGACGCCGCCGGCCGCAGGGTCCCCGCCGGCTGGAAGCCTGTACCGCAGCCGCGGGCCGGGCAGCTGCGCACACCCGGGCGCGCCCCGCGCAGCGCCGGTGCCCGGGCGGCGGGGGCGCCCGCTATTGCGCAGGCGCCGCAGGAAGCACCGTGCCCCGCCCCTGTGCCCTCAGGTCTCCCTCGCCCCCAGGCCCCGCGGGCGCCGGGCTCTGCGCGCTGGGAAGGAGCGGCGGCGGCGGCGGCGGGTGAGTGTGAGCCTCGCGCGCCCGGCGTTCTGGAGGGAGGGGCCCCTCCTGCTCAGTCCACAGGGGCTTTGACGATGCAGGTGGTGAGAAACACCCCCTTCCCAACACACACGCACCGCCCCGGGGCGCTGGCGTGGGCCCCCGAGGGTAGGGGGATGGCCGAGGGGGAGGGGGCGGCGTGGGCAAAGGAAGGGAGTGACGCCGGTGGGTTCGGATGGGGGGCTGCGGGGTGAAGGGGTAGAGGGGAGCGGAGGGGCGAGGGGGGCGAGGGGAGCCCGAGGGGAGACGGGCGTTAGATGTGAAAGGAACGCGGTCGAAGGCATCGACACGTGTCTGCCGGAATCTGAGTTTATGGTAATTATATAACCAAATTTAAAAACGAATTTCCTAGCAAACCAAGCCATAAAGATAACCTTTCAGTGCTTTGTATAGGGTGGACCCCGCGTTAAGTGAGCCCTTGACAAACAGCGCTTCCTTTCCTCCGCACAACCACCCTGGGAGATAACAGCGTCCCGTTGTGCAGATGAGGAGTCGGGCTCAGAGAAGGGAAGTGACAGGTCCGAGTTTGTACAGCTGGTGACAGGCGGATTCGGGCTTAAACCAGAAATGACTCCAGAACGGTTTTGCTTACCCACCAGGCGGTCTGGTGGACCTCAGCCTGAAAACGTGCCAAGTACTGTAGGAAGTCAACTGCTTGGTTTCAATATTCTGGTTTTCTTTTCTTCCACCTTTTTTTCCAGAGGTTGTTCCAGGCCATTTTAAGGACTTTCGTTTAATATAAATAAAATATCTCTTCCTTGCTTTTAAATTAGCTACAAAATATAATTTGGGAGAAATTTTGATGAAAATACAAGGAGTACATAGGGGGGTTATTTTACTATGTAAAAAGTAAGGTAAGTATAGCCGTTTTGAAGACACTTGCTAGACGGTTTTGTGTGTGCTGGAAAATTGGAGAGTAATTTAGAATCCTAAAATTTTTAAGACCAAGAAAGTCTTTTAGAGAGTAGTTATATTTTTTTCCTTACAATGTTAAGAAAATAACTTATAGAAAAAAAAATAATAATAATCTAAAGGAAACCACCTAAGTCATCTATGTGCATAGACAATAATGCTATTTTAAAGCTGTATACAAGTTTCATTACAAATAATATTTGTGAAGTGCTTACAATAAAGTTTTTGTGTTACGGAGCAGATGGGATGCTAATGATGACAAATATCTTTCACCATATCCTGTAACTGTTGCACTCGCCCAACTTCACACGGGCTAAGAATGCCAGTGAGAATTGCCTGACCTGCATTCTATACATTAAGAATGTCATCCCCCATGAGGTAGAGTGTTTTGTCCCCTGAATTGAAGAAGACTGTTTACTACTTCTGGTTGCTGGGTTGGGATATTAGGGTATAGTCCAGATGAGTCTGCTTTGTTTCCCTATGATATTTTTTTGTTTTGAAAAATTACAGAATTCTCCTGATGTTTTGTAATATAACAATAAGTGATTTTCATTCCTTGAAAACTACTTGAGAACTTCTCGCTGGTGTTTTATCACTTAACACTCCCTGTTAGAATGAAACGGAATGTGGTAGACATAGATACAGGCACTGCTAAAGAAAGATGTTCTGGCAGGAAAAGTAATGTTAATAGTTTGGAGATTATTACTAGACTTGTTAACTTGCTGTGACTGGGCTTGTAACCTTGTTGAGGACATGAAATTAACAAGAGCACAGTAAAGTGAATAATTGCTTTCTGAGCTTGCCCAGTCACCAAACTTAAGCTTTATCATATGTAAAAAGAAGGGATTAGACTAAATTATTTCTAGTTATTTTATAGTTTCACCATAATTTCGTTCTGCCCGTCATAGTACAGACTTTTTCCTAACGTAACAGCTTTGTAACTAGAATGGATAAAAGGAAACTAAATTTGAGGGCCTGTTCTATAACACTGTGTGCATCCCCATTTTGCAGTACACACAAAGAAACTGAAACTGAGAGAAGTTAGATCTGCCCAAGATCGCCCCTCTACTAAGTGTGAGCTCAAGTTCTAGGATCCTTCTGATTTCAGAGCCTATAATCTTTCCACTTGATAATCTTCCCACTTTAACTATAATACTTGTACCTTGAGCATCCTTTCCACTCAAGATTTGGGGAAGAAAGATTTTGATTTGTGTGTATTTTGTGAGAGAGAGGAGCAGACATGGGTTTTTGTTTGTTGTTTTGCATATGGGAAGTGGCATAAAATATTTTCACATTAAAACACCCAAGTCTATTATGGAGTGCCAATTTCACATACTTTTTGAGGTAAAATGAGAAATCAAAGATGTTTCCTGTCTTGTGGCAGGGCACTTCAGATGCTTGTAAGATTAAAATTTCATTTCCCTCCACTCTTTTTTTTAATGTATTTTTATTGAGATATAATTCACTTACTCTTCAGTTCACTCATTTAAAGCGTACAATTTTATGGTGCTGTACAACCATCACCACAATCAATTTGAGAACATTTTCATCGCCCCAAAAAGAAACCTCATACCCATTGGCATTGACTTCTCATTTCTCCCTAACTACTTGCCCTAGGCAACTACTAATGTACTTTAATCTCTGTAGGTTTGCATATTCTAGGCATTTCGTCTAAATAGAATCATACAATAAGGATCTTTTGTGACTGCCTTATTTCACTTAGCATAATGTTTCAAGGGTTAGCCAAGTTGTAGCATATATTAGTACTTCATTCCTTTTTATTGCCAAATAATATTCCATTGTATGGATATAACACATTTTGTTTATCCATTTATCATTTGATGGATATTTGAGTTGTTTCCTCTTCTTGGTTCTTAGTAATAATGCTGCTATGAACATTTGTATACAAGTTTTACCATGGACATATGTTTTAATTTCTCTTGGGCGTATACCTAGTATTAGAATTGCTGGGTTATATGGTAACTGTTAAACTTTTGAAGAACTGCCAGAATGTTTTCCAACTGCACCATTTTACATTCCCACCAGCAGTGTATAAAAGGTCCAGTTTCTTCATATCTTCGCCATTGCTTGTTATCTATCTTTTTGATTATATCCATCCTCGTGGGTGTGAAGTGGTGTCTCATTGTGGTTTCTATTTGCATTTCCCTGAGGGTAATGATGTTGAACACCTTTTCATGTGCTTGTTTGCCATCTGTGTATCTCTGAAGAAATGTTTTTTCAGATCCTTCACTCATTTTTTAATTGAATTTGACTTTTTATTATTGAGTTGTTACAGTTCTTTGTATATTCTAGATGTAAATCCCTTATCAGATATATGATTTGCAGGTATTTTCTCCCATTCTGTGGGTTGTTTCTCTTTCTTCATGATAGCCTTTGAAACACAAAAGTTTTTTATTTCGATTAAGTTCAATTTGTTTCTTTTTTTTTTGGTCACTCGTGCTTTTGGTGCTGTATCTAAAAAGACTTCACCTAACCCAAGGTCATGAAGATTTACTCCTATATTTTCTTTTAAGAGTTTTATAGTTTTAGCTCTAATTTTGGTCTGTGATCCATTTTGAGTTAATTTTTGTGTATGGAATGAGATGAGGGGTCCAAAGTAATTCTTTTGCATGTGGATATCCAATTGTCCTGGCACCATTTGTTGAATTGTCTTGGCACGCCTCTGCTCTTAGAGGTAACTCTGTTGGAAAACTTTTAGACATACTGTGATATTCCATTCGTAGTAATTCCTTGAAGGGCTTAGTTTTAAAAACAATACTTTATAGTGTATGGATCTCAAGCGCAGCATTACAAGGAAGTTTTGGCGTTGTAGAACAAAGTTCATTCAAGCTTGTCTTTGTTCTTCCAAAATGACAGCCTGATTCATTATTTTGATTATTTATGCCCCTATTTTGAGTATTATATATTTGAAAAGTATAAAGCTCTTGTATTCTGATAAATGACATACATAAATTGTTATGTTATAGACTTAGTTATATTAGGTATTTATTGAATGATTTTTTTTAAATGACCTAAAAGAGTGTTTGGGTAAGACTTCATGTGTAGGAAATAACTTTAGGATGTTTTGGAAACACAGACTGTTCCTGAAGAGTTGTTACGGGTCACCTGTAGGTCACCTAGATAAATGGTTATTGTCTTCTACGTATCTTTGTAATACATTTCAGACAGATAGTGATAGTGAAGTATGGTAAATGGAAATCAAGGTTGGCCATTATTTCTGTAACTATTTCATAGTAATTTGCGTGTGGGTTGGGCCTGGATAATGGGAGAGCTTGAATGCCGGGCTGAGGTGTTTGGTGGGATTTTTATATAGGCAGGGGGATTCTTTGAACATTTTTTTTTCATTGGGGAAGTGTCATGAACAGAGCTTTGCCCAGGAAGATGAAATTGGAAGCAGATATTGGGTGAGAAGGGGGAAGGTGATCAAGGTTGGAAGATCAGTTAAGAGACAGATGTGCTCTGGACAGGAGGTATGGAGGACTTCAAGAAGTATGGCAGCGATGGAGATGGAAAAGAATAAATAGCTGTAGAAAATGCAGGCTCCCGGCCTCTTCTCTAGACTGACTGAATCAGAATTTCCTAAGTGGAGAGACTAGACAGCTGCACGTTTAACAAGCCCCCCTCAGTGAGTCTTATGTCTACTATGCCATAGTAGCTGATACGAAGATAGAATTGACTAGGCTGGCAACTGATGGTGTCCTCAGGACCTCTCTGTGTGCCTGAGAGAATGGTGAGGCTGTTTTAAAGGATTTGGGAACTAAAGAAAGGGAGACATTTGGAGGTGCAAAGAATGCGTTGTTTGACATGTATCAGATTTGACTTGCCAGCAGAACAGTTTTTGCTGTGGGATTGGTTGGGAATGTAGACTGGTTATTCAGGACAGAGGCAGGGCGGTAAATAAAGAAATTTTTTTTTAAATAGATTTATGAGTATATTAAAGATACTGTGCTACTTATTTACTGTTTTAGTCTACTCTGTTATCAGAAACAAATATTTGGTTATTCCGTACTGTTTTTGGTTTCTTGGATGGCACCAGCAACAGATGATCCATGCACCACACTCAGAAGGCAGCCCATCTCAGGTTAGAATGGTAGAGATTTTCCAGATCCAAAGATCCTCACAAACAAGATTCTGTGCCTTTGGTTTTCAAAATTTTAAGTCCCTGGTTTTCAGAGAGTCACAGCTTCAATCAGTAAGTTTTTGAATGATTATACCTACCCAGATGATCTAGGTGGCATGTTTGAAAGGAAGCAAGTCTCTGCCTTCAAGTAATTGCAGTCTAGTTGGGAGAAAGAACAACACACAATACATAATTCCTGAACGTCATTGTCATTGTCCTATCAGTTAGCTCGCTGCTGCTTACACCTGGGACCTCTAGGCGCACACCCCCGTGGCCATACCTCAGGGCTTCTTACTCTGAAGTAATTCACTCACCTCACTCTGACCGCAACCCCATATCCATGCCGCTCTCACTGAAAGTTATTTTAAAACACCTGTTCTTTGACTTCATCAGAACCTCTAGTCTCAAAACCTCTCTGTTTCTTGCCTCTGTATCAGTTTCAGGTAGATGCCGCAGCTCAGATTTCAACCACTCTTTTACAGCATCTTCAACTTCCGTAGTCATACTTCAGTTTCTGGCAGAGTCGCAAGCCCAGGTAGGATCAGCTGCCTGTTTCATTCATGGCCGTGCCGGGGCCACTGAATTGCTAGAGAAAGCCAATCAACAGTGTCACTCGGGAAATTCATGGCATCTGCTGTCAACACTGACCACCAACCCTACTGTTTGCTTGTGCTCTCTCGCCTTCCCCACATTGGCCATTTCAGACATTCTCTGTGTTCCTCAACCCTCTGAACCTTTTGCTACCCTCCTCCTTCTCAATGATTGACCCTACCTCTTGCAACACAAAGAATGCAGCTCCCTTCACCTCCAGCCCTCAAACCTGTTAGCTTTCTCCTTTGCTCCTTCTCTCCTGTTAGAATGGAAGCGATGTGCCCATCTGCAGTGAATCAGTCTACATAAATCACGTATCCTATTTTCTTAGGGACCAAAGAAGATAGAGACTGAAGGCAGGGAGGTTTATTAGGGGAATGCTGTTTTTGTAATCAGTGGATTGTTAAAAAAGAACGAAAAATCAGGGAGAGCTCTGAGCCTGGGGTATTAGGTAGGATAGTTGTGTCTTTGAGAGTAAAGGGGAAGTTTAAGAGAGATGTGGTGATGAAATTCATTTCAACAGCTGTTGGATTTCTTTGGAAGGTAAGTCCTTTGAGTTTTAGGCTGTTGCTAGTAGTACTCTGGCGAGTAATTTTGTTGTGGGTAATGACTTTGTTGTGGGTAATGACTTGACATCCACGTCCCTGTAGGCTTTGTCTGTTTGTCAGCCTCATATGAATATTGGGCAGGTACAGATTGAGGTGGGACCTTTCTCTCAAATAATATTTATTTCCCATTCCCCTTTCTTACGCCAATATTTTTCAACAAGAACTGGTGATGAGCCAATACGGTAGAATTTCCACCACCTATTTCTGTGGGTTAAAAGGAGCTATCGAGTACCAGTCATTAGACTAGAAAAATAATCTCCCTCTCTAGAGCCTCTGAAAGCTTGGTGTTATTTCTGTTTTGTGGAAAAGAGTCATTTTTATTTCTTCATCTGTTCTTATTAAGCCTTTAAATAATTGCTGCTGCGGCAGACAAGCAAGGCAGCCGAACAGGAGTATTTATGTGGAGGATAAGAATGTTCCCTTTCCGCTTCAGAGCATGAAGGATGGGGCAGGACGTATATGACTAGGAAACTGGACAAGTAGAGGCAATTTTTATTTTTTCCAATTTTAGCTTCATTTAGTTATTTTTCAGTAAATGGCATTATTTAATTTTTAAGTTGATGTTGGTAAAGCTGGTATATAAAAAGTTTATAGCAAATGTTGGTTCTCTTCTCCCGATGGCTAAACTTTTGAAACCTAATCCAAATCAAGTAGCCTTAGTACTTATGAATTCTGTTTTTATGTTTTAGGAACCCTGATTGCTGTCCTGCAACACATTCATTATGAAGTTATTAGTAATACTTTTATTTTCTGGACTTATACCTGGTTGTAGAGGTAACTCTTCCTATAATTTGCCACCCAAGTTACTACTGGTATCCTTTGATGGCTTCAGAGCCGACTATCTACAGAACTATGAATTTCCACATCTCCAGAATTTTATCAAAGAAGGTGTCTTGGTAGAGCACGTTAAAAATGTTTTTATCACAAAGACGTTTCCAAACCACTACAGTATTGTGACAGGCTTGTATGAAGAAAGCCATGGCATTGTGGCTAATTCTATGTATGATGTGATGACCAAGAAACATTTTTCTGACTTTGATGACAAGGATCCTTTTTGGTGGAATGAGGCAGTACCTATTTGGGTGACCAATCAGCTTCAGGGAAACAGATCAAGTGCTGCTGCTATGTGGCCTGGTACCGATGTGCCCATTCACAATACCACACCTTGCTACTTTATGAATTATAGCTCCTCGGTGTCATTTGAGGAGAGACTAAATAACGTTACCACGTGGCTGAGCAATGCGAACCCACCGGTCACCTTTGCAACACTCTATTGGGAAGAACCAGATGCAAGTGGCCACAAATATGGACCCGAAGATAAAGAAAACATGCACAGAGTGTTGAAAGAAATAGATGACCTTATCGGTGACCTCGTCCACAAACTCAAGATGTCAGGACTGTGGGAAAATCTTAATGTCATCATTACAAGTGATCATGGCATGACCCAGTGTTCTCAGGACAGACTGATAAACTTGGATTCCTGCATCAGTCGTTCAGACTACACTCTTATAGATTGGACCCCAGTTGCTGCCATACTTCCCAAAATAAGTAAGTAAACTTTTAGCTGAGGGATATTTGAATGGGGCAATTGATTGAGGAGGGAGGGTTTTATAAAAGAACGAAGCTCTGGCTTTTAGTGGTTCAGCACCATATGCTTGTACACTTACTCAGAGTTGGATTATGTGCTTTTCCCCCTAATTTACAAGTTTTTAAGCAATTAGCTTAAGGTTTAGATTCAGAGTGATTATTTCTTTGCTTTTTGGTATATTTCTTAATTATTCACACTAATGTAAAAACGAAATTTTTTTTTTTTTTTTTTGGTGAGGAAGATTAGCCCTCAGCTAACATCCATTGCCAATCCCCGTCTTTTTCCGGAGGAAGATTGGCCCTGGGCTAACAGCTGTGCCCATCTCCCTCTATTTTATATGCGGGACTCCTGCCACAGCATGGCTTGATAAGCGGTGTGTAGATCTGCGCCCGGGGTCCAAACTTGTGAACTCTGGGACGCCGAAGCAGAGCGCGAACTTAACCACTATGCCACTGGGCTGGCCCCAAAAAAGGAAATTTTTAGCCTTGAAAAACATCTTGGATTTTTGTGTGAGATACACCTTTTGTCTACTGATCCTAGAATTAGTAGTAATATGTAATTAGTTTATATTTACTTAGGAAGCTAGACTTGAAAATTGTCCGTGTTGTGTAAAAGTCCACCAGGGATGGTCAAAATGGAAAGAGATATGTGAATGCTTGGAAAGGTGTGTGTGTGTATCGGTCCCCAACACTGTCACATAATTATTATTGCTCTGGTTTTTTTTTTTTTAAGAATTAAAAGTGATTTAGTAGATGACATTGTTCAGGATTTGTATCCAGTTATTCTAGTTAGATATATTTTTTTCCTTATCAGTCAACCATGACTTTTTTCCTTTGCTATTTCCTTCTTCTTCCAGATAGAACTGAGGTTTATAACAAGCTGAAAAAATGTCACCCTCACATGAATGTTTACCTCAAAGAAGAGATTCCTGCTAGATTTCATTACCAACATAATGATCGAATTCAGCCTATTATTTTGGTTGCTGATGAAGGCTGGACAATTGTGCAAAATAAATCATTACCAAAACGTGAGTATTTATGTAGGATATTTCTGTGGTATCCTAGAGCTAAGTCACACATTGTGACATTGTTTTGTTAACAGCATGCTTTGACTTAGAGATGTTGACACAGTATAATTAGTTCAGTTTTCAACTGGATAATTCTCAGGTCTTCATTCCATTTTCAGGTTTTCATTCAGTAGCAATTTACAGTGACCACAATTTCACTCTTAGATTAGAAGGTTGGATGACTTGAAGCGTGAAGGTGTAGTGTTACTTTCTTATCAAAACTGCAATAACTGCCAGTAACTTTCAAATTGGTTCTCTTGATCTGTAGAAAATGAGAGAGAAGTAAAGAAACAAAGAAAATAAAAGAGAGAGAAATAAAGAAACAAAGTAAAAGGGGAGAGATTAGCTAGTTCAAATTCCTTTTTATTTTGGGATGTTAAAAAAATTTGTCCAAGTAACCCTAAGCCTTTCCCAATTTTACCTGAAAGCTGCGGCTATTTAGAACACTGGGCAATAACCAGAAAGTAAACAAAAATCTACCAAGTAAATAAAATAATTGCATCTCCTAAATACAGAGAGAGTTGTATCTCGCCTAAAACTAAGAAAATGCAGAGGGGAGAGTTACAGGTCTTCCCTGAACTGAAGCTTATTTATCCATATGTTAAATTCAATCCGAACATTTTCTTTAAAAATCTGATTTTGTAGTCTATAGCAGGAGTCAGAAAACTTTTTCTATAAAAGGCCAGATAGTAAATATTTTAGGCTTTGTGGGCCAGTTAGACTCTGTCTCAACTACTCCATTCTGCCTTTATAGTGGGGGAGGCAGCCATGGACAATATCTAAACAAACTGACATAGGGGTTCCAACGAAACTTTGCTTATAAAAACAGGTGGAGAGCTGAATGTGGCCGGAGACTGTAGTCTGCAGATCCCTGATCTATAGCAATTCAGAAATATCAGGCAAGGATAAGATGAAGAATTTATATATTACCTCTATTTATGTTATATGTTCATTGTTGAAAACTTGGAAAATACTGAAAAGTTTAGAAAAGAGAACAAAAAACTATCCGTAATTCCTCAATATAGAGGTACAGACAAATGTTAATTGTGGGAATTTTCTCTCTCCTTATTTTTTTTCTATTACATATACTTGCAGATTTTTACATTATTGAAATCATAATACCTATATATAATGTTATGTTCTGCTTTTTATTGATCACTTGCATTATTTTTATTATGAAATATTTCAAACATGCAATTAAAGAATAATGTAACAAACGTTGATAGACTCATCACTCAGTCACCTGCACTTCATATGAAAGTGGGAGCTGATTAAATGCAACGGGTGTACATTAAAAGGCAATGCTTGTTAAAATAAAGCTAAAAATTGAGAATCTGGTATTGGAGTTTTATCAGGGGCCATCACGTTTTTCTTTGAGTTATACTTTTACTGGAGTTACAAGTTGGAGTCATCTGGTTAGACTTCACATTCAATGCCAGAATCCCTTCTGTAACATTCTCAATTACCTGGCCTTCCAGATGTTGAGGTGTTCATTAACTGTCCATAAACCAGTAGTGGATTACATAATTCTGTTTCTTATCACAGGAGCAATAGACATAGGTGAGGCCAGAGGTTCCCTTCTTCCCTGTTCACTGGTTTCCCTCACTTCTCCTCTCCCCAGTTGTTCAGGACTCTCAGCCCGACCACTCTTTTTATCACTGGTGCTGTTTGCAGTGGGCTTTTGCAAACAGTGCTGGAGGTTGACAGGTGAAATAAGTGGGGCTAGGACTGAAAGGTAAGTATATCACGTTGAGAAATAGTTTTAAAGCCTGAAGCTATGACCAATTGGGAAAAGGGGTGTGTGTGTGAAGTAAGGGGACAAGGTTGAGTTGAAGAAAATTTTATTTCTGGCCCCTATCTGGTCTAACTAATCAGAATTTAAATGGGTGAGAATTACACTGGCAAGAATCTAGTATATTTACACTAGAAGCAAATTATTTTTTAATAGAAAGACTGATCTTATTTACTAACATCATTTTCTTCTTTTTCAGTAGGTGACCATGGTTATGATAATTCTTTGCCTAGTATGCATCCGTTTCTAGCTGCCCACGGCCCTGCATTTCACAAAGGCTACAAACACAGCACAATTCACATTGTGGATATTTATCCAATGATGTGCCATATCCTGGGATTAAAGCCACATCCCAATAATGGAACCTTTGGTCATACTAAGTGTTTGTTAGTTGACCAGTGGTGCATTAACCTCCCAGAAGCCATTGGAATTGTTATTGGTGCACTCTTGGTCTTAACCACTCTAACGTGCCTCATAATAATCATGCAGAATAGACTCGCTGTACCCCATACGTTTTCCCGACTTCAGCTACAAGAAGATGATGATGATCCTTTAATTGGGTAACATGTGCTGAGGTTTATACAAAATGTCTTTGGTTAGTCACAGAACTAAGGGTACACCCAAGGAATGGTGTTATAACTATGGAAAAGTATACTTTGGAAGACAAAGAACTTAGACCCAGCATGCTAAAATTATTTTGTTTTGTTTTGGTGCATTAGCTAATAGAAAAAACTCTGACCATAGTAAAAATTGCTAGTAAATCATTAGTTAACACCAACTATTTCTCTGACTAGAAATGTTTTTTAAGAAAAATACTGCCTCTGCCTTTTTTTCTTTCTGCAATGAAGATTTGACACATCTTCAGATAAAATATACCAAAATTTAGTAGGCATGCTTTTCTAATAAATTTTTATATTTGTAAGTGAAACAATAGAAATCTTTATGCAATTAGTGGATTTTGCCTATCAGGGAGGGAAAGTTTCCTATATTTTTATATTTACCTTTAATAGAGTTTGGGCAAAAAAGGAGGATTGGCATTGGATGTTAGCTCAGGGCTGGTCTTCCTCACAAAAAAGAAAAAATAGAGTTTGTATCCCAAGTAAACCCTGGAGGTAGGAAATTCTCTGTGATGGTTAATAAAATGTATTAACCAGGCTGAAAAGATCTAGCATATGAACAAATTATTTTAAGAAAAGCTATTATAAAAAACAAAGACCATGTGATACAAAGCTTGAGTCTTCACCATTGTGTCTTTCTTAAGACCCTTAAGCTGTTGAAGTTTCAAAAGTCTTATGTTTTGAAGATTATTGCTAATAAGAAATTAAGAAAAGAGAGAAAAGTACTTTTCTCTGTGCTTAATGACTTTGTGTAAGTTATTTAGTTGTGCATGCGTGTGTGTGCAGACTTGACGCGACTTATAGGAGGAAGTCAGAGGTGGACTGGACTGTAGGCAGGATTCCCCATTCACATTGAACACGGCTCTCAGGAAAGGTTGTATTTGCACTTCATATTTATTTTCTTCTGACTCACAAGTTAAAATCATAATTTTTAAAAATTCAGTAATTTTTGTTACCATTTTTAACTTTCTCGTGTTGTTTATTGTAACCAAAGGTGTTGCAGAAAAATTTATTACCTGAATACATATCTGGTTTTGATTGGGTCGGAATGAGGAAGAGAGATTTTTGTATTTACTGTTGGGACTTTTATGCCTTACAGGCAATAGAGTAGTTAAATTTAAAATGGAATTTAGTATCTTTTGATCTTTTATGTTATTCATGTATTAAGTGGCAGAATAAACTTGGAGCATTCTGTTAATATTCGGTAGCCTGGGTGCTGCCTCTTTTTCTCCAGTATTTGGTTCATAGAAATAATCACTCTGCTCATATTTTTTTAAACATATGTGTTCAGACCTAAGGATTTGTTGTGAAGAACTGTCACCCTACCTTTGCTAGGTGGTACCTTCTAGTAATCAAACTTAATGTGATGAACCTGAGTTGCCGCAGACTAGATTGTATCTTAGAGGAAAAATGGGGCTCAAGAACCATTTATCAGGACCTGAGGCAAGCAATTAATAGTGTGATCTTTAAAGTGTTGACAATATAAAATAAACTAGGTAACTGTTTTGCAGATACAAAATAATCTACAGTAAATATGCAGTCCTGTTAAATGTTATTTAACTAATAGTAAGGAACAGTGGTGCCAGTCATCAAACGTACCATTCACCCTATTTGGTCACTGCCGATTTCCTGACCCTGGTATTTAGTGCCTGTTGTATTTGGGGTTCTTGAGAAGCATTTCCACACCCTGCATAAATAGTCCATGCTATTGGTCATAAATTGACTGTTTTAAAGAATAGCGTAATAAGTGAAATAAAACCAATAGGACTAATTTTGCTTTTTGACAAATTTCTGATTTTTTTTCCTCGCATAAAAGTTAACCTAAAGGTTAATAGTTGCTCTGAAGGAAATAATAGAAAAATTTCTTTCTACTTCATTTAAAAACAAAAACAAAAGGAATAGAATAGTCACCTTTAAAACAGTGGACATTTTTTGGAGTGTCTAAGACAATATAGCAGGATACCTTATACTAGTTGAGTCAGAGCTTGGTCCTTGCAATGGTGTTGTCTTAGTGAGTGCGTTAGCTCGATCGCTGGTTGTGAGTTTCAGAAATCTATACGTGGCATCCAGCCTGTGAGTGGAGTTTGTATAGGGTGGAATAGGAAGGGAAGCCTGGTCAGTGTTTTAACCCTTTGAACAAAAGACGTTTACCTGTTTGTCTGGGCTTTCATTCCATTCTCAAAATATTAACTCTAATGAGAATTGTAAATTTTTAATGTATATGTTGATGGGAGAAGTACAGTATTTATTTAATCAAAGATGTTTATATATTATTATATTGAATTTTGTGTTAATTCATTTGTATCTTTAAAAAATCATCCCTGTAGAGCCAAGCCTCCTCTAGTACACTGAGAAGCCTTTGAATGAAGCCAGCTAGCCTTTTACATTAAGGTTTTGGTGCATATTTTGTTAAGTAGTTGACTAGTATGCTGCTATGTTGTCTGGGTGGTAGACAGTATATGGCTCTGGAAACATTTAACTGTTTATGACACCAATACTCAAAGGTAATAGGAAAACTTTTTATTCAATGTTTTTTGTTAAGTCAGTGAGTGAATTCAGAATAAGGACATTTTTACTTATAACATAGGGATAGTCCTGCTGCTGTTATTAATGTGTGAGTTCTTCTGGTAAACAGCAGTAGAATAAAAATGATTTCAATGCTCTGTACTATAGGCTTTGTGTTATTGTTCCATTAAGCTTGGTGTAAGAATTTAAGGATAAATTTTTGTAACATTAAAGGATTAAAAATGCCTGTGCATTTTTCTTGGCTGTCTCTCTCTCTTGCCCATATTTGGTAAGCTTTAAAGATGATTACATTTAATTCTTTTTATTTGGAGGGTTTTACTTCATTGTGTATATGTAAAGCTACAAATGAAGGACAAACATGAGATGGAAAGTGTGTATTTATTGTCAGTTCTTTAAATAGTGTGTAAATAAAATGACATGAGTGTGCTTTAAAGACATTTGTATGTAGTGCCTTAAGTTAAATATATTTTGACTATACTGTTTGAATTCATGGTTAACAACTTTGCTTATGATGAAAAAATTTTATGTGAATAAAATCTACCAAAACATTTTTACTGTAATTATTAAATATACAATGCAGTGTCGTTGATGCTTTTTTAATTTGTCACCTTCTTGCAGAATATACACACTGTGATAGATGTTGGCATGACTTAGTAATACTGCAAAAATCTATGTAGGTGTTCATTACAGATTTTTTTTAAACCAGGATTAAGTGTATAACATATAACCAAATTTTTAAAACACTGTATAAGTATACAATCCAGCATAAGGACATCACTAGAAAGAGAGCCAAGATAAATTTTGTAGAGCTTCCAGAACTATAATTTATTGGCTTACTGTAGAAGGGAAGAAGTTTGAAAAGGTTGATTACAAAACACTAGTGGTGAGGGGATTATAGTATTCAAATTTTGTTTTACATGTAGCCATAAGTATGTAATGTCTTGTCTAATTGAGTGTAGATTCAACGAAGTTTTCTCTAGTAGAGCAGTGATTAATTCATTTCCTATTTTTACATTCAGTGAACACTGCTAGGAACTGTGGGAAAACAAAAGGATAAAAGGCACTTTCTTTACTCTGAGAGAGACGTCTTTAGCATTTCAAAAGTGGTCAAACTTGATACCAACAAATTGCTTATGTCTACTCCTGGTTTAACTCTTGCTGCTGAGATCCTTGGATCCAGAACCATCTTCCAGGCCCTGTGCTTCCTGAAGTTTGGATGCCAGATTCACCTTTTTCCCCCACCCGCAGCCCCTTTGGTGCCTGTGCTTGGGTAGCATTACAGTCTTCCCGCCTACCCCAACACACACACATATACACACACACACACCCCCACAACCATTGTTTCAGAGAACGTGTAAGAATCCAAATGAACCTGTTGAGTCCTGGGGTCCTGTCACACACACAAATGCTAATTATAACATGATTATATATAGTTCTGTATCCTAAAGTATGTGTGTGTGCAGGTGGTTGGTGTTGAAACTGCTAGGTCTTGTGACTTATGTGGCATAGCCAAAATTATCTGGCAAAGGCAGTCTTACCAAAGAGCAAGGCAAACCGCTGTGCAGGCCTTCTACCTTTTCACATACCTTCTACCTCCCTGACTTCTGAAATCTGGTTTCCACCATCAATAAACTGAATCTAGTGAGCTTATCCACTGACAGCTCATAATGATGATTTACAGTATGTCTCCAGTTCAGACCTCCCCCCTGTGTTAAAGATCTGAACTGCCAGTGACCCAATCATCATTCTTTCTGTATCTACCACGCTTAACTTCACTTGCTTAGACAGGCGTGGTGGAAAGGATCAATAGAACTTAACCCCAGAATAATTCTAGACAACCCCAAAATACACATTCTCTAAAAGTGTTCCTTTAGGTCAGACCCCAGCCAGTACTATGACTTACATATTGTTTGAATTGTCCACTGAAGAGAGTGAATATGTGTTTTACACAAAATTTCTCGAAGGCTTTTTTATTTTTAAATCATAAAATGACACATAGGAGTTCCATTTCCAGTAAAATGGTAGAGTATGTAATTCAAACTAACCCTCTTGCTGAGGGCTAGAAAATCTGGACAAAATATAAAAAGATCTTTGCTAAGGCATTGAGGGATTACCAAGAAAGTGAAGAATCAAGAGGCCAAGATTCAGAAGGAAGAAACCTATAAAAGTGAGCACCTAATGGCATCTGTGAATTCTGGAAGAGGCAGCTGAGAGGCTGAGAAGCTAATCTAATCAAAAAGGTGGGGGGGTAGGTGGAGTGGAAAGAGAGAAAACATGTAAGAAAGGCAAAAATCAGAACACTTAAAAATCATAAGAGCCTATTTTACACTATTTGGCACAAATAAGTTTGAAAGTACAGATGAAATGTATAATTTCCTAGGAAAAATATTGAGCAAAATTGATTCCAGTAGAGAAAGAAAATCAAAACAAACCAATTTCTTTTTTTTTATATATAATTTTATTTATTTATTTTTACCCCAAAGCCCCAGTAGATAGTTGTATGTCATAGCTGCACGTCCTTCTAGTTGCTGTAGGTGGGACTCGGCCCCAGCATGGCCGGAGAAGCAGTGTATCGGTGCGTGCCTGGGATCCGAACCTGGGCCGCCAGCAGCGGAGCACACTCGCTTAACCGGTAAGCCACGGGGCCGGCCCAAAACAAACCAATTTCTGTATTAAAGATTGGGAATAAACTTGTACAAAAAAGTATCATTCACAAAAGACAAAAATTTTTTTAGTGCCTCTTTATCAGATTTGATTATTCATGTTATATTTGCCTCGTAAAACTAGTGTTTTAGAAAAAGAAATACATTATGAGGTGACTAAAACATTGATATCAAACCTGGTAAAGATAGCACCAAAAAAAGAAAACTATAAACCACTCTCAAATGAGGGTGGGAAAAAAAGCAAAATAGAAAATCAGATCCAACCACATCAATAGTGAAATGTAAATAGACTGAACATTCCAATTAAATGGCAGAAACTGTCAGCTTGGATGAAAAAGCAAGGTCTAGCTATATGTAGTCTACAAGAGAGACACTTTAAATATAAAGGCAAATTGAAAACAAAAGGACAGAAAATGATACACCATGCAAACTAACCATCAGAAAGCTGGAGTACCTATATTAATATCAGATGAAGTAGTCTTCAAGACAAGAATTTTCATAGGTAGACCAATATATCAGGAAGACAACAATTCTAAGTGTTCATACCTAAAAACAGAGCTTAAAAGTTCATGAATCGAAAAGTGACAGAACTAAAGAAAGAAAGAGAATCCATAAACATAATTGAAGAATTTACTACTCCTCTCTTAAGTAGTTGATATAACAACTAGACCAAGGTGAAAAAAAAAAACAGTTAATGATACAGAAGACCTGAGTGATGGTATCAACTATACTACCTAAATGACATTTAGAGATTACAGCCCCAAACTGCAGAAGATATATTCTTTTCAAGTGCACATGGAATTATCACTAAGATAGATCATGTGCAGGACCATAAAACAAGTCTCAGTAAATAATCTCCAAGGATTGCAATCTTACAAAGTATGTTTTCTGATCACAATGGAATTAAATTAGATTCAATACCAATAATATCTAGAAAAACCTTAAATATTTGAAAATTAAACAATATACTTCTAAATAGAAATCATAAGGCAAATGAGAAAATATATTGACTGAATGATAATGAACTTATAATACCAAATTCTGTAGTATGCAGCCAAAGCAGTACTTAGAGGGAAATTTATAGGCTTAAATGCCTGTCTTTGAGAGGAAGAAAGGTTAAAAATCGATGATTTAAGCTTCCACTTTAGGAAGCTAGTGAGAGATGAAGAGAATAATCTATAGTGAGTGGAAGGAAGGAAATAATAAAGATAAAATCAGAATGATTAGAATGAAATAGAAAAGACAAATAGAGAAAATTAATAAAGCCAAATTTTTTAAAAATATTGGTAAAATTGATAAACCCCTAAGCAGATTGAGTAAGAAAAAAGGGAGATAGCACAAATTAGCAATATCAGTAATAAATGATCCTATAGATCCTTTGGATCCTATAGATCCTATGATATATATAGATCCTATATATATCAAAAGGATATTAAGGGAATATCATGCCAATACATTTGACAATTTAGATAAAATGGACAAATTCCTTGAAAAATACATCAAAACTGATACAAAATCAAATAGAAAATCTTAATAGCCTTATATCTAACACAAAAATCAATTTGTTATCAAAAAGATCCCCACAGGGGCTGGCCCAGTGGCATAGTGATTAAGTTTGTGTGCACTGCTTTGGCAGCCCCGGGTTCACAGGTTTAGATCCCGGGCACGGACCTACACACCACTCAAGCCATGTTTTGGTGGCATCCCACATACAAAATAGAGGAAGATTAGCACAGATGTTAGCTCAGCGACAATCTTCCTCCAGCAAAAAGAGGAAGATTGACAACAGGTGTTAGCTCAGGGCCAATCTTCCTCACCAAAAAAAAATCCCCACAAAGAAAACTCCAAGTTCAGGTCATTTCACTGATTAGTTCTATCACACATTTAAGGAAGAAATGATTTTACACAAACTGTTACAGAAAATAGAGGAAAAACAGAACACATGCTAATCGGTTTTATGGGGCAAGTATAACACTGGTGCCAAAATCTCACAAAGATATTAAAAGAAAATCTCTATGGATAGACCCATATCCTTATGAACAAAAATTCCATAACAAAATATTATCTAATTGAACTCAGCAGTATTTCAAAAGGATAATACACATAAACAAGTGGAATCTGTCCTAGGAGTGCAACATCAGTTTGATATTTGAAAATCAGTGTTATCCTCCATATTAATAGGATAAAAAAAAAGGAAAACATGATCATGTTAATAAATGTGGAAAAAGCCTTTGGCAAAATTCAACACCTATTTATTATTCAAAACAAAATAACTCACCAAATTTGAAAGAGAAGGAAACTTCAAGCTGATGAATGAGAATGAATGAAATGAATGAATGAATGAATGCATGCCACAAACCTACAGCTAATAGACTGAACAGTGAAATACTAAATGTTTTTCTCCTAAAATCAGGACAAGGCAAGGATGTCCACTCTCATCACTTCTATTTAACATTGTACTAGATGTCCTAGCAAGTGTAATAAGGCAAGAAAAAGAATATAAGATTTGAAAAATAATAAAACTGTCATATCCACAGATGACATGATTGCATACAAAGAAAATCCAAAGGAATCAGATAAACTAGAATGGAGCTTAAGAAAAATGCTGGATATAAGGTCAATATATAAAAATCAATTGTATTTCTATATATCAGCAGAAAACTGAAAATTTAAAACTGGTATCATTTACATTGGTATCAACAAGCATGAAATATCTCAGTCTAACAAAATACAGACAGAATTTTTGCACAGGAAATTATAACATTGAGAGGAATTAAGAAAGATCAAAATAACAGAAGGCTATATCATGTTTATAGGTAAGACAATTCAATATTGTAAAGATGGCAATTCTCCTCAAATTGATCATTGCATCCAAGCCATTCCAGCAGGGTTTTATTTTTTTTTATTTATTTTTTTTTTTGTGAGGAGATCAGCCCTGAGCTAACATCCGCCAATCCTCCTCTTTTTTTGCTGAGGAAGACGGCCCTGGGCTAACATCTGTGCCTATCTTCCTCCACTTTATATGGGACGCCGCCACAGCATGGCTTACCAAGCAGTGCGTCGGTGCGCGCCCGGGATCCGAACCAGCGAACCCCGGGCCGCCGCAGCGGAGCGCGCGCACTTAACCGCTTGCGCCACCGGGCCGGCCCCCAGCAGGGTTTTATTTTTTATGGAATTGTATTAGCTGACTCAAATTTATGTAGAAATGCAAAGGGGCAAGATTATCTTGAAGAAAAATAAAACGATAGGAGTCATTTTATCAGAAGTCAAGATATCATAATGTTGTAAGAATTAAGATTGTATGGTGTTGACACAAGGGACAAATAGATGAACACAATTGATGACCTTTGTTAAAGTGAAGAATCCATACAGGTGTGGTGTATTAGACATCTCTTATGTACCACCGCAAATCCCCTCAGCCTACCTTTTACTCCAGTTTCATCCTGGCTTAGACCAACTTCCCACAGATGCATCCTGATGATGCTTAGCCTCTTTCCTCCTGGCCCAGACCCTACAACATTGGGTACCCATGAGATCACACTTGGCACTTGTGTATGCACTACCCAATCCTTGGAGTTAATACCCATGCAGCCACCCTTAACCTGTGGGGTTTTGGAAGCTGATGGATAAATGCTTTGCTTCCGTCTTCCGTTCCTCAGGCAGACAGTTCTGAGACGCATTTCATAAGGCTCCTCTGAAGGCCCTGCGGGATTGAGCGCCACCACCCATAACAGTGGCCAGTTCTCTAACTTTGGCTTGTATAGGCTTTCTCTGCAACCCTCTTTCACTCCCTGTCCCTCTCGCTTTCTTTATGGGATCACTTCACAAATAAATTTCCTGCACACAAGCCTTTGTCCCAGACTCTGCTTTTGAGAAAACCCAGGCTAAATAATGGATTTATATTCATACCCAACAAAAATATATACATATATGCACCAAAAGACATGTAAAAGAATGTTCATAGCAGCATACTCATAGTAACAGGAAACTGGAAATGATCCAAATATCTAAAAACAGAATACTGTACATAAATAGATTGTGGTATATTCGCACAAAGTAATTCCATGAAGCAATAAAAAGAAACAAACCACTGCTATGGGCAAGAGCATGGATGAATCTCACAAACATAATCTTAAGTGAAAAAAGCCAAACATAAAAGAGTATATATTGTATGATTCCATTTAGATAAAGTTTAAAAATGGGAAAGTATTCATTGTGTTCCTAGTCAGGACAGTGTTACCTTTAGGCAGGACGGAGGAGAGAGGGATTGGGAAGAATCTTAAGAGGGTCTTTCTGGAGTGCTGATAACGTTCTGTCTTCTACAGTGATAGTTACATGGTTTTGTTCACTTGTCGATAGTTGGCCACATTTACTATTTGCACACTTTTGAGTATGTTTTCCTTCAATAAAAAAGTTAAAATAAGGAACATTATTGGGGCCAGCCCAGTGGCGTCGTGGTTAAGTTCACGTGCTCCACTTTGATGGCCCAGCGTTTGCAGGTTTGGATCCCGGGTGCGGACCTACGCTCCGCTTTTCAAGCCACACTGTGGCAGGCGTCCACGTATAAAATAGAGAAAGATGGGCACGGATGTTAGCCCAGGGCCAATCTTCCTCAGCAAAAAAAGGAGTGGCAACAGATGTTAGCTCAGGGCTAATCTTCCTCACACACGCACACAAAAGTAACATTATTAAAAAGAAACAGAACAAGAAAGAACTTTGGAAAATTAAAAATAAGACTTTCAATATGTAAAAAAACAAAGGGCTAATGCTTGGGAGACGAAGTATTTCAAATGGTGTAACAAAGAGTTGGAAAATATTGAGAGAGAGAAACGATCAACCAATTCAGAAGGTTCAACATCCAACTAAGATGAGTGCTGAAGAGGGTAAACAGAAAATAGATTAAAGGAAATTATAAACTATGAGAATTTACTAGAATAAAAAAGATATGAACCTTTAAAATGAGAGGGCCCCCTGAATGACGAGTGGAGTGTCTTAGATAATAACTGTAAAATTTCAAGGAACTGAGGATTTAAAAACAAATGTTAGAGAAGGGAGGGAAGGAAGGGGCGGGGGAGAGGGGGGGCCACAAGACTTCTCAAGAGCAACCCTGGAGGAGGAAGACAATGGGATATTATCAAGTTGGAGATATGAATATATTTTCTTGCACATTTTCTCATTTTTCCAGGAGGTTTTGTTTTTGTTTTGCATTCCCTGCCTGTTATGGACTTGCCTGTTATGGACTTAACTGTGCTCCTCAAAATTCATTATGTTGAATCCTAACTCCCAAACTGGATCAGGATACTGGTCCTGCTTCCAGCTGGCACTAACATGTGATGCAAGTCACTTCACAGCTTTCAAGTTTCTTTGTTAAATCAGGGGGTTGGATGGTCCCTTGGATCCCTCCCGGCTCTATGATTCTTGAGTTTGTCCCCTTTAGTTAAGGAACAGCTGAAAAAATCTGAGAGCTAGGATCTTCATTAGATTTTCTAGAAATAGGTTCTTGTAAGAAATTGAAATGAATAATAGGATCCTAGTTCGCCTCAAGAGGTCAGAAAGCATTTTGAAAAGCAATTTTAAATTTCACTGGCAGATGGCAAAGGCAAAAGAAATTGCAAAACACACACTAAGAAAAATCTTATCAATTAATAAATTGTACAAAATAGCTGATGGAGGATGTTGAGCAAAAATGGCAGAATGGGGGGAACTCCATTCCTCTGACCTTTCTAAAATTCTTACTTACAATTAGTAAGATTAGATAATCTAGGGCCGGCCTGGTGACGCAGTGGTTAAGGGCACGCGCTCTGCTTTGGTGGCCCGGGGTTTGCTGGTTTGGATTCTGGGCATGGACGCATCACTTGTCAAGCCATGCTGTGGTGGCATCCCACATAAAGTAGAGGAAGATGGGCACAGATGTTAGCCCAGGGCCAACCTTCCTCGGTGAAAAGAGGAGGAGGATTGGCATCGGATGTTAGCTCAGGGCTAATCGTCCTCACAAAAAAAAATTTAAAAAGATTAGCTAATCTAAATTTTATTCCTATGTGCTAATTTGTGTTCGCTGCACACCAAGTTTGACCATGAAGACACGCAGTAAACCAACAACAAAAAAGCTATCAAAAGATGATAAGTGACTAGATTTTCCCAGCAAAGTTTAAAATTTCATTTTCCTTCAGTTAAACTCTCCTGCTGATATTTTATAGGAAAATAAGTATCTGTAAATAAAAGAAACCATTCAATAACCAAACTTCATATCAGAATTTTACTGATTTCATCAATGTTACAGAATTTACTTTCTTCTTACTACTAAGGTAGTAGCACCTTCTAAAATGAATTTAATGCAATAATTAGTTTAAATGTACAGATAGCACTTGAATAGTAATGCTTTTAATTAGACCAATTTCATCTTTCAGTCATTATACTGGCAACTCAACAGCGCAGATAAGTTCATACCTACAAACGAGCCAACATGAGTGGTCACGTATTCCAAAATGTCTAATCCAGAGTTCAGACTTTTTGAGGAGTTTGCTACCATCTAACTTCTCAGCTTTTTAACCCATAGTACATTTCCAGGGATTTCATTCCATCTTATTAAGAGGTTGTATAATGAAATGAGAATTAGATGCTAACATTCTTTATTGGTATTATCACTTAAAAAAATAATTTATTCACCTTATTTTAGGAAGCACTTATATTCAATTACATTTTTAACTATGCCACTTTTGTTCTCTACATCTAATGTAGTCTTTCTTTCTGGAATACATATACCATTTTACCTACTTATTAAGCCAGTTGGTGCATAAATAGATACAAAAATCACAATGTTCTGTATGGGCCACGGGTCCATAAACTGGTTTCTGTTTTCTTCAAGGAAAGCTGTTCTTTCTGGGGCTTCCTCTTTCCCCTAAAAAAAACCATAGGTAATACTGCCCTCTCCCCAACCTGACTGCTTAGGAGACCTAAAGCACAGCTCCAGGTGGTTAGCATGAAAGGAGCTGAGATGACCAGGCAGGAAAAAAAAACTAGCCAGGAGGTAATGTCTGTCTGTCAAGGAAAAACGCTACCCGGGAGGGAGAAGTCTACTTGTGGGCTTAGATTTGTCTTGGATTCGCTGAGCACCTGGTGGAGTGGGCATTCAAATATTTCAAGAAACAAGGCTGTAATCGGAGCCCCTTTTGTCGCAATACCTGTGACGCTAAGAGTTATTCGCTCCTTTTTGCCATCAGGCACCCTTTGGCACTGTTCTGGGTACACTGTGAACAACAAGGGTCTTGCCTAACTTTTCCCCCAGCCCCACATAGCTCTTTTCCAAGAGTGAGTGGCCCGCATTTCACCTAATATAGTTTGTGCTTCTCTTGCAAGTCTGGATCTTCAAATGCCCAAATCTCAAAGATGCTTGTGCTCTGTTACTACATGTTACCAGACAAAAACCGTTTTATCTAATCCGATTTTTAATGTGATTAATAATGATTTAGTTTTCAAAGAAGCAAATAATTACAGAACAGGAGAAAACATTGCTGAGATGGTGCCCAGTCTCTTCTATTCAGGTCATGGACTACATAGAAAAGAAATGTGTATTCACGGTGTCTTCATTATCATGAAAATCAGAGTAAAATGACTAATCAGGAAATAATAATGAATTTTATGACAGAACAATATGTTTAGAATGAATCTGTCAGTATTTGAATCACTTTTTTGGGGGAAAATAAAATGAAAATCCATGTCCTTTGGAAAGAAATATGACAAGGAATGCCCACACATGCATCCTGCTGTTAGGAATGTATCTCTCCAAAATTCAACATACAAAAGTTGTCACATTTAATTTTCAACAATTTTCACTTTCTTCTTGCTCTCCCAATTTAAGGAGATAGATTTCTACATTATTTAGGAATTATTAAAAATTTCATTCGGTTTGAACAATGAATAACACGTATTCTGTGACATGGGCACAAAAGGTTGTCTTTTTCAACCAAGTTTTAAGACATAATTGTCAATAAAGCGCATTTCACATAAAAGTCCCCATTAGGAGAGTAATTTAAAGTGCAATGTATAAGGTACTTTAAATAGTGCAAAGTTGCTAAATATATACATGATATGTGTCAAGTCCAAATAAAGCAGGATCTTATGTACCCCTAAGCTGCAGAGAACAGTGGAAACATACCTCCACATCCTTAATCCTTTGCAGGTCTATGTATTTTGGTGTGGGTGTGTGTGCGACTGTGCCTGTATATGTATACAACTGCTTAACGGTCTATGCAAATATCTGAAACTGGTTTCCCAGAATTTGAAACCGTTAAGCACTGACACAATTATGCAATCTCCACTTAAAAATAGCATTAGGCTTGTAATAATGGTTGAGATATTTCAGCCTGCATATCTGGTAAGGCAGGTATTTGACTGTGAATTAAATGTTTACTGAAAATTACAAAGAATACAATAACTATAATGCTACCAAGAGAGACCCCTATGAAATAAGCATATGACTCCTCTTGCTCGTATCCTCTTGGTTTGACACTACCATGAATGAGTGTAGTACTCTGTGTATAAGGAATAGCCCTTGCAGCCATTGAACTGAGCAGATCCTCGACATTCCTGAATGATCCATTGTGTGGCATGGCAGTGATATTGAGGAGGTAGCAGAGCAGTGGGTACAGATCTGTGGAGTTCATGGCTTCCTTTGTGAAATTCTTTCTGAAGGCAGGACCGTGGGCTAAAAATATTGGATGCATTTCTGCTAATGCATTATCATAACCGTGGTTGCCTACTGTAAAGATAAAATGAATGGATAAGTTAGCCAACCATTAAAATGGAAACAATTGTTGTATCAATCAATTCTGAACTGAAACGCAAATTTTATCTAATTTGACTTTTAAAATAATCTTTTACAAAAAATTTCCACTGTTGTCAATGTCACAATTCACTTCAGGAAATGAACAGTCAAATGATCACAAGTCTTTCTCACAGGCCAGCACTACTTAAGCAGCAGAGCAGGAAGGGCAAAGAGCAAAGCTGAGTCAAGTCAGGGGAAAATGAAAGTGATTTTTTTTTGGTGGCAAGTAAACTAATATTCAGCAAATACTTGTTATGTACCTCCTATGTTCCAATTATTGTTCTAAAGATAAAGGAATAAAGACGTTCTTAGTCATGAAGACAATAAATTCATAATTACCAATAAAAGGGGAAAAACAATCAAGAAAACAAAAGACATCAGAAAAATCAAACCTCTAGTCATAGCTACAATCCACCTCTGGAAAATACAGGTCAGGTCTTGTGGGTAAGATCTTGACTTTGGTGGTTCAGATCAGATTCCAACCTAGCATGGTGTGCTTTGGTATGGCTACAAATAAAGTAAAAACTTCAGGAGTTTTCTGACTTATCAAGTGATACAAAATGGAAGGATCCACACTCCTGCATAAAAGCCGCATTTTAAAGGTGTGTGTGCCTAGCGTAACATCAAGGTGCAAGGTGAAGGAGCTACTGCTGGTATAATGGCAACCTAAGAAAACTGACAGGCGTTATTTTAAAGGCGGTACAGAGAATGAAGAGCAAATCAGTCCCTCATACCTATATTTGCTACAGGGAAATATGCAATGGGAACACAACATTGCAAAATAAAAAATCATCCTAAATCAATTCCTCTGAAAGTCATGAACTGACCCCTAGTCATCTCCTCAAAGTAATTCCAAATCTGCCTGGCAAAATCCATCTAAAGAAGTCATTATATATGCCATGATTCTTTTGAGTTTATTCAAGTAAAAATAATGCTGGATTTATGAAATCACTAGGAATTATCTGACAGGGTACTGTGCTATTCTATTTAATTAATTGATAGTAACATTGGGAAATGTGCCATTCTATAATTTGTAATTGGATGACTGCTGCATTCATTTCTATGAGAAGTTGGGATCTAGACTCTCAGTCATGAAAGCAAAGATGATTCTCTCATACTACACTTCTTACTAGAAAAATCAGATTTGAAATGAAATCATTATGACTTATACGACCTTCCCCTGGAATAGGGACTTTGTTTTGCAGTGGTAGCGCCTACCATAAATGCTTGATCCAAGAGACAATATCTAATAATGCATGTCTAAGGGCAGTGGTTCTCAAACTTCAATGTGTATGAGACTTCTGGGGTGCTTGTAAAAACAGATTACTGGGCTCTACCCTCACAGTTTCTAATTCAGTAGGTCTGGGTTGAGCCCAAGAATCTGCATTTCTAACACGTTCCCAGGTGATCTGGATGCTGCTGGTCCACGGAATACTCTTTGAGAACCACTGCTTTTGGACATTAGGGCTTAATTCTCCTGTGGAATTCAGGCTGAGAAGGACGGGTGGTGGCCAATATTTCATTATTTGTCGAATAAATGAATAAAATGTAACATAAATAGGAGCATTATTAAGGTTTTCTATCAAAAATAGGTGTGACCAATCCATTGTGTAATTGTAATTCACCAACCCAAAATTTCAAGAGATCTCCTTAAATTTATGTTAACTGTAAAGTACAAATCTCCTTAAAGATATCAGTCTTTTTTTTTTGAGCAAGCCCTCCAACATCAAAGCTATCTGCACAACACATGAAAATCTGAACATATAAAGGTAGAAACTATTCTCATGGCCAAAGAAATTATTTTTAAAGGCCTTCTTAAAACAGTTCCCCTGGTGTGATTCAATACTGGTTTACAGATCATTATCTGTCTGTAAAACCAGTTTTAAGAACCAGAAACCATGTACCTGCACACGTCTGTCACTGTGACTCACGTATACACTACAAATGCCATTGTCAGGCAACTGCTTTTCTTTTCATCAATAAACATGATAGGAACCCAATTCTACCTAAAGGGACAATTTTATACATCTCATCTATATATCAAGGACCAATGCCCAAAGAAGCATTTCTAGATAGTTTTGACACAATGTGGTTCCTTCAACATTCAAGAAACAAGAGTAGAAAAAACTCCCAGTGATCTGATCAGTAGTGCATGTTTATACCTAAATCAACCAGGAAACCCAGACCAGGTGGTCCCATAGAGGGAATTTAACATGGAGACTAGTTATAAAAATGCTGAAGAGCTGAGAAGCAAACATGGGATGGTGAGGTTACCTTGTGATTAGGAACTGTAGGAACCTCCTATGGCCCCCAGGGCTGGAGGAAGGAAGAGGTGGTGTGGCCAGAGCCCAAAAGCCTCGCCTACCTAGTAAGAGCTAAGGCCACAGAGAGAGAAGCTGTCCAGAGGGAGCTGGGATCACAGAGGAAATGAAGCCATTGTTAGAGACACAGCCTGAGGCAGAGAGAATAGGGGACAAATATCCTGGCTTATCTCCTCCTCCTGCCTTCTAAACTCCTGCCAGGGTCTTCTATTGGCCAAACCTAACCAGAAACCAGTCTGCAAAGGAGCCTGGGAAATTTAGTCTGCAGGGGTCAGTCACTTGTGTTACAAAGCAGAGCAGGGAAAGGGCGGAGAGTTTGACAGCAAATATGCAAATAACAGGCACAATAAGGATGAGTGAAATCCTGTGGGTGACTTTTCCATTTGACCAATTTGTTAAAAGCTATATGAGAAGGGAAATGACACATTAAGGATGGCAGAAAGCTCTTTATTTTGTATGTTTGAATTTTAAGTGGGATTTCCACTATATTCTAAATTTATTCAGTGGAAATAGCTCCAAAATTATATCACTAGGTATTAGGAAAATACATCTTGATATACTATTATCCATGCCACATGGATTTCCTTTTAGAAATGTTTCCAAGGTGTAAAGCAAAGCTGGCCTACATTTGGTAGAGCCAGAAGGGCAAAAGAAACTAGAACACTAACAATTGCAAATAAAAAGAGATTAAATTCTTATGAAACCAGAATATAAAACAAATGCAGAAAATAATTCAATTTATAAATTTGTTATATTTTTCTCAGGAACATAATGGTTATAATTAGCAATATAGGTCACTGTGCATCTCTTTGGTCTGATGACTCCAAGAGAAGTAAATGTTTCACTTTTAGCAGGTTACCCCTTTTTAAAGCCCCAAAGCTCTTTATTTTGCTATTAATGTATGACACTAGCTAGTTACTCGATCAATAAATTAAGTATATTATTCACAGCCTCCACTTTAGCAAATGACAATGCAGAATGGGAAGAAATACTGTAATATACTCACACATAAAGTCATCCGACTTATTCTGTAAAATATACCACCCTTCATCAGCCACTGCTATAATTGGTTGAATTCGATTGTTGTATTTGTAATGCCATCTTTCTGGAATCTCTTCTTTTTTGTAAACAGTTAGATTAGGATGAGCCTGAGCAAGTGCTTCATAGACTTCATCAAATTTACCTAAAAGAGATGGGAGAAGGCGAGACACTCAGAACAAGACATTCACTGTTAACAATCAAAGAAACAACCATGGCAACAGAGGTCCATCAATGCAGACACCCTACTGAGGTCAAAAGCCAGCATGTAAACACAATGCAATACAGCCAGCCACTTGAGAACTCCCAGCCCAGCTGAGGAAAGAATCTTGTGCGAGAAACTGAGAAATCATCACGTCATAAGTAAATTCACCTTATAGAATTAAGAGACGACATTTCATAGAACCAGCAAGCTCTAACCTCTAATTTAAAGACTTAAATACACACACACACACACACACACACACACACACACAGGTGCTAATTTGTGGCACTAAGTAAAATGTCTAGGGCACTGCAATACCAGCCAAGTTCTGGTAGTTCTGAATGCAGAAAATCCCTAGACAAAAGAATATGGTAAGTGGAGGGTCAGGAAAGCACAGAGTGGAGGTGGAAACAGCTTATAAAATGGAAAAGTTCTTTAAAGCCCTGCAAGTGTTGCAAAAGTACTCCCTGTAACTTCAAATGCAGTAAACCTGGGCACTATCTTTAATTTTTTTCTTCTTTTTTAAATCTATTTGTTGTGCTACCTCTGTGCCTCCCACACACTGACAAGGGAGCACCATACCAATTTTACAGGAAAAACTGAAAGGTAAATGTGATTTCTTAAACAACAACCCAAAACTTGCTATTTTATACTGAATCTGTTGAAAGGTCTGTGTGTATGCGCACATGAATATTTTAACATTCACTGTTTCATATGATCCTCTTATTTCTCCTGTGATGTGTATAACTCTCATTTGGGAGGTATTCAGCTTTTCAAAATCTGTTCTCTCATTTGATACCAAGCCTAACCCTAGGAGGTGATGAAATAGAAGTCAGAAGAGCAGGCCTGAATCTTGCCCTGCACTTACTTTGTGATCTGGAGATGTTAAACCTTTTGAGCTTGTTTACCTATCTTTAAAATAGAAATAATACCTAAGTGACGGGGTTGGTATGAAGCTTCAAGGAGAGGTTTGTAAAAAGTTCAAGGTATTGTTATTACTTCCTCTACTTGCAGATAAGGAAAATAAATCTCAGGTTGACCAAAGCTTTATCCTTCCTACACTCCACTGCTTTCCTATTAAGCAGGTCCTAACTAAAGATCTACAGAAGGCTTTAGGGCTTCTATGAAATCACTGTAATTGTATGCAAATTTTGTATGTATCTTCCCATCTCAATTTTTCTGAGAAGGGAGGCTGGAGCTTTCAAATTTGATGATTCCAAAATGGTTAAATCTGATTGCCATAAATATATAAAGAGCATCAATTTCAATATTCTAGGAAAAAAGTGAAAAATTAGACGGAGAAAAGAGATTTTGTCTTTTCAGAGTCGAAGGATTAAATTCCAGAATATTACCATGACACAGTCAAGCATACTTTAAAGACACAGAAACAAAAATCCCCCACTCAATCGCCCTGGGCACATGCAGACCTAGTCTCAGACCACCACCCACCTGGTCAGACTTACCTTCTTTTGGCAAGATGGCTGCTACCGGAGATTGGTCAATCAGGGTATAGTGGTCTTTATCCAGATACTGGTCAAGTTCTATTATCCTTTCCTCAGAACACTGGGTCATCCCATGGTCACTTGTGATGATTAGGTTCAGACTGTTCCACAACTTTGCCTTTTTCAGCATTTGTATGAGATATCCTAACTTGTTGTCAATATCTGAAATGACATGCCCCATGAGCGGACTGTCAGGTCCCAAACGGTGGCCCATGTCATCAGGGTCTTCCCAGTAGAGAAGACCAAGATTTATGGGCTCTTCTGACGTAAACCATTCAATAATTTTGGCAACTCTATCTTCAAACGAAACGGACTCATTGTAAGGCATGTAGTGAGTAGGAAAGCTCTCATGTATTTTTACATCTGCTCCGGGCCACATGGCTGCCCCACTAGAGTATCCTGCCCTCTGATTTGTGATCCATATTGGTGTTGCTTCTTCCCAAAACTCAGAATCATAAATATTCATGTTATCCAAGGAGAAAGATTTGTTCAGAATAGGATCAAACATGTCATTTGCAACAATCCCATGATTCTCTGCAAAGAGGCCAGTCACCAAAGTATAATGGTTAGGGTAGGTCTTTGTAATAAAAATATTAGTGACCTGCTTCACATGAACACCATATTTCATAACATAATGAAAATGGGGTGTTGGAACTCTATACAAGTAATCCCAACGGAATCCATCAAATGAAACCAGTAGAACCTTTTGCTGGTCTGGCTGGAGAGAAAATGTCATTGAAAGTGTTAACGCAGCAAGGATGAAGGATACCCGGAGAAGTTTTGAAGTCATTTTCAAAGTACTTGATCAGTTCAGTGTAAGATAATCTGTATAAAAAACATATAGAAGTTAATGGCAATAATCTTGTTTGGTATACGTCACCCAAAACTGAGAGTGATGATGCTTAGTATCCCAATTATATCATAAATCACAGCCTGGAAGGATTATGTTGCAGGACTCTTAAACAAGAAAGCTGGGGCTACCTGTATAATAATGCTAAGAAGTTTAGTTGCATTTTAGAAATTGTTTTACTTTCCAAGAATTTGTCAAAACATTCCTCAAAGGAATTATTTAAATAAGCTCCCCCAAAATCATTTCAAAATACAATATTTTACAGAAACATTTCCAGGTTGACCCAGACTTCTGACTTCAGGTCAGAAACGTTTATATAGTCAAATATGAACTATAGGAACCTAGCAACAAGGAAGTACCATTAGCAAATCCAATGATAATGCTTTTTAAAAATATATATATATACACGTCTATTTTTCAAAGCCAAGGCCTTATGTTTGGTTCATCATAATTAGAAATGTTAATAGAGAGGAGAAAATAGATGAACTTGGTTTCTCAAAGTGACATAAAATTTGTGACAAATATATTTGTGAAATGTAATCTGTATTCATTTATTAATAATCAAAGCATAACCTTCTTTAAACTCAACAATTAGATTCTGAACTAAGTATAAACAGAAACATAATTCTGAAATTTGATGTTGACCTTCCCAATGTTAGAATTCATTAACATTTAATCTGATCAGTGATATCTGTAGAAAAAGCACTTCCCAGGATTAAATAATCTCTTTGGATCAAGGTTGTTGTTGTTGTTTTTAATCTGCATATATTTCTAAAAAGCTTTTATTCTATTCAAAAAAGCTAATAAGAGGCAATATGGATAAACGATACATATGTAAATTTCATCAGTTCTCACTGGGCTTGCAAATCAAGCATGGATATTTTGTTCTCTCCTTTTCCTGTCCATTCTTGCATGGAGGTGTTTATAAACCCACCAAAACTTGGATCTCACCATACTTTGTGCCAGAAATCTCTTGAATTCAGCTTTTGACATCTTCCTAATTTGAATATGCTGAAGACATTTTTAAACCTCCAAACCAGACCCTGTCTTGCCTTGCTATATTATAGGTATAGGGAAATAAAAACTGTTTGGCATGCTTGCTTTGCTTTCAGACCCACAAACTATGTGTAAATTATGTGTATTGGCTTGAGAGCAATAATTCTGTTTTGTTTGTTTGTTTTTTAACCATGATTTCACCAGACCTAGAATATTACTTAAGCTGAAATTATTTTAGGTATTGGTCTCCAGACAATGGTTCAAAAATTAAATTAAAAAAACTATTTCTCAAAAGGCAATAATGTTTCCAATTCTGGAAGGAACATTAAAAATCAGTTCCACTAAGGAACTGCAAATATATTGACTAACATAGCTGGCTGAGGATAGGGATTCCCCCCCTTTCTCCTTTCTCCTCCACCCTCCTAACACAAGGAAGGATAATAGGAAACAAATGTAATTTACAGCAAAATAAAAAAAAATCATCTATATGAAACACCTGATTTTCCTCTATCTTAGTAAATTAATTCAGCAACTGTGGTAAGCAGGAAAGAACTGCTTTCCTGGGACAAACGAACATGAAACAAGGCTAAGTGTTGTCTAAAGCTTAGGAAAACTTGGTAAGAGGAACCAACATCATCACACCGTTGATAAAGTAATAAACAGAGAGGTGGTGGTGGGGATGAAGGAAATCTCAGATGTCTTTCTTTTCCATGCACAAAATGCTGCCCGGTGCAGTGGAATTCCTAGTTCCGGGTCCAGATTTCACTGGGCTGCTTTCCAGTTCCTCCTCCTCTCCAATCCTTCCCCCACAGACAGCCTTGGAAATCTGGAGGGAAAAGGCACCAAGAAACGCGAAGAGGGGAAGTGAAGGGGAGCAGGTGTGGATAGAGCGAATAGATGTCAAGAGGATGGTGATGCATCTCCTCATCTCCTCCAGAAGGATTCCACACCAGCCACTGGGAAGGGTCGCGGTGTAGGGTACGTTCCCAATTCGCAGACCTCCCGCCCACCGAGGCTGGAAGATGCCCCAACGTGGGCTGCGTGCGTACGTGCAGTGGAAAAGGGACCCAGCCGAGTGGGTCCCCGGGAGGCAAGCCGCCCACTTCCCTCGACTCTTACCCTCGCAGTGATCCGGTCAGTCCGCGTTGGCTTGGGGGCAATGGAAGGAGCGCCTGGAGGGGCTCCCTCCGGCTGACCCCAGGCAATAATGGGGAGGCGGCGGGAGCCAAGGGCGCCCCTTGAACCCGCAACCACTCACCTGCACGCCACCTCGGCCCAGAGCACCTGACCAGCCCCGCCTCCCCGCCGCAGGCCCCGCCTCTTGGCTCCCATTGGCTACGGCAGGATTGTTACGTCTGCCGGAGTTGCCAAACGAAAGCCGGGCTCCTGGGAGTCGCTGCACCGCCTGTCAATCAGCGGGAGCTGGGGCGGGCACTGTCCGGGTTTGGAGGCTGGAGGGGGAGGGAGGGCTCGGGAGCAAACCGCCGGCGCGGACCCAGCTGGGAGGCAGGAGACGGGGGGAGGCGGATGCGCCTTGGCCCTCGCTGAAGTCCTCTCTCTGCCCGGTCACAAAGCCTTTCTGCAGTGTGCCTTTTCTAGAAGGGCGGTAGTGCTGTAATCAGTGATGCAAAGAGATTATTATGCCCTACCCCAGTGATATGTGTGTTCTTACACTCATTGCTTTGGTTAAAAGCTACTTTTATTCTCTTTTCTGATCTCTCAAGCCTTTTTTGTTTTTTCATATCACAAATTGGTGACACCATATCCTGGGCTTTTGTCTGAGGAACACCTGAACACCCCAGGATGTCGATGGGACGATGAAATGTTCTTTAATTCTTTTTCTTCAGTAGTTGGTGGTGTCACCTGCTATACTTCAGAAAAAATTTAATTTAAAAAGATTTAATTTAGTCAGCTCTGCAGCCCGGATTGTTGTTCAGGTTTTTGCAACATAAGGGCTCTGAGGGATCTGCAGTAGAGTGGCGCCTGAGAATGCACAAATGAAACCAAGCCAGGTTCAGGATTAGGTTCATTGGCACAGAGAGAGCGTTAATTTGAACAGCCACTCTGATGGTTGCATCTAGGCTCCAGACTCTGCTTCCAGCTTTGTTTCCAAATATACAGAAAAGCTATGAGCTTCCTGTCTGATTTCTCTTTCAGGAAGACGTCTTCTGCCCTGTTTTTTCTGTTCCCTAACTGTGGTAGATTAATTTTTAAAGTTTTTTTGTGTGTGATCAATGGTATTTTTAGGCAGGAGGGAGTGTGGGCATGTGCACAGTCTGCCAATTTGATCCCAACTATACCATAAATTATAGCAGTGACTTCGAAATGATTTGTCTATCTACATAATTCCCAGGCCTAATTCTGCCCACCCTGCAGTGGGCAATAATATCTGCTCGATTGTCTCAACTTAAGTTTCAACATCTGATTAGCCCAAAATGGAGAGCAAAACCAATGGCTTTGGCTCCTGTCTGGTGTACTGGGACTGTAAAATGAGTAGACATTCTTGCTGATATTTACTTAAATAGGGCAAACATTTTGGTCATAGTTTTTTCTCTTTCTCTCAACTTATCTATCATAGGGGACAGTCCCTACCCCAATGGCACCCTTCGAATTGTGTGCTACCATCCCAAGGGACATCTGGGCACTCTTCCATGGCCTTTTATTTGTAGTAACTTGGTTTATGGTTTTCCACACGTGGGATGGGGATTAAGAGGGAGGCTGGTAGTTTCTGTGTTTAGCCAGACACAGGGACAGAGAAGTTGTACAGGTTGTTCTAAGTCCCCAAAGCCCTATCCTTTGAAATTGCCCAAACTTGGAACAGGGTGGTTCAATATTATAAGTCCTTGTGCCTCCAAAATAGGCCAACCCTATGTTCTCCCAAAACACTCAAAGAACAGCTTATGCTGGTTAGAGAGCAGGAGTAGTGAAAACGGGCCTGTCTTCTATATGGGTCACTGAACATTTTTGGACTCTGTTCAGATGACACTGCCTTTCTCCGCAAACTTTATGGAAGGCATGATTGGATTCACCAGCTACCTCTGTGAAATAGGCATGGTACAGCTGTTAACCACAACACACAGCACGGAAAATGACTCACGAGGGGCTTAGCAAGTGCCAGAGACACTTTCCAGATCTCCATATAATGACATCTAGCGTTCAACTGGTAGGCTTGTTATGTAACTCATGTTGCTAATGGGGAAAAAAAAAATCTGGCTTAAATAGTAGAAATAGAGCAATGATTGTAAAAACATGGAATTCCAGCTTACACATTTGTTGTGGTCCTCCTGCCCTGCCTGTTGCCTTGATTTCTGTCCAATTGCAATCACTACTCAGCAAATTGTGGTAGCATAAGCCACAAACTCTTATTGACTATAGCTATTCCTTTATTTTATAGTATTGAATTATTGTAATCATCACTGAGCTAGTAATATTTTTCTGAATAACGGAATAACAGAAGACCCAACTTTTTTCATGGGTTATTGGGGTGGGGATGAGGGTCCCTCTGCCTGCCTGAGGAAGTCTAATGGGGGTTGGAGGGCTGGATTATTTTCTTCCTCAGGAGCTGGAAGAGGTTTGTGCTAAAACTGAAATATGATCTGTTCATTATGAAATAGCCAAGACTGGTTCTGCCACAGAAGTTTTATTTTCAAAACTAGTCTATACCCCATGGTAGGGAAAATGAACAAATATTTTACAATTTTAAATACAATTTACAATAATTTAAAATTTAAAATTTAAATGATACAATTTATATATATATAATCTTTAAGATTGCAATACATTGTACCACAAATGACTAAACTAAAAGAAAGTCTCTCTCTTAATCCTTTAAAGAACATTCTGCAAAATGTGGGTCTCACACCTTCAACAGCTGTAGGTTAGGAACCATTGGGACTCTGGTTCTGGACTGACCTCAAATCTTTTTTTTTTTTTGGAGGAAGATCAGCCCTGAGCTAACATCCATGCCAATCCTCCTCTTTTTGCTGAGGAAGACTGGCCCTGAGCTAACATCTATTGCCAGTCCTCCTCCTTTTTTTCCCTTTTTTCTCCCCAAAGCCCCCCAGTAGATAGTTGTATGTCATAGTTGCACATCTTTCTAGTTGCTGTATGTGGGCCGCGGCCTCAGCATGGCCGGACAAGCGGTGCGTCGGTGCGCGCCTAGGATCTGAACCTGGGCCACCAGTAGCGGAGCTCGAGCACTTAACTGCTAAGCCACGGGGCTGGCCCCTGGACTGACCTCAATTCTTGATAAACAATAGGTCTTCACTAATTTGGACTCAGCAGAAGTTCAGCCTAATGAGTGAAAAGCTGAATTATAGATTATTCAAAAACTTAGTCCAAGTGTTTTTATGCATATTAGTAATTTAGGCCACTAATGATACATTTATACTAATTAGAACTATATTTTCACACAATTGCCATGCTTTTATCCTCAGAAAGCTTTATGTAAGTCAAATATAACCTTATAAACTTCTTTGTATTATTGTATTTTGTAAGTTCCATTCATAGTGTATTATTTTCCTAGGGCCACTGTAGCAAACTACGAGCAACTGGGCTGCATTAAAACAGAAATTTATTCTCTCACAGTTTTGGAGGCTACAAGTCTGAAATCAAGATGTCAGCAGGGCCATACTCCCTCCAGAGGCTCTAAGGAAGAATTCTTCCTTGTCTCTTCTAGCTTCTGGTAGTTTCTAGTTTCTGTTCCTTGGCTTGTTGTAGCATAGCTCTAATCACTACCAATGTCATCGCATGGTGCTCTCTGTGTCTTCACATTACCTTCCTATAAAGACACCAGTCATTGGAATTAAGGCCTATTTTAATCTAGTAGGACCTCATCTAAACTAATTACATTTGCAAAGATCCTATTTACAAATAAGGTCACATTCTGAGGTTCCAGGTGAATGTAAATTCTGGGGGACACTATTCAACCCAGTACACATAGCTAAATTTTATAGCCCAGCCTAGATCAAAAGCTCATGAATTATTATTAAAATGGCTCAATCAAGGTAACTGACAATATCTAGTGCTGATGTGAGATGAGGATGCAGAGCAGCTGCAACTCTCATACATTGCTGGTGGGAATGGTATTTGTTTTGTTAGTGCCATTGAGTCGATTCCGACTCCTAGTGACCCTGTGTACAGCAGAGCAAAACCCTGCTCCGTCTTTTTGTGCCATCCTCTCACCTTCCAGGGCTATATCAGACAATGCTCCACTGCTGTTGACAGGGTTTTCATGGCCAATTTTTTCAGAAATGGGTGGCCAGATCCTTCTTCCTAGTGAGTCTGAAGCTCCACTGAAACCTCTCTACCACGGGTGACCCTGCTGGTATTTGAAATACCAGTGGCATAGCTTTCAGCATCACAACAACACAGCGACCACAATATGACAACCAATAGAACACGGGCCATGGCAGTGAAAGCACCAAATCTTAACCACTAGACCACCAGGGCTGATGGGAATGGTTTGGAACTATTTCTTTGGAAAATAGTTTGGAAGTTTCTTATAAAGTTAAATATGCACTTATCAGGTAATACAGCAATCCCACTCCTAGATATTTATCCAAGAGAAATGAAGCTGTCCACTCAAGAACTTATAAGCAAATTTTTATACCAGCTTGGATTCATAATCATCAAAAGCCAAAAATAACCCAAAAGTCCCTCAATGGTGAATAGATAAACAAATCGTGGTATATCCAAAAATGAAATGCTATTCAGCAATAAGAAGGAATGATGTTCTGATACATGCAACAACATGGATGAGTCTCAAAAGCATTTTGCTCAGTGAAAGAAGCCAGATACAAATGGCTATATACTATATGATTCCATTTATATGACACTCCAGAAAAGGCAAAACTATGGGGACAGAAATCAGATTGGCTGGAGCTGAAGGGAAAGGATTGGCTACAAAGGGGCACAAGGGCACCTTCTGATGTCAGGGAATTTTGATTGTGATGGTGGTTATATCACCATGACTGTCTAAGTTTGTTAAAATTCAGAAAACTATACACCTGAAAATATTTAATTTTGCTGTGTATAAATTATACCCCCATAAGCAGCAGTGACCAGAAATAAGCCCAACTCTATTCTCATTTCCCTAGAGGTTCACGAACTAGGCTAGTGGTGTTTGACTTTCAATGGTCATTTTCTATGTGTGGCAGAACATATTAATTCAGCCTGCAGGCACAAGAACTTGGAAATGCAGGAACTCCTCGGGGCCCCTGCTCTGCTGGTTTTCATGTTCTTTTATCTCATGAAGTGAAGTCTGGAAACTATGCAGCAGAGAAACAATCCTTTTCTAGGCTGGAACTGAATGTCATTTGTTCAATAAGTCAGTCTGTCTAGGATGTGCTAATCCAGGTAGAAGAGACATTTGTCTTTTGGTATCTGGTTTGAGGCCTATTTTGAAAGACATATTCTCAGAGGAAGAGAAACACAAAACTGCACATATATTTGTGGTGTATGAGGTGAAATCATCTAGTCAAAACCACATTGTCAGTTCTTTGTAAAGAACAGCATATCCCTTAGAAGCCTCAAAGTACTTAGTTTAACCTCACCGTTTATTTGGAAAAGTATTGGCTTATCCTGGATCTTGTAATTCTGCAAATTTACTGTCAGTGTGGGAGGACCTAAAAATATTGTCATACTCTCAGATCAAAGAGACATTTTTTCACTCTGGGTATTTATGTTTAAAATGTAAATGTAAACATCCTTTGCAACTATTATGTATCTTGAGAGTGCCCTGGGTTCTTTGGTGAATATTAAACTTTATGAATAGGCAAAGCAGGTAGCAACTGCTTTATGGGTTTATGGCCTTCTTGGCTCGGAAGTGTGGGGAAAGCCATGAGAGGGTTTTCTCTGCCCCCTTCCTGGAGGGCTGCAATTTGGTAGTTGAAAATTCATCTCATTGCCTTAAGGCTTTTCTCCCAGGAGTGATGCCAGATGCACCTCTACTAGCCATTTACTTACACGCGTGTGACTAAGTCTATCTGATTCACTCAGACTAGCATAATTTGTTGGGAAGAAAGGCCCTGAGAGGAACAGGTCAGTAGGTTGGGCATTTTCTTTTGAGACATGAGCAAACAGCTCGGGTACCCTAGAGGAAAGCAAAAACAGAAAAAGAAAGTAAGGGAAGCAAATCCAGAGCTGACATCTCTCATAATTTGCTTAAAGCTAGTTCTGCTCTTTGACCGACATTAAGCAGCACTTCACTCAAGGGAGGTGTGATGTCATGGGGACAAAGAGGACACTTGGCTTATGGAGGCGCTCCAAGTTTTTCCTTCATTTTTTTGAATAGCCTGTGGTCTAGAAAATTCATGTGAAAGATTAAACTTTCTGATATGAAATCTTTGAGAGCTTTGCCATTCTTCAATTCACTTTCATCCTAATTCCTCCACACCTGTTGCCACCTGTTGTCTGATTCACAGAGGACCCCATCCCCCCGTACCTTGCTATGAGCCAACTGCTGACCTAGTTCCTTCCCTGCTCTCTAATGGGGGCCCTACTTCATAGGAAAATCCCTCCAGTGTGAATGGATTTTTGCTGATTTACTCATGCATTCTTGCCCAGAACCAAAGACATGTGCATGTCTGGGCTCACTCATGGTAGGGGGGCAGGGTAAACCTGGTGACCCATCTATATAGGGTCTAAATAATAGCTTTATTGAGAGGTAACTCACATAACATAAAATTCACCCACTTAATGTATACAATTCAATGTTAACCTGCCACGATAAGCCCTATTGTCCTGCTTGATCCAAGTGATGCAGCTGAGAATGGCCCTTCTGCGGAATCAACCAATGTTCATTCATGGGATAACAATAGAGTAATGAAACTACTTTACATTTGCATAGTGCTTGGTAGTTTTTGAAGTACATTTTGAAGATCTTCACCAACAATGCTGAGTTTGTTTCTTGTAGCCACTCACTACGTTCTGTGAGAACAGTGGCTTAACCAAAGCTGCATATCGTGTTTGAATTTAGGGCGAATTATAATAATTTCTACAACAGAGAAACAAAGAGAAGTGATACAGAAATACATGGGAATGAGAAACTAGCTCTGACTGAAGATCACATTGGGATTTCGTGGCAGTAGTAGGAACGGAGAGTGGACCGCGGAGAGGCTGGTATTCAAGTAGATGGGATAGACAGAAAAGACTGTAAGCAAGAGCCTAGGGTGAGAAAGTCCAAGGTATATTTGGGAGACCTCGTGCTGGAGGGCCTTGAAAACTGGGCTAGGAATTTAGAGTCGTCCTTGTGGGCAGTGGGGGGCAGTTGAAGGTTTTTGAAGAAGGGCACGTTATGATCAGAGCCGTTAAGATCACTTCTGAATTGCCAGTGGTGCCAAGTGACACAGTGGTCCAGCACATTGACATTTAATTCATATCACTGTTTAACTGACATTGAAACTAACATTGCCTCTGTAACTGACTCACTTAGCAAGAATTGCTAGTTCTCATGTTGTCACCGACTAACGACTAAGGGAACCGAGCAACTCAAAGGAGGTTACAGCAGCACTTGTTTCTCTCAGTTATGTTAAGAGATGCAATTACCAACCGCCTTGAACCGGTCCAAACCCCACCACAAGAGTGAAGCCTGTGCAGAGCGGCAGAGAAGTACCCAAGAGTCACCTTTGCTTCATTTTAATGTTAAGATCTCCATCCCAGGAGGAACTCAGGCCTTATTACCATAACATGCGATGTGTGTGAAAGCGTGTTTTCAAACCGCGCCTACGCAAGCGAATACCCACCTCTACGTGTGATGACAAAACTTCCCTTTTGAATATTCATTCAACATTAGAAATAAAAACCCCCTCCTTTCCCTTGTTTGGGGAACCATGGCTTTGGAAGTGATTCCTCGTGGTCTCTTTTCAATAATTTTTTCATTTTCACAGCTTTTTTTTTTTTTTTTTGTGAGGAAGATTAGCCCTGAGCTCACATCTGTTGCCAATCCTCTTCTTTTTTGCTGAGGAAGATGGGCCCTGGGCGAACATCTGTGCCCATCTTCCTCTACTTTACATAGGACGTTGCCACAGCATGGCTTGATAAGTGATGTGTCAGTCCGCACCCAGGATCCGAACCCATGAACCCTGGGCCGCCGAAGCGGAGTGCATGAACTTAACTGCCATGCCACTGGGCCGGGTCCCACTCATGGTCTCTTTTATTTGCTACAAATAAATTTTACTTTGTGTGACAACTACTTCTGGTGAAGACTTTGATTTCAACTCCCCAAGACATGAACACACTTTGGTTCAGTAAAAATGCCACAGCCCAGGCTAACCCATTCTTTTGACTCCCTACTGAAAAATGTTAAGTACTTTGGCTTTTAGTTTAGTGCACATTGAGAATTGGTATGCTTTGCTTTTCTTGTTTTTGTAACATCTATTGGCCTATTCCTAGTCCACTGTGTGGCACATGTTGTCACATCATGTGTTTTCAGTGGCACCCCAATTTTGGGACATGACCCATCATTAAATCACAGCCTGTGAGTCAGAAGAAATAGGCATGCCAGTATGAATGGATGTATGCTTTCCGATCATTTATGGAGGTGACCTCATTGTCATATGCTGCAAGTTTGTTTGCACATTTTTATTCATTGCAAAGTCATTAGAAAAGGGGGTGGTGTGTAAGGCAAGGGGAAAAGTAGCAGGGGCATTTTAAAACTTGCTGGAGTGGGCACTATAGCCTCATTGAAAAAAATAACAAACTCCACTAGGCAGCTGTATGTAGAAGTAGGAGGAACATAAAAGAGATGGGTACAGGGGACAATTATAAAGCTAGGATGTTGGTCACCTGCATGGGAGGGGAAGTGGGCATGAAATAGGGTAAATAACAATATCCCTAGAATTGTAATAACAATGCTTATTATTTAGTGGCAACCAGATACCAGGCACTGTGCCAAGCAGCACCACAACCTTGTGAAATAAAAATGGAGCTTTTCCTATGTCAGCTCAGGAAGGGAGATCTCAGAGAGATTGAGTAACTCATTTAAGATCACACAACTAGTAAGTGGCAGAGCCAGGCTGTTCATTCAGCTCAGTAAGACCCCAAAGGGTGGCCATGAGAGAAACATTCTGGGGATAGAATTGATCTTCAGACTGATAAGACCTTAGCTGTGCAGGAACCAAGCCCATGTGTTTACTGATAAGGGGTCTGTGGATTTCATAGCAGAGTTGAGGATTCCAGATTTTCTCCTTGACTTGGAGGTCCTCAGTGGTGGGTCTGAGGGTTGGAGAGCAGAGTGGAGGAGTGTCTGAGCCCAGTCCTGCATCCATGAAAGAAGGATTTTGTATTTTGCCAGCCAGTCGAATAACTCAGTTTCCTTATCAGAAGGTGGGAACAGGGAGCTCTCACAATCTCTTCCTTCAACGGCTACCACATGGACACTGTGTGAGAGAGAAGTGAGCAAATGGGACTGGAGTGGTCATTCAGAGAGGGGCACCCAGTGGTGGACGTGGACCTCAGACTTGAAATGATGTTGGGTTGAGGATGGCCACTCCATATTGAAATAAAAGGTAGAAAGATCTACAAATAGGAGTTTGAAAACCTTGAAGGACAGTTTGCAGGAGAAAGCCTGGGCGTCAATAACCAGGGCAAAGTAATTGAGGCAGAACTGAGAGTGAGAGCCCCCAACACTGCCTAAGTGGGGACCAGTCAATTCAAAACTACTAATTTGAGTAGCTGCTGTGACCCCAGCCCTGTGATGAGGGAGTTGAATACAAGAAACCAGAAAATACATTTCCTGCCTTCAAAGGACTGAAAATGCTGATTAGAGAGATGATGGAAAAGCACAAGAAATCATCACAAACAATACAAAGTTGTATTTAACCAAACACTAAGTTGATACCTTTTCAAGTTCTCAGAGATTTAAACCATTTTTATTGGAAGGGGAGTTATTCTCCCAATGCCTGAATGCTAACATGTTGCCTTCCCAGCTCACCCCATTCTCACTTTCCCTGAAGCTGCCATGAGTTCTTTTCATTTAAGGAATTTCACTGCTAATAAAGAAAAAGCCTTAGAGGGGAACAGTGGTGGTCCCAAGGAGTGTCTTGGGAGGTGTTTTAGACCACCTCCCATAATCTTCTTCATCACTGGTCGGATCTCTGTATAACATGGGCAGAGCTTTGAGCAGCACACTTGATCATGTATTTTGTGTGGAAGAAGGGCCTTAGGTATGGAGTAGAGTAATGATGAATGACTTGGCTAATTTGTCAGGGCCCTGGAAAGACAAGTCTGAAAAAGTGAAGACAAAGAGGTGGGGAGAAGAGGTATATGGGACCTACAGGTGTGGGCACCAAACATGCAGATCTTTCTGTCTTGTGTTAATGACCACCATGCTCCTTCTGCAGAAAGGGATCACAACCATCAGCTAACAGGATGACTAAATCTGTGGATGTCAGCTAACCTCTCTTCTTGGTCATTTCAGTACTAGTGCAATGAGCCCATGAACAGTCATAGTGGCAAGGATGGAGGTATGTGGGCACCTAACGGAACGGGGTTCAGCTCACCAAGGCTTATCTAGCCACTGATAAATGTCAGCATCAGAGACTGATGCTAAGCCCTCAAGTGAGAAAAACAGCAGCAATTTGTCCTTGCTAAAATAAACATCTACACCAATATGGATCAACACCTCCATCAAAAGACCTCAGGATGCCTAATCCATCAACATGGTATCCTACAGCAGCATTTCCTTAGACAAGGGATAATTTTACTGCAAAAGAGGTGTAGCAATGATCACAGGATTCACTGGTTTCACCATGTGTCCCGTCACCCAGAAGCAGCTGGCCTAGGTGAATGGTGCATGGCCTCTCAGAGAACACAGCCTGAGGGTTACAGTTTAGTCCTCCATTTTGGAGTATATGCACTAAAACAAGGGCAGTATATGGTGCTATATCCCCAGTAGTTAGAACACACAGGTCTGGTTCCCATCACTCCCTGTGACCTATTTGTGGAATTTGTTCTTCCTATCCTCATAACTTCAGGCTCTGTTAAGTTAGAGGCCCTAGTTCCCAGTAGGGAATATGTCTCCGCCAGTAGACAAAGTAAGGGCTCTACTGAATTAGAAGCTGTGTCTACCATCTGGCCACTTTGGCCTTCTCATGCCAGTGGATCCGAAGTGGGTTATTATGTAATGCAGGATAATTGACCCTGATTATCTTGAGGGGAGATGGTTGACACCATACAGTAGAAACAGGAGCAATATGCTTAGCTTTTTTATTTTCTCTCTTTATCCTTCTGACTTCTGGGAGATTTTCTTCATGTCTAATTTTCCGATTCACTAATTCATTCTTTAGCTGTATCTATCCTGTTCCTTATCCTATCTTTTGTGTAATTTTTTCAGCTACTACATGTTTCCATTTTTAATGATTTCTTATTCTTCATATTGCTAATATCTTGCTTTATCTCTTTAAGAATATTCATCATGTTTACACAAAATTCTTGATCTATCTCTTCTAATACTTTTGCTTCAGATGTAACATATTTAAGATTTTTGTCTTTCTCTGAGTTTTGAGGTAATTGCACTCCTTAGACACATGGATATTTTGGACTTTGAGTTTAGGCTTCTCTGCAAGTATGTTAATAAGGAATAGGGAAGGACTGAAGGCCAGGCCCTAGCCTAGTCTAAGTCAATCTTGATGCATTTATGGATAGCGGAGGGTCTGAGCCTGAGGACAGATACTTTCTCCTGTAAACTATACTTCAAGGTTCTCAAACCTCCATTCACAGGTCTTTCTACCATCTAGAATTAATTTTCATGTATCACGTGAAATAGAGATCCAAGTTCTTTTTTTGTTTTTTATGGATAGCCAGTTGCTCCAGTACCATTTGTTGAAAAGAATTTTCTTTTGCCTTTGAATTTCATTGGTTCCTTTGTCAAAACAATTCACCTTATAAGTGTGGATCTATTTCTAGACTCTATTCTGGCCCACTGATCTGTCTATCTATCCTTAAGCCCATACTACACTGACTTGATTACCTAAGCTCTATAGTTAAGTCTTGAGGTAAGTAGTGTGAGTCCTCCAACATTGTTCTTTGTCAAGATTGTTTTGGCCATTCAAGGTCCTTTGCCTTTTCATATAAATTTTAAGATCAGCATGCTTATTGCATGCTTATTTCTATAAAAATGCTGGCCTAGATTGTAACTGGGATTGCATCAAAATATATAGATCAATTTAGGGAGACCATTCAACTTAACAATATTAAGTATTTCAATCCGTGAATGTGGTCAACACCCCATATTTTCAAAATGAGCAAACTGAGGTTTAGAGAGCCTAAGGGACTTGACAAGGTTATAAACCTAAAGCAGCAGAAACTTTTAATCTATTCACACTTAACTGGCTCACCAGAATGGCCTATACTCTTCCTCCCCTCTGCAAATCATACTGAGTGCTACCTCATGGTACTGTACACTTTGACAGCTGTTCTGTAATTCTGTCTAACATTTCTGCTTCTGCCAGGGGAATTGTAGGCTTATCAAGAGTCACTTGTGCTTTTTCCAGTAGTAATTTTTGCCAATAATGCTTGTTGTTATAATTAAATAATTTAAGAAAAAAATATAAATTCTGACCTAGTAATTCTATTTTTTAGAATTTATCTTGTCAGAGATAGGGGCAAAGATTTTGGTATGACAATATTCACCAAAGTCTTACTAATACTCTCCAATAAGAAACAGCCCAAGTGTCTCAAAAAAGAAATGATTTAGAACATTTTGGTATTTTCGTATGATGGCTACTATTCAGGCATTTTAAAAGCACATTTTCAAAGAATATTTAATAATAAGAGGAAATTCTTATGATAAAATGTTAAAAGAGAAAATAAGGGTATAAAATTATATACATAGAAGAATCCTGATATTTATAGTATTTACATTCCTGGTTTTCCAACTACCTCTTGCCTAGCTTTCTGTGGTCTTTCTTATTATTTGGGGGGCATATTCCCGTAATCACCCCAGATCTCTGCGTAAGGCACACATGTGGCAAAGCTAGTACACCAGCACTGATTTTACACTCCCCTACCCCAGTGGCTTTATTACCAGGAAATTCCATTTCACCACTGTCCTCCCCACGACTGAGTCCTATGGATACATCTCTTTATGTCCTGCACCGCCCAGGATGGTATTCAAAAATATGAGCTCCTAGAAGGCAGGTGAAGAAAAACGACACAACTTGCCAAAATCTGAAGCAAAGAATATCCTTTCAGAATGGCCTTGATTTGAGTATGTAATCTCTTCTCTAGTAGAGGGAATGGCAAAATGAAATCCAGCTCCCCCCCGCCACTGCCAAGAGCAGTTCAATATTGGAGACTCAAGTCACTCTAAAGTTCCTACCAGAACTCTGACCCCATACTAGGCCTTTATGTGCTCTTCTCTCTCCCGTATGTGCTGCCCTTTATGCTGCTGCGTACTCTGTGAAGAACAATTTTGCCAGCTCCCTTGATTAAGGGCATTTCATGACATTTAATTTCCTCTATGGAATCTTAGCATCGTTGGGTAGAACATCCAGTGATGTGTTTTGTACCCCAGAGCTGGCCATAGAAATTTCTATTTTTTAAATAAATGATGTTAGATAATTCCTCTCGCATTCTAGATAATGGCTGTGTGACTCTGTTAGGAGCACTGTTTATACTCAAATGATGAATTATCTTCCTCTCTATAAAAATGAGCAGAAAAACAAAATAAGCAGGACCCACCTTATCTCAGGATTCTCATATCTTCTATTCATTCGTTCATAATTTTCCTGAGAAATTTCAAGGTGCTGCACATTAGATTCACAGTCTAATGCTCATCACATCAGAGTTAGAAAGGGAACGAATCTATACCTGGAAGAAGGTAGAAATGAAATCAGGAGGTAAGTAATGCCCACACATAAAGAGAGATGAGTTAGACAGTGCAGTCACTGGCTCAAAAAAATATAGGAAACCCCATGGGTATTATCTGACAAGCAGTAAGTAAAGAGGCTGGCGAAGATGACTGTGGATATTTGAATTGAACATGATGTAGGGAAAAGTGAATTGCTACTATATTATACTATATATACACTAAAATATATAATACATATAATACTATATATACGCTAAACTTTTCCTACTGCTTTGGCTCTTGGACAGGTTGTGAACATGCCTGTTCTAAGGAAAAATACAAGTGCAGTGTAAACTGACTAAGGGGCGATGGGGAATCCCCAAAGTGACCTGGATGTGATCCATGACTGCAATCCATTCCTATGTCTTCACGTGGATGGTATTCCAGGACCCGGAACACATAACTTGCTATGAGACTTGACAAAATCCCACTGGAGGAAGCTACTCATTGATTTAATAATGAGAAGGTTCCTTCTATTGATTTCTTTAGTTCTCATGATGGCTCAGTGAAGTGAGTACTATTATTATTCCTCATGTTATATATGAAGAAACTGACCCAGAGATATTGAACATCTTGCCTAGTTCACACAGGAGTTGTCAGAGCTGAGATTTGAATCTAGGAGTTGTCAGAGCTGGGATTTGAACCTAGGAGTTGTCAGAGCTGGGATTTGAACCTAGGAAGTTTGGCTCTAGAGTATATACTCTTAACTCTATCCTGTCTCCAATGTTACCTATGATGCCAATAGCACAAAGGTAATTTTTAAAGCATTTAGTTAGCTTGCATTCTCAAGCCACCACTTTGGCATTTCGTTTAAGTCTATTTACACTTGAATTTTTTTTTCCTTTCTTGGAATGATTAGTCTCAACTGAACAATCCCATGGAGAAGAATTTAGGAATCTCATAGTCCCACTGATACATATTTAACTTGGATTTATCACATGTCAAATGACTGAACATACAAAAGAGCAAGATACATTTTCTGTTGTCAAGCCATACAATCTAGTGAAAAGAAAACCAAGAGAAAAATAACCCTAACCCCTTCTGTAACATTTCCCCCCATTCTTGGGTAAGCATGGTGCTTCTGAAAGCAAGAATATTCACAGCTAAAGATGAAATAGCCTAGGTAAGAAATCTAGTCTGGACATCTCTCTGTTGACCCTTTAACTGGCTGCCTCCTTCAGATTTTTCAAGACCAAACTCAGGAGTACCTTCCTCCAGGAAACCTTTCCCTCCCTCAACCCTGCCTGTTGAGGTGCCTCTCATCTACGCTCCCAGAGTGCCCTGCATATGTCAGCCATTACACTTACAATTGTTAGTTAATGTGCCAGGTGGCCAAGACAGGGCCTAATGAATCATGCCTGCCCCATAACTGCTCAATAAAAGTTTACTGAATGAATGGATGAGTGAATGAGTGAATGAGGAGGAGAGGAGTGTTAAGAGATTCAGAGTCAAGTTGCCTTGTTGGGTTCTAAACTTTGGTGTCTTTTGAGAACAAGGACTATGCTTCATTCGTGGCACCAGGCCTAACACATTAGTCTTGTTCAATGTTCTGAATTCACTGTATTTTAATATTTGAGGATGAAACTGTTCATCAAGTTAAATAAGGCTTATATATGAGTGGTTTGCCACATCTGCCAGCCACATATTCACAACAGCTTGTCTACCAACTCATTTTATTTTTGGTGGAATTATCTGGAGTGTTTCCAGGGTGAAAGATCGGCATGTTTAACAGAATGAATATAGCAAAGAACAACTTATGTTTGCATGATAATGAGTAGCCCAGCTGATCCTGTATAGCATCCATATGGGGAAGCAGTGGGAGCGGAAGTTAGAAAGACAGTTGAGGAAAGCTCTAATAGCCAGCCAGGCTAAGTAGTTTGTACTCTGTCCTGTAGGCAAAGGGAAACCACAGAAGGCTTTTGAGTTATAAAATGAGAATACATATTTACTACAAGAGAGATTTTCAAAAGAAGCTTAAATGCATCTATTATCCGTTTGAAATGTATCTTTAAGCCACTGGGTTTGGGGGCTTTATTAGTAACCACAGCTCAGTGTACCCTAAGTAATATCTCAGTACCTGGCATGTTGTAGGAACTCAATAACTATAAATGTGTGAATGGCATCAGAAAATCGTCACTGCAAAAAATAAATCCAAGGAATAATGTTACAAGTGTTTTTAGACCAAGAAGATAGAGAAAATAGGAAATGTAATATCTATTGAACAATCTGACGATGACTAGGTTAGTGATCTATCAGGCCAGGAAAGAAAGGACACAATAGAGCAGGCGTCGGCAAACATTTTCTGTAAAAAGCCAAATAGTAAATATTTTAGCCTTTGCAGGCCATGTACGTTTTCGGTTGCATGTTGTTCTTTGCTTGCTTGGGTTTTTTGGTTCTTCGGTTTTGTTTTATTTTTTGCTTTTTTTTTTTTGCAACCGTTTTGAAAATGTAAAAACATTCTTAGCCCAATGACTGTATAAAAACAGGCTGCATGCTGGGTGTGGCCCATGACTTTGCTCCAAGAATTTGGGCCACTACTAAACTTACCCCTGACTCCTTTTCTTTAAATAATTATCAGTGTTCTTTTTTTTTTTTTTTAACAGGTCACAATAGATTCAAATTTTTATATTAACTATTTAATTTTACTAAAACTCAACATTAGTAACCTTGTGAAAAACTAATAAATAAATTAGCTGACCTCGGGGGCAGAATCTCTAATTGGAAACAAGGAAGGAAGAGAAATGTTGGTCTTTTTAAGGTCTTGGTAAAGAAGAGGAAGAAGGAGACAGAGAAGGCGGGGAAAAAGAAAAAGGAGCAGCAGAAACAAAATGCAGATTAACCCAGGACTACTTGCTGAGAGCGCCTGAGTGTTTATTTAAAAAAGAAAACAGGGAATTATTCTTTCAGATTGAATTTTGACCTGGAAGTATATATTCCTGTTCTTCTTATACTGCCAAAACAGTCCCATTTCTTAGAATCATGGAAGGTATTTGATTGGGAAGCTGTTTTATAATGAGATATTTTTAACTCTATTTTGTAAAATCAGCTCTGATTGAAGGGGAACCACGAAAGTCTATCAATCCGTCCAATAATCAATTCTAATTCCACAACCTGTTACATAAAAATAGTAGATAGAAAAAAGTAACCTACTCCTTGTCTGTTGCCTTTTTATAAGGAAGTGGGTTCACTGACCTCAACTTTCAGAAGATGCCATGGGCAAGAGAGAAAGCATTTTTGCTAATGACCTTGATGCCTCTTCTTGGATTGGCTGTTTACAGAAAATAAACAAACAACTTGATGTGCTGTGTCCCGAATGTATTGTGGAGGTAGTCCCTTCCCCTCATCCTATTTTGAATGTCCTGAATACAACTTCTGGATTTGGTTGGCTCTTTCAGATGGTGTTGATGCTTTGGAGTTCCTCGGGCCTAAAGACTGAAACAAATGAGGAACAATGCAGTGAAATGATCCAGAAGAAGGCTGAAAACCATCTCTGAGGAAGAAGGGCGACAGTGCTCCTGAGTGAATTCAAGTTTCAAGGCCGTCACTGGATTCTTCTTGTCTTGGTTTGAAAAGGTTTGAGGGGAGGACAGATGAAATTTCTAAAAGCATACAGCCTGAAGGACAGACTTTGATCATCACAAGGAATGTGGAGGAAAAGAGTAGAGAAGAAATATCCAGAGAAAAAAAGAATCACCCTGCTTAGAACATGCTCCATTCTAAACTCACTTGTCATAGAGGTTGGTGATTCTGATCCCTTCCTTGTAATGAATGGCTCACATGCAGGTGTTTGTGTAAATGCACCAGTTTGTGTAAATGCATCAGCCGGCCTCCTGCTCAGTTAAGAGATAAATCATAAAGAAATCCAAGAATCTGACTTCTCATCTATCCTCAGCTATCTAGGCACAGACTATTATTCTAAAAATGTCCTTAAACAGTAGGAAGCTATATAGCTTTATCATTATAGCTCTTAAGAAAAATAGCAGAGGATTTGGGGGCTGTTGGAGATCTAAGTCTTGAATAGAAAGGAAAATTTGAAAGAAAATATAAAATAATAAAAGCAGAAGTTGCAGAATAGAAGGCTAGTAATGGTCCTCCTGAGCTCTGCCTCCTTCCTGTGCCATCCTGCCCTGCAGCATCCTGTAGCATCCCAGAGTGTGCCATGCTTCTACACTGCATGTCTTATACGTGAATTTTAAATCACATTGGACTAACTGAGCCATGTAAACCAGGGCGAGACCTGGCTAAAGATACAGAGTCCAAAGGACATAACTACTAGAACTCCATGGAATCAAGAGTTATCTTCCTTAGAAGTAATATAGGGCATAGGAAGAGTGGGATTTCAATAAGCCATTACTCCTGATTTGGAGGAAAATATCCTTTAGGACTTGCTTAGACATTGGAATTTATTTAAGTGTAAATGTAGTACTTACTGTGTTCTAGGTATTTATCAATGTTAACTCAATACGTTTTCTTAATTTCTCCATTTACAAATGGGGTAAGTGAGGCACAGAAAGGTTGAATAATTTGCCTAAAGTCACATAGCTAGTAAGTGACAGAGCCAGAATTAAAACTGTGGGGACCCACTTGGAACCTCAGAGTTGGTGTAAAGATTATTTTGAGCTGAAGACTTTTGAAATGCAACAGATGTAGACAGAACCTTCTCAGAGCTTCCCTTACCTGACCCAAAGCAGAAACTTCTGAGAAATGAGGACTGCCATAAACTCCATCTTAGGGGAAACTCCTACTCCCCCCAAAAGAGATCAAGAGTAAACCTACCATAAATCCCCTCTCTGGGGGAGTTTTATAATCGTTAAGAAGATGGAAAGACCACTCATACCTGTAAAGACAAACGTTATCACAAATTTTATCTCCTCTCCTAAGAACCCATGTGTCTTTCCTAAAGAAACCTGTTTGTTCTTCCCATAGAAGCCTTTTTCCCCTCTCCCTTTCCTCTACTAAGTTAGGTCTTTAACTTGAATCATTTAATGAGCCAGCTACTTCTTCTGTAGGCCCCTGGGTGCATATGAATAACACGCCTTTTTCTCCTGTTAATCTTTCTTTTGTCAATCTAATTGGCAGGCTCCAGTCATTAAACCCAAGAGAGTAGAGGAACAAGTTTTTCCTCCCCTACAAAACCCAGGCCTTCTGGCTACAGGGTCCATGCTCTAAACCCAGGTTTCTCAACCTCGGCATGATGACACATGCGGCTGCACAGTTCTCTGTTGTGGGACTGTCCTGTGATTGTGGGATGTTAGCACCCGGCCTCTACCCACGAGATGCCAGTAGCATCCACCCCACAGTGTGACAACCAAAAATGTCTCCAGAGATTGCTAAATGTCCCTAGGGGGCAAACACTGGCCCCCCTGGTTGAGAACCACTGCTCATTATGCTGCCTCTCCTTTCTCTGGCGTCCCAATCCTTGGGGAGACCTTCCTGATTCTCCTCCTCTGTCAAGGCTGGGTCAAGTGCTCTGTGAGTCTGTAACACTTAATGATTACTGATATTTATTGCGTTCTTACTATGTTCCAGGTGATGACTAGCTTTTTACGCATACTTGCTTGTTTAATCCTCACAAGACCTATGTGGTAGGTCTTATTGTTAATTGCTTCTATAAATGAGAAAATGGACTTAGAAGATTAAGATCTTGCCCAAAGTCACAGAACCAAGAGCCCTGAAGCTGGGGTCCCCACATGGGTCTGTTGCTTTCCCATGTGTGTCCTCTGAACCACCCACTGTCTTAGATTGTCAGGCCTTGTTAAATCTTGGCCCCTCCACTTGTCTGTGAGTCCTTTCAGAGCAGATCCCAGTGTGCCCCTAATGCCCACCACACAGCCCTCAGCTCAGTGTTTCTTGAGTGAATAAATAAAAAACAGTAGATTAGAATCTTCCTAACTCCAAAGGGGAAGATTATGTAAACCACACACAATTTTCCCACACAGAGAAGGGCTGCCATTCCTACCTGCCAGAAACAGAGTGTCCAGGATGTCACTGCACGCTGATATCCACGTATTCTGCATTAGAAAAACTTTGAGAATAATGTGGAGTGTGTGCCTCAATGTTTCTCTGCATCAAGGTGTCTCCTTGAAATTAATTCAAAGGACCTGAGAGAGAAGACACCATTAAACAGACTGCATATTCTTTCTCAAAATAAAAAATATACAGGCCTTTAGGATCAAGTCACTTCATCCCAAAATTGTTTAATAAATTACTTCATCTCAAATAGAGTTTCACAGGTAAATATTGTTTAATAAAATGAAACACTGAGCTAATATCATTTCCTCTCTCCCAGAAATGAAATATTTTCTAGGCTGTCAGAATCCAAGCACTGGAAAAGATACTGGAATGGCATCTGGGCCTCAAGGGCAGGCCTGCTGCCAATGCTTTATCACACACTTTACCTCATTGCTCCTCTGCAAGACTCTATCTGTTCTGTCTTCATCTGACAAGCCCAAGGAAGAACATTGACCTTGGAGTTATAGCTGGCTTGAGTTTTGGCTCTGCCACTCCCTAGTTGAGTAAATATCAAGCAAACCTTATTTCTCTGGGTTGGTTTATTTATCTGTACAATGGGAAAGTTTCCATCATCTTTTTCTTGCTTTCCTCCTAGTGCAGTCATAAAGTTAAATAACAAAGGAATATATTAGTAATTTTTTTATGCGTGTGAAGAAGATCAGCCCTGAGCTAACATCCGATGCCAATCCTCCTCTTTTTGCTGAGGAAGATTGGCCCTGGGCTAACATCTGTGCCCATCTTCCTCTATCTTATATGGGATGCCGCCATAGCATGGCTGGACAAGCGATGTGTCAGTGCGCACGCGGGATCTGAACCCCAGAACCCCGGCCGCCAAAGAGGAGTGCGCGCACTTAACCGCCGTGCCACTGGGCCGGCCCCATATTAGTATGTTTTTAAAAATTATTTTCCCCAGTTTAGCAGAGAGCCTAACTCCATTGGGGTTGTTGGAAGTGGCTACTAGGTAAAGTGTTTTCCAGGCAGCTATATGAGGGCCATCGTGTGGCTCTGTGTTCCTTTTTGTGCAGTTCTATTTTTGTGCTCGTCACTTCCCCTCCCAGACACTATCAGCATCGCTGGGGAAGGCACAGAACCACTCTTGGGGGCATTAATCCAAGGAAAGTTACACTGTGTTCTTTCCTGTTCCCTGCACCCACCAGTCCCCAGGCCAAGGGAAATGTCGTTGGTGGCCATGAGGGAATAAAGGAACCGTAAAGTGTGAAGAGGGGTTTGTGGAGAAGCAGAGAAGGGCGGTCCAGTAACACCGGCTATGATGGTCTGAGCCACGTGGTGGTTTCTGAGCCACTTGTATGCAAATGTTTCTTCAGGGTTTTTTTTAGCTCTTGTTCTCTGGGTAATTTCTTTCTCCATCAACTCCATTCCAGAGTCAAGTGCTCTTGCTCGGGCAATGTCAGTTTTGCCATACATAGGAACAGTTACATACCCCATTTCTCTTATCCTATCCCTGCTTTCTGGCTTAAATCATTTAGCATCAACTAAGAATCTATTTGATTTCTTAAAAATGAGATTCGACAACTTCTGTTCATGTCCAACTCTAAATGTGACATTCTGTTTGAGTGGGTGGAGTCAGAGCAGGTTAGGAAAGGGGTCTTTAGAGCCTTTCTTTCCGAAGAGATAGGAAAAGAGCTCTGCGTACAGCTGGAATTTTGAAAATTATTTTTTTTATTTTTACATTTACTCTTTTTCTCAACGGAAGTTAAAGAATGTACTTACAATAGTGCTCAACTCTCATTGTTAGGACTTATAGAGTCTTTAAAAAAAGATTTATCTACATTGTGGTTTCTCAGGAAATATGGAGAAAGGTGTTTCTTCTCTGGAAGATAGTGATAAAAGGTGTTTGCATCCACACACATGCACATTCCTAGGCAAAGTCAGTCACACAGTGTGTAGCCAGGCCTTAGACTGGGGTCACTTCTCCCCAAGCAAGGCATCTTTCTTCCCAACAGAACATTAACTGCTACTGTCCTCAACTGGGAGTTGAGAGAGCCATTACCTCTCCAGTTACCAGATTTTGAACAAATTTTCTTTTTATTTGCACATCCTAGATTTTAGAATCACCATCCACGGGAGAAAGGACAGAAGAGAACATTGTGAAAAAGTGTGTCACAAGGATTAATGGGCTCTGCCAGGGAGAGGCTTGCTGGCTCTGGTTTCTCCCAACCCTATCTGGGAATTGGCAATCCAAACCAAGTCTAGGAATGAAGCTGTGTTTTGTTGTTGGTTTTCATTCTGTGTTGTGACCCATTAGCAAGCCCTGAAATCAGTTCGGCCTGACTCACTTTGGCCCGGTGACTTCTCTGGACTGAGATTCCAAAGTCAAAGCTGAGATTCTGAACATGCAACCTGGACTAAGATGCTGGCCGCCATTTTATTAGGTGCCCTAATATCTATGGGTATATCTCTGAGAGTGTTTTTCAACCTGGGGTTTGTGGTTCATTGGTTGTCAAATTCATATAGTGGTTGGCAACTACATTTTAAAAACAATGAAATGGAATACAATGGATCAGAATAGACAATATCAGAGTGTATCACCAGTAACAAGGATAGGCATTATTTTATGAAATCTTTGTTTCAGTTTATGCACATACACATACACATATACGTATTTGTGTACTGAGTCACAGTGTAAAATATATTTTCAATTAAGGGTTCCAATATAAGCAGATTAAAAAACAGGGTGGGACAGAGAAGAAAATGCAATAGTCGTCCTTACTAGGCTAGCAACCCTTTACCCCAATGGCACTCCCCAAGCCCACTTTCAAATATGTAGTCTTCTCTTCTCTTTTATAGGCTGGGGGTGGGTGATGGGGGTTGATGGCCTAGTTTGGCTATTTCATAGCTAAAGCCCATGAGGAATGTGCTCAGTACATTGCTAACAGTACCTACAATCTCTCTTGTTAGTCTCAGAGTTGGGGCCTCAGATGCATTTTGGAGACACCTGGAAAACAGGCACCATGCCCGGCACCAGGAGCACAAAATAAACAAGACTCCCAGAACAGCTCCCTGGTGGAACAATTCTCCATCTTCCTAATAACTGCTTTCTCCACAGCGGGAAGAGGCTCTCCTCGAGAATAATTGGGAGCAGGAACCCCCAGAGTGGCCTCCACGAAGCTGAAAAGGAAAATGTCCGATGAGAGCAAGCAACATTTGTGACCCTCATCTATGATTGTCCTCCCCTCAGTCCAGACTAAAAGTGGGAACTTGATGAATCTTATTTAAGGAAAAATTTTAACTCACAGACTGGGAGAGGTGTAGACTATCAACTCTCCCAAAGACCACCAGAAAACCTGTTGATTAGGCAAAGCTAAGTTTACTAGACCCACCACAGTGAAGGGGAGCTTCACTCTGACAGAGTCTTATGTCCCAGAGGGCAAGTCACGAAAGATTATTTGTAGGGTTTTGCTGGTGGTGGTCAAGGGACTTAAGATGGGTCTTTCAAGTCAGAGGACTTATTGAAAATTGAACAAAGGTTATGGCGTCATCAATTTTGGATTGGTGGGTGCAACAGAGTCTTGAAGTGAGTCTGGAGAAGTGAGCTGCCATTTGGTCAATGAGCTCTTTGCCCTGTTGAGCACTCTTGTCTCAGTAGGAGAACTGCCTCTCCATTTAAGCAAACCCTTTGCCTGGACAAATGTACTTGCAGAAATTTCCTGACACAAACAATCAAGTTATTTATTGGTTAACAGTCTCGTTTTCCTGGGCAAAAAATTTCTGGAACAAATGGTTAACTCATGTTGACTCATGAATGAAAAGGTTTACTTACCTTGATCATTGAGAAGTTGCTGAAACTGTCAGGATCTCTAGACTTAAAGAATTTATCATTTATTTTTAGTTAATTTCCATCCTGTGTAGTGTTTCAGAAGAGTTAGAGCCATTAATGATATGCTATCAGATACCACTATTGTGTTTTCAAGACTGGGTGGGGGAAAAATGTGAAGGAAAAAGAATGCTTGGAATTGGGATTAGGATGTTAAATTTTATTAGAATTTGTCAGTTTTGAAAATTTCCAAGGTAGAATAAGAAAAGTCAAGGTAAGAATATTCTAGACTTTTTTAAAAACATAAATGGTGTTTATATAGTACACATTATTCTGCAGATTGCTTTTTACCACTTCAGAATACGTCTTGGGAGATATATAAACATGTACACACAATTATATACAATTATATACTATATACAAATACATAACTATTTACATATATGCAATATGTGTATTTTGAACTGGCAGGACTTAGGACAAAATCATTGTACAACTTCATCCTTGTCTCCTGCCATCCCTTTAAACTTTATCACTAATTTTCCCCTGCACTGGATAAAACCTATGACTGTTCTGCTTGCTCTTAGGCAATTGACATTTCTATGGTGATTTTAAAGGGCAAACCCAGCCTTTGTTCTGAAATCTGGTTATTGAGGGGTGTTCAGCTACAAATAAATTAGTGTGGATGGAAACTGGTGATTTCTACTAAAGTGGGGACCATAGTTCCCATGGCTGTCAGTATTAAGGAGGTGAGTCTCCAAGGGGTCTGAGACCTTCTTCCTGTTTCTTTTCCTGCCTCCTGATTTCCCTGTTCTCCTCACTGTGTCCTCCTCATCTTTTTTCTTAATCTAGACTCTAAATGAGGGGTAAGGCAATCAACCCGACTGGTTTTTTTTTTTTTCCTTTTGCTAAAACCATTTTCCTCAAATTTTTCTGAGAAAAATCTTGGATCACCTTGTAGAAACAGTACAATGTGGTGGTAGGCTGCATGTGAGAGCTCACAGAATTTGGAATCAGGTGGATATTGATAGGAATCTAAGCACTGGTTCTTATTAGCTTTGTGATTCTGGGTAAATTATTTAGCCAATATGTGCTTTCAGGTTCCTCATTTGTAGGCGGGAGTTAATATTTTAGAGGAAGGCTGTGAGAATTAAATAGGAGATGCGGGAGTGTGTGTGTGTGTGTGTGTGTGTGTGTGTGTGTGTGAGAGAGAGAGAGAGAGAGAATCACAAATGCTACTTGCCTGACATAGTACTTGAAGCAGTGTAAACACTCAAGAAAATAATAGAAGCTATTTTCTGTATACGAATTGTGAACACTGTAATTATTAATTCTTATAGGAAACTATACTATTTGCATTGGAAATTCACAGATAATCCAATATAATCAATTTTAATGAAGGATTATAAATTCAAATTGATCAAGTAGCTGGTGATCTCATGAGTTTCCTTCACCCCAGCAGTGTGCCACAGGTAAGAGTCAGATGATTCAAGCTCTCTATTTTGTTAGGGTAATAAGACATATGCAGAAAAATAATTAGATTATAGAACGTTACAAAAGGGAACATAATCAAAACATAAATTAAATTATGTGAATCAGAAAATGTTTTATAAGACATTAAAATGATTTAAAGCGACCCGTTTACATTTGGCTTATCATCTTTATCCTAATCATCTTCTTAGGTAACAAAAATAATTCAGTAGTTGTATCCATTAGGAAGTATTACACTGCAAATAACACTATACTCTCTCCAGGTAGTTTAAACAATGGGATTTGTTCTCCCGCTTAAAAGCGGGCCCAGGGCGTGTGATCCCAGGTTCGGTTATGACAGCAGCACAGCCATGTCAAGAATCCAGATGCATTCCTTCTTTCTGCTCTGGCATCTTCAGCCTCGTACCTCTATGATCATTAGTTGGCTGCCACAGCTCCAGATATCTCAGCCTTCTTCCACTTCCGTAGGGAGTGTGGTAGGTTGAAGAATGGCCCTCCAAAAGATAGTCACATCCTATCCCTAGAACCTGTGATGCTATTTTGTCTGGCAAAAAAGGACTTTCAGATGTGATTAAGTTAAGGATCTTGAGATGGGGAGATTATCCTAGATTATCCAAGTGGGCCCTGAATGCCATCATAAGTGTCCTTATAAGAGGGAGGCAGAGGAGATTTGCCACACACAGAAGAGGAGAAGGCAACGTGATCACAGAGGCAGAAATTGGAGTGAGGTGGCCACAAACTAAGGAATGCCAACCGCCACCAGAAGCTGAGAAGCAAGAAACAGAAGCTGCCCTAAAGCTTCCGCAGGGAGTGTGGCTGTGCTGACACATTGCTTTGACCCAGTGATACTGATTTTGGACTCCTGTCCTCCAGAGCTATGAGAGAATACATTTCTGTTGTTATAAGCCTTCCGGTTTGTGGTAATTTGCTATAACAGCCATTGGAAACTAGTATAGAAAATGAAAGGGGCATTTCTTGTATGTTTCCTTTTACAGGAAGAAAACCTTTCCCAGAAAACCCACTGTAGACTTCCTCTCAGGTCCTATGAACTAATTTCTAGCTTCAAGGATGCTGGAAAATAAGTATCTGGCATTTTTAGCCTCCATAAACCTCTTCCAGTAAGGAAAAATTATGATGTAATAGTTTGGGGAAAAGCAACCAATAGCATCTGCTGTAGTAGTAAAGGGACCACCTCAGAGTCAGTGGAAGGGAGACGGAACTGGAGATAGTGTACTGGCCAAAGCCCAGAGTCGAGCACCAGTACCTGAATTGTTCAAGAGTTGAATATACTCGTCAAGTGAACAGTTTCACTGGCATCAGGATATCACAGTGTCTTTCTTACCAAGTGAGTCAATGGATTCCCATGTTCTTCCGTGAGAGAGTGATAGAAACACTGTCAAGGAAACTGGCCACTTTTCCCAGGGTGAGTTGTTATCCAGCCATGGCTTGGCTGACCTTCCCGAGTAGTACACAGAAAGGGAAATCCTTCTTGAGATAGGTGAGTTCCCTTAGCAGCATTTGGCCACAGCGTTCCGTCTTCTAACTCTTGGTTGTCTTCCTGGACGCTGTCCACAGGCAAGACAGGCATATGCTCAGCTTTATACTCCTCTATGAATGACTCCCTTGCAATCCAAGGTTTCCAGTTCATACACGATAATCATCTACATGACCTTCCTGGTGGCTATTCACCAACTGATTTTTTATTGGGATGGGGAGTAATCTTTCTTCTCACACCCAAGATTTAGTTCTTGTGTGACTATTTGCCTCCCTTTCATACTAACTGAGCTGGCTGAAGACCTGACGGCCCTGGAATAGCTCAGCTTCTACTACAAAGTCAGAGAGAAGCTCTTGCCAGGAGACCCCCATACTTAGGGCATTTGTAGGAGTTAAACATCCTTCAAATCTGACTAGTAGCACCACTCCCAATAAATGTATTTTCTTTTTGGTCCATTAGTTTTAAAAATGTGGAAGGTTTTGGGTTTGGCTCAGAGAGCATTATAAAACACAAAGTCTTGTCATCTGGAAATGCCTTTTTTGATACTCTTGGATAGGACTAAATTTAAAAGGCACCCACACAGAGACCACCAGGTAATGTAATGGCTCTTTGCCCAAAAAACATTTGGAGGCAAATGCTTCTGCTGACCCACAGCTTGGGCCTAGTAGGGCTTTAAATCTATTACTTATAGGGTTGTAACTCTCCTGCTGGGCTGTTAATCTGATTGTTTATTAAAGCTCTGCTGACTTGTTCATTTAATGGGTTTCTCCAGCGCAGCCAAGGTTCTTCAGAGAGAAAGTGCTACAGGACTCCAGGCTCTTAATGGAAACTGACAATCTATCACAGGGGATGGAGACCTTGAAGGTTTTAAGCAGAAGAGGGATGGGACTCTCTGCCTGCAGCTCATTTCAAGAATAGTTCAGCAGTTCTATATCGGAGGTAACTGCCTAGGTCTCTGCTGCGCAGAAAATCATTTGTCACTTTTGTTCCATTTACTTACCTTGCAACTAGAATTCCATTCCAGTGACCCCAGGGCATTAAAGCCTTTCATCATACTGGGAGTCATGGAAGGGACTGGAAGAAGCAGCCAACTAAAATAGGTCGTGGGGACAAAAGTACCTGAGAAGGTGGCTGAGGTGGACAAATAGTATAAGAAGCAAAGAACAACTCAACAAGGTGGGTGGAATGGGCCCCAGATGGGATTGTACCACGGCCTGTACGCGATTTGGGGGCCAACTGTCTCCTTCAAGGATTTTCCCTTTTCCTCCACACCCAGCCTTTCATAAACCTAATAATGCATGCTCTCCATTTGTCAGAATCACGCCCACTTTCTGCTTAGATCTGTCCTTTTCAGCCTTTGTGTCCTCCACATGGACATGTCCACATTCTGTGGTTTGTCTGTTTAGGACTTAATTCTTTCAATCTGGTAAATGATATTGGGCCACCGTGCTGATGACAGCCATCAGGTTCTAGAGAAGTAATCTCTAACAAAAATATAGTCAGAGCCACTCATATAATTTAATATTTTCTAGTGACCATATTAAATGAAAAAAAAAGAGGTGAAATTAATTTTAGAGATATATTTTATTTTAGGCCAAAAATATATACAAAATATTTTCATTTCAACGTTTGACACTGGCCACATTTCAAGTGCTCCACAACCACAGGTAGCTAGCGCCCATTGGGGTTCCAGAGTCAGTCTCTCTCTCTCTCTCTTTTTTTTTTTGGTGAGGAAGATTGGCCCTGAGCTAACATTTGTTGCCAATCTTCCTCTTTTTGCTTGAGGAAGATTCTCCCTGAGCTAACATCTGTGCGAGTCTTTCTGTGTTTTGCAGATAGGACACCGCCACATCATGGCTTGATGAGCGGTGTGTGGGTCCGCGTCCAAGGTCCAAACCCATGAACCCCGGGCCGCCAAAGGGGAGTGCACAAACTTAACCACTACACCACTGGGCCAGCCCTTTAGAGTCAGTCTCTTTGCTGCATCATCTGTACTGTAGTAATTTTCAAGACAGCATTTTCAGCCAGGTATTAGCAATTCTAGGCAGGACCATAGACTAGATATTTTGTAGCAGGTAAGTCCTCACTAGGCCCTTAACTTAAACCGGTCAGGCACGTTTCTACTTTGCATATTATCTGTCTGACGTCTGTATGTATGCTTCTTGTGATCCTAAAATATCACTCTTGGGAATTCTTAGGAAGAGACAGAAGGAGAGAAAAAGTCTCATAATGAATTTACTTCTGTAGGCAAAGTCTAAGATCCATACTGTAAAAACTCTGGAAATTAGGGGCTAATGTTGTATATGGTTGTGGCAATATACTTTTCTCCTTCCTCTTGTATTTGTTGTCTCTTTCAGAGGTTCGCCTCTTTTTTCTGCTCATACCATTCTTCTGCTTGCTGCTTCTTTGACATAACATTAGAGTCTTGAGTATGTGGAGCTGTTTTCATTGTCAGGAGTATAATTTTTAAGTAAATGCAATACTTTAATAATAAAAGAACAAATGGAGCATATTATAAAGTTCACACAATTTTCCTGCGTTTATACCATCTATAAGAGGTCATCTAATGTGGAAAAAGACAGAATTTCAAATCTTGGATTGACGGAGGTTGTGCCCTTGGCCACAGTTTCTGGCCTAAAATTTCCAATATTTGAGTTCCAGGCTATTGAAACATGTGTCTGTCAGGAGTGCTTTCAACAGCAAATAACAGAATACCTGACAAGCAGTTGCTGAAACATCTAGAGGTTTCTTTCTCTTAGATGACAAGAAGCCTGAAGGAAGCTGGATGCTGGCATTGGTTCTGCTGTTTGACAGTATCATCAGGGACACAAGCTCATTTCACTCCACCATCCTTAGTGTTACTGTGTTGTTATTAAACCACAGGCTTGTTACCTCATGGACTCAAATGGCTGCTGAAGTTGCATATATTGAATCTTTGTTCAAGGAAGGAAGAGATTCTTATCAGAAGAACAAAAGCTTTCCAAGAACTGTGTTCCCTGGGCATCCCCAGCTATAAGAGAGGTTGGGAAAATGTGCAGTTTTTTTAGCCTCAAACGTGGAAGAGAGAAGAGACTGTCTGTTGAGTCAGTGAGCAAACAATGACAGCCACGATATGGCTCTGTAGTGGCCGGTAGAACAGCTAACGTATTGAGGGCTCATAAGATGTAAAATAATATACTAAGCATTTTACAGATATTTTTTCATTTTATCCTCACAACAACTCTTGACATACGTCTCCTATTATTATCCCGTCTTTTTTAGTAAAGAACACTAGATCTTCGAGAGGTCCCAAATCACATGGGAATTCCTTTGTTGTTGCCCCGCCTCCACCATCACCAAGTAACTACCTCTATTGCCAGGTAGGTCCTCTTCATACTTTATCGAAATATTTGTTTAGTATTTTACTCCCTGAAGGCAGAATGAGAGAGAGGAAGGAGTCAGGGGTAACTTATTCTTTCTGGCTTGAGAAATTGGGATAGGATGGCCTGTTTCCTGAGAGAGGAAGAGTGGTGTTTGGCAGACACTGTAAGTGCTGTCTTGGATGCATTTAGTAAGTGGTACTTGTCAGTCATCCAAGCAGCCGAGAGTAATAGTGTCAGGAGTACAGGAGAAATTTCATAGCCAGAATTGACCTGAGGGCCGGCCCCGTGGCTTAGCGGTTAAATGCACGCACTCCGCTGCTGGCAGCCCCGGTTCGGATCCCGGGTGCGCACCTACACACCGCTTCTCTGGCCATGCTGAGGCCGCGTCCCACATACAGCAACTAGAAGGATGTGCAACTGTGACATACAACTATCTACTGGGGCTTTGGGGAAAAACAAAAAAAAAGGAGGAGGATTGGCAATAGATGTTAGCTCAGAGCCGGTCTTCCTCAGCAAAAAGAGGAGGATTAGCATGGATGTTAGCTCAGGGCTGATCTTCCTCACAAAAAACAAAAACAAAAACAAAAAACAAAAAACAAAAAAACAGAATTGACCTGACTTCCAAGAGGTTGATGATCACAATGAAACCAGTATCACCTTCCTAGATTTTCTTTTCTTAAGAAACAAGGAGGTAAAAGTAGTTCTTCCATGGATGCAGAAGAAACAGATAGATGACTGATGGGTCAGAATGGCTTCTTTTCTGCTCACCAACACTGTTGTAGGAAGCTTCTAAGATGGCCCTTGATGATGCCTGCCTCCTGATATTTAAGTCCTTGTGTCAACCCACACCCCCCCTTGAGTGGTCTGGACCTGGGACTTGCTTCTGATCAATAGGACAATGGCAAAGGTGATGGGATGTCCTTTCCATGATTAGATTACAAGAGATTGTTAACTCTCTCTTGCTGGCAGAATGTCTCTATTTGCTGTCTTGGCTTTCATGCTTTGTTGAAGTAAATGGACATGTCAGAGAGGCCCACGTGGCAACTGAGGAACTGAGAGTGGCCTCTGGCCAACAGCCAGCAAGGCACTGAGGCCCTCAGTCCAGCTACTCTTGAGGAACGAAATTCTGTCAACAACCTGAGTGAGCTTGAAAGTGGATCGTTCCCCAGTCAAACTTTCAAATGAGACCCTAGCCCTGTCGACAACTTGATGTGACCTTGTGTGAGACGTGAAGTGGAAGACCCAGCTATGCTGAATTCCTGACCCATGGAAATGAAGATAATAAACGTGTGTTGTTTAAACCACTAACTTTGTGGTAATTTATTAGGCAATAGATAACAAATACAAACACTCCAAGTTTTGCTGTGGGAGCAGGGACCAGGCCCATGTAGCAGTTAACTGGGGTATATGCTTACCTAATTCCAAGAGCCAAGGGAGGGAAGACTATCTTTGGTGATTCAGAAATACTCCACAGAGATTGCTAATATATGGAAATAAATTACCTGGTTAGCCAATTAAAACCAGAAATGAGAATCAATCGTTTGGTTCACAGGAGAATGAGAAAACCCTGAGAGGGATGCAGCTATATTTAGGCCAGACTCTGAGCTGCTGGAGTATGAACTAGGCTGAGACTTGCTGTGGGAGTAGGCTATGAGCCCCAGGAGGTAGATAAACATCAGACTTAACCATGCAGTGGAAGGCCTTAGACAGGGTTGAGAAAGCCAAGTAACGATCAAGGGGAGTAGCAAGGGAACTTGTAGCTTGTCCTTCACTGGAATCCAACAAAAATAGAAGTGATCTTAACTTGTGAAATAAATGACAAGAATTCTAAGTGATGATCAAAATCATTCCATATTCTTGTTCTGTGGGCAATTTCATTTTTTTCCTTTCTCTTCTCCTATCTCTTCGCAGTAACCACAGATGCAATCTGTATTAGTCTGCTAGGGCTGCCGTAACAAAATACCACAGGTTGCGTGGCTTAAACAACAGAAATTTATTTTGTCACAGTTATGGAGGCTGGAAATCCAAGATCAAGGTGCCATCAGGGTTAGATTCTGGTGAGGATTCTCTTCCTGGCTTGTAAATGGCTGCCTTCTCGCTGTGTCCTCACATGGGCTTTCCTCTGTGTGTGTGACAGAGATCTCTGCTGTCTCTTCCTCTTCTTATAAGGTCATTAGTCCTATCAGATTAGGCCTCAACTCTTATGACCTCATTTATTATTAATTACCTCCCTCAAGGCCCTATCTCTAAATAGTCACTTTGGGTGTTAGGGCTTCAACATATGAATTCTGGGGAGACACAATTCAGTCCATCACACTTTCCAACCACTAAATGCCTACAAAAAGTAAGCCTAGTTAGGGCAGAAACTTGGATTGTCTTTTTCATCAAATATCTTCTTTTTCCAAAGCCTATTACAGTGCCAAGAACATAGTAGGTCTTCAATAAGTGTTTGTTGAGTGAAGGAATGATGGCCTCTTTTCCTTCCATCAGATTGAGATTGCAACTGGGGACGTCTGTGAGACTAGGTCAAGTAGACAGGTATTTTTTTTATTAAAGGTGGATAGTTTTTATGGAGTCTTGTATAAAGTCTTTTTCAGTTTTATTACATGATTCATATATGTCATTGAGATTTCAAATTATCTAATTTTTTCGCCCATTTCATTCATTGCAGATATATTGAGCACCTAAGAGATGCTCAGCACAGGGTCAGGTGCTGTGGGTCCAGCTAAGAAGGATAAGAAGTCATCCTTGCTCTGTGCTTATTGAGGGATGTGGTCAGCATAGGAAGCAGTTATGTAGCCACACGATTATATTATATATAAAGAACCATTGAAAAGATCACACTTCCCTTCCCTGAGGACTAATAAGAGAATACAGTCCTAAATAAAACAGAAAGGATGCTTGCTAAGTAAAAGGTAGAGATTTCTTTATGGCAGAGCTGTTTAAGAATTGATAGAAGTAGCTCAGGTAAATTTAAGAAGCACTTTATAACTCATTGGTGTCAAACTCCCCTATAAGGCACCTGAGATAATCTGAAATGAGTGTTCAGTGATTGGATCCCATCTGCTGCCAAGCTCCCATGTGCAAATAGGAGCAGGCTCAGGCGTTTATCTTCAAAGATGCAGGATGGGGAGAACGGAGGACAAGGAAGGGAGGGAAGGCCCGGTGAGGAATGGCAGGCAACCTGTCCCCAGAGGTAGGCAAGGGGGGGGGGGTCCCAGTGTTCTTAGGGACCCCCAGTCTGATCTTCCCAGACTGGACTGACACCTACAAGGAGGTCCCTTGAATCTTTGCTGCTGTCCTGGGACTCCCAGACAGCCACAGGACCCAGAGTTGTCCACACTGATATTTATGCTGGAGAGGACAACCACTACAGCAGGCATCAAATCACAGCCATACCTTCAGAACCCAAGATTGGCCAGCTGCTGGGACTTGCCCAGTTAATAATGTAACTCACATTTTACATATTTGCATTTTTGGGATCCCACCTGTTTTGTTATGATTTTCCCCCAGTATTGATGACTTGGTTAGCTACCTATGGGCCCTGAATAGATCAGTTACAGTCCTGTCCCCTCCTGAGCATAGCAGACTGAACCCCGGTCTTTCTCATGTTTCTTTCTGCTCACAGATTTATGAATCAAGAGACCCAATGTCAATTTCCACTGTTCAATTCCAGAAGGAACAAAGGACAAGGAGAACTAACAAGGATCTGAGCTCTCCTCACCTGAGCACATCACTCCTGGAAAGTTCTGCCTACTCTCCCAGCACCAGAAACAATATTAGACACAAAGCAAGACTGCGTGCTCTGCTGGAAATCACGGAGCTGGTGACAGACCCAGAGCAGGGCTGAGCGAACCCAAGGACAGGAGTGAATGGTATGCCTAAGCATTCCTGCCACTATCTCTAGAGATTGCACACCTTGTGTTATCTCTGCCAAGCTATTCGGTGTAGGCTGTTTCACTCTTGGCATCAGCTAGTTTCCCGGGGGCGTTAAATGAATTCAAATAATATTGCGTGTGTGACAGCACTTTATAAACCCTAAGGTCCAATAGTAATATGTGGGTTAGCTGCTGCTGCCACCACTATGCATGCCATCATTACTGCCCCTCCCACTGGCGTGGAGGGCAGCGTCGTGTTTAAAACTGTAGGCTCTGGTCTCAGACTGCCTCAGCACTTTGGGCTATTTATTTAACTTTTGTTAATCTAGGCTTCCTCAACTGCAAATGGAGGAATAAGAATAAGAATCGACTTTATAGATTGTCATGTGGGTTAAATGAGAAAAATTCATGTAAAGGACCATACCGGGAGCAAAGTACTCAATAAACGTTATTATTCCGCCAGTGAACAGAGCTAGATGCCAACTCTTCTTTGGTTTCTTTCCTTTATGTTATTTTTCCAACACGTTGAGTTAGCACTATCCTGTACATCGCAACGGTCTAGCTAAAGGCCAGAATGAGATATATCTAGTGATTAGGAATTGTGACAAAACAACAAAAAAAGATAATGTGCTTCTGCAGGCGAGGGGAGATCATCGCCCTCAAGGATATCACGCCCTTGAGAAAAGCACAGACTGTCAGGAAACTTATGTCCAGCTCTAGTACCATTTGTGGGAACCTGCTGCAGGTTTAAAATCTACATTTGCTTGTCTCTTCTCTGCCTTCACCCAGGTAACTTGGTGACACATTTTTCATTGCAACATACCCAATAGAGAGAAGAACTTCAAGTCGCCTTTGCAGGAATTCTGTGACTCTGCAGAGGTGAGAGGGTATGAACGACTATGAAGTAGACTGTGCTTTCAAGAGGACTCCATGCTTCTGGGCCTCGGGCAGTCTGAGGGGTAGCAACAATGTCTTTTGGTCAAGACGATGGCTGGGAAAGAGAGTCACTCCAATTTCTGGCTACATGTGGCGAATTAAACTCATGAGTTTACTTTCACTCTCTTCAAAATCTTAGTGGAAAAAAGAGAAAGTCATAAGCCCACAAGGACAAGGAGAATGGGAAACAAGAACAGCAACCACATTTGAAAGTTAGAGAGCTGAAGAAACCGCGCTTACTTACTTGGTTGGAGGCGCTGGAGGCAGGCAGGAGGCTAGTGCATGGGGAGGAACGTCGGGGATATTAAGCACCAGGTATCTCTGAATGTGGAGGAGCAGATGGGGTTAAAAACAGGAAGATTACGTGAAACATGTAATAAAAAGAGGTTAGAATCCTTGCTCAGCCTCCCTGCCCAGCCAGGCACACGGTTTCATTTGAGAGGCCATGGTCATTTTCTGCTGCAAAGATTTCTAGTTCCTATGGTGATATAATTTGATGTTTTCTGGCCAGACTCCTTGGGGAGACTGAATAGAAAGACGTGGGGATCAGGGATAAGGGGTACAGCTGGGGGCAGGGGGGCGATGGGGTGAGCTCTGCTGGGAAGACAGTCTGCAGACTGAATGGCTTTCTCGGCTCCTAGAATACTGGTTGCCAGACTTCAACCCTCCAGACTGGACAACTCTTCTCTGTATAAACTGATTCGCTGAGAACTTTTGTTAATGATGGTGTATTAATATTGGTTCCTTAATTGCAACAGACGTACCTTGCTAATGTAAGCAATTAGTGGTGGGGAAGCTGAGTACAGAGTATACGGGAACGCTCTGTACTAGCTTCACAACTTTTCTGTAAATCTAAAAAATAAAAATTAAAAATAAATAAAAATTAAAAAAATAGAAAAATAGAAAAGATATGGGCTATTAGGGAAAATGGCTATAATGTTGTATCAAACTCCATAGTTGTGTAACTAAATTATTCTTAAACTACAGAAAAAAAAAAGATACAGGGAGTTTAAAGTCCTACAATGAAACTAACATCCAGATTAATCTACAGTGAAGTTCACAGTCAATGAGCTCCACTCATAACCACACAATCAATCCAATCACCTTTTCAGTGTTTCACCTAAAATAGGAGCAAAGCACCAAGGATCACAAGACATGAGAGAAAACTTCCAGCACAGCGTTTCTCAACCTCAGCACTACTGATATTTGGAGGAAGATAATTCTTTCTTGTGGGGGCTGTGCTGTGCATTGTAAGATGTTTAGTGGCATCCCTGGCCTCTACCCATCAGACGCCAGTAGCACAAGTCCACAATTGTGACAAACAAAAGTGTCTCCAGACATTGCCAAGCATCCCTTGGGCAAAACATTTTTCCTTACTGAGAACCACTGCTCAAGCATGAGAGAAAGAGAGAGCGAGCAAGCCATCAAATAAATAAACAGGAAAATTGCCAAGTGTCCCCTGGGCAAAACATTTTTCCTTACTGAGAACCACTGCTCAAGCATGAGAGAAAGAGAGAGCAAGAGAGCCATCAAATAAATAAACAGGGGGAAAAAAAGGAAATAGGGAGGAAAGAGAATGTGCAGGAAATAGAAAAAAACAAGCAAAAAATACTATCTCCAGAATGATAAGAGAAGATATTTTACTCATAAAACAAGACCAGGAGGCAATAGAAAAGAAACACTGCAGGAATGAAAACTACTCTTAGGAACTGAATACATGTCAACAGAAAGAAAAAAATTAAATAGAAGATCTGGAACAGAAAGTTGAGTAAATTTCCCAGAAAATAGAACAAAAAAGGCAAAGAGATAGAGAATTGTAGAGAGAGGAAGAAAAAAGAATTAGAGGAAACTTTCAGATGATCCAAGATCCAAATAATAGATATTCCAAAAGAGAAACCAAAGAAGATAGACAGGAGGAATGTTTCAAATAATTAGTTCAAGAAAAATGTCCGTTATTAAGGATATGAGTTTCTAGATTGAAAGGACGCCTGAGGAATCCAGTACCTGAAATTTCAGAACAGTTGGGACAAAGCAATCCTAAAAGCTTCCAGGGAGGAAGTATAGGTTACATAAAAGCATCAGGAATGAGAATGACGTGGGGCTTCTTGAAGCTAGAAAGCAATGGAGCGATATCTTCAAAATTCTAAAGGGATTCCAACAAACTAAACTATCATTCAGGTGTGACGGTGCAATAACGACATTTTCAGACACACAAGGTCTTGTAAAATGTACCTTTCATGCTTCCCTTGTCAGGGAAGTTACTGGAAAATATCCTATGTCAAAACTAGGGAGCACACCTCTTTCCACCTCCATGTGTGTAGTGGAGGTAAAGAGTGGTTATGAAGCTCTGATGGGCTCAAAGCCCCATTAGGAGTGCTCACCAGGCAGCTCTTTCACTTTGTTAGAAAACAAGCCTTGAAGAATTGGCCGTGGGGCGATTCCGCAGCTGTAGCCAGTGACAGTGGTGAGGAGGGGTTCCACTGGCCTCAGGTCTTCCAAAAGCACTCCTTTCATTTCCTGCCGACCCCTTCTCTGTGTATGGCTGACTCTGAGCTTAGAGTTTCTCTTAGGCTCAGTTGGAAAGAATGGCTCCCACATCCATGGTAGCCTTCACCTGCACAGGTTTGCTGTTGTTGCTTTATCAGGTCTAGTTTCTCTGTTCATCTGCTTTCCGCATTCCAGAAGTGACTTAGATTTTCTGGACAACTGATGATACTTTTTATTGCATTCCAGAGCTACTATGTATATTTTCTTTTAATTAATTTTTCTGTAATTTCCAAAAGATTTTGGGGGATCATTTGGGTGGTAAACATATGTATTGCATCTACCATTTTAAACAAAAAGATTCATAAATAGAAGATTTTGCCCCTCCACCACATTGACACATATTGAGCTTCTGCTCAACTAAGGCCCTCAAATGTTTATCATTTTCTTCTCAAAGTTGATCTCATCCTCCCTAATCTTGTGTATTTTTTTAAACAATTAAATATAAGACTTTACATTTATGCCTATTAAATTTTCTTTAGTATTTAGTTTATCACTCTTTCAGCTGAAAGTGAAGAAACCCTACTTACACTGGTTAGCAAAAGGGAAGTTATTTGCATCTGAAAGGTCTAGAGGATTTTAGCTTCAGGTATAGTTTGATCCAAGTGCTCAAATAATGACATTAAAATCTCCTTTACTCTCAGTTTTCCAGCTCTCCTTTCATCTGGATTGCCTTCATTCTCAATGAGGAATTATTTACATGGTAGCTCTTGGCCTTTCAAGTTTACATTGTGCAATTTAGTAATCTAAGTAGAAAAATATTCTCCTTTCCATTGGTACCAGCAAAAGTCCTGGTATTGGTTCTGATTCACCTAGCTTGGATCATGTGACCATCCCTGAATCATTCATTATGGCTGGTGTATGGGCCAGACCTGGGATTATACTGGAACCTGGTGCTGTATGATCCCAACTGACTGCCAGGACTTTAGAGTAGAAGAGAAGTGGCTCCCAAAAGGAGGGAGATGCCACGAACCAGAAGAGAGAATGGACTCAAAAACAACCTAAATAGCGAAGACACAAAGCAGGAGCCAAATGGTATGCCAGGCATGATACATGTTAATACTTTACATAAAGACAGCCTCACTCGCAACTTCCAGATAAGGAAATTGATGTTCAGGAGGTTTCAACAACTTGCCAGGCTTTTACAGTCATAGTTTAGCAGAGCCAGATTTAAGGCCTATATAAAATATAGATAAAGGAGATTTGCCCAAAAAAGAGTAGGCAGTCAGGCTGATCTTGAAAAGAAGGGGCTAAGCCTTGCTAGCATGGGGGGAACTAGGGTGGGAGAGGGTTTGGTTATGCCCAGAAATAGAGACGCTTTTATCCAAGAGCGAAGGAGATCATTCATCACCTAGAAAGTTCAGCATCAAGTCTTAGTTTTGGAAAACTTCAGGGATACATGACGTCTCATATCTCGGCAGTGTAGGTGACACGGTTGTTGACTCTAAGAGGTGGAGTCACCTGCCAGGCAGGGCGAACTGGGGAGTGGCCAGGTCGTCTCATATCTCGGCAGTGTAGGTGACACGGTTGTTGACTCTAAGAGGTGGAGTCACCTGCCAGGCAGGGCGAACTGGGGAGTGGCCAGGTCCCCTGCTTGAAACAGTGCAGTATGTTGAAGCCAAGACACACTTTTAACTTATAAACAGCTATAAAATTAACATATGTATTTGTATGTTTTCCTCATTTGAAGCTTTTCCTCCTCAATTTTGTAAAGCTAGTGGAAGATTTATTAATCATAATATGGGCCATCCTTCTACCAAGTTATGGCAAAAAGTAGTTGAAGTGAGGTGAACTGTATTTAAATAAGATCCGTTTGTCAAGATAAAGGGAAGAATTGGGTACTATTTGTAGCTCATCATCTGCCCTTTGTTTCAAGCCTTCAGAACCTTCTGGAAGAGGGCTTCTGCTGCTACTGCCCGAAGGACTGTAATCAAGGGTTTGATTAGGTTCTGGGATTTGGAACTGTTCCATTTCCCTATGTTGGAGGAGGTCATCTAGAGGACGTGACCGCTGGTGGACCTGAGAGCTGGCCCCGGGCAATCAAAGACTCCTCACCCCTCCCCTGTCCTTGGAATGTACATTCCACCCACCAATCTCACACTAGGAGCTGTATCAAGGACGTAGCCTTGAAAGAGCAATGTGTTGTTGAGATCATCTGAAGACAATACGTGACAGAACCCAGTTAAGGCCTCTGTGTAAACTTTCAAGATTCCAGCGGGCGGGTGCAGAGATCTACTCATTTGCAGCTGCCCAAGACAAGCTTCAAATGTTAAGTTCCCTTGTTTATTAAACCTGCCATGTACCAATCTGGAGCGGTCTGCCTCTTTCTTCAGTCCCTCCTTGCCCTCTGTGTACAGGGGCCAGTTTCAGATTTTACCTGTAAACTCCCGAGGTTGAGAACAAACACCCTACAACCAAGTTCATCAGTGTAGGAAAAATGTCGTAACACGGCTTCCCATATTCCTAGCATAGTAACTGAGAATAGGAATAAAGACAGTGCTTTTCTTGGAGGTTTACTTATTCTAGCAAGTGGTGATGACTTTATTTTTGTGTTAGCCCAGTATAAACTGGTATGCTGGTTTGAGACCATCCTGTTATTCCCAGTAGCCCTGGGAGTGGCTGATTCTCAAAACTCTGCTGTGCTCTTGGGTAATTGCCTTTCTGGAAATCGCACTGTAGCTTATTCAGAAGCACTTTTACTGGAGATCATTGGAATGGTCATTGGCAGAGCTTTATCTGAGCCTGGAACATGGCAGTAATACCTGGGTATTTTAGTCAAAACAGCAAGGTCAGCAGAATGGAAAGGATGGAATGTGGATGGGTACAGAGAAGGCAGCTTGGTCAAACTGATAGTTACTGGGGGACGAGAAATGATACACTTTGAGCACTTTCTTTGACAGGCAATATATAAATAGAAGCAGTTAAAAGTATCTGCTCTGCAGTCACAGCTCTGCTAGGGATTTGAACCTTGACCTTGAATGCTTCTTAAACTGTTAGTGCATAGGAATCACAGGAGCGAGGACCTTGTCCTGGTGGTGTAGTGGTTAAGTTCTCAAGCTCTGCTTCTGCAGCCCAGAGTTCACAGGTTTGGATCCCAGGCATGGACCCACGCAATGCTCATGGAGCCATGCTGTGGTGGCATCCCACAAAAAAATAGAGCAGGATGGGCATGGATGTTAGCTCAGGGCCAATCTTCCTCAGCAAAAAGAGGAGGATTGGCAATAGACCTTAGCTCAGGGCTAATCTTCCCCACCAAAAAATAAATAAATGCAGACTCTGATTCAGTAGATTAGGGGTGGGGCTGAGACTCTGCATCTCTAACCAGCTCCCAGGGGCTGCTGCTGCTGCTGCTGTGGGCAGTGCACGGAACACTCTTTGACTATCAAGGACCTAACTCTTCTGGGCTTTGGTTGCCTCATGTGTAAAATGGGGATGTCAGTATTTTCCTCATAGGATCGTTGGGAGAGTTAAATAAGAATGTAAAGAACTTAGAAGAGTACCTGCCACAGAGTAAGCATTCAATAAATGATGACTATTGTTTATGAAAAATTGGAGCAATGAAGGCTCCTAAAGATTCGGTGAGAGTACCAATGCCAAGTGCTCCACAAGCAGCCTGATGCACAAAAAGCACTGGTCATAGACTTCCTATGTGCCCAGCTCTTGATCTGCTTCTCATTGAACCCCTCCTAAATTTATGAGATAGGTACTAACATCCTTCCCACTTGGCAGATGTACAAAACAAGATTTGTGTTAAGAAACTTGCAGAAGACCACAAATTTACTAAGTGGCAGAGCTGGTTTAAACCCAGGTCATGTGGCACCAAAATCTATGAATTTAGTTACCTATAATAATTGTTACTGCTATTCGTATTACCTTATCGAGACCTCACAACAACAGTGGGTTTTTATACCCATTTTACAGGAGAGGAAACCGAGTTTCAGGGCCTTTATTAACTGATCTAAAGTCATGTACACTATCTGTATTCCCTTCTTACACACAAGGCTGGGTCGAGGGAGGCACACAGGTCAGAATTTGGGTCCTGCTCTCCCTGCCACAGACCCCTCTGTGTTTTTCATGAGGGCTCCTGACAGCAGCTGAATAGTGTTCACTGTCCTTCTCATGCCGCAGGGGTGATTGGGAGAAGCGCGCCTTTCTCCCCTGTGGGACTGATCCCGAGCAAGGGCTCGATCTGCTCGCCACAAGATAAAAGGCCAAGCAGGTGGTGGTAGAGGAAGAAATTTAACAAGCGATAAGCCAGCATATCGGAAGGTGGCAGACTGTCGTCCTAAAAAACCCATCATAAAGGGGAACTGATCTGGAAGTGACTTATATAAGGCAAATGGGCTTGGGGAGGGGGCTTGGAAATGTCAGGTGATGGATGACCGCAGAACCTTGAGTGCTTCTCCATAGCAGATCTGCTGAATGCAACATTTCTGAGGAATCTAAGAAAACCTCAGTTACTTCTTTATCTGGGACAGAAGGAACAGTTTGGGCAGAGGACATAAATTTTCTGCTGACAAGTTATTCTTTCCACTGGTTACAGATTAGCTTCCCTACCTGCAGTTTTAAGCTTTTTTCCAAAGCACATTGTGAGAATAAGACAGGGAGGGGAGCATGTGGACTTGGGGGCTGAAGTTCTAAGAGTCTATTGCGCAGGGCCGACTGTCTTTCTTGCGTATGTCTTACTGAGATAGGTAGCTAGACATGAGCAGGGGATCACAGTTGGAGACCTTCTGCGTCAGTGAAGCGTCTTGCTGGCGTCCTACAAGATGCAGATAAAGGGGAACTGAGACCTGCCTGGCACCACCACTGGAGTCTGAAGCCATCAACCACGATGGTAAAAATAATGAGTGCACAAACAGCACATACAAAGCCTTCTGCTCTACACCTCTAGAGGACATTGACCTTTCTTTAATTTACATACAAATTCCATATGCATTAGCCCCCCTTCTGCAGGTGATGACTGCCATGACAGTTCCAGAGATTCCCCTAGAAGGTCAAGAACGCCCCCTCCCGACACGTGGGTGGAGGAAAAACCATTATTGGTGGACAACCAGATAATGCTAATTCCCTCTAAACAGCCCAGATAAAAATAAAACTAACCCAAGACACGGGGCAGATGTGTTCTCTGGCCCTGCCCTCTCCTCACTTGGAATGTATCCGACCTTTCCTCTAGTCAATCTTTGCTTGCTTGCTGTTGCCGTTGTGTCGGTGTCTGAATTCCTCTCTTACACTGACCAAGAACCTGGGCCATCCGTCTCTCCGATCTGGTTACATCTTTCTTTGGTGAGCCAGCCAGGAGGAGTCGCCAACAACTTTGTTACACTATCGGAACAACGCAACAAATCGTAAGTTATGTCCTCGGCCCTCCCACGGCCGGTGGATAATTTGCAACGTTTTTCTCTTGTCTCCTCTTTAGCTCCCTGCTGCTGTATGCAGCCGCCTCTGCTCCCACTAGCCTGCTTGGTCAGTGCCGCCGCAAGTGATGACTATTTTCTGGTTTGCTTAATTGGTGGTGGGGCACAGACTTACTCTCCCTGTTCTGCCGCCATTCCCTAAACTCTCGTCCTCTTGCCCCAGAGTGTTGCATCTGTGCTGGACATGTCCAAAGGGGACATACACCCCACCTGTCCATTTGGGGTAGTGATCCCTATTTCCAGTGTGTTCTGGAGCCAGACTATAGAGATTGCTATTTGTGGGTTTGCATGGTCCGCCACCTTGTACAATGCCATGAGCACAGGGTGTTTCATGACATATGGTTCCGAATGAGTTCTACTTGGATGCCTTGCAAGCTAGAGGAGATTTTAAAGTTAATTTTGCTCAGGGGCCACATGACGTGGGCTAGCAAAACTCCTTTGTCCCTGACTGGGTTAGCAGCCCTTAAATTGCATAGAATGATCATGGTCCGGGGTTGGTGGGACGAGAGGTCCTGGAACTATGATGATGTTAGGTCTTGCAGCATTCATCCAGGCACCCAAGGGCTGATCATTGGGCACCGCTTATATCGTCCTGTGCAGGAAGGTCTTGGCCAGCTGGTGGACAGGATAGACAGGAGACCAAGAAGTCAGCCTTATTGGAAGGGCTACCCCTTCACGAGGTAGCCAGCGAGGGATGCCTCCTGGCTACTCATGGTGGCCCCGTTGACTTGAGGGAAGGGGAGGATGCTTTCCCTCCCTGGCAGAGCCAACCCTCTCCCCGAAATGATGAAGTGGATCAGTGAGCTCTTTTCCTCTTTTGTTTCTTCCAGGGTAGGGGTGCCTCCCCCTCCATACCTCAAACTTCTCCTTTGATGTTTGCTGAAAGACTGGGAACGCTTGGAGCTGGATAGCGTAAAAAAGAAAAAAATGATTTTCTTCTGTAATGTAGCATAGCCTCAATATTCTCTGGGTGATGGGGAGCACTGGCTCCAGAATGAATCATTGACTTGCAACACCATTTTACAATTAGATCTTTTCTGCCAGAGAGAGGGAAAGTGGTCAGAAATCCCGTATGTGCAGGCCTTTGTGTTGTTAAGGAGTCACCCCACTATATGTGGGAAGCCATGCAGCTAGATGATTGAAAAGCCACTGATGGGTGCTCAACCCGAAACAGAGGAGGAAAAGCAGCCCCTAATGTCTGGGGAATCCCCCAAATATCACTCCACGTTCCCATCAGCCACTCCCTTTCAGAGCTCTGCCCAAGTATGCCCCCTACAGGAGGTGGCCAATGGGTGAGGGATCGTCCAGGTTCATGCCCCTTTCTCAGTGTCTTAGCTCATTCAATATCAACAAAATTTGGGAGAGTTTTCTGAGGACTCTGACAAATTCATAGCAGGGTTTAGAGGCTTGAGCTTGACCTTTGACCTAACCTGGAAGGATGTTCAAATTGTTTTATCTCACTGTTGCACCCCTGAGGAGAAGACCACCATTTGGGGGGCCGCACAAGTGTATGCTGATGTCCAGCATGCTATTAACCCTCAGTTCCCACAGGGCACCACTGCCTGCCCTCCTGTTAACCCACAATGGACTTATCAGGCAGGACAGGCAGCGTAACTGACTGTAACACTATGGTCCAACGCCTCCTGCAAGGCATAAGATGTCAAAGAAAGCCAGTCAATTATGCTAAATTATACACAATTACTCAGGAACCCAACGAAAATCCTGCCCTCTTTCTGGAACGCCTATCTGAGGCACTCCGTAAATACACTGAACTAGACTCCACCTCACAGGCTGGGCAAATGGTATTGGGCACTCATTTTATAAATCAGGCAGCGCCAAACATTAGGAGAAAACTCCAGAAGTTGGCTCTGGGGCCCCAGGCCGCCCAGGGACAACTTTTGGAGGTAGCCTTTTCCGTCTTCAACAACCGAGATCAAACGGAAGATAAAAAGGAGAGGCGGCAAGCCAAATTACTGGCTGCCACCCTGACCTCAGTTTGGGCTCCCAACACCAGTTCCCAATGTTCCCAGAGTGGTGGAAGGGGGTCCTATCATAAATGCGGGAAACCGGGGCATTGGAAGGGAGGATGCCCCTACAGAGGCAACAGGGGCCTCAACTCCCATGAATGCCTTGTCCCTTTTGCAAAAAGGGAAGCCACTGGAAGTGGGATTGTCCCTCTTTCCGAAGGGAGAGAGAGGCTGACCCCATACTGGCAGTGACTACTGACTGAAGGTGCCCTCGGTTCCCTCAGGCTCCCTCCTTTCACATTACCATCACTGACAGGGAACCATGGGCAACGCTGGAGGTGGCAGGTAAGCCTGTCAATTTTCTAATTGATATGGGGCCCACTTATTCAGTTTTGACCTCATATGCTGGACCATTTACCCGGGAGGCTTGCTCTATCGCTGAGGTAGACGGAAGGCCTAACAAAAGGTGCTTTACTGAGCCCTTGCCCTGCCTGTGGGAAAACAGTTTGTTGTTTCATAAGTTTTTGGTTCTGCCTGAGTGCCCTAGCCCCGCTGCTGGGAAGGGACTTTTTGAGGAATATGGGGGCCACCCTGTGATTTTCTGCAGACCCCTTCCTCGGTGGATTTTCTCAGAAGTAACAATATCACAGGGAGTAAAGGACAATATTCCCCCTGAGATTTCTAGTCAGGTTAATGCCAAAGTATGGAATACCAACATCCCAGAGCGTGCTAAGTTCGTCCCCCGGGTAAAAATCTATATAAAGGATCCCACTCGTTTTCCCAACAAGAAACAGTATCCTCTAAAGCCCACAGCCTTGGCTGGACTTCAGCCCTTGATCACCAAATTCTTATACCATGGGCTTCTAATTCTATGTTGTTCCCCATGCAAATAAACCCATTCTTCCTGTCCCTAAACCTAACGGGACTTACCGGATGGCGCAAGACCTCTGGGTCATTAATGAAGCCATAGTTCCCATCCATCCCATAGTCCCTAACCCGTATGCTCTTTTGAATCAAATATCCAGGGATGCCTCTTGGTTTACTGTCTTAGATTTAAAGGATGCTTTCTTTTGTGTCCCGTTACATTCAGAGTCTCAGTATCTATTTGCATTTGAATGGATGCACCTGCAGACAAATTGGACCCAACAACTCACCTGGACAGTCCTACCCTGGGGATTTCGGGATAACCCTCATATTTCCGGAAACCAATTGGCAAAGGAATTAAGGAAGCTGTCACCACTGGGTACCCTTGTCCAGTATGTAGATGACCTCCTAATTTGTAATCATTCTCTGCCAGAGTCCCAAAAGGATACAATCGCTACCCTAAACTTCTTGGGAAAACACAGGTACCGAGTCTCGCCTGATAAGGTACAGATCTCTAGGAAACAGGTCATTTACTTGGGCCATGTCCTACACCCCGGGACAAGGGAACTGGTCATAACTCGGAAGAAGGCCATTTTATCAATGGCCTCTCCCTGCACCAAGAAGGAACTCCAAACTTTTTTGGGAATGGTGGGTTTCTGTCAAATCTGGGTACCTGGCTTTGGTTTTATAGGTAAACCCTTATATGACACTCTGAAGGGGCCAAATACAGAACCCTTAGAGTGGACCCAGGCCCAAGAAGTGGCATTTCAAGAATTAAAACAAAAATTCTCCACAGCCCTGGCTCTTGGAATACTTAATATTGAAAAGACTTTCACTTTATATGTGGCTTAAAGACAAGGCATAGCGCTGAGAGTCCTAGTTTAGCAAATAGGCAATGTACAAAAACTCATAGCTTATTTTTCCAGACACCTGGACTCCATTGCCCAAGGATGGCCTGGATGTTTACGAACCATGGCCGCAACAGCCGTCCTGACCGAGGAGGCAGGAAAATTGACCCTGGGCCAAAGCCTGACTGTTGAGACTCCCCATCAGGTCAAGACCATATTAGACACCGAGTCACCGTTGGTTAACGGGAGGCAGGATGCTCAGATACCAGGCTACTCTGTTGGATACACCCGAGGTCACTCTAAAGACCTGTACCCGATTGAATCCAGCCACTTTCCTCCCATTGCCCTCTCGGGAGGAATCTATCCATTCTTGTACTGACGTCAGAGACCAGGCGTATGCCAGCCTCCCGGATCTAAGGGACCAGCCTTTAGACAATCCTGACCATGAATGATTCACAGACGGAAGAAGCTTTGTTCCTGATGGGGTCCGAAGTGCAGGGTATGCAATTATGTCCTCACACTCAGTGATAGAGTCTAGAGCTCTGCTGTCACACACCTCAGCACCAAAGCCTGAATTAATATCACTTACCAGACCTCTGGAACAACTAGGAAAGAAATTTAACATTTATACAGACTCTAAGCATGCCTTCTTGGTCCTCCATGCCCATGCAGCCATGTGGAGAGAGAGAGGGTACCTTACAGCTAAGTCTTCCCCCATCAAACATCATGAGGAAATCCTTGCCCTCTTAGAGGCTATACAACTGCCAACAGAGGTGGCTGTTATTCACTGCAAGGGCCACCAGCCCCTTGACAGCCAGATAGCTAAGGGAAACAGCTTTGCTGATTGTACTGCCAAGAAGGCGGCCACCCAAGGAGATACCCTAATGGCCGCCCTCTATCCTGCCCCCTTTCCAGCCCGACATTCATACTCGGATCAGGAGACAATAGAAGCCCTGGAAAAGGGTTTTCTTTTGGACGTTGAGGCTGATGGACAAAGGAAGGAAAAATCTTGCTGCCCACAAGTTGTCAGTGGAAAGTACTAAAAGGGTTACACGATTCGTCCCACCTGGGATGGGATGCCCTCCTCTCCCTAGCCAAATGACTCTTCTATGGGCACCACCTGTCAAATACTGTTAAGGAAGTGACCCAAGCCTCTTTCTTGTGTTATGCCAATAACCTAGGGGGTGGATTAAAACCTCCCTCGTTGACACCACCGTTCAATGACGAGGAGCATACCCAGGGGAGGACTGGCAAGTGGACTTCACTCAGATGCCCCCAGTCCGAGGCTTTAAATACCTCTTGGTTTTCATAGACACTTTTACTGGCTGGATTGAGGGCTTCCCCACCAGGACCGAACGGGAGACTAAAGTTGCTAAAGCATTTCTAAAGGAACTCATTCTCTGTTTTGGATTGCCTGGGTCCCTCCAAAGTGATAACGGCCCATCCTTTGTGGCCAAAATAACACAACAAATTGCCCACACTCTAGGCATACAATATCACCTTCATTCCTCCTGGCAACCCCAGTCTTCTGGCAAAGTGGAATGAGTTAATAGGATGCTAAAGCAAACACTTGCTAAACTTTGTCAGGAAATATCTAAGAAGTGGCTGACCCTCTTACTTATTGCTCTTATGTGTATTCAAGCCACCCCTCCAACCAAAATTGCCCTCAGCCCTTTTGACCTCTTGTACAGTAGGCCCTTTCTCACTGCTGATTTCCACTGGATCGGGAGACGTTTGACCTAACCTCCTAGATTATTAATCTGGGCCAAGTCCAAAAGGCATTGCAACAGTATGGACAGCAGGTCATGCCCCGTCCAGATCCTCTTCCCTTCCCAAAGATTGACCCAGGAGAGTTGATCCTCCTCAAAACCTGGAGAAAAGGGGGCCCTTCAGACCAGCTATTACCTAAATGGAACGGGCCCTTCCAAGTGTTACTAACCACTCCTACTGCTGGAAAGTTACAAGGCAACAACAGTTGGGTCCACCTATCCCGTGTGAAACCTTTTGTGGCCATGGCACTGGAACCCGAGTCATCGCCATTAAAATCCTATACCTGCGAACCCCTAGAAGACCTTCGGGTCCTGTTTAAGAAGAACCCCAAGAATTGATAAGTTTAATTCCAATGCTTTCTCACTCCACAGTAATAAGTCTCTTGGGTATCTGCTTTTATTGTGTATAGGCGTCATCATCTTCCTCACTGTAGCTTGAGACCCACCTGGAACTTCTCTTATGGCTTGTTTTGTTTCCAGTTACACATACTAATATGATCCCACTTTATTTCTTCTCACTCATCCTCTTGCCTACCCAAGCCCTTCGGGAAGAAAATTTCTTGGTTGATTCTTCCCGTATCATTGCCCAATCTCTCTGATTGCTGGATCTGCCATCACCAACCTCACGCAGGCACCAGGTCATTATTCAAACCCACCCTCTACAACATCACCCTCAACTTAACCTTGGGATTGGCTTCTCCTCTCCCTCTCATTGTCCAAATGGAGGAACCTTCCCCCTCCTTTCTATGCACAGATTTCACATTCGATACAACCGATCGGTAAGGACAGGCTACCATTTGTTTTTTTTTTTTTGTGAGGAAGATCAGCCCTGAGCTAACATCCATGCTAATCCTCCTCTTTTTGCTGAGGAAGACCAGCTCTGAGCTAACATCCACTGCCAATCCTCCTCCTTTTTTTTTTCCCCCCAAAGGCCCAGTAGATAGTTGTATGTCATAGTTGCACATCCTTCTAGTTGCTGTATGTGGGACGCGGCCTCAGCATGGCCGGAGAAGCGGTGTGTTGGTGCGCGCCCGGGATCTGAACCCAGGCCGCCAGTAGCGGAGCGCACGCACTTAACCGCCAAGCCATGGGGCCGGCCCTTGGGCTGCCATTTTTATGTGTGCTCTGCTACACATTTCCCCTGCTGTTCATGCCAGCCAAATAATAAACCCTCTAGGGGAACATGCACAAACGTTACTTACATGGAAGGGTGGGTACCTCCTCCTATTTACCCTGTCACTTTTGATACCTCAAGGGTGTGCCAAGCCAACAGCACACACTGGTGCCCTGCATCCCATGAATAACTGGATGGGAATCAAGGTAAATCTCCCAAAGACAGATGTGCCCCTTGGAAGTGTCCTGAACCCGTCTCCTGGAGGGTTATCTACCTACCTCCTAAGGCCTATTCCACCCCCGCTGGCTCAGGGGATCCCGAGTACAATGGAGGGCCTTTATGCCCCTGGTGCAAAGGCATTCCCTTATAGGCTCCCTCCTTACACACCTGGTTTAACTCCCCAGACTGTCATCAGGCCAGCGCCCCAGCCAGGTATTTGATTCTTTGTGGCCCCAGACAAAATCTACTGCCCCAGGCATTAGCCTTCCCTTGTATAGACAACACTAAATTTAGGGGACAATGCACCACAGAACAACTAAGCCCATGAGGACTTCCTATTACAATCCATAACTCCTCTCACACTAGACAAAATAAGCGAGACTTGGGGCTCCTTCTAGCCGGAATAGGCCTAGCAGTAAGCCTTGCAGCCCCCTGGGGAGATTTTGCATATCACAAGGCCGCCATCCAAAACCTGACTAACGCCTTTGAAAAACTAGTTCAAAATATGGGAGATGGCCTCCAAGGTATTAGGAGTTCTCTGGATTCCCTAGCCAATGTGGCTATGGATAATAGACTAGCCTTGGACTACCTCCTCGCCTCCCAAGGAAGAGTATGTGCCGTGATTGATAAGACATGTTGCATTTATGTCAACAACTCTGGCCAGGTGGAAGTTAATATTAAGGCAATATATGAACAAGCCACATGGCTTCACAGGTATAATGAAGGAATAGACCCAAACCAACTCTGGAATAATGTTAAAGGATACCTCCCTTCTGCTATTTGGTTTTCTCCCTTTTTGGGACCAATTATAACTTTTATTGTACTCCTCTTCTTCGGCCCTTGTATCTTTAATCTCCCTTGTTAAATTTGTCTCTTCCCACCTACAGGCTGTTCGACTTCAAATAGTGGTGCAGCCAAAGCCCACCTCCTTGGATTATGCCTACTCCATCTTCTATGACACTCCTGCAAATGGCCATCACTATGATACTCCCCACAGTCAGCAAGAAGTGTCGGGCCCTCTCCCCAGGATGGCCTGCGCCCCTTCTCAGCCTGAAGCAGCCAGTTCTGTTACAATGTCCCTCACCCTGAACGATTTCGAGAGTCCACACTTCCTAGGGGGAAATGAGATAGGTAGCTAGGTAGATGTGAGCAGCGGATCACAATTGGAGACCTTGTGCATCAGTGAAGTGTCTTGCTGGCATCCTACAAGATGCAGATAAAGGGGAACTGAGACCCGCCTGGCACCACCACTGGAGTCTGAGGCCATCAACCACGAGGGTAAAAATAACGAGTGCACAAACAACACGTACAAAGCCTTCTGCTCTACACCTCTAGAAGACATTGACCTTTCTTTAATTTACATACAAATTCCATATGCATTAGCCCCCCTTCTGCGGGTGATGATGGCCATGACAGTTCCGGAGATTGCCCTAGAAGGTCAAGAACTCCCCCTCCCGACATGTGGGTGGAGGAAAAACAATTATTGGCAGATAACCAAATAATGCTAATTCCCTTCTAAACAGCCCAAATAAAAATAAAGCTAACCCAAGACACGGGGCAGATGCGTTCTCTGGCCCTGCGGGCTCCTCACTGGGAATATATCTGACCTTTCCTTTAATAAATCTTTGCTTGCTTGCTGTTGCCGTTGTGTTGGTGTCTGAATTCCTCTCTTACACTGACCAAGAATCTGGGCCATTGGACTCTTCAGTCCAGTTGCATTACAACGTGTGAAGCTTACAGTCGGTCGTTTTAGCTTCTCAGTGCTCCTGTGTGATGCTTAGTCAGGCGGAGGGCTGTCAGCACGTTGCTCTCTTATCAGGGGTCCTCCTGCTGTTCTGCAAGGTGAGCTCAGACACTGGTTATTTTGTTTCCCATGTTAACGTTGTGGGTAGAGGCAGTTTCATCCTAATCCAGGGAAACTTGAACTCTTTCGTTTTCGTTTCAGGACTTTGTGCCGAGTTACCAGCACTTCTCTGTTCAACCTGAACGCAGCCTTCCAACCCAAAGAAAGCACAGAATGGAAGTCGGCTGTGTTGCTTTCGGAAAAGTTACTAACCCCTGATGTAACCGATCCGTATTAGGAATGCAAAGGCAATGGGATGGGTGGAAAGAGCTGTACAGTTCCAGAGAGTTCAAAGTGATGGAGAGAAGGCTGTTGAGGATGTAAGCGCTGAGTTAGTTTCTCTGGGACGCAGACTGTGAGAGGGAGATGTGCATACGGGAAGTTTAGGGAGCCTTTAGGGCCCACACCTGTGGGGGAGAGGAGTTATGTTTAAGCAGAGGGAAGAGTTGAACTGAGATGCAGAGGCCTCAGCCAATCCCACAGGTAGCTCTGGAGCTGGGGTGGCCCTTCAGAGCTGTAGGGTGGTGTCTTCCCACTCTCACATGACTAGTCACTGCATGCAGGCTGTCCCTGGGGTGGGGGGTGTGACCTTGGGTTGGGGGTTCTCTCCAGCTGAGTGCAATGCCTGGCCACTCAGGGGAGGGTGGTGACCACCAACACTCCAGCCTCTGGGGGCCTGAGTGCCTCCACCCTGAAGGGAGGGCTCTTGGCCTCTTACCACAGCAAGTACAGAACATTGTGTCAGCCGTCAGGGGCTCAGCTTGGCAGCATTACAGAAACAGCTGTAAATCTTGCTTTAAGAATAAAATGACCCCACTGGCAAAGCCAAAGGCTGTTTGGAGATCAATAATGATTGCAACTAATCAAGGAGACCCCACAGTCCTGCCCAGCCCTAAAAGTTTGCAAATTCAATTATTGGGCGAGAATGGAATATAATGCAAAAAAGCCAAGGAGGTATTGTCTGTGAAAATTTTCAGCACAAAGTATTTCAACCATTTCAGCCTACTCGCGGTTTCCTATTTCCAACTTATACCAAACGCACTTGAGCACACGCACACATGCACACACACGCACACGCGCGCACACATGATTAACCTTGGATATGGCTTCCCTTCCGAGACATAGAAAGCTCCTGAATCAACTCCTATAACATCTCCCCAGACTATCTTTGAAAGGAACAGATGAATGAGTTTGACAGAAAACTTTTGCTTGAAATTTTCCCTTTCTCAGATTGCATAAATTTAAGGGGAAAGTCTGCCAAGTGTTCAATGACGCTCTGCATGGTGACTTCTGGCAGGGACACTCTGTACCAGCAGCTAAATGAATGTTTTCCTGAACCACTGACTTATCATTCTTTATCACCTGCTCTCTTCCTCCTTTCCTGCACCACGGCCTTCTAAATGACTGGGGCAGGGATACGAAAAACACCAAACTTTTCTAGAACTGTGAAAGACACTGTATATTCACATCTGTTGCTGAGAATTCATTTGGTAGATAAGACTGCAGTGATGAACACGGCTGTTCAAGCTTTCTTTTCAAGCCTAATGTGGGCAGTAGGGGTTAAGCTCCCACGCTAAAGTATTTGGACATTTAGAACTCTGGCTTTGTGTTAGCAAACTTTTATTAGAATAAGATGTCTCACAAGATGAAGTGTGTCATATAATTCCCCTGCTGAAAACCCTCTCATTGTACTTAAAATGAATTCCAAGTCCCCTAGCTTGGCCTACCAAGCTTTACAAAGCCCCGGCCCCTTTCCCAGCCTTATCTGGGGCCACATTTGCCCTCATTCTCTGTGCTTCGGCCATACTGATGACAGCCTTAGGTTCCTCCCACACGAGGAGGCCTCTCCAAACCCATGGCCTTCCCTCCTGCTGCCTGGAATGTTCTCCTAGCACTTCAATGGGTGGTTCCTTCTTCAGTTCAGCTGAAATGTCACCTCTTCAGAGGCGCCTTCCCTGAGCATCATCCTCCACTTTTAGTCTCTGTCCTTATAGTGTGTTCTTGCTTTCCTTCACCGTGCTCACCTACCAGAATTTGTAAGTAGTTATTTGCTTATTTCTTTGTTTATTGTCTCTTTTCCACACTAGACTCTACTCCCTGAAATGGCAGGGACGATATCCACCTTGTTCCACATTGAAAACCCAGTGTCAGGCGCACAGTGGGTCACCTGAATGAACAGTGCCTCACCCTGTGCTGAAGTCCTATGCTTTCTGTTTCAGGAAATACTTATTTAGAGATTTTAAATGAAAGTTTTGCATACAAGGAGATATCTCACAAGCATAAGACAGATGAGATAGGTTTTTAGGATGAGGACATTTCAAACTCTTTTTGCAACTAATGGCTCCTTCCTCCTGATCTCATAGTGGTTTTGTTTCAGTTGAGGTATAATTTACATACAGTGTACTGCACACATTTTAAATGAATTTCACATATGTATACATCCATGGAGATCTAGATGGAGATGTATAATGTTTACAGCACCTCAGAAAGTTCCCTTGTGTCCCCCGTCAGTTAATACCCTCCAAAAGGTAACCACAATTCTAATTTCTATCAATATAGGTCAGTTTTGACTGTTTGTTAACATCATAAATGGAGTCATACATCATGTATTCTTTCATGTATGTCATTTTTTGCTCAAAAGTATGATTTTGAGATCCATCCATGTTGTTGTATGTCTCAGTAATTTGTTTTTTTTTTGCTTTGTAATATTTGTTTGTGTGAATACATCACAGTTTATTTATCCATTCTACCTTTGAAGGACATCTGGGTTGTAACCAGTTAATGGGTGTTATATGCAACGCTGCTGGGGACGTTATCGTACAAGTACTTTGGTAGATGTGAGAATGCATATCTGCTAGGTGTATGTCCTGGAGGGGAATTGCTCCCAGATAGGCATATGTGTAGCCTTAATAGATACTACCAAACAGCGTTCCAAGGTGGCTGTACCAGTTTATACTCCACCTTGCTCCATATCTTCACCAGCACTTCATATTTCCCCATACTGAATTTTGGCCATTCTGATGGGTGTGTGGTGTACCCCTTTGAGGTTGCAATTTGCCTTTCTCTGATGAGAAATGATGTTGAACACTTTTTAATGTTTAGGGGCCGTATGGGTATTTCAAGTGTGTGTGTGTGTGTGTGTGTGAATTGCCTGTATATGTGAAGCGCCTGTTTAACTATTTTGATCATTTTTGAAAAAATGAATTCTTTTTCTCATTGATTTGTAGGAGTTCTTTTTACATTTTGGATATAAGTTATTTAAGAACTATACGTATTGCAAACGATACCACTTCAATACAAGGTCGACATAAGGGAAGCCATATTGTAAAAAAGAAACCATATTGTAACTTAGAATGACCTCTAACTCTGGATTTTATGGCCCCTCCCAGCTGCCATAAGTTGATAACTTTGTTCTTTTGAGTTTCTTAGGAATGTGATGACCCCTGGGCAGAGAATCTATACTGATAGCCATCATCAATGACAACTGTAAGATCAAGGTGTAGGGCCGTTGCTCTAGTCTTTGATGCATATCAAGTAAAACAAAAGATTACCAAGAACTAAAACCAGATGGATGCCCCTACCTTGAGACCAGATGCTTCCCCAACTCGGAGACCAGCCCTCTATGTAACTGGCCTGTAGTCATTGTTCTGTAAGACAGTGTTTTTTTTGGACATTAGTCGGCCATCTTCCCTCTTTCTAGCAAGCTGTAATAAAAAAGTTTTTTTTCTCCTACCACCTTGCCTCTTGACCATTGGCCTGTCTTGCAGCAAGCAGAATAACCCTCTTGGCTGGTAACACAAATATCTTCTCCCCGTCTGAAGCTTTCCTTTTCACTCTCCTAATGGTGTAATTTGATGAATAGATGCTCTTAATTTTAATGAGATACCATGTACCCATCTTTTATTTTATGATAGTGCTTTTTGTGTTCTATGTAATAAACTTTTGGTTTTATTATTCAGGTCTCTTATAGTGTTTTAAACTAAAGCATAGAGTCGGGGAGATGGTAAAAGAGGATCCTAGTACACTTGCAATGGCTTTTAGGACCAAGATGGTTGAAGTATGACAATAAAACAGGAGGCCCATTCTTTTTATCAGAGCCCAACCTGTCCCTGCAGGCCTTGCTCAAATTCCTCGTCCTTCATGAGACAATGCCAACCTCTTCCCCCTCTGCTCATCTCAGGAAGAGCTCAGATGAGTTAATCTCATCTGTTGGTAACATCTTAGAAAGACTACAGGCTGAACTGCAATCTTCCACAATTACCACTCAAAAATATTGAACTCAGGCAGACAACACAGAAATTACACTACACGGACAAAGACTCATTCACCAGATATATTTGAAGTCTAAGCTCTTTGAGCTATACACGTGCACAAATGATTCAGTTGGTGGAAATCTCCCCCTCCCCTTCCATAGTTAAACTTTTCAAACTTAAAATAGTGCTAAAGAGGTTTGCATAATGTGCATCATGGAAATGCTGAGGCAATTCTGACTTTCACAAAGCTAGGAGGTTCTACTGAAACACTTCAAGGAGACCATCCCCTTCTGGTTTCTTACTGCTCTCCTGGGAGAAGTTCCCCTTAGTCCCTTCCCAAACCCAACCTAATGAAAGAAGTACTTGATCTGAGACAGATTAACATCAATACTTTGCAATCAATTTCACCAAGACTAACCACTTAGTTCATACACTCCACTGAGTTATTTTATGACCACACAGAATGGTCATTTCAACTTTTACTAAATTTGGTTGGAAATGTCTAATGTATCCATTTTAAAACATTTAAAAACCATTTCCAAATATTTTCTCTCATCCAGATTTCTTTAGAACCTGCAGTCTGAAAATTCTGAGCAGTTTAAAAAGTCAAATGACCCACAGATGACTGAGAAGAGATTCAGCACAAAATGGCTGATGGCTGCAGTTTTCCGGCATCCAAGGGCAATATTTCTTCCACTAGGGGGTAGCATTTCTCCACTATTAAGTCTAATCTTTCATTTGTCAATGAAAAACCAAAAACCTCCAGAGCAAAGGAAAGTCAAAGCATTTGCTTATTATACACTCCTCAGATTTTATTTTTAAAAGGAGCCATCCTTTTTCTTATGGAAACTCGGGATTTTACAAGCAATGCTGTCCTCAGTTTCACCTGTACTGTGTCCAGTACTATATTGCTATTTTCACAGTAGAGCGGACTTTAATTTCTGAGTGATCAGTCTGTGTGTTAAGTTTCTGATGAAATTAACATACACCTTAGTCAAAAACCACAATAATCCTTCTGTCAGTCGGCTATGTTATTGTTCTTGTGTGTTTTTCTGAGGCTTGGGGTCATGAAAGTATTTCCCCACTCTGTCGTAATTGGCATTTACATCTAAAGTAATTCGTTAATGTACAGGAGTAGATGAGGCCTGGCACATATAGCAGAAGGTAATGGTTCTATAGGTGTATCTTCTGTAATGCACTTTGGGCTAGAGAAATAGAAAAATCACATGTAATGAAAACAAGTTTTTAAGCAATATGGGCATTGCATGAGTCGGATCAGCATCCATTTCTCTATCATCCTTTTCCTCTGAATATGCTCAGCGGCTGCTACATTCTGGAGATTTAGTGTCACCCAAATTGTCTACAACTGACACTTGCATCTTCACTTTATTTAAAAACAAGTGGCCTTGATAGCAAAGATGTTGGCTAATCATTTATCTACTGGCATGAGAAGTTTTGTGCCCTTCCAAAATTCAGCATTATCCGTAATAGTGTAATATTATCAGATTATCTGCATTAGTATATGAATGTATTCATAAGCAATGCACATATTATGTTCTTAAGCAGCTAATGGCTGAACAATCACTAAATAAAAAACATCCAGATTTTAAATGCACAGCTGAAACATTTGTACAAATATACAAAGAGAAAAAACAATCGTTCAGACACCATGAGACTTATAATAAATAGGTATGTCTGAAGTCGGTCTCTTATCACCCTGGACAAGACTCCCCAGTGAGGCTGGGAAAGTTCTGTATGGAAGTGGTGTTCAAAACCTACTAAGGAAGATCTTTGGGGCCCAGCTCAGTTCTACCTCCAGGAATTTTAACAGAGCTATGGAGTATTGACTCAAGATAGTGACTATATCCAGACTTGTTGAGCTGGACGATGCTGATAATTCTCCTAATCTAGATAGGACATGGCTGGATGCTGACAATCTGTGAGTTATAGTATATCCTCAAATCATGAAAATAAATGCTGGTGATCATGCATGTCCTGGGAATGTCGGGATGCAGTGAGACCAGATAGGGGCATCTCATGCAGTCAAAGTCAAGTTTACTTATGGTCCTACTTAAGTGGCCAGGAAGGAAGAACGCACACACGTCAGGACTGGGACTGAAACAGCTCACAAACAACACAGGTGCTATTTGTTACTGATGTCTCTGGCTTGGATCAACATGAGAGAATGAAGATATAGGCTGTACTGATGGTTTAATAAGAAAATACTACTTTTTTTCCTAGAACCTTCTAAATAATGGATTATATTTGATGGGTATGATATGATCAGGAAACAGATCACCTTTTCCTAGCCCTTTTGTCCAAGAGGCTTGATTACAGGAAGGAATCTCAAACAACCAAACACCCAGGGATTTAAAGGCAATTATTTTTTTTTGACAAACAACAAGGGGGGGAAAAAGCATGATAAAGAGGAGACGCATATTATCGTCGAGGTGGAGCGGTGAGCTCAGTTGGACACGGAGGGTGGCAGGCCAGGACGCCGGGTCTGGATGATTTTTGGCTTTGGGGACGTCTTTGGATCCTCTTCTTCCTCGATGTCACTGTCACACACGTGCACGACGACACTTGGGGTGGACTCAGTCCCTGCATGGAGCTCATACTTCTCTCCTGGAAAGCAAGAATAATGGGGGGTGAGAAGAGGGAGGGATTTCAAAACAGATTCTTCGGCGAGGTTTGCTTAGGAAGTGAAAAGAACATTTTTCAGCCTCTCGGGAAACCTGGGATCCTATCTGGGAATGGTTTGGGGTACTGGAAAATGGAATGAGCTTGATCTCGCATTGTATCCCAGCTCTACCACCATCAAGTGCACAACCCTGAACAGGCCACATAACTTCCCTTAGCCTCAGCATCCTAAACGGTAAACTTCAGAATGCAATGACTACAGTCCATAGGATTGTGGTGGTGACTGAGTGGGTCTGGCAGTTATCAGGTTCTCTTCCATTGCCCAGCATTACTGCTAATTGCTGAGTAACCTTGAGCCAATCACTTCACTTCTTCATCTTTTGGCTAGGGTAGTCTCTAAGTTCTCATCCAGCTGTACATTTCTTAAAGCAAGAGCTGCCCCAGGATGCAATAAGGTGGGATCATCGCTTGTCTGGGATTTGCAGTGGTTGCTGGGTAACTGGGTTAGATGACGGTCCCTTCCAGTTCCAAGTCTTTCATTTTTGACTGGATCATCTTACAGTCAAATTGCTGTGCACCGACTGGCTTCCTGTCTGTCTTTGTTTCACTTCAGGAGATACTTACCGAGCATCTCTCATGGTCTGGCCCGTTGCTAGTCATAAAGGCTACAAGGCACAATAAAAAACATTTGTGTCTTTCGCAAGAGCACAGCCCAGTGGCAGCATGTAGAAATAGGAAGTGTCACAAAATACCACCATGGTAAGCACTAAGGGCAATATATATCAAGGACTCTGGAACCCAATTGTAAGGAGCAAGTAACTCTGAAAGGCTTCCCAGAAGAGGTGACGGTTGACCTGGGTCTAAAAGACAAGTAGAAGGCCTCCAGGTGGTGGGGCAGGAGGAGGTGGGCATTCTCAACCTGCATGCTTGTAACTTCTCAACTCAACTGTTGACATACTCATCTTCATCTTCCCATTCTTCACGAATGGGAAACATCTACAAGCAATGTCTCCCAGACATCCTCCTGGGCAGTGGGTCTCCAGGTCTCACTAGATCAGGTCCTAATTTCTTAGACTAGGACAAAAGACTCTGCACATCTCTCACCAGTCATGACAGCCACATTTTTATACTCATCAAACCAGCTACTTTTATTTGGCCTAGTCTCACCGCTTTGAGAGTTCCCTAAACTCTGCCCTCCTTCCAGGATCAAAGCCAGACGCCACCTAGTCTGGGAATCTTGCCTGTTACCCTCAGTCTGCAGTGGAAAGTGCCCCTCCTGGACAGCCAGAGCAAATGCTGTCAGTTCCAGCGCCGGGGTACGATTTATGTGCTTCCATGCACATCTTGGTGAGCAGCAATGGTGAAAACAGCAAATTCCTGCAAGGTACGGCTTTAAATTCTGGATGCTGACATTAGGGAATGAGGAGCACTGATAATGCAGTAAGTATAAAGCTCTTCTCAGCGATGCTGGGAAGGATGTAAATGTTCAGTCAGCAATTGCTGTGGGTTGAATTATGTCTCCTTAAAAGATGTTGAAGTCCTAATCCCCAGTACCTGTGAGTGTGACCTTATTTGGAAACAGGGTCGTTGCAGATGATTCAGTTAAAATGAGGCCATTAGGGTGGGCCCTATTTCAAAGTGACTGATGTCCTTATAAAAAGAGAAAATCAGGAGGGGGGCGCTCATACATGGAGAGTGCCATGTGAAGATGGGAGTTATGCTGCCACCAGCCAAGGAACTACCAGAAGCTAGAAGACAGGCCTAGAATAGATCCTAGCACCTAGCACCTTCAGAGGGTGCATGGCCCTATTGACACCTTGATCTCAGGCTTCTAACCTCCAGAACTTAAGTCAATAAATTTTTGTTGTTTAAGCCACTCAGTGTGTGGTATTTTATTACGGCAGCCCTAACAAACTGACATGGCCATACCCTGCTAAGAGTCTTCTCTTTCTGTTAAGATTCAGAGAAGTCTTTATTGGAATCCCCTTTGTAGAACAAAGGCTTTCCTGGATGAGGGCAACGAATATTTTGCAGAAATGAAGCATCACACCTCCAGTGTTTCTCTGGATATTGGCAGCAGCAAAGAGAGAGAGAGAACTAGCCAGAGCCACAGAAGTATGGCTCATAAAGACTATAATTTACGGTCTAGATTTGGTGAAATCGTAGGTAGAGAGAGTTGTGTCAACAAGTATTAAATCTCTGACATGAGGGAGCTGACGTGGACCTGTCTGGATCCAGGAGAGGACAGTGACACAAACAGGGGATGTGGAGCAGAACCAGGAAGGGGATATTGCCTGAGTCACTCACACCACGCTGTGCTTCTCCCCCTGGAGAGCAGGACTGATGGTCAGCGCTAACCTCACTGTACTCCCTTCTGAGGTTATTAAACTACTGACACTGTGGCTGTGGCATTATGTACTGAAGCTACTTACAGCTCATTTAATTGTGTTTGTTCTGTTCTCCTTAAAGTATTTTGTCATTTTTATCAAAATCCCAAGGTAGAAGAACCACTTCAGAGACTGCTCAGGAGAGGAACCTACACGAAACTGACTTTATCTGAGAGTTGCATAGAAGACTCTGGGCCAGGAGTGGGCAGCCCTGGTTGGTGGTGTCTTTGAGCAGTGGTTCTCAAATACATGACAGTTGACTGGGGGTGCTTGTTAAAAACAGGGTTTACCAGTATAAGGATGCAACTCTGCAAATTCTAACTTAGTGACATCCATTTTGGTACCCAGCACCGCTCCAGGTGTTTCAGTGTCTGGGTGGCCACTGTTACACGGCTTTGTGTGACAGGCAGGAGGCTGGGGTCCTGTGAGGGCACTGGCATGCTCATAACGTGCCCCCTCTCTTCCTCTGTTCTGCATCATAAACTCTCATTGGAAAATGATAACAGCGCAGGTAGAGGACAGTGGAGGGAGGGATGCTGACGATGCACACAGAAGAAGAAGCAAGGAATCCCAGAGCAGCTCTGCAGCCGCTCCCAGACATCAGCGCTCATTAATCTTTGGTGTTCTCATCTCTGTTCCTGGGAGAACAGCAAATCCCTCCAAGTTCCACAGCCAACAGTGATTGAGTTCACTGTATCCAGGGTTTCCCAAATTTTCTCTTTCTTTCAGGAACGCTTTGCAATTCTGAATGAGAGACACCCTCAAACAAGAGACAGAGAAAGAAATGATTTCTGAGTAATCAGGGAGGTGGCTCTTTTTGCGTATAGGATTTCTTCGAAGTTCTCACGTTTGGAGAAGAAGCGCCTTTTGAAGAAATGCTAGTGGCTGCCATAGTACTGTTTGTTGCTCTGCTGGTTGTGATGCAGGGATGAAGGAGGTGGCAGTCTCTTGTCCTCTGATGTGGGGATGACAGAAAAGAATGTGCCACAGCAGAGCAAGCGGGGAGACTGTGGGACCTGGGGGTGAGGTGATGACAGGAGGGCCCCCAGCCAGGAGACTGACCAGACCCCCTGCCCTTTCCTCATCTGTTGGCAAGAAGCTAGCTTTTTTTTTTTTTTAATAGTAGTAAAATATACATAATGAAGCTAGCCTTTGATTAAACTATTTGTTTGCACTGGCTTGGATAAAGAACATTCCCTTAAAGACACCTCTAGTCGCCACGTGTTTACCGCTTCAAAAGTGGATCCCTTCCTCTCAGACTCGGTTCTGGGGGCACACGCAGGATGGGGTGCCAGCTCAGGGGGACACTGTGCAGGGCGACTTTCACGTTGAGTTAACAAAGTCAGATTGCTCGGTAGTAGAGATACCTTATTGCTGTGATCCCATTAACTCTGACATTTCACTGTTCTATTTTTGGAAACTTTCTTACTATCAAAATCCAGCAAAGCTTAACAGCTGCTGAGAGCCCACAAAATAAAAAGAAATAGCTTTGGTCTTGCTGGATTGAATTTTTCTTTTTTTTTGGCCTCTCTTTTCCTTTGGGCTTCAGCTAATTCCTCTACCACAAGGGTTGACGTCAATGCTGTCACGTGGGGACCAACTGGGCTCAGTAGGGAACAAGCAGCCCGTGGGGCCTTGTCTGCACAGGACGGGGCAGGTCCTGCCACAGTACGGTGAGCACAGCCAAGCAGCCCAGCATTTCTTTTAAGGGACAAGCAGAGGTTCACCCACCACACTCTCAACTTTTCTAGTCTGTATTCAAACCACCCTTTCTCCTGTGAGCAGAATGGGGGCCAGGACCAAAAGCCCTCAGAAAACACACTGATCAGGGTTTTCCACCAACCTCCATGAAACAAATTCCCAGCTATGCAAATGCAAACTCCTCCAGCACGTGGTCAAAAGTTAAATGCTCATTCAGGCCTTTGGAACTGACGTAGGCTTGGCCACTGTTCAAAATAGATGCCAAAGTTCTGTTCCTCCTTTCCGGAGTGGATGGAGACAGGTTGGTGACAACATCCAAATTCCTGCAAGACTGGAGGAAGTGGAGGCGCCCACGGCTGCTTCCTGTTCTCAGGAGGGAAGAGGTCGAGGCTCTGTGCTGACCAGGGGGCTGGGGGACATGGTGACATGATTTTGGCACAATCGCAGAGAAGTGTGTTGGTGACTGTTGGTCCAAGTGTCCCTGGAAGTTCTCCATCACGCCACCTTTGGCTGATGGATCGTAAATGGGCCCCTTCTTGAATTCTCTCTAAAATAATGAGTGTGATTAAGCATGGTTTGTAAAAATCGGCATAGTGCAGATACGTTAGAGGTGGGCTGATAATACAGAGCTACATTTGTGTGTAGTAATGCAGAGTTGAGACTGTTCAGAATCCTAATAAGAAAACTTTTGTGATGGAGGGAAAGGCAACCCTTCTAAAACCTCAGTGCCTCCCTGGACACTCCCTGCTGTGAGTTCTGCCAGGAATGGGTAGACTCCCTGCACTAGAAGCTTCCAAAATACAGCCCAGTCCAGCAGGCACAGGCCACCACAGTTTGCTTTCTTCCTCAGCATTACTGCTGTTCTTCTGAGAAGATTCTTTCTCTGGAACAACATGAGCTCCCAATTGCTGTCTCTATGAGGAGCCACGTACTGGGGCTGATCACACCCCCGCCTCTCAGCTTACTGACATCTCTAAGTCTCCAAACTCACATATCTAAAGCAGAATTATTTATTTTCCCTCTCAGTCTATATTTCCTTCCCAGCTATTGCATTTCTCTTAGAGGTTCCATCATTCTTCAGCCTTCTAGGCGCAAATTCTTAGAGTTGGTCATCCTTGAACCTTCCCTTTCTTTCATCCACTGTGCTTACTCAGTCACTGAGCATTATTGAATGTCGCTTTGAAACATTTCTCCGTGTGCTCCTTCCCCACACCTCGCTTGTAATGACCCTGTCCACGGTTCACTTTCTCCCATCAGGGTATCTTAGCTGGTTTCCTCACCATAGGAACTTATCTTCCCTGCCAGAATAACCTTCCTAAAAACGACACTTGGATGCTTCACCTTACGACATACTAGTGATGTGACCCTGAGAGTTATGCAACATTTCTAAGCCTCAGTTTTCCTCATCAGTAGAATGGGAATAACAACCACATCCCTGGCATGCTACGAAATAAAGAAATATGTGTCAAATACTTTATCGAGCCCTCCGGAGATGCAGGATATGATTATTTAAGGTGATTTTTTGGTCAGTGCTGCCCCCAAAATAATTTCCAGTTTTCAATATGATGGACTAACCTAGTCACACTACTCAATAGTTAAAGAATTAAGCAGCTGAATCATCACAAAGAACTTTTACCCAGTGGAGTCCGTGTCGTAATCAACAATAAGGGGTGGGGGACGACCTGCTGAGTCCCACAGTTCAAATGAACAGCTGCGAGTCAAGAATTCAGATGAATGATCTTTTCTCCCCTAACCACTGGCCCCACCCCGCATTGGTAAGTCTCTCTCCTCCTACCTATTTCCATACCTCTGTTGCTATAAGAAGGAAAATCATAAGTTGCTTTTTAAATGAGATCTCTGATTTTCTTTTTCTGAGATAGTGGGAACCGCTTCCTTATAATGCTTAATTATATCACGTTTTGTATTATATCTTAGTTATTTCATCTGGCGGTGTTTTATATTCCAAACCACTGAAGTCAGGACTGGAACTTCTTTTGTGATTGCTGCAGCTTGGGGTACACGTTGGTGCTCAATAAATGTATTATTGACCTGTGAAAGGCATCAAGCTTGGCTATTGATGATGATGTAATGTCCAGTACACGCTCACACATGAGTTTTTCTCCTATAGTTTAACTTGTGTAAGTTTTACCTTTTCAACTAAGCTGAGAACTCTTAGGGCAGCTATTTACCCTGTTTTCAGTATGCTCTCAGTGCTAGGACAGGAGGTGTCACAGAAACGTGCCATTTGCCTTAAATGCCAGACCCAGCTCTAAGGACTTCACAGAAATCGGATATTTGATCATGACAACAGCTCTGTGACGTGGGTTTCATAATGTGTGGTTTATACAGGAGGAAACGGAGATCATACAAGTAAATGGCAGAGCCAGGATTCGAACTCAGGTCTGTCTGACTTCAAAGAATGTGCTTGTAACCACTCTCCGATCCTGCCCCTCATTAGTCCACTGTTTCCATTTTCTACAAGGGACTCTACTGAAAGGGAGCCTAGTTTTAACTTTTACTTTTAATACATTTTAATGGCAACTCATATTTTTAGTGAATATTTGTTCTCTAGCTAACGGACTATTTATTCCTTCTGCATCTGGCCTCTTCTTGTTTTGGCCAATTGCTAGTTGTTCTAGGCATGGTCTCCTTGAATCTTCTCAATGAATCTTCTCAAAAGACAACATTTAATACATTATAAAAAGAAAAGGACTATAAATTATAGACAGAGTTGATTTACATCTCGTATGGTAGCTTTAGACTCTGGAAGAAGAGCCTCTGTGTTTCCTTCTTGCTTTAATTTTATTATCTCTCATATTAAAGGTGTTCTCAACAGGAAAGTTATGTGTTGTAGCAGACTGCCTGTGTTTTGCAAAAACGGTCATACTATTTCTTGCCCAACATTACTCTTCTAGAACCTTGCCACTCCTCCATCGAGGACTGCTCCCACTGTGTTCCCTCCCCTCAAATCCGGACAGGCCTTTATGGCTGCCTTGACTGAATCAGTGTGGCAGGAGTAACCAGTGTGACTTCTGAGTTAGGTCACAAGAATGCCATGCACTTCTACCTTGCTCTGTCGGGGGGCTCACTCTTGGAAGCTCAGCTCCGTGTTGTAAGGAAGCCCAAGCAGACCACAAAGAGGCTCACAGGGAGAGGAACCGGGGCCCCTGACCCACAGCCTATCTGAGCTCCCAGCCAACAGCCACACCACCTTGCCAGCCATGTGAGCGAGCCATCTAGAAAGTTGATTCCCCTGTCCCCAGCTCAGCTGCCCAGCAACATTGCACAGAGATGAGCTGTCCCCCGAGCTCTGCCTAAATAGCAGATTTGTGAGCAAAATACATGATTGCTGTTGCTTTAAGCCCTTCATTTTGGTGTATTTGTTGTGTTGCAATTGATAAGTCATGGGTGATACAAGTTCTCTTTGTTCAAAAGCAAGCTAAGCCACTACACTCGAGTTGAAATTAATTGCCGTTTAGTGTTTTTTCCTCCTTTCCCCTGCTCTAGTGCTATGTTAGAGTGGACGCTTCACCAGTTTCAAGGGTTCCCTCCATGTAGAGGGAGCTCCGTTAGCACATCACTGGGGACCTCTCTCCCCGGCCCCTCTCCTACTCCTCTCCAGCGCAAGTGGAGCAACACCTGATGTGTAATTTGGGAGAAAAGAGCTAGAAATGCCAGCTCATCTTTCCCATCTTTCTCTTTGAGCCATCCCTGCCTGTGAAAAACTTGTGCTTTTGGCCATGTGCTAAGCCCAGCAGAAAAGACCCTGCTCTGTGTGGGGCGGTCTGATGTTCTCCATTTCTGAGACAGGGTGAGTAAAACTGCATGGCTCTGGATTGCAGCATTAGGAAGCTCTGGCTGCTGCTCAACTGAGCCACTTTCTCAGCTTTAGCCTTTCATCAGAAACAAAGCTGGCATTATTGACCTCATCTGTCTTATTTCTTATCCAACCCTCAGTGAGTTCTGAACCAAACAGGGGAAAAGCAGGTGTCAGTTAGTAATCTATACTGAATTTTAAGAATGGATGATGGCTTATGAAGGCAAATGCTAAGAACATTTCCAACAGGACCCCTGAACACAGAACCATGCTGGGTTATGTGCTGAGTGTGAAATTTTAGTTTGGCTTAAAAGACCTTTATATTTGATTAAGAAGAAGAATGGAAATTCCAATATTAAAATTATTTTAGGCTTGGTCATGTTTAAAAGGCACTGCAAACCCTCACCCCCAATATTTTTATTGTAAACGTAGTATTTTCAAGAGGAAGTCGGGAGCATCAGCCCTGATTTATAGAATAAGTAAAATGGAATTTCTATGTGTGTGAGTTTTCCTGAACATTCCTGTTGGTGAAATTGAAACCAGAGATTGAGGGAAGAGTTCAGAACAATTTGAAATGCACTTGGCAGGTGTTCGCGTTTAAATTTCCTTTTCTTTCAAGTGTTAGGTTTAGGACTTGATAGAATCTGGCAGGGATAGGAAGGCCCACAAGGCTGCCAAGCCCCGGTTTCCCACCCCCTTGTCAACTGCGGAGACAGAGGTGCCTGGCACGGATCCAGCTGTCAGACATCTGGAGAGGTGGGAAGGAGAGAGTGACAGGCCGAAGCAGGGAAGGGACCTGCACTTCCTTCCCTCTACCCCAGCACTGGCCAGTATTGGAGCGCGCCATGTCTTATGGCCCTCTCTCAATCCTGGCAGGACTAATGCTGGTTTGGTTTGGGGCCAAAAGTGTTCCTCAAGAGAAGGACTGAGTTATAGCGAAAAACCTCAGGAAGTTTCCCAAAGCTGCACCTCCCTCCCCATCTAGATATGCTAATTGACGGTATTTTTAAGTTATCTACTGACAGTCTTGTCTTCTCCTGGTTTTCCAAAGGGAAGGAAAGCAAGTGTGTGTGTGTCGGGAAGGAGGAGGGGCGAGTGACACTTCTCTGTGCTGTCTCCTCTCTCTTATCCTCTGATTTCTGCTCCCACCTGGTACCTCTGACCCTTTATAGGCACTCCCTGCCTCTATGTTTCTATGACTCTTAGTTACTTTGAGAACCACCTGGCAAATCCTGCAAAAGCGTAATTAGTGTGGTTCTCAAACAAGGGTGCTGCACTCCCAGGGGTGTCTGGAAAGGCAATGGGGAATTTTTTTTTGGCTGGTTGTCATAAGGACTGGGTTGGGTGTGGATACTGGCATTTAGTAACTGAGGCCCAAAGATGCTAAATGTACTCCAATGTGTAGGACTGTCAATTCCAAAATGTCATAGCTTTCACACTGAGAAACCCTGAGCTAAGAGCTTAACATAGGCACTTACATTTTAATAGGCAACTAAGATATGGTTTGAAAATCAAATGACAACAACTAGGTAACACACACTTAGCATTTACTATGTCCGGGGCTGGACATATAGATTTAAATGGATTATCTCATTTGCTACTGGCAATAATCTGATTTTACGGTTGAGGAAGTTGAGGCACAGAAAGGTTAAGAAACTTGCTCAAGGTCACACAGCGCATAAGGTGGAGCCTGGATTCAAACTCACATCCTGAGTTTTAATCATCATCCAAAAGGAAGAGAAATAGCTCTCTTCATGTTGGAGCTTCATTTACAGCTACAAAAGAAAAGAGGAGATATTCCAGGGCACCAGGCAGAGGAACATCTCTCTGAGGATGCCCTGCTAAACAATACTGCTCAGAGCAGAGTGATCATCACACCTCCCATGGATTTCATAGTTTCTCTGTGCCAGGCACTGGCTAAGAGCTTTGTGTATATTAATTATTCCATCTACACGGTGACCTTGCAAGTTGTCAAATAATCACTGTTTTTTAAAAAGGAAGTACAGAAAGGTGAGGTAAATAGCTCCAGGTCACCACAAACAAGTGGTGGAGACAGGACTCCAATCGAGGCCTGCCAAGGCCAAAGCATGGCCACCATATTGCCTCTGACGTGTTTAGGAATAAGGTTGGGATGGTGCAGAAAAGACATCAGGGTGAACATGGACTTCCCTGCCTCAGCAGGTCTAGTATGAGTTCATGTTCGGAAGATATTATCAACATGAATGATGAGGGTTCTTGCTCCTCTCCCCCATCCTCAGTCCTGACCCACATCAAACTAGGAAAGCAGAAGGGGCCTTAGTAAGACGGAAGGGGAGAGAAAGAGAGAGAGAGAGAGAGGGGAGGGGAAGAGAGAGAGAAAAAAGAGTGATGGGGAGGAGGGAGAGAAAGAGAGAGAAAGAGAAAAAGAGAGAAAGGAGAGAGGGAGAGAGAGAGAGATAGGGGCGGGAGGAGAGAGAGAGAGATGGGGAAGGAGAGAGAGAGCTATAGGGGAGGGGAGAGAGGGAGAGAGAGAGACTACTTCTGTTGTAAGAGATGCTCTGTTTCAATAAGAGAAAATTTACTTATCTTCTGGGGGTTTCCCTCTAAGACTGGATTAAGGGGACCATTTATCTTCATTTCCTCCTGAGTCATTTAGGACCTAAAGTCCTTCCTGGAGACAATCGATGGACTGAGGACCTGAATTAGTGGTTGAGACAGTGAAGTGGAACCCTAGGAGGAAAGTAAGGGCAAGAAAGATTAAGGAAACTATAGATGGAGAAGAGGTGGGGAGATGAAGGGAGACCAGAGAAAAGGGTCTCAGAGGCTTGTGAGGTGGGGCGTGTCCACCGGGGTGAGAGGTAAGCGCAGACACGAGGGCAGAAAGAGCTATGGACGAGCTCTCTGTGTGCTGGGACACAGAGTCACGAGGCTTTCCTCTCAGAGTGACCATCCTGTTCTACCTGTCCCAGTATCAGGAGCCCGGCTAAGGGAGCAGCTATGGGGACGCACACACGCAGGCGCGCACACACACAGCCGCACGCACACACACGCCCAGATTTTGGTCACGTGTCTTTTCTATTTTTCTCAAATGTGCATGTTTTCCCTGTGAAATAAGAAAGGGAAGTATTTTATACTGCTACTCAACAATGATGGAAGATAGTTGTGAAATATATGCTGAGAAGAGAAGCCCCTTTAAAATCTTTTTCCAGCAAAAATTCTTTGAAAGGAGATGGGAAATTATGAGCATGTTCCAGGGTCCCAAGTCTGCGTCCCTTGGGCAGGGAATGATGCGTCGAGACCACACCACCTGGAACCCTGAAGGTGGGCTGCTTTATTTGCTTTTCATATCTGTGATCAGAAAACAGCAATTATTGAACAAGAACTGAGGCTTATGTAATAGTCATACCGCATGCACCCAAAATATTCATCTATATTTTAAAAATGGAATTTTCTCCACCTTTGAATCAATGAGCCTAGAATAGAAAATGTTTCTTCCTTATAAGTACATGGATTAATGAAATATATTTTCCATTTGGGGGAAACAATGTTTACCAAGCAGCAAGCCAGCAAAATTGCTTTACTATGGCACGTTTTGATGGAGAAGAATTTGGAAAAAATCTAAATATAGCGGATGTACGCAACTTGAAACTCAGCACCGTTTTAAGCCCTCCTCTGCAGTTAACGCAAATTGATCTCCCTAACAAGAGCTAAAAATAGCAGGAGGAAAAAAGGGAGTTGACAATGACTTTTCATGTGGCTCCCTGCAGGCATTTTCAGTGACAATGAACATGACCTTCCAGAACCGTCCTAGAGAGGAGAACAAAGGCTGGCATTTCACATGCCGCCTCTGAATACCACCCAGGGAGTAGGGCAAACACCTCTATTTTGCCATTTTTGCTGATTGGGATAGATAAGCTGTTTGGCTGGGCTGGGTTTTTGTTTTTCTATTTTGTTTTACATCCGAAAAGAACATAGCACTACGCTCTTTCTGGAGTCAGGAACAATAGATATTATAAAATAAAACAAATTAAATATTCGATTCATTCTCCACCTGGTTAAAGCTCATCTTATTTTGTCTAGGTCATTGTTAAACGGCAGGCTTCTCTAAATTCACCAGGGGGACTAATATAAATGGAGAAAGCCTCTGTTTATAGAGACCATAGCTGTTCTTCAACAGAGCAGAGGAAGGCAAAATCTGAAACTTGCGTCCCCCTGGACCACAGAGAAAAGCATCGAGTGTGCCTTAAAGAGCTGATACAGTGGGTGTGTTTTAGGGGGCTGCCAATAGTCAGAGAAACCAATGTGGAGGAACAAAATGTATCGATTGTTTTGTATTTTTAAAATTTCCTTTTGCAACAATCTTGAATTTCTTCTGCAGAAATTAATTTTACTATTCAACAGAGCTCTGGTTTCTCAAACTTTTCACTCCCCAGGGCAAGAGTGCTGGCTCGATGAGTCCTTTCTGCTTCTTGCCAGTGGCAGAGGGACACATTTGAACTTACCAGCTGTGTAGCCTTGGGCAAATTGCTTAACTACTCTGTGCCTCACACTCCGCAGCTGTATAAATGAGGAGAATAACAATACCTGTCTCATAGAATCGCTGTGAGCATTAAATGAGATAATATAGTAAGGTGTTTAGAACTGTGCCTGACACATAGTAAGCTGTATATATAAGTTTTAGCTATTGTTTCTATTTAAGTTTTTTTCCTAATTTATCTATTTTACTTTCTGGATCAAAAACAGAACATACAGTCATGGGAACAATGACTAAGAATGTTTGAAATTGTGCCTCTCATATTTCCCAGAATAGAAACTGCTCTCAATACAACAAACAGAACTGAGAGATGCTTGTCCCGCGTTAGGCGGCCCTGGTCTCGTGTTGTAACGCCCTGCTCCGGATCTCAGAGGAAACGCACAGGCTCGGGTTTGATCACGGTTCCTTTGTGATGCACTGTTCTCTCCATGTTTGCTTCAGGAGCTTTTCTAGAAGCTCCAGGGGGCCTGAATTGTCTGTCTCTGGAAGAGGGTCGTCAGTGTTCTTTTCTTAAAGAATGGGGGCACCCAGGACCCTGCCCTCACTCTCCCATTTGCCCTCCCCAAGAGTCTTAACAACGCCCATCATTGCCTTCCCGGGGCAGCTAGACGGGGCAAAGCTCCCACAAGCCAGCTGGTTTGCAGAGGTGACCCTGAGCCTGGGTACCATCTCGCCCTGGATCCCTGCTTCATGATGCTCGTTCTTTCGACCTGCTTTTTCTCAGCATCTTTGGATCTCTGCATCTCTTCTCAGCCACTCAGTTCCGCTGATTTAACACGTTAGTCACTCCTCCGAAGCAGAACTCCATTCCCTTCATCATTTGGGCTGCTTTTCTCTGCTCTCATCCTAATTTGTTTCTGTACTTTTGGAGCTGAGGTAATCATCCCTTAACATGGAATGAGTTATAATTTGTTAGTGAAATGATTCTGCCAAAGGATTAAAAATAAATTTTACTAAATGATTTTTTTTCAAATGGAAACGCTAGAAGTCCTCTCATTAGAGAAAACATTAATTTAGCGCTGGCTGACTCAGTCTGGCTGAAGCCATAAGAAAGCAACAATTTGCCAGTGAAGAAATTATCTCTAGGCAGGCTAATAGCTCTGATCACTCACTCATTCATTCATTCATTCGTTCATTCAATATTTATGGAGCATCTACTATGTGCCAGGTGCTATCAGGCGTTCTGAAAACCAAAGTGAATAAAACATGCATTCTCCCCTCAAAAAGTAGGGAAGACAGTAAGTTGAACAATAGACAATTAGCATAAGGAGAAGTGAGCATTTGTGCAAAGTGCCCCGAGGAGCCTAAAAGAGCAGCTCTTGCCTTAGCGTCTCGTTGGGGAGGTGGGGCGGAGATGTGAGTGGGGAGGAGGCAGGGTGTGGCCCTGCTCCCTCCCCGCTGCGCTGCGGCTGAAACAGCCGCCAGAGGCACATCACCTCTGTGATATTTTCAACTCAATTGTTGGATATAATCTTTCATCTGTGTGGGGTGAGGAGGCTTCAAGGACACAGGAAGAGAACACATGGATAACCACATAAAGAGAAACAGTCTCAAATTGCTGGCAAGGAATAGAGAGAAAGATATCCCAGAAAATACGTCCAAATTGCAGCCGTTCCGTGAGACACAAGAAAAGCAGGAGACCCTCGATATCTGCTCTTGCACACCCAGAGCACAGGCCTTCGTTTGCACACCTACCAGACACTGGGTGAGGCTTCCTGGAAGTTACAGTGGTGTTAGAGATAACTGTCAATTCAGGGTTAGGGTAAATGTTTTCCTGTCGGAGCAGAGTAGGCCTAAAGTCCACCGAGGCAGCCTGTATCCTTAACAGAAGGCCGTTGGGTCTGGCCAAGTGATGGGGTCACAAGACCCAGGTTGGACATTTGCTTCTGCCACCAACCAGCTGGGTCACTTTGGGCAACCTCAGTTTTCTGGTCTGTAGAATGGGGCTAGTAATAGTTCTCATCTCTGTGCTTGTTGCACAGCAAGGCACTTCCAAAATGGTAGAAAGTACATCCATTTGGTAAGAGAACGTGAAGCTTATAGGTTAGCAATAAGGTAAAAGGCATGTACTTTTAACATTATTGATAAGTCATTCACACCTAAAAAGAACCCCTTTATTCTTTGCCTCTTTGAGACCATATCCTTCCTCCTTCCCCCCTCCTCTGTGCCAGGCTCTGTGAGCATCCCTTCTGAGGCCTAATTCCCACTCCCTCCATCCCCTCTGCCTCTGTCAGTCTCTGGTGGCACCCTCCAGACCTGGGACTCAGCTCCATCAGCCAGCGAGGCTGCCTGAGACTTGCCCTTATCTTGTCTTTGCATCAAGCTTTGTGAACATTAGCCACAAATGAATTTTCTGTCCCAATCTGGATAAAACATGATTTGAATTTACTGGATTACCAGCTCCAAGTGAGTGGACCGGAGGCCGGCTCGGATCTGATGGTCAGAAAGTCTGACTTGGCCTGGGCCTCCTTTGTCAACAGTAAAGTAGGAAGAGCTCTGCACTGGAAGCCCTGGCCCCATCACTTTCCCCTTCTCGGGCCTCAGTTTCCCCTCCTGTAAAATGCAGGTTGGCTAGTGACTCCTAGGTCCTCTAGCCAAGACCAACGATTCTATGAAGAAGTCCATTTGCTGACATTCAAAGCAACTGTGTTCAAAGTGTGTTCTTGTTCATATCTGTGCATGACAGTCAAACTGGCCGCTCCAAGGACCTTGGCTCTAATGGGTCCATCTTTGGGGGCGTGCTCGCCTGCTTCTGAAGTGTCCTGAATTACTGTGGGAAATGGCTTCACAAGGCTCGACTTAAGCAGACTTGACTTATTTTACACACATCATGTTTACACATATCACAGACATGGCTCTCTTTGGCTGGGGAGTGCATGAGTTCAGGATGCCTATATGTGAACTAGACTTTCAAGGAAACCACATTTCTCCCATACCTCCCTTATTGTTATATTGCTTCTTTCATCAGCTTATCTTAGATACCTGCTGTTTCTCACAACGGCTCTTTGAGGGTGAAACCCATGGCCATTTTAAAGGCCCTGAGAAGCTGAGTGATTTGATGGTGATGACAAAGAAACCCCCAAGGAGCTTGCTCTTGAGAGTGCTATAATTTAACTCTCAGTCCACATGTGGGACAGCCAGTAATTCTCTTGCAGGGAGAGCTTATTAATCAAATCAGCCTCATCCTAGTCTGGGGACCCAGTGGGGTGACCAGCTCTTCCTGGTTTGCCTGGCAATTTCCTGGTTTTAGCACTGAAAGTTCCCAGGAACCCCTCAGTCCTGGGTGAACCAGAACAGTGGGTCACCCTCATACCCAGGGTCCTCAAATTTCAGTGTATGCAAGAATCAACACGTACGATGATTAAAACCGCAGATTTCTGGGGTGGGTGATTCTGGCCCAAATGTTTTCCTAACCACGCTAAGAAATACCGGTAAGAACTTATTACAAGTTTATCATACTTGCATTTGGCATTTAGTCACCAGTGGTTCTTGAACTCATCTGCACATCAGAATCACCTGGGAAGCTTTTGAAAAATACTAATGCCTGGGGCCAGCCCGGTGGTGTAGTGGTTACATTCATGGGCTTCCCTTTGGTGGCCTGGGGTTCGCGGGTTTGGATCCCGGGCACGGACCTACACACTGCTCATCAAGCCATGCTGTGGTGGCATCCAACATACAAAATAGAGGAAGATGGGCACAGATGTTAGCTCAGGGCCACTCTTCCTCAAGCAAAAAGAGGAAGATTAGCAGCAGGTGTGTTAGCCCAGGGCCAATCTTCCTCACCAAAAAAAAAAAAAAAAACCCAACAAACTAGTGCCCAGACTTGACCCAAATCAATTAAATTAGAATCTCTTGGGGTGCAGCCAGGGCATTGGGATTATATTTAAAGTTCCTCTCACACTGGGAGAACTACCAGTAGATGGAGCAGAACAATGGCCATTATTTACTATTGGATCCATAATGCCTAAAACCTCAGCTGCCACTTGGTTTCGGCCCCTTCACTTTCCACATTCCCCTCTTGCAGGAAAAATACTTCGAAGTGCAAGATGGCAATGTCTGTTGAAATTGAGAACAATATCACTGCTGGGTATAAAACATAAAGAAACTTTTGGACAAGTGCATAGGAGATATGTACAAGAATGCTAACTAGAGTTTTGATTGTAATGGCAAGGAACTGGAAACAATCTAAATGTTTATCAGCAGGAGAGTGGATGAATAAAGTGCGATGGTATATTCATCAAATGGAATACTATACTGCAGTGAAAATGGGTGAATCTGAGCTACATATACCAACATTGGAACAAAGTGTTCATAAGACTTTTCTAAAGTTAGAAAAATCTAACTACAGGCTACTGTGACCAGCTCCTTGGGGACTTAAACACCTCACTTTGACAGGCAGATTGTCTTGCAGCAGAGGGTTCCTGGGCACTTCTGTGGCAGCAGTGAAACAGGGCTGCACAGCTTAGAAGGCTTGTGCCAGCTGGTAGAGCTCATTTTGCCTGTTCTGAGGAAACAACGTTCTTGTGCTATAGAGAGAACTCCCATAAGAATTAGGTAGCTCTTTGCAATCTTAAAATATCTGCCTTGCCATCCAGAAGTCACAAGGACAGACATTTTAGTCCCAGTTCCTGAGTTGCTTCTAAACAGGTATGAAGTCTGATGCCGCATTCTCCTTCATCATCCCTCTCATTGTCCACATACAGCCATAAATCCATTAGAAGTGCAGATGTTACTGTGAACCCAGAATTTCAAGGTTGTTCATCTTGTTTGGCTTTTCTAGGTCGCTGACAAATGTTTATTTTTTAAAAGGGCCACAGAGCTTACCTGGTCCTAGTTTGGCCACGGCATAGAGGAGGTCGTAGTTGAGGACCGGCGTGGCATCGCTGATGGGCTGCCAGCCAACAGGAGGAGATGCAGGGGGTGAGATGAGAAACTGTTTGGCGGGCTGTGGTGGAGCCAAATGCAGTTTGTCTCCATCTGTCTCTGGAGTCTGAACCTTTCAAACAGAGTAGAAATGAAGACACGTTATTCATTATGGCCTCAGATGTGCCATGTTGGGACACTAAGATGCGGAGTCTTACTTTTAGCCTGTGACAAATGAACCAAGGAACCAGGCTATAATAATAATTACTGCTTACCACACACCATGTGTTCAGTTATCTTATTTAATCCTTAAAACAGTGGGTCTCAACCTTTAGCGTGCATCAGAATTACCTGGAAACTTTTACTACAACACAGATTGCTGAGCCCCACTCCCAGAGTGTCTGATTCAGTAGACCTGGGGTGAGGCCCGAGAATCTGCACTGCTAACAAGTTCCCACGTGATGCGGATGCTGCTGGTCTCAAGACCCCTTCCTCCCTCCCTCCTTCTCTCTCTTTCTTTCTCTCTTTTAATTTCATAACATGAAATTAACCATTTTAAAGTAAACAATTCGATAGTATTTAGTACATTCCCAATGTTGTGCAATCACCACTTCTATCTAGATCCAAAGCATTTTCATCACCCCAAAGGAAACCTGGTACTCATTTAACAGTTACTACCATTTCTGCCTCCACTCAGACCCTGGCAACCACCAATCTGCTTTCTGTTTCTGTGGACTTACCTATTTTGGACATTTCATATAAATGGAATCATAGAATATGGGTCCACATTTTGCATCTAGCTTCTTTCATTTAGCATAATTTTTTCAAGGTTCATCCATGTTGTAGCATGTATCAGTACTCCATTCCTTTTCATGGTTGAATAATATTCCACTAAATGAATAGACATTTGGGTTGTTTCCACATTTTGGCTACTGTGAGTAGTGCTGCTATAAACATGTGCGTTATATGTATTTGTTAGAGACCTGTTTCCAGTTCTTTTCCATATATACCTAGGAGTGGAATTGCAGGGTCAGATGGTAACTCTTATGTTTAACGTTTTAAGGAACCAAGGAAGGTTTTAATAGAAGAGGAAACTGAGGTTTCTACAAGTCACATAAGTTATAAGCAGTGTGGAATTTGAACATAGAGCTGAGACTAAAATCTAAGTTCTTTTTCTTCTTTCATTTTTATTTTATTTTATTGTGGGAAGAACACTTAACATGACGTCTACCTTCTTAACAAATTTTTAAGTGTGCAATACATTATTATTGACTGTAGGTACCATGTTGAAGGCAGATTTCTAGAGCTTATTCATCTTGCTTGACTAAAACTTTATGAACATTGATTAGTAACTCTTCATTTTCCTCTCCCCTCCCAGCCCCTGGTAACTACCATTCCACTCTTTGATTCTATGAGTTTGACTATTTTAGATACCTCATATAAGTGGAATTATGCAGTATTTGTCTTTCTGTGATTGGCTTATTTCACTTAGCATAATGTCCTCAAGGATCATCCATGCTGTGATATATTGCAGAATGTCCATACTACCCAAAGCGATCTACAGATTCAATGCAATGCCTATCAAAATCCCAATGGCAATTTTTTGTGTGTGTGTGTAAGAAAGGTCAGCCCTGAGCCAACATCCGATGCCAATCCTCTTTTTTTTTTTGACTGAGGAAGACTGGCCCTGGGCCAACATCTGTGCCCATCCTCCTCCACTTTACATGGGACACTGCCACAGCATGGCTTGACAAGCAGTGTGTCAGTGCACGCCTGGGATCTGAACCTGCGAACCCCGGGCCGCCAAAGCGGAGTGCATGCACCCAACTGCTGCGCCACTGGGCCGGCCCCCCAATGGCAATTTTTTTTACAGAAATAGAAAAAAAATTCTAAAATTCATATGAAACCACAAAAGACCATGAGTAGCCAAATCAATCTTGAAAAAGAACCTAACATTTCCTGATTTCAAAATATATTACAAAGCTACAGTAATCAAAACAGTATGGTACTGACATAAAGACAGACATACATACTAATGGAACAGAATAGAGAACTCAAAATTAAATCTATGCCTGTAGTGTCAACTGATCTTCAACAAGTGTACCAAAATAACACAATGGGGAAAGGATAGTCTCTTCAACAAACGGTATTGGGAAAACTGGATATCCACGTGCAAAAGAATGAAACTGGACCCTTGTCTTACACCATATACAAAATCAACTCAAAATGGATTAAAGACTTAAACATGAGACCCCAAACTGTAAAACTCCTAGAAGAAAACATAAGGGAAAAGTTTCATGACATTGGTCTTGGCAATGATTTCATGGATATAACACCAAAGGCACAGGTAAGAAAAATAAAAATAAACAAGTGAGACTACATCAAACTAAAAAGCTTCCACACAGCAAAGGAAATAATCAACAGAGTGAAAGGCAACCTATGGAATGGGAGAAAATATGTGCAAACCACATATCCAATAAGAGGTTAATCTCCAAAATATATAAGGAACTAGTATAACTCAATAATAAAAAAACTAACAACCTGATTTAAAAATGGGCTAAGGACTTGAGCAGACATTTCTACGAGGAAGACATACAAATGGCCAACAGGTATATGAAAAAATGGTCAACATCACTAACCATCAGGGAAATGTAAATCAAAACCACAATGAGACACCACCTCGCACCTGTCAGGATGGCTGTTCTCATAAAAATAAAAGACAACAAGTGTTGGCAAGGATGTGGAGAAATTACATTCCTACTTGCACACTGCTGGTAGGAATGCAAACTGGTGCAGCTGCTATGGAAAACAGCATGGAGATTCCTCAAAAAATTAACAATGGAACTACTATACGATCCAGCAATTCCACTTCTGGGTAGTTTTCTAAAATAATTGAAATCAGGATCTTGACTGGATATTAGCACTCCTATGTTCATTGTAGCATTATTCACAATAGCTGAGTGTGGAAACACCCTAAATGTCCATCGACAGATGAATGGATAAAGAAACTGTGGTATATATATACAATGGAACATTATTCAGTCTTAAAAAGAAGCAAAGTCTATGTTCTTTTCACTGTGCCATCTTTGTAGAGCCTAAAGGTGGAAACAATGCTTATGGACCAATAACAGATGGATCAAGATATCTAACGATGAAGTGAGGACACGGATGGAACATGACGGACATTGATTTTCTATTGCTGTGGATTTGGTGAGCATTGCCAAGAATTACCCATCCCTTTTCGGAACAGCCAGAATTTATTTTTGGATGGAATAAAACACAAAATTGATTTCCATATGTGCATAACCTTTTCTCATGCATATGAATCATTGGAAGGGTATACGGTCCACTAAAACTGTCATATAATTTAAGTTTTAACTATAACCTTGCCAGGAAACTTAGAAGTAGTTGTGATTAGAGCATTCTTATTATAACTACTAACTGGAACTGATTGTGCATTTACCAAATGCTATGTCCTTTAACACACAATAATACATTTAATCCTCATAACAACAGTATGGGGTGTATATCATCATCCCCATTTCACAGATGAGGAAACTGAGTGAGTTTACATAACTTGCCCAGGTTAAAGCCCAGGCTGTCAGCCCTTAGAGTCTGCCATGCTGTCCCTGCCTGGGAATCATCGTATAGGTTTATTTCTCAGTGAACTAATTATAGACTACAAACCAATCTGAAAGTAGAAAGGGCTTCATTTACATTTTAAAAAGGCAAAAATTAATGTAGGGCAAAAGGATTAACTTTGGTAAAGAGTTACCTTACCTGTGCAAAGTAGAGTTTTAATTTTTTCCCTCTGAACTGGGTTTCATGAAGCTCTATCCTGGCTCGGGCTGCAGATTTGGGATTGCTGAAGTTTATTCGGACACGTCTGAAACTCTTAAATAGTTGGAACGTCACACAGTCATCATAAGTCCGGAACAGTCCCTCAAATTTTTCCTGATAGAAACAAACACAGAGGAAAATCCATTGGTCATGTATCTTGTATGATGCCAGATCTGACAGAAACAAAAACCTAAGTAAATAAACAAGCTGTTCCTAACAGAGGCCCAGAGCTCAGGGGCCAGAGTTTTCACTGGACCATCTGGGGCCCAAACTCTATAATGATAATAATCACAAACAACTAACATTAACATGGCTTGTCCTCTCTGCACAGGTTTTCTGGGAACTTGTAGTGGCAGTGGGTGACAGTTGGCTAAGAACTGGGGACTTGTTGGCCATCTCTATTTTTTTTTCCATTAGTGACATGACAAGCATTTCAATTGCTGAGGCAACAGGATTCCAGACCAAATTGATTGGAGGCAGATCCAGCACAGTGAATCTGCCAGATGTACCCTCAGGCAACACAGGGACATGAACAGAGCTAGCCACAGGGGACCTCCACCTGCCTTTACAGCAAACCTTCCGTGTTTTTGATGTCTAAGCTCCCACCAGGCACACAGTAATATTTTGCTGTCCCCTGGCTGCCAGTTTCCTCCTGTGTGGTACCCCACAAACCCAATAAATCCCTCATTTCCTCAAGAGTTAGTTCTCTTTGTAGCCACTGGTTTGAATAAAGTTCCACAGCAGTGATCTCAAACTCTTTGGTCTCAGGACCTCACTACACGCTTAAAAATTATGAAGGATCCTAAAGAACTTTTGTTAATGTAGGGTTTATCTATCAATGGGTTTTATCTATCAATGTTTATTGTACTAGAAATTAAAACTGAGACATTTAAAAATATTTACTTATAGATCCATTTAAAATTAACAATAATAAACCCATCCCATGTCAAAATAATCTTTTAATGAAAAATAACTGTTTTCCAAAACAAGAAAAAATTTAGTGAGAAGACTGGCATTGTTTTACATTTTTGCAAATCTCTTCAATTTCTAACTTAAAAGAAGACAACTGGAATCTCATATCTGCTTCTGTATTCCATCTGTTATACTATGCTGTTTTGTTGGAAGGGTATGAAGAAAAGCTGGCCTCACTCAAGTAAATTTATGATTGGGAAAGGGAGGAGTAATTTAATAGCTTTTCAAATAATTATGAATATCCTTCCTTGAACCATCATCAAAACTCAACAAGTGGCAGCTTCTTAAAGTGTATTGCAATGTTGAATCTGAAGCCATAATCAAATAACATTTTTATTTGACTATATTAAAATCCATTTATCTATTTTGCACCTTTAATGGATTTTTTACCCATGCATGACTGTGTAATAATGCACACTGATCATCCGGAAAATATCGGTTCCCTGAGTTACGCAGCTTTTCCAAATGTTGACACATTTCATTACACGATATCAAAAATCACATTCATTAGTGTTACCATCTGTCTTATCAAAAAGTCTTTAGAGATTAGAAAGCTGTCAGATTCATAGCGGTGAATACAAGTTTTCCAAAATTTTAATTTTTGCTTGAAAGTTCGTTCTTTATCATTGGTAACAAATATTGTCAGTCATTTTCCTTGAAGTAACATGCTCATTCATTCATTTCTGAGAAAATGTCTGCCAAATATCTAAGTCTACATAACTACAGTTTGTCTGTTAGTTGTTTTTTCAAGTAAAAATGGTGTTCCATGAGAAAAATAAGTGCCTAGTTCAGCTTAGAACATTTCCTAAAGTCAAGCACTGTATTTTGGTGTGCCACAGTGCTTTACGTGTAGTTTCCATTTCATTATTGAGATTATTAAAAAGGCATGTACTCAAGGATAAAGAGTTAATAAAATTAATAACTTTTACTACTTCATTAAGTAGATACTTATGACACTCTTTAATAAATTATTGTTAAGGACAATAAAGCAATCTCCCCTCTTATTTTTATAGCAGTTGTAAAATGAAAGGGTCAGGGATCCCAGTAATTTCAATTAATTGAGTGACATCACCAAAATCTCGCTTCAAATCTGGCTATTATGGTTGAGTTTACTCCACTTAGTTGTAAAGGGTAAAATGAGTGGTGCCTCCAGTAGAATATCTTCCCAAACCGAGCCTGTAGAGAGCAAACATCACTTCCACCCATATTTACTTGGCCAAGGCTCATCTGCATGGCCATAGCTCAGAGCAAAGAGGCTGAGAAAACGAGTCTAACTGTGCAACTACTTGGGAAGAGTAGGCAAGTTTGGTAAATAAGACCACTGTTGATTTTTACACTATGTGTACAATACTGTTTTTGAAACAATTTTATTTTGCTTATACACATTTTATGCAAGAAAAATGTGATTCAAATTCTGATTTCATAAATTAAATCTAGAGAGTTTATTTGAGGGAAGAGGGCAAGGATGTCAATCAAGGTTGACCCTTTGGAAAGCACTGTCAAGAGCAATCTAGGATTCGATAAGGGGAGGAGGCAGAGGAATGATTTTAGAACTCAAATTGCACTATGAGAAAAAGTAACAAGGAACTCGAGAGAAGAAAATGAGAGAGAACAGGAGAGGGGTTGGTAAGAGAAGAATGAGAAGGGATGAAGAGTGGGGCTGGATGAAGACATGAACACAGAGGAAGATGCTGTGTAAATGGAGGATATTTGAGAAACCAACGTGCCTGGCATAGTAGATAAGATATATATAGTAAAGGTAACCAGACAGGGAGGCTGAGATAGGTGCTCAGGCCATACAGGTCGGGGGCATCTGGGGTCCAAAGAGTAATTTGATTTTTTGCCTTGATCAGTTTTTATCAGCTTCATCCTTTATACAGCAAGAACTGCAGGGTACAGGTGAAGACGCTCCAGGGGGTGTGCCTGACAATGCAGAAAGCAGTTTATCAGAGAATGGAGACCCAGGCCTAACTCAGGCCATATTTGAAATCAAATAAGCCTATAGTTTCAAATATGAACACTGCGATTTTAAATTCTCTACTTTTAAATGTATTTGCTTTTCCTGAGTCATCTGGAAAGTGACGAGGCAAGTATAGATGTCCTGCTACAAACAGAAGCATTTATTTTAGAGAAGCATTTATACGTGGAGAAGCTCCCTGCAGTTTTCTCTGTATCTTACTTCATCTCTGTTATAACTATTTGTTTATTTTTAAAAAAGATTTAAAAAAAGATTTGAACATGGCTTATAAAGACATATAAGAATAAAATTAAGTAAAATAGAAATTGAGTAGAGAAAAAGAGGAAAACAAGGGTAGAAACATAAATTAGAGCCAAGAAGGAGGTCTGTTCAGAAAAGCTGAAAGGCTTCTCATAGAGTTTTGAACATTTGCCATGGGTGAGCCAACATTTTGCCTCTAATTTTGCTCAAAGCTAATGTGATAAAGTAATCCTCACCCGTTATGCAATTCTCAGGGGTGACAAGGTAAAGACGAGCCTGGTCTTAAAACGCGGCAGAGGGATCTGTCCAGGGTCCTCATAAGAAGCTACTGTGATGTGAAGAACGATCCTCAGCAGTTATGGAACACAAACCAAGCAGCAGGTGATCCATTAGAGTTTCCAATCAAAATGGAAACAACTATTATTTTTTTAAATCAATAGGCTTTAAAAGCATCCTCAGTATTTAGGAAGTGCTCGATGTATTCTAGTGATTGGTTGATGCAAAAACCCAAGGTATTTTGTAAAATATTAGAACAATTTAAAATATTACTTTCAGTTTAACTCTAAACCAGACAGGCTGCAGATGAACAATATCTGTCTAATATATTATCTCATTGGGGGCCGGCCCAGTGGCGTAGCGATTAAGCACGCGCCCTCTGTTGCGGCGGCTGGGGGTTCGGATCCTGGGTGCGCACAGACGCACCGCTTGTCAGGCCATGCTGTGGCGGCGTCCCATATAAAGTGAAGGAAGATGGGCACGGATGTTAGCCCAGGGCCAACCTTCCTCAGCAAAAAAAGAGGAGGATTGGCGACAGATGTTAGCTCATGGCTAATCTTCCTCACACACACACACACACACACACACACACACACACACAAAATATATATATATATTATCTCATTGAATCCTCACTTTTCTGAACAGGCCCTTTGAGGGAGAGTTGGAATCATTATTATTCTTGAGTAACATGTGAAGCAACTGAAACCCAGAGAAGTTAATAACCTCCACAAAGTCACACAACTAACTGGTTAGCAAAACCAGAACCAGTAAGCTCAAGTTGTTTATACTATGTAAATATTACTGATAATATGCAAACAAGAGAAAAGTCTGAAGAACAAGAAAACTGGCCTTCCTTGTCAATCCAAGGAACAGCGCTGTCCTTGAAGACTGCCTGTTAGAGAAGTCCAGTGGCGCCTTTCACTGCATTCCAAACGATACTGTAAGCCTCTATGTATTTTTCAATTTTCTCCCTTATGATCTCTTTGGGTATAAATTATCTTAATAAGAAATTCAGCTTCTCTCAAAATCACAAGGCTCTCATCTGTCAGATAATACTTCCCAGAAACTGCCGAAGAATGGAACAATTCATTTAGGTTTATCACCCCTCAGTGGATACCACTGACAAGTCATGTGCAAATCCCATGTTTAAGGCTCGTACTGCATTTTATAGGCTGCTCAGGGGGGCCTCCTGTCAGAAGGACTGCTGGTGTAAATCTTCCACAATGCAGACTCTTTATGTGAAAGGACGAGCCAAGCCTGAATGTGGGGATTTTCACATCTGGATTTTAACCTGTCAGGACTTCATAGGCCAGGAAGACTTGTATTAAATCACGCTTTGTCCCATTTGTGGTCCTGATGTTACCAAAAAATCATTATGGAAAGGAGGCTCTCAACCCTTCTTTACAGACAAAAGATGTGGACAGACCTCGTGTCCCATAACTGCTTTGAGAAAAGATAACTCGGCTGGTAAAGACACAAAAGCCTTTATCCCTTCCCACTGGAGTCCTTGTGACAGACAAAGATCTAAAATTCAGCCCCAAACTCTAAAAGGATCTGCTTTGTCCTAAAACTTCATGGATTCATCACACGCTTCTCTCAGCAGAACGCTTCCCATGGTCTGTGTTCTATGCTGTTCTTTCATTCCCAGTAGCAGCCCTCCAGTCGGCTGCGGCTGGACAACATCGCTGTGCCAGAGGACATTTTTACTTCTCTTTAGGTAAGGAAGTCTTCATTTCCCGGATTTCACTGAGCTGCCACCTATGCATTTAGAACTGCAAAAACGAAAACTGAAAAAACTCCTCCAAAGCCAAGCAATGGTACAGGGGCTATAAACTGGAATGATCTTTGAATGGGGGGTGAATCTAAGTTTGTGGAGCCTGAAGCTTTTACAACTTGGGAAGCCCTCTTTAAGCAAAATAATACAAAATTAGGCACAAAAATGGAATTTTTTTTTTTTTTAGAATGAGAACAAAAAGTCATAAGAAATAACTTTTGCAAATTTTACAAAAAAAATATGACCATGTGAAACACATTGCCAGGCCTTGATAGAGGCCCATGCAAATACGGGGCCCTACAGCTGAAGCTTCATTCACTTTCCAGGAAATGTGTCTAAGTGAATGACAAGTATAGTGTGCCATCACCAAGCAGTCTGGAGCCCAGGTTTTGAGAGCAGCTAAGACACCTACAGTGCTTATATCACTCTCAGCTGATGAAGATCATTTCCCTAAATGTTTGAATCACCAGAATGAGAGCCAAGTAACTTGGATCTGCAAAGTTTCCATCCATGTATAACATTATAGATGGCTGAGTATGTCCCTGCCACACACACTGGAACCCATTTTGTAAATACCGAAGATGGAGGACTCAGGAGGGGGAGCAAGTAAGGGGGTTGTTTGGAATCCATCCTGACAGCTGTTCAATAAGGGGTGGTAAGTGTCAGATGAGTGGCCCAAGAGAGGCACTGGTGGACCAAGGTGGCACTGTCTGCATGCCTGGGACCCTTATTGGGTCTAACTCTGTGCACCCAATGCCCACCCTTTGGGGGAGTGAGACCCTCCCAGTGCCTGAACCCAGGACTTGTTCTGGTAGGTCACTCTGCCCCCACTAAGAGTGCCCAGGGGGAATGGAGCCTGGCTGTGCCAAGCAAGATACCATTTGTGGATGTCTGCATGCTTCCTGCCTGTCCCAGGACATTTGTAAGTCTCCCAAGGGGTCTCTGAATAGCTAGGGAGTGGCAGGGAGGAGCGCCCCCACATATACTGGGAGTGGGGAGGGGGTGGACTAGGAAAACTCGAGACCTCTGAGAGAGTAGTTATGAGCACAGATCTCTGTTACATGCCACAAAACTGGACATATCTGCATGGTTATAAATACAAAGGAAGGATCTGACAGTCCTTTTATAGCTGCCATATTTCAGTTTACAGCATCAATGGCTGTCTTGGTTCAGGGTATTTCCTGAAGGCTAATGACAGCTTCATCCTTCTCTGGGCCATCAACTCCTCTTCTCTGATCATTTATCAGCAAGAACGCCAATGGCTGTCATCAGCCATGACTAGACATAGGCTCTAACAGCACATGTGTAATTGATGAAACGCACAGCCTGCGTCACAGCCTACCCAATCTCGTAAGAGAACGGGCACTGCCTTTATTCAGGTGAATGTTGATTTTCCTATTAGCCATAGGTAAAGAGAGGCAGTATAAAGCCATGTTACTAGCACGGACTCTAGAGCCACACTACCTAGTTCAAACCCTGAACGCAGGATTTGTGCAACCTTGAGCAATTTTCTTACTTATTTGACGCCTCAGTTTCCTTATCTATAAAATGGGGATCATAACAGAATCTACCTCATAGGGGTGTCCTGAACTTAAGTGAATTAGTATATTTAAATTGCTTAGAAAGTTGCTGAGCACAGTGAATGTGTGTGTGCTGTTATTATTATGAATCCCAGATTGGCAAATAAACGATGTTATGTTCACGCATCTGTATTTGGCCTGCTAGCTCTGGCTGTACAAATCCCCCTATATCTAGATCCAAGTATATCTGTATCTATAGCTATGTCTATATTTTCTATATTTATATCCATACTTGTTACCTGTGTCTAATCCTTAAAGATTGTCAAGAGTGATTATAGGAATGCAGAGTAATATCTCATATAAAATTGTCTAATTATATTAATGTGATTTTATTGATGTTATTATCTACTTAAAATGTAGAACCCAAATTAACCATCAAGATTTCTTGCTTGGTTGCTAAGCTTTAAAAGTTTCCTTTACAAAAACAGCACGGTAAATGAAATAATTCTGAGGAGGAAGTCAACTGGGTAATTGCCTTCAGTCCCTCCCTTTGGAGATCCTACACCACCAGCAGGGGTTGGGGCTCAGAGAGACAGCGAGCGAATGACAAAGATGCCAGCCAGTACGGAAAACATGTGAAGCTCGGCTACATAAGAGATTCGTCAAGGCCCTCCCACCTGACTCCTTTTGCCTGTGCTAATGCACTTCAACTATCTTTTAGACAAAGTCATCTCCAGAGCTCTATTCCCCATATTCAACTGTTTCCTGAACAATTCCCCTGGGATATCCAATAGGTGCCTTAAACTTAATGGCTCTAAAACCAAATTCTTTGCTGGGGCCTCTGAATCTGCTGTCCCTCCATCTCAATACATGGCCCCCATCTACCCAGTTGCTCAAGCCAGGGAGCTGCATGTCCTCCTGATCCTTTCCCTCTCCCTCACCCCACAACCCACCAGGCAATAAGCTCTGTGTTCTCTGAGCCTTTCCTCATCTGCTCCTCATCATACCCCCAATCCCCTGGCTCGCCATAGCTCTCTCTATCACTCCACCAGGTCTCCCTAACTTCGGTCTGGCCAGCCTCGAGTCAACCTTGCAAGTCTGCTGCCAGAGAGGTCTTTCTAAAAGACAAAATTCTGATTATATAGCTCCTCTATAAAACCCTTCAGCGGCTTCACATAGCTTTTAGAATATGGCTTGGCTTAGCAATTTTAAAGGCCCTTTACAAAATGGCCATCACTCACCCCACTGATCTCATATTCCTCCTTTTTCCTAATCCATCCCCAATACACCAGCTAAACTTCCACTAAGGCAGGTTATTCTGTATCTCCAAGTCTTATCTTACTTGCTCTCTTTTCTGCCAATGACACCCCTTTCCTTCAGATAATTTCTTTCTTTTTCTGTATTCCAGTTTTATTGGGATATAATCAACACATGTGTAAGTTTAAAGTGTACAACATAATGATGTAATATATGTATATATTGTGAAATGATTACCATAATACATTTAGTTAACATTTACCATCTCACATAGTTACAATTTTTTTTTCTTGTGATGAGAACTTTTAAGATCAACTCCCTTAGCAATATCCAATACAGTTTTATGAACTATAGTCATCACACTGTACATTACACACCCATCAGATAACTTGTGATTGTCTTTCCAGTCCCAGCTTAGGTCTCATATCTAAGAAATCCCTCCTGAATCCCACGGAGGTGTAGACACCCCCCACGCCGTGCTCCCATAAGAGATTTATCACTTAGTGAGGATAACTGCTCCTTCATTAGCTAGACTATAAGAACTTCAAGGGCAGGAGCAGTGTCATTTTTGTCCTTTTCTCCTTTGCTCATGTATTCATTATTGAGTGCCAACTGTGTACCATGCAGGATGCCTTCACTGTGGAAAGGGCTCACATGTTAATGAAACAAACAAGGCAATGTATCTAGAACAGTCCTCCCTCCTCCCCCAGCTACCTTTTGGTGATTTTTTTCTTCTCTTCAAAGCTACCCTTCAATAAAATCAACAAATAGGTACTGAACACATGGATTAAGATCCTCCATACTATAATATCATAGGGAAGCCAAAATCAAATTGTACATATTTCTTTCCTGACGTCTTTCTTGGACCCCTCCCGATATACCCTTCCTCCACATACGTTTAATCTCCACTTCCTTTGATTATTTGAAACATTCTGAATCTCTTTTCAGAATAATATGTCATCAGAGTGTGTGTGTGTGTGTGTGTGTGTGTGTGTGTGTTCAAGGTGTTGGGGTGGGGTGGCAAGAAAGACTTCAGGGAAGAAATGGTAAATGAAAGGTGGATAGAATTTTGATGTGTGGAAATGAGTGGTGGTGTGAGACTTTAGAAGAAGCTTTTTGTTCCAGGCAAGGGAGCAGCATTATCAAAGGATCTATATATTCCCATTAATCTGACATCACTTCTAAGAAAACGTATTTTGGGGCACTGAGGAAGAAGAGGACAAAAATAATAGCTGGTCTTAAGCCATATTTCCTAGGCCTGGCCTTGTGTGGCACACACAACTGTTATTAAATAAACACTTATAGAATTATAGGAAACATAAAACAAACGAGATTTGAGATTTTCTTCTTTTAAGGGTCAGCTCTTAAACATGTTTCTTACAACATTTATTTCCCTAGCACTCTGCCCCCCTAAATACATTTCATTTAAATTCTAAACTATGGGTCATGGGCCTGCTGATGCACACAGGACGAACTTCTCAGCAGCTCAGAGACCAATTTAGGAAATTACCCCTTTCCGGAATGCCACACAGTGTTGCAGCTGAAAGAGGTAGGAAATGTACTTCTAAAAACAAGTAGTGTTCTATCTTCTCAAGATTGAAGTGAAGCTTCTGTTTTAATATTGGGCTGTCAATAATTAATGAGGACATTTTTAGTATGTTTAATGTTAAATTAAAGTGCTAAATCCTAAATATGTTCCATATCACATTCTTCTGAAGATAGGCAATTTAAAATTTAATACATTCATTTTGCATTTGGAATATGATCAAAGTAAGCCTTTCAAAGGCAGCATGGTACCCTTAACTTATTTTTCCCATGAAATTGAAATGACATTTGCATTCTTTTGAGATGTAGATATGAGCAACTTATTATGACTCAATCTTTAAATCTAGAAAGTGCACAGTTTGTTTTCCTCCTAATGGTCTTTCTTACTTTTCCTTTTCCTCTTCTTAATTACACTTTTTCTATTTTATTTAGGTTTTGTTCTCTCTGTTCTTTATGTAATGACATTAAAAGAATACATGTTAACGATAAAACTCTTATATAAAATTAAATTTCTCATGTTCAGATTTCTTGAGATTTGAAACTGAACTGATTGTTTCAATCCATTACAAATTTGGGACACAAGATACCTAAAAGGAACCTTTTCCAAACTGAAATATGACAGTCAATGCCTATCGTGGCTGAAGTGGATTTACTAATAAAAACAAAACCAACTCTACAGCTGTAGCTAACACTGAGCATAACTCTGGATTGCAACTTTGCACAGTGGTTAAATTTTCACTTGGGCATTTCTGAGACAGCAAATAAGTACCACAGGTAGGACTAATAATGGCTAAGCCTCAAGTGCTTCAACGTGCCAACCCCTCACCAAGCCCCTTACATATGGTAACACATCTCATTCTCACAATAAGCTTAGGAGGCAGATGAAGAAATGGGTTGAAAGAGATTCAACAATTTGCCTCATGTGGCCAGCTAGTCAGTGACAATGCAGATCTCATCCTAGAGAGTCTGGTACCTGAAGTTACAGTCTTAACCTCTGGGCTACCCCACTTACGGCAGAGAGAAGCTGGGTTGATATGGCTTCATCCCCTTTGATGCATCTCACTCAATGAGACGGATGCATCTTTTGTCTTGAGTCCATTTTGCTCATGCATATCTCACAGCCTAGCAGCAGTGTGAAGAATTCTGGTCTAACCCTAGGAGAAATGGTTGGAACTGAAAAGAAGCTTCTCCTGTCAAAATGATGAGAGCTTCACATAGGCAGTTCAGACTAGAAGCATCTACAAATAGTATCATAGTGATGAAACTACGTTTTTTCCACAATACACACATTTGTGTGTGTGTGTGTTACACACAAAAGTTCAGGATTGGTGAACACAGCCCGATTTAGGGCCAAGACCACTGACAGCCAAGAAGGATGATTTGACTGAGAATTCCCTTCTCTCCATGTAATGGAAAATTTGGGGAGAAGCAGGCAAGCTGGATGAAGGCAGGAACTTGTCATCAGTGTTCAGTATAATTAGGATCACTATATGATGTGTTGTCACAGCCAGGACACTTTGAAGAGGGCAGTGCTATTGATTATGCTGTGATCTCAGGACCCTCCTGGGCACACTGGATATGTGGTCCCAATTGGCTGGTCCCCAGAATAAGTAATTCCAAAACTATGGTCCTTAGCCCACTAGAAAGACATGACAATGCTCCTGCTGGATGGATCCTGTCTGATTGTGCAAGCCTTCTCTGCAGTTCTTAGCAGCAAATCATGCACATTCATTCCATAGACTTTCTTTCTACTAACAGCTACTTACTTGTAATCTAATGAGAGAGTTACAGACTACATTTTTAAGGGTTACTAAAATTCATAAAGGAGTTTATAAAAGGATTCTAGCTGGATATTCAACTAAAAAATCTGGCTGCTGCACCAACTCTTGGTACTTTTGCACATGAGCACACAGAGAGTTGGAATTCCTGCACATCTCAGCAGTAATAATAATCACTAACACTTACCAGACCTTCCTAAGTGCAGATACCGTTCTAAGTGCTGTACGTCGTCCTGACGGTCCAACCTGTGGACCACAGACCAGCAGCAGCAGCCCCAGGGGTCCTGTCAAGTAAGCATTATCTCAGGCCCTAAGCCCCTAGACCTACTGATTCAGAGTCTGCATTTCAACAAGATCCCCAGATGATCAGTATCCCATTTAAATTTGAGTAGTACCAGATTAGAAGGCACAGCTTGGACCATTTGAGACTTAAGAGCTTCCTGACTTAGTGAATAAACTGATTTATGTAATTGTGCTTTTGGGAATTACTAGTGCTGTCCCCAGGTATTAGCGGTTTTCAATTCTTTGCATTAATTAATACATTTGTAGAGTTATGGTTAGCAATTACTCCTATTGATTGCTTTGTTCTTGCAATCACTATGTTGTTTTTACTTTGATTATTATCTTGTTCTTTACGCGTTCTTTGTTTTCACTGGGTTCTTTTCCCACTACAAACAGGGAACCCATTGGATAGGTGGGGTACTGTATCAGAAGTTCCCACGAACAAGTGAAGAAGAGAACCTGAAGAGATTTTGAAATGGTACAAGCTCTGGCCTCAGCTGATCAGTAATGTGAACCCCAATCTGCTTATGGAGAATTTATTTCTGCTGTGTGTCACTTAATCAGTACATTTGAGATCAAGCAGTACATATGTTTGAGTGATACCGTACTCAGCTTTGCAACATGAATGTAAGCATCAGATCTCCTTTTCTCACTCAGTTTTAATGACTTTTCCCAAAGGTTCTCAGTGGTCAAGTTTTCTCTTCAATATCACTTTAACCTCTGTTTTTAGAAGGGACAGTAGAGATAACTTACACTAACCTCTTTACCTGCAAGTTGAAAGACACAAAGCACAGAGCAGTGAGGCGACACGCCTCATCACTAGTCAGAGGTGAATATGCACTAGAACTCGGGGCTTGAATGTACAGACACAACAAAACCTAAAGACATTACAGTAATATTTGAAATCAAGGATCTCCTCTGATATATTTTGACCTTATGAATGACGCAAGGTTTTGAATAATCCAAAGCCAGTCAGAGGTGTAGTGCTGGAAGAAATCATATATTCCATATGAAAAACAGGTCTGTGATGACAATTTTCTTTGAAAGCCTCAAATATAAGTTTCATTCCAGTTCTCCATTTTATAAAACCAAGCCCAAAAGAGGTTAAGGGATTCGTTAAAGGTTATAGACAAGTGATGGTAACACCAGGCCTCTAATTCAAATCTGTTTGCCAAGTTCTAGCTATTAACATTGTCGTAACATGAAAAGATTATTGTTCTCTTTAGAAAATAACATGGTCATGGTAGACCACTTGGAAAAATATACACAAATATGAAGGATAAAACGACCCCATTCATCCAAGATAATCACTGTTAAAACATTCTTAGTCAACAAGAGCATTACATTTATCCATTTTACTTAAATTTATGAGAAATAAAGATTTAAAGAAAAATAAGAAGTTGTTGCCTTTCAGAAAAAGGTTTCTTCAAAACAAGAAATATTATTTTCATAAAGGAGTCTTCTAAAGTTTTAATAAAAATTCTTAAGAAAAATAGGTTTATGTTTCCAAGTATAAAATCGAAGTCACCTGTCTCATGAAAGTCAGAAGATAATGCTTATATCTAAAAAAAAATTTAAACCTCTATTATTTAATTTAAAAGGGAACCTAAGCTTACTTAAGAAAAAAATCATAGAAAACGGCAAATTTGTAAAATATCATATAAAAGTAACAAATGTACTAGTTGGAAAAGGAAAAAAATAGCAGCATAGGGAAGTAACTGCAACAACGGGTCTGTACAATAAGCATAAAATAAAGGACCAGAACTACTCATGACACTCCAAATTCTCCTTACTCTTAAATTTCTTGACCTGTAGGGGTTTAGATCTGTCGTTTCAGAAAACACTATTTCCTTCACTTCATCAATGGCACAAATTTTCGCTTGTTTCATAATAGAAGCACATCTGGCTCATTTTTTCTTCCTAGAATTTCTCAATGCCTTTCTATTTTTACTGAAGAGAAGAGACATAAGCCTTTATTTCATTAGTAACACCACAAAATTGTACTTCCAGGTTCCTAATTATGTAATTTGCATTATATCAAATGTCTTTTTTAAGTCATCCATCATTGAACCCTCTGAATTGCTGGCCCACTTTCAACTGATTAAGTTTTAGGCCTGTGGACAACAGTCAAAACCAGATTTCTTTTCATCTAAGTCTTGGGCTATTTCTACTGTTTTATGTATCTTCCTCTTTCTTGGAGTACCACATTCTGTTATGTGGGAAAACATCTGAGTAGTCCCCCTGCTCCCACAAAGGTGACAGGTGGTAAGCATTCTGAGTCACTGCATTGTCAAATACGTATATGTTTGGTCATCGCGTTAGACTGATAATCCCAAAAAGGCCTCAGCAGATCCCATGGCAGCCATGGGCGGAAGGGTGGCCCCTCAGAGGCGTCCCCAATTCGGGACCTTGCATCCTTTGGAACCGCCATTGGATGAGAGCTATCCCTAGAGATGGGGCATGCCCTTGGTGGGGTGACTCCCCACTCTCCTTGGCTGGGGCTATTCTCACAGGGGGACTCAGCTGAGAGCCTTCAGCTGCCAGTACTTCAGAGACTGGGGAGTGCATGTCCCAGGCATGTTGGGAGGACCCGGAGGACTCTGAAGGCTCATGGCCGGGATGCGCTGACAGGCTTCTGGACACAGAACCTGGGAGGAGTCAAGTGAATGTAGGAGCCCAGAACTGGCCAACTATGGGGCGGTGCAGAGCCTGCTGTGGGCAGAGCTGCGTGTAGTCATTTTGAAAGTTGTTTGGCCTCAAGTTCCGTCAGGCTCAGCTCTGCTCTTCCCTGCATCCCCAACAACCCTCAAGGAGCCACATAAGGCTGACTCTGCACTTTATTTAATGATTGTTTACTCACAGTTCAGCCTGAGAGCAAATGCTGAGGCTGAGTGTGAACGTAGAGGGGCCCCGAGGTGGCTGCCCTATGGAAACCGTGCTGTTTCCCCTGGTTAGCCAGTGTGATCCTCAGTGAACTGGGCACTCCCCAGGGGTCTCAGACAACAGCAGCCACCGGTGCAGTAGCCTGCTGCTGCCCATAGGATCCCATCTGCCTGCTGTCTTCCAGAAGGATTTCTGATCTGTTTATGGCATTTTCCCCTATTTCCAATGCCATGGATTGCTTCTTCTTATTATATTTTGTTCCTGCCATTTCACAGAGATTTTGGTTGAGAGAGGAGTTAAACACTTTCTAAGCCTGCTACGTTGAGCCAGAAGTGACCAGGGACTTCTTGTCAAGATTATATTAGATTGAACCACATGAAATTGCATTTTATGGAGGTTAAAAGTCTTTGAAAATTGGCAATTTCATGTGGTTCAATCTAACAGTAAGTCCACAGGGCATTGAATAAACCAGATAAATCAAAAAATACCTTCATAACTCCCTTTAAAGAAATAACATTAATCAACAACTTTTAAAAAAGGCATGTTTTAAAATTTTTTGTCCAATTTATTTAAAACAAAAAAAAAAACCAAAGTTCACTCATTTCTCCCACCCCCACCCTGTCTCTTTCAACCACCAATCTGTTCTCTGTATCTATGAGCTTAGTTTTTCTTTTCTTTTTTTAGATTCTGCATATAAGAGAAATCATATAGTATTTGTCTTTCTCTGTCTGACTTATTTCACTTAGCATAATGCCCTCGAGGTCCATCCACGTTGTTGCAAATGGCAAGATTTCATTCTTTTTTATGGCTGAATAATATTCCTATACACACACACACACACACACACACACACACACACACTACAATTACTTTATCCATTCTTTATTCCACTATGCGGAATGGAGGATTCTTGATTGGAATTTTGTAAAATTCAAAAAAATAAAAATTAAGAAAAAATAACGTATCTTTTATTTTTATTCATTTATTCTTCGATTCTAAGGAAAGGAACTTATAATTTAGTTCCAGTGCAGTGTCAAACACTGTGTTGGGCATTTTCTTCTCTATTATTTCATTTAATTCTACAACATTGATGTAATGTAGGCATTCTAACTGGTTTATGGTGGCAACATCAGTGTCTGTGGAGGGTATCTTAAACAGCACAGGGAATGGACTGACTCAGCGGCACAGGCGCATGGACATGCCTTGGGGGAAATGGCTGTGCATGAGTGCAGGGGGTGGGGGAGCTATGAAGAAGCTGTCTCCTTGGGTACCCATGCCTACGATTACTGTAAGCAAACCTGCCTCATTCTCTCCTGCCCCCTGAGAAGCTACTACCCACCAGTGAGGGTAATGTGTGTCCTATCCATGAAAAAAGCCCTCTTACACTTTCAACAACAATGCTGCTAAGGACAGAATTCCTCAGCAGCCTGAACTGACGCTTCCATCCATCACTTGAGGCGAGTGGACAACTGATCCTGTGGACAACTGAGTTTTGGATGACGCAGAGGAGGAGGACTCCAAGAAGAAAGAAAGGTGTTCTCACAACAGACAGCACAAGGGTGCAGAGTCTTAAATTTGAAGGAATGTGGCCACACTGTGTCAAGCAGATGAATCCAAATACACTGGTTACATCACTATATAGAAAGAAGGAATGTGTTCCCAGAAAATACAAGATGGAGTCAAAGTGGAAAAGGCAGGTTTCAGTAGTGTTTATCAGGATGCTCCGGAGGAGAGAGACAGTGACTCTGAGGGCTGCAAGAATGCTGGGACTTTGCTGTGGGACAATGGCCTCACCATGACCTGGAGCATTATTTAAGGTCATTCGATTCCCTCTGTGTTTGTACCATGCTCACCAAGTGATCCTCCGATTGCTGATTCCTGCTGAGGAATTCCCCCAGGCTCTCTGAGGACACAGAGGGCATCACAGGTGGGCTCTGGAACCAGACTGAGCTTCATCTCACCAGTGATGAGTATTGACTAGCCGTGTGTGGTAGGCCACCTTCTCAGGTGGCTCCTAGTGATCCTCACGTCCTGGCATTCATGAGTGTGGGCTGGATGTAGGGGTTGCTTGAGGGACAAGAATACAGCAAAGGTGAGGGGGTGTCACTTCTGAGATTAGTTTGAAAAAACTGTGACTTTCATATTATTCTCTCTCTCTGGCTCTTCTCACTGGCTTGGTCTGATGAAGCAAGCTGCCATGTTGTGAGCTGCTCTCTGGAGAGCCCTACCGGGCAAGGAACAGAGGGTGACCACCAGCCAACAACCAGAGTACAACTGAGGCCCTCACTCCAACAGCCTATGAGGAACTGAATCCTGGCAACAACTACTAAGTGAGCATAGAAGTGCTTCCTTCCCCAGTCAAACCTTCAGATGAGAATGGAGCCCCAGCCAGCACTGTGATGCAGCCTTGTGAGACTGTCTGAGCCAGAGGACCCGGCTAAGCCATGCCTGGATTCCTGACTCATACACACTGTGACATAAGTTTTGGGGTAATCTGCTACTGTATCTGTCAGGATTCTCCAGAGGAGCAACCAACAGGATATGTGTGTGTGTATATGTATACATATATTTATGTATATGGGTATATGTACACGTATATATATGTATATATGTATACACATGAAGAAAGGGGGGGGGATTTATTTTAAGGAATTGGCCCACACGATTATGAAGGCTTTGTGAATCTAAAAATCTGCAGGGCAGGCCAGCAAGCTGAAGACCCAGGGAAGAGTTGTAGTCTGAGAACAAAGGTCGTCTGCTGGCAGAATTCCTTCTCCGTCAGGGAAGGTAGTCTTTGTTCTATGAAGACCTTTCATTGATTGGATGAGGCCCACTCACATTAAGGAGGTAATCTACTTTACTCAAAGTTCACTGATTTAAATGTTAATCTCACCCAAAAAATCTTCACAGAAATATCCAGAATAATGTTTGACTAAATATTTGGGCACCATGGCCCAGTCAAGTTGGCATATAAAATTAGCCATCACAGCTACCTAGCTGTTGATGATAAACATACTTCGTGAACTAGGGCCAGTGCTTGATCCCATCAAGCTTCCATTCCTGCACCTCTATAACAACAATTGTAAAGATTACTGTAAAAATTGGTTGATAAGACACTTGCAAAGCACTTGGCACATGGTAGGTGAATGTTGGTTTCTTCTTGTTCCTGCTCCCTTTCACCCACGTAGTGGTGGCGGGAATAACTTGGATAATGTTCATGAATCTGGGAAGGGGAAAGAAATCCACTTCGTGGTGAATTAACATTGCTACTCTGTTTAGTACGCTAGCCTCTTTTAGGTTTGATTATTTTTTCCTTATCTCTGAAAAACTGGTCAGTGTCATATATCCCACATTAATGAACAGCAAAGTAGGGGACCCAGCTCTACACTGTGGGGATTGGGCCAAGGTAACACCAGCCCTTAACATCTTTTAGGTATGAGCTTCACTTCACATCATTGACACTGTAACTGAGATCCCTTTTTACAGACAAAACTAATTGTAGAGAAGTTAAGGATCTTGCCAAAAGCTAGTGACAACGCAGCTGGGGTTTTAACACTAACGACTGTCTCTAAGGCCTGTGCCCTTTCAAATATAGCATGACTTTTTCAAGTATTTACAAAGTGCTGTCCGTTGAGATCCAAAATAGCCAAGACTACTAAAAATATGGATGTAGCAAAATATTAACATCCTAATGATCATCTAAAGCTTCAAAAGGAAATTAATGCAGGTTATACCCTTTATGAGACCTCTCTCAACTTCTACTGCCCTCACTTCCAGCCTGGTAAAACTTTCATAGTCCCCTTTGATTCTTTTTTTTTCTTTTTATTGAGGTTCTTTTCTCTTTTTTCCAGCTTTATTAAAATATAATTGACATATACCATTGTGTAAGTTTAAGGTGCACAAAAAAATGATTTGATATATGTATATTCTGTGAAATGATTACCATAAGGTAATCAAAACATCAACTAACTACCGTAAGGTTAGTTACACACCCATCACCTCATACAGTTATCATTTTTTTTTTGGTGATGAGAACCTTTTTTTTTTTGTTTTTTTTGTGAGGAGGACTAGCCCCGAGCTAACATCTGATGCCAATCCTCCCCTTTTTTGAGGAAGATTGGCCCTGAGCTAACATCCGTGCTCATCTTCCTCTACTTTATATGGGACGCCGCCTCAGCATGGCTTAACAAGCGGTGCGTCAGTGTGCGCCCGGGATCCGAACCCCCGAATCCCGGGCCGCTGAAGCAGAGCATGCGCACTTAACCGCTTGCGCCACAGGGCCGGCCCCGATGAGAACTTTTAAGATCTACTCTCTTAGTAACTTTCAAATATACAATATAGTATTGTTAACTATAGTCACTATGCTGTATATTACATCCCCAGAACTTATTCATCTTATAACTGGAAGTTTGTACCCTTTGACCAACATCACTCCATTTCACATTCTGCCCCTGTCCTGGCAACCACCAATCTGTTCTTTGTTTCTATGTTTGCTTTTTTTTTTTAGATTCTGCATATAAGTGAGATCATACAGTATTTGTTTTTCTCTCTCTGACTTATTTCACTTAGCATAATGCCCTGAAGGTTCATTCATGTTGTCTCACGTGGCAGGATTTCCTTCTTTTTTATGGCTAAATAATATTCCATTGTGTATATAGACTGCATTTTCTTTATCCATTTATCTGTTGATGGACACTTAGGTTGCTTCCATGTCTTGGCTATTGTGAATAATGCTGCAGTAAACAGGGGAATGCAGATATCCCTTTGAGATAGTGATTTTGTTTCCTTTGGATAAATACCCAGAAGTGAGATTGCTAGATCATATCGTAGGTCTATTTTTAATTTTTTGAGGAACCTCCACACCACTTTCCATCATGGCTGCACCAGTTTCCATTCTTGCCCTCTTATGAAACTATAGTGCTAGCCCCTTGAAATAAGGAACGACGACTTACACCTAAGTTAGGTGGTCGTTTATAGAGGTTTGTTTTATTATGCTTCACAACTTACATATATGTGATGCATATACTTTCATGTATATTAAATATAAACAATAAATTATACAAAAAAGAAAACAATTGGAGGAAGATATATCAAAGTGTTAAAATGTTCTTCTTTAAAAATTAATATTCTTTATCTTTTTTGGTATATTGTTTCAATTTCTCTATAAATATATAATGCTTCTATTATTAGAAAAAACATAAATGTTATTAAGAGTAAAACAAGACTTTTAAATTAAAATAATATTTTCATTCTGTATCACTCCTAGAAAGAATTACTTCCAGAAGTTTATTCCAGATTCAGTAGATACTTCTATAAAAGTGTTGAGTCTTTCCATTTTTTGTTCTTTTTTTTTTGGACCTTAGTTAGGCTTTTTCTAAGTTTCAAGTGGAGTTTCCCTGGCTTTACTACACTAAGATGTTATGAACAAGGACTATGTTCACCCTAGGTAGGCCCTCCTAGGTGAGCATCTTTCATTGTAGCATTTTTTATTTGAGTTTAAGGGTGCCTAATGTTTTCAAATGTTCTAGAATATTTTCCCTGTCCTGCTTTATGCCTCTGTAGGCCTTGGCTATGCTTTTCTCAAGGAATGGCAACCAGAGCTGGTTATTATTTATTTGGAGCTGATGTTCCAAAATGTTGGACATGGGCAGTTCATGCTTACTCTGTTTGATCAGTGCCATTCCTGATGGTACCAACATTATGCTGTCTTTTGGGTCACCGAAGCAATTGGACCAACAGACTTTCAAATATTGGTTTCTCCTTTCACTAAAGATGAGGGCATGGAATTCAGAATTTCTCTGCTGTCTCTGTGTCATCCATGAGAACATGTCTCATGTACTACTACTACCAATGACGATGATAACATAAGAGCAGGGTGTTTGTATTGCACTTCAAGGTTTATACACTGCTTTTACATACATTATCTATCTTGTACATAAATCATACCGTTAATGTTCCCAACTCTCTGAGGTATGTGGAGGAAGCATTATTACTATGACCACTTTTCAGATAAAAAAAGTAAGACAAGGAGCTTAAGTGATTTTCCTTTGCTAAGTTAATCTCTTCATTCTAGTTAGAATAACTAAAAGTTATTACTGTATTTCTTTGATTACATAAAAAAATCTATTTGTGCAGGATTTTACAAAAGCACGGATTATATACACAAACAGAGGTAAATGGGATCATACGTATCTCGTAAACATTCTGCACTCTGTCTATAGTGCAGAAAAGATCAGTCAACGTAGACTTAGCTGAATGGCAGTGTCTGTCTGTGGCATGGGCATTTTCTCTAAATAGAATTGTGGCTGTTGTGCTAATCATTATCATCTCCTCTTTAGAGAGCTGAAAGAATGTGGCAAAAGATTTAAAAAAAAATGATTTGCGTGTTTCTTTTGTGAACAAGCCTAACCTCTGCATTTGGTTCTTAGAGCAAAGTTGGTCTGTAGTCAGCTCTGTGAAAGGTTGGATGCATAAAATGCTGATAAAGATGATGAGGAGAATTTTGGCTGAATGAGACCCAGCATGGAGGTTTCCTGTGGATCACGCATCAAGCAAAATGTGGACTGTGATTATTTTGTCATCTACTTCCCAGAATCATTTTAGCTGCCTTCCTATTTGTGATTCAAAGATCAACACAGAGCTTAGTTCAGACAAGGAGGTGTTCAACTTGCAACGCTTTGATAACACAAGCAAAGTGCTGAACTTCTGTTTTTGGAATGTTGGTTGTATTTGTTGAGGGATGTATTAACTGACGGTTTCTTTCTTTGAATCCCATTACTCTATTTAGGTAGTTAAATGTGGGTCATCTAGTCCCTCAACTGTGGAAGCAGAAAACAGACGGGTCAGATTCTCAGCTTTTGCGTTCAAAAGCTGAGGTCCAACTGCTCATATAAAATATTTAGAAGAATATTTGCAGAGTCAGTTGTTCCCATCAAAGAAGATAAAAATTCTCTAGACTAGAGAGAGCGAGTTGGAGAGGACAGCAGTACAGTTCTATGCTGGTATGTGTGTGAGTAGGGGCCCTACATGCCCCCCTAGTCGTGGTCAAAACCTCCAAGGGGTGGGTTAAGTTCTGGGATCTCCAGGTGAGCTTCGAGATCTGAGAACAGATATCACCTGTGCCTTGCTTCCTGGGGGGTGCGGAGGGGTGTCTAGGAAAGCAGAAGGCCTGAGACCTCTCCCTCATCGATACCCTATTTTCTATAGGACCAATAGAGTAGACAACGGTTGTGTGGCATGTCTAGGCAGAGAGGGCCCAAGTCAGCTCCAGTGGACTTCCCATAGCTCTAGGGTCACAAAAGAGCTTCAAATACTCTTTGGGTTCTTCCAAGAGAAGAGCAGATGTAGGCATGGAGGGCAGGAGACTCATGGACCCACTTTGTGGTCAGGACAAGAAGAATAGAGAATAACCTCATAGACTTTTAACAGGGGAGCAGAGGAAAACATGGGCACTTCATGCCAGGACAGATGGATGTAGATGACTGGGGACCGCAGCCTGAGAATACAGTAGTGGATGTTTGATTGGTTAAATTTAAACGAGGCCACTCTTACTCCTAACAATCATATCTCAACACTCTGACTATGTGTAAGGGTTTTAAATTCAACATTGGTTTGGAAGTGGTCTGAAGTGATTGAGAAAACCCTGTAGTAACTATGAGAAAAGGCAAAAGTGGCTAAGATTACATTTTTAAAATCAGCAGACTAGAGTTTTACAGCAGATATTATTTCAACTACCACAAATAAAGGACATTATTGCTTTTGTATCCATGAGTCTACGGCCCATGAAGTCTATTCCTTCTACGCGGTTCTAAAGCTCATGATGAGAATGCAATCCCAATGCAAAACAGTTGGCGAGTTTGCCAAGACTGGACTTGGCTCCACCATCTCCTCCCAAACACAGACTTCATCTAAGCCCTCAGATGGCACACATAATCACTGTTGTTCTTTTAACAGCTTGTCACTAAAAGTCATGAATGCTTTTTTCTTAGCTTGGTATAAGCATCACGTACTTTGTAATTTTTGAGAAAAAAAAGCTATCTGTCAGAGACAGTAATGACAAAGCGCTTACAGAATGACCACAGAACTAAGACCCTCACTTTGCTACACATTGAGACATAGCCTCTTCCCTACTATTCACTCTTACAAGCTGGTTAGTTTCTCACGCTCTATCCATGCAAATGACATGTAAAAAATAGTAAAATCACATTAGAAAGTCTCCTAAAATATGGAAGATGTTCCACAAATGTAACAACAGTACAAGAATATCCACTATGCGTTCAATACCATTTTAGTGAGCTGATTTCTTTTCCCAAATGAAAAGCGTTCCAGAGAAAAAAATATGGGGTGAAGGTTTGATGCATAGAATTCTACTGGATATCTTAATATACCATAAAAAAATTTTTGAAAGGTCAGACCAGAGCTTGTAACATCTGCCTTCAGTTATAGACGTCAGCAGTGCCCATCATAGGGCATATTTTGCCACAATACAATCTTTAAGGAGAGACAACTGGAGAAGCAACTGTTTCTAGGAGCCTATGAGGTGTGGCCATAGCTAGGGGCTCTGTGGCCCCAGGATTTAAATGTTTCTCCATCAAAAGAGGCATCCATGAGACCTGTCAATCTACCTCAACTAAAACAGGAAGAACGTGTTTAAACTCTAATCTAGTCACTATCAAACTGTCCCTCTCTCAGATCTTACGAGCTATGCACAGTCTTTCCCACAAAATGCTGCTTTGGGGAGCACTTTACATATGAAAGCCTGTTTGTGTTTGAAAGAAGCCATCCCACACGCTCATAAATAATTTAAACTGCAGTCACACTTTTTGAAAGCTCAAGCATGGGAGTTGAAATTGCATTGAAAACTCTCTGGACTGCATTAAATCATCCCTGTGGCTGGGCATCAGCTACCATTTATTTCATCTTGATGGAGCCTTTGCTTCCCAGATGAGTTGAACAGAGCAGCGAGTGTGAGCATCATTTTGTGAACCAGACAGGGACAGAAGTTGGTCGAAAGCCAAAGAGGTGGCGAGTGGCAGCCTCCGACAGACACCTGGGTTGACTTCCCCTGAAACTACATGTGAATTTCATTAAGTTCTGGAGCAGAAACATCAGTACTATCAGGCCCTTTTGTGGAAATGGAGAACACAAATGCAGGCTAAGAATGCAAGGCTCTGCCTGGAAGGGCAGGGAGGAAACACAGCTTTGTTCTATCAAAAAAAAAAAAAAAAAAAAAAAAATTTAGAACCATAGTTGAGGAAAATAGAAAGATTGGCAGACTGTCCTGTTCAGTTGACTTTCTGTTCTCAAGTCTTTTATTGTTTCATTTGTAGAATGTGTTTACTTTCTATTTATATATCCATCTCTGTTCCATCTTAAATGGGCTCAGCTTTCCACATGGTCATTTACCCAGATCTGGTTAATTTTTCTATTATGAAGCCCAGTGATCTGAGTAATATATCACTCTTGGTGTAAATTATTCTCCCAGAGGAGGGGAAATAGCTTTTTTTACAGGTAGATGACTGTAGAATTTAATATCCAAACTGGGGCATTTTTGAATACGAAAGGAGATGCTGATAATTATGCTAAGAGGCCTGTTACCCACTGGGACTGTACTGGGCAAATTGAAATGTGTGGTCACCCTACCCGTGGATCACAAAGAACACTTAAAAAAATCACTTTCTCCAAAATAGACAATGATTTTGTGGTCAGAAATGCTCACTTACTTCACTTTTTTTTACATTCTTTCTAGAAAGCAGATTTTAATTTTATTTCATATTTTATTGTCTATAAAGAAGAAACAGTCCCTGCACCCTTTTTCTCCACCTAATTCTTTTTTACTTATATCAGAGGGAGGCATACGTGGGGCAGTGTTATGGAATGAACGTTTGTGTTCCTCCAAAACTCGTATGTTGAAAGCCTAACCCCCAACATGATGGTATTAGGAGGTGGGCTGTGGGGAGGCAACTAGGTCATGAAGGTGGAACCCTCATGAATGCAATGAGTGCCCTTATGAAAGAGACCCCAGATTGCTCTCTCACTCCTTCTGCATGTGAGTACACAGCGAGAAAATGGCCATCTGTGAACCTGGAACTTCTCACTAGACACCAAATCTGTTGGTTCCTTGATCTTGGACTTCCCAGCCTCAAGAAATGTGAGAAATGAATGTTTGTTGCTTAAGCCACTCAGTCTGTGGTATTTTTTGTGTGTGTGTGTGAGGAAGATTAGCGCTGAGATAACATCCGCTGCCAATCCTCCTCTTTTTGCTGAGGAAGACTGGCCCTGGGCTAACATCCGTGCCCATCCTCTTCTACTTTATATGGGACGCCGCCACAGCATGGCTTGACAAGCAGTGCGTTGGTCCGCGCCGGGATCCGAACCTGCAAACCCTGGGCCGCCTGAAGCGAAGCACGTGAACTTAACCGCTATGCCACCAGGCCGGCCCCTAGTCGGTGGTATTTTTGTTATAACAATCCAAATGGACTAAGAAACAGGTAGGGTGTTGTGGTACGGGGGAGGGAAGTGTTCTGGAGGGTTATATTTAATTGACGATTTAATCTATTTCTCTCTTCCTGAGTAGCCACTCCTCCCATCGCCACACCCCATCTTAAAAATAAGGAATTTACAAAGAGGAGGACTGTACTCTCTAAGACACAGCGCTAAAAGTAGCTGCAGCACTTAGGTGACTAGGTCACCACGGTGCTGAGTTAGATGAACTCGATGCAACGTTACATGTTCAAAGAAAGGGGCTCTCTGAAGAGACGACTTAGCTTTATCAGGAGACCCACTTAGGGGGATCTCCTAGCTTAGAAGTCACAGTGGAATTTCCCTGATTATAAAAAAATTACCTCATAACCTTCAGGCCACCTCCTGAGCATTTCCATCCTTTCCTTCTTCTTTGCACAAAAGACGTCACCAAAGTCATCCATGAAATGTGCACATGTATCTTAGTCTCAAAGGACTGCAGAGACAGGAATCCTTCTATCACCTTTTGGAATATTTTATTTTAACTTTGTATTTTGGCATAGTTTCAAGATTTACAGAAAAGTTGCAAGAATAGAATAGTACAAGAATTCCTATATACTCTTCGCCCAGATTCCCCAAATGTTAACATTTTATCATATTTTCTTTATCCTTTAATCCTTCCCCCCACCACACACCGCTTTTTTCCTGAATCATTTGATTTACCTTTAAAAGTCTTACATAACCACCGTACAGTTATCAAAATCAAGAAATTAACATCTATATAATACTATAATCTATAAATCACTTTCAGTTTTTGCCAATTGTTCCATTAGTGTCCTCTACAGCAAAAGAAAATCCCACACCACGTGTTGAATTCAGTTATCATGTCTCTTCAGTCTCCTTTAGTCTAGAACATTCCTCAGTTTTTGACATTGACATTTTTGAAGTGTACAAGCCAGATGTTTTGTAGAATGTCCCTCACTTTGAGTGTGCCTGCCATTTCCTCATGATCAGATAGAGGTAATCCGTCTCTGGAAGGCTGATGCAAGTATTTTAAAGTTGCCTGTACTGGATGCTTATTTATTAATGGTCAACTCATCCTGAAAGCAGCCATTTCATCCAAGTTCCTCTCATCAACTGCCTGCCTTGATACAATGTAGCTGGTGACTCTGAACCCTGGCAGTGCATTAGAACCACCTAGGCCAAAGTAGACCATGTTAACCAGAATTTCTTGGGTTGAGACCTGAGCACTGGTATTTTAAAAAGCGTCCTAGATTATTTTAATGTACAGCCAGGGGTTTGTTTATTTTCCCTTTGAATAGGTACTGTTTTCTTGGCAAATGTGAGAACTCATATAGTTGGAAGACCTTTCCATTGAACTTGATTAATAAAAGCTGAAGTCTTGCTTGCTGGCACGGAGATCTGTTGATTCTCACTGTACCTCACCTCCCAATGGTTTGAATTCTACAACACCTAATGGACATATGGGGGTACTTTAGCAGCCAGGCAACATGAAGAGAGAACCCAATTGTCTTCTTTGGAGCTGCACAAGCAGAATAGTTTTGCTCTAGAGCAGGAAGTTTCTCAACCTCAGCACTACGGACATTTGCAGCCACATAATTCTTTGTCGTGCGGGGCTGTCCTTTGCATTGTAGGACGTTTACTGCCAGCCCTGGCTTCTGTCTACTAAATGTAAGTAGCATCCCCTAAGCAAGGCAATAAAAAATGTCTCAGACATTGTTGAATGTCTCCTGGGGAGGGGGAATTGTGCTGTTGAGAACCAATGCTCTAGACCTCCCTGCCTCCAAGCCTTTGATCCAAATTATTATTCACACCCATATCCACTTGTCTAAATTCTACTTGTCCTCTAAGACCAGCCAGATCATGGGCAGTACAGGATATATGTGGTTATAAACATTGGCTTGGTTATCAGACTGTACCGGCTTCAATTTTTTGCTCTGTCATTTACTGTAGGAGAGCCTTGCTCAAGGAACTTGGCCTTTGTAACTCTCAGCCTCCTCTCTGCAAAATGAGAATAATAAGACTAGCTCCTTCATAAAGCTGTCATGAGAATTCACTGAATAGTGTATAAAATGCATCTGATGAATAGTAACTGCTCAAAAAAGGATTGCTTAATGAAACAGTTCATGTAAAGTGATGAGAATAGTGCTTGGCACATGATAAGAACTCAGTAGATATTAGTGGTTGTTACCATCATCCTCACTAACGATGAAATTCTGGCACAGAGTGAGTAAGAGTCTTGGTCAAGGTCACATAGCTGGTTAGCGGTAGAACTAGAAGCAGAACCCATGCTTCAGGTTTCCCAGTGGAAGGCGCTTTCCCCCCCCCACAGCTTTGAAAGATCAAGGACAATTCCAGGGAAGATGAAACGCTTGGCCAGCTGAGCTCTGGGCAGTGCTGCAACAACCAGGACTTGGCAGTACAGGTGAGGTGATTAATCATCCTAAATTGGAGAAGTCAGAACTAATGCCCTTCAAGGGAGCTTTGAAAGGCATAGAATCCCTTAAGCACCATCCTCTGAAAATAATTTTTTAAAAAGGGAACAGAAAAGTATTAGGAACATTTTTAATTGCTTCAAGCAAAGAACTGGCATACCAGAACACGGAAGCTTTACAAGATGTCAACTCTTAATTGTTCAAAGGACCTTTATCTAGGAGAACATAGACAGATGAACACAGTGAAGATGACTACTCCAGGCTAGAAGACTGCAAAAAAAATAGCAGGCATCCTAGGCACCCAAGAAACTGTTACAAAGTAAAGAACTAAGAGGGCTTGCTTTCCCTACAGAGCTGTATTTTAACAGAGATTCTCTTGGTTCCACTGGAGCCTTGGAGAATTACTTTTACTACCAAGAGGCTGTTGCTTCTTAGGAAATAATAGGCCAGAGAAGTTCATTCATAACCAGGGAGTTGGCAGCCTTTGTCATCCTGTTCTTTCTCCCCTTCAATGAAGAAGCTGGGTACTAACTACACTGAAGGACTCTTAGGAAAGTGGAGAGCAAGCTGTAGACGCCTCGGGAGGCATGTGGGCCCATGAGCATGCATACATGTGGTGTGGTGTGTGTGTGTGTGTCTTTTCCATCCCGAAACAGAGCTGTCCTCTTTTCCCTATAATCAGTCATTTTCAAGGGCAATGTTAAAACTATTCATCAATCAGTTCAGGTCTAGAGCAGACAGCAGCCACATCCCTTTAGCACAGGCCCATGCTGTGCTAGGTTCTTCAGCTGCTCATCGGTTGGAAGGAAGGTCAGATAGCCAGGACTTGGGGTGGGAGGGAATGAGAGGGGAGAGGGAGAGCACTCAAGGACTCCAGACAGCAGCTAGTTAGGAATGGTAGTAGGGAATTAGCTTGATATTTTAGCAGTCGTGTGCTGACTAATACCAGCCCTGGACGTAGGTCCGGCTTATGGCATCTGCCTTTACTTTATAGGCACAGGTTTTCAAGGCCAGCTGTCAAGAGCAGAGTTTCTCCAACTGTGTGTACGGCTGGTCTGTGCATAGGAATCCCTTGGTTTGCTTGTCACCAACACAGAGTCCTAGAGTCTCCATCCAGGAACATGTGTTTTAAACAAGCTTACCAACTGATGCTTGAGCAGCTACAGGTTTTGACCTATTCCTCAAAAAGTGCATTCAAAGAAGAAAAGAAGATGCTGGTGGTTCAGAAAGATGGCATGGCCCTACAAGTGAAAGGGGACATCTGAATCATTTCATCAGAGAGAGGGAAGGCCCAGATATGATGTAACAGCTTTCAAACAGTCTCCCTTAGCATGTGAAAAATGATTTCCTCTGCACTCCAAAAGGAGCTTAAGGGAGAGAACTGAGCTAAACCTTTTTCTCTGGTTTCATTATTTTTGTGTTTATTCTTATTAGTGATTTTCATTTCTTAATAATCAGGAATATCACGTATCAGCACTTACTATATGTCAGGCATTATTCCAAAGACATTATAAGGCATCATACTTTTTATTAACAGACTTAGAAGGCAAATATTATCGCTCCCACTTTAGAGATAAGGAGACTAAGTCTCAGAGAAGTTAAGTAACTAATTTGGCCAAAGTCACAGAGTTAATAAATAGCAGTCCTTCTCCAGAGCCTACGCCATTAACTACTATACTAATCTGCCTCCCATTAGCATCTTTCATGATATCTTTCTTTCACTGAGTACCAAATATCTGGAAGCACCATGAGGCCAGGGACCATTTCTGTTTTGGTCACTTCTATTTTTCTATTTCCAGGGGCTAGCAGAAATCCTGAGCTGCCCAATTAGAATTTTTAATTGCATAAAAGAGAAAATTTAAAGGTGTGCATTTTAGAACAAATAATTCACATTTTCCTTAATGATTTGAATAGGCTTATCAAAAAGAAGCCACTCAAACAGCCAACATACACCTTAGGTTACTGCTCTATTTTTGTGGTTACTGATAACTCAAAATTGGTCACGAGGATGTGTTAAGAGAAAATGATGCTGTCTTAATCCTTAGGTTTCTCTGCAAAGAAGCACTCTGTCTTTATCTATTGAAAATGTTTGTGTTCACTTTCTAAATTACACCATGAAACCAAAGCCTGCTTTGTGGACCACTGAGCTAGAGCCTTGGAGGAGCCATCCATCTTTATGATGCAATGACGGCGCCATAAGTAATCTTACACTGGGAGTTATTGATGGGCCAAAACCTACAGATCAATTTGGCAGCGAACTGCTTTGAAGCTTTTCCTGGCCTTTAATGAAAATACAGCTTCACATCCTTTTCCAATTCCAGAGGCAAAGGCAGAGTTCTGGCTCCAAGTGAAGCATGTCTTTTCCTCTAAACATTAAATGTATAAAATAAAACCTCAGGATTTTAGAGTGAGAAGGAACCCTAGGGATTATCTAATCTAAACCTTCATTTCAGAGATAAGAAATCTTAAGCCCTGAGCAGGGTGATGCTCAAAATACTCAGGAATCTTTCAGCATGGACACTGCTCAGCCAGGGGGCAGGCAAGAAGACTTCAGCAACTGGATCACAGGGAAATCCAGGGAGTTCCAGGAAGCTGCCATGGAGGTCTTGCATGGGGGTTGGGCAAAGACTATTTGCCAACCGATATAAAAGTATTTAAATAATTTAAACAAGAGGTACAGACATACCAGTGTGTAATATTAGCTCAGAGGAAAAGTGGCTTAACCAAAGGAAGTCAGTGGCAGGGACAAGAACTCGAGTTTTCTGATTCTTTTCCTGAGAGGTGTGTGTGGTCTTCATCAAGATGCTATCTCTTTGTCCTCAATACTGGCCTTCCTTGATAGTGGGTTGCAATCCATATGACACTTTGGTTACAATTCGAACACCTCGGTTTTCCACAGGCCTGGTTAACTGAAAGATTAGAATCCTTTTCCATTTGATTATGATATCTTAAAAGAATCATTTACTACTGTAATTAAATATAAGTATGAGTATTACAAAATCATCACATTGATTTCAAGTGGAGAGGAGAAAGGTGGACCTTCCTAATCGTAGAAGTAACATCATGGTAATACTGACCCAAGACCTACTGTGAGCCTGGTTTCTTTCACACTCCACAAACCTTTCTAAAGACCTAGACACTGCACATTACAGGTGCCAGGTGATTTAGAAAAAAGGAGAAATGTGACTTGTACGTATTTTATAATTTATGTTCTGGTAAATTTGGTTGTAACATCACGCTCCTTCAGATAATACGTTATTGTTTTTTTATACAATTGAGGAATACCTTGAACTTCAAGTAGCTTTAAAGGATAAAGGGATAGACTTAGTATGAACAGGAGCAGTGAATTTGTCCCTTCGTATTGCAAAAACAAAAACAAAAACAAAACAGTGGTGGAGGGTTAAGAACTCTAAACAACAAAAAGAAGGGAGCACCTCTTAATCTCTTCTTGAGTTTCTGCTGACATAATTGGAAACACAAAGGAGAGTCCAGGGGACCATCATTAAGACGTTAGTGTGGGGAGTGGTGGGAGGGAGGACAGTTGAGCTGCAGTCTGTGCAGGAAAGATCTGGAACATGAGTAGCCACAGCTGCCTTTGGAAGGAGTTGATCATAAGCCTTTTGATCATAAGTGTCCTCAGGCAAAAGTTACCTCCACACCCCAGAGGACTTTTGACTCATACTCTCTAGGGAGAGTTGAAGGAAATGCTTGACTAAAGCTTGGGGGTAGGAAGAAGGAAGGCTGGATTAACCAGAGGTGGCACTTTATAAACTGTGACGTGCAAAAGAAATGTGTGTTATTTATTTATAACAAATGTTGGAATATTTAGTTGAAAGGCTTAAAAGCCCAAAGGTGGCCTTAAGGCCAGGCTAAGGATGAGTCCTGGCAGAGTGGCCATCACTACAGTGATGGGAACTTGCTAGTGCCAGAGACTGGGGGTGGGGGCAGGGGTGGTGGTGGTCAATGCTCCAGCCCAGCAAGGACTCTCTAAATATTCTCCTTGGCCCAGAAGGGAGAGAGAATGTCACGACTGCCTAGAAGGAAGTGATTTGCAAACATGGACTTCAAAATTGGTAAAGGAAAGAAAAATGACTAATTAAAAAAAAATTCAATACAGCAGAATCCATAGGTACTGCTGCATCAGACACTTGGTAAAGGGGGAACTGACGTTTGAGTTTTGACTATTCCTGAATGTCCCTGAAGCTCTAGGACATGAGCAATTGAAATTTTGCTGAGCCGGGAGCCTGAGTCATGAGTAATGCTGGGCTGGTGGCTGAGTGAGGGCTGAGTGAGTCATCCAGGTAGAGAGAGCTGGTGGCCACATGGTACCCACAGCTCACACCACTTCAGCGTTAGCTACTCCTGGTTGCCATATTCCTGGAACTCTGACTCTGAGGACTGACAGAATTATTCTTTACTGCAGTTTATTTGGGAAAAACAATATGCCATTGCAGTCTTCACGAATTTGGGGATATGAAAAAGTATTAAATATCCACTCTTTAAGATGCATCTCGAGACACCCATCCTCCATAAAAACAAACCGATTCTTCCAATGCTCATTAATTTTTCTCTTATGTACTCCTATGGGAATCAGATGTCATACCACATAGTTAGTATTTGAATATATACTGTCTTATAGTGTCTATTCATTGATCAATATGTTTGCCTTGCTTTCTCAAATATTTATTGGTTCTTTAATGGAGACCAGGTCTTAATTTCTTTACCTTCACCTGGACCTACACACACATATAACCTAGAACCCTACTGAACTCCTCGTTTTGTGTGTAATTGTGTATAACATGTTAAGATAACATGTTATGCTTAATAAAGTGTATATTTAAAAATATAAGTGGATTTTGAGCTCCACTCTATTTCCAGGGATGGAGCTTGGGACTCCACATATCACACAATCACTCTGAGTGATCTGATGCACGTGGTCCAAGATCTCACTTTGAGAAACACTGCTTTTGGCTTTGGGTCTGGCATAATTCTCTGAGAACGTAAGAATTATCTGGGAGAGCTATTAACAATGTCACTTACCAAGTCGAAAACACAGAGGTTCAAACTGAGTGAATCTGGGATGGGACCCAGATGGTTCTGATGCAGGTGCTCTATGGGTCAAATTTGAGAAAGGCCACTCTAGTAGATGCCCAACAAATACTAATTTATTGGTAAGTTGTTCTTGCTACTTGACGATAACCACATCCTGAATTTGACTTTGCCTACTTTTTCTAGAGGCAGCTCTAGAGTTAGACATACTTGAATTCTGGCTGTGCCATTTACTGAATGTTAGGTAAGGTGCCCATTCTTTGGATCACTTTTGTAATCCGTAAAATGAGATAATAATGACTATCCTGCATGGCTGCTGTGAAAATTAAAGATGAACTGTGTGAAGCTCCTGGCATATACAGTGTTATTAGCAAGCAGTAGCTATTGTAAATAGCTATTACATATCATGCATCTCTTCTTGTTGCTGAAAAAATAAGGATATAAAATTTCCCACAAATGTAGTAACTTGACACAGTGACACAGATTTCTAAGGACAGCTAGCAGAAACACAGGATAGAAAGGAGAAGCAGAAGGCATCAAATTCCATTTGTGCCAAAACAAAGATGGCTCCTCCAGGCTGGTGTGGCAGGATTGGCATGATTTTTGAGAAGCTAAAGATATGTCAGACTTCTGAGAAGCTAGAGAATATTCCAACAGCTTCTCTCTGGGGGCTGAAGAAGAATAGACATGCTCACGCAGTTAGAAAGGGCACTTCAAGAACACAACCAGGCAAAGAACTCTTACTCCCTGTGGTTATCTAGGAAATGGCTGGCAGAATCTTCTGTCATGCTGTGGTGGAGACTGGGAGGAGGCCCTTTGTGTTGACATAAAACTTTTCCTGAAAGGGAAGTTAACTTGCGAGAGCAGACCTAACACCAAGGCCTCTGACTTGCACCCAGAGTGACTCTACAGGTAGCAATACCAAGTCACTATACTTTGCTGGAATCATGGCAGAAATGGACTTTCATTTCACCTTTCAAAGGAGGACTCAGTCTCCATTTTCTTTTCAGTCATATAAACATTGATGGAGCCCCGTTCTTGACATTGGGCTGTGCTCTCTGTGAAGGACGATGAATCAGACAGCCCCTGATCCTGGAAGGGTTTAGTGTTTACACAAACCTTTTCTTTTCCCACTAGGCCCCTCACCCCTCAAAACACACGCATGTCTTCCATCTTAGATTCAGGGAAACATCTGGCTGAACTAATTCCTCTGTCCTGTGATGTCATCATCAGAGACATGATTTCCGTTATGGGTCCCATTTCATTTAACTTCTTCTGATTGAACTTCACACTAAAAACCTTTCACTGAAGTAAAATATTTATGATCCTTAAGTATACACACATTTGATAGGCTTTCACTGTCAAAGATCTAACGTCTTTAGGGAAGACTCAAAGCCAAATTATAAGTCCAAATTATGAGATTTTCCTTGGGGCCTGGTTTGGAGCCTCTTTATTTTTTCTGGAAAAAGCATGAGACTTTTAGAACAGGCTGGGGATTCTGTGAGTAAGTGGCTGTTCTTAAATCTCAATTTCCTTATCTATGGAGTTCATATTTTCCCTGCCTACTTCAACTGGGTTATTGCAATAATCAGAAAAGTTATTCAATATGAAAGTGCTCTGTAAGTGGCAAAGCACAATACAACTTGAGAATATTAATGTTTTTCCTCTCCCCACTTCCAAACCCCACTGCCTCTTTCCATCTTGCAGGGAGAGTGGGGACTAAATCTTTTTTATCAGGTGAATATATTCCTGCAAGTTCTTTATAATTGAGAATTTCAATAAGAATGAAGTCAAGCCCTCTGCCCCTTAGTGTCCCTTTCTCTGCCCTCCATTCTCAAGTCGCAGCAACAGGGAGCTGGGGCGGGGAGACACTGCACATACCATAAAAGGCTGTAATGAAGAAACAATGAAAACCAGTCAACTAAGTGAAACAGTTAAAAGAAATAAGTAAATATGGTGGTGACTTTTGGAGACTAGGCCAGCTTTCTTGGCACTGAAGCTTTATCCCTGGTGAGGGATCCCTCCCACTCAGGAAGCAAGGCACCAGCAAGCAAGGAGTGAGTGGTGCAAATGAGAAGAGGGCAGCTTCTTGCATCTTGGATATAACCTCCAGGTGGCTGCCCTGAATGCCCACCTGTAAGGCAGGTCTTGAGTTCACCTACCTTCTATACTCCCTGCAACCCTGGATGATTAGAGATTGATTAGAGGATTCTAGCACTGAATCATTAGGATTCTAATGCTGAGGATCTGGGAACATGGCTACTTATCTAGAGACTACATTTCCCAACCTCTTTTGCAGCTAAGTATAGCCACGTGACTAAGTTTGGGCCAACGGAATGCAACTGGAAATGATGCATGCAACTTCTCAATTTTTTCTTTTTTGGTGAGGAAGATTGGCCCTGAGCTAACATCTGTTGCCAATTCTCCTCTTTTTGCTTGAGGAAGACTGGCCCTGAGCTAATCTGTGCAATCTTCCTCTATTTCATATGTTGGTGGCCACCACAGCATGGCTTGATGAGTGATGTAGGTCTGCGCCCGGGGTTCTGAACCCACGAACCCAAGGCTGCCAAAGCGGAGTATGCTGAACTTAACCGCTATGCCACTTGGCCAGCCTCAACAACTTCTCAATTTTTCAAAGAAACTTGGTTGTCCTCTACTTCATGTTTTTCCTTCCCATAGGCTGAGAAACAGAGAAAGCTGGAGCAGTCAGCCATTGCAGACCCAGAGGTGGAGCCATGTATGGAACCCGGCAGGGCTTGCTGCCAGGATCCCTGGACGACACTGTGGAGCAAAGCTCCCGACCCACCACGGACTGCCAGTTACCTCGGAACTGTTACAGAAAAAACCCCACTTCCACCTTATGTAAGGCACTACATCTTTAGATCTTTTTCTACAGTGCCTTAGCCTGTACCCTAATACAGAATTTTATCCATCCAGCACGCTTGGAATATGCAGGAAAAACATAGAAAATCATGAACTAATGCAAATTAGGAAAGACATTCCAATTTTGTAGATGGAATTAACAATTATGATATCTTGTGCAGTAAATATAAGTCAGTACTGAGATGTTAAATAATGAGAAAGAGAAAAACACAGAAAGACTAGGGCCGGCCCGGTGGCTTAGCAGTTAAGTGCGTGCACTCCACTACTGGAGGCCTGGGTTTGGATCCCGGGCACGCACCGACGCACCGCTTCTCCAGCCATGCTGAGGCCGCGTCCCACATACAGCAACTAGAAGGATGTGCAACTATGACATACAGCTATCTACTGGGGCTTTGGGGAAAAAAAAAAAAAGGAGGAGGATTGGCAATAGATGTTAGCTCAGAGCCAGTTTTTCTCAGCAAAAAGAGGAGGATTAGCATGGATGTTAGCTCAGGGCTGATCTTCCTCACACACACACAAAAAATACAGAAAGACTAATTGGGACCAAAGTTACAGAAGGCCACTTTGTCTATTCTTGGTTTATTGTTCTGTTCAGTGACAAATGAAATTCTGTAGCATTTGAACTTTATTTGAACTCTCTCTTTCCCTCTCATAATTGTCATAGTCATGCTTAAATTTTCTATGAATTATTGTTCTAGAACAATTTTAAGTATCAGTAAACCATTGTCCCCAAAATATTTTTTTTTAAAAAAGGAAAACATGTCTATCTCACAAATACAAGAAAAGCATAGAGGGAAATGAATAATTAGAGCAGTATTAATATGGTGCCATCAAGTTAACAGGCACTAGTCAAAGATATAAGCCTATAAGCATGAAGATGGAAGCCTGAAAGAAAGAATTATATCTCATCCAGTTAACATAAGTGTGGAGAAATACAACAGGAAGATCATGATGATAGGGTTTAAGTAAAATCACTTTGAGGAAATTATGAAATTTCTGGGTGGAATTTAGAATCCTGATTAAAACTCATGGGGAATAGTAAACTTGATATCATACTATTTCCTCACAGTCCCTGACCTGAATGCTTGAAGAGAAAGCACAACCAGGACTGGGCCACCAAGTACTGTCCAGTGACTGGGGCCCATTTACACCCTGCACCTAGGGGACAAGCTGAGGTTCCAGGAGTCGGAGGAGTTAAAGATTCAGGGGAAATGAAGGCAGCTTGCTGAGGTCTAGAAAAGCAAGAAGAGGACAAGAGGGGCTTTCATGATGAAATAAGGAGAAATTTAATCAGTGTGTTTCTAAGAAGTCTTATATTTACATCTTGAAAACTCAACCATAGAGTAAAAAAAAATCTGAATCCAGCTGAACTGAAAGACATTAAATATAATTATCCAATTTTTTCACTGGTGTTAATTGTGCTTTTTAAATGAAAGCAAGAAGGCTAGGAGGAAGGGAAGGGGGTGAGGGAAAATGAGAAGGAAGGAGTGCAGAGTGACGAGGAGAGTGAACTGAGGCTGCCCTGGAGAAACAGGGGTCCAGCGAGGGAACCCAGGTTGCGCACAGAGCCAGTGGAATCAGAATCAGGCGCCATGAGCCTCAGGGGTTCCCCCCTCCAGACTCTGCAGTGCTTTGACTGAAAGCTAAGGGTTGAGGGCGCCTTAAGAAGGAAAGCAAATGACAGTTTGTGTCTCTTTCTTGACAACGAAAAAAAGATTCACATAAATATGCTCCTTAAACTCTATCTTTTCCCACCATAGACAAGGTCACCTTTACTTAGAACAAAACATTTCATTTTATAACCACAAAAGTTTTGCAATTCCGCAGCCTCACTTTGCTAGGACTCCTTTCATCAGCGTCTTCCACAGATACTCCTGTCCCTGAAACACAGTTTTGCCGTGTCCTACGCATGCCTAAGAAGGGACCCTTGTTATTCAATGGCATACGTGCTTTCTTTATCCACTAGGAATTACCAGCGAACGGGGAGGGAATTTGACAGGGTGAAGGGTGTTTTAGGCAGACAAACTAGCCCTTGGAAAGGCACAGTGACATGAAGGAGCAGACAGTATTCAGCAACCAGCACAGATAGCTCAGATCTTTCCTTACTGATGCGTAAAATTTCTTACACTTCAAAATTGGAAGTAAAAAGCTTAAAATGCAAATACCTCCTGATATGGCCCTGTCAGCAAACTTATTACACTAAATTGTAATAAGTCAGCCACTTGTGATTAGTCAGTCAGGCAAGTGGTATAACACAACTTCAGTTCTTTCCTGTTGTATAGGGAGAAGATAAAAGGGTAGTGCTTGGAAAACCCCTAAGAGGTGAGGCTATAGACATTGACAAACTTGGCCGACTCTATGGTTGAGAGATTGGTTGGTCTCCAGATCATTAAGCAAACTGATCAAGTGAATTATAGGCATCCAATTATTATTTCAATTTCCTCTAAGACAAATGTGTTTAAAAAAGTGAATTTTGGCTTCCTAATATAATTAATCGATTTGGGAATGTTCTTGCTGTGCTATTCTTTTGACAGATTCTTGGGACAGATTGTTTTTTTTTTGTTTTGCCCTAATTGCATAGCAAAATTTTGTCATTTTCTTTTGAGAGCTTTAATTATTATTTTTTATTTTAGCATGTAATTTAATTGAACTTCAAAATGTCTGCTGAAATGATACAGAAACATTCTTAGATAATAGAATGCTATGGTCTGAATATTTGTGTCCCCCCATCCCCACATTCATCTGTTGAAACCTAACGCCCAGTGTCATGGTATTAGGAGGTGGAGCCTTTGGGAGGTGATTAGGTCACGAGGGTGGAGCCCTCATGAATGAGATTAGTGCCCTTATAAGAGAGAACCCACAGAGCTCCCTAACCTGCTTCTGCCATGTGAGGTTACAGAGAGAAGATGGCTGTCTATGAAGAAGCAGGCTCTCACCAGACACTGAAGCTGCAGGCACCATGATCTTGAACTTCCCAGCCTCCAGAACTCTGAGAAATAAATGTTTGCTGTTTATAAGCCACCCAGATTATGGTATTCTGTTACAGCAGCCCGAATGAACTAAGACAGTAGATAAATTTATCTTTTCCAAATTAACACTACTCAACAAGGAAACTTTAGATCCATTTTCCATCCATCCATCCATCATCCTGCCATTCTCTATGTTCTTAGCATCTCATTGTGTTCTCCTTAGAATTAAGCTGAGAAATCAAATGCTACGCTAACTGACCACATGAACTTATAATTTCCAATTCTTTGTGATTAATAGTAAATAAATTTTGGAAATAATCAAATCTATTCCAAAGAATTCTTTTTCTAAATTTCATGAGAAAGTATAGACACTAGATGTATATAACCATACATTGGATATATAGGGGCTGTAATAAATTAGCAAAATCCTAGAGCTCTACCTACTTGGAGAGATGAGGGCCAGAACATATTATTATAATATTCAAATAAGAAATTCCGATTGGGATCAACTTCCCAGGGCAAATACAGTTCTTTTTAGATGGAGAATAATAGCTTCATTCATTCTTCCCTCTTTTTCTTCAAACTTTATTGAGTACCTACTATCTACTAGCTATTGCTAGGCCTTGGGGAAGCAGAAAAAAAAAAAAGACTTGCCCTCTCTGTGAATAGGAAAGACAATGCAGTGTGGTGAGGGCTATAAGAGACGCTTGCCCAGATGCTGTAAGAGCACAGGAGAGGGACACATAATTCAGACCAAGAGGTCAAGAGCAGTTCCCACCCAAGGGAGGTGACTCTTGAACGAGTTTGAAATTGAGTGGGAGTTAGCCAGGCAACACAGGGAGCAGGTGGAGAATGGTGATTGGGGCAGAAAAAAGAGCGTGCTGCATAGACATGAGGCATAAAGAACAAACACATTATTCTGAGAACTGAAAATAGTCCAGAATAGCCTTTGGTGTATTTGTGTGCATCTTGGCGCAGCAAGGGCAGGCAGTCAGTGCAAGATAATAGGGGGCATTGTGTGCCAACCTAGGGGATTTCAACTTCACCCTGAGAGTTATGGGGAACAACAAAGGATTTTTAAGCAAAGCTTGAATTTCAGAATGATTGCTCATTCATACAAATTAATAATAATATCAATACAACAACTGAAATCTTAACATAAAAACAAACTGAAAACATGAATAGGCAATTCACAGAATAAGAAGTGGCTACAGCTAATAAACATATGAAAACATGTTCCACTTCATTTAGAAAATACCAAGGTTTCATTTTTCAATTATTGAATCAGAAAATACATTACTTAAACGTGATCAGTCAATTCTGGCAAGGGTGAATGAGACATTCAGTCTCAAAGATTATAGCAGGAATACTTTGTTACCTCTTTTCTGGGAAGCAATTCGGCAAAATACATCAAAAACCTCAAAAATACTCGTATTCGTTAACCCAATAATTCCACTTCTAGCAATTGATCCCAAGGAAATAATGAGAGGTAAGAGTTAAAGATTCACGCATAAAGATGTTCATTTAGTATTCATTAAAATGGTTAAAAAAAAAAGATGGACACAACCTAAATGCTCCACAATAGAGGAATAGTTAAATTACGGTTCATTTGTTTCATTTTCTAGACTATGAGGTGGTCACTAAAATAATATTTTAAAATAATTTTTAATGATACGGGATAATGCATTATGTGTTGTGTGAAGAAATCAAGCAATAAAGTGAAATATGGAGCGTGATCCCAATGCTGATTAGAAAAAAAAATACATGCATTTTTCTTTTAAACTGGAAGGAAATGCATCAATACATTTTTGATGGCTATATCTGAGTTTTAAGATAGTGAAAAACTTTTACTTTCTTTGTTATGTTTCTAAGGCATTTTCCAAGGTTTAAGAAAAAATCACATGACATGTGTTACTTTTATGTGTTTTTTTTTTGGTGAGGAAGATTAGCCCTGAGCTAACATCTGATGCCAATCCTCCTCTTTTGGATGAGGAAGATTGGCCTGGGCTAACATCCATGCCCATCTTCCTCTACTTTATATGGGACACCGCCATAGGATGGCTTGACGAGCAATGCATCAGTCCGTGCCTTGGATCCCAACCTGTAAACCCTGCGCCGCTGAAGCAGAGCGTGTGAACTTAACCGCTATGCCACCAGGCGGGTCCCCTTACTTGTAGGTTTTAAAGTTATCTTTTAAAGGGGCAATATTAGGGGGCTGGCCCCGTGGCGTAGAGGTTAAGTGCAAGCATTCCACTGCTGGCGGCCCGGGTTCGGATCCTGAGCGTGCACCGAAGCACCGTTTGTCAGGCTATGCTGTGGCAGTGTCCCACATAAAGTGGAGGAAGAAGGGCACAGATGTTAGCTCAGGGCCAGTCTTCTTCAGCAAAAAAAAAAAAAAAAAAGGGAAGATTTGCATGGATGTTAGCTCAGGGCTGATCTTCCTCACAAAAATAAATAAATAAATAAAGGGGCAATATTAAATTATCTCTGATGTGGAGGCTGAACTGGAGCATGACAGAGAATGAAGAGAGGAAGACCACATTCAGGGGCTGCTGTAATAATCCAAAAGAGAAAAGGTGTGGGCCTGGGCCAAGTTAGTGGTGGGAACAAGGAGAAGAAAAGAAGGCTTCAAACGATGCTGAGGAGGAAGAGTCCTCAGAAAAATCCCTATTGCTTGGAATAGGGGCACAGTGGGAAGGAGAAGTGGGATGGTTCCCAGGTTCTCAGAGAATCTGGGGAAGCAGCTGATTTACAGGAAGAAAGATGTGAAACACTCTACTTTGGACATCTCTTATTGGCTGTGCCTTTGGAACATGCACATGGAGATGTCCAATCAATAGTTCCCTCTATAGATCTGGGCCTCCGGAGACAGATCTGGACCTGAGAGACATATATGGAAGTCATCAGCATATATGTGAAACCTGAAGTCAGAATATGGATGAGGAACACAGAGATGAGCTGTTGGCTAAAGACAGAACCTGGGAAGATTGGCCTTGAAGGGAAGAATCAAAGAAGAGAAGATTAGAATGAAAATGAGGAGTAGCTGGAGAAGAGGAGAAAACCAGAAAAGAAGAGCCTGATAGAAGTCCATGAAGAAATTCATTTCAACAAGTAGAGAGGGGTCACCTGTGTGAAAGGCTGAGAAGGGGGCAAGATCAAGGCTGAGTGTCCATCGGAGTGGGCAGTGGGCAAGAGCAGTTTCTGTAGGCAGAGGACGAAGGCAGGACCTCAGTGAGTTGAAGAGAGATGAGAAAGCAGAGGAAAACACAGTCTACTATTTAAAGACCCTTGACAGTGAAAAGAAGGAAAAAGTCTGGGGAGTTGCTGGAGGGAGCATGGCGTGGAGATTGTATCCACTGTTAGGATGAAAGAAACCTGAGCAAGTTTGCAGACTGAGAGTAAGAAGCCAGGGGAGAAGGAGGGTTTGAAGACCTGTTAGGATGGAAGAAACCTGAGCAAGTTTGCAGACTGAGAGTAAGAAGCCAGGGGAGAAGGAGGGTTTGAAGACCTGTTAGGATGGAAGAAACTTGAGCAAGTTTGCAGACCGAGAGTAAGAAGCCAGGGGAGAAGGAGGGTTTGAAGACTCAGGGGTAAGAAGGATAGTGATGGATCTGGGAAGGCAGCAGGAGAGAGGATCTGGACACAAGTGTTATCTTAGGCCAAAGAAGAAATCATTTTTTCCAATGAAACAGGAGGGAAGGAAGTAGGATAAGTAAAAAAAATGGGGCCAACTTTTTCTTTTTTGTTTATTGCTTTTATTGACAGCAATACTCATTGACTATAAGGCCAACTCCTGTGCAATAGTTAAGAATTTGTATTCTAGTTTCTCCATGAGGGGTGGTGGAAGGCACAAGGAAAGGAGGGGGTTGTTAACACTTCTTGAGCACTTACTATATGGGTGGAGTTACTGTTCTAAGATGCAAACAATCTCATGAGGTAGGTCCTATATTATCCCCTTTGTACAGATTGGTGTTAGATAAGGACTTGCCCAAGATCACACAGCTGAGAAGTAGGGAGATGGTATCACTCGGCGCTGAAGCACATGGACTCTGGAGCTAAATGACTTGGGCACAAATCCTGATTCTATCACACTTAACCTCTCTGGGTCTCAGTTTCCTCGTCTGTAAAACATGAGCATGCTATTTGAACTGGCCTCTTCTCTTGTCATGAGGATTATAAGTGAGTTAATACAGGTGGAATACTTGGAACAGAGTAAGCACTCTATAAGTGCTAGCATTATTATTGAAGTGTTGCTTATAAAGGTGAGACATTGAATAGAATAATAAATAGACATTTACTAGAATAGGACTGTTTAAATAAATTTGCAAGGATAATAGCAAGGTTCTCCCCATAACTTAAACATCAGGAGAGCTTTTGAGAATGAAATTGTGGAAAGTCACCTATTAGCTAGGCAGTAAGACATGGAACTGAGAAGTGCCCCCAGTCTGGGGCTCTGGGCATAACCTTGAACAGGTATGTGAAGTTGTTTCTTTCAAAATGAGGTTGGACATCATGCCCTACAGGGATTGGATGTTAGAGAGAGGCAAGGGCTTGCTGGGCCCTCTCAGCACTGTGTAGGGGCCAGGCTCTCCTGAGGTTCACCTCAAATATAGAAATGAATACATCACAGTTGTTATGGGTTGAATTGTGTCTCCCACAAAGATTTATGTTGGAGTCCTAACCCCCAGTACCTCGGGATGTGACCTTATTTGGAAGAAAGGATTTTTAGAGAGGTAATCAGTTGAAATGAGGTCATTAGGGTAGGCCCTAATCCAATATGACTTGTGTCCTTATAAAAAGGGGAAATTTGGAGACAGACACACTTCATGCCATGTGAAGATGAAGGCAGAGATTATAGCCATGCTTCTTCAAGCCAAGGAACACCAAAGATTGCCAGCAAACCTCCACAAGCTAGGGGAGGGGCATGGAACAGATTCTCTCTCACAGCCCTCAAGAGGAAGCAACACTGTGGACACTTTGATCTTAGACTTCTAGTCTCCAGAATTCTGAGACAATAAATATCTGTTTTTTAAGCCACCTTGTTTGTGGTACATTGTTATGGCAGCACTAGCAAACTAAAACAGTAGCCATAATGCTAAGCTATTAAACACACGGCCCTTGCTCTGGCTGTATGATCACCAAGCAATCTTGGATTATCTTTGGCCAGCCGTATTGATCTTCCTACATGGAGAGCTGGTTAGAGCATGTGAATATCCCATTGCTTTGGTGGTTATATTTCTCCCTGCATGCTAGTGAAACAGCCTTCTGGTTTACACTTCAGTCTCTTATGAGTTTGCTTAGTACACATGTGTTCTGAACAGATTGAGCCACTCTTGGAATATTGATGATACCAGCTTTCTGGGTCAAAAAAGTGGAGTGCCATTTGCTGAAATGTAATAAAGACTTCACCAACACAGTGTCACCTGGAGACAACACTTGTTGCTTTCCCTGAAGGCTTATTTTGGGATCACACATTATTTTCTCACTTAAAAAAAATTACACTAGGCAGAAGGTTTAATAAATCCTTAGTAGATCCCATCTGACTTTGAAGATACCTAATAAACAAATACATGTTTATGTTTCTCTTTCCTTCCCTAATGTTGCATTTTCTTAATACATAATTCTATGCATCTAATTGAAGTTTATATTTTATTATAAATTTGTAAAATTTAAAATAATTTATCTTCACTATAAATGATTAAAAATTAAATCATAATGGAGGGAGGAATAGCAGCATGAAATAAAGTTGTAGGATACCTAGAGACCATCTGACCCACCATTTGGCCACTTATTTGTACATAAATATTCCCTGAACAAGTGTTTATGATGTTCTGAAAATCTCCAGGAAAAGATACATGGCATAAAAAATTACCAACCACCTAAAAAAGATTCATTCCAATACTGAATCACCTTCTTATGCAATAAGTTAAAAAAAAAATCTCCTGTAAATCTTTCCTATTACCAGATTCTGCTTTTAGTGGAAGGGCCACATAGGTAGCCAGTCACACAGAGAAGATTCAAAGCCAGGCCTTGAAGAGGTCAGATCCTGTCTCTTTCCATTATTCTCTGATGCATCTACCAAAAATACTCTAAATTCCTTCTTCATTTTCTTTCCTTACAGTGAAAACTCTTCTAAAAATTTTTTTCTCATTTCTGAACTCTCTTCAAGAGAACTTCATGATAAAGACTCAATAGGACTTGCAGTGTCCCTTTGTTATGTTTTAAGGGCCTGATCCTGAACTTGCCCGGCTCTGCGGAACTGGCACTCCCACTGCAGCAGGCACCCCAGTGGGGCGTCCAATTTTGCAAGAAAGGATTTCAGTGCAAAAGGTTCTGCAGACACTGATTGGCTCAGCATGAGCTCCACTAGGCCTTCAAGATAAGAAGACAGAGGCAGCCTCTTGTCACTTCAGAGGGAATGAGGAAGAGTGAGGCTATGCTCAGAAAGGGAATAATCAGAGTCCAGGTCCCCAGCCCTGGAAGGGGGACAGGGTTGTATACAACCAACACCTCTCCTTTACCTCCCAGAGGGTACAAAGTTCTAACCAACCCAAAGTCTAGGTTCTTCCTGAAACGACAACCACAGCACAGTCCAGAGAGGTAGAAGTAGCCAAAAATAAAGTAATGTGTAGGAGAGATGCTAAGAAGTGCTAGGATTTCCCATAGGCAGAGAACATATTTTTCCAGATTCCCTGAAAGGCCAAATTAAATTTGAACCTGTCTGTGCATTCTAAAAATCACTATGGATCTAATCATTCTGATGGAAATAAAGACCAACAGTCTCTAATTCTTTGAGTGGATTAGAAAATTCCATTCTTTGCATTTATACTATTTACAGAGACAGAGAGGTGTGTAACATATTTTCAGAACGCTTCCACTAAAAGTAGTTAAAAAGAAAGGAATAAATTCTAGTTTTCTGTGAAAACCACTTGACTATAATTCTTTTAGTCCCAAAACATTTTATAGAGAGAATGGGCAGAAAAAGAATAATAGTCTGAGGTGAGAACTTACCCCAAAAGGGGGAACAAAGTGAGTGAAAATAGAAGTGGAACACCTTGAAACAAATTTTACCTGCTTAATATTCCACCGAAGTCAAGGTGAAGGTCCAACACACACCAGGAGGCAGTCGTCAGCTTACGTAAGTTGCATCACAAAGCCTATTCTATTGCTTAATGACAGAGTGCCTAACATTAATATCGTGGTTTCAAAATGCAGTTATCTTCTCAGCAGCTTCCAAGGGAATAAAAATACTAAAAATAATTCATAAAACACATTTCCTTCAATATTGTGAGATATTTTACGTTTTCTCAACTTAGCTGACATTCACTCCTACTTGTAAATACAACTGATTTTATATGAGCGTCATAGATATTACTCATGTCAGTGTTCAACTAAATAAAAATAATGTCCTCGGGCTGGAGGCAGCAGTGAGGGCAATGTCAAGCAAACCAGGTACCACATTCCCAGAGGTTCTGGCTTAGGTTTATTGAATTCAAACTTTATTCTCTGCTAATGGCATAATTTTTACAATGTAGTACTACCAGTATTTATGTTAAATCAGTAATTTTTCTTATTTTGGTAAACCTTAATATTCTCACAGGCCAAAAATTCTCCCTCACTTTGGTAAACAACATACAAACTAATCACAGTTGGAGATTTTCTCTTTAAAAGTTACCCAACTTAAAAGATTAGAAACTGTCTTAGTCTATTCTAGCTACTATAACAAGGTACCATAGACTGGGTGGCTAATAAACAACAGAAATTTATTTCTCACAGTTCTGGACACTAGGAAGTCCAAGATCAAGGTGCCAGCAGATTTGGTGTCTGGTAAGAGCCTGCTTCCTCGTCATAGATGGCCATCTTCTTCCTGTGTCCTCACAGGGCAGAAAGGGTGAGGCAGCTCTCCGTAGTCTCTTGTATAAGGGCACTAATTCCATTCAGGAGCACTCCACCCTCATGCCCTAATCACCTCCCAAATCCCCACCTCCAAATACCATCACATTGGGGATTGGGTTTCAACATATGAATTTTGAGGAAACACAAATATTTAGTCTATAGCAGAAATATCAAAATATTTCTGAACATAAGGGTAGTGGAGTTCTGAAGGCTGGTTTCTCAGGGTCATGTAATCAATGCATTTGGCTCTCAAGAGCACTATTATTGGCCCCTCTGATGCAAATATTTTTAGGACTTACTGCAGTTCATAATAGAGAACCTGGCGCAAGATGGCTCTCAGCAACAACAATAATAATGTTACCATTTGGGTACTGACTCTGTATCAAACAGACTTTGTATTATCTCACTCAATATTACAATAACTCTGCAGGGTAAGTGCCATCCCCATTTAATAGATGAGAAAAGTGAGCCTCAGAGAGATGGTGGGTGGCTTGCTATAGATCCAGGGCTTGAACTAGAGGTCTCCAGAAGCCTCTTTGCAGGACTCTATACAATGTCTCAAAACACTAGAGCAAAGTTAGCAGAACAAAACACGGGGAGATATAAGCAACTCGTCACTCTCCTCAAGGATCTCTACACGAAGTTTACAATTTAAAGTGGATAAGCATTTGAACCACATATCTACCCTTGAGCAACATCAGGGAACTGGAGACAATACCATCAAATTCAGGAGGCCAATGTGTCTTTGAACCAAAGGGTGCATAGATCACTTACACAGGGAAAAATTCTCAAGGATCTCTCGTGTGGACTTAAATCATTTTTATTTTAGTGTTATTTAAACATGCATGAACATAGAACTAGTTATAATCACCTTATTCTTAAAGCTCTTATAAAATTATTTTTAAAAACTCAAACAAATATTCAAATTAGATACAAATTACAAAACCAGTACAGTTCAAATCAGCAGTGGCTCACAGCACTAACGGGGTGAAGACCTCGCTATGCAGGACTGTTCCAGTGTGGCTCACCACTCCCATCCTGTCCTGAGAAGACAGGTTTCCTTCTTTTCTTGCATGAAAACCTGAGCAATTAAGAAGCTTTCATTCCCTTCTCCCTTTTCATGGATTAAATCCAATGCTGTTCTTTTCCCCTAAAGTAAGCAATATTGCCACTTACTGCCTTGCAACTTGGGGTGACTTATTGACTTCTCTCTGCCTCATGCAAACGCTAATCAAAAAAAGCTAGAGTGGCTATATTGAAGTTTTATTATCACAGAAATAAATACGTAAAAATTTTAAAATATAAAAACACCATATCTATATCTAAATCTCTTATCTCTCTTGAACTGTCTCTCTCCCTATCAAAGAACTCACAGATCTCTGAGAAATAAGACTAGGAAATAAAACTGAATTAATCTTATTTAATCCCCTGCCTCATATGCTCTATCACTACCATATCAAATTTATTAATTCTTTTTTATCTTATTCTTTGAAAACATATGCTATGGCACATTTCTTTGGATGGAGTTCAGATAAAATAAAATAATTAGCGAGCAGGAATGTTTGACTGAAAGCTGTATATGAAGTCTAACTAGCTAAAAACAAATTTGAATTCTTGCCACTGATTTGGCACATATTTCATTATTAAATGACCATATTCTAAAAACGTTATTTAGAAGGAGAAACTAAAATGGGATCCTATTTTTAGAATTCACCAGCCAGTGCTAGGCTTTAATTAAAATAAAACAAAACAGATAGCAACCTAAACTAAGATTTTAGCAACTAAAGGGACAGAAAGACTATTATCATTTAAAAAAATCAGAAGTGTCAGAAAAAAAACACACCCACCAAAAAAACCTGGCATGGGAAAGCGAAAACATCTTGTCCCACAACGAAAATCTGGGCCATATTTCTTCCTTGTAGGAGGAAATGAAAATTCCAACACTTGTGTTAAAATAGAGTAGGTGTAGATGAAGGAAAATATTTATCAACATGTAGTTGACACCATTGGTTTCAAAAGCCAGAGATGTAGAGATGTTGCAACCAAAGCAGACAAAGCATGTTCTGCTAACATAGAAAATGACAGGATTCAATAACTGGGAATGTCCCTTATTCACTCTGGGCCTCGTGTCCCCATCTGTGAAGCGAGGACTAAGCCCTCTCAGGATGGCTGTTAGGATTGCAAAGATACACGGGGATGAGCCTCCAGATGGCCAAGCCCATGCTCAAGGAGCCCGAGACCTTGCCCAGAGATGAATGGTTCAGGGGTAGACATTTATCCCCCTAGTTGGGACGCTCAGATTCCGTCTGGCGTTTGACGTTCCACAACCAATTTAACACACTCATTCATTCCTCATTCAACAAATATCTCTTGAGTGCTGCTAAGCGCATGTTCTAGTCTCTGCTGAACAAGACTGACAAAGATATTATCCTCTTAGAGCTTACATTCTATTAGGAGATATAGACCATAAACAAATAAGAAAAAATTGGATCCCATGCAGTGGAGACAATATAACAATGGTGCAGTAAGGAGGAGCGACAGAGGAAGCAGCTACTTCACGTTGGGTGGTGAGAAAGGCATCTCCGGGAGGTGATAAAAAGGAGCCAATCATGTAGAAAATGTAGCGAAGATCACTGAAGGCCAGTGTGGCCTGAAGCATGGGTGGTGAGAAAGGCATCTCCGGGAGGTGATAAAAAGGAGCCAATCATGTAGAAAATGTAGCGAAGATCACTGAAGGCCAGTGTGGCCTGAAGCATGACGACTAGGGAATGAGCGAGGAGAGATGATGCTGGACAAACAGATCAAGTCATGTAGGGCCTGTAGGCCACGCAACGCGTTTGGATTTTATTCTAAGTGCAACAGGGAGGCATAGGAACGTGCAGCGTATAGAGTACCATGACCCAGTTTGTGGTTTCAAAAGATTACACCCGGGGCTGGCCCGGTGGTGCAGCGGTTAAGTTCGCGCGCTCTGCTTTGGTGGCCCAGGGTTCGCAGGTTCAGATCCCAGGCACGGACCTATGCACCGCTCATCAGGCCATGTTGTGGCGGCGTCCCATATAAAGTAGAGGAAGATGGGCACGGATGTTATCGCAGGGCCAATCTTCCTCAGCAAAAAGAGGAGGATTGGCAACAGATGTTAGCTCAGGGCTAGTCTTCCTCAGGAAAAAAAAGATCACGCAGGCTGAGTGATCTAGAGACTGAATTATAGGAGAGCAAGTATGGAAGCAAAGGTCCTGTTAGGAAACAGCCTCAGTGTCCAGAAGGAAGGTGATGGGGCTAAGGTTACAGAAGAGGGGTAAGAAGTGGAGTTTGCAGGTGAAATCAGTAGGATTTGCTGATATGGAGAGTACGGGAAAGAAAATAGTCAAGTAAGACTGCTCTGCTTGTGGCCTGAGTGACTGGGTGGCTGATAGCACAATTTCCTGAAATGGAGAAGATTGTGGGAGGAGCAGGTTTTTTGGAGGAAAAACTCAGAGTTATGTTCTGGCCAGGTTACGTGTGAGTGCTGTATTAGACAGCAAGTGATGGGTCCCGGGACTAGGAGACATCAGAGCTGAGTCACTCTCTCAGCGACTCTGGACTTTATGACGATGTCTAGGAGAGGATCTGCAAACCCTGCTGCCCACAAGCTGGTCCCAGTTTCTGCATTTCTGCAGTGTTGTTGTTCAGCTTTTCCTGTGATTGCATAAGATGCTCCCACGTCCTTTCAATAAATTGTCCTTTTTGCTTATGCTAGATTTCCAGCATCTATTGTTTGCAACCCAAAAAGACCTTAACAAATCCTTGGTGTTAACAAGATCATTTCTAAGGTTCTTTCCTGCTTTACTACTTTATGAAACTAAAAAGCTATTTCATAACTAAACATGATGTCAACTGAAACTTAGGGCACTGATGGTGGGCACAGTAGGGACTGGCTACGCTAAGAATAACGGCTACACATTACTGAGTCCTGGCTATGAGAGAGGCACTGTCCTCAGGGCTTTGCTGTAGTTGATCTCATTAAATTTTTACAACTCTGAACTGGTGGTGACTATCGTATTTTATAGCTGAGAAAATTGAGGCTCGGGGCTTATGTGACCTGCCACAGAGACAGTAAGTGTTAGAGCTGGGTTTCAAATCCAGGTCGGGCTGACCCCAAAGTGCACCAGTTAGCACTGCACTGCACTGTGGGAGCAGGTTTCCCTTCCCTGACCGGGGGCGATTTATTGATGGCTTGAAAGAAAATTCATGATCCCTATGGTGGTGGTCTAGGGATGGCAGCAGCCTACTTGCTGGGGTCACTGCAGGGCTGGCCATTACACATCTGCAATGGTAAAGCTCTAAATAGAACGCGTAGAGTTTAAGCTCTATCCTCTTCAGCTCGGGGCCGTGTGTTCCTCTGTGTCATTCAGCAAAGCAGAACCAACACAAGATACAGATCTTCATATCGGCCTTGGGTGGGAAGGCAGTCACTGGGATCTTGTGATTTGGGAGGACACAGGAAATCCTCAGCAGTCAGCCATTTCACAGATTGGGAAACTGAGGCCTTGGTAGGTTACTTCCCAGGATTATACGGCTAATTAGTAAAGAGATAAAATTTGAAGACCAAGTTTTTTGAGTCTATGTTTAATTCAATAATTTCCAATCTCATTATGGTGCTGTCTCCTCTCCCACTTGACAATGAAGTCTTGGAGCCCTTTCTGGTGGGATGGGTTATCAACTTTCTGTTCTCAATCTTGCCCCTTCTTAATGTATTTTTCTTGTGGTATAACATACATGCATAAAATGGACAATCTTAAGTGTACAGTTCAATAAATTTCTATAGTATAACCACCATTATTGTAACTACCTCCCAGCTCCTGATATAAAATGTTTCCAGCACCTTAGAAGGTGACATTCTGCCCCTTTCCAGACAATAATCACTTTCTCCACTATTCCGACATCTATCACTATAGAATAGTTTTGCCTGTTCCCAAACTTTACGCAAAGGAAATAATAAACATGTACTTTAAAATCTGTCTTTTTTTACTCTACATTATAATTGTGAAATTCAATCACGTTGCATATAGTAACTTATTCTTTTATATTGCTGTATAGCATTCTGTTGTGTGACTATATCTCAACTTATTCATCCATTCTCCTGGTAAGGGACATTTGGCTATTTTCCCCTTTGGGACTATTATTAATAAGGCTGCTATAAACATCCTGGTGCATGTTTTCTGGTGGACATATGCACTCATTTCACTTAGGAAGTAGAATTTCTAAATTATAGGGTAGGCATATATTTAGTTCTAGAAGACACTGCAAAGAGTTTCCCAAAACGGTTGTAATAATTTGTCCTCCCACCAGTAATGTATGAGAGTTCCAGTCGTCCCACATTCCTGCCAACCCTTGGCATTGACTGTCTTTTTGCTTTTAGCCACTCTGTTGGCTGTGTAATGGTATATCGCTGTGGTTTTAATTTGCATTTCCCTGATGAATAATGGTTTGAGCCATTTGGATATGTTCTTTTTCGAAAAATTTGTTCAAGTATTTTGCTGATTTTTAATTGGGTTGTTTGTCTTTCTCTTACTGACTTTTAGGATTTCTTGATATATTCTGGAAACGAGTCCATTGTCAGATATACGTATTGTGAATATCTTCTTCCAGTCTATGGCTTGTCTTTTTATTCTCTCAGTGGTATCTTTTGATGAATATGAGTTCTTAATTTTTAATAAAGTTCAGTTTATCCATCTTTTTATTATGGTTAGTGCTTTTTGTGTCTTGTTTAAGAAATCTTTGCCTGTCCCAAATCTTGCCTCTTCAAACTCAGGAAGCTCAGAAGCCATTTAAAAGCTGTGTATTTGACAGGTTTGAAAAATGCTGACAATTAAGCTTTTTGTCAGGCACAGGAGAAGAAAGATGTTGAGAGGTCAGAAGGGAAGAGACACAGGTGCCAAAGCAGGTGGGAGCTTGTAGGATGCTTTGGTGTTAGATGGGGGGAAGGCAGTAATCCTATAACTGGAATTGGTGGGGGGAATCTTTTCTTAAAAGAAAATAACAGTGGCAACCATCAGACAAATCTGATCTATATCAAGACTTCTACTGACACCATCCCCATGCTTTTGATAAAGGCAGTAGACTGAGCAGCAGTAGACACAGCAATTACCACAATCCGCTGGCCAGGTTTAGAAGAGGGTCCCAGCAAAGTGTTGCAGACATGGTAGGTGTACAAACAATCTTATGCCTGTCTTAAAACAAGGTGGACTATAAATAAACAGTTAAATAGTCAGAATTATCCAGTGCTTGTATTGGATACTTCTAGGGCCTCACTTCATAGTCTCTTGGCCCCACCTGTCTCCTATTCCAGCCACTGCTGCAGTAACCAGTTCTTTGTGGGTTCTGATCAGCTTCACGCAGTTTGCAACCTAAGAGTCTGCTTTACCGCAGTGCCTGTCTCTTTCCATCTCAGGCTTCTCTGCTGACACAGACACAGGCACCCCAAGAACCCACTTGATATTCACGCATGCACAACCCTGAAGGGCAAAGGAGTTAATCATCTGTGGGTAGACACTTTGGCCCATGGCGGCTGGAAGCCCATGGCTAAATGCTTCCCCTTTTCTTTCCCTGGACAGAAAGTTCTGTACCATATTTCATACAGCTTCTCAAGCTTTCTGTGGAATCCAGCAACCAGTCACCGTAGCAGGAGCTTGCTTCATCACCCATCTTTGCACTGGCTCCCCCTCCTTCTCTGCTTCACTCCCCCGGCCCCCAACCCTGCTCCTTGGCTCCCACTCACCAGTAAAGGATTTACACTTAGACTTTTGTCTCAGGCTCTGCTTTCCGGGGAACCCAGGCTAAGAGGGCACTGAATAAGACTTCTGCTTGATTGCTTTTACTTCATTAGATTTCAAATGTGGATCAATTTTATAACTTCAAAGGAAGACTCAGACCTTTTATAGGGAAGGTATCATTATAAATTAAATTCAACCAATCAGCTACACAAGTCAGCTTCATGGGTAATTTATTCAAGAATCAACGTGATTCTCTGTTAGCCACAGAACTGAAAGTATTTCTCCTTAGACATCTGCTGGACAGAAGCCACGGGCAGGATCAAAATTTATGTTGGTTCATGATCTAATCAAGGCATTGAACTCAGTTAAAACAATTCAATATATGAGAAATGCCCTAAGAAGCTGACTGTGCAGGAAATGTGAACTCGTCATAGCCAGGCATAGTCCTGTTCTCGACTGGAGGCCTTTTGGGTCATGATCGCCACTTTGTATGCCTGGCACCAGCCAAGGGGCTCAGAACATGTTGCTGAGGCGGTCAAGAGGGAGCCTTTATAGGCACTGCCAGAGGCAACAATGGAATTGTGCTGCGTAGAGAGCCAGCGTGCTACAGAGTGGGGCTGTGGTGTGCAAAATGCCACCTGATGACAGGGAACGTGGTGAGAAGTAGGCAGCATGTCAAAAGCAGCGTGACATCTGAGGGGGCTGTGTGGCTCCAAGATTGGCTTGTTTCTGTGTCCAAAGAGCCAAATGATGAGAATTGTCAACAGATGGTTCAATGGAAATCACCTTCTCCTTGGCCTGCTTGGCACAACTCTCCTCCAGGAATCCCAGCTCAACAGTGAGAGTGTGTATTACTGAGTAGAGAAGGCACACCGACACTTCTAAACCAATGGTTATCCCCTAACACCCTCAATGTTCCCACAACCCCAGAGAACTACACTTTATAACTCTTCCAAATAAATGGACACGCTGCAGAGTTACCATCCTAGCACTGTGGGCAATTTTAAAGGCTATGAGGCAATGTAGAAAAGAGCAGGGGATAGTTAAAGAGAGATGAGGATGAGATGGCGATGGCGACATTTCCATAGCATTTTGAAAGTCAGTTTTGTCTACTCACATAGCCTCCTGGCATCTCATTTTATTTCAGCTACTCTCACATTTATCACTCTGGCTGACACGACAGGCTTCTCACTAGTGTGTGAGCTCTATTTTGGGATTCTCAGGCTTCCACACAGTGCTTTGCTCATTGTAGGAGCTCAGCAAATGTTTCTGGAAAGCTTCTGAAGTCTTGGCTCAAATGTCTTCTTCTCAATGAGGGCTATCCTGGCCACTCTACTGAGATTCCTCCTCCTGCCCCCACTCATAATCCCCCTCGTCCTGGCATTGCTTTTACTGTTTCTCTCTCATATCACTCCTAGCATTCTATATAATTTATTTATTTATTATTTTCCTTATCATCTCTCTCCTCCCACTAGAATGTTCCATGGCAGGCATTTTTGACTGTTTTGTTCTCTGACACCTCCCTGTATCTAGAGCAGGACCTGGCATATAGGGGACACTCAGTAAATACTGATTGAATAAAGAACTTCCATCCCCAAATGGCAATTTCTGTTTGTTAAACACACTCAGAGCTAGTTTATGTCTCCTCTTGTGGCTCCAAATCTCCATTTAGAAAAACGATATTTTTAACTCACTAATTAACTATTTATTGAGCACTGACTCTATGCCAGGCATTGTGCTGGGTGCTGGAGAAACAAACATGAAGAATACAGCGTCCCTGCCTTCAAAAAGCTTAAGGCTAGTAAGGCAACGTCTACAAGCACAGGCTACCGGAATACGATGCAGTTAATACAGCGATAGACACAAACACAGTGTAGGGAGACACAGAGGAGGGCATGTGTGCCTCAAGGAGCAGCAAAGGCTCTGGGAGGAATCAAAGCCCTGGTGGGCTGAGGCTTCCAGGCTGAGTGGATACTCCTGAAAGAGTGTGTGTGAGGACAGGGTGAGGGAGGTGGGGTGATGGTGGCAGTCGAGAACAATAAACCCCAAAGCTCTAGGTCTATGTTGAAAAGGGGATGGAACCGCTTTATTGTTGTATCATTCATTCAGCACATATTTGCTGTGCTCCCATTCTGTGTCAAGCTGCAGATGCAGCGGTACGCAAAACACAAACATTTTTGCCCTCATGGAGCTTATGTTCTCATGAGAGGAGACAGATAATAAACAAAATAAATAAGTGAATTATATATTATAAAATAAGCGCTATGGACAAAAACAGAGCAGAGATAGGGGATGAGGTGAGCTGGGCAAATGCACTGCAACGCTTAGGGTTCGAGTGTATCTGCCCCTCTTTGGATCATCCCCTAATATCCCCCATTAGAAATTCTCCTGAGGATGGGGGGGGGGGCCAGCCTATGATTTTAGAGGCTTTTTTTGAAGCAAGCAGGAGGAAGGAAAGAAGCCTCCATGCATTACAGTAATGATAACAGTAATTACACTTTCTATTAAATTCTGTGAAAGCCCTAAAGTAATTATCCCACAAACAAGTGACAGGACACTCAGAAACAGGCATCAGACGAAGATGTAGAGAGGAGGCCCAGAACGGTGATGAGGAGCACAGGCTTGGAGCCGGGCAGCCCCGGGTTTGGATCCCAGCTCCGCCACCTCCTGCCTGGCTGACGTGGACAGTTCTCTAATCTCGCAAGGCCTCCCTCTCCCCAGCTGTGGAAGAGAGATGGGGATAGCAGTACTTACTCCACATGGAGCATGAAGACTCAGTAGGATGATATGGGCAACACACTTAGGTACAGGGGCTGCCAAGTGGTGAAACTCAGTAACGTTAAACAGTGTTAGTCTAGCCAGATATGGCTTCATCAATGACCCTAGAGAACATGAGCTTTTATCTTAGACAAACTGGCCCACTTCGCAGCACAAAATGTGAGGAGAAGTTTGAATTGAGGGAGACGCAAGGCAAACGTGGTTGGGTGGGGCTGAGGGTGCTTTTTCGGCAGAGTCCAGAGTGGAATGAGACCAAGGCATCTAAGTGCAGAACTGCTGGATGAGTTGGGAGAGGGAAGAACAGCTACTGATAACATGGAATACGGTGTAAGCTGGGCAGACCTGCAGGATGGGAGGGAGGAACCTGCAACCATGTCATGTAAAGAATAAGCTGGACAAACTTTGAATCTAATCTGAAGAGGAATATCTGGGAGCAGAGAGGAGGACTGAACAATTGTGCAGCAAACAAAAGTAGAAGAAAAGAGCAAAGAAAGAGCAGACTTACTCTGTTTGCTCACAGAGCACACTACTACTAGGACAAATGCGTTGAAGTTACAGGGTTTTAGGAAAAAAAATGAATAATCATGAAAACAGTCACAGCAAGGAGTGAGGGCTCCATCGTTGGAGGAGTTCAAGGAGAGGCTGGAATACTGGAGAGGGGATGGCTACATCAAGTAGGGGCCATTAGTTGTCTGTCAAGTCCATTCCAATCCTGAAATCCTGACTTAAAGCTTCAACTAAGGAGGCAAAAAAATAAAAGACCTAGAGGGTTTCAAGCTTGGAAATAATTTGAATAAAGTCAATGCTGATCAATGGAAAAGAGATGGAGGTGAGCTTGCTGATAAGGAGAAGTTTACAGAAATGAAGTCAGGAAGTGATGATAATATAGTCCATGAAGGCTGTCTAAACGTTGTTTTGCATAATCCTCACCATAACCCTAGGAAGTCAATATTACCCTCATTGCCATTTCATACATGAGCAAAGGGAGGCCTAGGAAGCTCAGGTCTTGCCCATGCATTTTGCTAACCAAGGGCAGGCCTATTACTTCAGCCCAGTTTTCTGACCACTAGTCCAGCATTCTTTCCAGTTCACTCTACAGAATTTCCATGTAGGATTAAGAAAGAGGGATAAAAAATGGAGACGTGGATGTTTCAAGAATTATAACAGTCTCCTTACTGGTTTCCCTGCCCTCCCCTCCCCCTCTCCCTGTTTTCTCTTTTCTCCTATCTAGGCTGGACTCTTGGGGCATTGTGATCTTCCAAATTACGGCTCTTAACACTCTGAGGATTCCCCCATGGTTCATGGGATTAGCTGCAATGCTTTGGTTGGTGCTCAAGGTCATCCATAGCATGACCTAGCCTTACTCTGTGCGTATACTGGGAGTAGGTCAAGTGTAGGACAATAGACAGTGGTGGGGCTTGGAGAACGCTTGTTCCTTTGAAAAGGGCAGACCTAGCTCATCTTGAGCCAAGACATGAAGTCATGAGGTGATGATAATATAGTCCATGAAGACTGTCCAAAATGTTGTTTTGCTTAATCCTCACCATAACCCTGGGAGGTCAATTGTAGCCTGTGCAAAAGGAGATTCAGTGATGGCAGTTCTCCCAATCTTTCAACAGAAGCTCAGATGTAGATTTTAAATATAAAATCTCCCTAATTTTTAAAGGCTAGCAGTAAAAAAAATTCAATTTAATAAAACAACACTGTATAGGCCAAATAAAACCCACCTATGGATCTGGCTCGCAGGTGGCCATTTTGCAACTTCCGATCTAAAAATGTTACCTTTTAGATGAAGCTGGTCCTCATTTGCCCGACGTGAAGGGAGCCATGATTCTTGGAAGCCTCAGGTTACTAAATTTGCACCTGTCTCATAGCACTTATACTAGTCAGCCCTGCTAGACTGTAAGATTTTGAGATGAGTTTTCTAGCCTTTGGGGATTAACATAGTGCTCCATTCAAATTAGGTACTTATTAACAGTTTTTGAACTTGGATTTAGTAGAAAAAGACTTGAGAAAATTTGGTTTTGCTTAAATGTGAAGTCAGTAAAAGGGGTTGATGAGTAAAGATGGTTCTAGACTCCAAGCCTGAGTAATGACGATAATTGCCTGGAACGACTGCGTAGGTGGATCAAGCAGAGGTTCAAAGGAACGTTGAGGCATTCAGGGTTTTTTATATTGTGCTCATTCAGAATTCAAGTGCTTAAAGTACTTTTGAGTTTATTTCACTTCTACGCACAAGAAAGAAGCTAGAGATGGAACACCATCAGGAAGTCATTATAAAATTTTTGTGCTCAGAGCTTCTATTCTATAACATACATTAGGAGGAGGACTGATGAGAGCACATACTGTCCTGGTTCAACACACTCAGTGGAGACACTTTGTTTTCAATATTTGTAAAAAAGAATAAAGACTGATTCATATTTCCTCCAAAGAAATCTCTTCGTTGACCTAACACAAGATCGCTGCTTGCTTATCTCTCCTTAGTACAGGAAAATAAACAGCTGCTCTTAACAATTTTCGATTTTTGCCACAGCATTGACCCAAAGGAAGTAATTGATATCATCAATATTAGTGACTTCATGGGAGAATTTGACCGGGTTATCACTTTTTGTAGCTTTGAAAGACTTGATGGATTTTTATTTTATTTTTTCACTAAAATGGATGGTGCCCTGTGCAGGGATGTTATTCAGAAATTGTGTGGATTTCAGAAAAATGACATATAATCTTGTGGATGGAGCTAATACGTGATCCTCAATATAGCAGAACTTCTGTGTTTTTAACAGAGTTAAATCTCATTACTGGGCTCAGTTGAATTTAAGGTCTTTTCATCATCAAATTTTAGAGATGAAAGAGGCAAGAAAAATAATATCCATTTATTGAGTGCCTACACGCTTTAAGTACCTTCTTATTCCATTTACAACACCCTGAAGTGTAGTATTATTATACCCACTTTACAGATGAGAAAACTGTGACTTAGAGATAAAGAAAACTTCCCAAGACTGCAAAACTAGTAACTGTCAGGGTCAGGGTTCCAGCCCAGGCTGGCTGGCTCTAAAACCCATTCCCTCTGCATGCTGCCCACTGCTCATCTAGGGATCTTCCATTCCAATGGACTATCAGAGAGATTAAATTACCTACCCAAAGTGAGTGGCCTGAAGACCTGCACCGAGTGCTTCTGCCTCCTTGTTAGGTCCTGTTTCTGTCCTCCCACAGCCCAGAGTAGTTATCATGGGCTCCGCTGCATCTATGAAGGGTGGAGGAAGGCTGAAGATGTCTTAGTACCCACAGGGGCAGAAACTTGCTGGCTTATTCAACATAACTCTAGTCCTATCCAATGACTGCAAAGGATCTGAGTGACACTCTGGATTTGATTAGAGATGGTCCTGCCTTCTGTTAACAAAGATCTATCTACAAACAGACAGAACTGCCTAAGTGGACAGCAAGAGTGTATAAAGCAGGTAAGAGTGTGGGATGCTCTGTCAGTATGGAGGAACAGCAAGTGCCAAGCATGGAGGTGGGGCTGGAGAGCCACTTGCTGGGCTCCAATCTCACCAGCTGACCTAGAAAGGAGCAGCCAGGTTGGAGACTGCCTGGTATCTGCCACGCCTTTCAACCCTCAGATCAAAGCTTACCCGTCTCCTGAAACTTGACAAACTTCTAAGACTGCGTGTTTTGAGGATTTATTGACTTCCTCAGGGATTTTGTTCAGCATACGTGAATTCTGGGACTTGAGTTCTCAAGTCATTTGTTTAAAGAGTGCATTTGTCACCTGCACTAGCAATTGCTACATGTCCCTCAATATCCACCTTCCTCTTCTTCTGTTTATAAGAGCATCCTGATTTTTAGCTAGGCACAGGGCCACCAGGAACAAGGTGATAGTCTTATCCTCTCTTGCATCCAGATGGGTCTATGTGCCCATGTTCTGTTCAGCTGAATCTCAGAGGAAGTGATATGTGCAAATTTTGGAGCCTGCCCTCACAGGCAGAGAGGCTCACCCCTCCTCCCCCTTCCTCCTTCCTGCTGCCTAAAACAAGGCCACCAGCAAACTCAAGCACCATTAATTCATTCCCTCATCCAACTTTTATTCAGCATCTACTAAACATTGACTATTGTACTGAGGCAAGACTGCCTGCATGATGGCAACAGTTAACTACAAGGACATGGCATCAACCTCTCTTTCTCTTCATTTCTTCTCTTTGCTAAACTCAGGGAATTTTAGCCTATACGAACTTATTTTAGCAATAATATTGAGGTCTTTTTGTTTTTTTGTTTTGCATGTATATTTGCTTTCAAAAGGGCCCCAGAATGTTCTAGGTCCAGCATTTAACATCAGTGAATTTCTATTTCCAAGTTGTTAAAAATTTGAAGAGGCATTAGAGCAGACTTTTTGGATAAAGGATATCGTTTGTGATTGTAAATCTGCCTTTCTCACCCACAGACTAAGCGATTCCCCAGGGCAGGGACCAGGGTTTGAATTCTCGATTTTAAACTCCTGGCCCTAGAAGACAATCAACACATGCCTGCTGAATTGAATGCACTTCCTGAACATCCTAGGTGTAGCGCTAACATACATATAATGTACAACAGAAAGCAACCCTGTTGAATGGCAACCTAATGACATCTTCGAAATGGTTGCTTTCCTATTTTGACTTCTTTCCTCTTTAAAAAGAAAAGACAAAGTAATAACAAACGATCACCAACACGATTCAAGAATGCTCCGACTCGCAGGCCCTCATCCTGCCTGGCCGGAACGTGGCAGCCCCTCCTTTCTGCTCGCCCCTTTGCAGCATCTTCCTTGGTGCAGCCACAGTCAGGCTATAACCAGAGAGGACTCTGTCAGACTAGGTGGATGGGCCACTCCTCTGCTTAGATGCTTCCCATGGCCCAATCTGATTGGATCTGAGCATAAGGTCCAAACTCCTTCATCATGTGGGCCTGGCCTCTGTGTAATCCCCAGTCCACCCAGGGCTCTACTTCCTAGAAGTCACCATTCTCCCTGTCACTTCTGCTTTGGAGCACACCCCTCCCTCTCCCAGGGATACCCTCTCCTACTTCCATCTTTCCTTCACCTGTCAAATACCTACTTAACCTGTAAAGCTGTAACTCAAGCATTACCTCCTTGGGGAAGCCTTTCCTCATCATCCCAGACCACCCTCTTATAGGTTTCAAGAGCACACTGGGGTTACTCAAACCATGGCGTTTTCTAAACTCTATGTATCTAGAGTACTGCGTTCACTCCTCCATCAGTCTATGAACTCCTTGAGGGCAGGAGGCATGCCCCCATTCCTGAATTCCCAGGTACTGAAGCAGTGCTGGCTACCTCACGTGTGCTCCGTCATGTTTGATAAACGTGGGATGAATGGATGAGATGCCTCCCTAATGCTAGACACAGGCATCAGTAACAATTTATTGATCACCTACATTCCAACAGCCCTTAACCTAAATCTGTATCTTTCTTTTTTATATATGAAGAAAGTCATAAATAAGAGGTAGTGTGAATCCAGGTCTTTTTGCCTCCAAAGACCAAGTTGCTTTCCACTATACCACTGTACCAAGTTACTTCATGGTTCCACCTCCAAGAACTATGCGATAAGAATGTGAGATAAAAATGAGCAAACTTGAATCTCTCCTCCATTGATTAGGTTACATAATTTGGAGACACTTCTAACCTGAATTTCTCATTGAGAGAATACTTCCAACCTACATCAAAGGGATGGCATGAGGAAGCATTCATTGAAAGAGGGTTAAGTCTCCTGAGGCTTACATAAATGTTAATTGTTGTTAACAATATGCTAAGTGTTATTTAAATATAGAATATTATTTTGCTGAGCACTACAAAGTATGGAGCGCTTCCTTACAAAGTGAGACTATAAAATAGACCATCCACTACCCTTCTCATTAACAATGCAGATCTGCTTATTCATTCAGGCAACGAATAGTAAGACTTTTAGTTTAATTTTTATTTACTTTTTTTAAGTATCACAGAATTGTTTACTAGTTTTATGATACAAGTTAATAAGCAGTCCAAAGTAGGTGTGCATGGCAGAATACAGAGTTTTTGGGGTAAGATGCCTATTAAGCAAAAAAGAAATTGAGCTCAGCTTGGGTAATTAATCTAATTCCCACCTATCTCTGCAGTTTTAAAGTAGAAATGAGAAGTGAAGGTCGCACTGCAATTATAGTTTAGCGTTACTATAATGAATCCAGTCCATAACTCCACTTAAAATTCCTGCTCAGAGAGACGTGTTTAAATATATTTTAAAGAAATGTGTTCTGAGTTCAACCTCTCTTTTCCTTAATGGGCATCTTGCTTTAAAACCTCTATATTCTGCCATGCACACCTACTTTGGACTGCTTATTAAAACCGGCCTTAGATTTGGAAATCTAGACCATCCCTTTCAAAGAAGGTGGTCTGTCTCACAACATGTTCAAGGGTACTGAGAATTGGAGTCTATCAGTTGCTTGTTAACATGTTTTTTGCACGTTACTGCACGCCTGTCTCCGGGAACACGGCAGTGGACAAGGGGAAAAGCCCACACCCTCATGAAGCTTGCATTCTGGGAGGGACAATGAACCAATAAACACACAGTATGTCACCTTGGGATTGTTCTGTGATGAAAAACAGGCAGGGTGAGGGGTGGAGAGTGACCAGTGGGCTGTGCTATTTTAGATTCGGCGGTCAAGGAACAGCTCCATGATAAATAAGGAGCAAGCCAGGTGGACGACAGGAGGAAGAGCATTTGGCATAGAGGGCACAGCAGACACAAGTTCAAGGGGATGTTTGGCCTGCTCTCGGAGTAGGGTGGTTAGAGCCGAGTGAGAGGAAGAAATACATGGAGAAGATGAGATTGGCAAGGTCTGAAGTGCCTTGAGGACCACAGCAAGGACTTGGGCTGTATTCTGAGTGGAATGGGAGCCACTGCACCTCTGTATTTTGGCCAGGTGGAGATGGGGGGTTTATTCAGGCTGCTTCCCTTTCCATTAACTCGGTCAACAACAGCAGCTTCCTTGGGGTTTCATCCCCCTCTCCCCAAGTGGCTGCAGAGTGAAAACACTTCCTGTTTACTCAGAACCCTCATTTCCTGATGCCTCCTGCTCTCAAGGGGACCCTGACCCTGGGATGCTTGAAAGAGACAAGAAAAGTCATAAACAAGGGAAGAGACACAGCCTGAGAACTGCAGCATCCCTGCTGTGGTCTGGGCCTGTGGTTCCTCACTCCCTTGCTGAGCCAGTTGCTTCCCACTCCGGTTCTGTGACCTCAGAATGTCACTGAGGTAGGTCACTGCTGCCCCTGTGCAAAGATAAGTTGAAAACTGCAGGGGAAGAGTCTGATATAATTAGGGGCAGGTAAGGTAAAGTGCCCCAGCAAGAAAACTCAAAACTCCGTATAAGAAGTCTACATAATAATAATAACAATGATGATACTATTGATAAAGGCTAACACTACTTGTGCACATACTGTCTGCCAGTCGCTGCTAAGTCTTTTATATCCTCAAATGCATTGAATTCTCACCACCAACCTATGAGGTAGGCCCTATTATTTTCTTCATTTTGCAGTTGACGAAACTGAGGCACAGAGAGGTAAGGCTCCTTGCTCAAGGTCACCCAGTCAGTAAGTGACCGAATGGCCAAATAGAGAATTCCAACCACGATGTTTGACTTGGAGGCTGCGCTTGCTTGCTTCTCACAGGCCCTATGTCAGCAAAGGAGGCCAAGTCAGAGGTCAAAACAGCATCATCTTTTTTGGGAAAAATGGAACAGAGTGGCATAAAGGCCAGCAGTGCATAATGACAGAGCACAGGCTTTTGCATGCAATGGGACTGTTAATCTCTGTATGTCCAGAGTCTAGCGTGAGGCTTTGAACATGGAAGGCCCTAAATACATATTGATGAATGAATGAATGAATGAATAAATAAAAGCACTTTGCTTAGTGCCTGCCAAATAGTAAGTGCTCAATACATTGTTGCTATTATTAAGTTTGTTCATTGCTGCGTATCCTGTTCCGGGAAAGGTGGCCTGAGATGATTTTCTTGGTCAATACCTAAAGGCACAGTGAAGTCCTAGAAGATGAAATCAATTGCATTAGATGTGCTATTGATGCAGGCTATAATAACAGATACACCAAGAGATCTGGTGTTGGGTCGTGAACAAAATCCCAATCTAAGTTTCCCCTTACGAATTGTGTGTTTACCTTGGAGATCTCCTGTGTGAAAGCAGAGTTTTGCACAATTTGGTTAGCACTGTCCAAAAGTAAAATATCATTATTTGCGTGATTAACACTTTCACTACCACTGCTCTACAATTCTTCACAGATCACCCCTCGCCACGCTAACGGAAAACGGTGGGTGACATCAGAAAAGAGGTGGGGGAGCTGTCACACCAGGGAGCCCCTGGGTTTTCCAGCAGACTTTTTTTTTCCCAACTAGATAGCATAATTAGATTTTGAAACAAATTTTAAAACAAAATTCAAGAAAGATGCTGTGCCTAGAATTGCCACACTGTTAGATTTATTGAGAAAAGTAAAATGATTTCAACTACTGATTTATGCAAAAGTAGTACTAGCACCTCTAGAAATAGAAGAGAAAAACAGTGTTTTGAACACTAGAGGAAATGTGAAAACTTATATATGAGTTCAGTGTCTTATCCTCTAAGATTTACACCTTTTTTCCCCCAATAATTAATTAATGGCTTGTTAATCAATCCTTAGGGATATTTCGGTCGTGGAAGGAGGGAAGCAGAGCACAGCTTGAATCTCACTTTTGCCAATTAATAGCTGTGTGATCTTGTGCAAAAATTTAACTTCTCTGATCAGGAACCTGTTTATAATGGGGCAGATAAATAGATGTTAGAATTTTTTAAATTGCCCATGTTGATAGCCTGTAATATTGATCTATGGAGATGACTATCTCTGGGGATTTATATTTGTCATCACATGGGATGGTTTAATGCTCAGCTTAGTAAATGGTCCCCCAAAGTCAAATCTTTGGGGCACAACATGAACACTGCTCATATATTCCTATTAGCTACCAGAGATAGGGAAAAAACCTTATAACTAAGCACCAAACTATCTTATTGTTGGGACAAGTAGAATATTAAGGAAGATGCTATTTTGAGGGGGGAAAGTTAGTCCATAGTCCAATCTAACAGAGAAGAATAGATTTGCTGAAGTCATCTTTCCGGAAGCTGAAGGGTCAAGATGTTTTTGAAAACCTTTAAAAAAATGTTCCTAGTTAAGAGCTGGTATATTAGATTCTGGAGAGAGTAATCGTGCTACTAGACTGTATGCATGTAAACATCCCTTTGGTATATAATGATAAAAAGGAAAGGCAATGAATTTCTTAGCATTCCCTACCCCTAAAGGAATTGTTTAGCAATTGTTCAACTTTTTTTGCCAGGCACTGTCTCTGGATTCTCAATCCCCTATTAGAGCATGCAGTTTCTAATAGCTAGTTAGACAGGCCGGAGAAGAACAGAAAAACTCTTCCATGTTCATGGCAGGAAAAAAAAGAGAAATATATAGTACATACATGCATACATTTTCATAGGTGTGTGTGTGTATACACCCCCTAGATACATTTACCCAAAAGAGGAGTATGAAAGCATGTATAAAGAAAATTTTCCAGGGAAGGTCTAATTTGGTAGATATTTTATTCTCAAATACTTTTAAGAAATGGATTCTAGAAAAATCCATTCTAGATAGAGTGAAAAGGATGTAACACTTTATCTGCTTGAAATTCTCATTAAATGATTAATGTTTTTTAAGGTTGTGTTTTGGAATCAGCCTAGATTTAGAGCTGGAAAGGGATACAATCTCTTTACATAAAGAATTTCTGGGCCAGGCATGGGTTGCAGAGTTTCTGATCTCCCTGAAAAGCTGGGACGTCCACCACAAAGTCGCAATGCCTATTAAGCTTACAGCCTAAACATATCAAGTGAAAATAAATGTTTCAGGTATCATTTTCTTTCTTATTTGTCAATTCTAAGCTTCATCAGAAAGTACTAAAACAGGTCAGTATAAATTACTGATAGTTGTATTCAGACAGAACCACTAAGGATGCAAACAGTGCTCTCTGAGTTTCACATTAAAATCTGTTTAGTTAGGAGACCAATGTTAATGAAAATACTGTTTTGTTGTTGTTTTTAAATAAATCTGACATTCAGGTTAGAGGTAGCAACTGTTAGTGTCTCAGTTACTTTCCCACAGTTAAAAGACTCTTTAAACAGAAAATCAAGTTTTCAGTTGACTTTCCTGCTTAACAATGTCATTTGTTGGATACTATACCTTGTCTTTCCCTAATGTGACAGGTGGCTGAGAAATCTGCCTGTTAACCTTCTCAGGGAGCATCTGTCACTTGCATAAAATTACTTCTTACCACTCTGTGGAAGATATCTGCTACTTTCTTCAGAGGCAAGAAAACGCTCAATAGTGCACATTTAGGAATGTTAACTTTCTTAAAATATTTTTTTGGGTTAATTTCTAATGTTCAGTTTTGCATTAATTCATTTATTTTCAAAATGGCCCAATTCTAGTCCATTTTATTATCAGAGAAAGAGTAAGTTTTTGTTTTGCTAGAGGGTTGGAATCTTCTATGGGCATGCCACCTCACCACCACTCCCCATCCTCCCCACATACTCCCTTTTGGTTTTCAGAAACTGAAGATCAGCTGGAGATGTGTAACAAATATTATTTAATATTATAGTCATTGAATAGAAAATGAGAGTTTCTGTTAACTTAATATTTTGGCTACTAAAAGTTACCGTGAATATCTCTAGAGGGTTTCAATTTTTAAGAATTAAATCATATGCAGCTCAAACTCTTCGAAGGTACTGAGTGAACACAATGGTTTTGACAAGGCTGAAAGAGCTTGAGATTTCTACAGAGCCATAAGGTCATGGTGGTGGCCAGATTCTCTCCCCAGTACTGCATTTGCCAAAAAAGCATAAGAAATAGGCATGAAACTTGATCAGCTCTCCTGACAAATACCCACAAGATCCTCTTCCATATCAGTGCCATATACTCAATCCCCACATATTCGCTTGTGTCACTTGTCTCTCCGCAGAGCAGAGTGCGAAGTGTATCATATCAACTCTCCTCCATCCTTTTCCTCCTGCGAATCTTGCCAAACAAAACAAGTAATTTGAAATTTCCAGTGATTCAAAGAGATTTCATTGTACTAAGTGGCCAGGACATGCTGGGGTTTTTTTTCATAACTCACACAACAGCATGACACAGACCATAACTCAGTCACATCATATTATTGTATGAAAAGGACAACAAAATACATAAAGCATCGAGCATTTTTCTCAGCATGATTATCATGTGTCCAGAAAGGTTAAGAGACTTGCCCAAGGTTACGCGGATTGGGAGGATATTGGGAAATCCTCAAAAGCAGAAGAGAGAAAGTAGGACTTAAGAGTCACCTTAAAAAGGCCCTGGTCTTTCAGAAGGAGAAAGAAAAGTCCCATACAGCCCTAAGATTCCAAGCATATGAAGAACTATTACACTGAGAACAAATTTCTGCTTACATTTCTCTCTCTCCCAGGAGAATCAACAGGCTTAAAATGTAGCATGAAGGAATTAGCTTGAGCACGATTTCTAAAAAGGAGCATCCTTAAAAAATATAAATTATGTCATAAGATAGTGACAGCCTCAGTAGGTCCCTGAATGAATGAATGATTGAAATAGGTTAAACAGGAGGCTGGGTAAGAACACATCAAATAAGATGGCCTCTCTTTGCATCTACTATTCCCTCTATGGTAATGCTTTTCCTTCAGATCTACACATGGCTCTCTCACTCACTTCATTTAGATCTCTGAATGACATTGGAAAAATAACATTTAATAAACTGTCACCTCCCTAGAAATGCTTCCACTGGCCATCCATTCAAAAGTGGCCAGTGGAATTTCTGGAGGAAGATAAATATGGTGGAACTCCATTGGCCAATTTCCTCCTCTTTTTGGTACTATTGATCTAGCAGCTTTGGCAAAATTTAGGAAATCGAAGTCTGAAGGGCCCCCAGTGCAATCCCTCCTCCAACAATTCATCCCCTCACTCTGCATTCTTCTTCATAGCCCCTATCGCTACCTGAAATTATAGTATACATTTATTTGTTTACTTGTTCATTGTCTGCCTCTAGTGTTAGAATGTATTCTCCATGAGGGAAGGGATTTCTATCTTGTCCATCTCCCAGTGCGTAGAGCATCGCCTGGTAAGTAGTTAAGAACGCCACACATACGTTTTTGAACGAATGAACAAATCTCTAGCTCCAAAGGTCTTTGAAACTTCTGTTCTTCTTAGAAGATTTGTCATGTTTCCTGCCTGTCTTGATGAGTAGAAAGGAGCTTTGTGAGCCTCCTGTCTTCTATATGAATGCCCATGGAGATAACACTGAATCCCTGGGACACGAATCAAGAACCCTTCAGCCCAGAGAGGAGGCATCCACCCCTTTTCTGTGTGGAAGCTCCCATTGTGGAGAAGGGGCAGCCCCAGGCTTAGATGTCCCCGGAGGATGGGGACACTGCTGCAGGTTGTCTCTGCAGCTCTGAGAAGGATGCCCATGGTGGCCAGCAGTGGAGAAGAGTGTTTACTGTCAGCTTGGAACGAGGTGGAAGACCTGCAGGTGTGACAAACCGATCAGAAAGTGTTGGGTGAGTCTCAACATTCCTGACAACTTAGAGACATTGCTTCAAAATTGCAGAATCAAATCTTCGTCTGGGGTTTATGGATCCAAGTGTTCAAGCAGAGGCTACTCTAGGTGATTCTTGACAGACCTCACCTGTACCCAGCTGTGGCTAGAAGCAATAAGACACTGACTTTATACGACAGTCTATGCCCAGGCTCCATTCAGACCAGCCACGTTAGAAGTTCTGGGCATGGGGCCTGGGCATCGTCAATATTTTTAAAAGCTCTCCAGGGGATACCAATGTGCAATCAGGTTTAAGAACCACTAGACTAAAGTGAAATATAAATTTCATTACCCATCTTTGGATCTCTTTCATTTTCCTAAGGGTTTGGCTCCTTGTGGAGAGAAAAGACTATTTTCAGAAATATGAGAAGAATACTGGAGAAAATCAACCCTGCACACTCACACACGCACAGACACACACAACCCTACAGTTCATCATATCATTTTCCTTCTATTGAGGGCTTCAAATTTCTTTATCTTTCTGGGCATCCTTATACCATAAAGCAGACAGCTAAGTTCACAACACCACCAATGGAATTTCTGGAGAAAGATAAACGTGGCAGAACTCCATTTGCCTGATTTCCTCCTATTTTTGGTACTATTGCTCTAGCAGCTTTGGCAAAATTTAGGCATTTGGAACCTGAAGGGTACCCAGTGCAACCAGCTGAGACCCACCATGAGGACAAGGCTTTCTAAGTTGTGATAAGACCCTGGATTTGCATAGGCCTCCACCCCCTTCAAATCAACCACTGCATTTGCGAAGAGCGCCTGCTGCTTTCATAACCCTGGTGCGGCTGCGTTCCCACAGGGGCTACATGACGAAAGGGAGGGTCTGTAAAAAGCAAAAAGGCCTGAGATTAAGGACGCTGGATGCAGGCAGGTGAGACAAACCCTCACCAGGTGCCTTCCTTTTCTCGGACAGTAAACATTCAAGACTTTGAAGAAAGGAACTCCTGGCTCCACCATGTACCTGAAATTGGTAATTAATGATGTCTACCTTTGGAGAAACTTTTTCTGGTGCCAGAATTTTACATTTGAACCTCTCTTGGTTCATGACAATGAACAATGACAATATGCAATGCTCACTTTTGAACAAGGAGCAAGTAGTTTTCTCAACAAACCTATTTGGCCCACCTTAATTTGTTTATTTTTCCCCTTTTTAATAAGCACAAAGTAGATCTTTGCTTGATAATAAAGTCACTATTTTACATTAAATGATTAAATGTCTGAAAGGAAGGACCATGTTTTCCAAGTTGCTAGGCTGTGTATGTGTGTGCATATGTGCGTGTGTGTGTATTTGTTTGGGGGGATGGGAAGGAAAACACTTTCTGTGGCCTGGACTGTCACTGTAAACTCAGCTGGAGTTAGGACATCCCAATAAACTGGCAAAAGTAACCTACACCTTCAGAGACCGCCTAAAAAGATGACAATGATGATGGGGGTGACAGCTAACATTTATCGAACACTAAATATGTGTCAAGCACTATGTTAATTATTTTATGTGTATAATTTTCTTTAATCCTCCCACCAAGCCAATGACTATCATCCCCACATTACAGATGAGAACACTAAGGCACAGAAAGGTTAGGTAACTTGTCCCAAAGAAACAAATCCATTGTGACTCAGAGCTATTTAGCAGTAAGGACATATAATGCACCTTTCTGGTGGTTGTCTTCCCCGGAAACTCCATACATTTCTGATGCACAGAGTCCGCTGCTTCAGAACCTGGCCCTGACTCACCTCCTTCCCCTGTTTCCCCTCCAATCTCTCACAGAGATCCTACTGCAGTCAAATGCACTGACTCACTTGACTGCAAAATGGAATGCCTGCCCATCCTGGTGTCTTCCCTCTTCCTGTATCAAAATCTCCCCATTTCAAATTCAAGTACCACTTTCTCCATAAAGCCATCCCAATCACTGAGGCACAACCAACTATAGGGATTTTGTGTCCCCTTGATTCCACAAAACACCCTCCGTCTTTAAGAAATATTGGGCAAGTGGTTATTTTTAAGTCTATATCACACTTACATACGTCATATAAGCATATTTCCAACTCCTTCCTGTATAAGCACAATGCCTGGCATATTGCAGATCCCTAATAAATATTTTCTCACTATCATTTCTTGGATCAAAAAAGTTTAGATTATCTTCTGATGTTTGCAGGGCAAGCACATAATCAACAGAGAGCTGTAAGGACAGAAGGAAACTACGAAGTTTTACTTTACACACACATAATTCTGTTCCAGCAGCTGCTGGAAGATGTCTCTCTACCCAGTTACCCGTGCTGGACTTTGAACTGGTTTTAAACTGGAGGGACTGTGATGACCACTCTCCCTTTTGGAGTGCTTACGGCATGTATGACCAGCAGGACTGTGTCTCTGCACGCATGTTTCCATTCCAGACGCAACCATAGGCAGCGCCAAACCATTATATTCTAATTTTCGGAACCTCAATATGACAGGTGGTAGACACGTCTCACCAGCATAAAAACTGTAAGCACAGGGCCACACATTTAAAATATGCAGGAATAACAAACTAGATTCTTGAATCCATTTCAAAAGAGTGTTCAAAACCAACCACAATCTTGAATGACAGAGCCATGTGTTAGGCTAGTGAATACATAAATCCCCACCTGGGAAGCACCAAGGTGTCACCTGCACACCCAAACATAAAGAATTCAGGGTCTTTAAGTAAAGACTAAGGCGAGGGTGGAAAATGATTATGCAACGTAATTCCCCTTTTATTCCTCCCATCACACAATGGGCAACCGTCCTTTTTGCGTGTGTGTGAGATGTGTAAATAAGAAGCTTCTGCCAGTTCTTATTTTAAATATGAGAGAAGGAATCAAAATTTCCATTGACGAGCGTGGAATCTTTTTCATAACATAAAACCAAATGGAAAAAGAAAACAGCGTGTATATCATCAGGGGAAGATTACCCACGACAATTAGACAATTACTGCAGACAACCAGTGAGGACCAGCACCCTGGAATACTACATCTTAAGATGCAAAATGTATGTATGCCCGAACTTTCTTTATGGACAACTGCTCAAGGAAAATAACTTGCTTCCTTTGCCTGACAAAGGAAATTTAGGCAGCTGCTCTCCAACTTCGATTTCCAGAAAGCTGGAGATTGAAACTGCCATCTGTAGAATAGCTTTTGTTCAATTTGAAGACCACATCACGGCGTATTTTAGTGACATGCCGTGAAAGGGTTACCCTTCCACGATCAGGGTTCCCCGGGTGCGATGTTTACTATGTGTGCTTTCTTCATTTAATCATTGGTTTAAAATCCCTCCAACATTCAAGACTGGCAAATTCTCCTTGTTGACACAGACACGAGACTATGACAACATGTCTACTGTGAAAGGGAAAACTGGGAATCACCTAATAGAAAAGGCAAGAAAAAAACAGACAATGGTAGACCTTATCACATTCAAAATTAACGTGCCGGTCCCTCCTCTAACTTATTCTAATTAACACAGCCACGCACTCGCCACATGCATTTCTAGCGCAGACCGTGAGCTGAAAACTATCTACCAAAGTCTCGTTTCCTTAAGCGAAAAAGGCTCTGCCAAGCAGCTTCAGGAACAACAACAATGAAAAATAAGATTGCAGCTGCATACCTTAACCTCTTGATTGGTAAAGACCTCGACATCCACCACACAGGCGACCAGAGTGGAAACATCACAGTCCATGCTAAGGGCTGGCATTCCCCCTCCAGAATTTTCAGTAAAGAGTTAGGCAACCTCCGAGTCGTGCGTGATGGGATGAGCCTCCAGTGGATGCTGCCGTGGCCGGCCTGATGCCGCCCTGCCCTGGGGATCGCCTGAGCCGGGCACCTGGAGCCCTCTCCCGCTGCACGCACGCAGCCCGCCGCGTCTGAGGCAGCACAGCAGGGTAAGGAACGGCCGGGCTCTCTCCTGGCAATGACATCACCACAAAGACTGACACAGGCTGAAGCTATTTTTTTTCCCCCAAGCCTTTTATCTCCAGGCAGTGCAGTGGAGCAAATTGAACATGATTATGTGCTAAATCTGAACTCAGACTAAATCAATTCAGGCAGCGTTGGCTAGGAACTGAGTCATAGCTGTTGTTTCAGCCGACTGCTTATGTTGGCAAAAAGCAGGGGGCAGAATCTGACACCAGAGGCTTTGCTTTGGGGAGGGTGGGTAAATAATTCTGCAGATGAACCTCCTGAGGTTAAGGTGTGACAATTTTCTGCCTCAGAGATGAGCAGGAAGTTGAGGCATTTTGCAAACTGCTTGGCTTCTGTTAATTGCCCTGTGCCACTCAGCGCAGCCACACATGTTCTGGGCGTCCTAATGCAACCTGGGCACGGGCTGAATAGAAATCCATTCTTGGAGTGACTAAAGAGCTGGTCGTCAGTCATCTAAGCAGGCTGGTAAGAGGAGACAATTAGAGGTTTGTGAAATTCTATTTGAAGCACATAAGTGCAGACCGGTAACTCTAAAAGCACCCTTCCACGCTAGGGATTTCAGGCTGTCTCCAAGGTCATTCAAACTGAAAGCAGCCCGTGGAAAGGAGTTACAGGAAATGTCTCATGTGGGAACAGATGGCAGAGTCTAATGGGCAAATGCACTGATGTGGGTCATTGTCATTGAGAGCCTCGGGGCTCTCTTTCGCCTGAGACTTTGAACACATGCCTTTTCCAGTCTCTTTTCCTGATTGTGAATCTCTGAAGGGCAGGACCGTGGATCGTTCACCCTTATATCTTGAACCTTTAGCAGAGTGCCTGGCACAAGAAGGCGATAATTGTTTAATGAATGAATCAACAAAACAGGAATAGCCTTGTTTCACAGTAGGAGTGAGCAAAGGAAAAATATCAGATTAGTTTTCACTTTATCCTTAGTTATAAAAGTCTCAGTAGAACTCACTAACATTCTAGCAGGATCTATTCCCATTAAGATGCAGTTGTATCTTCAGTGGCCATCGGAGCGTCATGATTTGTAACAGATTGACACCTCTCTAACACATGATTGGACAAAGTGGTCCAGTTTTGCATGCAGAAGAGAAAGGAAACATTTCAGACTGAAGGTGGAAGTTTTGTGGTTGGTCCTTGTTGGACTACATCTGAGCCTAGTGTTCCCCTTCAGCAAGACACTTCCCATGCTAAACGAAATCAGTCCACAAACACAAACACTTAGACTGATGAAATTGTGTGTGAGTGTGTATGGGTGTATGTGTGTGTGTGTGGCACTGCGGCTAATATGAAGTCATATGTGCAGATAATTCAACTACTACTTAGCGAGTGATGACTATGTGCAAAGCTCTGCACCAGGTCTTTTAAGGATAAAATGATGAATATGCAAAATTCACTATCCTCACAGGGCTTAATATCCAGGGGAGGAGATAAGACACGGAGATAAACACCTATACAACGAGGCAGTAGTGATGGTGGCTGAGGAGGTACAACAGCATTTGGTGGGAGCACTGGAGAAGGAGCAGTAGATGCTGAAGGGAGCTGTGGCAGATGAGCCTCAAGGAGAAGGACATGACCTCTGCTCTGCTCTTGAAACACGGGTAAGACTTTGCCAGACAGAGAAGGGGTGAGGAGAGCCCTCCAGGTAGGAGCAGCAGACTAGAATTGTACAGAGGAAAGAAAGAATAGGGTATTTGGGGGGCGAGGCACACTGAAGGTTACATTTGACTGGAGCCAGAGGTAGACAAGGCAGCAGGACAGGTGACTCAAAGTCTCCAGGGGCCCTTCGTGCGTATCTGGCCAACCACAGAACGCCAGGCAAAGTTTCTGAGAAAGTAAACTGGGTCATAGACACACAAATAGAGCTAAAATGTAAAGTATATACAAGGATGAATGCAATTCCGAATACCACTGACATCTGGTAGGCAAAACAAAGAAATGGCTATTTTTTTTTAAAAGCCATGGCATATCCTAAAATTTACCTTTTTAAGGTTTCAGAGCAGTGGCATGCTGGTAAATGTTTAACATCAGCTCTCTAGAAAGAAAAGCCCAATGTGTAGCATTTGCTGATTTCCGTGGTGTAAGTATTCTCATCATGGCTGACTGCAGGAGACCAATATCAAGCCACTGAATGTAGAGTTGGGAAATGACTGGAATCTAACAGACTATAACCTGTTGGCGCTGGCCATTTGAACTGCCTCCACCCACCACTGCTTCATAGTCATGAAAATGTTACACCCTGTTCGTGACGGTTCCTCCGCAGAGGTGAAGTCCAGCACGCGTGTCCAGAGCTGCCAAGGAGCAACAGGGTAGTAGGAACAACCCATTCTAATCATTGCTCTGTTCACCTAAAAGGCTCCGTGAATTATTTCACGCATTCTGTCTAGGAAAGAGCCATAAAGGATACATATGTATTATTTTAAGAAAAAAGAGCCTTGCTGCGATAAGTCTTGGCAGGAGGACATTAGTCTATGCAGGAAGCAGAGCCCCACTCTAAATTGTAATATGGGTAGTTTTTTTTGATGCGTCCTCAGTTTCTCCTTTCTGATTTGCTTCTGCCCTGGAGAGTCCATCCTGTACTCAAGAACCCACTAACTTTATGCTTTCCTCTTTTAAAATATCTTTTAAAGGACACAGCTCTCACTTCATTTATATAGTGTTAAATGACAGATATCTCATAGTATCTGTATTTTTGTCACAGAGGAATCTGTATTTTCACAGGGGACCAAACCTTAAGTTGAGTAAATAGTGTTTTTAGGGTGGAATTATAGGCATCTAGAGCATATAGTGACTTTGAAATAAAATTATTGGATTTTTAATAGATTGATTCAACAAATTGGCTATACAACACAATTCAATTGCCTGTACCAAACACTCCTTTTGCTATAAACCAGAGCCCCTAGAGGGCTTCACTGTTAAACAGTTTCCTGTTTCTCTAGATAGAATGTACCTCTCCTAGCTGGGGGATGACTGGCAGCCTTGGAGGGGTCTGGGGTAGGTACATAAACACCCTGGCTGATGGCTCCAAGGCTCTACAAACCCTGGCTCCTGCCTCCTCTCCCACCTCATCTCATAACATTTTTCTCTTTGCTCTTCATGTCCCAGACCCCTAGACTTCTTGGCATTCCAAAAAAAATGTCAAGCTCTTTCTCATCTCAGGGACTTTGCACTTGCTATTGCCTCTGAAAATATCTAGATTCCTCATTGTTGGCTCCTTCTTATCATCCAGCTCTCAGCTCAGATGTCATCTCCTCAGAGAAGTCTTCCCTGATCACCTAAAATAAATGTACACATGTATGTGCACGTGCACACACACACAATCAATCACCATCCCAGCATCTTCATTTTACTTTTATTCATAGCACTTTTCACTCTCTGAAATTACTCTGTTCATTTATCTCTTTTCTTGTTTATTGCTTGTTTCCCCAACTAGAATTTAATCTCCACAAAAGCAGAGAATTTTGCCTATTCTGTTCCTTGCTGTATTCTCAGGGGCTAGAAGAGTGTCTGACACTTAGTTCTCTAAGAAATATCTGAAGGATGAATGGATAAATAAATGAATCTTAAAAGGCAAGTAGAGGGATTCAAACCGATAGAGGTGTCTCCTGATCTAGGAGTTTCAGGAAGGTTCCAGCTGGAAGATACATGGGCATATGAGTTCAGGAATCACCCCCATCCCTGACAGCTGAGCCATGGCACAGCTCTGCTCAGGAGCACTCTTCCCAGTCGAAGTAGCCAGACAACCTTTAGGATTCATCCAAACCACTGCTCTTCCAGTGACTGACCACGTTAAGAAAATGGATACAACACGATGTAGACCCCTTAGACAAAGACCACATCCCTGCCCCTCAGGCCAGGCAGTTCTCTAGGAGGATTGACAGCTGAGCTGATGCTCTCACCCCCAAGTGGGCAAGAGGACAGTGCTTTCAATCCTGGAGACAGCAGCCATGTCTGTTTTGCTAATGAGCAAAGATGCTCCCATTACAACCATGGGTTGTCAAAGCCTTTGCTCCTTCTATGTGTCTTTCTGGATCACTTAAGTTTGTTTTTAATGTTTATTATAGAAAATTTCAAATATATTCAGTAGTAGAGAGAATACTATAGTGAGCTTTCACGTACCCACCACCCAGGTGGAAGAATAACTTGGGGCCAATCTTGCTTCCTCTTTGCCAGTGGGTCTCAGAGTGTGGTCCCCAAACCAACAGCATCAACACCACCTGGGAACTTGTTAGAAAGGCAAATTCTTGGGCCACACCCAAGACTGAATCAGAAACTCTGGAGGTGGGACTGGTATCTGTATTTTAACAAGCCCTCCAGGTGATGCTGATGCAAGCTGAAGTTTGAGGACCACTGCTCCTTGTCCCCAACCACTCTCACACTCACCCCAGGTTATGTTGAAGCAGATGTCTGACATCGTATCATTTCTTCTGTAACTATTTCAGTATATATCTCTAAAAGACAAGGGATCCTCTTTGGAAATTGCAATACCTGTCACCACGCACCCCAGAAAGCAAGAATAATTCGTCAGTATCATCAAGTATCCTGCCAGTGTTCACATTTCTCCAACTGTACCACAGATGCTCTTTCCTCCCCATCCCTTCTTTGGTCTCATCCTGCTGTTCCTTCCTTCCTTCTTTGCTTCCTTTGTTCAACAATTTGTTTATTTAAATTGGGATCCATACTACTTTGTCTCTCATGTCTCTTTTCATCTATAGGGTCCTCCTCCATCTCTTCTCTTTCTCTTCCTTGCAGTTTGTTGTTGTTGAGGATGAAACCATGTTATTTGTCCTTTAGAATTTTCCCCAGTCTGGATTTTCTTGATGAATTCCACATAGTGTCATTTAACTGGTTTCTCTGCTACCTGTAGGTCTTGTTAGTTAGATCCAGAGGCTAGATAGATTTAGGTTTGGTGAGTCTCCTTCATAGATGGTGTCACGTCCTTCCATCAGGGGTATGTGATTCTGGCTGTCTCTCTTTTGTGGTATTAGCAGGCTTTCATGCTCAATGCCTAGATTCATTCTTTCATCAGGAGTTGCAAAATGATGGTATTCCTTCTTCATTTACTCACGGAATACTCCCATTAAGAGGGAGTATTTACCTCTTACCTCTATGTAGTTATCTTGAGCTACATTTTTGTAAGACAGGCAAAATACACACTTGATTCTTTCCCTTTATTAGCTAGTTTTTTTTAATGACTTGTTTCCTTATTATCCTTCAAAGACGATCATTGAGGGTTTTTTTTTTCTTTTTTAAGTATCGTTATGAACTCATGGATTAAACATATTTGATGGGTTTAAATCCACTGTAGTTTCATCTTATTGATGCTTGAATTGCTAGTGAGAGTCTAATCAGGTTGGCTCCTGTGTCCTTTTGACACAATCCCAGTAATCCTTGAGGGCTACCTCGCCTTCCGGCATGACAAGATGTTCCAGGCTCATCCTGTCCATTTCCTGCCCCAGATAAGGAATCAGCCATTTCTCCAAGAAGAGTTCCATTTAGTAAATATTTCAACATACTCTAAGATCATTATCTGTACACTTCGAGCTGTTCTTTGCACTGGGTTGGTTATTGTTTATAAGCCTTTTTAGTGGACAGAGCTAAGAAATATATAAATGTATTTTAAAGATAGCATACATCATGAGTTCAGACTGATAATTCCAATTCAAATCCAGGACTGCAGTGTTTTTGCTGAAACTCATCAGTCTTATAGTCTCATCAGTCTGTATCCCCTTTCATCTACACCAAATATTTTGGTCCTTACCAACAACATAATTATTCATTTGCCTTATCTCACACTATATGCGCAGCAGCCTCAGAATCACATTATTAATACCACCAGGAACAATTTAAGATTTTTTCCCAGTTCCTTTCGTCCTTTGGGTATATTCCATAAAGGAAGTATGAACTACTGTTTTTTACAGTCATTTGGAATAGTTCCTCCGTTCCACCAACCGGGCACCAAGTTAGGTTCATTGTTTTCTAAAATGTTTACTTTTAGAAACATTTACTTTTTAAGGTTCATTTATTTCTCAATTTGTTTACTTTTTTCAAAGAAAAATCTTTTGATTCATAAGCATTGCCTTTCCCATTAAATTTAACTTTGTTTTACAATTATAAAAAATATTACATGTTTTAAAAATCAAAACCACAAATCTACAAAGAAATCTAGCTTCTATCCCTGTCTCCTCCACCCCATTCCCTTCTTCCCTCCCATACAGGTTGCTGTTATTTCATTGTTATTGTTTATCCATTCTCTCATTTAAAAAAATACTAACAAATATGCATGTATATTATTTTCCCTCCCTTTCTTAGACAAATCATAGCATACTTTGTGCACTTTTGTTTGTCTTGCTTTTATCACTAAAAAACATGACTCTAGAGATCACTCCATAGTAATATGTAGAAATATTCCTATTCCTTTTTTGCAGCTGTATAGTATTCCACTAAGTGAATTTACCAAGTTTGTGAAACTAGGCCCCTATTGATGAGCATTTGGGTTGTTTTCAGTCTTTTGCTATCAAATAGTGTGGCAATGTATAGACTTTGCTCATGTCTTTTCATATTTTCTTATTATATCTTTGGGACAGATTCTAGAAGTGGAATTGCTGGGTTAAAAGGGAACTGTACATGTAATTTTGCTAGATCCCACCAAATTCTCCTCCACAGGGGTTGTACCATTTTTCTTCCCCACCAGGAATTTATGAGAAAGTGTGTTTCCCAGCAGCACGTGCTGCATAATGGGTTGGCCATCTGCCCACCTGGTGACTGAGATGTGGTTATCTCCATGGAGCTTTGATTTGCATTTCTCTTATTATGGGTACATTTAAGGATCTTTCTATATGTGAACAAGTCCAGCATTGTCCCAATCCATACCTCCCTATCTTTTCTCCAGCTAGTTCAGATTCTGTTTCTGACCTGAGCAAGCAAAAAGTCCTAAACCCACACCGACAGTCCTCAATGAGTTTTAATTTGCATTACTCTTATTATGAGCAAGGTGGACCATTTGTTCATACAGTTAAGAACCATTTGCATTTCTTCATCTATGATACCTCATTTTGGTCTGGTTATCACGTGCCAAACACATTCTCACCTCAGGGCTCTTGAACTTGGAGTTCCCTTCCCTGGAATGCCATTTCGCCCATCTTAGCAGGGCTCACTCCTCCATAATATTCAGGTCTCTGCTCAAATGCCCCCGCTTCAGAGAAGCCTGCCCTGATCAGCCTGCTAAGTGGTGCCCTTCTCACCATCTCCTTGCTCCATTTTATCTTTCTCAAAGCACTCACCACTAAGTGATGTTATATATCTATTTGTGCAGTTTCTGTCTCGCTCTCCCATTGGAACGTCAGCTCCATGAGGCAAGTTCCTCCACCTTGTTCACTGCGGTAGGCACTAGGTGCCTACAATGGGGCCTGCCGCACAGCCAGAGCTCGGTGAATGCGTGTTGCGTGAATGAATAATGAGTGAGTGGAATCGTTTTGCTCTGAGATCCAGCTGAGAACAGGTGCTGCCGGGACATGGACAAAAATAAATGTATATAATGCGTCCTTGTAAAGAAGAGTGAACTTGAGAAGGGAAGGCGAGGCAAATGAAGGTGCCTCCGGTCACTGAGCAAGGGGGACGGTGAGGTAGGGGCAGGGAAGGTCTATAAGAAGTAAGAGAGACACTGAAAGCAGAGAAGGAGGGACACAAAATGCAAACTCCCCCATTCTGCAGAAGTCCCATGCTTAGTAGCAGCAGCAATGCCCTCAGTCAGACTCAGGGACTGTCATTCTGCCATTGCCCAGTTAGCACCTACCGAGGCCCCACACATATCTTACCGCTAATCCCTGGGTGGCACTCTGAAGAAGCCGTCGTCATTTCTTCTTTGCCTTATCCTCCTCCCCAGTTACCAGGGTTTTACCCCTGCCTTAATCCAGCCTTTAGGAAGACATATTTCCCCCTTTCCATCCTTCACATCTATAATGAATGGTGCATTTTACACCGGGCAATGCTATGCCTGAGAAGCTGACACACTTGAAAAACTACATGGATGAAAATAAATAGAGTGTCTGCTTAGTAGCCCTGTCGTCTGGCACCGAATGCTCTGGGAGCTACTCCCCCTCCTCCCCTCCTGGATTCATCTGAGGGTGGCTCTGACCAGGCCAAGCCAGTCAGAGTTCTTGTGAGGACTTTCCAAACCAAAACTGGGTCAGGAACGCCAGTCCCCCATGGTGCCAGAAGCTCGGGACTGTTGCTGGCCATGTTTTTTCCACCATAAAGCCATATTCAGACAGAAATAGAAAAAGCGGAGAAAGGAAGTCTGGGAAGCAGTGGCATCTGCATTCCAGTTGCTCCCGAGGCCCAGGGGCACCACGTCCTTCCATGGCTCTCCTTACTCAACTCTTCCCTTGGTCATGTTAAATATTCTAGTATTATCTCTAGTATATCTAGTATTATCTCCCTTTTTCCTCAAGTTAATTCAGATCTTGTTTCTGTCACTAACAATCAAGAGTCCTGGCTAACACACACACACACACACACACACACACACTCAGCTGTGGATTAAATAACAGGGAACAATAAAGTAGGAGTCATTCAACAGGGGCCACATATTCATCCAAATTGTACCATGGAAACTTCCTTCTCCTCTCCATTAGACTTGAGGTGAGGGAGCTGGCACCATCCCAAACTTTCCTCCGGAGGTAACAGCAGGAGTCCCAGGATGGATTTCCGCATAGAAAACTCCTCACAGAATCTTCTTTCCATGTCCACTTGCTTCACCCTACTAATCCCCCCTTCAGGTTTTAGAGCTATCTAACTAGTTTTTGGCCATCTGCTTTGAAAATCTGACACCTACCTCCGTTTGGAATGTCATATTTAGTGTTTTATCGTGTCTCAGTTGAAACTTGGCATTTATCATCCTGTCACACTACCATTTACTTAGGGCTAAACTTGTGAAGTCACTCTGCAAATATTCATCAGCATTATGTTATTTAAGCTTCACAATAGGCCCCATTTAGAGATAAGGAAGTAATTTGCCCAAGGCCAAGTAGCTGAAAAGTGGTAGAGCTTGTTAAATCCAAAAGGCTGGTCTCCAAAGTGTGAACTCTTAACCTCTGTGCTATACAAACTTTAGTGTTCTGGAGGAGAACATGAACACATCCGAATTTTGGAAAGAATTCTAGTGGTGATGTGGAGGCTGGATTGGAAAGTAACAAGGCAGGAAGGAAGGAAATTGACATCTCAAAGGAAATTTAGGAGGGTAGAAATCAACGTGGCTGCATTTTTTGATTGAATTATCTAAACCAGTGGCAATGAGGGACCGAATTAGGCAATGAGCAATGCAGGAGACATTGTAGAAATAGAAGAGAGAACTCAGTGACTAGCCTGGGGGTTGGGGGTTTCAGGGACAGGGAGGGACGTGTTGCAGTTAAGGTTTCAAAGTCTTATCTCCGAGGAGAAGATGGTGCCAGCAACAAGAGTGGATTTCTTAAAGAGATGAAAGATCCCTCTACCTGCAAAATCAAAAACCCTTCAATGAAAGAGGAGGGCATTTGATATGGATGCTGGGTAGAACTAAGAGAGATCAAGGTCTTATGAGCAAGGTTAGGGGTTTGTTTGAAGACCAATGAACAGCCCATTTAGTTAGAATGGAAAGTCTGAGCAGGGCAATGGTGAGTTATGAGATCAGAAGGAAGGGTTGTGGCCCCATAGATGAGGACTTTGAGTGACAGAGTGAAGAGTGAGTATATTTCACTCAGTAAGGTATGGGATCTATCAGAAGATTATGAGAAGATCTGTGCACTAGGTTGAATTGGAGTGGAGAAGGATTGTAAATTTTGGTAATTCCAAACTCTTGCCGGAAGCACTGAGGGGCTGGATTCTGGAGATGCAAAAGGAATGGAGATGAGAAACACTGTGGTGATAGAATGCTCAGGATTTAACAATTAATTGGCTATCAAGCTAACGGTCTGGGGATGGGGAGTGAAGTGAGGAAGGAGGCAGGTGAAGGTACCAGAAAAAGGAGAAGGGGAGGCAGGGAAGGAAGAAGATTTTAAAGTTCCAAACTGGATAGATAGTGGTAATTTTATTTGAAATAACTTAGTTATATAGGTGCCAAGAGTAAATTGTGATCAGTTTTATACATCTGTAACAGTGAGACACACGTCCACATTTGTTCATTTCAATCTTTAGCTAATATGATTCATCTTTATATTAGCAAAAAAGCAAAAAAAAAAAACAAAGATAAAGGTAAAAACTGAGATAACGCCTTAGAGTGGTAACAGGTGCTCGTCTCTATAGGTATTAATGAGAGACGGACATTATCACAAAACTGTTATAGTTCTGCTAGTCCAAGCTCTAGAAACAGATTCCCTTTCCCCCTACCCCCACTCTCCTTCTTATGCTAAAGCCTACGGCATGGGAAAAATAACACCCAAATCTATGCATAGTGGTCATTTTATGCAACTATTTCTACTCTCTTTTCAAAAGGGCTAGACTTTAGTGTGAGGTGTAAATACACGAAAGTATTTGATCAGTCTTAATATTTACTTGAAATTAAAGAATTACAAAGCACAAAAATACTTCTGGAAAAGCAAATGTATGATTTTTGGACCTGAACTTCTAATCTTCCCCCGAAGCCTGCTACTCGTCCCGTGATCCCTGTTTCAATCGTGACAATACCTTCCACCCAGTTACTCTGCATCGTAACCTCAGTCATCGTTGACTCCTTCCTTCAGCAGACCAGGGTCGGGGCTCGTTGATCCAGAGACTCAAGGAGGTTGTCAAAAAGCCCTGTCTCTCTGACTCGGTCTTCTGAAGGTCAGTGTCATTCTTAAGCTGATTCTCAGGATGTCTGCCAGTAACAACCACTGCCTCTATTTCATTCCACAACTGGCCCACTTAGGTCACCTGTTCACCTCTGAACATGACTATGGCTAGGGTAAGGAATGTGATGATTGGCTTAAGCCAACTTGGACCCACTCCTCCAGCAAGGAGTGGTGTTGGTTTTCCCTGAAGTACATGGGTTACATGAGAATGGATGGATATGCAAGCAACAATCTGAGTTATGAGGGGAATGGATGCTGGGTGGGCATCCACCAATATCCACCACTGTTTCAATTCCATACCTGTCAGGGCTCTTGGTTGCAAATGATAGGAACTGCTCTTGGCTAACTAGCAGGAAAGTAACAGATAAGGAACTTATCAGGTAGCTCTTACAGAATTAGCAAGAATTTTGAGAAACAGCTTCAGAAACTAGGTAGGAACCAAAAGGGTCTAAACTGCAGAAGATAATCCCCAAGGTGATGCTATAGGAACCAGTGAAGGTAGGATACTACCACTGGGACTCACCACCATCAGACTCGTCTCTCCTCTGCTGTTGCCATGAGTGATCTTAACTGTTCCTGTCACTGTGTAATACTCTCTGGAGTCAAAGCTCTGAGAGTGGTGTCCAGTTGGTCAAGCCTGAGTCATGCACCCCAACCCAACTGCCAGGAGATCTGGTTAGGGAAATTTTGGTCCCCATGGCCTCTTAGTGGCAGGTGGCAGCCCCACCAAGCATCATGGAGGGGAGACTTCCCCAACATAGAATGGGTGTGAGGATGCTGGATAGCTCAAAAATGACGAAGGTCTACTATCAGCCTCCTACCCCCTCTGCCTCCCTGCCCACTCATCTTTTTATTCAGTACCACCAGATTCATCTTTGTGAAACTGGTTCTGATGATATCACTCTCCTGACTCAAACCCCTTCATTGCTTTCCCATTTCTGGTAGAATTAAAAGTTGTTTTTGTTTGTTTGTTTGTTTGTTTAACATGGTGACGCCAACCTACTTTTCCAACCATTTTTTTCTAAGTGCTCCTCTGCACACACCCTATTCCCCAAACAAACTAAATTTCTTGATACATGCCATATTATTAAAAGTGCTCTGCTTTGCATGGGTTGTTTCCTACAACTGGAATTCATTCATTCATCCATCCATTCAACGATTATTTATTGAATCTACCATGTACCCAATACACAGCAAGGCACTGGCCATAGAAAGGTGGCAAGTCACCATCTTCTTCCTCAAGGAGGTCATGGCAAAAGAGAGTAAAGAATTACTATATGATATGATATGATGTGCTATTATGTAATATAAATTATATTTGCTATAAATGATGGTAAAAATATAGTATGAGCATAGGATAAGGAGTATCTACGTTTGCCATAGAGAGGGAGCATTAGAGGATGTTTCCCTAAGGAAGGAACATTTTGCTGAATCTTGAAAGGTAAGTAATTTTCTTGTCTTCTAGATGGGCAGACAAGTAGGGAGACGATATTTTAAGTGGAGGCAGGGGCAAGTCATGATGTGCTGAACTATGAGAAACTATGAGTAGTCTAATATTGCAGAAATTCCCAGGTAGAGTCAGGAATTAGGGGTGGGGAGCCATGGAAAATGCAGCGAGACTGTTAGGCAGGGGCCTGACCATGAAAAGCTGTCTAAGTTATGGATAGGAATTTAAATTTTGTTCCACAGGAAGAGTGAACCAGTGAAAGCTATAACAGTAGCCTCTTGACCCGTTCTACCTCTAATTTCGCTGCTATTGAATCCATCCTGCAAACAATCTGTGGCCAGAGGGATCTTTCTACTAAGGAAATATAATCATATTACTTTCCATGAGAGTGGAGTGCAGAGTTGGAACCAGGGGCTGCATATATGCAAAGGATTATAGTAAGGAAATGTTAGAAATCCAATGGGCAAATAGACCTCTGAGACCTTGTGCTGGGAGTTTCTCGTGATACCTTAGGGGAAGGCCAGCCACCCCTACTAACATAATGCATATTACTTCCACATACATAATGCACATAAATCCATTATAGCTCTTACCCCACTGTACAATTTAAATGTTTTATTGTATTCTCAGCACTTAGCACAGTGCCAGACATAAAGGAAGTAATCAAGATAATGTCTGAGAAATGAATGAAAGAATGCATGAGTGAAAGACAAGACAAGTTAATGCCATCCTCACTTCGTTTCATGAATAGATTATTTCCGAGCCATTCTATCCTAGGAGCAGCTCCATTTGCTTTAGTTTTTGGTGCTTAGCACGAAGTCTCCTACTCCACTGCCCTATTCCTTAACTCCTCAAGCTTCGAGACTCCAGGAGATTTATACTGGAAGAACTAAGAAGCATATCAATGAAGCCTCAGATTTATGTGTGTATTTATGTGTATAAAGACAGATGGCTGCAACTCCACCAAAGGTTGTGTTCCTTCCATAGTATAGACTTGTTTCTCGAAAGTGGTTTCCTAATCAGGGCTACAGCTCCCAGTCAAAGAGTGACCCTGTGACTGAGTTCTGGCCAGTGGAGTGGGAGCAGAATTAGTGTATGCTAATTTTAGGCCTTGCCCATAAGAACCTCCTGCAGCACCCTCATTTCTCTTCTTCAAACTGATCTTTGGAACCAAGTGTTGAAGATGGCAGAGCCTGTCAGCCTAGGTTTCTGAATGACTGCATGGAGCACGGTCTCCCCTATCCCACTGCCAATGGGGCTTTACATGAGTGGGAAATAAACTTCTCTCCTGATAAGCCCCTGAGATTTTAGGGCATGTCTGGTCCAGCAAACAGCGTTACCTTAACTAATACATCACATGTGTGTGTGTGTGTGTTGATGTATAAGTGCTGTGAATGCTGTATAAAATCCAATTTTATACAGAATCAGAAACCAAATGGGGATAGAAGCAGAAGCAAGAGGATTTAGTTCTTGAATATGGAAAATTTTTCACTTTAAATTTAATTAGAATGTCTTAAATTAGCAGATGAGCAGGTGGTCATATTGTTATTTGATGTATAATGGCTAGTATGTGTCAAGACAGAGACCAAGGGAGAAAATGGAGCTTGAGAAAAGAGCTGGAAAGCCAAAAAGATAAAATAATTGAGAACAGAAAAGTTTTTATGGTAAAGTTCATAATTTTTTTAAACACCTGATTTAGTAACAGACACTGATTATGATTGATGAGATTTCAAATAAATAATCATCAGGATTATATGTAATAAACATAAATTAGAAATAATTAGAAATACATTATAATTATGTCACTGGATCTTGTCTAGCTGCAGACTGCTAATGCCCTGTACTTTAAGAAGATTCCACCTTCATAAAAGTGGCAGGTAGGGACATCAAATGACTTGCTCTGTATTTTGAACCATTCTAGGACCATCCTACGAATGAAGGCATCTAAAAAGGTAAATCTTCTTTCATAATGCATATTTTATTTCAGTTACTCTCCCTTTTCAAGGAGGGGTTGTGGTAAATAAAAAAGCTAGAATAGAGGAAGGTAAACAGGGAGAGGTAAGAAGCCACATGGAAATGCACAAAAGGGAAGTTTCTGGTAGACAATATCGGGCTGATTATACATTCAGACCACCTAGATTGGGGTTTAGGTTGGGGGTGTCTGTTGGGCATGGCAATACCTTTGGAAATTCCCAAAACTTGAAGAAATCACATTCTTTCTTTGAGTGAGATATGTATTTTGAGTGTTTCCATAGAGTTAGGGTGTCAAGAGTAGAGAAAACAAGAAGCTGATTATGGAGGATGGGCTCTTGGCTCAAGGGAATAAGGGGCAGAGATTTTCAGGTAAGCCAGGCTAGTTCATCAGAATAGGTAAGGAGAAAGAGTCTCAGGGGAAATGCTCTGCAAAAGAAAAAATATTGTGCATTTGGGTGGAGTTTCCTTTGTGCTGTGTCTCTAGAACACCTTGTATGGAAGGCAAGGTGGAGAAAGACACAGAATTCCAGCAGTGGAAACACAAATCAACTTATCAAAGAGGAAGTTTTCAATAGCATGGCTCTAAGATATGCATTTGAGTTTTTGGTGTTGTTATTTTTGGTGGAGTATAAACGGAGTTTTTCAATACTGTGTTGGTGAAAATGAAACTTGGAACAATCTTTCTGGATTGCAAGAGCCTTAACAAAAAAATAAAGCTCACATAAACTTTCACTTCTAGCTAAATGTAGAAAGTTGCAGGAAACCATTGTGTCACCCTCTCAAAAAGAATAAGCCACACAAATTACACAATCACAGATTTTTAAAACCCCCTCAGAGAGCTGATGAAAAAGAAACCTAATTGAACTAAATTCCGTACAGTGATGAACCCTTCTCCTGAGAGAAGAGATATGTACTTGCTTTCATATTTTGTGTAAATAGTAGGAGAAAGAAGAATTCAAAAGAGAAATCAGATGAACTTCTAACAAACTTCTATGGTTTCACATGGGCTAGAATAAGGGATTAGAATCCTAATGAGTCCCAGAAGAAAAGCAATACTGTAAAGCCAATACTTTATCCAGACCAAAACTAAAATAAAGAAAAGAAGATCTGTGGGACAATATAAGTTATTCTAACGTATGTATAATTAGAGTCCCAAAAGTAGAAAAGAGAATGCTGCAGAAGAAATATTTGAATAGCTAATGGTCAAGATTTTCTCCAAATGGATTAAAAACGTCAATGCATAAATCCAAGAAGCCCATTAAACCTTGAGATGACCACACCTAGACGCATCACAGTTAAACTCCTAAAATTCAAAATTAAAGAGAAAGTATTAAAAGCAGGAAGAGGAAAAAGACATTCCATACAGAGGAACAACAATAAAATGACGACTGACTTCTTATGAGAAACAACGGTGGCCATCACACAATGGCACAACATGTTTAAAGTGAAGAAAGAAAAATTATAAACTATCAACCTAGATTTCTATATTCAGCAAAAAATGACTTTCAAATATGAAGTCAAATCCTTATCTGTTGGTAGTGAGAACGCAGAATAGTGCAGCCACTTTGGAAAACAGTTTGGTAGTTTTTTTTAAAATTTAACATAGAATTCAAACATGACCCAGAAATTGGGTCATGAAGAGAAATGAAGACACATGTTGACACAAAGACTTGTATGCAAATGTTCATAGTAGCATTATTATAATAGCCAAAAATTGGAATGCAAATTTCCACCAACTGGTGAATGGATAATCAAAATGCAGTAAAGTCACACAATGAAATACTTACTATCCATCAATAAAAAGGAATGAACTACTGACATGCTGTGACATAGATAAAATCATAAACATTATCTTAAATGAAAAGAAGCAAAAACCCATATATTATATGATTCCATTTATACAAAATGACCATAAAAGTAGATTAATGGTTGCCTGCAGCTGTGGGTGAAAAAGGGGGTTGTCTGCAAATGGGCATGAAGGGTCTTTTTAGGGGAGGGAAATTTTCTAAAACCGGATTGTGGTGATGGTTGTACAACTCTGTAAGTTTACTAATAATCATTGAATTGTTCACGTAAATGGGTGAATTTTATGGTATATAATTTAGGCCTCAATAAGGTTGTTAAACATATGAAGACAAAATAAAAAACATATACAACAGAAAAGGTATGAACGAATCCATCTACTGCACATCCGTACTACTAGAAGTGATAAAAAATATTCTTTCTACTAAAGGGAAATAATCTCAGTGGAAACTCAGATTGGCAGAAATGGACCAAGAACACCAGAAGGGGTAAATTCATGGTAAATATACAAGACCTTCTCATTACCCGTATTTTAAAATTCTTTAAAAGACTATTAATTATTTAAAGTAACAATAATGAATTATAGGGTTTACAGCATCTGTAGAAGTTAAATACATGACAACTAGAGCACAAAGATCGGGAAGGTGAGAAAGGCATTATACTCTTATGATGTTCTTACTTTGTGAAGTAATATTATCTTAGTTGAAAGTAACTGTGACACATTAAAGAAGCATATTGTAGTCTCTAGGCTATAGCAACCATTAAAAATAACATAAAGAGGACTAGCTAAAAAGTCCACAGAAGGGAATCAAATGGAATACTAAAAAAATAATTGATTTACCCGAGAGAAGGGAGAAAAGGAGGAATGGGGGAACATAAACCAGATGGAACAAATAGAAAACAAATGCCAAGATGGTAGACTTAAACCCAACCATACTGATAGTTACTTTACACGTAAATGGATTGTAAACACTTTAATTAAAAGGAAAAAAATATCAGACTGGATAAAAAGCAAGCAAGCAAGAATCTGTCTCTCTCCATATATATAAAAATATGTATGTATATGTACATATATACACACATGTATATATGAAACACGTTTTAAATCTAAAGTAAAAGAAAAATATAAACCATGCAAACAGTAAGCATCAGAAACTTGGTGCATCTGTATTAATACTACATAAAGTAGACTTTAAGACAAAGAGAATTACCAGAGACAAGAATATATATTTTATAATTTTAAAATCAAGACAATGTAACAATCCTAGATGTGAATGAACTTAGTAATAAAAATTCAAAATACGTGAAGCAGAATTGGACAGAACTAAAGGGAGAAATACAGATCTACAATCACAGTTGGGTAATTTAACACCTCCCTCTCAGACACTGATAGAGAAAATAAAAAATCAGAAAGACAAAGAACATTAGAACAACTCTACAAACCAATTTGACCTAATTGACATTGCTAGAACACGGTCCCCAACAACTGCAGAATACACTTTCTTTTCAGACGTACATGGAACAGTCACCATGACAGACCATATGCGAGACTGCAAAACAAGTCTCGATATATTGAAAAGGATCAAAATCATGTAGATCAGAGGTTCTCAGAACCTCCAGGCCCATGGGGCCCCTGAGACCCTTTTAGGAGGTCCATAACCTCAAAACTACTTTCAAAACATTGAGATATTGTTTGTCTTTTTCATTCTCATTCTCTCACGAGGGTACAGTGGAGTTTTCCAGAGGCTGAATGACTTCTGATATCACAACAGATTAAATGCAGAAGCAAATGTGAAAATCCAGTTTTCTATTAAGCCAGACATTAAAGAGGTTTGCAAAAATATAAACCAATCTCACTCTGTTCACTACTTTTTTGGTTTTGGAAAATATAGTTGTTTTTCATAAAAATGTTATGTACATTAAAATGTTATTTTTAAATGGCTTAATAAATCATTTTTTAAAAACTCAGTTTTAATTTCCAATAATAAATAGATATAAACAAAAGCTCTTTGAGTCGTCAATAATTTTTAAGAGTGCAAAGGTGGTGAGATCAAAAATTTTGATAACTGCTGATAGAAAACATGTTCTTTGACCACAATGAAATTAAATTAGAAAACAATAAAAATAAGATATCTAGAAACTCCCAAATATTTGGAAATAAAATGACAACCTTCTGAATAATTCTTCAGTCAAAGAAAAAACCTAAAGGAAAATTTAAAAAATATTTAAAACCAAATGATAACAAAACAACATGTCAAAATTTGTGAGATTATAGCTAAAGCAGTGCTTAGAGGGAAATACATAGCTTTGAAAGCCTATGTTTAAAAGAAGAGTAAAATTAATAAAATAAGCACAAATTTTACACAAAATCTTTCAGAAAATAGAGAAGGAAGAAACACTTGCCAACTCATTTTATGAAGGCAGTATAATCCTGATGCCAAAATTTGTTAAAGATATTAAAATAAATATGCATAATCTTTTATTGGTAATATGTTTAGGAATCTCTTCAAAGAAATCATGAGATATAGATAAATATTTATGTGTAAGAATTATAGCAGTGAAAAATATATGTCTAACCACTAGAGACTAGTTAAATAAATTATGACAAATCTATAGGATGAGACATTATGCATCTACTAAAAATACGTTCTCAAGGAAATTGATGCAATAGGAAAGACATATATTAAGTTAAAAAAAATGTAGTCTGATCCCGTTATTATGTGTAACATACATACATACAAAAAACCTGAAAAGAAATGCACCAAAATATTCGTAGTGTTTAATTCTGGCTTGGAGGGATTGCCAATAATTTTTGTTTCCTTTTTTTCATTTGCTGTATTTTCCAAATCATCTGTAATATAAATGTGCACTTCAATAATAGAAAAAAATTCAATCTGTTGTTTAAGGAAAAATTTGGATAATGCAACATTATAATTCACAGGATGATATTTCTCTGAAAAACTTTTGAAATTAATCAGTCCTATGCTTGCATTATATAGATGGTGAAACCGAGTTCCCTCTCCTACATGGAAACATATAGTGTACATGAGGTCTTGCATTGAGTTAGTGACAGAATCAAGCCTAGAATCTGGATCCCCCTCCTCCCAATACCAAGCCTTCCACTTTAGGTCACAATATAAGGAAAAGGACATTGTTTTCAGGTGTACGAAAATTCTTCCAATTTAATCACTGGTTTCCGGCCTGTGATCCCAGGAGATTTATTCTGGTTTAAGCCATAAATTCAAATGTTAAGTATTTAAACATATGCTTAAAAGTATACTATTAATCTCCACAAAAATGTAAGTGATAAGTAACTTCTATATATTTTATAAGGAGATGGGTATTTTCCTATCTAAATTTTAATAATATTTGTCCAAAGCACTAAAATCTCCAATTAAGACAATCCATTAGAATCATCAACTGCATAAACAAACTTAATGGTCTATTAAAGAATTCTGGCAAAAAAAAAAAAAATGAAAACCAGTCATTGTTCAAAGTGTCCAGGTTTCACTCAACGGAAGGTTTAACTTAAAGATCATTCTCACACCCAAAATTTGGGTTGACTCTTTAAGAAATATCTGTTTAATAGAAACTTTTCCAAAGAACAAAAAGCATATTTCTTTCTTGGCATATTAATGAGTAAAGCAAGCCTATGTGAGAATAAATAAGCAAGACTTTTTATTGTTCAAAATCTAGGGAAGACAGGTTGGCTATATGCAAGACCTGAGCAGAATACTATATGGTAATTTAAATCAAAGCATCCATCATTTTCAACCATAAAGACTAGATTTCCCAGGACAGCCCATCTAGTAAAACAACTGAAATAATGTTTGTGTCATTTTCTGTAATGAGGAAATTAGACGACTATTTTGTGGTCGACCTAAGGTGACTGAACCCAGATTCAGCGGGCAATGAGAGCGCTTTTTAATTCTGTAAAAAGAGAAGAAAAAGTCCACATTCAATGGCAGGATTAGTAAACCAGATCACATCCTCCAAGATTTGATTGGATAAAAGAGGCTAACGTGTATGTCCTTCGTCGTTAAACAGTCATGAAGTGAAAAAAGAATCGTAGAGGACAGCCAGCTTTTCCTCTGTGGTGCAGAAAACATCTGTTGGGGCAACGGGCTCTGGGACCCCTTTCTATTCCACGCCTGTTTTGAGGGGCTTCCCTGACTCCTCATGGATTCTGGAGTCCGATTATAGCTTCCTCCTTTCCCAGCTGACCTTCCCTGCACGAGCCCTTATCATTCTGTCAATATCTGCTTGAAAGCACATTGGCCTGGGAATCAGGGTTCAGGTTCATGCTCTGGTTTTGCCCCCATCTGCTGGGGTTGACTGGGGAAAGTCATTTATTGTCTCTGAGCTTTAATTTCCTCAACTGTTAGATGAGCAGATTGAGTGAGGCGGGAATGGTAAATTGGAGTGTTATGTTGAGAAATATTCTGAGGTCTTTTCCAGATCTTCTAGGAAAGAACATTCCATCAACAATGTCTGTCAGTGACATAGCAAGGTTTGGTGACAATAAACCTTCCAAACCTGAAATGTGTGATATTAAATGACACTTCAGTAAGACATTTTCCCTAAATTATTTCCACTATTCTTTCTCCCTTACTACAGACAGTTGAGGACTCTCTATCCCATATCCTCAAATTGCTTGCCACTCACCATTAGGTATATTGACACTGCATTCACATTACAAAGGTGAATCCTATTTCACAATAGGAAAAATTAAGTCTGAAAGTGAGTCACTTTCCCTAAACAATACAGTAAATCCAGAACAAGTACTGAAATTTAAGGACATTTATTCACTAATAAACATCTTATGCGCTACATTTACTTGTTTCACAGCTTTTTTTGTGCATTTACTATGTGCAAAGTACTAAGAGAGTCACTACTAAGGGGAGAAAATGAGAAGAGGAAAACAGAATAAAAATTCCTGGCCTCAAGGAATTTTAAATCTAGTAGACAGGAAAGATATTCACAGATAACACATGTAAATAAACAAATGCCCATCTCAGAGAAAGACAGCACTGATCACCCTGGACTCTTCCTGGGTTCCTCTCTTTCTCTCTCATCCACGTCCAACCCACATGCAAGCCTGCTGACCAAACCTTCAGCGTTGATCTCGAATCTGTCCAACCTTGCCTCTTCCACCCCCATCACCCTGATTCAAACCATTATCTTCTCTCACCTGAACTAATGCCAGAGCCTCCCGACTGGTCTCCTGGCTTCACCTTTGGTTCTAATACAGTCTATTCCCACACAGAAGCCAGAATGATCTACCTGTAAGCCAGTTAGTTCATGCCATTTCCTGCTCTCACCTCCCAATGGCTTCCTATTACACTGAGAACAAGATCTAGAATCTTCATTATGGTTTATGAGAACCTACCTCATCTGGTCCTGGCCCCTACTTGACCTGATTTTCCACTGCTCTCCTCCTTCTTTACTGTGTTCCAGCTACTAAGATGTTCTTGATACTGTCTTAAACCACCAAACATACTCCTGCCCCAGGGCCTTTGCACTGTTGTTTCTTTTGCTTGGAATGCTCTTCCCCTAGCCCTTCACATAACTCCCTCCCTCACTTCACTCAGGCCTCTCTTTAAATGTCACCGCTTCAAGGTGGCCTTTCCTTACCATCCTGTCTAAAATAGCACCTGCCATTCCCTAATACCTTACCCTGCTTTATTTTTCTCAATAGCACCTGTGACCACCTACCACATCATGTATTTATTCGTTTCCTTTTTTGTTGGTTTCTCCATGAGATGTAAGATCCACGAGGGCAGGAACATGGATGGTCGCATTCACTGCTGTATCCCCAGCATCTACAATAGTGTGGCAGGCACAGAGCAGCTCCTCAACAAATATTTGTTAAATGAATGAAAGTAGGAGAAAGCTAGAAATGAGAGAAAAATCTGATATCCAACAACACCAAGGAATACTGATTATAGTGTGTGCCCCCACATCTATATTCTGTTTCAGGGCAATGGCTGGTGTTAAAACATTTTGCTTGGTTTGTGAGGAGACGAGCAGGCTGGACAGAGGTGTTTGGAGAGTAGCTGAGATGGAGGAGGCTGTTTCATGATGAAAGCAGGTCCTCTTGGGTCTGAGACACATAAACCCACCAGCTGCACAGGGGGATGGCAGCGAGTGATCCCGGAGACACAGCATTTGAGGAAAGCCATTTGGTATAAATGACATTAATTCTGGGCATTTGCATCTATACCTCAAGAATAGGAATGTTAAAACTGATGTAATTCTTTACATGCCGAGGCAAGCTACAGGCTGAACAAAACCACTGAGAAGGATACACACGGGTCACTGCTGCTTCAGGAATTGAGTTAAATGGCTCTTGTTTCTGTGAATAGAAATTACTCTGAAATCAGCAGACACTGCATGCATCAATGACATAAGGGGAGATCCTATTTCGCTCAGAGTAAAATCGTACACAGGAGTTTATGTGAGCAGGCACTATTCTAGCGCTCTACACAGATAGTTAAGTTAACAGCAGAGCTGCGACTGGAACCCAAGAATGCTGGAGTCCATCCACTTAACCATGCGCCATGCTGCTTCTCATGAGAGGGCTGACCAACTCGACCTTGGGCGGGTCATCCTCTCTGTGCCTCAGTTTCCTATTAATACCAACAGTATTACCTCTTAGGGTGGTTATAAGGCTTTAAGGAGTTAACACATGTAAGGTACCCAGAAAAGGGCCTGGCACATAATAAGAATCCTACCTATTATCATTACATCTGCAGGATCAGTTCCTAGCAATAGAATTACAAGATCAAATACAGATATTAAATAACTTTCCCAGAGTCACCTAGCTGGTAAGTGGGGCCAGGAATTTAACCCAGCTGTCTTTGGCCCCAAAGCTCTTGTTCTTTGCTAGCTATCGTCAGCTGTTTCCAGTGCTAGAATCCTTCTGGCATTTGACAATTCTCAGTCAAAGCTTTCTGTGCCCTTTCGGGCATTTCTTCATGATATCTGAGTTTTAATTCTGCGTGTGGAAGCTGTTAATGATCCAGCCTTTTAGTCAAAATGTTTCAAGGGAACACATGTCACGGTGGAGTGCTGAGACCACTGAGGGCAGCCAGTGTGAACGTTTCACTCTGATTCTAATCTGAGATTCCTCACAGGGATCTGAAGGAAGTCCTGTCCTTGACAGTCCCTCGCATACCAATGCTCCACACTCCAAGAGGCTTTATCTTCTAGCTGCAGCTCTTACAAGATACACGGGTGAGAAATTTAATAGCTCCTCTAGTAAACAGCACACACCGCCAGGCTGGCAAAATAGGCCAGCTCAGGACAGGAAAATAAGCCATTCAGTGGGACCCAGATAATTATACCTTCAGCAATGATGGATGAACAAAACAAAAAAACACCTGCATGCAGTCATAGATGGTCCAGCGAGATGATGGTACAAATTGTTTTTGTTTATTTTTATAATTAGGGTGAGGGGAGTGGGAAGCCAGGAAATTGAGAGGAGTGACATTTTTCTGTGGCAACCAGCCCTCCAGACTTCCCTTCCTGTGTCCTCAGGGACTCAGTGTACGAGGAGTGTTCTTTTTTCTTTATCTCCTCCTGTTTAATGCTGGCTTCTAGAAAGGGTCAGACACTTCCAATTACATTGTAAATAAATGATACTTACTTTTTTTTTTTTTTGTGAGGAAGATCAGCCCTGAGCTAACATCCGTGCTAATCCTCCTCTTTTTGCTGAGGAAGACCGGTTCTGAGCTAACATCTACTGCCAATCCTCCTCCTTTTTTTCCCCAAAGCCCCAGTAGATAGTTGTATGTCATAGTTGCACATCCTTCTAGCTGCTGTATGTGGGACGTGGCCTCAGCATGGCCAGAGAAGTGGTGTGTCGGTGCGCGCCCGGGATCCCAACCCGGGCTGCCAGTAGCGGTTTGCGCGCACTTAACCGCTAAGCCACGGGGCCGGCCCGACGCTTACTTTTTTTTTTTTTTTTATAATTTTTTTTTATTTATTTTTTCCCCCAAAGCCCCAGTAGACAGTTGTATGTCACAGTTGCACATCCTTCTAGTTGCTGTATGTGGGATGCGGCCTCAGCATGGCCAGAGAAGCGGTGCATCTGTGCGCGCCCAGGATCCGAACCCCGGGCGGCCAGCAGTGGAGGGCGCGCACTTAACCGCTAAGCCATGGGGCCGGCCCTCGACACTTACTTTTAAAATAACGTTACCCATTCAGATTATAGTTGGATTTTAACAGGCCCCCCCTAAGCATAAACCATGGGCATAAATGCACACATTAAGTTGTACCATTAAGACATTCCCCAGTGGGGGAAGGAAATTCTGCAGTAGACCTCTATTGGGATCTCTGAAACCACAATAATTAGCCAATCACCCTCTCTGTTCATAGGAAAGGCTTGAACAGGTGAATATCCAGAATACTGTTGTCTTAATCCAGCTGATCTACAATAAACAATATGTTCCAATGACTACCCAGGGTGCTACAAGTTCACAGCTTTAAGTGAAAAATGATTGAGCAATAGATGAAATAAAGAGGAGGGAATGATTATTTGTACCAAAGTCTCTGAGAATGGCCCCTTTCCCTTCTCCCATCCCATCCTTCTCCTATCAGGACTGATTTCAGAATCCTGGGCGTGAAGGTTACATAATCTGAATCTACAGGCTCCATCAGCCCCTCTTCTTGGCTGAAGTGTATGAGGCTCCATCACAGGCTCTCAAGGGTCTTTAGCAGGCCTCCCTGAGCTCCTATAAATGCCATTCCAGAACTGCACCTCTCCCTAAAATATTAGGTAGAAAGAATATTCTCAAAACTCTGACTCAAATAGTCATGGTGCTCTATAACTTCATGGAACGCATCCAAGTAAAATTCCCCTGGGAGATCCAGGCTTTGGGCCAGGATCAAGAAGTTGTCAGAGTGACACAGGAACACAGAGTACCTTGGAGGAATCAGGGGAGAAGGGCTCTGTGACTGAAAAGGAAGACACACAGACAGGTTGTCTAAGGAGGCCTCTGAAGACAACAGTCACCCATTCCACAGCTGAACCGTTTGGCCATAATCTGCTTCTTGTAGGGGGCGTCTTGAAAGACCTTGAGAGACCAGTATACACAGACAGTGCAGCTGGAGGTGGGAGCAGGTGGAATCTGACGGGTCCTGCACAGACAACCCTTGGTAAATAAATCCCAGACACTATGGCAAGGGTCTCCATCATCTTGATGGAAGTTTCATTCCAAATAAGGGGAAATCTCCTTTTTATATAAGGTGAGGGCAAGTTCTGCGCTCTGACCCAGGCTCAGCTTCGAGTCTGTTAACGGTAATAAACGTCCTTATTTAACCTCACAGTTAATACCTGAGAGAAGACACTAGGATGAGCTGTAAGGTTTATTCATTACTCCCACTGCTGAGCTTATTAATACCCATTTCAACTCTTTTTAAAAAGAAAAAGTATGGAAACTTGCCCAGGACAATGTTTAATTTCCCAGGCAGCAGAGAAAGAAACACTGATTTATTTACAGCAGTTGTTTACATGCATTTGGAGCATGATAAATGGGAATTTTATATACATTATTATGTACACAAAAGTCTCTTACCATGTTACCAGACTTTAAAACTTCAATTGTGTCTATAAATGACATTTTCAAAACCCAGGGAATTTTCTTCCCATTCCTCATATGGACTTTAATTCTTGGAGTGAGAAACCCTAGTTTACTTTCTCTAGTACGGTAGATATCTTTTGTTTGACATAGGATCTAAACCAGGATATATTTTGTACAATTGTGAAGTGCAGTTTTCTGGCAGTTAAGTTTGCTTCTAAATGTCAGTCATTTTTATCCTGCAATCTGTTATTAAAAGTTTTAAGTGTTTATTTTGTGTGTGTGTGAGTGTGGTCTACATTTGCACACACACATATATGTATATTGTGTGTCTGTGTATGTGTGTGTGTGTGCGTACAGAATCACAGTCTTATGCTTGTAAGAGACCTTAAATGGCACTTAGAACAGAGGTTTTCAACCCTAACTATTTACAGGAATCATTTGAGGAGCTTTTACAAGTCTCAATCCTCAAACTGGTGAAATATAAGGTCTGCGGTCTTCTAGTTAACATGATGACTCTGATGTCAGTTTCTTGGCTTTGATGTTGGACTCTAGCTATGTGAGAAGCTACCACTGGGGAAAGCTGGGTAGAAGGTACAGAGGACCTCTCTGTATTATATTCACAATTTCCTATGAGTCTATAATTGTTTCAAAATAAACAGTTTTAAAATGCTGATGCACAGGCCATATGCTGAACCAATTAAACCAGAAGCTCTGGGGGTGGGACCCTGGAATCAGTCTTTTTTAAACCTCCCTAGGTGATCACAAAGTGAGGCCAAAGTAGATAGTCACCGATCTTGTTCAACTACTTACCTAACGTTAACATATTTTACAGTCTCCTCACACACTGCTCACCATTTTAATAATAATAAAGCACAATTCAATTACTGAACAAAGTATTTATTATGAGCTTTCTAATATTCTAATATTCCTCTGTGAGGAAACTTGCAGAGATTTCTCAGGGGAAAAATTATATATGTGTTTTAGGAAGAGTGTTAAATTTGTAAATAATTCCCAAATGGTAGGTGAATGGACATTAGCTAGCCCTAAGGGTTTCCTAGCAATTGTTTATAGTGGCAGGAATACAACATGTTATTACAGCATAAAGATTTAAATAATTGCCTTTGTAAATAAAAATATAAACACTTTTCCCACAATTAAAGTTGGTCATAATAAAAGAATGTTCTATTTGTTGTTTAATAGGTATGCTTGAATTTCAAAACTTTTGCAATGCACAGCCAGAGTTTGTCTCCCCAAAGACCAATAAAAATGGCAAAAGACCCTACTTGGATATTAGCCTAAAATAAAAATGAATTTGCAAAGAATTTATTTCTCAATCTAAAATTCTATAGCTCTGGTCTTGAATGCTGTATATCAGAACTATGCGATGTTAGTTATTAAAATCTCAGAAAACCTCCTGCATACAACCATATGCATGTAGACTGAGAAGAAACATTGCAAAAAAAAAAAAGTAAAATTGTAAAGTGAAGGAAGCTCATTATTAGGCCATTGCTTCCTTTATTAACAAAATAGAGCACATTTCAAACACTGAAGCAAGTCATCAGAATGAGAATTCCAAGTATCAGGATGTCCATGGAGGTTTCTTAAGAGACTAAATTGGTCACAAAACTCTCCCTCACCACTGGCTAAAAACGTCTCTCCAGGAGGGCTCCGCACAAGCAATAAGTAAGTCCTCCACGTGAGAATGTACAATGTATAGGCAGTAAGACTGCTCCAGGAATAAAGTGAAAATTGAAAAAGAGAAATTTCTTTTTCCACGATAACTGCCACCTGTATGTCCACATATATGATTTGATAGGTAAGCAATGTAAAAGGAATAAAACTTCATAGCTAATAATTTATACTTTATCTTAACCTCTGGCCGACATTGACGTCGGTCACCAAACAAACCTAAGGACAGCGGCCGTCTGCCAGCCCACCACGGGAACAGGCCTGCTCTACTTTTTTTTTGTTTTTTGTGAGGAAGATCAGCCCTGAGCTAACATCCGTGCTAATCCTCCTCTTTTTGCTGAGGAAGACCGGCTCTGAGCTAACATCTATTGCCAATCCTCCTCCTTTTTTTTTTCCCCAAAGCCCCAGTAGATAGTTGTATGTCATAGCTGCACATCCTTCTAGCTGCTGTATGTGGGATGCCGCCTCAGCATGGCTGGAGAAGCGGTGCGTCAGTGTGCACCTGGGATCCGAACCTGGGCCGCCAGTAGCAGAGCGTGTGCACTTAACCACTAAGCCATGGGGCCGGCCCTGCTCTACTTTTTTTTTTTAAGACCAAATAATATTTTTATTACAAGTTTTCACGGAGGCAAATTTAGGACAAACACAAGCTGACATGGTAACCAATTTGAAAGTGTATAAAATGGAATGATTTCACCTATATTTATACCTTTTTACCCCAATTTTAGATCTGGTCTCTTCTTCTAGTACCATAGGTGGTTAGATTAGGGGCAACCAAATCCTCTAGGCCAATGATCATAAACTCAATCTCTGTGGGGACCAAGCACATAATAAAATAGGCTGAAATGTGTGGAAAACATCCAAGTTATAGGGTCTGTACTGGTCAGGTAAAGTGGGGAATACATAGTTTTTGTTTGTTTTTTTAATATTTTTTTATTGCGGCATAACTAACATAACATTATATTAGTTTCAGGTGTACGATGTAATGATTCGATATTTGTATATATTGCTATAGGAACAGCACAAGTCTACCTAACATTCATCACCACACACAGTTACAAATTTTTTTTCTTGTGATGAAAACTTTTAAGATCTACTCTCTCAGCAACTTTCAAATACACAATACAGTGTTATTAACTATTGTCACCATAGGCCTGCTGTTTTTAACTCAGGTCCTCGACCACATAGAGCTGTGCTTCTCAGACTTTATTGTGCCCACGTTCACCTGAGGATCTTGTGAAAACGTAGATTCTGGTTTAGGAGGTCTGGAGTAGACCTGAAATTCTACATTTCTAACAGATTGCCAGGGGCTGTGGCTGCTGCTGCTCCAGGACAATGCTCGGAGTAGCCAGGCACCACAGCACCCCAATCTAGCAGCCAGCTGGCTAAGTCATGTCACTATGTTACTAGATTGACCAGGCGAAGGCTGCAGTGGCCCTAAAGTATCTTATCACACCATCCTCACAGACAGCGTGTCTGTAACAGTGGCATCAATCAAGTTATACCACAAGAACTCGGCAGCGTGGTAGCAGAGAAAAAGATCAAGCCAGCCTCAGGTTCTTTTTGTCTTTAAATAACTTTAAATACATTTTGTTTCCTCTTATTACCAAGTTAAGAATTGTATCCTTTTTGAAAGTATAAATAGAGACACAAATCTGAAATTATGGATTCACAATCCTCTTGAAGTTTTCAATGAGTTCTGTGCTTTGGTTTCTTACGCATTTTAGTGCTTTGGGATGAGATATCTTACCCCTGTCCAGAAACAAACACAAAAAGTAATGTTTTGTGACTTGCAGAATTGGCGTAGCATTGGCATAGTAATGTAATTATTATCTCTTTAATATACCACAAATATGTCTACTAATTGTTATGAATAAAATTTTAAAGTAAACTTCTTATATTGCAAAGGGCTAGACAACTGGTATTCATCTATTTGGACAAAGACCACTTTGAGAAAACAATAAAAGCTAGAGAGTCGCTCCTCCCACATGACGATGCAGAAACAAGTGGTTCATGGATCCCCAGTAAGTTCCAGAGGCCCTGTAATAGAGGCTGCAGAGTTTAGCAGAAGCCATTCTGAACTCTGAGGGGGAGGCTGGGAATGAGGCTCTGACTTCAGGGTCAACCAAGCCTGACCCCCGGGCTAGTGGCTTCCCTACACCAGTCCTTCACATTCTCTTCCGTAAGTTAAGTGTATTGGTGTCTACGGCCCTATTCCCTCTAGGAAGTCATGATTAAACCCAAGATCACTCAGTTGAGATGCTACAGCTTAAAATACTTTAAAAACCAATGATTCCCCAACTAGTTAATACATCATACAAAGCCCAGTGTCACAAAATGGCCAGTCATTAACCCAGTTTTGGGAAATCCTTGATATTACCATTTCCATTGTTCACTGGGTAACCTAAGAAACTAATCAGTTACTTTCAAGAGTTCCAAGGAAGGCAGAGAAATGAAAAGGTGTTGAGCAATGACTTATGGCTCAGATAAAGCTTGGGGTGATCTCCAGAGGCATATCCGAGGAACCTAAGACAGTCTTCTGGTTAAACTGCTCAGAAATCAAAGCAGGGAAATAATGTGAGTATTCCCAGGCTTGGTCTGAGTGGCCAAGGGGCCAGCATGCTGCTCCATTTGGGTTGGCCAAGCCCTTCCTTACTGACTCAGCTGGCTGAATCACCCCATTCTGCCACCTCCAAAGGGCTGCCTCCGGAAGCAGGAAGTTTGAGTAGTTTTAGAACACCTGTCATAAAAACACAGACACAGTCGTCCTGAGGGCCAGGAAAGGCTCACGTGATGACTCTACTTCACAAGGCACTCATGGAAACTGAGTCAGCAAGTCAGCAACTAAGTGAAGTAGGATGTATAGCAAGAAGGATCAGAGTCAATGCTCCTATTCACACACCTGCCCAGCTGAATTCACAAATATCAAAGGCCAGGTTTGATTCAGATCTCTCCTCTGATCTTCTTGTGCAGATCTGGGGCCGATGAAATCGCTGCCCTCTCTTGGTCCTGCTCTTTGGGGCAGCTGTTGCCCTCCCTCTAGCCCAGTGGAAACTTTAAAAAGTGATCCCAGGGCCACACCCCCTGAGATTTGGATTTTATCAATCTGGAGTGAATGTGCATCCAAGGTGGAGAACCTCTTTTCCAGCCCACCGGAAATCTCACTCAGGAAGAGACGCGCTCCATGTGGTCAGGGAGGAAGCGTGGACGAATGTGAGCACAGGCACGGGTCCGTGCCTCTGGTAGACTGGAAAAGCTTTGCAAGAGCGATATTGATTCCCAATGCCATTCACTCACTGCCATGAGCACACTTCAGAGAGAGAAGGAAACTTGCCAAAGGCCAAACAATGAGTGAATGGGAGAAATGGGATTCTAACTCAGGGCCTCGCTTTTCACACGCCAGCACGCTCCTTCTCTGCAATGAACACCTCCAGAGGAACACTCACATTGCCTCCCCATACACTGTCCAGACCAGTCTTTTCAACTGCCCTTCGAGATGGACATTATACCCATTTTACCAAATAAGAAAACTGAAACTCAGATGGGTTAAGGGACTGATCTAAGTTCAATAACTAGACAATTCAAGAGAACATCCCAGTCTCCCCAATCCCTCTTTCTGAGGCCAGTCTTTATCCATTCAGTTCTCCTTAGAACTCTGTTGTGATGAACTTGACCCTCTCCTGCGATGCAGGCTGGTTGTTGACGTGGATTTGAGTATCTTAGTACTGAGGAATGAGTGGAGCAGGCTGCCACACCGAGGCACCGCTGCCAAGACACACAGGCCCAGCTGGCTACAGGCTCACGACAGAGTGAAAAACTCATCCTGGGGTGCCTGGGTCTGTCCCAGTATTCACATTGAAAGTCCTGCTTTCTGGAAACCCCCTCAGTCCTGGGCAAACCAGGATGGTTGGTCATCCTAGCTGAAGACAAGCCTCAGGGCAACTACATGGAGTTCAGAGGGCTAGATCTGGGGCTTCCCACTGAAAGAGACATTAACCAGACCCTAAAGAAGTATCCGCTTCCGTTTACGCCATTAAAATTGATGTGGAAATTTGGAGATGGCTTATAAAAGAGTCACCATGATAATTTATGGAATGAAAACTAGACTTTAGTTAAGGAGTTACTTACTAGTTAGTAACATTTAGTTAATGATTTTAAATATTTAATGGTAATAAAATATCAAATATTTATATATTGCTTATTGCATGCCAGGCACAGAGTGCTTTAAAACTCTTATTAACCATTTAATTCTCTCAGGAACCCGATGATGGAGGCACTAGCATTCTCTCTGTTTCAGAGGTATGGTTGCAGAAGCTCAGAGAGGCTGACATGTTCAAGGTCACATGTTCAAGGTCTTGACTAGGGTACTAAACCCCTGGCAGGTGTTAGCAACAGGAATTGCAAACTGCTTGGGAAATGCAGACAACATGAAGAAGAGGCTAGGACAAGGAGACGTGTTTCAAGTAGGTGAGTTTTCACCTTGTCCAGGGCAGGAAGAGAGTCAAGGGACTTCCTGGAGTCTCTCCCAGCTCCCAGCTGAGATATTATCTTTCCTTTCCCTCACCAGAGGATGCAAAGGCTTAATGTGAACTGGAAAAATCTATCCAGTCACCTCAGAACTAATTTTTTGTATAAAATCTTTAGTTTATTTTTACAATATGCAAATCAGAGGTACAGACAGAAAATTCAATAACGTTATAATCCTGGGGATGCTCTAGGTCTAGGATGACATTTATCTAGGCAAAAGCACTTTTGTGGTCCTAGGAATGATGGCTGTGGCATTTTAAAGCTGCATTAGACCCTGCTGCAGAAATCCTTTCCCTTACTTTAGTAAATCCTATCGGGTGAGATAGAATGTATCAAGTCAACGAAAAATACGCTTCAATAATGATCATACTGTGTGTTTGGGACCACACACTCACTGCCATGAGCACACTTCAGAAGGGCTTCTCCGGGGCAGCTTGTTTGAGGTGGGGGGGTGGCAGAGGAGAGGAAGACACCCCCCTAGGTGGGGGAAGGCCCCAGGCCCCCAGTTATCGCCAAAGGCCGGTCAAAAGGCCTGGGATTCTCCCACCCTGACCTTCTTCTCTATCCTTAACTGAGACATCCCCAGTTAAAACTTAGCTGCCGAGTTTAGTGGGAACATTAGCAGACACTGACCCCTGAGCATGGACTTTTGGAGAGGAGTTTTTCACATTTCCTCATGTATAAAGCGAGGCATTAAACTTGATGAGTGATTCTCAACCTCCCTCGTGTATCAGGGAAGAGGCCCTTTTACAATCTACAGATGCCCAGGCTCCACGAGATTTGGTTTCAAATTGGTCGGGGTAGGGCCCAGGTACTGTTCCACCCCCCAGGTGATTTGAATGTGCAGCCAGTGGTGGTCTCCATCAGTGGTTTCCAGCCCAGGCTCTACATTAGAACCCCTGAGAGATTAGACAAAATCCCAATGTCCTGGCTACACTCCAGGTCAATTACATCAGAATTTTCAGGCATGAGACCCAAGAATCAGCGTTGTTTAAAGGTGCCAGGTGATTCCAGTATGCAGCCAGGGTGGAGAATCACTTAGCTGGGTGATGGCTGGGGGACCATGAGAGCATGTTTAGAGTCCTACCGTCCTTTCCACCTCTAGCATTCTGTAGTTCATTCTAATGCAGTTGGTTCCCAAACTTGAGGCCATCAGGATCATGTGGAGGGCTTGTAAAAACACAGACTCTGGGCCCCACCCCCAGTGGTTCTGATTCATTAGTTCTAGGGTAGGACACAAGAATTTGCATTTCTAACAAGTTCTCAAGTGATGCTACTGCTGGTCCAGAGATCACATTTTGGAAAGCACTGCTCTAAGGCATAATGGGCATCAGACTTCAACATCAGAAAGAACAGAACCCAGAACAAATAATTTTTGATGGAGACAAATATCAGGTGGAGAAAAATAATTACACAGATCTGCCAGGATCAGCCCCACAGGCAGCTTCTGGACAGTTAAGGTGTGATGTAGAGACACTGACTGGGCACTAAAATGCAGAGGATGATGGCCTGACAAGTGAGAATATAGCAAAGACACACTTCATCTATGTCAACATTTGGCCTAGAGCCTAGAGTTATTTGTCAGTTAAATCATAGGAAGGTAGAAATGTTGGAGCATATAGGCTGATTTCATCAATAATTTCATTCTAATTCTATCAGAACTCTCCAGTGTTTTTGCTTACAATCGTCCAACTACTCATATCTTAGGAATTGGGTTATTTATGATATTAGTTTTCAGGACATATATATTTGGATATATTCAAACCATGTCCGAACACATGGAAAGTGCACAATCATTTCTCTGAATGATTCGAGATGCTCAAACGACAGAACCATCAAGAACGGAGAAAAGGCATATGACAGGGGATAGATGAGGAGATTAGCACGTGTTAAGCGTCAGCTGTGGGTGAGTGTATCCCGTTGTGTGAATATGTCTTGTTTAATTCTCATCAAAAAACAGTTTGATAACAGAAGTTACAATGCACGGATGCTGGAGTCAAGGCTCAGAGATCACAAGTCATTAGTCTAAGTTCCCAGAGCTCGCAGGAACTAGAGCCAGGATTTGAATCCGGTGTCTGACTCCAAAGCCCAGGCACACTCTGCTAGAACTCTTGTCCCTCACTCACACGTGTCCTATCCCTTTGTTTCACCCACTCAGAGGCTCTGGAAAATCGCTAGCCTTCCTAATCGAATGGTTCTCAAACTTTAATGTTGTTAAAAATGCAGATTCTAGGGTGAGACCTACGATTCTGCATTTTCAAACCATCTCTCAGGTGATGCAGATGCTGCTGGTCCACGAACCACACTTTTGATATCAAAGTCTTAGGAGACACAGGTTTAAAGAGAGCTCTGTGTAAATGAGAGGGGGAGATGACAAAATTCTGAAATTTGAAGAAGACATCATTGGTCTAAGAAATGGAGGGAAAAAGGGAGCAGAGGCTGGGCTTATACGATACAAAAACAGTTGGTTATGTTTTGCTTTTAAATGATCAATCAACCACCTGTTTGGTACCAAATAAGCAAATGACCCATAAAATCTCTATTGGTTCAATCTAACAAACTTTCACTCTGCTACAGTGGCGAAGAATCTGGAAAGGTGCCTTACCTGTTGATAGAAGAGGGAGAAGTGCACTCATATATCGTTCTAATGTATGTTTTTAAATGGTCAAGAACTTTGTACAATGGTGGTTGGAGTGATGATGTAACAACAGGCCTTCTCCTACCCCTATGTGTGTGTAAAACTTGACTTGGATTTTCAGAAAAATAATTGAACTATACACAGCAGAAGTGTTTTATGTCAAAACACCTGGATGCTTCTTAAATCACAAAAATGGTTTTAGGCTAGATCTTTTTCCAAACCAATGCCAGTATTTTCCAAACATCTCTATGCTTCCAGAATTTCCATATGGATTACAGCCCTGACACAGTAAAGCGGAAATCAATTTGGCTGCACAGCAGGCCCAGAGTATAAGAAGAGACACCAAGAACTCTATCCCAGGGGAAGGGCGAGAGAAAGTAGAGCTGCCTGTGATGAGACTGGAAATCAAAGTGAAATAAGCTGAAATCTCTGCAGACAAGAAGCCAAAGGGAGTAGCTAGACATGGATAGAGTCTGTAGGAATATAAATGAATAGGGAGCTATTTGACAAGAGCTGAATTTTTAATTAAGAAATAGAGAGCTATATAGGTTTCAGCTGGGCTACCTTGACTTTCAACTCACATTGGGTTTCTATAATGCTGTAATTCCAGGTGAAAGATGAAAAATCCAATCAACCAACTATTTTTTTTTATAGGACAAAACTAGTTTGACTATTGTTATTATCTGAAATAATGATTGGACAAGCTATCTAGAAGTTATGTTATGTTGCCTTGGGCTCTTCCCTTACCAAGGAATCTGAAAATAAATCTAGATTATAGTTAAACAAAATGACATGTCTGCCTAATGAAAGAGAAGGATCTTTTTTAAGTTTGGGAAATTAACACTTTTTACAGAGTGCATTACTCAAGAACTAGGTGTCAATTCTTCTTGGGGTCAGGTGACACCTGGATTTGTTGATACTTGAATTAGTTTGAACTTTCTTGGCAGAGATGATGTCAAGAGGTTGTCATTATAGAGTCCCTGTTGCTAAAGGTTTTACTTCAGAGATCAGAAAGATCGGAGATATTGCTGGTGCCTAACGAGGGGCTTATGGTAATCCTCTGGTCATTTTTCTTCAGCTGGATTAGATACTGGGAACTTATGTATTTTTATCTGAACTTTTCAAACACCTATCATCATGGTTTGGGAATTTCAGCAGAGATAATGTTTTAAGAGACAGAAAACAACAGCAATAAAAAAAGGATTTGAAATTTAAATCTTTATTCGTGTTGGAATTTGAAATATGTCTCATCTCACAAACCGACTGACTGATTCATAAGGACTAGTGTGTTGAGAAAGATTCTGAGGTCTAGCATCAAACAGCACCATGATTGAGAAGTGATATTTGCCATCGACCCAACTTAGGGTAGTGACAATACACCTGCTGTGAATGTGTCATCCCATTTTGGGACCCTAAGTGACCAAATGCTTTATACTTAAATAGGAAAAAAATTTATTAGTAACTTTTTTTTTTTTTCTGCTCAAGAGGAGTGAATCCAAACAACACAGATTTATTTTAGAGAAAATGAATGGACTGACCAGGATTTTCTGCAAATTGTAAATGCTATAAGATTTCCCCTTCATTATAAGGTAAACCATAAATTCCCCATTAGGAAATGTTAATCAGTGGGATAACAAACCAAGTAAATCCTCAAAGAGGGTAACCTTACATTGCCACAAAGTCATCATGCAGGAGGCTGACCATTCCCTTTATTAGAGCCTGCATTATGCTAGCAATTTGATTAGGTCAAGTTCTGTATTTTCATTTTGTATTTTTTTTCCTAACTGCAAGTTTGCTTCCAGAGAGAAAATCCAAATAACCTAAGGAAAGGCATGATGATGATACACAAGGACCCGGCGGATATTTTCTTAATAATCACAGAGAGAAGACACGTTACTTTGTAGTAATTTTCTCCTTGTACACATTTTCATTGTTAATGGAAGAAATACATTTCTTTCTGCCAAAATGCATCCACACCATCCTGCTCTCATGCATACCCAGGGAAAACCCAGCGAAGCCTGCTTTAGCCAACTCCTCCCCTCAGGGTCTGAAGCACGGATGATATGCAGATTTTGAACGACCATTTACTATACCTGGCACTTTATGATGTGATGCAGAAATTATTAAGACTAACTTTAAAAATAGACACTTTTTAAGGAGTTGGCCTCCTATTCAATGGTATGTGATGATAATTATGCCTTTTGAAATAACAGACTAATTCTCTAAGAAAAAGAAATCCAGTAGAATAAAGAGAGAATTAGTGGTAAACTCAAATTACTATGAAAGCCATCAGCTCTTTTGGTGTAGAAGGGGAGAATTCATCATTTACTTTCAAAGAGTGAAGAACACTGCCAGTATCCGAATGTGCTGTTTTATTTGACTTTCTTTTCTGTGTCTATCGTAAATCCTATTTCAAGGTTCTGCCACATGTGCATTGCATAAATTAGCTGAGCACAGGCTGCAGTATAATGTATGGTACTTTAGGGTCTTTGGAGAGAAACACATGATTTCTAACCTTACAATTTTCCAATTGAATGAATTTGAACTTAGAGACACATTTTCTTTAAAAACACATAAAGCTAAACCATATTCACAAAAAGAAACTAGGAGAGCAAACAAAAAAAAAAACAGTGAGAAGTAAAAAGAAAATTCTAAAGCTGTATAAATAGGAATTTAGCTGAAAGAATGGGTATGATCCATAATTTATTTCCTCTTCTTAGTTATGCATGCATCAGGGAGCTTACCCCCAAACCACAGAAATGAATGACCAAGTGCAGAAGAAAAATGACTGTATTTAATTTGGGCACTTGCTTCTTATCTTTGGAGATTTCCTCTATCATTTGGTTTATAGAGGAAAACTATAAACTATGGTTGAAAGATTATTTTGAAATGGTAAAATCATGACTCTCATACAAATATAAAATGAAAGGTTTTAATTATTTAACTCACTATATAATATATATAAAAATATATATGATGTAAGGTTATTTAAAAACAAAAAATGTACGTGTATGTATAAATATATAATATAAAATGAAAAGTTTGATTTAATTCACTATATAATATATAAAAATATATATAAGATTATTTAAAGACATAAAAATATGTGTATATGTATAAATACATATAATATAAAATGAAAAGTTTTATTTAACTCATTAATTAATGAGAGAAATACTAAGATGTTAAAACCAAGTTAAAAGAGAATCCAAAGAACAAACACGTATTTCAGGAACACTGAAATGAATTTGGTTAATAAGTATGTTAAAAACAAGACAATAGGGCCAAAATGGAGTTGCTCATGCTAAGCCCCATGCCACCAAACCAAGACTTCTGAATTACAATTTCGGCTCTCCCAGAAATGGACTCTTAAACCAGTCAATCAGGAATCACCCGACCAGCATTAGTTAGGTAATCTGCCTGGTAGACCCCAGCCATCCCCTAGAGGATAGGACCCTTGCAATAACCAATCCGCTTTTTTTTGCCCAATACACCTGCCTTGTCGCTGCTCTCTTCTGCCTATAAAATCTCTTGCCTTATATAGTTCTTTGGAGCTCCTTTTTATCTGCTAGATTGAAAGCTGCTCAGTTCATGAATTGCTAAAAAAAAGCCAATAAGATCTTTAAAATTTACTCAGTTAAATTTTATTTTATAACAAATACAAAATTGGCTTCCTCCACAGTGGGGGAGGTAAATACATTGAACCTCCAATAGAAAAAGATTCATCTGCATGTCTGTGGATGAGAACATTTTCATTGCTGTCTGTTATCTATAATACAAGTCTTAAAGAGTTCACAGACAATGAAAGACTCAGAGACCCCATGGAATCAGACAACCAGGAAGGATGTGTTAGACAATGCCTAGGTTTCACCTACAACACCCAATCATCTTTTTGGTTCATTTCAAAGTCTTTCACACATTTTCCCCACAGTATCTAGACTGATTCCGTAATCTCTTCTCTTTATGTTGGTTAACCTTTACAAAGAACTAAAAAAAGGGGGTGAAGAGAACAAAGGGGTGACATGCCAAAGCAGAGCACACTTCCACAATGTAACTCCCCTTCCTGATTTTATTGTGCGGTTTGATAAGAACCCACAACTGGCCTGGCCCTTTCAACATCACTTCCAAGAACGCACAGATAGGAAAGGGGAAAAGCTTGGAAGTGTAACTGATCTGTTAAAGTCGTATAGAGGGTTAGTGGTAAGTTGCATAATCAGATATAACTCCAGATTCTCCAATACTCACTGCCTGTTGGTAACTGAGCAACCGAAATGCCACAGTCTCTTGTTTCCAGGGCTCTCGTGGGACTTGAGGGGGCTGCTCAGCCTCACCCAATCTGGCCTGAGATCTTAGGAGTTGGCTTTCAAACCTGTCCATTAGTCTCTGCAACATGCAGGGGTGCTATCACCAAGTGCCCCCAAACAACTAACCTTCAGGGGTCAGGGGGGCCCCATGTCCTCTAGGTTCCAGGAAGAATTGACCCCATCTCATATCATCCTCCCACTTGCAACAGCCAGACTGGCCTCCTTGCTGCTTTTTGAAGCAGCAGGCAGATTCCAGCCTATTCCCTCTGTCTGGACCCCTCTTTCTCCAGGTGCCGACATGAACCATTCCCTCACCTCCTTCAGGTCTTTACTCAAATGTCACCTTATCAGTGAAGCCTTCCCTGGACATCCTTCCTAAAATTGCCACCCTTATCCCAATGTGACCCTTCCTATCTCACTGCCCTGCTTATCTTCTTGTCGTTTATCACAGTCCAACAAAGCACACACTTTTAGTTACCTTATCTCTTGTCCGACGAAGGGGTGCAGAGTCCGCCACCCCCAAAATATGCTTCTTTGGGATAAGGATTATTTTGAGTTGATTATCTTTGAGAAACAACAGACACAGGAGAATCTCTGAAAACAGAGCAGAATTTACCCTTTTGTAAGAGAAATTTATATTCATAAAGGAAATGTCCATTTGTAAGTGTCTCCCTCTCTGTACCAGGAAGAGAAAGATGACTGTAAATCACAAGAAAATCTAATCAATGGAGAAGGAACTGGCTTAAATCTGCATAATAACCTTACCCTTGTTTAGCTGCTTTTCCTGGTAACTTCCCACAGCAGCCCTCCCCCAGCATCTTTCTTTTGTCTTTAGCCAAAGAAGAGGGTATTTAAGGTGGTGGCTTGGGCCATCTCAGGGGAGATTATCATTTTTCCTGGGTATCTCCCATGTGTAACATGAGATACACATGTTAATAAACTTCTGTTTGTTCTTCACCTGTTAAAAGTGTTTTTCTCGTGTTAATCTGTCTTTTATTACAGAGGTCTCAGCCAAGAACTCAGACGGGTGGAGGGAAAATTTTTTTTCCTCCCCTACACTGACCTCCTCCATTACCATGTAATCTACACAAAGGTAGGCATTCTTGCCAGATTTGTTCACTGCTGCATGCCCAGCACAGAGCCGAGCATGTAACAGGTGCTCAGCTGGTATTAGTTGAATGTTGAATGGAATGAGAAGTTCCCTCTCCCTAAGCACTGCCTCTGTGTGTGTGTGTGTGTGTGTGTGTGTGTGTGTGTGTGTGTGTGTGTTTAATGGACCACTCTCCATAAAAACAGCTTCTTTCAGTGTCTGTCTGTAGCTGAGTGGCTGGTGCTGATCTGATGGGGGATCCTCATAGCAGGCCACCCTCCCTTTCTCTTCCTAGGAGGCACCTTCCTCCCATACAGATGACCTTACGCAAAGGTCTGCCTACAGGTTGTCTGTCGCACCTGCCAACCCACCAGACTAGTCTTAATGGTTTATCTAAATATAGATGAGAATCTTGAGCATTTCCATCACTTTTACTCTAAGGTTCATAAAAAAATACTGGTGACTCTCAATAGGAAACTCTCATTTCTTTTAATGGTCTCTCCTCTACTTCCTTACCTAAGAAGTTAAGATCTCATCTTATAGGCTTAAATTCTCTACTTTAAGTTCCACATATTTGTTCTTCATTTTTCTTCCTTAATCATGAATCAGCAGATATAGCTCACTTAGCTAGTTGTTTGATGAGAAAATAACTAGTCGACTACAGACAACCAGTCAAGGAATTCTAGAGGGCAGGCTATCTATAAGCACATTTTAGATAACACTAACATTATCAGTGAATTTCTCTGTGTCAGACACTATGCTAGGTGCTCTGCTTGCATTATTTGACTCAAATTTCAGAACCACCCTCTTAGGTAGGTACTTTTATTGTCTCCAGTTTATGGATGAGGAAATGAGGTGCTGGGAGGTTTAGGTACCTTGCTGGAGATTACACAGCTGGAATGGGTGAGGATGGGATTTGAACTTGGGTCATGGGATTTTAGAGCCTGGGACTGTAACTACTATTTCCTACAACCACAGCAATCACCGGGAATCAACACCGTGCGGTTCCTGCTCAACTCCCTTGGCTGCCACCCCGAGAAGCCTAGTTTCCTTTCCCGCTATGTTGTCTTTCCTTCTCAGCTTGAAATAAATCCCACTTTCATTTCTTCTGAACTCTGAGAAAGTCAAGACCTTTCCAAATGGCTCTGCAGGCAAAAATCTTAAAACTCAGGATGCCTAAAGTATCCAGATATCTTCCTGACACCCTGAGAAGAGGTCATTTCTCCTGGCCCCTGCAGGCAAAAATCCCAGAGATCACTGGCCATTCCTGTACTCCTACTTTTCCATTTACTTCCTTCTTTCCAGCTCTCTTCCCCACCTCCTACAAGAGATTCTCTTTTTTATTTTTAATTATCTTTGACATATATATCCTGGCTGACGGTCCAACCTTTATGGAAATATTGCATGTGGTGAAATAACTTTCTAGGCCCAAGATGGAGCTGCCCCTGCCCAGGGTGCCACATCAGCAAACAGAAACTTAGATACTTTCGTGCCTCTGTTAATGCTCCATTGACCAGAAACGCAGGACATGCAGTCAGCCAGTCCCCAGACACCAAGCCAACTCTGGGCTCCATACTTACTTCCTTCTTCCTTATTCTTTATCCTATAAAAGCTTCCTGCCTTCCACCCCATTTTGCAGTTCTCCGAATGGGGACTGTCCGCTTCATAAAGTGTTAAATAAAGTTTGTTTGTATCACCTAAATTGTCTCCTTTAATCATTTTTTAACACATGCAAATTTAAACAGAACACTCGAGGGGCCTTCTGTTTGTAACACAAAGGAGGACGCACAGTTGGGGAGAAGCCACCATCTCAACATGTAAATTATTATTGATATGGTTTAAAGAATAATTTAAGAAAAGGAAAAGTCTTGACTGAATGTACTGTCGGGCGTGCATTTTCTTTGGTTCTTTTTCTCCACAAGCCATTGATAATTCTAGGCTTATCAAATCACACTATTAGGTGGAATTATTGGCTTTTTCAAAGGAGAAGGTTCAAAAGAACACCTGTGCTTACCAACAAATATCCTAAATATCTAGTGACAGCCTGAAGATTACATGAGATGCTGACCTATTTAGAAAGCTCTTGAAAGCCCCAGTATTAAAATTACGCCAGTGTGGAACTTCAAAGGCTTGGCAGGTTAAGATGAATTTGAAATGTCAGTTCAAGATCAAGTTAAATCATTTAATAATTCTGACCCACGATTTTGGGTCAAAATGGAGAGTCATTCTTTCATTTTTGTATACTGCTGGATCTCTTATCAAGAGTAACAGATAATGTTCTCTACACATCATCTTTTAAACTACGTATGGGGATTTTTCTTGCTGATTTAATTTTTCTTACTCTGGAAATACATATAATCTCCGATCATAAGATCATAAAAATAAACTACAAGTATGCTGATGTGTTTTTCTTCTCCTCTTTTCTGTATACATTATAATTTCCAATTTTTGTTTACATAGTTGGCAATTAATTCTAGCATTTAGAAACACATATATAAGGCAAATGATAATTCAAAACAAATGTATCTTGGCTTGCATTCTCCTAAGTTCCTCTTCAAATTCAACTGGTTCCAAAACACTTTTTTCTACTCTCTGCTCTAAATTGCACATAGTATCCAGATATATAATTTAAGAGCTGTTTATCTTTCAGTTTAGAACAGGGGTGGGCAAGCTTTTTCTGTAAAGGGCCTCTTGGGGCTTTGTTCTTCCACACTCAGATGACCTTCCTTCTGGACTTGGTCCTCAGCCCCCATGTGTACCAATGACTCCCAACCTTGCGCCTTTCTTTAGTCCTGCCTAAGCCTCTATCTTGCTTAGACTCTGCCCCCTATATTCATTCTCTACTCTTCTCTGCCCTGCTCTGTGCCCCAGAAGCAGCCCCCATGGAATGCATCCCCCTAGCTCCCTTATCTTCTGGCTTCTTGTTGAGGTCAGGAGGAAATCAGTGGGCAGGGAGAGAAAGGGCTGGGGGCATGTTTGCCTTCTTGTGTGAATCAGCTCCCTCCTGGCCGACTCTCTGAGCTCTTGCTAACCCTGGTAATACTATTTCTCCTACTGCCTACATTTCAGGGGGTTGTCTGTTCATTAAAGTCTCTTTGTTTAAACCTTCTGAGTTACTCTGTGTCCTGCTAGAATCTTGATTGATAGATGCCCTGAACTTTCACCTTTGCAGTACTCCCAGAACTCAGTCAGTACCCAGCTCCAATACACAGTTCACTCTCCTCATAGGATGTGCTATCCCAGGGGACCACTACGAGCCACCTGCAGCGTCACAATCCTGTCCTTTGCAGGCTTCTTTCTTCTTCAATTTATACTTACTGCTCGTGAGCTATCTTCTGATGATTTCACTCAAAGGTCTTAATCTGAGATATATGGACCCATAAGGGTTACATGGGTAGATGTGGAGGGGGATAAATGCATACCCTGACATTATATTTTTAAAAATTGAGTGTTTGTGTATTTTTCTGGGGAGAGGGTCTGTATCTTTCATCAGCATCTCAAAGGATTTAGGACCCAAATGGCTAAGAATTTAATTTTAACTAAAGATGGAAAGGAAGAGATGCAACAGAAACCGGCTCTACCATTTTAATTAATGAAGCATCATTCTCACAGTGTTTTTACCCTGGGCAGTGATCTCTGACAATTCCCTATTTATAATGAGAATCAACTCTGTTGGGTGTCCAAAAAATAACCTTGGTTCTAAACAAATTGGGGAACAAAATAAGCAAAGTAAAGATGGTGGCCAAAATATCACTCATTAATCACAGAAGCTAGCTCAGTGCAAGCTAAGTAACTCAGTAAGAGTCAAATGGGGCTGGCTGGACTTATTCATCCAATGACAGGCAAGGCTGGGCCAGGGCAGACTTTTCCGCAATGAGTTTATCCAGGTAACTTACAACATGGAGGGTAGGAGAGAATTCCTGCTTCCTTTAGGCAGGCCCAATCCCAAAAGGAAGAAGACAATGACAAGCTAAGCTAAGCATTTCTAATTTTTTTCCCCATATTTACCAATCAGATATTTTACTCCACCTCCTCTGGGGTGAGTAACTAGAGGAGTGCAGAGAGGCAGAAGAATTCCTACCAACAAACTATCCCATTTTTTTATACTACTTGTCCTAAATTATACAAGATTTTAAGTTACATTATTGAATAAGCACAGGTCTACAGGCCTTGTCTGTGACTATGTGTTAGGCTTCAGTCATTCTATCTCATAGTATCTCTAAGAAAGTTCTACTCGACAGCCATTCACCACCCAATATTGAGGGCAACCTGTGAGAGGAATCAAAATGCTATATAAAAACTATAACATTTATAAATAGAATTGATTCATGCTAAGTGATTATATCAGTTAGAATACTTTTGACTTCAAATAACAGAAAACCCAACTCAAATTGGTTTAAACAACATGTAGGTTGTTTTGTTTACATAGCTTGAAGCCTGGATGCCCATTAGTGAGCGAATCACCAACAACTAGGATAAGATTACTCTTAGACTAATCAGGCTCAGGGGGGAGATCAAGATGGGGTCACCTGCCCCTGGGGCACATGGACTGAATGTGGGAACAGTGGGTATACAGGAAAAAAAATGGGGTTCTCTAGGAAGAAAAGGAGAGTGGATGGTGGACAGCCAATAACGTCCAGTACAGTTGTCATGTTCGAAGTTGTTCCTCCTTTTATGACTGCATGTCCCTGTATAAATAACATTTTATCTGTCATTGAGATCTAGTTTTGATCAGTTGAATCTCATAAACAGGGAACAGAGCACAGATGTTCAACAAACGTGGTGAATAGAAACCAAACTCACTGAACCATCATATGCATGGCCCAAAACTCAGGTTGGACTAGGTAACCACAGAGACCCCTTCCAACTCTAATTCAAAATTAACTTACGGGAACTATATGGAATATAACGGAAGAATTGTCTCCCAGGCAGTATGCCCAAGGGTGTTTCTTACTACTCATGGAAAAGATAATGCTGAAGACTAGGACATGATTACAATAATCGTATTTCCTAGCAGTCAGCTGGGACTGGAGACACAAAACAGATGGGATGGAATAAAGAGGCCACCACCATGACAGCAGCAACTATCACTTATTGAGCACTTCATTTGTCCCAGGCTCCGTGCTAGACATTTAAATACATTCTATTATTTAATTTAACATTGCAACAATTCTTTCAGCTAGGTATTATTTCCCCAATCTATAGACCAGGAAACTGAAGCTTGGGGGTAAATGTTGGCCAAGATTACCTATAAACCCAAGCATGTCACTCTGCAGCCCCCAAACTAAGAGCTGTGGGCATAAACCAAGACCAGCTTAGAGACTCTTCTTATCTTCCTCTCAATTGTTCTGCAAAGTCAGAAATTCTAAAGATCTTTTCCTAGGCAAGATCTCTAGGCCCCATGTATTATATAAATTGCTAGGTGCTTGGAATTATTTGAGATATGATCATCCAGAAAGTGCCCTTGTCAATTGTTCTTGGATATTGGCATTCGCAAAATGAGAAAAAGAATTTGGTCTGGTCACACTTATGGGTGGAGTCCTTCAAGACTTGGGAGTTTGGGAGCAAAGCTTGCCCAAGACTCTTTTCCCAGTCATTTGCCAGCCGAGAAAACAGCTCCTCTAAAGCATGCCAACTACTTGCTGTCAAAGGAAGAGCCACTTGTAGGTCTCGACTAATGTTCTACTGGATCCTTAATTATCAGAAGTCCAGGTTGTTCCATTTGTAAAATAAGGAAAATAACATTTGCCCCAAGGATACTGTAAGATAAGTGTTCTGAGCTTACAGAAAAATAAAAACAAAATGGTATTTCAGATCTGGAAGAGACACTAGAGACCCTGAGGTCATAAGGGAACAAGTCCCAGAGAAGGGAGGAGCTCCTTGTCTCCTGACACATCCCTAGTGAACGAGGAGCTGGGATCAGCACCCAGGTCTCCCACTGTCGGGCCAGTGTTCACTCTGGACGTCATCCGTCACGAAAACACCCTAGGAGTGAGCTACAGTGAGGTCACTGGACAATTTAGTGTTATTGCGTGAAGATTGTTTTCTTTGAGTTCCTAAGAAATTACTGTTAATTTAGTTTTGTTTGATAGGCAGTTCGGTTGCTGGCAGGTAGACTGAAGTTAAGCAATTGGGTCAAGAAACAAAACCTGCAACTCTCCTGCTTTTATTGGGTTGGTATTTTATTTTTCACACAGTAAGAATGAACTAGTCCTTAAGCAAGAGAAAATGTATCACTACATTTGTCTCCACATTTTTCCTTCTCTTTAAATAATTAATGAGAGAAGACGGCGATACTATACTTTACATATCTAGTAAAACACAAGCAATGGAGACAGGGTTACCAAACTTTTTCTATACAGGGCCAAAAAGCAAATATTTTAGGCTTTGCATACAATCTAAGAACAGAAGCAAACATAACAGAGTCTCACGGTAGAACTTGTTGGCTGAGACTCTTGAGATATGAGAAGACAAAAGTTGAGTCAGTCTCTGTCTCTGCCTCCCCCCATGAGCTCCTGATCACTCCCAACCGCTTTCCCCATCTTCTCTCTCCCCTCCCCTTAGAACTAACCCTAGACCTGTCTTGGATACTTCAGGTGAAGTCTATCCCCCAATGTTCCAGCCAACAGACACCATCACAGCACCATCCCCAAAACGTTGCTTCTGCTGTGCCAACCCAGCATGTTGCCTCTGCCTGCATTACAGAACTCAACATATGTTATAATTATTTCACTGTTTGTTCCCCTTAGGACACTGTAAGCTCCTTAAGGGCAGGGATCACGTCTTATTCATCTTGATTTCCCCATGGTGTAGCACAGTGCTCAGCACATAGAACACATTTACTGAATTACTGGCTATGTGAACACTCCCGAACCGGCCACAGCTCTCCCAGTACCTATTACATCAAAAACTCTTTCATTTTTTACCTGCTCTGCCCTCTACCAGAATACCCTCCCCTGACATTTCATGCTAAACATCTTCCTAGAATCCATCTCAGGCCTCCCCTGCTGCTCACTCCTCTGCATTTCTATGGTACATAATCATGTTCTACCTTATACTATTATTTTAACATTTCATATATGTCAGTCCAGCTTAAACAGAAAAAATTTTTCTATATTTTTTAGTATTATATTCCACAGAGCCTGAAATAATTATGTTCATATCATGATGCTTGATATTTGCTGTCCAAGCATGGATGGATAACATACGAGGTGGATAGACTATAAAACCCACAATCATTGAATCCCTATGAATCTAGGATTTGACAAAAAATGATTTCTACATTCCACAGGTCTAACTGTAAAACCCAAATTTTGACAATGAAAATTAGTAAACCAGTGTGAAAATTTCACTCTTCCTATTTTAAATTTCAATTCATCAAGCCTGACTGTTCGACAGAGCCCGGCACTTTTCCTCATCAAACCATATCTGTAAGAGCACAATTTGGAAGCCATAGAAACACAATGCATATTTTTCAAATAGCTCAGTTATAGAAAGATGAAAGAAAACACCTCTGTCTGGCAAGGAAAAATAATTCCACCTCTGTTACTCATAGTTTAAAGTTCAACTCACGAGATTCCATGAAAATCCCCACATGGCTCTTGGGAAGATAAAACTGGCCCAGAAGACTCTTCCTACACTTATCTCTTATACCTGGACTCCTCTTTCAATGTTGCCTTCTCTTAGCCTGCATAGCTTTCTTCCCAAACACAGAATGGCCGTGTCATTCCCCAGGACCACATCTTTCCCCTGCTCAGAATCCTTCAATGGCAACCCATTACTTGTAAACTCAAGTCCTAAAGACAAGCCTTTTAAAATCTTCTTAAATGTGGCCGCAGTGTAACTTTCTGGCATATTCTCTGTGCCAGGCACCAACTTCATCAGCCAATTTGCCATTCTAGGAAAACGACACTCTATACGTATGCTTCTATGTCAGGATTAGCAAACTTTTTCTATAAAGGGCCAAAAAGCAAATATTTTAGGCTTTGCATACAATCTCTGTCAAAACTACTCAACTCTGCCACTGTAGCAGAGTAGTTTTGTGTCTATGGCACAAAAGTAACCACAGACAACCATGTAAAAGAATGGATGTGGCTGTGTTCTGATAACATTTTATTTATGCAAATTGAAATTTGCGTTTCATATAATTTTCTCACGTCATGAAATATACTTCTTTTGATTTTTTTCAATCATTTAAAAATGTGAACCCATCTTCAGCACCCAGACCATACAAAGAGAGATCCGGCCCACAGGCGGTAGTTTGCCAACCTCTGTTCTACGACATTGCACCCGTCCCACCTGCCATGTCTTTCTTTTCTTCTCATCTGTGAATTTCTTTTCATTCTCCAATGTCCAACTCAAATACCAAGCTCCCTGGAATATGTGTCAATTCTTCTCAAAGGTGATTTCATGCTTCTTCCTTTCTACTCCCCAGAACTTTCTGGTTATATCCCCAGACAGGAACTTGATGTAGTCAGCTATGGCTGTCATTATCTGTGAGCTCACTATATATGATTCTCTGTGATCCTATGTCTAATTCAACTCCACATGAACATGACACCCTCTTCCCCCTACTACACAACGCCTAGTGCAGAGTCAACACTCAGTAAATGTTTATTTAATTATAAAAATCTCTTTCTTCCCTCTTTCCAAAACCTACCTAGAGTATTGATAACGATATCAAACTAGAGCTCTGAGACCATAAAAGTTGGGGTGAGCAGATCATAAGGACAGATGCCATCAGTGAGACCAGCCTCTGGGCCTCCTTGCTAAAAGGCAAAGACAACAGTCACAAGGTCTTATCAGAAAGGAGGAAGCACACCACACCTTCAACGGAGGCAAAGTTTTGTTCCTTTTTCTTTCCCCTGGCATTAAGTTTTAGAAACAGTTGCTCATGTGGAAATTTGTGTAGGACATGTGGTGACAAGCTGGATATTGTCCTCCATGACAATTAATACTGCAAAAAAAAAAGATGTGATTTTCATATGGCTGTATCTCAGAACAACTTGGGAAATGCAAAGAAAATTCCATGAGGAGAAAAGGTCCCAGATGCTGCCTTCTGGAGCTCTAACTGGAAACAAAGACAGAACTTAGAATATACCCAAGGCAGAGTGGGGACCCACCCACATCTTCCAGCCTATCTTCCTTAGTGCTTCTTCTTCAAGGTCACAGGCCCACATTTGATAGGCTGAAGTCCCCAGATTAGATCTCTGGCAAGGGCTGGCATCTAAATGAGAGAAAGGGAGAACTGATAGTCTCTCCTGAAAAATAGAGGGGCTGAAACACACTCTCCCCTTGCTAGATGCTCAGGGGAACCTACCCACAAATTGGCCGGCATGCTCAAATGGAAGACTGGATGCTCCTCAAGCAGTGGTTCAAGGATTTAATTAAGACCTCAGAGATCTTCTCCAAAAAGCCTTGTGGAAATGACTTTACCTTGGAAAATGTTCAGAGTGGGCAGTGCCCCTTCCTGGCAGGAGGAAAACTTCCATAATACTTTCTTGCATGACTGAATCAGAGTAGCGTTAACTCCCAGTGGAAATGCCAAGTGAGTCAGCTGTGAAATGTAGCCCCAAGTGCAAGAATGAAGGACTTGGTGTACAGAGTTATTTATTATTAACCAGCTGAGGAAGACCATCAAAGCCAAGGGTCCAGCTGTCTTTCTCTGGCAGAGGTTAACTAATGGGCAGACTGCCTCTTGAGGTCACTCCCAATTTGCCCTATCAATACTATTTAGTTGGCATAAATAAGGATCTCACTGCCTGTTTGTTATAAAGCATTTCCATTCACTTTACCTAAAATCATATCAGTCCACTATGGTATGAGTTATAAAATTGGGGATTAAATCCTGCCCAGCCTTGGAGGTCAGGGAGGGAAGAACAGTAGAGGGTACTAGCTCAGAGCACAAAATTTAGAGTCAGAAAGACCCGGGTTCAAACCCCCATGTGACCACTTAGTAACTATATGACCTAGGGTTATTCTATCCACTCTATGTGTCAGTTTCCTCACCTACAAAATAGAGATACTGACAGCGACCTCATATACTTCTCAGATGAAAAGAATCAACACACAGGTAATGCAAGAGCACTCAGAAAATGACAGCTGCTCCTATAACGATCCCCATCCACACAGTATCTGTCATAGCGGCTCGCACATAGTAGGCACTAACTAAATCTTTGCTGATTGATTAATGTTTTGCAATTAAGCTGATGGCCATTCATTTGCTAATCATGCTTCCAGTTCAGAGAGGCTGAGATTTGCCTCGCAGATGCCATGAGCTTCATGATCTGTTTATAAATAGTCAAGTCTTGTCATTTATAAATGGCTTCGTACGAGTGAGTAAACACAAGGGAGGAAAAGGAATGTGATCAAAGACAACTCAACATCACTCAGCATTGACAATTGGAGCCACAGGCTGCTCAGCAAAGCTAATGAGTGCCTGGCCCAAGGCCTGAGCCACTCCAAAAACAGTAGGTGCCCTTATTATCATCGTTCTACCACTCGAGCGTGACCTCTGGTCTTCTGATATAGTGATCTGTCCAGATAGAAATGCAGGGTTCACAGGAGTATTAATAACCGGGATTTATGTCAATCCTATACATCTTGGGATGTGTGGACCTAATGATGGTTCAACGAGTCCTATATTCTTCGAATACTTATTTATAAAGTGTGAGACACAAAAGAGAGCTGCCGTATTTGGTTTTGCAGGTTGTACACTGCACAAGCCTCAGGGCACCAGTCACGTGGACCAGGATGCCCCCGGGGTTCGGGAGGTACAAGTCAATGCTGCAGCAGCCCTGCTAACCAGTGCTCAACTCTAGGCTATCTGAAACCTTCTTGTTCCTCATGGGAGACACTCAACCCAGAAGAGAAGTTTCTTAAGAACAAAATTGGTATACATTTTGAGGAGATACTTGGCAAACTAATCGGCTGGGAGTGTTGATGGAGTAGAGAGTTACTCTTGTTGGGAAGTTGGATAGATTATGCTTTGGGTCTGTCTAGAATGTTCTGAACCTAAAGTGCACGTGGAATCACATCGTTTGAAAGAACAGCGACCTGACATATAAAATAGGCCTTCCCGAGTACTGCTGCCAAACAAGGATACATTGAGCTTTATAAGTCTGATATGATTCATCAATCACATCAGTTCTGCCCCTAGTTGAGGAGTGTAGATGGATCTAGAAAGCAGAAGGCAGGTGAGTGAGAATTATGGAGCTGGGAGAAGTTGGTCTCTAAGAGGGCAGAGGGATTTTGCTGATTATGTGGGTACCTGAAACCCGCTGGGCCTGAAATGCAGGAAATAAAGAGCCTCTTTGCCACTGGGAAGGAAAGGCTGACCACTTCCAGGTACGGCGCTCTGTGGACGCGAGACAGCCATTTCTGAAAACGATGAACTGTTCTGGGTCCCTGGAGCACCATCCAGAAGAGAGTGGTTTCTGGAAAGCCATGGCTAAGGATCAGAGCTACATCAGCTCAGAGGCAGTGAACCTCCATGATTCTAGGAATAGAGCACAAAATGATAAGCTCCAGATAAATGAATTGTGAGGGTTTAAAATATTTTTTCTCTGTAACTCATTTTAGCTCCAGCAATTTTGTGTAATCCAGTTACAATACGTGTTAGTGTTTCCTGATGAATATGCTTTTTATGGGTTTATAATAACTCTAAGAAGCATTCTCATTTAAATGAAATGATGTTTAGGGGATTTGAATAATTGTCGCATGATTTAAGCCTGACTCATTATTAAACCAAAACACTCAACTTCCCTCTCTTCTTTCCCTACCCCAATCTGTAGCCTTAATGGCATCTCACCCCCAGGTAGAAAAGCAAAGCTTTAGAGGAGCATGGTCAAAAGCATGAGTGGTATTAAATGTAATTAAGCCTCAGGAAATATTCATCTCAGATCATCGTGCCCTTGGGATTTGCCCAGGTAACTGTGGGGGGGGGGGGGACTGCTCAACACTTTCTTGCAGTTCAGCAGGCAGCAGCATTTCTGCAGCTGAAGGACAGAAGCTTTTGAAAAATCTTCCAAAAAGATATCCCAAAAGGCATATGTCGAGTTCAACTGTGTACACTTTTGTGGCTATCTAAAAATGGCATTTTTTGCAGTACCAAAAGCAAAGAACACAATCCCTTTTGTCAGGTTAGTACAAATCCACAGCCCCTTATCTGAAATGGCACTAGATGTGTTTTGGATTTCAGAGTTTTTCAGATTCTAAAAGGAATTAAGGTGCGTCTATTATGGAACACACCCCAGAAAGGTCTGGGGCACACCGTGTAGTCCAATTTATTAACATTTCTGCAGCAAACTGTAGGAACAGTCTCACCAAGGGATAAGAAAGACTATAGATAGCCTCACGTCTGTTCAGGTCAGGCTTTGCTGCCAAATGAGATTCCGCCAACCTTCAGAAAAAAACGTTCAGCCTTCAGAGCATTTTGGATTTCAGTATTGCAGATGGGGAGTTGATTATCTGCCAAATGTTCGAAGATGTGACGGCAAAGCTGTAGAGCGGTGGTTCTCAAAGGATGGTCCCCAGGCCAGCAGCATCAGCCTCACCTGGGAATGTGTTAGAAATGCACCTTCTCAGACCCCACTCCAGACCTACTGAATCAGAAACTCTGGAGATGGGGCCCCGTCATCTGCATTCAATAAGCCTTCCAGGGGATTCCGAAACCCACGGCAGGGTGAAATCCATTACTGCAGAGGTCCAGCATAAACACTGGTCTAGGAGTAAAGAGAACTGAATCCTGGTTGACTAGCTGTGACACATAATCTTTTAGTAATTTGATTTTCAATCTGCAAAATGGGAATTGTGTCCCCCCACCCTTTTTGTTTAGAATTGAAGATGTAAAGAGATAACGCATGTAAAAAGGCACTATAAACTATAAGGTACTATGTAGATATTGGTTATTTTAAATAAGAATAAAATATCATTAGTAGAGGAAACAAAAGTTAATTAGCAGATCAATGATATATAATAAGAGAAAGTAAATAAATGACAAAAGTAAAATGGTACTTCTGTGCCTGGAAAAGGGATATAAGAAAAATATACTCACAATGTTATCTTGGTCAAGTTTCCTGTCTCTGGGAGACCCAGAGTCATGTTCTCAGTCAGTCACATTAAAACATGGCAATATGCAAAAAGACGGAAACATTCAATGAAGTATATATATATATGAATGCATTTTCATATGTCCTACCCCATCTCATTCCAGCAAAGATTTAAGACAATGTTGAAAGATAGGTGACATGTTCTGCTGTTTGGATTTCTGTGCTATGAACAGCAAAGAGAACAATTCAGAATGGCAGATAATACAATGGAAAGATCCTTGAACAGAGAATCAGGAAACCTGAATTCTAATCCCAGCTCTGCTGGTAATTAACTATGCAAACCTGGGCAAGTCCCTTTAACCTCTCTGGGCATCTGTTTCCTGCTGTAAGCCCTGTTCTTCTAGTTCAGTTCACTTATCCACCGACTTTTTTCCAGTTCCTGGATTTGGACTCTATAAACGGAGGGCAGGGATGGCAATACAAGAATCCAGAGAGAACAAACATGAGATAAGCCATGTCCCCTTCTATAAACCCAGGTGGGGAACAGAAACACAAGCTGAATGGGGTTTCAGGGTATTGAACCTTCATCGAGTCATCCTACTGTATATTCTTGTTCTGCCCTCCAGGCAGAGTTTTATTTGCAGTGAGTTTCCTATAATGGCTATTATGACTATTAAACAAAAAGCCTCACTAAGGAAGGCTCAGTCCATACAGGAATTCTCCCCTCTGCCTCAGCCACAGTCCAAGGACTAAATTTCAGCCAAGGTCACCGCATCCTGTTCCCACCTGCTCACCTTGGATCAGAGGTGACAACATACAGCTGTCCTATCCAAGCTCTTTTTGGCACTTTTCATCTTATCTGGCAAAGCCATGTCTTTTTAAGGGATTGTTTGGGTATCGGATTGCTTTCAAATAGTTATTTACATCTTGGATAATTCATTTAACTTCTCCATGCTATGATTTGCATATCCGTAAACTGGTAATACTAATAGTTCCTTTCTCAAACGGTGACTGGGAGTATAAAAGGATATTCTTTATTAAATACCTAGACCACTACCTAGAACAGTACCTCCCAGACAGCAAGAGCTCCAAATTGAAACGCGATGTCCATCTTCCAGCTACTCTTTAGTTTAAGTAATGGAAACTACATTCAGCTAAGCCCTGGAACCCTCAGGAAGCCACGGTGGGATAGAAATATTCCCCCTTGAGCAGAAAATCACGATTTCTAGAAGAATGACAATAATTCAATTTGTGCTCCACTGAACTCAAGCAAATACAATGGTACATTTGCAGACAGAGCAAATCCAGCAAAACAAACTCCAGGCGACGTTAGAAAATTCGCATTGCCTGTCTAGGGTGGTTCTATTAATAAAACTGCTCCAGTGCAGGATTGGGTTTAAATGCTGCTAGAGTCATCCTGTGTTTTTATAAGATTCCTGTGTTTTTCTAAGTAAAATGAAACCACATAGAAAGTAGTCTAGAATATTATGTCAAAATACATTCTAATTGTATAGAAATTCTAATTGAATAGAAAACTCTGCACATGGAAATGCAAATGGAAAGCAGATTTTTCATTACAATTGCTTTCTGGAAACGTGTCAGAAAAAAACAGCTTGAGAAAAATAAACTGTTCTCCTTGAGAGGTCCAACATGAAGTTGTTACCGCCTACGGCCACTAGATGGCAGACTTGGGATGGTAGGATAATTTGCTCTCCCATCAACAGCTACAGGTGCGGAAACGAAAGACGTGGTCCCCAGCGCAATCTTCAAACACTACACAGAATTTACTGTATGCCATATTTGGTGCTAAATGTTGGGGAGGACAAAGGACAGAACCAACCTAAATCTTCCCCTTAAGGAGCTAATAGTCCAGTAAGAGAGAGAAATAAATCTAGATCAAGAACTTTAATATAAAGTAGAAAGTAATAAAAGTGATGAGAGTGGAGATAAAACACCAGAGGAGCTCAAAGGAAGAAAGAGGCTCATGCAGGCTGGGCAGTGGGGTGTGTGTGTGGGAGGGAAGGGCCAGAGAGGCAACCAGGGAAGGCTGAGTGGAGGAGGAGGCATTTGAAGCATGCCTGGAAGTAGGAGTAGATTTGGCTGAGTGGAATGACAGAAGACAAGTGGGGGAGGAAGGATATTTGGGAGCCAGGAACAGCCTAGGTAAAGGTCTAGCAGCACGGAATTTTCTGCTTCCTCTTCCCCCAGCCCTTACTCCTTCTAAAAAAAATAACTCCTGTGACATCACTTCTTAAATCTTTCTTGTTGGACAGGAGAAGTTTGAGCTCCTCAAGATTGGAAACATAATTCTAGTCTTCTGAGCATTCTCAGTTCCCAGTACAGTGTCTGGGTCACATTAGGTGCTCAAAAAATGCTTACTGAGGGGCCAGCCCGGTGGCGCAGGCGGTTAAGTGCGCACGTTCCGCTGCGGCGGCCGGGATCCCGGGTGCGCACCGACGCACCGCTTGTTAGGCCATGCTGTGGCAGCATCCCATATAAAGTAGAGGAAGATGGGCATGGATGTTAGCCCAGGGCCAGTCTTCCTCAGCAAAAAAGAGGAGGATTGGCATTGGATGTTAGCTCAGGGCTGGTCCTCCTCACAAAAAAAAAAAAAAAAAAAAATGCTTACTGAATATACATATGAATTAATGAATGGATGATGTTCTGTGAGCTGTGCAATATGGTAGCCACAAGCCATTTATTTAAATTTAAATTAATTAAAGTGAAATAAAATTTAAAACTTCAGTTCCCCAGTTGCACTAGCCACCCCTCAAGTGTTCAGTAGCCACGCATGGCTAGTGGCTGCCATATTGGACAGTGTAGATACAGAACGTTTCCGCCATCGCAGAAAGTGCTACTGGACATGTACCACTCTAGAAGGTAAGAATTAGCTCAAATGCTAATTATTATGGAATGCAATTTTCTTAACTATCTCTGTATATGGGGTTTTTTGTTTGTTTGTTTTTTATTTTTGCCTACGTGTGCCAATCATTTCCCTGTTGATTCCCACCTTCCCTACTCTGCTGTGTCTTGGGATCACGGACTCTTGCCACTCTCCTGGGCGCCTGGACACTGGATGCATTAGGAGGAAACTGGGTGCAGGAGGGTCCATCTCCACACACTCCCCCTCCTCAGCCTTGGGAGGCATCCCTGGCAGTGGTTGCATCTCCTCCATATTCCCAGCAGCCTCCTACAAGTTTCCAGGACCTGGTGGCCTGACTGCTGGCACAGGGAACACCACCTCTTCCCTGTGGCCCATCAGCTCTAGGGGCTGGTGGCTTCCTGCTTTGTTAATCTCTGGTTTGCCTCATGGTTTCTGTTTAACTTCGTCTCTTCCAGCACCTTTAAACTGGTTCCCAGGATTAAATTCCTTCTGTTGAGCTACCTGGGGTGCGATCTGTTTTCCTGGCTGCACACTGACCAATGCATTATCCCTGTCCAGGTATCACATTTGAAGACAAGCAACTATCAGCAGAAAACTGGCAAATATAGACTATTTTTTCAGAGGAGAAGTAAACCCTGAAGGTGTCCATATGCCCACATCTCAGGTGCAGCATAATTAGCATTAGAGAGGACATTTCTATTATTCTAAAGCCCATTTGATTTTTGTTAATTTTTATTGCCATTATTCTTCCATTTTCTAGAGAAGAAAACTGAGTCTCAAAGAGGCTAAGTAACACATCCAACGACAGACAGAGACAAAGAATAGAAATTCAAAGCTAAGACTGTCACAAGATGCTGAACTTCATAAATGAAGCCTTGCACAAAAATAACATATACTGTACAATTCTATTTCTATGACATTCTAGAACAGGCAAAATTTACCTAAGGCAAAATAAGTGCTTGCCTCTGGGGAATGGGCAGATTGTTTGGGAGGTGATACAAGAGAACTTTCTGGAGAAACGGAAATGTTCTCTATGGTGAAAAGCATATTGGGCACACAGATGTATATATTTGTGCAAATTGCACAGTTAAGATTTTGCATTACAATGTATATAACTTTTACCTCACCAATAAAGCACTGAAAAAAAAATCTAGTAGAGCGTGAGGAGTGGGTGGAGGCACGGGCGAAATAGGAATGGCTGACAATTGTCGAAGCTGGGTGATGGCCACAGGGGTTCTTCATGCCTATTCTGTTTACTTTGTACAAGTTTTCCATAATAAAACATTTTTAAAAATCATAAAAAGAACCTCCAAGATTCTCTGACTTTAACCTCAAGCTCTTTCCATCAACTACTTTGCTTGAAAAATTTTTAAAGTATATTCAAACACGGGAGGACAATTCCAACCCAAGATAAATACAGAAGGGAGGCACAAATTCACAAGAAAGGGAAGTGGGCAGCCAATCAGGGAATAAGCAGCCTCCTACCACATGCCAAAGGGCTGCATTCCATAGAAGAAGTGCCGTTGCCCAGCCCCTAATTTGCATCTTTTCTATCACTCTAAACAACATCCAGGCTAGAAAGAGCACAGCACAACTGGTATGAGGAAGTAGAAATGCAAAACATATGAAGACATGCAAATGAATCAAAATTCTAGAGGCTGAAAATTCTTTGGGCAACTTTGGAGGAAAGTGGGGGAAAAAAAAAAGAGCCAGAAGACTAAAGTCAGGCAAATACTGTCCTGATTATTTGAAGGAAAACAAAGTTTGAAAGGCTCCCTGTGACCACAGGATCCAGTCTGGGTTCCACAGGAGGAAGGCAAGCAATGTTCTCTGTGAACTGCCTCTGGAGTTTCATCTCCTCTCTCTCCTACCTCCTACTTTGGGCTCGGATGATAGCAAATTTTTTGTAGCTTCCTGCACTCAAATTGCTGTTTCAAGCTTCAGTCTTCTTCATGCTGTTCCCTCTCACTGGAATGTCCTTCTCCTCCTTCTAATTATTCTCTCAGACGGAACCAAGGGTCTCCAGAACCTCAGGGCCCCCCTCGATGCTCCCACAGCACTCTGCCCATTCACCTCCCCCAGACTGATGGCAGTGAAATTATCTGTGTGGGTACCAGCCTCCCACCTGTCCACCATCAGCTCCTCCAGGGCTAGATCATGAGCTATTCATCTCTGCACTCCAGTACCCAGCCCAGTGCTAAGAACGCTGCAGGTGCACAGTAAGTGTTTGTTACACTGTGATACCGCTGCTCTGGAGCTGGTGATTCTGTGTGGCTGTGAATGCAAAGAAAATAAAGTGGTGGTGGCTTTATAGCCTTCCTGAGGCTGCTCAGGACTCATCCATATCCCCCACCTACTGTCTCCACTGAGACCAAGAGTCATGCCTTCCATTAGGTTGCCAGGTTCTAACAGAGCGATGTTTCAAGTGAGCATTGAGATTGCCAAAAAGCCTCTAACTATCACTGCCAGGTCAGACGATTTTGGAACGGAGGCTAAAGGGATGCTGGCAGAACTCCTCTATCAAATAATAAAAAGCAGTTTTGTCCAACACCCACCTCAACGATGATCCTTTACCTTATGAAATGATAACAACAAAGAGAAATGAGCAAATAACATCATTATTTGAGACCAAGAAAAACTGAAATTGTCCAGGTCACTCTCTTTGAACTAAATCTGGTTAAAATATTTAGATGTGAAATGTTTGCTTGATGTTAGAAGAAAAAGGGTTGAAAACATGATCACAGGAAATCCAGAGGAGATTTTCATGGCAGTGGGTATCAGAGAATGATCTTACTGAAGAGGAAGAATCTTGAAGAGAGCTCAGCATGGGGAGAGAAGGTAAGTTCTGTGCCACTGATTCCGTAAAGTTGTGAAGTTGTTCAAAGTCCTACCTGGCAACTTTGTTCAAAATTGCTAATATTCTATAAATCGTAGAAAAATGGAGCACCAAGTATACCGTAGATAATGTTCCCCCTGCACCTGTGGTCCCTTTAGAATACGGATTCAAAAACCAGGGCTAAGCCTCTCCAAATAAAAAATCAGGTCTTTTTTCCGTGCTTTGCAAAAACATAACTCTAGTTCTCTATGGAATGTGACATTTGGAACTTTCCTATCTTCTTTTAAAATTTTTTCATAATGCTTCTCTGTTCAGTTATTGACCTGCTATAATTAAAAATCAAACAAAAAAAACTGTGATTACACAAACTTTCACTGCTTTATGGAAGTCCAGTTGAGTCATGTTACCCTCATTTCTGTTCAGATTACTAGTGTAAGGGAACGTCATAAGCAGAGAGTTGGGAATAACTTCAGATAAAGAACTAAGAAGTAGGAAGATTAAAGGAGAGTAAAATTGAGACCCGGAGCAGTGAGAGTCATTTCTGGAAGCATATTGATCTTGGAAAGTGATTTTCTTTCTCCATTTCCTGATGCAGAACACAGTGATAACAGCTCCCTCGGATGAGGCTGAGTGAGAAAACGTATGTGAAGTGCCCAGTGGAGTATTTGGATGTCATGGTAGCCAAATGAATGGCAGGAGGGATAAGAGAATTTCAGGGCAGCTGGGAAAGGAAGTTGAAGCAAAGGCCAGCCAGGCCTTGAAACCACTTCTCTTGTGTCAGAGGAGAGAGGAGTGTCCTGTGGAGTCAAGTAGTCTGGTGCATATTCCAGGTCCATTTGTCGAACTCTCAGATGTGGGCAACTCACCTAACTGCTCTGTGCCTCAGTCTCCTCATTTGTGACATGGGGATAATAACAGTACCTACACTTCATGGTGCTGTTGAGAGGATTGATTGGGATCATGAAAGGAAAGTGCCTGGCACATAATGAGCTCTCAAAAAAATGGCAGCTTAACCACAGTTGACAGGCAGGCAAGGCAGGGCTAGGACTAGTGCAAAAAGAGTGATGTACTGAGCCATGGCGCCTGGTGCAAGAGGACTGATGTCCTGAGCCAGAGCGTTTGGGAAGAGCTATGGTGCCTGACTGTTTGCTAGAAGTTGTGTAAGTACAGGACAGGCGTCTTTCTCATGAGGCTGACATGAGTGGTAGACACACTGCCATTTGTTTCCCCCTTTAGTGGACAGTCAATTCCATTCGCGGGGCCACACTTCAAATCTTGAGAGCAGCAGCTGACAAAACCATGGACAAGTCTCTTATTCTATCCTAAGGACCAGCATAGGCGGATGACAGTGGAAGTTGGAGGATTTATAGCTGATTAAACTACCAACCACAAGAGTATTGATTATTAGAAGACGTCAACTCAGAGGATTGTAGCAGGTCAGGGCGATGATGACACAGAGAGTGTGTTTACTGTCTTCACCCACAACACAAGATGAGGGGAGGGAGGCTTTGAAGATGGGGCCTGACACATTGTAGGTGCTCAGCAATTATTGGTTGAATGAATGAATGAAAGAAAAATCAAGGCTTAGAAATCTCTCCATAGGCTAAATGACAGGTCAAAAATCAAGATGAAATGTAAAGGGAATAAATGTTAAGTTTTGCCAAATGGTGGAGGTTTTGCCTGGCGGGAATAAATGCAACAAAGATTTAGGATATGCCATCAATTACAGGCTCAAGAGGTAACCAAGCGATGTGACTTAAAAATGTAGACTTAGCCATCTTAAGAGATTCAGAGAGGAAACAGACTCACTGGAGCTGTTTTTGGTTTTAGGGCAATGCTTTTGGGACCCCATTTATGCTCTGGGGTGGGTGCAAAGACAGATCACCAGCAAGAGTCTGAAGAGTCTATCACAGGCGAAGCAACTCAGGGCACTGACCATTCTTAGCCCGGGAAAAGAAGGAAGACTTACTGGGAACATGAGCACTGACTTCAAATATTTAAACATTTGAAGTGTCAAGTAGAAGATGAATTAGCCTTATTAAATTGAGCAAATATTTATTGAATGTCTGTATTTACAAAGTATTCATTTTACCAATATTGATTGGCCACCTCTTCTGCGCCAGGCACTGTCCTGCATGCTGGGGAAAAGGTCTCTGCCCACATGAAGCTGACACTTAGTGGAGGACAGGGGAGACAGCCAATAAACAAGTAAACAAAGAGGATAATTTCTAACAGTGGAAGGATGGACTGGTACACGGTATTTGCCCTCACACATTTACCTTCAAATCTAGTGGGATATTCTTGTTCTTTATAGTTCCATTAATTAAATAAAGATAGATTGTAATTCCATAAGAGGAAGAACTTTATCCCAACAGAGCACAGACTCTGCCAAAGAGTAGCAAACTCTATCATTGGAAACGTTAAAAACAAAACCTGCGTGGCCATCTCTTAGGGCTGCTGTGGGGAATTGCTGAGTAGGGGATAAAACTAGATCAATGGTCCCAAGAAGTTTGGATTTCTTAGACCAACACACCTGAAAAAATGGTAGGTGGCAACAGAGGGTTGCCAAGTTTTTATATTTCTAAGTACATTAACACAAACCCTACTCACTATTATTAAAATCTTTTCATTAAAGAAAGGTCATTTTTTAGGAACCTACAAAGAAAGAATGACATAATATCGGAATAAAAAGTTCTCGAAGTTAAGTAAATTTGGTTGTATTAAAATTTCATAACATTGGTGTTACTTTTCTAATTTTGCAACAGACCATCAAAAATTTCATCATCAGCCTGAAATAGTCCAGAGACTGGAATTTGAAAACAGGATCAGATGACCTTAAGTTCTTCCCAATATTTTTTAAATGTTTATGCATTATCAAAATTTAGTAAACTGTTTAAGTGTGGAGTTTGGGAGTTGATATCCATGAATTTAAAGCCAAGGCTCAAACCAGCTATGGGAAAGTTAATTTAACTTCTCTGAACCTCAGTTTTTACTTCTATGATATAGGCATAAATAATATTACTGACTCAAGGTGCTGTAAGAATTCACTGAGATAATGCAAATGAAGCCATCAGCACAGCAAGTGGTATGTAGTAAGTGTTTAATAAGAATGATAGCTATTACCCCTTTCTGTCAGATCCTCTGCCCCAAAGGAAATCATGAGGTGAGGGGTATTTCTTAGAGATGATGGTGTCAGTACACGTCCTTTTCTAAACATTCTAATTTTCCATAAAAGAATAGATTGCCTTCTCTAGCATGTAATAATTGAACCCTGCCCCATACTGCCAGGAGAGTAAACAAGTATCTCAACTAGTTACTAAAAGGATGGTTTTCTCCTCCCCCCAATATTGTTCATTTTCCTAGGTTCCTACTCTGACTGCTGTTGCCTACCTTCTCTGGCACTTACTGGACTCTCCATAGAATGCTGGAGCACTCACGACTTTTCCTCTTGCCTCCTGGAATCTCCTCTATTTTCTCTCTCACCTGCCTGCTTTTACCAGTCTAGCAATGATAACTGCTTCCCCTTACCTCCTCTGACCCTGCCTGCCACTGCCATCGCAACCAACACTCAGCAAACTTCTGGAGTGAATAAGAAACTTTGACATTAATATCGACAAATCTTGCAACATTTCTTCAGCAAGCAATGGAACGTGTCTGAATGCTGTGGAAACTTATGTCCTCGGGCCTGTGACTTCAAGTCTGGACACTCAAGCAACATGAAAGATGACTGATGTTTGAAAGCTGAGCTACTGGTCAACCTTCCACGGCTCATGCTTTGTGACAATGCCCAGCAGTGTTTATTCAAAAGAATGCATGGTTCTAACAAGAGCTGATGCTCCTCTTGTTGGGTAAGGAAGTGCTATTGCGATGTCATAACAGTGATCACATTTAAGTCCTTGACAGGTGCTGAGCACCCTAGAACTCAAGAACTCTATTCTTCAGCGGCAGTAAATCTAAAAAAGAAGGTGCTGGAATAAGGTCTTTAAACACAGGTCTTAACTGAGACAGGTCAGTGGAGCTGCTGTGATTTGGCATTTGCGTAAACTAAAATGTGCTGAATAAGTCCTGAATTACTTTTCATTGCTGCCCATGCCAGTTCCACATTTATGACTTATTAATTTAAAATGTGGCTGGGCATGCTAGTGGAAAAAATCACAGAGTGGTAGAATTACAGACCACAGTCCAATGAGTAAAAACTGGTCCAAAAGTTAAGACATTTGAACTCATGCTGGAGATTTCTTATTATAGACATGGGTTATGTCTAGGCAGTTTTTCAGGATCTTAACAGATAAGTGGAAGTTCTCCCTTGACTGAGATATTGCTACAGTTTATTCATGCCTCTACTTTTCTTTTTCTTTTAAATGTTCTGTATAAAAAGTAGGTCCCATGGGGCCTCAAGGGCTACTGTAAGGCCTTTTGTTTTTATCTTTAGTGAGATGGGAGGCATTGGAGGGTTTTGAGCAAAGGAGAGACAGGATCTGCCTTACCTTTTAATGGGACCTCTCTCATTGCTGTGTGGGGATGAGGGAGGCTCATCCTCACAGGAGGATGGACCAGTTAACAGGCAATTGCAGTAATCCAGGTGAGAGATGAGGGTGGCTTGGTCCGACCAGGGCAGAAGCAGTGGAGATGGTAAAAACGGTAGGAATCACTTATTTTGAAGAAGGACTAAATGAATTCATTGATAGATTGGATGTGCACTGCAAGACAAAGAGAAGAGTCGTGGATGACTGCAAGACTTTGGGCCTGAGCAACTAGAAGAAAGAGTTGCTATTTCCTGAGATGGGGACAACTTGAGAGAAATAAGTTGCCAGGGGTAGTGATAGGGTGGTGGTGGGGATAGATCATAAATTTGGCTTTAGATGTGTAAAGTGGAAGAGGCCTTGACATCAAGTAGGGATGTCAAGGAGCAGATGAAGATCCAAGTTGGGAGTTCAGGGCGGAGATGCAGGCCAGACACATGCATTTGGGAGTCACTGGTGCATCTGTGGTGTCTAAATCCATGAGATGGGATGGGGTCAGGGAGAGAGGAAAGATGGGTCCAAGGCTGAGTCCAGGGCACTTCAACTTAAGGTTGGGGAAAGGAGGAGGAATCAGGAAAGGAGCCAGAAGAGGCCATAAGTAAGGTCGAGTCCCACGAAGCAGATGAAGACAATATTTCAACAAGGACGGAACAGTCAGCTGTGTCAAAGGTGGATCTTTTAAATATTCAAAAACAGTTTACAAATGTAATCAAAATATTTTACTCCTCTCAAAATAAAATAACACATCTAATATTAATTACACATTTCAAATCGAAATCTCAAGGCTAATTTGTCAGATACTCTAACATGTCAGACTATTTCAAACACCTTTAATAACAAAGAACCGCAAATAAAATTAATGACGATGAGGTGTATTCTTACACTTAGCACAAAAGCATTAAGGCTATGGAGGTTGGCTCATTTCATTAGCTCTCTGCTTCCTTTAACATCTTCCATGGAGTGTAAAGTCATTTTTCCAATTCAGGAGGAAATATTTACCTTATGTTCCCTAGGTCAAAGATTCAGGACTGTAACACACTTATTTATCTGTCAAATTCAATATCGAGACATGGGATCTGGGCACTGCATATTTCAAAGCTGATTGTCCCCAAATTCCAGATGAACAAGCTGATTCCTTTCTATTGCTGAGTTCTGTGTGCTGTGTCAGCAGGGGACCCCACATCCAGTTCCTCCAGCTGGAGTTTAGTTTCTGCGTATCACACATTTCTGAGAATATATTTCAAGGTACGCCTTCACCCAATTTTTATCATAAGCTTATTTCAATGTTTTATCATCTAATTTAAGTAGAGGAAATTCTGTACCTTTAACCAAGTTGCAGCTAATTTCTTTTGCCCCTCGATTAGATTCATCTAATGTCTTTGTTCCCTGATTAATTCCACATTCTTTTCCTATTTTTCTTATCTAGATCTTGGCCATAATTCTAGAGTCATTTTTATTGACAAGAGAAGATTGAATTTAAGGTTTTTGGAAGCAGTAGGACCAAGCACAGATTGATTTCTTTATTCCAGTGCATAACATTGAGGGTGGCTGTCCCAGGGTTGGTGAGAACGGTGTTCAGAACTGTGAAAGATCCACAGTGTACTCTTGCTTAGCTGTGAGAATACCACACAGAAGAGCTACCGTCTCAGGGATGACAGCTAGAGGAACCATAAAGGAGGGTCAATGTGCCTCATTCATTCAAAGGACATTTATTTGGCACCTTGAAATGCACTCAATGTTTGTGTCCCTCAGAAACTCGTATTTTGAAATTCGAATCCCCAATGGGATGGTATTAGGAGGTAGGGTCTTTGGGAAGTCATTAGGTCATGAGGGTGGAGCCCTCATGAATGGGATTAGTGCCCTAAGAAGGAGAGACACAAGAGTTTGCTTCCTGTCTCTGCTCTCTACCATGTGAGGTCACAGAAAGAACATGGCCATCTGAAGACCAGGAAGAGGGTCCACCAGACACTGGATCTGCCAGCATCTTGATCTTGGACTTCCCAGCCTCCAGAACTGTGAGAAATAAATGTTTGTTGTTTAAGCCACCAAGTCTATGGTTTTTTGTTATAGCAGCCCAAGCAGACTAAGACACACCTACCATTTGCCTGGCACTGTGCTAGGTGCTAGGCAGGGTTGAAATGCAGCAGGGTCCATGGGCATGGCTGTGCTGATAATTTACAGCTGGTGTCCATTCTGATTGGCCAGTCATTGTTCCATAGAGGCTGTTGCGTATAATGAATATCATCCATGATGCTAGAGATACTAAAGTGAATAGAATACATTTCTACCTTTCAGGGATTTTTGTTTGCTTTAATGATTTCAAAGAGATGTCTCTCCCTTCTGATCCTCAGTACAACAACCTTGATAGCCAAATAGTTAACAGTAACCTAGGATATACTTTCTAGGCCTGTTGAAGTTACTGTGTTTAACAAATGCCCTAGCATGACTCCATTTATGTAACATTCTAAAGCTGACAAAATTATAGAGATGGAGAACAGATCAGTGGTTGCCAGGGGTTAGGGGGAAGAGGAGACTATAAAGGATCATCCAAGGGAGTCCCCTCTTACAGTGATGGAACAGTTCTCCATGGTGATTGTGGTGGGTACACAAATCTCTACATGTGATAAAACTTCATAGAACCCTCCCCCACCGCTGCACACACACATACACACTGAGTAAGCTCTGCAATCTAGTTAATAGCGTAATCCCAATGTCAATTTCCTGGTTTTGATAATGTACTGTAGTTAAGTAAGAGGTTACTTTTGGGGAAAGCTGGAGGTAAGGTACATGGATCTCTCTGAACTATTTTTGCAACTTATTGTGAGTCTATAATTATTTAAAAAAATTTTTTAAAGAAAAAATCATGTATTAATTTAAAATAATAATAACAGACCCTTTATGTGTAAACAAATTAATGTCCTATAATATTAAAACATTTTTATTTTAAGTTAGCTCTCCCTATCCCAAAGTAGCCAATAATGAACAAGTAGTTTTGCTCTGTTTTGTTTTGTTTGGTGAAGAAGATTGGCCCTGGGCTAACATCTATGCCCATCTTCCTCTACGTTGTATGTGGGATGCCGTTGCAACATGGCTTGATGAGTGGTATGAAGGTCTGCACCCGGGATCCGAACCCGTGAACCTCAGGCCACTGAAGCGGAGCACATGAACTTAACCGCTACGCCACCAGGCTGGCCCCTGAATAAGTAGTTTTTACTGATCATCTAAGCCATGTATCCTCATCCAGCTATGAGTAATCACCACCACATCTTTATTTGGACACGTTTTATTCATAAAATTAGCATGTTGCAAAAATCTTTTAAATTTTCCTTTCTCTTTGATACAGAAATTCTAATACTAGGAAAATATCCTATGAGTAAATAGACTCATTATTGATGTGCACCAAAGCTTAGGAATAAGCACATTCATCACAGCATAGTCTAGGATGGCAGAAAATCAGAAAAAATCTAAATATTCAGAACAGGTGACTTGTTATGTACATTTTGAAAGATACCAGAATTGACAAATCGAAGATAATCAAAATGTTGTTGTAGAAAAATACTTAGTAATTTAGAAAGCTGCCCTCAATGTTTTGCTCAGCGAAAAAAAAAGTTCTTAAATAGGATACACAACAATATATATACATATGTATTTGCATAGGGAAAGAACAGATATTTAAATGTTAATGGTTTTCCTGCATGATGGCATTACACATAATGTTCATTGTCTTCTTTTGAATTACGTCAATTTTCTAAAATCTCTACAGTGAATATTTATTACATGTGTAATCAATGTGCAATGAAAAAATAATGCATATATTAAACCCAGTTCCTTATAGACCAGAGTTTCCAAACTGTGGTGAGTGGGTGGTGTTCCAAAGATGAATTCATAGTGATCCACCACTCTTGCTATGAGAATTTTTAATGTGGTGTTTTCATTAAGATGATAACCTTAGCATATTCTGGGTCACCTGGATGATCACGGAATATCAGAGATGGCCGCTGCCCATATCTGCATTTATTTTTTATGTCTGCAAGGCTGACAAGCTACACTACTCTAATTCTCACAGACTAAGGAGAAAAGAATCAGAGCCGAATGTAACAGGCGATTACTAGCTAGCAAAGGCCACAGCCCACTGCAGAAATCAGGGCTTGCAGAATTTCCAGTAGAGAAAGTCCTGGAGAGTACCAGGCTGCCAAACTCAGAAGAACTTGCCCTCAGCCGTCAGTACCCGATCCACAGCTGGACCAGTGATTAAACCTTAGCAAAGAGCATCGTCAGTCACACTACATTAATCAGGGTTGTGCAGTGTTTGTGTTCATTTTCACTGCATTTCATTTGTAGATTTGTTTTGGTCGTATATGAAGGCAGTAAGTAGAGGGAGTTTGTGTCTATTTAGTTTTGTGTTGTCCTCATTTAAATGGCATATTGTTAAAAATATTAAATTGACTGGAGTCCACAAAAATCTTTTTCCTCTTCAAAGCGTCTGCACGTTGCTCAGGTTTGAGAAGCACTGTTCTAGAAGCAAAAATGTTCCCTGCGCACGCACAAGTACCTTTAGAAGCTACATCAAGTCAGGGCACTAAGATGTTATTTAATCTTTTGCCCTACACTCCTAACAGGAGATCACTCACAGAGGACTGGATCCAGTTCCAAAAGGTGGTTGCTAAATTGATTATTGGGAACCCCAAATATATTTTTTTCCTTATAGAAATTATATTAAGAACTGTGTTAGGCTCTCAGATCAGTTGACCAAAGCCCTTTTTTTTTTTAATAATTTTATTTATTTATTTTTCCCCCAAAGCCCCAGTAGATAGTTGTATGTCACTGCTGCACATCCTTCTAGTTGCTGTATGTGGGACGCGGCCTCAGCATGGCCGGAGAAGTGGTGCGTTGGTGCGCGCCCGGGATCCGAACCCGGGCCGCCAGCAGCGGCGTGCGCACTTAACCGCTAAGCCACAGGGCTGGCCCGACCAAAGCCCTTTTAATGGAAAATGCTCCTGGACCAGGAAGAATGTGATGTGTCCTGGGGATAAGAGGACATTGTAAAGCACAAATTTTTCCTTCTACTTTGGTTAGAGTGGCAACATTTTATAGCAGAGGTTTGGGGCTACCTGCCCTTTTCTGCTTCATTCCACCTAGCTCTTCCTCAAATCTAAGAAACTCTTTCCTCTAACAGCGTTCCCTGCTGCAAAATAAATACTATCACACATTCATCTAACCCTCCAAAGTTTACAAACACCTTCACACAGCCTGTCTTTTTACATTATTCATATTAACAACAGCTTCATAAGTAAGCACTGACATTCTCATTTTGTAGATATGAAAAGTAAGTTTCAGAGAGGTTAAGTGACTTTCTATGGTCAGACAGCTAGTAGCAAAACAGTAGTAAAACAGAAGTGTTTGATCCCAAGTTCTCTGATTTTTCTCCTCCAATCCCCAATAATAACTCACAATTATTTCTATTTCCTAGGTCATTAGGAGGGAAACAAAAATTTTAAAGTAATAAAAGTTGCTTTGAATGACTAATAAACATTTAACTCCCTGAGATATTTGCATTTTCAAAGGAGGGTGCCAGGTTGCCCAAATCTATAATGTGGGGAATTGCAGGAAAGATGTATTAGTTTCCAAGCGTTGCAGTAACAAATACCACAAACTCAGTCACTTTAAACAACAGAAATGTATTATTTCATGGTTCTGGAGGCTAGAAGTCTGAAATCAAGGCACTGGCAGAGCTGGTTCCTTCTGGAGGCTCCAGGAAAGAATCTATTTTAAGCCTCTCTCCCAGCTCCGAGTGGCTGCCGGCCATCCTTGGCTTTCCTTGGCTTGTAGAAGCATCATTCCAATCTCTGCCTCCGTTTTCATATCACCTTCTCTTCTGTGTTTCTCCTCATCTCCTCTCCTCTCCTCTTCTCATCTCAGGACACTTGTCATTGATTTTAGGGCTCACTCTAATTCAGGATGATCTCATCTCAAGATCTTTAACTCAACTATATTTGCAAAGACCCTTTTCCCAAATAAGGTCTCATGTTCTAAATGGACTTATCTTTTGGGGGGCCACAATTCAAACCACAACACAAGGGTAACTACAAAGTGAACTGTCCTGTTGATGGAACACCTGAGGCCGCTCAGCACTCCTATATCCCGCTGATTATCCCCTAGCCAGAAACAAAGATCCCTCACCCCCTTTCTCCAGGAGAAGGTGCACCTGCTGGACCTTTATTTGTGTAACAAAGGCAGCCGGTTTGTGAGGCCTCTCACTCTGAGTATGCTCAAGGATGTTTCGAAGTAATCTGTGAACTGTACAAGCAGAAGTAGCTGGCGTTCATTTAATTTCCACCCTAACATTTCCCCGAAGCTTTCTAAATCCTTCACCATTGCCTGCACATCTTCACTTATGTGGTGAACTACTTTAATTCTAAATAATAAATATAGTAACTCATTGGACAATGAAAACCCTAATAGTAAATTCAGATGTCTTCCCTCCATTCCCAGGAGAGCCCCCGAGAAGTCAGACATCTGGGCTTCTGCTTTCACTGGGAGGTGGAGACTAACTCCCTGAACACATCCCAGCAAGCCCCTGTACAGGTAGGTGGAAGGTGGCAACAGAGCGCCGTTGCACAGCTTATGGGCCAGGGAGTGCTGGATGTAAAGCCCGTGTAGAGTCAGGACAGCAGGAAAAACGTCAGCACAGCGTGTCTGAGAATGTGGTCAGAAGTACGTGTAAATAAATAAACACATAAGAAGTTACAAACAAACGGTGCTTGTTATTTGGGAAAATAGGTAATGTTTCCACTAAAATATTAAGAATGTGTGCATCTAAAAAGCTGAAGCAGCAGAAGTTTAAGTACAAGAAACAGAAACTTGAAAGAGCTGGATTCGCTTACCAACTGGCATGTGGTCACCGAGCACTCAAGACGCGCTGTTAACTATTTTATGTGTGTGTGTTGTATGTCTAGATTAGTATCCGTGTGTGCGTGTACTTGCGTGTTATGTGTACACACACACTTGGTTGCTACCTTTGATAAAAATAATTCTGCAAAGCCAGGACTGTCGGGCAGTTCTTGACCCTGGATGTTTAGGTTTTCCAAGGCCTGCTGGCTAGATGCAGGTTAAAGGGACGTGCCAACAACGGTGGAATCTAGAATATATTTTCATTCCTATCTACTCTTACTTGCTCCCACGCTGTTGAATACAGACCTCCACACAAAGCAAGTTATTAACAGTAGCAAAATTTTACCAAAAAAGTTTTGCAAGAAACTCCCAGGATAATTGTACAGCGCTACAGAGAGCAGGGGCGCTGGGCCTCTGAGGCTGGGACTGGCTACTTCTTTGTATTTTGAGGAGGTCGGGGGACGGAGTGGTGTAAGCTTAGAAGAGGTGATTTGGAAGAGGGAAAGGATTATTCTTTTGATCACAGACCATGCTGGCTTGAAATACTAATCTTTATAATTTCATTACCACCAAATATTTATATCTAAGGTGCTACATAATGGTAATTTGTTGTAGGCAAAGTAAGTTCTTAGGTCTGTTTTTGTTCACGTTATTGGAGACCTTCTTATTAAAGCTGTTCTTAAAACTTCACTCTCAACATTTATCCTCCAGCCAGGTTTAGAGAACCTTACTAGCTATATATAAAATTCTTAAATGTGGGTTGGAATAAAAATTAGTCTAGAAATTTAATAGAAGCCACAAAATAAGTATACCTTTACCTTAAATATAGTTTAGAGATGTAGTTCTTTGCTATGCACCAAATATATTGATTTTGTATCTGCCAGTTCCTTTCTAAATGTAACCAGACAAATTGTTGGATGCTAAATGTTAGTAAAGTGGACAAAGGCTAACCTGGTAGTTAAATGGAGGGCAGGGTCCAGGAAGTCTGAATTATACGACACTAAGCGATTGCTTACCACATTGCTATATCAGCTTTCCCATAGAAATCTGTAGAAAAAGCAAATAACCCATATAAGATTGTACCATAGTTCTTATTTCTTTTTCCACATACCAGGATAAAAGTAGTTTCCCAAATCTTGAGCAATTCCTTCTTCTGAAGAAAACCAATTACGTTCTCATGAGTGTATTGAGAAGAGTAAACAATAGCTGAATGCAACCCACTTGGCAATAAAAGAGGGCATATCAATAAACTGTAATCAGCAAAGATTCATGCTACCACCTTATAAGAGGCTGGGGGGATTTGGAAGAAAGGGTCTCCATGCATACTCAATGTAAAAAATAGATATATTATCTAATTTTCTCAAATAAAGCCATTCCTCCAAATCTCATTAAATTCTGGCAGATATTTCTTGGTCAGTTTTCATTTCTTTTTAGGCTTCAAATGTGTTTATCAAAGCAATAAACCTTTAGTTCAGGCCTCACTCATCACTCAGCCTTCTCAGCATTAATGATTTTGATGGGAGACCAAAGACAGCTGTTTGAGTTTCAGGGCAGTTTAAAGCAAATGTTTCTGTCAGCTCTTTCTTTTAACACTTACAAATGACTCAGAAACAGGTCTCAGCTTCCTGCTTTTAGTAAACCCTCTGCTTTAACATAAGTTGGCTGTGAACACTTGGAAAGACACAATTTCCCCTTAAAGAGGCTACTTCCTTGAAAGGTTTGGCTACAAATTATCAGGGAACTTTCACTGTCAATAATGGCACTGTATTTCCTTTTTTATGCTTTACTCTCATTACATTATGTTTCAAAAAACTAGACAAGTAGCTGATGGTTTCTTTGAAATAAAAATTACAATATTTCAGTTGGAAACAACAATTACAGTATTTCAGTTGGAAACTAGGTACATGATTAGGTGCTGGGGGATCAGCAACAAATACCCCAAAACTGGATCCCTCTTGATCTTCACTGTCTAATGAAGGTTACAGAGACCTCTAACATTGACACTGAAACCCCAAAGTCTGAGCTCCTGGAGCACGGACTGAGGCTGTGTTGTAGCCCAGTGCTGGAAGGCATTCATTCAGTGGCTCTTTTCTTCCTCAGCTCCTATCATTGGACTGTTTGGTAAAGTAGCCATAGTCTGCTATGGGGGTGAGGATGAGGAAGGAGGCTCTCCTCACCGCCCCCCCGAAGGAGATAAAGATCAACACACAGAGATGCAACACAGGGAGAGCTCCCTTTGAGCCTCTTCGGTATAACTAAGTTTACACGAAACTAGGTGCAAAGCTAATGCAGTCAAGAGTCAATAGCAGTATACACCGCTATTTTTAAAAAGGACATCTTTCCTATACAGGTAGCAACCACACAAATACAAAGATCTTAGTGGAAAGGAAGCCTTGATTTCTCATGAGAAAGAAATAAAGCAATGATTTAAACATTTTTAAACAGCTGCTTTATGTAAGTCCCCAAAAAGAAACTCAGGCTGGGGCCGGACCGGTGGTGCAAACGGTTAAGTGCGCGCGCTCCGCTGCGGTGGCCTGGAGTTCGCCGGTTCGGATCCCGGGCGTGCACTGACGCACTGCTTGGCAAGCCACGTTGCGGCGGCGTCCCGTATAAAGTGGAGGAAGATGGGCACGGATGTTAGCCCAGGGCCAGTCTTCCTCAGCAAAAAGAAAAAAAAAAGAGGAGGATTGGCATGTTAGCACAGGGCTGATCTCCTCACAAAAAAAAAAAAAAAAAAGAAACTCAGGCAAAGCCCCCATCTTTAAAAAGTCCACATTGAAATAGTAGTAAGAACAGGAAACATATAATACTTTTAGTGTTCAGAAGAATGAAAGAGCTCCTCTTGGTGTGGGCAGCTGCTTCATGGAGGGAGTGCTAGACCTTGAAGAAGGAGGACTTTAAAATACATAGGTGGGGTTGGGAGAAGGGAATCCATTTCAAGATTGGTAATTGTACATCATTTTTATTTTGTGTCTGTCAATATCCTATTTTGTGTCATGGTCAGGAAATTTGTACTTGTCGTAAGTTATTTAGGTAATTTTATGTTCAACCAAGTTTGGAAACTCATACCTTGACCTACAGCTGTGGTTCTCAAAGCGTGGTCCCTGGACCAGCAGCACCAAAACCAGCATCACTTGGGAACTTGTTGGACCTGCAAATACTCAGACGCCTTGGCCGACCTACTGAAGCAGAATCCCTGGGAGGGGGACCCAGCGATCTGTTTTAACAAGTGGCCAGGTGAGTGACATACACCTGAGGTTTAGAACCACCAGCCTCCAGAGATGCCAAAGTTCCCAAGGTTCCTTTTCAGGTAATTCTTGAGAATTTTGGATGGATGGATAACTTAACAGTACTAGATTTTTTAAAAAGGTGAGAATACATAATCTTACAGGCGGGCAGACCTTCAGAAGCATGACTCTAAAGAGAGAGAGAAGAAAAGAAAAAGATTGATTGAGGACTACATAAACATTAAAACCTTGGTGTGTCCCAAAGGAGTACAAACAAAACAAGAAATTGGAGGTTAAAACGGAATTGTTCTAGCCAACACTAAAAGTGCCCATCTGGAAAGGAGCAGCTTCGATTTTTCAGGCACCAGTATATTGAGATTTATGTTTTCAAAATCCACGATTATTCTCTCAGGAGGGAAGCTGTTTATAAAACAACTTCTGAGGATTTTCTGGTCAGAGTCCTTCTGGAATCACGAATATTTTATGTTTCCTAGGTGGCCTCTGTCAGATACCTTGAAGAGATAGCTTTCAAAAGTCCTTTGACAATGCTCCTCGTACTCCTCTGCAGGCAGCTTGCATGCTCTGCTGTGCGTGATTTTGCCCGGTACCTGTTTACATGTGTAGGGCCACCGGATATGGAGCTAAACAGCTGGGATGTCTGCAGGCTCTTCGCGGCAATCTGCTGCAGACGGTAGCAGCTGGGGAGCTGCTCAGACTGCAACGTGGCTTCTCTCTGTCCTGCTATGGAAGATGGTGACTAATTAGCTAGCATTTCAGCCTGGCCTCCCTCTACTGTAAAAGCAGCTGGATGTGCTGCTCCTCACATACAGAAGATTCCGCTAGGTGGGAAGCGTGTATAATTTGAGTATTTCCAGCACTGCGCCTATTTCCAGTAATGGTGACAGATGGATACTGAATGCTACCACTAGGACTCTCAGGGCAGTGACCAAGGTTAGGGTACAGCTCCTGCCAGTCAGACAGAGCAAAGCTGCCAGCCCGTGTGGAAAAGGAAGTCAGCTCCTTGGCCTTTCTATCCTGACTGAGTTTTTCAACCACCTTGAATAATCAGACAATAAGGAATAGGAAAAGGACTCGTAGAGGGCTGGCAAGGAAGTGACATTTCTATTTGTTTTGTTGTTACTGTTTTTTCCAACAGGAGATAGTTTGGCCAAGAGAAATGCCATCCTCCTACAGATGCCTGGTATCATGTTCACTCCTGCACGTTGCTTTTGTCTGTTAGGCAGTCAAGAGGAGCTAAGAAAGGGCCAATCATCACATCAAATCCTGGGTCCCGGGAGACATCCCAGGGTCCATGAACTTCACAGAGATATATCAATCCACAGAAATCCAAACCAAGATCATTTGCCATTAACATGGCAAATTATGCCATGTTAATGCCATGCCTTTTTAATTATGCTAATAAAATAGATTTCTTATATGCTGATTTATTTGAATGAAAAAGTTGTTTTGGAGTTTTTAGGAACACAGTAAATAAATATTAGGAATTGTTACGTAAAGAAAGGGAATAGTCTAAAATGATTTCTCAAGGTTCTCATCCAACCCCAGAGTCCTACAGATTAACTTTCTTCTGTATGCAATTCTACAAACAAATGTGAATGCAATAACTAAAAATCATATTTAGTAGATACAGAAGGGTTATATGAAATCAGAAATATTATAACACTTAGTCTGTTCTTATGTTATTATTCACCTTTCCAAAGTTTATTAATTCCTTCATGGGTTTCAAATACCATTTAATAAATTTTGACAGCAGATCAATTCATATATTCAATTGACTTCTGAGGCATTACACTTCTAAAACATACCCTATAGATGTATACAGCTAGATCTTAACACTTTCAATCGACAATGCCAAGAGAGCAGAGGCCAAAAATGGTGGACTGCAGTTTGCATCCATGAAAGTACTAGATCATTTTTTCCAATATCTCTTCTTCCGTAACAGGCTCTCAAATGCACCATTCATTCATTCCTTCTTTCACCATACATAGACAGCCTGTCATGTGCCAGGAACCGTGCCAACATTTTACTCTCTCAGACGTGCTTTTCAAAATTTTTCTGTATGTAAAAGTTCATAAAATATTTTTTGACCAAAGTGTTGAGAGATGAGTTGATGTGAGACATATCAATAACAGACTCATTCTCAGTGGCATATTTGAAGTCTATTAGGACATGCTGAAAAAGCTGAATAAGATTTGTTGAGAACAATCCAGAGTAGGAAAGATCAGGTGAGGTATTTGACATGGTATGTCTCCACCTTCTGGCCACAAGGCAAAAAGGCATGCCTGAGGAATATTAACCACTTCTGGGAACAGACCAGCTCTTACAACTGGAATCTCTTGCTGGTTACCACAGTATTCAAATATTTCCTGAATGCCTAGCCTGGGTGAGGTTCCAGATAAGAAGCAGCCTCGTAAGAATAGCCTTTAGGAAATATAATTTTCTTATTTTGTGAAAAATCCTATCTTATAGAGCAAATCTTCTCTGAACAATTCAGAAGCACATTAATTAATAATGTTATTTAGAAAATATTCAATGTTAACAAGGATGATATGATCTTAAGCTATCTGTCATTTTGTGGTTTTCAAAGTCCTTTTATATCTATGATGTTGGCCATCCTTACAACAATTGAAAGGTGGCTGGTGTGAGCAGGAAGCCGGGAGCAGGGGGGAATTCACGGGCTTGGGAGTTTGGCAGGGCTGTTTGCCTACTAGCATCCATTTCTTAGTGTGTAACCTTGAACAAATACCTTAACCTTCTAAAGATCCTTACTTCAAATATAAAACAGTTAGAAAAGCCTATGGGAAGATCACACAGAACAGCCTATTCAAAAGTACAGAGAGAGTCCATAGATGGATAAATGGATAAACAAGATGGGATATATACATACAATGAAATATTATTCAGTCTTTTTTTTATTGACGTAACATTGGTTTATAACATTATGTAAATTTCAGGTGTACACCATTATATTTCAATTTCTGTGTAGACTGCATAATGTTCATCACCCAAAGATTAATTACCAGTCATCACTGTACACATGAGCCCTGTCACCCCTTTCGCCTCCCTCCCTACCCTCTTCCCTTCTGGTAACCACCAATCTAATCTCTGTCTCTATGTGTTTGTTTGTTTGTTGTTGTTGTTATCTTCTACTTATGAGTGAGATCATACGGTATTTGACTTTCTCCATCTGACTTATTTCACTTAGCCTAATACCCTCAAGGTCCATCCACATTGCTGCAAATAGCAAGATTTCATCTTTTTTTATAGCTGAGTAGTATTCCATCGTGTATATATACCACATCTTCCTTATCCATTCATCCCTTGATGGGCACTTGGGTTGTTTCCAGGTCTTGGCTATTGTGAATAATATTGTAAATAATGCTGCAATGAACATAGGGGGGCATATGTTTTTACGCATGTGTGTTTTCATGTTCTTTGGATAAATACCCAGCAGTGGAATATCTGGATCATATGGCAGTTCTATTCTTAATTTTTTGAGGAATCTCCACACTATTTTCCATAGTGGCTGCACCAGTTTACATTCCCGCCAGCAGTGTATGAGGGTTCCCTTTCCTCCACATCCTCTCCAACCCTTGTTATTTCTTGTCTTCTTATTTATAGCCATTCTGACAGGCATGAGGTGATATCTCGCTGTAGTTTTGATTTGCATTTTCCTAATAATTAGTGATGCCGAACATGTTTTCACATGCCTGTTGGCCTATTCAGTCTTAAAAAGGAAGGAAATTCTGACACATGCTGCACCATGGATGAATTTTGAGGACATTATGCTAAGTGAAATAAGCCAGACACAAAGAACAAATATTGCATGACTCCACTCATATGAGGGACCTAGAGCAGGCAAGTTCACAGAGACAGAAAGTAGAATATAGTTTAACAGGGGCCGGGGGGAGGGAGAAATGGGGAGTTAGTTTTAATGGATATGGAGTTTTACGTTGGGAAGATGAAAAAATTCTGGAGATGGATAGTGGTGATGGATGGACAATGTGAATGTACTTTATGTCACTGAACTGTACACTTAAAAATGGTTAAAATGGTAAATTTTATGTTATGCGTATTTTATCAGAATAAAAAAAAGTTCGTAGATGGATTCCTGGCCCAGGGTAAGTGTCAGGAGATCCTAGAAGCTATAACAATTCTCAGTCCCTGCTATATCACCGCCATTGATCATTTAACGAACAGAGAGACTAAGGGTAGAATTTTAAATGATGGGCCTAAGGCTACCCTCTGTGGCAAAGCTGTCACCAGGACCTTTCCACTGGTCTAACTGAAGTGTGTATTCCCAGGGAGTTTCTAATGTTTAGAAATGGTCCAACAGCTTGCACCCCAATATAGGATATGACGTCTAGGAAAACAGAAGTCGTGCCCACTAAAGGCAAGTTTTAAACTTTTTAGTGAATTTGAACAGAATGTGGCTTCCATCGCTTGTAATAGCTCTGCTTTAAGTGAGATAAATTTTTAATGTAATAGACCATCTCTAAGATCAAGGCTCTGACCCATACAATGAAACATGATATCCTCCTATTATCTTTGGCTGTCAGCTTCTTCTGCCATATATAAACTCAAGTTTTCAAATGGCAAAGTCATCAGCTGAGTCTAAGATATGGCTCAACCTATGGCATAATCAGTGTCCCACAATTCTCACTTAGTCATAGACTTAGGATTAAAAGATTTAAAAAATAGTAGTAAACCAGACTAGGTTTCATGAAGAGACCAGGTCTCTGAGTAGATTTTGAGTATCCTGGTTGGTGTGTCAGGAAAGTCATGAATCTGTGTTGCTCTCTGCAAAGGCTGGTGATGGAGGGGCTGGAAGGTGGTAGAAAACAGTGGAAGGAAATGTATCTGCAGCATTTACACAAGGTGGCCAAACCTCCCTTCAGTATAGTGTCACCAGGGCCTGAATGGGATATTCAGTAAAGTCCCTTACTCATGTGAAGATGCCCAATAATTCCACTGTAGGATTCCAAGATTCTATATAGAATAAGTAAAAACCTCAGAAGGCCTAAATTAGTGACATAATTGCTGCTCCCCCCCAAAAATCAACCCAACAAACAAACAAAAAACATTAAGAAGAGTTTGTTATAATTTTTTTCATCCATGTATCATGTTATCTGTTTAAAGAACTCTTAATGACCTTTTAATATTTAAATGAGTATCAAATAACAGTTATTTCTTATTTTAATTTTAGCTATTAGTTATTGAACACTTATTCTGTGTACTTTTCCTACATTCTAACTCTCCTGACATTTGATATATGAAGGACCAAGGGTCAGGGGTATTAAAGAACTTTTGCAAGGCCACAGTTACTAAGTAGCAGAGCTGGGTTTTCAACCCAAGTGTGCCTGCCTCCAGAGCCTGTGCAATTACCTACTGACCTGCCCTAGTTCTTTAGCTTAAGAGTCAACTCATTCTTTAGTGTTCAAAAGATACATGGTTAGAAGCTGAGTGGAAACATGGTTTTCCTCACTAGAGTTAGTTTCAGAAAGCAAAGACAGAGTCTTTTTGCTCTCTGCATCTGTGCATCTAGCTCAGCACCTGACACTACGGAAATATTGGAATCAATGGATCAATCAATGGGCTCCACCTACCTAAATGAAAAAGTTGTTGCAAGAAAAACTGACCAATACAGGTCATGAAGAGCCACCTCCACAACCAATGACTAAAATTATGGTCTCTGCTTGGGCATATTTTTATGTTGGAAAAATATTACACACTGAAGCCCTTGCACAGGGACAAAGTACAGTCAGTCATGAGTGGCTCAATGACAGGATCCATTCTGAGAGATGCATCGTTAAGGAATTTTGCCATTGTGTGCACGTGATAGGGTTTACTTACTCAAACCTAGATGGTACAGCTTAGCACACCTAGGTTATATGGTACTAATCTTACAGGACCACTGTCATATAGGCATTCCATCATTGACCGAAATGTCATTATGTGGGGCATGACTGTAGTCTGAAAGGTGGCTGTGGGGGGGGCACCTGAAGGAGATGAAGCACTGGGCAGGAAGGGGAGGTAGCAGCAGTAGCCCAGGTGCCTAGCACAGCGCCTGACACATGTTGAGTGTTCAATAAATATGTGAATGAATCGATCAACCTGGGAACAACAGCAGGTCTGCCCTTGGAAAGACAATAAGGGCACAAGAAGCAGTAGACCATCAAAGGGGCCCCCATTCCTCCTGTAGGCCAGAGCATCCTCCCAGACACCCTTGGAAACAGCACAGTTTAGGTAAGAAGTACTGCTCAGGTACCTGCACCTGCCCACCCGCTCAGCTGATGCTCAAGTTGCAACAGACAGCAAAAAAGGTATAGGCAAAGTTTTTAGAAATTGTAGTTATATAAGGGCTGATAATTTCATTTGTGGATTGAGTTAATGTTGCTTTTTACTGCTTGGGCTATTTCACTGTTCTTTGGCCCTTCCACCACGACAGAGGAAACAAAATTAAATTACACCTAAACTGCCAGAACACAGCAGCTATTTCAGGGTGCTTTTCATAATATCAACCCCCTCCCCAACCTTACTCAATAATTCAGAATGGCTTGTTATTGTTGATATTTTATGCATTCCAAGCTCTTCAAACTAACATGAAAGATGCTGGCATAGTTTCCTTGCTTCTTGTACCAAACCATTCTTTTTGCTAGTCCACTGCTATCCTTGAAACAAGACTTGTGAGCACATTCTCACTTTGGTCTACTGGCCTATTCATTCAGTCATCAACAAATGGTTACAGGCATAGGGAATAGAGCAGAAAACAGTTCTCTCATAGAGCTTGTTGGGAGAGAGAGAAACGGACTAACTAACCAATCAACGACCAAATCAGTAAAATAAACCATTGTTTTACCAGGTCATTTTTAAGTAGAGAATGAAAAAAGAGGAATGTGAGAGTAAGCCCTACCTCTAAGTTGAGGATTGAAGCTGAGATCTGCATGAAAAGAAGTGACCAATCCTATAATGATTAAGAGGAACAGCATCCCAGGAAGAAAGAACACCCAGTTCAAGGAATAAAAAAAAAGACTATGTGGAAGAAACATAATGGTCAAGAAGGAGAATGGTAAGAGATATAAGAATGGAAATGTTGGTAGGGTATAATCAGAGTAAGGAGTTTGAATTTTATTCCAAGTATGATGGGAAGCGATTGGAGGGCTTTAAATAAAGAATTGGCATAATCATCATATTTGTGCTTTGTACAGGTCTCTTTGGCTGCTGTGAGGAGCATGGATCGTAGCCAGCCCAATAGTGGAAGCAGGAATACCAGCTGAGAGATTATTGCAGGCAAGAGGTAACGGCAGTTTGATCTACAGTAACAGTGGGGGAGACAGAGTAAAAGAAGTTTGATCCAGGATTTTTCAGACGTAGTTCTTATAGGACTTGTGCATGGATTATATGTTAAGAAGAGGGAGAGGAAGATGGATGTCTCCTAGATTTTCGACTTGAGTAACTGAGTGTGTGATGATGGCGTTTACCGAGATCCCACTGTGGTACGACAAACAAGCTTTCTGGGAGGTCACCAAAAGTTCAGTTTTGTCCATGTCAAGTTTGAGAATGAGAAGTTCTAGCTTACATGGAAACGTTCGGTAGACAATTAAATCTTTGAGTCTGGAGTTCTGGGGCATGGTCAAGGCTAGAGGTAGAGAGTAAGGGAGTCACTGGCACTGAGATGGCATTAAAAGCTACGAGGCTAGATGAGATCACCTATGAGAACATATAAACAGAAAATAGAAGGTGGCCAATAACTTACCTATGGGGCACTTCAAGTTCAACAGAGGAAAAGGAGGAGAATAGGACTCTGAGAAGAAGTAGTCAATGAGGAAAGAGAAATGGAGATTACAGTGTCATGAAAGTCAAAAGAGCTTCAAGAAGGAAGCAATGGTCAACTTTGTCAAATGCTCTTGAGAAGCCCAGGACAATATGGAAAAAGATAACTGTTGGGTTTGGCAACATGAAGGTCATGATCACTTTGATTAGAGCTGTCTTAGTGGACTGACAGGGAGAGAACCCTGATTGGGAGCAGGCTGAGGAATCAACATGAGGTGAGGAAACAGTGATTACAGAAAACTCTTTCAAGAAGATTTTCTGTGAAGTGGACAAGAGAAATAGTTGAGAGAAGACGTAGGGCAGAGATGGGACTGTTTTGTTTTAAGGATAAGAGATATCTTTACATGCTGATAGGGATGACTTAGTAGAGAGGAGTAATTCATCTTGTAGGAGAAAAGGCTCACTATAGGTTCAAAATGTCTGAGAGGCAAGAAGGCTTAGGATCCTGAGCACAGCGGAGGGGTTGGACCTTTGCTAGGAGCAGAGACACTTTCCAGAGGAAGGGAAGGCAGAGAGCACAGATTAACATGAAACTGGGTTGGTAGACTTGGAGGTGGGAAGATGAGGGTGGAGAGTCCCTGCTTGTTTCTGTATTCTCAGTGAAGTAGGAGGCAATATCATCATCTGAGACTGGGTTTGGAGGAAGGTGTGAAACAACCATTTTAGAGAGTGAAAAGTGAACATCGACAGTAGAAACGCCAGTAGTATGGAATGTCCAATTGTGGTTTCTTGTATTGAATGTAAAGTGAGAACAGGCAACCAGTTGTGGACTTTTCTCCAGCAACTGTTCAGGGGCAAACTCATCAACTGAGTTAAGCTGGGTTGAAGCCTCTTCCAAGACAGTATAGTAAAGACAGCAAGAATAGTATGGACATTCTGAAAGAGGCTACTTATAATGGGGGGCCATGACATTTAAGCTGGTAAGAAGGGTAGTAAGGTCATGAAAAGGGATGAATTGGAGGTTTACCCTAAAGGACTTAATGGAGGCACTCCAGAATTGCTGGAAGGGAAATATGTGAGTAGATAAAGGATAATAAAAAGCAGGATGCTTGGAAACAAAATTTTAAACTTAGGACATCCTCTCAACAAGGAATGACTTGCTTTATCATCTCTTCCTAGTGCGCCCCAGTTCTAAACCCTACGGGATTGAACTTGGCTCCTCTGCTCGCTTTCTGTATGCCCTTGGGCAAGTCACAGAACATCTCTGAGCTCTCGTCTATAAAATGGAGATATTCATCTCTTCCTATTCCTTTGAAGGTTAGAGATAACATATGTAAAGCATTTAATACATGGCAGGTGCTCAAGCTTGGTTGCTATTTATAATTATTTCCATATAACATATAGACTGGGGGTTGACCCTACATTATGTAGCCACAGATTACTATTCTCTTGTAATTTATGTTGCTGATTTTTTGCAGCCTTTTAATGCTTTCCTGTCACACTCGGTAACTGTCACTCCTTGTGGCTATCGCTGTTCCTGCATATGGAGTAACACTGAGGACCTGGAACCCAGAGCCTGAACACCTATATATGTAGCAGCAGGAGATGGACCCTCCGGGAATCACGCTTCCACAAAGTGACTTTGTGATGCTTCTTTCCCTCTCCAGAGTCTATTTTAATGACTTCCGGTCTCCCTCTGTTGTGCCAGATACTTGCCTGTTGGCCTTGGGAAGAGTTACCCTTGTGGTTTTTTACTATTCCGCCATCTGAAGCAGGATCTTACAGAGATATGTGGCACAAAAAAAAAAAAAAAAAAGGCAGAAAATGCCTATACATTATTGGGTATATGTAATTTCACCTATATTAAGACAAACAAAAACAATACTGTAATGCAGGAATAAATGAGACGGGAGTGTAGTGTTCTAAGACTTTGCTGGCCAATAATGCCTCTCATTTAGGCTCTCTGCTGGGTGTCCCCATGGTTATTCTTATATTACCAATGGCAACAAAGAGCTCATAGGAGGGGAAAGAAACTTAGGCTCCTTCTGGTCCATTACTGACCCTTCTCCACCCATAGCTGATATTACAATTCATTTCCCTGATGTAAATGTAGCCTACATAGTTATCAAGAGGAATTGATAAAGTTATTCATTCTACTTCATTTTGCACATTTCTTTTCAAATTTCTAGTTAACGTAGAGCCAAATGAGCCAAGAATAAATTGTAAAGCAATCTCTTAATTTTGTGTTCTTATGCTTACTCTTAATCTCTTTTTTTCATATTAAAAACAATTTTTTCTCTTTAACCAAAATTGTTACTCTAAGATGCAATGAATAAACTGGGTAGCATCAAAGATTTGACTTCTACTGAAGAAAAGCACTTTCACTGATACCAGAAAAATATATAAGCAGAAAAAGAGAAACAAAAACTTAGTTATATTAAAGAAAAATTCCCCCCAGGAGGAGAGAGGCAGCATTTGATCAAATGTTCTCAGAGACAAACTGAACGAAAACAAAACAAGAGAGGAAGTGTGTGTGTGTTAAAGAGCAGATTACATCCTGAAAACATGATAATAATTAGTCAGTACTTAAATATATTAATTAGGCTAATTAAATTAGGAAATGTGAGTAGTTCTATTGAAAGATAGATTTCTTGCTAAGATTTTTAGATGGAAAATTCCCTCCAGTTCTGTAGGGTAGTTAAAAGTTCTCTTGTGACTATGGATTAGCTTAATTGGAAGATATCATTGAAGGAAATCATTAGGATGGACCAACAGTATGAGTGCAATTTCATATATATGAGGGTTTTTTTAACTTTGGTGTTATAAAAAACCTTTAAGAGCATATGATCCTAAAAATATAAGATTTACTATGGGTTGATGGACCTTTTAGATCAGAGTTGACTTCAGTGGTGAACACCAGATGCCCTTGCCTCTTCTCTCTGCCACCTGCTGAGGATGCTAACACGTGAAGGTCCTGGGAAATGAAGTCTCTTTAAGGTTACAGAGCAGAGCACACAGTTCGGAACTACTTCTGCTCATCAAACCGGGCAGATCAACCCCTGGCAGAGTGAAAGGGAGGCTTCCTTGAGTGAGAGAAGTACTACCTGGTATCACTGGTGGCTTTGAGTCAGGAACGGGACCTAGACAAAGCTTGGTGGCCAGTCCTAGATAACAAGCCCATGAGGCTGGCCCCTCAGCCCTCGGAATGCGTAATTAAGTCTTGTCTAGATTCAAAGACATTCAGAGATATTAAAGGGTGGCAAGGAGGTGGGGGTAATCCACCAATTGTGGGGGCCCTGAACGTTGCATATTAGAAACCAAATTAGAGATTAAAATGTCAGTATGTTGAATTACTTTTCAGTGCTAAATATATTTATTAGGTGCCCATTTTGCATAGCGCCCTATGCTGGTATCATGAATCGTACAAAGATACACGAGGCCAGTGGCTGCCATAAGTGTAAGTGGGAGATAAACCCGAACGGCAAAGTCACAAAGGCCTTGTGGAGTTCGGTAAGTGCTCAAAGTTTCCAGACAAATAGCTGTGGGAGCACAAAGGTGGAAAAGGTGACTCATGGTTAGAGAAATGGCAGAGGGCTTCCTAGAAGCTGGATTATTCGAACTGATCTTGAAAAATGGCCCCTATTTTAATTAGTAGAGATGGAGGGGAAAGGGAATGATGGAAATAAGTGCACCATGATGGATAAGTGAAGGGAGTGTGTCCAAGGATCAGGAATTCTCAAATTTGGCTGCTATGTAGGAGAGTCACAGGGCTCTACAGTGGTATGTAGGCCTGGAAAGGCAGTTTGGGGCAGATCATGTATGTTTTTGATTACTGAGCCAAGATTCTTGAGCTTTATTTTGTAGAAAGGTTTTGGAGCGGAAGAGTGATACAATCAGGACTGTCATTAGGAAGAGGACCCTGGCAACATGGAAGATAGAGACAGGGTGCCCCAAGATGACTGCGCTATCCACATGAGAGGGGCCAGGCTAAGGCGGGCAAACCGGGGCATTGGTTACGGGAATGGCTTGAAAAGTATAGAGTCAAGAGATTTAAAATAGATGGAGTGATAAAGAAAAATAGAATCAAATGTGTCTAGAACTTCTATCGTGACTGACTTACAGGACTGTGACACCATTAATCAGATTAGAAATACCAAACGGGGAGCAGGAATGAAGCTGTACGGCAAGCGACACAGACAGATGAGTTCAGCTGTGGATCCGTGAGCTTTCAGGCACTAATGTACAGTGACTAGAGGGATTCAGGAGCTATACCGGGCTGAGGTGAACGGAGAGTATCTACATAGACAAGCTAGTGGGGACAATGATGAGAGAGAACAGAGCTTGGTGGAGGTTGATATTTGAGGGCTGGGCAGAGGAAAGAGGATCCAGCAAAGAAGACTAAAAGGGAATGGCAGAGAAAAGTTAGGAGAACTCGGGCCTGGCACACAGGTGGCACCCAGTGACCAAAAAACATGAATTAATAAACCAAGGCGGTGCCAGTCATAGAAATTAAAAAAGAAGAGTGTTTCCAGAATAAAGGAGTGATTGTGCATTTTTAAAGGGTGAATTTCATTGTATGGAATTATATCTAAATAAAGCTAGTATTAAAAAAGAATAAAGGGGTGATCAATTGTGTGAGATGAAGTAGAGAAATTAAGTAAACTGAGGGCTGAGAAGAGGGCTGTGGAGTTGACAATTAAGGCCCCAATAACTTCCAAAAGAGCGATGGCAGAAATCTGACTGTTAGAAGCAAAGAAGGGGGTTGAAAAGTGGAAGGATCTAGTATTGTACCTTTTTCTCATTAAGTTCAACATCTTGTAATGTTTTACTTTTAATATAAAAATAATACATTGCTGTTGTAAAGTATTCGGAAAATGTAGAGAGGCTTAAAAAAAGGACAGAATGAAAAATCATCTGATTTTCTAAGGCACTGAAATAACAATGGTTAATGTTGTGATAGATTTATTTCAATAAATTTTTTCTGTGCTTATTATGTATAGAATTGGAATCATCCAAAACATTCAGTTTTATATCTCGTATTTTTTTTTAAATTCAATCTTATAGCATTTACCACAGTATAGTAAATATTTTAAAGCCGTCATTTTAAAACCATTCACCTATTGCCAGACTTTGGTTTATCTCTCCTTTATTTATTTCTCTATTTTCATTGTAATGAGTATATTTATTCCTAAATCTTTGTCCAATATGTTTTTCTATTTCCTTAGAATACATGCTTGGATAGGAAATTGCTGTGTCAAAATACATAGGCCTTTTTATACCTCTTGCTGTCTCATCAAATGGTTTTTCAGAAAGATTGTCCCAATTTACAACCCTTCAAGCCAGGATTCACAGCACGTCCTCCTCTATTGAGCATTATCATTTTCTTTTCACTCACTTTGCCTGTTTGAGAGATAAAAACGGTATCTCACTGTTGGTTTAATTTGCATATCTCAGCTCCAGGAGCTCTCAAACAAGATTTCTCCTTGAAGATCTGTGATTTGTTTCTAAGCCTCCTGATTAAAAAGGCAATAGAGAGAACCGAATTGATGAATAAAGGTTATGAAAATGAACTCAGATTAAAATTTAGTTCTGTAAAACCGATGGAGGCACGCATCAATTTGGACAAAGAGAAAGAAGCTGCTCATTTACGATAACCAAGTGCTGCCGGGAAAGAATCTCTCTCCCATTCAGTTACCGTTAATCCTTCTGAACATTTTCTGAAGTCTCTGGTCCTCCCCAAACAATCACAGGAGCTAAGGTAAAATACTGATGCACCAATTTTCTCTGATTCCTTATGTACATCTCATTGACATGATCCAACATATTCGATTTCACTTGGGGTGGTGTATTTCAGAGAAACAAGCTAAATTTCTTTCCTAAGTATTTGTATTAAAGGTCTGATGATTCTGGAATAAGAATAAAGCTGCCATTTCCTAAGAGCTGGGCACCGAGCCAGGGGGTTTATATACACTGTTAACTCCTACAATGCTTCATGGAAGAAACTCTCAGACCCATTCCACCAAAGGGAAAACTGAGGCTCAGAGAGATTTTGCTGTGCCCCGCGCCACACAGCTGTTAAATGAATGATCTGAAACTCACATCCAGCTGTCTGGTGCTAATGCCACCTGCTCTCTCACACAAATCCCACTCCTGTTTTGTATGTCACTATGACATCAATAATCTGTGAGATAATTTATTATCATTATCCTTATTATCCTAATGTGAACTTCAAGAAAGGGAAATTATAGTAATATAGCAATTTAACAATACCTCAACAAAATATCTTAAATACTGTAGCTGACTAAAGTCTATTATTATGACTAGATTAGAGAAAAATAACCCAAGTATTTTTTTTGTCTTTATTTTATTTTATTTATTTTGTGTATGTGTGAGGAAGATCACACAACTGAGCTAACATCCGCTGCCAATCCTCCTCTTTGCTGAGGAAGATAGGCATGGATGTTAGCTCAGGGCCCAGCTTCCTCTACTTTATATGGGACTCCGCGACAGCACGGCTTGACATGCAGCGCATCGGTGCACACCCGGGATCCGGGCCTGCGAACCTCAGGCCGCCGAAGCGGAGCGCGTGCACTTAACCGCTTGCGCCACCGGGCCAGCCCTAACCTGAGTTTTTAAAGCAAACACTTCAAGCATCCCTCTCTCTGACCTTTGCAACAATTTTTCCACTCCATTCAGCCCTCCAATCATTAAGGCTCCCACTTCTCCACTATTTGAATCGAAGTAACCCTGTGTCCTCAATTCCTTACATAACTCAGATTCCACATACCACCATTATAATCGGTGCCTTGCTAACACCCTTAATGACTGCATAGATCTCTTTCTCCATTGTTCTCATCTGACCAGCCTTAGGCTCCGCCATCATCCTCCTCCTCTGCACCAGCGCCCTGACCACTCAGTGTGTCTAGAGAAAATGATGAAACCTTGCCCATTGCTCTCATTTTACATTCATAACCAAAAATCTCAAATGGCCACTTAATATTGCCCAGCAATTTTAAATATACTTCCTCAGAATATTTATTTTTCTCCCACTGCAAAATGACTATTCCACGTCTCAAACATGCAACACCCTGCTCCAAGTCAGGCTGATGAGCCTGCCTCGCACCACACGGAGAATATAGCAGCAGTCACACAGGAAGTGGCTCACTCTCACACTCCCGTAATAACTGCTTTGCATCTGTATCCCACGGCAGCCTTCCCAGCTGTCCCACTGGATGAGGGAACCCTGCTCCTACGCAAGGCAAGTCCGACATGCTGCTCTTGATCCCAGCTTTTCCAAGGCTGGAGTCTTCTCAGGGTTCAGGGCTCAGCTCAAATGTTACCCTCTCACAGAACCTCCCTTACCCATCCAAACTAAAGCAACCACTCAGTCACATTCTAGTGCTCTATTTTAACACAGTGGTTCTCGGTACAGGCCATGGAGTAACTGCATCAGCCTCACCTGGGAATGTTAGAGATGCAACTTCTCAGACTCCACCTGAGACCCAGAAAACCACCCCAGCCACTCTGGGGGTAGAGCCAGCTGTGTGCTGGAGCCAGCTCCTACCCACGCTGGAGAACGGACTGTTAAATTTCCAGGAATTCTACTAAACATTAAATTATATAAACTGCCAAGTAAATAAATGATATTTAAAATGGAGATAATAAATGTTCAAAATTCAATGCTTCCTAATAAAATAACTACATTTTCCTATTATCTATGCTCTTGAGGTTATTTGCATCTAGTGTAGGCACATGGTGGAAATGCTATATAATGGCGTACTACAGTGCATCTCATCTTGACTCCACATTTCGTGACGCTATGTTGGTAGCTGGAAATCAGCTGTGGTGGGAGGTGGGGTTTCACACCATGGAAACCAGCCACTGCTACAAATCAAGGTCTTTTTTCCAACAAGCCAGTTGTTAAACACTTCCCAGTACATCACTGGATAAGGCCCAATAACCTTCATTCGAACAAGCCTTCCAAGGGATTCTGATGCAGCTGGAGTTTGAGAATCACCGGTTTAGAAGGTCTTTCCTGCCTATCTCCAATCACCTAGTACCCTCCTCCCACCTAACAGTCTAACATCTCCCTCATCCACACACAGAGTGTCTGAGTTTGGAGCTTGCCTCTCTTCAATTCTACCTGAGCTTCACACAACCTGATTTCACCTACGGAAGTACGTTTTCTACGGGGAAGATAGGACTTTTCCTGGGACCTAGGGTAAATCCCTATTTTATTTTACATCTACGTCCAAGATTCTGTAAAAAGACATTTTTTCTAAGTAGTGTATTTGTAAGCTAATCTCATTTTAGTATTTACTTCTATTTGAAAAACATAATGAAATTACAAAATGATTTTTTTTCTGAAAATAACATCTTATTGAACCCTGGCATCCATTCTCCATGTAGAGGTTTGCTGCTGAGTAACAAAAACCAGCAGATGGCAGCAGGGGCTCTGGGAAAGAAAGCTTAATGTGTTCAAGGCATTTTGGCTAAGAAAGAACATCACTTGTTATTGCAAAGTCAAGCACATTTCTAAATAGTTTGCTGGTTCATCATAGCCTTCATGTCAGCCCACTACCTTTTAAAGTGCAGGATAGATTATGCTCTATGGTTTCATAAGAACAATAACAGCCAGAAAAGTCCTTTACTCTTTTTCTGCAAATTGGTCCATGTCAGACAAGAGTAGACTATCTGGTTATTCTGTGTTGACAGGTTTAAATATTTAAAATTCTTACAGATTCAGATTTAAATTATTTTACTTCATTAGTATTTTTAATGTTTTTTATGTCTTTGCTTCTGCAACTAGTTTTCTTGTAAATTCAGGACACCAGGTATGCAAATAAAGAATACAGATTATAAGCCACAGAACCCCCATATTTTTAAATAAACATGAAAGACCAGAGCATTTAAATAGACACTCTAGGTCTATAATATCATATAGCATCACTGAAAGCCATGCAAGGCATTTAAACTGAGTCTGATATTAAGAACGACACAAACAAACCACTGTGTGGATGGGATCTTTGGTTGCATAATTAAGGAAAGCTATTTACAAGGAGTGGTTCTGCGTCCACATACACTGAATGCTAAGAATCCATTAGGGATCTCAAGGTTGGAGAGCTGTTCAGCAACAGTGGCGATCACAGCATGAGGAAGCGATTCTTTGATTGCTGAGCAGCACGTGGAGAAATAGTATCAGCACTGAAATACAAGGGAAACTGTCTTTTTTATGACTCAATTTCAATGTCTTCTGATTAAATATTTTTTACTGGGCACACAAAGATGTGCCAACACTAGGGATGAACAAATACATAATATAATATTTACTGGATATCATCTCTGCACCAGCACGACCAGGCATAGAGGATGATGCTAAGATGAACAAAATGTCATCTCTGCTTTCCAGGAGCTCACAGGCTACTGGATCATAAACTGAAGAGATATGCAGAAAAGTATAGTATTTATTTCACAAGATTGTTTTGATAATTAAATGAGGTAACAAAGAAAAGCACTTCACAAACTATCTAAGCATTGAACAAATGTCATTTTGCCATTATTTTTGAATAGGTGAGTGACAAAATCAAACTGGTGTCCATAAAAGACGGATATAGCAATGATTTCAAAGAGAGATTAAAAGGAGAAAGTAACCTCAGACAGATTGACCAGCTAAGAGTCCACTGCAATAACACAGACAAAAGGTGACAGAGTATGACGTAACTGGGGCGGGGGGAATGATCGAACAAAAAGGTGAAGGAAGAATGTAAACAACTTTGTCTCGGACAGTAGGACAATAGAGAGAAAAGAGACAAAAGTGCCTAAAATGTATTCCCTAGATGACTGGAGGAATAAGGAAATACCAAAGTCAAGTGGGTGATACCATTTAGAGAGAAAGATGAAGAATTTGACTCAACATGTTGAGTTTGAAGTGACAGCAGAACATTAGAGCAAACACAACAGAAGGAAGTTTGGAGATGTCACAGCTCACAAAGTCCTACTCGACCTTCAAGACCTACCTCCCATTGCCCTCTTGTCTAGGAAGCCTTTGTTTGATAGCCCTCAGAGATTTAGCTACTCATTTCTCCATGTTCCAATAGGTTTTTTTTTCATACCCTATCTTAGCACTTGTCATATTGGGTTGGCTTTATCAGACCATGTGTCTGTCACTTCAGTTAGACTTCATTAGAATTGCTGGGGGCCGGCCCAGTAGCCTAGTGGTTATGGCTCAGGGTTATGTTAGCTCAGGGTGAATCTTCCTCAGCAAAAAAAAAAAAGAATTGTTGGAAGTAGAGGTCATCTATCTTTATATCCTTAGCACCAAAACAGTACACCATTCAAGATGCTCCATAAATGTCTAGTGAATGACAGAAGTAATTAGCTGATGAAAAAACAATCTAAATATCAAAATATAGGATTTGAAAGTCATCTGCTGAAAGTTGATGAAGTTGCTAGTGGATACAATTTCCAAGGAAGAATATTTAGAAAGAAGAAGTGAGAGCTAAGGATAGGACATGTGTAGGCAATCAAGAAGAAAGAAAAGTTAGTAAAAGGAAAAGAAAATGAGTCAAAGTCTCATAGAAAAAGGATGCTGTCACTAAAAGGAGGACATACTCCGGCCCAAGGCTTCACATCCTACTGACATCTAAGTGAATGAAGATACAGAATGAACTATTGACTTTCAAAGGCAAATTTATTTGAGAAAATTCAGGTTTATTTCACCAAGAACAAACTAAGAGCAACGAGTAAATGCACTTAATTTAGTGAAGAAGCCAAGGCTATGGGAACAATCTATTCTTGTTCTTTATATGCTGTATGAAGGCTGCACAAACCCGAGAGCAGGCTGGGTGCATATCTCAAGGCAAAGAAGTTGAAAATATTAAAAGGATTAAGAAGCTAATTTTAAAACATGATGAATAACAGGAACGTTAGCACAGTACTACTGATGAGGTCCTGATGAGGAGGTGAAGAGAATAAACGAAGTTCTCAAGGGCATTTTTCGTAGTGATGACGACCATGTCAAGATAAACAACTTCCTGCTAAGTATGCATTACTCCAGGACCATACAGACTTACCTCTGCTGTCCTCCCACAGCTGCCTGGCCAGAGGGTCCGGACGACCTTTGTTCCCGGGGATCTCCAGATGTTTCATTTGGGATATTTAGTGTCTTGCTGAAGGGGTGGTCTCAGCATTAGTGCCAGACCATCTGGTTTCCTCATTTCATTCTGGGAAGTCCTAGTATTTCTGGATAGCTTAAGTGAATTCCCAGAATCAGCCTAGGAAGAGACTTTGAAAATAATTTAATTTAGCCTTCTTATTTCCAAATAAGGAGACTGAAGTCCCAGGAGGTCCAGTGGCTTGTCTAGGGTCACACTGTTGGTTATGGCAAACCAAGACTAAAACTCAGGTCTCCAGACTGCCAGTCCTATGGTCTTTATGTTTTATACTTTTCGATATTGTGGGGGATAGGGGAAGAAAAAGCAGGAAGAAAAGGAAAAGAGACACGATGAGACCCTCCCACCTACTGAAGACCTGGCCTCTTGGCCACAGCCCTGGAGCGGCCCTTCCATCTGCACTATGGAGCCATCAGCTAAAGGAGAAGATGACCTTTCCTTCAGGAACCCATGCACAGGGTTTCACCTTCTTTATACACTTTCTATCCACTTGTGGACAAATTGTGGGAGCCCTGTTATTTCACTGATTTTACAATGATTCAATTACCCCATTTAAAATCCCATTAGCTTAAATAGCTATGATTTTTGTCACTTCTTTGGTTGGTTTTTGAGATTGGACTGAACTTCTGTTCTCCAGTCACTGAAGGCATAACTGGATGATGTAGGATGAACTGTGTCGAGTACTTACTATGGTCCAGGCACTCTTCTAAGCCGTTTATATTCATTAACTCACTATTTCCCATAATTCATTGAGGTGAGCACTCTTATCTTCTCTGTTTTACAGAGGAGGAAACTAAGGCACAAAAAGGTAGGTAAATAATCCAAGATTATACAACCAGTAAATAATCCTAGATTACACGGCCAGTAAGTAGCAAGAGTCTGGTTCCAGTGCCTGGGTGCTAACCACCTTGCACCACCATCCTAACAGCCCTGCCTCTGATTCTCTTGGAACCTGGATTCATCTCTTTTGCTTCAATCAACATTTATGAGTCCCAGACAATCACCAATAAAAAAATAGCTCTCACTTACGTAGACACATACAGGATTTACTAAGTCCAAGGCACTGTCTGAGGGCTACATAGTCCTTATTAGTTCAATGAATCTCAAAACAATCCTATGAGGTAGGGGGGAATATTATCATCACATTCACTTTCCATAGAAAACTGAGGTAGAGGAAGCTTAAGCGACTTGCCAAAGCTTGCACAGCCAGCAAGTGGAAAAACCCAGCTCCAGAGCCCTCCTGTCTTAACCACTATGGGGACTTGCCTCACAAGCAAAGAGCATAAAACAAGACAGGAAGTAGTCTGCCTTTGTCCTGGACTCAGTTTATCAATCCACCTCCAGTGCCTCTTTTCTGACCTGACCTTGACACGAGATCCAGCCTGCCACCTACACCTAGAACTCATTGTTGTTTTCTTCCTGGATGAGTTGACCTCTCTAGACAGAACTCCTTAGATACGTGATACCTGCCACATCCCCTACTTACCTGGCCTCAGCCAGGAGCCAATATAGCACTTGTTCAGGTAGAGACCCATTATACTCTTAAAAATTATCCTGGATCCCAAAAAGCTTTTGTTTGTGTGCATTATATTAGTAGATATTTTCCATATTAAAAATTAAAACAGAAAATTTTAGAACACAAGAATGCACAGAGTACATTGCATTAGTCGTCAGAGCGATGACATCAACACACGTCAAACAGCCTCTAGAAAGTTCCACTGTGCACTTGTGAGAGAATGAGAATGAAAATGGTAAAAATGTCTTAGCATTGTGGTTGACCTCACAGACCCTTAAAAGGGTCTTGGCAACCACCAGTGGTCTTCAGACTATTCTTTGAGAGCCGCTGGTCTAGTGAAAATATATTTAGACTCACACCAGCCTAAAAAAAAAAAAGATATTTTAATTTATTTTTCCATCTCTGCTGATGTCTTCTTGCTTATTTTTCTACAATCAGAAGCTGAAAAAGTTAAATTATAATTTGAACTACATAATGTATGAATATCTATGATTAGTTTCTTGAGTTGTATATTTTGTGCCTACTTACCTAAAAAAACAAACAGAGATCAAAACCTTAATTCTTGATCTTCAGAAGCACAGCCACCCTTACAAAATAAAATTTACTTCTCTACTAAAGATTATACCTTAAACATTTCTTAGTGGTTCACTAAACAATAGCTTTAACTTGCAGAGTTGGTTCAGAGAGAAACTGATTACTTCTTTTAAAAGTATGTCCTATTCCTTCCCAAAGAAATTTTATTGTTATTTTAAATGAACAAAATTCTTCACAGTGTTTCTAAACATAGTTAAAATGATTTCATAATTGCATTTCACTATTCTTAAAGGACCTTCTCTAAGTTTTGTTTTCAGTATTCCTATAAAACAATTGTTTCTAAAGACAAGAGTCTTTTTGCAACTGTAATCTTTTCATCTTCAAGCAGTTTTTTAAAAGACATCCTGTTTTACTACGTTTAGTACTAACTACTTTAATTAATCTATATGGGAAAACAGCAGGCAGCTGAATCGTCTGTAGTTCATAGACTTGAAGCGGAGCAGCTGGCTATGCAAATACGTAAAGGTAAATGAATGAGCCCTAAAGCTTAGAAGGAAAAACTAAAATTCCTCCTCAATACAAATCCCATCTAGCATCCTGGAAGGGAAAAGGAAAACAAATAAATCTGTGAGTAGCAGAAGGAGGTATTTTTTATTGAGCACCTACGGCATAAAAGGTCATGTTCTATGCGCTTTATGCAAATTATCTCATTTAACCCTCACCCTGAGTTATTCTTCTACTCATTTTCCAAGTGAGGAGACTGAAGCACAGAAATCTGAGGTAACTTGCTCAAGGTCACTCAGTTAGTAAGTCGTAGAGATGGGATTTGAACTTCATCCGAATTGTGGCAAGAACAGCACAGGGTCTGAGTCAGCAAACCTTTTGTTACCACTCCTTAGCTATATGAGCTTGGGAAAGGTACCTCACTTCTCTACAGGAAATGGAGACCAGAATGCCCCTCCCGTATAGCATCTCAGAGAATATGATGGAAGGAAGGATCCCCTCATGAAGGGGGATGAAGGGGGACTCTATCACCAGGATGGCTTCCTGAGCCCCTGAAATAATTAAAAATGATTTTATTTTGAATAACTTGAATTTAGAAATCCTAAAAGCAAGAAATCTTGATTAATGCTTACACATTATTTCAAGACTGACTAAATGAGCCATGTAAACCAAAATCTCGGGGAAATTAAACGCATAATCACAAAAAATTATACAGTTCATTCCTTTTTTATTTTTTTTTACCACATTATCATCTGCTACCATGTTCATTTGGCATGCCCTAGGAACTGCTATTTATTCCTCTCAGTAGCCCAGCTCCGTGGTTATGTGCACGGGCTTTAGAGCCAGATTCTCTAGTCTACATCCCAACTTGACCCTAGACTAGTTACTGAACTGGTGCCTCAATTCCTCATTGGTAACTGAGCATAAATAGTAGTACCTTCTGCATTGCATTGCTATTAAAGTTAAATTCGTTCACATATGTAAAATAATTAAAATAGTGCTAGGCACTTGGTGAGAGCTCAATAGATATTAGCAACTATTTTTCATGAAATTATTTCCAAAGAACTTGGTGCATATCTGGACTGGATAAATATTTGTATTGAATGAATAAATAAATGATGACATACCCATCAGATGAACATAACAGTGTGCATTCTGAATGCACATTGAACATCCCACTTCCTTAACCCAGTTTCCAGTCACACGGCCTTAAAAGCAATATATCTGTATTGCTATATGATCAGCAGTAGGCTCTGGATTTTCAAGGGAAATGGGAGAAACCAACAAATGGACAATTGAAAACTGCAAACAATCTAAACATAAGTTTGTGGCAGACATTGTCAGCTGATTGCACAGAAGCCATTCCTTTCTTCCCCCTGACAAAAGAGCCCCAATTTACTCAGGACCCAATTCAGCTACAGGCTGAACCCCGCTAGGGCGAAGCCAGGCACACTATCGCATTCCTCTTTGATAAGTGCTGGTTTGTCCAGCCTCTTCTGCATCCTGGAGTCCCGGACAATGAGACATAAGTAGAAGTCCTCTGAGAGAAGAGGAAGTGGTTCTGGCATTTTTATTCCCTGATCAAAAATGAGAATGATGCAAGGTGACACAGGTGTGACCTCACAGCATTTATCCCCACTGAAAATCATATCATTGCTTCCTTTTTTTACCCATCTTTTATTGATTTTATTACTGCTTTATTTTGCTGTCTTGGTTGTTATTTATTTCCTTATGTGTTAATTGTCTTTCTCTCTCCACTAGGAGATAAGCTCCTCGAGTGATGGTATAGTTTATCTGACTTACTCATAGTGCCTTGAACAATGGCGAGGACATAGTTGGAGGTCAATATATATTTGTTGATGGGATGGATAAATAGATGATCTGCCTGCCGTTTTCTCTGGGGCAATGGCTTAGAATTTCCAGAGAATCTTCAACCTCTGGCCTGAAAAGTGATCACCAAGCTGTGGATGTTCAGGGCAGAAGATAGTGGGGGATGGTTCAACTTTCACTGTGTGCCCCTTTCCAACCATGCAGCTCACCTCCTCCCTTCCCTGTGTCTGGTGTTCCAGACCCTAGAACTCTCAGAGGTTCTGCGGGCTCATTTGTTTTACAGGTTCTCCCCCCGCCATAGAAACACTTTAGCTGATGTCTCCCTCCACTCTCCTAAATCAGGTACCACTCCCCCATCTGCTGTCTTCTCAAAATATGCTGAAATCTCTTAACAGGTGATAATTTCTCTCCATTCTCTTCTGTCATGCAGATTATATCTTATTATATCTTTACTAACAAGAAGAAGAGGAGAAAAATTCATATGGTCAAGGTGTCACCTTTAAATGGGAATAAGAATATAAATATTTAGAAGGTAAAGGCAGATGGCCCCAGCCTCAGAGATATCAGGCATCAATTCAGTAAAAGCTTGTAATACAATATAAATTAGATTTATCATTATTTTTAAAAGCAAACTCTAGTATGAGCAGTAGGAGAAAAAATATGATGATCCAAGATTATAAAAACCCGGGTCCACCATGGGACTGCATCTAAAGTATCCCATTCAATAGAGTGGAGCACAGTATGCAAAATATAAATGAGTAATAGAATTGCGAAAACAGTTCTATGCAGTATACTCTGAGCACTTGTGAGGCAATTTAGCACAAGGGAGGCATCTGGACTTGGAGCCAAAAGATGAGGTGCCAGCCCTGCTGATGCCAAATCTGTGTGAATACCGGCAAATTCCTACAGCACTCCACATCTTCTAACGCACACCTTTGCTGGAAGAGTCAAATGAAATAACTCAGGTAAAGTCCTTTGTGGATGGCGGCATATTCTTCAGAGTTTTCTTAGTTATTACACTGAAGAAGGAAAACGTTACCTTTAGAGTAAGCAAAGTTTTAATTTCTGAAAGAAATAGACCAGTTCCATGTGAAATGTCTCTATCAGTACAAGCAAGATCTGGAAGGACTGATACATAAATATAAAAATTTTATACGGAAAATATAAACGGTGTCACAGGTTCACTTCTTCAGTGAATGTATAAGCCAAGCACCCTGCTAAGTGCTGGAGAAAGGCAAATAAGACAGACCCTAGATTTTAGTTAACAATCACATAAATAGATGTACCATTCATGCTGAGAAGGAAAGAAGCAACGCACTATGAAGGTGTATATGAGAGGAATTAACCAAGGCTGGCACAGGATGGGTAGGGATGGGGGTGTACATGACAGATGCTGGCAGAGGCAATAGCACATGCAAAGGCCCTGGGGTCATGACAACGCTTGTAAACTGAAAGGAGAGAAAATTAATGTGGCTGGAGGCAGAGGGCCCAGGGGTCTACGATGTGAGGGAAAAGCTTTGAGGTAGGTGGGCCTTGAGGGCCAGGCTAAGAATATTAGGAATTAAAAGATAATTCCTTTATCCTTAAAGGAAAGGGAAGCGTTTGGTGGGTTTTACACATAGCAGATTTGAGCTTTGGAAGAAAAAAAAACAAAAACTCAGTCTACAAAGTGAAATATATTGAAGAGCAGCAAGAAGGAACTAGTCGGAGATCAGGACAGAGCAACTGCGTGGTCCAGGAGGGAGATGCCTGAATCCTGGACCAGGGATCAAACGGTCCAAGAGGAGAGAAGGCTAGGAAGTATCAGGATTAGTTAGTGGTGCTGAGGGCAAAGATGAGGGAGAGGAGGGTTTCTGGTTTGAGGAACTAGGTCAATGGAGGTTCGATTCAGCAATGCAGGGAACAGTGGAAGGAAAGTTGGTTGGTGGGAGAGAGCAAGAGTTTAGTTTGGAACCTGCTGATTTTCCACATCATGAGACATCACGAGGAGATGTCAGATAACCTGTCTCGGAGAGGCAGCTTAGATTGGGGACAGAATTTTAGAAGTTATTAATTAGGGTGTAGGTGGTAATTAAAGGCTTGGATGAAATTGCCTAGGGGGAGAAGAAAGTGGGAGGCAAGAGGAATATATGTGTGAGAATGTACTCACATTTACAGTTTAATTCAATCCTCCTCATCCCCCTAATTTGGTTTAAAATCTGCCTTCTCATGGGGACTTTGTATTTGCAACCCCTATCACCCACTCAGTGTGGTTTCACTTTTATTTATGCTGAATGAGAAATAAAAGGTTGCTATCTTCAAAGAGCAATAGCAAATTCCCAGCACCTTTCTACCAAGAATCTGAAATAGGAAACAACAGACAGGGAACTAAGGGAGGCTATTAGCTGTCGATTCTAAGGGTTATTAAAAATTGAGAGAGGAGGAAAAAGAAAAAAACCATCTTCCCCGATACAGCCTTTAAAATTCTTTTGTGTAGAGGGCCTCAAATGCCATCAATCAGGAAAACGATCTCTGGCAGAGAAGAATATGGCTGGTGTAAATAATGAATGAATGAAGGCAGAAACAGAATATGGAAGCAAGGGGTGCTCTTGGAGGAACTTTCTGCTGGCAAGTTCAAGCAACAGCTAAACGATTTTCTTCTCATTGATTGTCTTCTTAGCACTGTGTGTGTATATTTTTTTTTTCTTTTATTTTCCTGGTTGAATTTTAGATATCATGGAAGAACCTTATTAAAAAAGAAACACTATTTGCTTTTAAATGCTAATGAAGACCTCCAGAGAAAAAAATAACATTAAACCTAAGTTATTATTTAATACATATCAGTCCTCAATAAATTCACTCAAGGAAAAACAATCTAAAAAGTCAAGTCCTCATCCTGGTGAGCACTCAGCAACAACGAATGCTGGTGGTGGTTCATGTGCCTCCATGGTGCTCTCAGGTTTTCGTATGACTCAGAAATGTTTGTTCCCAGGGACCATCAAGGTGACTCATGTGACAATATTTAAATTGTTCTCTAAATCCACAAGAAGTGCCCACACTAAAGTCCTCACATCAGTCAAACAACAGCAAGCCATTTATTTACTGGCTTCCTTGAATTTCAACCCAACATTTATTCAAAAGTTAGAGAGAAAAAGGAAAAACCATGCTCTAGTGTGTCCATTGATTCACCTAGCCCAGTGCTCTATCCGACAATTAAAAGTGTAATTAGTATTAGAAAGTATTTCTACTTTCACAAGATCAGAATAACTTTATGTCATTTCCAATTAAAATGGAAAATTTAAAAAAAACCCTGATATTATTGACTTTATATCACAAGCTACAGCTATACATTTATATCTCAAAATTGTGGCAAGTCTGTTCAAAATTAGATATTTGGAAGACCAAACTTAGAGACAAAAATGTCGTGACTGAGATAGAAGGCTTGTAGTAAATTCTGCTACTCTGTGACCTCACTTTCCTGCTAATAATTGCACAGTGTTGTTCAAGAGAGTTTTTAAGCTGTACTTACAAATTTTAACTACACTTTGAATCAGTTTATGAAAGCCAATTCACCATAATCACTTTTTGTGTGTTAATTTATCAGCTGATGTTATTTATTTTGTGTGCTTCATCAAAAGCCATCGACATCTTTAGAAACAAAGCTTTATATATGAAACATGAAAATAACCAATTACCAGCAAATTTGGTCAAAGTGTTCATTGACTGAGCTAGCACCATAATTAGGCAATTGATATATACTAAAGATACCAGCAATAAAAAAATCTTTATTTGTGATAATAAATTACTTAGTTGGGGAGGCTTGTCTAATTTTGTCATTTAACCACTTAATCACGAGAAACTGGAATATATATATTATTCTGCTCTATCAATAATCAAAAAGTTAACTTAGTATAAACCTGAAAACACAGGAATGCTTTTTGTAACATTTTGAACAAAATTATCCCTGAATATTTAAGTATACTTGTTATTTTACTTTTGAGGGGGAAAAAAACCCCACCTTGGCTCACCAATTAGGAAAGTCCTAAATTACAAGTGCTCTCTAGATGGCTTTGGGTAAGTAACTAACTTCTTTAACTCCATATATGTCATAAAATACTAGATTAACAATAATAATAATCAGGGATATAATATCAAATCTTAGCGTTCCTTTTTACAATGCTGAAAATCGTGAGATAGGAGGAAAACAGTGGAAGAATGGTGTTAGTATGTACGATCCTCAGATTGGCCCCCATTCCCAAATCCAGAGAAACTCCAACACACAATATAGAAATCAGTGGTATCATGGTAAGCAACTCTCAGGGTGTGGTAGAATAATGCGCCCCCCTCCCAAAGATGTCCATGCCCTAACCCCTGAAACCTGTGAATATATTACCGTGTATGGTAAAAGGGACTTTACAGATATGATTTAGTTAAGAACCTAAAGATGGGGGGATTAGCCTGGATTATCCAGGCGGGCCCAATGTAATCACAAGAGTAATTATCAGAGGGAGGCAGGCGGGTCAGAGTCAGAGAAGGAGGTTTGATGATGGAAGAGGGAGGGGAAGTGTGTTTTGGTGATGTGTTACAGCAGCAATGGAAAGCTGATACTGTAGGAAAACAAGCAAATCTGATTATTGAGCTTGCTCATTTCCATGGTGTAAATACTCCCATAGCCAATTTTAAGCCACGCCATTAAATGCTGCTCACAATCAGCCAAGCTGTAAGAGCCCACTTCAACATGCCGCTGGATAGAACTATAAAATGGCACTAATAACATAGCCTGCCTGTAAAAACACGACTCAAGACTTTCATGTCATTCTCACATGGTCATTAATTTATCTTCACTACTTTAACATTTCCTCCAAGTGACCAGTGTGCTGATTAGCCATTATCCCAATGCCATCTTTCTTTAAGCCCCATTCACACCACACACCTAACACAGAAAGTTGCTCCTCCTGGGATGCCAAACACATACCGACATTATAAAAGTGATGAGCCTAACCCCATGGATACTTGGTTCCCATGATACCTCAGCAAACAAATTCTCTCACACAACTATCTTCGTTGGCCTGAATACCACAATTTCTCACGTCCTGAGTCTGGGGGCAGTAACGGTGGCAGCTGAGGGGGAGGTCTCCTGTGTTCCGAGGAGAAACACTCTTGAGTGATCTTACAGAACAGTTTTTTAGTCACTAAGCCAGAGACTGTCCGAAGGAGGTTTATGAAGAGAAGACTTGAAGAATTTCAGCCTCCTCATTTGGAATGGAGGAAAGAAAAGAACTCAGAATGAGATGTAAAGAATTGGATTATAATTTTTTTTTTTTTTTTTTAGTGATGCTTCCAGGGACCCACCCCAGGAGATTCTTATCCAGTAAGATGAGGTCTAGAATTGGTATTAAGAAATCCCCAGGCAGTTCCTCTAATCTGTGGTTAAGAACTATCAACTAGACCAGCGCTTCTCAACCAGGGTGATTCTGCCACCCAGGGGATATGTGGCAACGTCCGGGGACATTTTTGTTTGTCACAACTGGTGGAGGCTACTCCTGGCATCTGGGTAGAGGCCAGGCATACTACTAAACATCCTACAATGCACAGGGCAGCCCCCAACAAAGAATTATCAGTCCAAAATGTCTATAGTGCCAAAGTGGAGAAACCCTGAACTAGATTAGCCCATGAAAGGTTCTACGCCTCCCATACTATTTCTATTCTTGGCAAAAAGTCTCTGACAATTAAATATGTTGTTGCAACACATTATTTATTAACGATGACATTTCTGTATAGATCGGAACATAAATCCTCGCACTTTGTGCCAAGCAATAATTAGTGTTACACGAAGGACAACCTATGCCAAAAAAAATTTTAAAAGGTTACCATAAGTGGCATTAACTATCACTCTGACTACATCAGTTATATAGGATTCTGTAAAGAATTATTTTTTTGAATCACTTCTTTAAGTGTAATAAAGTCATTCACACAAATTCAAATCCTCTTTATAAAGGACGTTTCTCCTGCAAAGAAATGCCACTTTTCATTCATCTATTTTGTTATGTTTCCTGTACCATTTTCTTCAGAAAAATATGCTTGGATTCAGTAAAGAATCTTATAACCAAAACTCTTAAAGTACTTAATGAATATGAAAAAAATATCATATTCAGATTTTGAAAGGCCCTGTTCTCATTTACCTTCTCCTTCTAATGTAAATGCTAATCCCTTCTAAAGTAATTGGGCCCGCTTAAATTGCCAATCACAATTAACACAGACTCAAAATTTGCTAAAAGTAAGGATGAAACGCCAGCAAAGAAAAATATCTTGTATTCAGTACACTTTTGTTTCCTGAAATTAAAATTTGAAATGACTTTAATTGCTCACAAAGAAGGCTTGGTTGACCAATCCAGTTTTCCCTGGAAACTGATGAATAGATAGACCAAAAGGAAAGAAAATCATGAAGGCAAAACTGACTTGTCTTTTCAGAAAAATTCTAAGGATTTGTTCAGACTGTAACATAAAGTCCAATACATATCAGGCTTCTCATTGAAATATATAAATGGAATTGCCAAATGACTACATCCAGTCTTATTAACTTCATATTCAACATTTAAAAAATGAAGCTTTCTAGTGAGTATTAGGGGAATGAGGACATAAGATTGGCAATTTATTGGTGCAGCAAAGAAAGGTAAGGCTGTTCAAGACACTGTATGTAGGGGAGATAGCAAATAGGCTTTCCTCCGAGCTGGCTCTTGTGAATAAACTGGTATTTGTTCCGATTTCAAAAGGTAGTCATCTGGTTTACCCCCAATCTTGATTTAGAAGTTCTTCTGAGGGTAGACAGACCCATACACTGCTCTTTGCTGAGTTACGAAACAACCGCAGGCAAGGGAAGCAAGAGTCTTATGAGTTCTAAATGATGCAAGACGCAGAAGACCAGATGGATGGGCAGAAATTAATAATATTACTAGCCAAGATTTGCAGTTACTACGATCAAGGCATCATGAATTATATCACTTATATCCTCACAGTAGCTCCATGAGGTAAATACTATTACTTGATGCTATTTTATAGGCGAAGACACTGAGCTTTGGAAAGGTTAAACGAACTGCCCATGGTCACATAAGTAATAAGCAGTGGAACTGGGCTTCGAACTTGGACTGATAGATGCTAAAGCCCTCTCTCTTAATCACTATGCTGTACCATTCCCCTAATTAGAGACAGGATGGCCCATGTAGGGAGGAAGTTTGAGCTCCGAGATGCTAAAAGCACAACCACCCCTGTCAGAGTACCCATGGCTCAAAACGCAGCTCAGCCCTCGCAGCACGTACTTGGTAGCAAGCCCATCACAACACGCACTGGTCCTTTCAGCCACACTTAGACACAGATCACGTGACTGCCCTTCTGTCACCTCCAGACACAAAAGGTACACCATAATATAATATTAAACAACTGTCTCATTTTATTCCAAGCAGCTTCTTGCCTTTATCTTTCAGTTAGAATAGCATTTGGCTACGCTCACAAGCCATTAGTACTCCTCTGGGCTTAAAAGTGCCACACAAAATAAACTGATCATATTTGAGCATATGCTCTGAAGAAGCAATGGGAAAATGGGCCTCTATATTGACCCACAAAGTTCCATTTCTGGGCTTGCTCAGTCCTTTTTTATTGCTCTGTCATCAAGTTTCAATGCAGTTTATAATTTACATGTTTATTTAGTTTAACAGGCTATAATAACATTTATTTGGGCTGCTTTTGGTTGATCCTGCACCCCCAACCCCACGACCTGATGTAGGGGATCTAGAGTTCCTTAATCCATAAAATACAAGGCATGGAAATACGTCTTGAAATGTTTAAAAATTGAGGAAAGTCACTGATTAAGGTATTCACAAACCAAATGGGCCCTCCGTAAAGGTAATAAGGAGGCTTGAGGAAGGAGGGCTATTTTCTGCTCTCTTGTTCCCAGTGTTGCTGTTAACATCAATAAGTATGTTTAACAAGGGGTTGAAGAACTTCAAGTGACAGCTCCTGACAAAACCATCATGTGGATTACAGAAAACCTAAAAAGGCAGAATGTTTGGAGGTAAAATTCTAAAAAGTGTGGCCTGCATCTGGAAATTAAGAAAGCATTCCATTCCAACGGTGGAGCGGTGACAGGATCTTTATCGAGGTGACTTTCTGTAGAGTCCAGACACAGGGGCTATTATTAGAACAACCAAAAAAAGCACGGAGCTGCCTAAAAATAATGATGACTCAACACCTAGAGGCTTCAGTGATGTCATGTTGTCAAAGAACACCCTCTCTCCTCACAGGTTGCAGTTTTTAAAATAAGCAAGCACTCAGCTCACCTTCTGAGGAAAGCAAGAATCTCACACACTGGAGGAGAAAATTAGGAGAAAATTAGGACACGTGGGTCACATATAGAATGGTCCATCCACGCATCGCCTGGCACCGTGGCTCCGTTTACTTGCTGAAGAAGAAGCTCTGCCAAAGTCAAAGTCAGTTCTTTCCCTCTGCCACCTCACTCATCAGTCATCCTTTCAAAACAGGCCCTGCGAGCAGGACAACAATGATTACACAAGAAGCGGGCCTGAGAAATCCTGTCCTCAAGTCACCGCAGCCAGCACACTTCACCGGGAAGGATGGGTCCATTTGGAGACTCTTGAATGGGGGCAAGGCACCTCAAGACAAAAAACAAAAGCATACCGCAGAGCCTTCTCTCTCCCCTCTCAGGTGCACCCATTCCCTGTGCTCCTATAAGATGCTGTGTCCTCCCCAATCTCTCACTTCACCTAACTTGTACGATAATCATCAGACCCAGTAAACATCAAGCTTCATGAGAGTTTGCATCCTATTCATCTTTGTACTCCCAGAGCCAACAGCAATATCTGGGACATGGGAGATTTTCAGTAATTGTTAAATGATGGATTGATTAGACTGATTAATACAGTACTCTGTCCCCTTGTGAACATATTTATCAGTCACTGCCCTTCCCCGATTATGAAGATTATATAACTTAGGATATCTTAGGATATATCTTGATATACTATCTCTTAGGGGTACATTCATTAGAAAGAGAATTCTTTTTTTTTTTTTTTTTTGCTGAGGAAGATTTGCCCTGAGCTAACATCTGTGGCCAGTCTTCCTCTATTTTGTATGTGGGTCGCCACCACAGCATGGCTGATGAGTGGTGTAGCCTCACGCCCATGATCCAAACCCATGAACCCAAGCCACTGAAGCAGAGCATGCCAAACTTGGCCACTAGGCCGAGAGAAAGAGAATTCTTGATCAGAAAACAGCCTTCAAGATCCAAAAGATTCTAGACACTGTAGGAGATACTTGGGGCCAGGGTGTTCCTCACACCATCGAGCCAATCTATTTGTTCTTAAGGCTGGCTCTGTTCAGCAAGGAAAAGCAAGAGAAAGGGGTTTGAGAGTCAGGGCTGGGTGCATTATAAATAGGTATTGAATACATTAGGTCTTACGTGCACAACTGAGTGTTTTTCAAAAAGGTGACTTTGTTGTAGCAATGCCTTCATCGTGCTCTTCTGGAATTCCCAAAAGTCAGTTCCCAAGCTCCTCAAAAAAACATTTCTATTATTTTTTAGCTATTTCTCATTGTAACCTTTTGTGCATGTTGTTTTTAAATAAAAGATATTTCACTTGGGTTGGTGACCCACTCGAATCACTATACATGACTCTGAGTGACTTGTTTGCTTCCACAACTTCAAATCCACCCTAGATACAAAGGCTTTGCACCACCCAAAATATTGCAAAGAATGTGCTATTGGTGATGCCAAAAGAGGAGTTGCTTTGAGAGGGACCACACTCACTTAGATATGTGAACTTGGAGATGTTTGCTCAGGGGAAAGACAACCCCAGTGGAGCTGAGACCCCAGCTGTCAACATGAAGCAGGGCAAAGGCAAGGCTAGAAAACTGAATGTTCACTCACGTTCTGCTCCTCTTCCTAAATCATGATGTCCCCACCATCCTGACTCCCACATCTAGAGCAGGACTGTCTCTAAGAAGCAGATTTGATGAAAGCTAGTTATCAGTGCCAAATTTCTGACATGGAAGACTTTCATTTTTCTGAAATTTTCAAAAGAAGCTATTTGAAGAACTAAACTCTTTTCCTCTTCTGTGCTCTCTGTGAAGCCTTGAACTTCAGCTACACAGTGATAAATTTTAAGTGGACTTCTCTTCCAAGTTTTGCAAGTGGAGAGAACACAACACCAATGAGGAAAATAATCTATCTGAGGGAAAAAGTAAAAATCTCAAGTGTCAGGCATTGAAGCTACAGCACCTTCCCATGAAATAACTTGGCCTTTAGGATTCAAATTAGACTGATTTATTATAAGGACAAACTTAAATACATGTATCCTTAAACGGTTTACATATATATGTTCACTTTCTCACAAATTAATATTAGAAGAGAGATCAGATTTAAGAGCTGAGCGTAAGATACAGTCATGTGACCACGTGCTTTTCTACAAACATGTGCTGTGGAAGATGTTATTGTTCACTGTGATTGCCAAGTTATATTTTTTCCTTGAAGATGTTTAAAATCTATTCCTTCAAACAATATGAGTTATAGGGAAAAAAATTTTTGTGTGTATGTTATTCTAAAAATATATAATCTACTAATTTAGGTGATTTTTCTTTTCTATTCATGGTGGAATTTAAAACATCTGCAAAATACACCCTTAATGACTCCCGGCCAGCCTCCTTCCATGTTGAAAGATGCTTGTTAAGGAACTCATAAAAATCTGAACAAAATTCGATCAGATAATTCAGAAAAATTTCTTACATTACACACGCTCATAATTAGGTTAACACAAGAGAAACAGAATATCAAGACCAATAAGAATAAATGGAGTGGCTCTGACTGAGTATTAATTTTTAATTTGAGCTTACTGGAAGCCATGGAAAAAGAGAAACATGTAAGTTACATAATTTTTTCTAGTGAGAAAAAATACCAGTTCCCTAGAGTAAACAAAGTTGTCCATGTTCTAAAAAAACGTATGTGGGAACAGTGAACAACATGTATCCTACAACAAATGCAGAAATAGTCTTCACGTGGCAAAAACTGAGATTCAACTTTCTTGAAGCCCAAAGCTGTGATATAAAAGCACAACTTTATTAGGATTCTATAAAGAGCTGCCCTTTCTTCCAAATTCCACAGCACATGTGCCATCTTGGTCTACATGTTTTTAGAAAAGCTCTTCCCTTCTTGAACCAGAGATAGTCACAGGCATGGACGGTGGGGAGGGGGATGAAGGAGCAAGAGGAAGGAAACCAACAATTACCAAGAAGATCTAGTATTGTGCCACCTCCTCTGCCCATTTCACCGCATTTAATCAGACAACAAACCCTTAAAGAACACATTGTTAACCCTATTTTATAAAAGAGGGAACTGAGATTCAGAGAAGTTAAGTTGGCCAAGATCACATAACTAGGACGAAGATGAGGCAGAATTTGGACCCAAGTGCCTGCGAATCCAAAGCCCTTTCAATGGGCTTTTCTGTCTCCCTAGGTTGGAGGAGGTCATCCAGAGGACATGACTGCTAGTTGACCCACGAGCTGGACCAGGCAATCCAAGGCCCCTCACCCCTTCCCCTGCCCTTGGAATGTACGTTCTGCCTACTGTTCACACAGTGCGAGCCGTTTTCAAGGACACAGCCTTGAGAGAGCAATGTGTTGCTGAGACCGTCCGGACGGCATATGTGACTGAAGCCAGGTAAGGCCTCTATATAAACTTTTAAGATTCTGGCAGATGGGTATGGAGATCTACTTGTCTTGTGGCCAACCAAGACAAGCCTCATATGTAAGTCCCATTGCTTATTAAACCTGCCACCCACAAATCTGGAGTTGTCTGCCTCTTTCTTTGATCTCTCCTTGTCCTCCGTGTACAGAGGCCAATTTCAGATTTCACCAGGGAACTCCCGAGGTTGTGAACCAACACCCTGTAAATGCTCATGTTATGTCTAGAGCTGTGCTAGACGTTACAGGATATGGAAGAATGACGTGCTTGCTCTACTGCGCTCAAGATACTAATAATCACCCAGCTGGAACGTAAGACTGGACCATCATGCAAGGCAGTATACTCTATGTATAAATAATACACTAAATAATTTGGAGTTAATAATAGCTACAAATTTGGGGGGAAAGGGTAGTTTTTGAACAAAGTACAAGATACGATATTTCAACATGTTTGATGGAAAATCTTAACTATGTCATATATCTGATCAAGGGGTCTGCCCCTCAAAACACTGATAGAGATTATGGTGTTTATGTTTAAACAATGGTTGTACTGTATAATACAACATTCCCAGCAAAATATGACATTACCAAAACAATAGCAGAAACTGATCGCACTTAAAAAAGTAAACTACACATGTTCTGTTTCTACGTATCTATTTTGCTTAAAGGGTAGGGGAGTATGGTTGAACACCATATGCATAAAATCATGAATGATTAAATAATAATGAAATATATGCAGCACACTAATAACCCCACTCCCATAGAGTAAATATCACATGATACTAATGGAACTGGCTCTCAGTTCATCTATATCACATTGATCTCATCCACTGAGCTAAATGTCAGGCCTGCTGTGAAGGATACCTTGGCGGAGTTTCAAAGTTCATGTCCAACCTCTCTGACTTTCTCTGGTTATCAAGAATTTCGTGACCACCGAACTGAGACCAGAATCCAGGAAGCCAAAAGAGGCAGCGGGAAGTCCGTGCCAGATTCAGCTGGTGAGAGCAAGGAAAAATAATAATAAAGCTTATTCTTCCCCCATCTTTCCACTGGATGCCATCTCCAAAACTGCCTCTTAAAAAAGGAATGTTCTTAGGCAACAGAACTCAATAGTTATCCTTGAATTTATTTATCTTTTTAAATTTGAAGTAATAGAAAATTACGACCAGGGCCACTGTGATGCTTATGCCTTTTGTGCATTTCTCAAGAGCTCCTGGCCCAGGAAAAGAGTGGAGGATAAAATTCAGCCTGCCCTCTACCTGTCAAGCCACCCACAACTGCTCAGGGCTTTATCCACCCCATCAGCCCAGAGGAAAGGACATCATCCTTACAAATTCACTTGTCTTGCCCCAGGCAGTGTGTCTGCCCTTAGGAGCACATTCTAATGATTCAGAGTCACTGTACAGGCTAGCAGCAGCTCTGATGGAAGCCTCATGAAGTGGCTTCCAAGTACCTTCATTTTTCCAAGAAGGGAAAAAAGCTCCACGGCCCTCTTTAATATCATCCCAGACTAATTGGAACATGGCAGCCGTTTTTCCCCAGGTGCCATCAAGAATATACACTCACTGGCTCTTTGGCACAGACACCAAATACTCTCCACTCTGTATGCATCAGGCTTAATTCTTTCCACTGCCTTAATTATTTCCAGGTAGTTAAGTGGAGCATTTAGAGTGGCTTGTGAGGCTCTTGAGCCCCAGGGGGGTCACTCAGCGCTGTGGAGAAGCAAGACGCTAAATATGCCTCTGGAATATTTTACTCACTTCGAGAAAGGTTCAAGTTCCACAGAATGTCCTACCGCAGCTTTCAAATCTGCCCCACGCTGGGCCTCTCATCTGGCAGGTGCCCCCAAGTGATTAACGGTGACTAATTATGGTTCCCAGTCACCATCCAGAGAAAAGAGAAAACAGGACTAACTTTTACTGAGTGCAATGATATATACTGTCTTCTTACAATTTAAACATTCTAAGCAAATCTGTCACCTCCACAGGATGAACAACACGAGAGAAACAGTGAAACCCCTAAGTATTCCTTGAATATTTGGTGTCTAATTTAACTGTTCCCTGCTTTAATGTTTAAAGCTTATGCTTGGTTATCATTTCCAACCTCAGGTCACCGTAGTTCACTTCATTATAATTTTTTCAACCCATTTTCAGCAACACAGACAACAGTAAATTATTATCTTCTTCTTCATTTTTTGCTACACATTCTTAGCATGAATTTTTCAATCAGTCTTAAATCATCCCCATTACATGTTTTCTAAAGTCTTCCAAACCACTAGATTTCATCTTTCTTTCCTACTTTTTCTTTTCTTGTTTTTTTTTTCCTTATCTCTCCCTTTTCTTCTCCAGGGGTAGTTATGAAAACAGATGTGCTAAAGACATTTCTAATTTTTTAACTCACTTGGCTTATTAAATAGGTCAGTCACCTCTAAAAATTTTAAACATCATATAAATTCACATATAAAACAAGTTTATTCACATGAGCATCATATCTAAACTACAAGAGCGATTTGGACTCAACGCATTTACGTTTTGTTTGAGTCTTGCTATTGAATCACCTGAGTTGTCATTCTCCCAGCCTTACATTCTTTTCCTTGAATGTTCACGCTGATGGATAGCCAACTTTATTTCTAGAACCTGTTTTCCATGGTAGAATTCAGAGACGGTGAGTTATGGTGAGTAATGAGCTGGAATTAAAAGTCAAGAGGCCTCGTACTTACAGTATCAGCCTAGATGGACTGAGTTATCCTGTAACAACAAACTCCCAAATCCCAATGGCTTAAAGCCACAGAGGCTTTTCTTTTTTTTTGGTCATCTTACATGTTCATCATAGGTTGGCCAGGACTCTGCTCTGTGTCATTGTCCTCACTCTACAACCCAAACTGCCAGAGCCAGCACTACCTGGCACAATGCCAGTTGCCCCAGCAGAGTGAAAAGAACATTCTTCAGGGTCAAACATGGGTAATTAAAGGCTTGGTCTGGAAGTGACACAGGTCACTTCTCCTCACACACTGGGCAGAACTAGCCAGAGGGGTCCAGGGAACACAACTCTGATGTGTGCCCGGGAGGTAGAGAAGCAAAGAGACACCACCTTCATGGAGTTGTCATGACGATTAAAGGGCTGAATGTTTACAGAGCATTTAGAGAGTACCTGCCACCTCTCTGCATGCTATATAAGTGTTTGCTGCTGCTGCTATTATTATTATTATTATTTATTATTATTATTATCATTATTATTACTGTTAAACTGAATGAATTCATATTTTTTGGAGATCATTACCAAGTCATCCTTCAGGCTTCTCCTTACTGAATTGAGTTTGGCTAAATGTTTCACGGTGGTTGTTTCATTGTTCTCCTTTAGCTACCAGTGAGTGCCAATGTCTCCTTAAGCAGACCCTTATCCATCTTCGGCACAGACACAGGGCAGTCCACAGGACACCCCTCTAGCCTCACCTGTCTCAAAATGCCTTTGCAGCCCAGCTGGATCCAGAAAGGCACACCCAGGGAGCACGCCAAAGGGAAATGAACCCCAGTAACTTTAAAGTGTTGGATGCTGTGAACATCCCAATGCTAAATGTGCTTCATACAAAAATATTTATGCTTCAAGCTGGAGCATGCAAACAGCAATCTGCATTTATTGGTTTCAGATGCCAATTTCCTCCAGCTCTGGTTCTGCTTTGTATTATATAAACAAATCTCAACCATCTGGGACCACAACAAACCACACTGAAGTATGTGCTCACTCCTTGCCAAAGCATCAAATCAAAATATATTCTCACAGAATTCTGCCTAACAGAAAATGGAAGTGAACATCATGGCCCTCATAAAGCTGTTTAAAAATGTTCTTTAGGTGTCAGAACTCAGAATTTAACTAGGATAGCAAAAATGAGCACATCAGAATATTTATCACCTTGATAAGCAGAAACAAACATAGCCAGAAGATCATCTCCTGTGGTGTTACCTATATGAAGAGCAGTCCAATTCAGTACCTTCCAAATTATCTCAAAAAAGAAAAGAGCTTAGGAAAAGTGTCTCAGACAGGTGAGAAAATAGAGAAGAGATTGCTGCAAGACTCCTTCATGATAGTCAGAAAGCAAAAGCTTTAATTCCTACCCAGCTAAGGAAATTAAAATGTAGGCTTTATAATAATTGCAACAAACAAGCTAAACTCTAATCCATCAATATCAAGAAACAATGAATCGAAAGTAGGTTGTGCCAAAAAAGAAAGGACTCTGCCAAAACAAGTTACATATATTACCACCTATCCACCTGGACCTCTGAAATAGACACTAAGCATCATTTCTGATCTCTTATCTCCCCGATACAACTCCAGGCTGCTGAATGCATCCTCCCAAATGGTCAGCCTTAATCACAGGCAAATACAAGGCGTGCTGGAAATGCTTCCTGCTTCTCCCTCTGCCTAAAAATATCTCGCCACCAACTTAGCATAGTGCCTAACCGTCCACCCTTTGGGAAAGATAACGATCATCAGACTTCGGGGCTCAGATTCATGAATTTTGAATATTGTGGGAAGAATATCCTGAGAGAATGGCACACAAGACAAGTGCGTTTTATTAAGATAGTGAACAATGGAGGTAGGGGGAAGACTATAACAATCTGGAACTTGAAGAGAAATATGTGGCAATGAAGAGGGGGAGCCGAGAGGCTCTCCAAACACTTTCTTCTAGAGTCCCATGATCATGCCTCCAGGCTACTGTCAACTCATTTGGTATCTGATCACCTTGCTTTGTCACCCTTAAACTGTGTATATATAATTAAATCAAAACCAGATCTAGATCAGATTATTTGATATCCTATAGAGAGTCTTCTTAAATGGGGTTTATAAAATCGTACCAAGATGGAAGACTTTCTGTCTGATTTAATAAGTTTAATTATGTAGACATTGGCCAATTATAAAATTCACCTCCTTGGCTATAAAAATGTGGGACTAAATAATTTGAAACTGGTTCCATTGAACTACATCTTGTTGATTTCACCTCAATATTTTATCAAGGTCATTTTAAAACTAAATACAGTTTGTCAAGTTGCAACATACGAGCTTTAAATACAAATTAAATGAGAATATTTTGTAATCCATTATTCAATCACAGATCAGAATATCAAAATATATATGGGCAAATTCCCACGAACTCTCCCCGAGCCTCTGTCTTTCTACATAACCAATTCTGGTTCAGTTGATCAGCCATTTTTGAGCAGCACTCCTGAATGAGATTAGCTCCTTCCTAGGAGCTTCAATTTACCGGGAAGTATTTAATCAGGAAAGAATCAAAATCCCCATTAAATCTCTAAGGAAAATCCTTCTAATTGTTGATTAATGTAGATAAACAGATGACAGAATGAGAAAACAAGGGACCTTGCTTCTTAGTTAATGTCAAGCAGATTTCAAGGGAAATTACTTACTCTGAGTAAATTATAATCCGTGTTACAACCTGATTATAATCCAAGAGCAAAATTCCCAGTTTCTTTCAAAGAGGATATGTACCTTTTTCTTACTTCAAATAGTCTGGTGATCACAGCACTGGAGGTTCTAACCACACAGAAGTCCTTGATTTCAAGCCATTTTTAGCCCATTATTTCCATTGTTCAACTCCAAAATAATACCATTAAAACTATCTTTAAATGGCTTGAAATAATTCCTAATCCTCTGGGCTATCAGAATTGCTTACAAAACCAGCAAAACTGAGAAAAAAAAAGACTTCCAGTAATCGTTTTCAGACAATAGCGTTTGGACTTCAGCAATTGGCAAAAAACAGCCTAAGTTTGTGAAACAGCAATAATAAATCCTACTCTTACATCTCACACAGAGCCACTTACTTTAGTTTAGAAAAAGGCCCTTCCTCCCAAAAATGTTGCCCATGTTTTATAACATAGGATAACAGTGGATATTTACAATTAGAAATCCACATCCACATGGGAAGGTTTGATCCATTCAGACACTCCACCTAATAGGTCAGAGAAATCTGAAATGACCTTCACAAAAATCTCCAAATTTACTCTGATTTCCAAGAATACTTATACTAAATCAAGTTTCTCTCTTAAAATGGGAAGATTCATTTTCTGGAACATGCTTGTACATAGACAACCTCATTTTCCAATCATTTCAAATCAAGGTGTTAACCATTTTCATTCAAACTCTTACAACACACCTAACGATTTCAGCCACTGTGGTATCAGTGAGCAAAGCAAGACTCATGGCCAACCAACTTACCTTTCTACCAGCTGCCGTAGGATTTGGGTCCCAGCTACTTTTAGAACATTCATCAAACTGTAGGAGGGGCAGGGGTGAAAGAGAGCTTGTGCTGTTTTGAGAAAGGCAAATCACGTGTTTGGCAGAATAGGGAAAATAAAACTTTTTTTTTTTTGGAGACATCTGCCTCCTAGCCTAAGGGATATGTCCCACCATCACTATTCCTAACACCACTTGTGTTAGACAGACCTAAGTGTCACAGAGGATGAGATCTGATTCAACACAGTCTCATCTACAACCGTGTGAGCTGATAACAGAACAGGCTTCTCCTCCCGCTATGCATGCCAAGAAGAGAGCCAAGTAAATGTTTTCAAAAACTTCAAAACATCAACCACAGATGAGCCATGGAAAGACTGTGGGATAATGCCACAAGTCGCCATGTTTCAGCAGCAGAAAGGGCTTATTACCTTGCTCTCCTCTCCTTCGAACACTGATTGGTGAACGTTGCATGCAAACAATGAGTTGGGGAGGTCGTTGAAGTCAGTGATCGCTTGAAAGGCTTCCTCTGCGAAACACCGAGTTACAGCCCAGTCTCTGTCTATGCAGCAGAGCAAGAAAAGTCCTCCATCTTCTGGGATGTGGCCCTGCTGCCCCAGGCTCCTCATTCCAATGAAGTAAGATTCTCCCCTCATTCCTGCAGACACAGAGACGGACCTGTGTTAGAGTAGAACTCGTTTCCTTAAAACTTGGTGTTAAGGCTGCATCTGGAGTGTCTAGGGCAGAGCAGGAGAGCATGAGGAGGAGGAAAAGCAGGGGCTTTAGAAGGGGGAAGACCCAGCAAGTTCATCTTATCCCCTTGATCTCTCAGTCACAATTCCCCACAAAGCTCTGCTCCTGGGCAAGAATCCAGTCAGTGCTACAGTCAAAAATACCCCATTTAACCAGGACAGGAGTTGCAGGCTGGGGACTCTAGCCCAGCTGCCCCATGTTTACTAGACTTGGGACCTGGAAAAGTTACATAAGTTCTCCAAGTGTTTGCTTCCTTATGAGAATCAAATGGACTCAAACAAAAATGCACATGGGAAAGTGCTTTGATAAGTTACATGATAAATTATGTAATTCCACCACTGCTACTAAAGCCTATCCTTTATTGAGTTCCAGGAACCATTCTAAATGATTTACATGCATTAACTAACCTATTTAATCTCCTCAATAATCTATGAGATTGGTACCAATATTATCCCCATTTTATAGATGGGAAAACTGAGGAACAAAGTAAGTAAGTAACTTCTACAAGGTCAATGATAAAACGGCAGGACTAGGATTCAAACCCAGGGAGTTTGGCACCAGAGCTCACTCTCCTGTACTATAGAAATGAAGCAGATCAAGATTAGTGCAAGTCTATATTTAAGGAAGTACAATCTACTTCATCACCACCTGAATCCTGATTATGGAAACTCTAATAGTTAATAGTTTATCCACAATTAGGACGTGCACACACGTGCACATACACATCTTCTTTGGCCTTGGATAATCACTCTTAGTAATTTGTGAACCCTGGATCTTGAAAAATCAATACTACCTTGGCTAATCCATGGTATATCGATTCCCCTCCCTCATAGCCCCCATCATGAAGCTTTCCAGCATTACTCTCATCTAGCTGTGTTCCATCATTCTATTATTTCCTCGTCCCTTACATTCTACCCAACTGCCACCACTTGGAGAGTTTTTCCATATTTTGATACCAGTACATAATTCAGTAGATTTTTTTCAATCTCCCCACATATTTCAAGGACGGTATCTACATTTTTCTTTTGTCTTCTATTTTCAAGTCTATCATACTATTCTGTTCAAGGTCAATAACTAGAGGCCCAGAAGGTGAAATAACTTGCCCCTGCGTATACAGGTAAGACTGACTGACAGTTATGACACAGCTGCTAGATCATCTTCAGGAAGCTCCATTTTCCTCAATCCCAGCCTTGCAGAACCTCGGAGAAAGGACAGAAAGGTGAGTGCTACAAAACATCACTCTGCCCTCAGGAAGCTGAGACACAGATTCTGGATCCTCAGACAAATATGGCCTTCTGCTTATATTTCTCTTGAGCTCTAAATGTATCGTAGTTATGAGGTTATGTTTTTTGTGTTTATTTTTCCTAGAAACAAAGTCCAAATGGGATCTTGATAAGCAGTATCTGAAGGCAATATAAATAATGCGTTACATATAAAATCTTAGGCCTGGTTGGGACAGGAGCCAAAACTTAAAGAATTTAAGGTAATAACTCTAAAACCAGATCACTGTAATTGTGGTAAATAAAAATGTTACTCTATATAAAATATAATAGAACCATTCCTGTAGTCTAAATTTCTTAAAACTCCAATTAATGCAACATTTTCTATATTTAAATCAACAAAATACTTATTTTAGATAAAAATATGGTACGTTTTAAGCTTTGTTTCATTCTATAATTAATTCAAAATATGAATATTCTTAATTAGAAGGAAAAACTTCAATGAAATACTTATATGTATTTATTTTCCTTCATATTCATTTATTGTTGCTTCAGATATTTTAGTGTAATATGCAAAATAACTATCATTTATTATTATTAGAGTACTAATTATTCTAATAGTAAAAATAATTACTAAGAGCATTAAAATGGTATTATTTTCATCAATGGATTATAGGAAAACCTTTTGATAATGAAGTCATAATCATCCAGTAGCATGAATATAGATATTAAGTGTCAATTCTGATTTTATTTTTAATCCTGTCCTTCTTATTTAAAAGTTTTTAAATTAATCAAAATGGATCCCAAAATGTTCTTAAACAGGCCTGAGAATGTTTCAATTATTCCTTTTCGAAAAAGAATTAAAATCCATTGCTGAACAAATTAATTAAATGGACCAAATATTAAGCCTCACTCAGGACTCACTTTAATCTACCCAAATAGCCTTAACCTCTGTTCTAAGCTGTAACAATACGATTATCTTCAGGAGACTTTATTTAAAGCTCATTACTTTCAGTAAAGATTTAAAAGGTAGGCAAACAACCTACTCTATGAAATATCTTAGAAGTCAGAGCTTTGAACAAAGGAACCCTGATTTCTCTTTTCAGTTCCATTACTGACTCACTTCATAACTTGGAGAAGTTAGCTGATCATTCTATGACTCAGTTTATCCTTACAAAATAGGAACAAAACATCCATCTGCCTCCTTCAGCAGAGTAGGAAGAGGCAGAGAAATGAAATAGGAATGTAAGAAGTGATCAACCAGTATTGGCCACTTCATAAAAAGATATGTAATATGAGATGCTATAGAAATACATCCTTATGGTAACCTCAGAGCCAGACTATTATGCTTTGGTATTTCCACTAACCTTTAGCAAACGCAAATAAACAGAAAGAAAGAAACTCTGAAAATCAAAAGAACTTCCTAATAAAGAAATGTAAAGGTCCTACAGCCCCAAATAACTAGTTTATCTTTTTAAATTAATTTCAAAACTCTTAACTATCATAAAATAACTTCGAGGCAATGATTGCCCGCAAAGCATAAGATTTACATGTGTTGTCCTTATTTCTAAATCGATGTTGGTCATCCAAAAAAGAAGAGCTGCCTTCAGCTCAAGAGGCAACTTTCCAGGAGGGCTTCCCAACCTCCCCTATAGCCCAAGAACTTGGCATCCTTCCTTTGCATTCCCTGAGCACCCTGCACAGCCTTCTCTCACAGATCATCCTGCACTGTGATTACTGCTTTACTCGTCTGTGTCTCAAACTAAACTGGTATTTCTTGAGAGCAGAGACTGAGCTGTCTTCATCAGTGTATCTTCAGACTGGTAGGCGTAAAAAGCTCTCAAAAAGATGTTTGACTAAATTAAAGAATTATGTAAAAAGGAGTCACTTTCAGGAAATAACAGACCAGCAAATGAGTTATAATGACCAACTTAAAATATATGCACTATTATAAAATACTATTTATTTCAAATTTATACACTAATAATGAAAATAAGATGTTCATTCCTATTTAAAGTTTGATTTATAAAATGTAACTTTATAAAGGAAAGATAACAAGAATCACTCAAAAAATTCCTCTAGCTAAGATAAAAAATCTGCGGAGTACAATTAAAATAACATTTATGCTTTTTGATTACACGAGTTCACTAAAGAAAAAACCGGAAAATTCAGAAAAGTATAAAAAAAATAAAAGTAAACCATAATTCTACTATCCAGAGAAAACGCTGCTAACATTTTGGCATATTTAGTTCTAGTGCTTTCTTCACATGTACAATTTTTAAGCAAAATCAGGATCCCGCTGTTTAGTATCTCACTTCTTTCTTGAAACATTGATATAATCAAGAGCAGTTCCCTGCATCCTTATATACTCTGAAAACATTAATTATAATAGCCACATAGTATCCCAGTGTATGAATCTGTCATAATTTATTTAACCATTCTTCTGTTGTTTGACATTTGGAAAGCATAAATTTCCATCACCACATGCATCTGGAAAAGGAAAATCATTATCAACTATTAAAATATAAAGCCTCCCCTGGGAGAACCTCAAAACTTAGATGCAGAGAGGAGACATCTTTATGAAATACCTGAAAGGGCCCCACGGGATATGTGGGTTCTAGTCCTTCTGTAAGCTGCGTGCGTTCTGGGCTTGTAGTTTTCACGTCAGCAAAATGTCTATCTTACAGGTTTACTGTGAACATCAAATGACATGAAGCACATGACTGCCTTTTGAAGCCTCCAAAATAATATGTGCATTTAAGCTATTTATTATTACTTACAGGCTTATCAAGAGCAAGTCAATAGCAGAGGAATCTGGAACTAAAGAGGTGGTTGCCGTCTACTATTGGTAAGTAGATAAAGTTTCAAACTTCCTTGAGAGTTAAGCCCATATCATTAAAGTGAGAAATGAGTAGAGATGCTGCTTGAATATTTGGTATGAGCCTGGTTGGAGACTGCACTAGAAGGGAAAGATATTTGTAAGGAAAAAGAGAGTAATTACAATAAAAAACAAACAACCCTGTCCTCCCCCAAACACCACCACTAACAAAATAACAGTTGATTTAAATGTTACAAAGTTAGTGGCAATGAGAATATAAATGATTGAATTTAACTCATGTTAATGGAGGGCGAAGTCTGGAGAGAGGAAAATTTTCAATTATTTCATTACTTTGCTATAATGTGGAAATGATTTCATCCAAGATCCTCAGATAACCTGATAGCACTTATTAATTAAACATTAAAAGACCTAAAATGAAGACAGGATGGTTCCTACTATGAAGACTAGCCACCTGAAACGTAAAGATGCCTGTTCAGCATCAAAGTAGCAGCAACCATATAAATGTCTGTTGTATAAATAAGTGAATAAATTCTCTCTCCCCCAATAAACTTGGATGACCCAGACACTACTAGATTTCTACACAAGGAATTAATATTTCCAAAACTCCCTGCTTTTAATTTCCAACAAACATCTATATGGTACAATTGAACCCAGAGAAAGGAACCTCACAGAGACATTTGATTCTGTTGGATTGTCACAGCGTTATCAATGTGCATGAGATTCAGATTTCTGAGTTGCAGAATGGGGTTTATCTCATGAGAATGGGAAGTCATGCATTTGCCCATAGGAATTCTGGTCTAAAAAGTCTTAAACTGGATATAAAAGGAGGGAAGAAAATCACAAAGAAGCCCATGAGAATGGCAGAGAGCCAGGAGAAGAAAAATAAAATTATAAACATCCATGGAGTTGCACATACTAGCTTCACTATCAGTTAAAATCACCCCGTCAATAGTGTGATGTAATGTGTTACCTATTAAAAAGTCTGATCCTACCTTGGAAGGGGTAGGGTGGTGATAATCTCATCCTGAGTCCCCTCAACATGGAGAGAACATCATGGCCAATTCTGAGTACCATCCACTACAAAAAAAACTGGAATTCTTTCTAAGGAAACTATGCAGTCATATCGAAAGCCAAAAGTCATGTCATCTAAGAAACAGGGGCATGGGAAGATACAGCATAGGGAAGCATAGACAAAAAGTCTTGAACACAGTTGCCTTCAAATTCAATTTTTGTGTATTCAATTTTTGTGCCTTCAATTCAATTTTTGCACTAAGAGTAGATATCAAACCAGGGAGGAAGAATTCAATTTAATAAAAGGAGCCAAGGATCTTTTAACAATTCAGGTTAAAACAGAAATGTCCTGCCTTGTGTCTTAGTGCCTGCCTTGTGTCTTACTGAGCAACTTGTACCAGTGACAGCCCATCAGTGAGCTCCATAGAGCAGGTGATAAACATCTGGCGGGATGTCACAGAGGGGATCCAAGGACCAGGGAGGTGGCTCGCTGGCATTTTCTTTAAGGTACGGTCTCACATTGAGATTTTTATCTCTCCATGATTGGAAGAAAACACACAAGAAAAGAGACATCTGTTTATCTCTGGGCTTAAAGATGCCCAAGAAAGGGGAACTTATAACCTTTAACAAAAGCTTTCTCCAGGGTTGAAACCTTCAATTTGATGCTCATAATATACTTGCCTATATTTTACTTCTTCCAGGTTACTCAAACTAGAAAGTGGAAATTTTTTTTTAATAGGAAATAATGATTCACAAAGGGAGAAAAATGAGCAAGACATACAAAAAGCAACTTCAGTTTGGGTTTATTTTTCCTTAGACAAAAGGATGTTAAAGATTCAACTCATCTGCTTTTTAAATTAAGAACAGGAATATAAAACTTTTTACAATAAGAGTAATAAATAGGAAAAAAATATGCCTCAATTCCATGTTATGGCCTGCTGAGGAGGATAAATAAGGAAATACGATGAATGGAAATGATTAATGAATAATTCATTTTGACTTTAAGTTCAGTTTTGATTGAAAAACAAGTAAATGGATTATGGAGCCTTGTTAATTTGGAAGAACTTAAAAATGACAATGTCAGCTTGAATATTAATGATAAAAATTAAGAATGCAATGTTACATTAATAAGTAGTAGAGAAGAAACGCTTGTAACTATTTTTAAGTTGAATATAAGATTAAATGAATCTTATTTAAAAAATTTTAAAGAATAGAAACCTCAACTTAAAGTTTTACAGTGTTTAAAATCCCTTCAGCTCTAAAATTAAATGATTCTCTAATGATACTTAGAACAAAAGGAGCTTATTAGAAGAAAATTTTTATATGAATAACAATAATCATTTTACAATTAAATCATATCATCAGCTTTCATTTTTGGTTTGGCCTTATGAGTGAGGTCCTTTTGATGCCCTTTTGGTATTTTAATATCTAGACCCTCTTAGGGATAAGCCAGGTCTTTTTCTCATTTTTGTCCATCTTACAGGGAGATTGAAGTATAATATTAGTAACAACAAACCATCCCAGCCATCCTAAGATACAAAGGGGAGACATGGTATTCTTAGGCTGTGTTCCATAGAAACCCATTAGAGCTCTTTCTGAAATATAATGGAACCTATTTAATTCAGCTGCAGAATTTTCACACCTGCCGAGCTGTGTGAACCTCGTGCTATTCTTGATACCATTTGGGATCAGTCTTGAAAAAATCAGGAGCATGCAATTCTCAACTCATGGTTTTCAAAGGAAATTATCCACATTTCTCATTTATGGCTCCCATCAGGACACGTTCTGGAGCCATTGTTCCACCTCAAGCTTCCACAGGACAATAATTCAATTAATTCAATTCCTCCAAGGAAGCAGCTTTTTATGAATTTTTATGAAGTGGGGGAAAAAAAAAGAAAGTTGTTTCCATCATCTCCTTTTGTACTGGGTTCTATAGCAGTGATGGGACTACAAACTCACCCAGAATAATGTCTCTACATCTGCAGGGTTTTAATGCCCATGGTCTCCCATGAGGATTTGTAAATCCTGTCTAGTCTTCTAATGGACAAAATAAGAAGGGAAGGAAGACCCTCAAGTTTACCCAAGGTCATATGGGACAAGCAGACAGGACATTCGTATTCCATTCCCACAACCCTACCTGACATCTTCAGGAAAATGGGTTTCAGCTTTGCTGCAAGAGAAGAGATCAGATGGAATGGAAGAAACACCATCTTTTATGAAGGGTAGGAGGGCGAGGAGGTGGTTCTTAAAGACAGGAAAATCTGTTTCTACAAAGAATGACCTACAATGAACCACAGATTTATTAAACAAAACAAGTGATATTGGAGCACTCACCCAAGAGAGAAGAGCTTTGGTCATCGTATTAGTCAAGGTCCCAGCAGGAAACAGATGGCACGCTCAAGTAGTATAATTTGAAAAGAGTTTAATAAAGGGACTGTTTACAAAGGTGTGGGCAGGGTACAGGGAAACCACAAAAGATAGTGCAAAACCCTGCGCTAGCACTATCCCTTTCTCAAGAGGTGAGAAGAGGGGAGGGGTTTCCAGAACCAGGACACATAGAGGACTATGGCGAGAAGGGCCCCTGACAGACCTTTGCTTGGGGCATACAGCCAATCCACAGTGGCACCATACAGAGGGTGCCAGAAGAATACATATCCCCACTTTGCTCTCTTTCTCTGATCTTGGCACCTTCCACTGGCCAAACATAACTGGAAACCAGAGGGCAAGGGAACCGGTAATGTGGAGCTGTATGGGTCAGCCTCTGGGGAACAGGATAGAATGGAAAAGGATGGAGAGAGGCTCTCTGGGATCAAGAAATCGAGCAGTCTTCATAACTGGGTAGTAGTCTAGAAATTTGGAAGGTTAATTTCAGCAGAACTTGATTTAAAAATTTAAACTTGAGTCATTTGTAAACTGACAGCTCAAACCAGGGCCTGTATAATGTAGTCGTTGATTCACCATTTCTGACTGCGTTTTTCTTAAGAACAAGAATGAAAGAGAATGAGCGGCTCTGTGTGTATACCATTGTGGAATATGTATTCCGATCTCAAAAGTCTTAAACTGGATATAAAAGGAGCAAGGAAATCACAAATAAGCCCATGAGAATGGCAGAGAGCTGATGTCCGCATCATTGTGGAATATGTATTCCTGAGCTCGATATGGAGGCAGAAGACCATCCTTTCATTATTGCTCTAAGAGGAGGCTTAAAGAAAGCCCCAACCGTCTGGACGAGCCAAGCAATTACATGCAAAACAACTTTTCACAGGAAGATGACACTTCAAAAGTGAGCAGCAAAGCAGGTGAAGGTTGCTATGGTAGCCAAAGTAAGATTTATCTTGTTGTCTTTCACCTTCTGCTTTCAGATGGGGCATAGATTACTGGGCAGAAATAGAGTGAAAAGGAAAAAGAGCAGGGAGTGAGAGATGCTGCACTTTTGAGGAAAATCCAGCCAAGAAAGGTCTGAGTTATTCATATCTTCTAGTAAGAAAAAAAGCCAGACTGGAAGGCTGCTTGTGCGGGGGAGTGGAGGGCTGCTCATAACTCACGAGGAGGCCAAGGAGGTCGGCTGCACTCCCTCTGATAAGATGAGCGGATCGTGATCAGTTTGATTGGAGGGCCTTTGTAAAGCAAGAGGGAAAGGACTGAGGAAGAGAGAGAGGGAAATATCCCCAGCTCAGTGCCCAGCATACAGCATGCTACTGTTTTCTTCTCAAATATACAGCTAAATATTCATGTCATTTCCACATTAAAAATCTCCCATAACTCCCTAAGATCTATCAAATTCAATAAAAAACAGTTCTTCAAGCCAGCAAACCAGGACACACACAAGAAGGTGACAGTCTCCCTATCCAGATTTATCTACTTACATTGGTGCTGAGAAAAGAAACACACAAGTCTCAGCATCAAGTTCCAGCTCTGTCAATAAAGATAACAGTAATAACAACAACAACGAGGGCGGCAGCAATTCCTGAGTGCTTCTTTTGTTCTAAGGGCTTTACCTGAATCGAACTTACAGAGAATTAATAGCTAATACAAATAAGGCATTTAGAACAATGATGGGACACATGGTGAGTGCTCAGTAAATGTTAACTATTATTAGTACTGACCATCTTAGTCCTCAACAGCAACACTGTAACTGTCTCTCACATGACATAGGAGGTCTTCTCTTTCGTCGAGTCGTCAGTCATTTTACTGAGAGAGGCATAGAATACAGAGGTAAGCAAAGTGTGGGTTCTGGAGTTGGTCTGCCAGGTCTGAATCCTGGCACTGCCACTTTCTAGCTGTGTGACCTTGGACCTGTTGCTGAACATCTCTGGGCAGAGTGTGCAATATGGGGACCATAATGGTACTGACTTCATAGGGTTCTTAGGTGGATTAAATGAGTTACACACACCCCCATCCAAAAACCCCCCAATATTTGGTGTGTCCCCAAGTTTTCAGCTCTTTAGAAGAGGTTGTGCTGCTGCCGTGAGAAATGCAAGAACTTTGAAGTCAGACAGGCCCAGATTCAAACTCCAGCTCTCCATCCATTACCAGCTGACCATCAGGAGAAGACAGACTGGGGGTGGCAGCGGGGGTCCGGGTCTCCATCCTCCTCCCACAACCATTTTACTGGGTGATTTTAGGCAAGTTAGTTTCACTCACTAGGCCTCAGTTTCCAGAGCTATAAATTGGGACTACTAAGAGATCCAAATGAGATCATCCTGGTCAAGAATTTAGCCCAGAGGCCAGGAGCTGTAATCAGCCAGGAAATGTTAGCATTTGCTATGACCACTGGCTTGCGCTTAACTTTATGGTCGGTTGCACGTTTAACTACTTACTTGTCCTCAGATAAGTGTTTACTTTCCAAGAAAGGCATATTTTGTGTTAGGCCCAGGGTTTGACATAACTTGGAGACCAAGAATAAGGACTTTCCTTGAGTTTCCTCAGCCCATACACTTAACTTTTTTTTTTTTTTAAGATTTTATTTATTTATTTTTCCCCCAGAGTCCCAGTAGATAGTTGTCTGTCATAGCTGCACATCCTTCTAGTTGCTGTATGTGGGACATGGCCTCAGCATGGCCGGAGGAGCGGTGCGTTGGTGCGCACCCAGGATCTGAACCGGGGCTGCCGGCAGCGGAGCGTGCGCACTTAACCGCTAAGCCACGGGGCCGGCCCTTAACTTTCTAATACAGGTTCCCTGCTTCAAGTTTTGCTTGCCATTCTCTTTCCTTTCAGCACCATTTTCCAACTTAGATAAAAATGCCATCAGTGTTTAACCAGAGGCTCCAGGGTACTTCACAGGAAGGTTCTCACCCCACCAGAGCCCCACCAACACCCGCCAAGCATCCTCCACCTTGGGAGGGCTGCCCGGTGCCTCTTTTCTGCTCTCCTGTCTGCACATGTGTTGTTATTTACAACGTTTGGCAAAGCAAACCCATTTATTGACATTTTTACATCTCCTCACATATGCTGAGCATTCTCTCTTCTTCCTGTAATGGCTGGCACCCAGCATGGCTCCTGATCCATGGTGCTGGCAAGACAAATGAAACGTAACACCACCAGCCTCTCCCCAGAGCTGTTGCTGTTCTCTCTCATTCTCTCTCCTAATAGATGTCCCAGAGCTGTGCTCGCCTTTGATTACTACTTTCTCAACTGAGTGACTTCCTGAGACTCAGATTTTCATTGTCTCCTGCTGTGTTAAATCCAGAAGGTTTTGTGTTCTCATCCTCCTTTCCATATCATTCATTGATAGTGCAATTCACCAATTCATTCTTGATCTGAAACTAAGTCACTGCCACTGCCCTATTTCAGGTCACTTTTTAAAATTCTTCCCTTCTTTTTATATCCTTTGGTTGAAGATGTTCATTCTCTCTCTCTCTCTCTCTCTCTTTCTTTCTCTCTCCCTCTTCCACTTCGTCTTTCCCTCTCTCCCTCTTTCAAGCTTACAATCACAATATCTGGTAGGTTCCTATAGGAGCAAATGCCGATTGGACTTCTGCATTGCAAACTAGAATATATCTCCTTCTTTCTAGAGGGAGCTACCTGCCCTCACCCTGTTCAACCAAGGGCCCCAACTGAGAAGCCGACATAGGCTGGGCAGCTTTCCTCCACATTGTCAGAAAGTCACACTTCAGGATGATCCATAATTAGTCCCCTACTTCTGGTGCCATGTGTTGTTTACAAGACAGAGCTGACCCAGATTCTAGCTTAGAAAAAAACAAACTGAAACCTTTGTTCAAGTCCTTTCTGGCCTGCTGCAATTGGGACCAGTTATTCTGAGGGTCCAATTCGCCTCATCTCTCACTCTTCCAGCAACTGATCAGGGGCAAGTCTCATGGAGGATAGACCCTGTGTTGGTAGTAAGGTTTCTGGGGAAGACCTACAGAGGGTTTAGGGAGAGAGACTGAGCCAGTGGAGGAAGCAAGTAGGAGCAGCTAAGTGAGTTTAATCACTTATATACATTTTAAGAACTGGTGGCAACCTTTCCTCTACACTGTAAGGCCTCTACAATGCCTTACGCCCAAGACCGTGCTTGAAATATAGTGGGAGGCAGATGCATATCATCCTTCTACTTGTCCAAAAGAGCAGATGCAAACACTTATAACTTGAATGAACAGAAATCATCGTGGTGGACACCATGATAATAAAATGGTGGCTTCACCACTGTAGCCTGCAGACTCCCGACAGGTACAAGTAGAACAGAATGAGGGGCCTGTCCAACATCCCAACACGACACGGGACATTCTCTACAGCAGAAGAGGAAACAAGGGCTCCTTCACCTTGCTGCTCTTCTAACCAATCCCGGCACCAATCCATATATTTAACTGGAAAAACAGCCAATAAAATTGAAGCTTCTTATTAAGATAACAAAGATCAGTGTTCACCACTGGATTCCTAAAGCCTAATTCAGTGCCAGGAATGGGGCAATATGGAAGATGAGAAACACTATTTTAGGCTAGCCTGTCTTTTTGAGAGACTATTGCTATTTGTCTCTTTACATAGTTACATAAGAGTTCTACCTTTCAGATGACAGTGTCTGTCACAAAGCAGATGCTCAAAAATGTTTGTTACATAAATCTAGACAATTCTCTTTTCCCTTCACTCCACCTGTTCACTTATTTTCTCATCTTCTCCATTTTCTACATTTCTTAAAATTGGGTTTTTTCCTTCTTCCAAACAGAACCTTAATAGTCTTTTCACTTATAATGTACAATTACCTCAGACACTAAATATGAGACATTAAAAGATGTAATAAATGTATGCTTCTTAAAAAATACTTGGGAAGATCATCATATGAGGGAAAAAGAAAGCAAGTCTAATTGACCATAAACACATGGTTTGCTCTTGGCTTAGACGTGGGAGGGTGAAGTCTGTCCACATCACACACAGTTCAGTCTTCGTTCCCTTCCCTCCTGGGGTTGTCACCCCTCTGTACCGTTAGGCACAGATATCCTGCAGAGAATTCTACCAGTCTATTATAAAACCTGTGTAGCGTGATTGTAGTATAGGGCATTTATTATTTTATGTAGGGATGTCAGGAACGTGTCTCTGAGAAAGAAGGAAGTGGGTGAGCCATGTAGATATGTGGCAGAAGGACTTGCCAGGTAGAGACTGGCAGGAAAAAAGATCTGACAGCAGGGGAGCTTGGTATGATTGAAGAACAGCAAGGGGGTCTCTGTGACTGAAGCATGGTGAGGAAGAGAGAGTGGTAAGCAATGAGCTTAGAGGGAAAGCAGAGGCCGGGACATGTAGCGCCTTACAGACTGTGGTGGGGACTCTGCTTTTTACTCTGAAGTGGGAAGCCACTGGAGGATTTTGAATAGAGGAGTTTCATGAATTGACTTATGTTTTAAAATAATCTCTCTCCGCTGCTATTTGGAGAATAGACCAAGAGAGCAAGAACCAAAGGAGGAGACCAATTAGAAAACTATTGGTAGTAATTCAGGCAGGAGATGATAGTGATGGAGACCAGAAAGGCAGAAGCCGAATAATGAGAGGCAATAGGATTCCGGATATTTTTATGTACAAGCAGCATTTGCTGATGGACTGGATATGGAGTAGGGGAGGATTCAAGAATCACGCCACGGTTTTGGCCTGAGAAACTAGAAGCATGAAGCTGCCATTTACTAACATGGAGAAGACTAGAGAGGGGCAGGTTTGGAGAGATAAAATCAAAAGTTCAGTTCAGGGCATGGTAAATTGAAGATTCCTATTATTCATCTAAGTGATGACCAGTTGGTGCTATGAGTCCAGAGTTCAGGGGAGAGGGAGATGTCACAGATGATACTTAAAGCCATGGGACTGGATGAGGTAGTTTAACAAGAGAAGAGGTCCAAGGTCTGAGCCCTGGAACACACCAACATTTCAGAGGCATAACAATGGTAGCATCTCATGGGTGTGCTGTAAGAGGTTGATGAGATAAGACAGGAAAAGCACTTTAAATAGTACTGGGGACCTTCTTCAGCCATCAACAACCATGCACACACACCTCTTACCACCTGCTAGCCCCTACTTCCACCAGAGCCCACATCCCAGGTCCCAGGGACCTGGACCTGGTGGAATCCTTCTTTGCATTGCTCAGTAAGGAGGAGGGTGGGAAATCTTTTTCTCCCCGTGAAGGTTACAGATGAGAAAGCTCTCTTGCTTGTATTCCAACCTGGAACTCTGAACATTTTCCCACAGCAATATAGATAGTTTCTAAGACCTTTCAAACCAGAAATCCAGTATTTTATCTCAAGTACATCATGCATATAATAGCCTTTGGGCTAGCCTGGGGACCTGGTCATAATTTATGCCGTTTCTCTGAGAAAATACATTCCAGATTCCAAACAACTGAATAGAAACCTACATTTTAAAGGCAGCAGATTGCCTCCTTACATAAAAGCACATATATAAATTCTAAAGATGGATGTATCTGGACTTCCTTTAACAGTGACATTCTGTAATATACAGCTATATTTTAGGTACCCAACCAAGATTAACAAAAGTCCAGTGATAGTCCCTTTGTAGCTCCTGTGTTATCTTGTGACCCTTCCCATCTCACTCCCCAGTGCTCAGGCAGGCAACAAATAGTTTATTGAAAAATTTAATTCTAAGATAAATTCCTCATCACACTGTATGTCTCCACCACAGGTCTTATCTTGCTCTATTGTAATTGCGTAATTGTCCTCTTCCCAATTAACTCTACAAATGCTGGGCTGTGTCTATCTTGTTCACCTTGTATCTCTAGAGCTCAGCATAGGATCTGGCACCTAGTAGAGAGTCACTAGAATTTCTTGAATGAATGCAGAAATCAAAACTCAACCTTGGCTCTAGCCCACTCCAAGACACATAAGTGTCCTTGAAACAAGAACGAACCCAGAGGATTGTTGCAAATGAGGTAAGCCCATCAATCTGAGAAGGAAGGTAGAGGAGCATTGGGACTCTTCTGAAGTAATAAGATATGGGGATTTGCACCCAGAGTAGAGCTACTTAAGGTGGCTTTGGAAGCCCAGAGAGAGGAAAGCCTTCACGGGACTAGCCTGAGGGCTGCCTAAGAGTGCCAAGCTTAAGCTTCAAATCTCCAGTTTTCCAGATGATCACACTTTTTTGCTTAAATGATGGTGTGATTTCCCTGGGCTCCACAGCCCCGAACTCTTAGGAGTCATGTTTTAGGACAGTTTGATTAGTTGCATGTATGCATGCTGTCTGTTTCTATTAATCATGTTTAAATGTACTTAGACATTTATGTGTTCTCGTTAATTTGCCATACTAAGGCACAGTCATGCTCTCTTCTCTTTTCTCTTGTTGTGTACATTGTCTTATGTACACTGTTGGACTCTCCGTGATGATCAATTAGGACAGTACTGTACAGCTTCTCAATGGCAAGGATTACATGACACACACAGACGCACAAACACCCCTAACTCAATACCTCGCATACAACACGCACTCAATAAATGTCAAGTGAACCGAATTTAACTGGCTGCCTGAGCTATTTCTTCCTTCTTTTTACTCTTTTTAACAATAAATTACAATTTATAAGTCACCAATAAATTTCAGAATTCTAATGGACTAAACTCTTCCACATCATCACCAGGAGCTAAACATTAGTAACAGAATATAAAATACATCAATGGCAGTGCTAGAACAGCATATGCTCAGCCAGTTTATGGCCTCAGTTGTATTTTCACAGGTGAAACCACATGTTGTTATCTAAAACTAACTTGGGATTTTTTAAACATGATAATTATCAGATCAATCACTGAAATATTTTTATAGTGGATAATGAAAGACTGCTGATTACCATTCAGGTCTGAATAGTTTATTTAAAGTATCCATGGGGATTAAACTGTTTTCTTCTGTAATTTCATTCTTTAAGGGCACTCTTTACGTAACATCTCATGAAAAGAATGAGGGTGAATTTATAAAACAGAGATAATATTGTAAGTTTTAAGTATTAAATATAAACCTGCCATAACAAAATACCATAGACTGAGTGGCTTCAACAACAGAAATTTATTTCTCACAGTTCTGGAGGCTGAGAAGTCCAAGATCAAGGTGCCAGCTGATTCGGTTCCTGGTGAAGACTCTCTTCCTGGCTGGTAGACAGCTGTCTTCTCCCTGTGTTCTCACATGACCTCTTCTTTGTGCATGCACAACACATAATTTTAAAATTATGTGTTGGGAATCTACTGTGTGCAAAATACTGTGA